>NW_027646159.1:2400000-3652169 GCF_951394435.1 Stenella coeruleoalba | reverse complement strand
GGGCACTGTAATTCACAAACCTGCAGAGTTATAAATGACAGCTATCGTCCAAAAATAGACTGAAGTAAGGCTGCCAAGAGGACTTGAAAGCGGGGCAGAATTGCAGGAAACCGATTTCAGGAGGTAGACTGGAATTGCACTGAAAGCATAGGAGAAGAGGCAGAACGTCCACAATGATGCACTTGGCCAAAAAGGGCGTATGCGTTTTTTCTGAATATATTCAGGAAAAAACGCATACGCCCTTTTTGGCCAACCAAGCAAGCTTGCAAAGGAAATCTGCACTACAATGAAGTCTCACTTCCCCCTGGTCAAAAGGGCCATCTGAAAAATGTGTAAAATCCAGAAAGGCAGGACAGGCCATGGAGAACTGGGAGCCTTGTTATGCTGATGGGCGGGATGTAAATTGCCAACAGACACTCGAGAGAAGTGTATGGTGTTTCCTGAAACATCTAAAAAACAAAGCAACAGAGCCTAGGGCACTGCCACTTATGGTCCTATAGCTTAGGGAAATTAAAATCAAAAAGACACAGCCACCCAAACGTTTGGGACGCCTCTGTTTACAAGAACCTCGTTTACAGTGCAAGTTCAACATCGCAGAAAGTGAAAAATGGATAAAGAAGTTGTGGTATTTACTTACAAAGCAATATCACTCAGCAATGAAATCTGTGTCATCAGGCCCTTAGCAGCACAATGAGTGGATTCAGGTATGATGATTCTAACTGAAATAAGTCACACAGAAAAAGAAACATCATAAGATATCAGTAATACACGGAATGGAAACTTGGCTACACAGGAACTGAATTACAGAACAGAACAGGGTCTCAAATTTAGAAAACCAACTTATGCTTGCTTAAGGGTAAAGGTGAGTTGGGGTGCTGCATAAAACCAGAGATTGAAATGAGCACAGATAAAGTTCCTTAAGTCAAATATGGAATAGACAAGAGCTACTCCTTGCTCAACGAAATGGACTCAACACCGCATATTAAACGCCTAAGAATGTACCTGACTAGTAAGTATCTTAAAACCTATGGATTGCTATGTCTCCGAAAGAGAATCAAGCATGTGTACAGGGGCATAAACGCAGCAGTGATAGGATTGGAGAGGTTCGGTGAGCAAATGAAGACCCTTTGACGTCATATTGCATGGTACCCATTACACGGGTCTCAACTCTCCAGGTTTAAGGTATTCTTCCTTCAGCTAAACATGCATGTGGAAACCAAGTATGATCAACCATGTGATCGGGAGACGTGTTCAAATATGTCTCAGTTTTCCTCCCCTGGTACTCGGGT
Source organism: Stenella coeruleoalba (assembly GCF_951394435.1). Classification (NCBI taxonomy): domain Eukaryota; kingdom Metazoa; phylum Chordata; class Mammalia; order Artiodactyla; family Delphinidae; genus Stenella; species Stenella coeruleoalba. The sequence goes on along the minus strand of NW_027646159.1, from coordinate 3,650,880 downwards.
GCAACGTTCCAGATGCTTTACTAACACTCTCCCCACTTGGAGAGTCAGTCCCTTTAACCTCCTGTTTGGCCCAGTTTGTAATTTCTGCGGCAGATGAACAGGAATAGCGAGAACCAATGAGAGGCTAGCTGGAGGTGTCTGGACGGGCAAATTTAACTCTCATTTCCCACCAGGAAGAGGAATTAACCAAAGGCTCAGCGTGCCATGCCAGAACCAGATTAGGGCCTGAAGCCATCCTGCGGTGTTGCGGCCAGCTCAAAAGTAAGCGAGTTGAAGAAAGGAGCTCAGGGGCACTGTAATTCACACACCTGCAGAGTTATAAATGACAGCTATCGTCCAAAAATAGACTGAAGTAAGGCTGCCAAGAGGACTTGAAAGCGGGGCAGAATTGCAGGAAACCGATTTCAGGAGGTAGACTGGAATTGCACTGAAAGCATAGGAAAAGAGGCAGAACGTCCACAATGATGCACTTGGCCAAAAAGGGCGTATGCGTTTTTTCCTGAATATATTCAGGAAAAAACGCATACGCCCTTTTTGGCCAACCAAGCAAGCTTGCAAAGGAAATCTGCACTACAATGAAGTCTCACTTCCGCCCGGTCAAAAGGGCCATCTGAAAAAAGTGTAAAATACAGAAAGGCAGGACAGGCCATGGAGAACTGGGAGCCTTGTTATGCTGATGGGCGGGATGTAAATTGCCAACAACCACTTGGGAGAATTGTATGGTGTTTCCTGAAACATCTAAAAAACAAAGCAACAGAACCTAGGGCACTTCCACTTATGGTCCTATAGCTTAGGGAAATTAAAATCAAAAAGACACAGCCACCCCAAAGTTTGGAACGGCTCTGTTTACAAGAACCTCGTTTACAGTACAAGTTCAACATCGCAGAAAGTGAAAAATGGATAAAGAAGTTGTGGTATTTACTTACAAAGCAATATCACTCAGCAATGAAATCTGTGTCATCAGGCCCTTAGCAGCACAATGAGTGGATTCAGGTATGATGATTCTAACTGAAATAAGTCACACAGAAAAAAAAACATCATAAGATATCAGTAATACACGGAATGTAAACTTGGCTACACAGGAACTGAATTACAGAACAGAACAGGGTCTCAAATTTAGAAAACCAACTTATGCTTGCTTAAGGGGAAAGGTGAGTTGGGGTGCTGCATAAAACCAGAGATTGAAATGAGCACAGATAAAGTTCCTTAAGTCAAATATGGAATAGACAAGAGCTACTCCTTGCTCAATGAAATGGACTCAACACCGCATATTAAACGCCTAAGAATGTACCTGACTAGGAAGTATCTTAAAACCTATGGATTGCTATGTCTCCGAAAGAGAATCAAGCATGTGTACAGGGGCATAAACGCAGCAGTGATAGGATTGGAGAGGTTTGGTGAGCAAATGAAGACCCTTTGAAGTCATATTGCATGGTACCCATTACACGGGTCTTAACTCTCCAGGTTTAAGGTATTCTTCCTTCAGCTAAAACATGCATGTGGAACCCAAGTATGATCAACCATGTGATCGGGAGACGTATTCAAATATGTCTCAGTTTTCGTACCCTGGTACTCGGGTGCAACATTCCGACGCTTTACTAACACTCTCCCCACTTGGAGAGTCAGCGCCTTTAACCTCCTGTTTGGCCCAGTTTGCAATTTCTGCGGAAGATGAATAGGAATAGCGAGAACCAATGAGAGACTAGCTGGAGGTGTCTGGACGGGCAAATTTAACTCTCATTTCCCACCAGGAAGAGGAAATAACCAAAGGCTCAGTGTGCCGTGCCGGAACCAGATTAGGGCCTGAAGCCATCCTGCGGTGTTGCGGCCAGCTCAAAAGAAAGTGAGTTGAAGAAAGGAGCTCAGGGGCACTGTAATTCACAAACCTGCAGAGTTATAAATGACAGCTATCGTGCAAAAATAGACTGAAGTAAGGCTGCCAAGAGGACTTGAAAGCGGGGCAGAATTGCAGGAAACCGATTTCAGGAGGTAGACTGGAATTGCACTGAAAGCATAGGAAAAGAGGCAGAACGTCCACAATGATGCACTTGGCCAAAAAGGGCGTATGCGTTTTTTCCTGAATATATTCAGGAAAAAACGCATACGCCCTTTTTGGCCAACCAAGCAAGCTTGCAAAGGAAATCTGCACTACAATGAAGTCTCACTTCCCCCCGGTCAAAAGGGCCATCTGAAAAAAGTGTAAAATCCAGAAAGGCAGGACAGGCCATGGAGAACTGGGAGCCTTGTTATGCTGATGGACGGGATGTAAATTGCCAACAACCACTAGGCAGAAGTGTATGGTGTTTCCTGAAACATCTAAAAAACAAAGCAACAGAGCCTAGGGCACATCCACTTATGGTCCTATAGCTTAGGGAAATTAAAATCAAAAAGACACAGCCACCCCAAAGTTTGGAAGGGCTCTGTTTACAAGAACCTCGTTTACAGTACAAGTTCAACATCGCAGAAAGTGAAAAATGGATAAAGAAGTTGTGGTATTCACTTACAAAGCAATATCACTCAGCAATGAAATCTATGTCATCAGGCCCTTAGCAGCACAATGAGTGGATTCAGGTATGATGATTCTAACTGAAATAAGTCACACAGAAAAAGAAACATCATAAGATATCAGTAATATACGGAATGTAAACTTGGCTACACAGGAACTGAATTACAGAACAGAACAGGGTCTCAAATTTAGAAAACCAACTTATGCTTGCTTAAGGGTAAAGGTGAGTTGGGGTGCTGCATAAAACCAGAGATTGAAATGAGCACAGATAAAGTTCCTTAAGCCAAATATGGAATAGACAAGAGCTACTCCTTGCTCAACGAAATGGACTCAAAACCCCATATTAAACGCCTAAGAATGTACCTGACTAGTAAGTATCTTAAAAGCTATAGATTGCTATGTCTCCGAAAGAGAATCAAGCATGTGTACAGGGGCATAAACGCAGCAGTGATAGGATTGGAGAGGTTCAGTGAGCAAATGAAGACCCTTTGAAGTCATATTGCATGGTACCCATTACACGGGTCTCAACTCTCCAGGTTTAAGGTATTCTTCCTTCAGCTAAAACATGCATGTGGAACCTAGAGTATGATCAACCATGTGATCGGGAGACGTGTTCAAATATGTCTCAGTTTTCGTACCCTGGTACTCGGGTGCAACATTCCAGACGCTTTACTAACACTCTCCCGACTTGGAGAGTCAGTCCCTTTAACCTCCTGTTTGGCCCAGTTTGCAATTTCTGCGGAAGATGAACAGGAATAGCGAGAACCAATGAGAGACTAGCTGGAGGTGTCTGGACGGGCAAATTTAACTCTCATTTCCCACCAGGAAGAGGAATTAACCAAAGGCTCAGCATGCCGGGCCGGAACCAGATTAGGGCCTGAAGCCATCCTGCGGTGTTGCGGCCAGGTCACAAGAAAGCGAGTTGAAGAAAGGAGCTCAGGGGCACTGTAATTCACAAACGTGCAGAGTTATAAATGACAGCTATCGTCCAAAAATAGACTGAAGTAAGGCTGCCAAGAGGACTTGAATGCGGGGCAGAATTGCAGGAAACCGATTTCAGGAGGTAGACTGGAATTGCATTGAAAGCATAGGAAAAGAGGCAGAACGTCCACAATGATGCACTTGGCCAAAAAGGGCGTATGCGTTTTTTCCTGAATATATTCAGGAAATAACGCATACGCCCTTTTTGGCCAACCAAGCAAGCTTGCAAAGGAAATCTGCACTACAATGAAGTCTCACTTCCCCCCGGTCAAAAGGGCCATCTGAAAAAAGTGTAAAATCCAGAAAGGCAGGACAGGCCATGGAGAACTGGGAGCCTTGTTATGCTGATGGGCGGGATGTAAATTGCCAACAACCACTTGGGAGAAGTGTATGGTGTTTCCTGAAACATCTAAAAAACAAAGCAACAGAACCTAGGGCACTTCCACTTATGGTCCTATAGCTTAGGGAAATTAAAATCAAAAAGACACAGCCACCCCAAAGTTTGGAACGGCTCTGTTTACAAGAACCTCGTTTACAGTACAAGTTCAACATCGCAGAAAGTGAAAAATGGATAAAGAAGTTGTGGTATTTACTTACAAAGCAATATCACTCAGCAATGAAATCTGTGTCATCAGGCCGTTAGCAGCACAATGAGTGGATTCAGGTATGATGATTCTAACTGAAATAAGTCACACAGAAAAAGAAACATCATAAGATATCAGTAATACACGGAATGTAAACTTGGCTACACAGGAACTGAATTACAGAACAGAACAGGGTCTCAAATTTAGAAAACCAACTTATGCTTGCTTAAGGGGAAAGGTGAGTTGGGGTGCTGCATAAAACCAGAGATTGAAATGAGCACAGATAAATTTCCTTAAGTCAAATATGGAATAGACAAGAGCTACTCCTTGCTCAATGAAATGGACTCAACACCGCATATTAAACGCCTAAGAATGTACCTGACTAGGAAGTATCTTAAAACCTATGGATTGCTATGTCTCCGAAAGAGAATCAAGCATGTGTACAGGGGCATAAACGCAGCACTGATAGGATTGGAGAGGTTCGGTGAGCAAATGAAGACCCTTTGAAGTCATATTGCATGGTACCCATTACACGGGTCTTAACTCTCCAGGTTTAAGGTATTCTTCCTTCAGCTAAAACATGCATGTAGAACCCAAGTATGATCAACCATGTGATCGGGAGACGTGTTCAAATATGTCTCAGTTTTCGTACCCTGGTACTCGGGTGCAACATTCCAGACGCTTTACTAACACTCTCCCCACTTGGAGAGTCAGCGCCTTTAACCTCCTGTTTGTCCCAGTTTGCAATTTCTGCGGAAGATGAATAGGAATAGCGAGAACCAATGAGAGACTAGCTGGAGGTGTCTGGACGGGCAAATTTAACTCTCATTTCCCACCAGGAAGAGGAAATAACCAAAGGCTCAGCGTGCCGTGCCAGAACCAGATTAGGGCCTGAAGCCATCCTCCGGTGTTGCGGCCAGGTCACAAGAAAGCAAGTTGAAGAAAGGAGCTCAGGGGCACTGTAATTTACAAACCTGCAGAGTTATAAATGACAGCTATCGTCCAAAACTAGACTGAAGTAAGGCTGCCAAGAGGACTTGAAAGCGGGGCAGAATTGCAGGAAACCGATTTCAGGAGGTAGACTGGAATTGCATTGAAAGCATAGGAAAAGAGGCAGAACGTCCACAATGATGCACTTGGCCAAAAAGGGCGTATGCGTTTTTTCCTGAATATATTCAGGAAAAAACGCATACGCCCTTTTTGGCCAACCAAGCAAGCTTGCAAAGGAAATCTGCACTACAATGAAGTCTCACTTCCCCCCGGTCAAAAGGGCCATCTGAAAAAAGTGTAAAATCCAGAAAGGCAGGACAGGCCATGGAGAACTGGGAGCCTTGTTATGCTGATGGACGGGATGTAAATTGCCAACAACCACTAGGGAAAAGTGTATGGTGTTTCCTGAAACATCTAAAAAACAAAGCAACAGAACCTAGGGCACTTCCACTTATGGTCCTATAGCTTAGGGAAATTAAAATCAAAAAGACACAGCCACCCCAAAGTTTGGAACGGCTCTGTTTACAAGAACCTCGTTTACAGTACAAGTTCAACATCGCAGAAAGTGAAAAATGGAGAAAGAAGTTGTGGTATTTACTTACAAAGCAATATCACTCAGCAATGAAATCTGTGTCATCAGGCCCTTAGCAGCACAATGAGTGGATTCAGGTATGATGATTCTAACTGAAATAAGTCACACAGAAAAAGAAACATCATAAGATATCAGTAATACACGGAAGGTAAACTTGGCTACACAGGAACTGAATTACAGAACAGAACAGGGTCTCAAATTTAGAAAACCAACTTATGCTTGCTTAAGGGGAAAGGTGAGTTGGGGTGCTGCATAAAACCAGAGATTGAAATGAGCACAGATAAAGTTCCTTAAGTCAAATATGGAATAGACAAGAGCTACTCCTTGCTCAACGAAATGGACTCAACACCGCATATTAAACGCCTAAGAATGTACCTGACTAGTAAGTATCTTAAAACCTATAATTGCTATGTCTCCGAAAGAGAATCAAGCATGTGTACAGGGGCATAAACGCAGCAGTGATAGGATTGGAGAGGTTTGGTGAGCAAATGAAGACCCTTTGAAGTCATATTGCATGGTACCCATTACACGGGTCTTAACTCTCCAGGTTTAAGGTATTCTTCCTTCAGCTAAAACATGCATGTGGAACCCAAGTATGATCAACCATGTGATCGGGAGACGTGTTCAAATATGTCTCAGTTTTCGTACCCTGGTACTCGGGTGCAACATTCCGACGCTTTACTAACACTCTCCCCACTTGGAGAGTCAGCGCCTTTAACCTCCTGTTTGGCCCAGTTTGCAATTTCTGCGGAAGATGAATAGGAATAGCGAGAACCAATGAGAGACTAGCTGGAGGTGTCTGGACGGGCAAATTTAACTCTCATTTCCCACCAGGAAGAGGAAATAACCAAAGGCTCAGTGTGCCGTGCCAGAACCAGATTAGGGCCTGAAGCCATCCTGCGGTGTTGCGGCCAGCTCAAAAGAAAGTGAGTTGAAGAAAGGAGCTCAGGGGCACTGTAATTCACAAACCTGCAGAGTTATAAATGACAGCTATCGTCCAAAAATAGACTGAAGTAAGGCTGCCAAGAGGACTTGAAAGCGGGGCAGAATTGCAGGAAACCGATTTCAGGAGGTAGACTGGAATTGCACTGAAAGCATAGGAAAAGAGGCAGAACGTCCACAATGATGCACTTGGCCAAAAAGGGCGTATGCGTTTTTTCCTGAATATATTCAGGAAAAAACGCATACGCCCTTTTTGGCCAACCAAGCAAGCTTGCAAAGGAAATCTGCACTACAATGAAGTCTCACTTCCCCCCGGTCAAAAGGGCCATCTGAAAAAAGTGTAAAATCCAGAAAGGCAGGACAGGCCATGGAGAACTGGGAGCCTTGTTATGCTGATGGACGGGATGTAAATTGCCAACAACCACTAGGCAGAAGTGTATGGTGTTTCCTGAAACATCTAAAAAACAAAGCAACAGAACCTAGGGCACTTCCACTTATGGTCCTATAGCTTAGGGAAATTAAAATCAAAAAGACACAGCCACCCCAAAGTTTGGAACGGCTCTGTTTACAAGAACCTCGTTTACAGTACAAGTTCAACATCGCAGAAAGTGAAAAATGGAGAAAGAAGTTGTGGTATTTACTTACAAAGCAATATCACTCAGCAATGAAATCTGTGTCATCAGGCCCTTAGCAGCACAATGAGTGGATTCAGGTATGATGATTCTAACTGAAATAAGTCACACAGAAAAAGAAACATCATAAGATATCAGTAATACACGGAATGTAAACTTGGCTACACAGGAACTGAATTACAGAACAGAACAGGGTCTCAAATTTAGAAAACCAACTTATGCTTGCTTAAGGGTAAAGGTGAGTTGGGGTGCTGCATAAAACCAGAGATTGAAATGAGCACAGATAAAGTTCCTTAAGCCAAATATGGAATAGACAAGAGCTACTCCTTGCTCAACGAAATGGACTCAACACCGCATATTAAACGCCTAAGAATGTACCTGACTAGTAAGTATCTTAAAACCTATAGATTGCTATGTCTCCGAAAGAGAATCAAGCATGTGTACAGGGGCATAAACGCAGCAGTGATAGGATTGGAGAGGTTCGGTGAGCAAATGAAGAACCGTTGAAGTCATATTGCATGGTACCCATTACACGGGTCTCAACTCTCCAGGTTTAAGGTATTCTTCCTTCAGCTAAAACATGCATGTGGAACCCAGAGTATGATCAACCATGTGATCGGGAGACGTGTTCAAATATGTCTCAGTTTTCCTCCCCTGGTAATCGGGTGCAACATTCCAGACGCTTTACTAACACTCTCCCCACTTGGAGAGTCAGCGCCTTTAACCTCCTGTTTGGCACAGTTTGCAATTTCTGTGGAAGATGAACAGGAATAGGGAGAACCAATGAGAGGCTAGCTGGAGGTGTCTGGACGGGCAAATTGAACTCTCATTTCCCACCAGGAAGAGGAATTAACCAAAGGCTCAGCGTGCCATGCCAGAACCAGATTAGGACCTGAAGACATCCTGCGGTGTTGCGGCCAGCTCACAAGAAAGCGAGTTGAAGAAAGGAGCTCAGGGGCACTGTAATTCACAAACCTGCAGAGTTATAAATGACAGCTATCGTCCAAAAATACACTGAAGTAAGGCTGCCAAGAGGACTTGAAAGCGGGGCAGAATTGCAGGAAACCGATTTCAGGAGGTAGACTGGAATTGCATTGAAAGCATAGGAAAAGAGGCAGAACGTCCACAATGATGCACTTGGCCAAAAAGGGCGTATGCGTTTTTTCCTGAATATATTCAGGAAAAAACGCATACGCCCTTTTTGGCCAACCAAGCAAGCTTGCAAAGGAAATCTGCACTACAATGAAGTCTCACTTCTCCCCGGTCAAAAGGGCCATCTGAGAAAAGTGTAAAATCCAGAAAGGCAGGACAGGCCATGGAGAATTGGGAGCCTTGTTATGCTGATGGGCGGGATGTAAATTGCCAACAGACACTCAGGAGAAGTGTATGGTGTTTCCTGAAACATCTAAAAAACAAAGCAACAGAGCCTAGGGCACATCCACTTATGGTCCTATAGCTTAGGGAAATTAAAATCAAAAAGACACAGCCACCCCAAAGTTTGGAAGGGCTCTGTTTACAAGAACCTCGTTTACAGTACAAGTTCAACATCGCAGAAAGTGAAAAATGGATAAAGAAGTTGTGGTATTCACTTACAAAGCAATATCACTCAGCAATGAAATCTATGTCATCAGGCCCTTAGCAGCACAATGAGTGGATTCAGGTATGATGATTCTAACTGAAATAAGTCACACAGAAAAAGAAACATCATAAGATATCAGTAATATACGGAATGTAAACTTGGCTACACAGGAACTGAATTACAGAACAGAACAGGGTCTCAAATTTAGAAAACCAACTTATGCTTGCTTAAGGGTAAAGGTGAGTTGGGGTGCTGCATAAAACCAGAGATTGAAATGAGCACAGATAAAGTTCCTTAAGCCAAATATGGAATAGACAAGAGCTACTCCTTGCTCAACGAAATGGACTCAAAACCCCATATTAAACGCCTAAGAATGTACCTGACTAGTAAGTATCTTAAAAGCTATAGATTGCTATGTCTCCGAAAGAGAATCAAGCATGTGTACAGGGGCATAAACGCAGCAGTGATAGGATTGGAGAGGTTCAGTGAGCAAATGAAGACCCTTTGAAGTCATATTGCATGGTACCCATTACACGGGTCTCAACTCTCCAGGTTTAAGGTATTCTTCCTTCAGCTAAAACATGCATGTGGAACCTAGAGTATGATCAACCATGTGATCGGGAGACGTGTTCAAATATGTCTCAGTTTTCGTACCCTGGTACTCGGGTGCAACATTCCAGACGCTTTACTAACACTCTCCCGACTTGGAGAGTCAGTCCCTTTAACCTCCTGTTTGGCCCAGTTTGCAATTTCTGCGGAAGATGAACAGGAATAGCGAGAACCAATGAGAGACTAGCTGGAGGTGTCTGCACGGGCAAATTTAACTCTCATTTCCCACCAGGAAGAGGAATTAACCAAAGGCTCAGCATGCCGGGCCGGAACCAGATTAGGGCCTGAAGCCATCCTGCGGTGTTGCGGCCAGGTCACAAGAAAGCGAGTTGAAGAAAGGAGCTCAGGGGCACTGTAATTCACAAACGTGCAGAGTTATAAATGACAGCTATCGTCCAAAAATAGACTGAAGTAAGGCTGCCAAGAGGACTTGAATGCGGGGCAGAATTGCAGGAAACCGATTTCAGGAGGTAGACTGGAATTGCATTGAAAGCATAGGAAAAGAGGCAGAACGTCCACAATGATGCACTTGGCCAAAAAGGGCGTATGCGTTTTTTCCTGAATATATTCAGGAAATAACGCATACGCCCTTTTTGGCCAACCAAGCAAGCTTGCAAAGGAAATCTGCACTACAATGAAGTCTCACTTCCCCCCGGTCAAAAGGGCCATCTGAAAAAAGTGTAAAATCCAGAAAGGCAGGACAGGCCATGGAGAACTGGGAGCCTTGTTATGCTGATGGGCGGGATGTAAATTGCCAACAACCACTCGGGAGAAGTGTATGGTGTTTCCTGAAACATCTAAAAAACAAAGCAACAGAGCCTAGGGCACTTCCACTTATGGTCCTATAGCTTAGGGAAATTAAAATCAAAAAGACACAGCCACCCCAAAGTTTGGAACGGCTCTGTTGACAAGAACCTCGTTTACAGTACAAGTTCAACATCGCAGAAAGTGAAAAATGGATAAAGAAGTTGTGGTATTTACTTACAAAGCAATATCACTCAGCAATGAAATCTGTGTCATCAGGCCCTTAGCAGCACAATGAGTGGATTCAGGTATGATGATTCTAACTGAAATAAGTCACACAGAAAAAGAAACATCATAAGATATCAGTAATACACGGAATGTAAACTTGGCTACACAGGAACTGAATTACAGAACAGAACAGGGTCTCAAATTTAGAAAACCAACTTATGCTTGCTTAAGGGGAAAGGTGAGTTGGCGTGCTGCATAAAACCAGAGATTGAAATGAGCACAGATAAAGTTCCTTAAGCCAAATATGGAATAGACAAGAGCTACTCCTTGCTCAACGAAATGGACTCAAAACCCCATATTAAACGTCTAAGAATGTACCTGACTAGTAAGTATCTTAAAACCTATGGATTGCTATGTCTCCGAAAGAGAATCAAGCATGTGTACAGGGGCATAAACGCAGCAGTGATAGGATTGGAGAGGTTTGGTGAGCAAATGAAGACCCTTTGAAGTCATATTGTATGGTACCCATTACACGGGTCTCAACTCTCCAGGTTTAAGGTATTCTTCCTTCAGCTAAAACATGCACGTGGAACCCAGAGTATGATCAACCATGTGAACGGGAGACGTGTTCAAATATGTCTCAGTTTTCGTACCCTGGTACTCGGGTGCAACATTCCAGACGCTTTACTAACACTCTCCGGACTTGGAGAGTCAGTCCCTTTAACCTCCTGTTTGGCCCAGTTTGCAATTTCTGCGGAAGATGAACAGGAATAGCGAGAACCAATGAGAGGCTAGCTGGAGGTGTCTCGACGGGCAAATTTAACTCTCATTTCCCACCAGGAAGAGGAATTAACCAGAGGCTCAGCATGCCGGGCCGGAACCAGATTAGGGCCTGAAGCCATCATGTGGTGTTGCGGCCAGGTCACAAGAAAGCGAGTTGAAGAAAGGAGCTCAGGGGCACTGTAATTCACAAACCTGCAGAGTTATAAATGACAGCTATCGTCCAAAAACAGACTGAAGTAAGGCTGCCAAGAGGACTTGAAAGCGGGGCAGAATTGCAGGAAACCGATTTCAGGAGGTAGACTGGAATTGCATTGAAAGCATAGGAAAAGAGGCAGAACGTCCACAATGATGCACTTGGCCAAAAAGGGCGTATGCGTTTTTTCCTGAATATATTCAGGAAAAAACGCATACGCCCTTTTTGGCCAACCAAGCAAGCTTGCAAAGGAAATCTGCACTACAATGAAGTCTCACTTCCCCCCGGTCAAAAGGGCCATCTGAAAAAAGTGTAAAATCCAGAAAGGCAGGACAGGCCATGGAGAACTGGGAGCCTTGTTATGCTGATGGGCGGGATGTAAATTGCCAACAACCACTTGGGAGAAGTGTATGGTGTTTCCTGAAACATCTAAAAAACAAAGCAACAGAACCTAGGACACTTCCACTTATGGTCCTATAGCTTAGGGAAATTAAAATCAAAAAGACACAGCCACCCCAAAGTTTGGAACGGCTCTGTTTACAAGAACCTCGTTTACAGTACAAGTTCAACATCGCAGAAAGTGAAAAATGGATAAAGAAGTTGTGGTATTTACTTACAAAGCAATATCACTCAGCAATGAAATCTGTGTCATCAGGCCCTTAGCAGCACAATGAGTGGATTCAGGTATGATGATTCTAACTGAAATAAGTCACACAGAAAAAGAAACATCATAAGATATCAGTAATACACGGAATGGAAACTTGGCTACACAGGAACTGAATTACAGAACAGAGCAGGGTCTCAAATTTAGAAAACCAACTTATGCTTGCTTAAGGGTAAAGGTGAGTTGGGGTGCTGCATAAAACCAGAGATTGAAATGAGCACAGATAAAGTTCCTTAAGCCAAATATGGAATAGACAAGAGCTACTCCTTGCTCAACGAAATGGACTCAACACCCCATATTAAACGCCTAAGAATGTACCTGACTAGTAAGTATCTTAAAACCTATGGATTGCTATGTCTCCGAAAGAGAATCAAGCATGTGTACAGGGGCATAAACGCAGCAGTGATAGGATTGGAGAGGTTCGGTGAGCCAATGAAGACCCTTTGAAGTCATATTGCATGGTACCCATTACACGGGTCTTAACTCTCCAGGTTTAAGGTATTCTTCCTTCAGCTAAAACATGCATGTGGAACCCAAGTATGATCAACCATGTGAACGGGAGACGTGTTCAAATATGTCTCAGTTTTCGTACCCTGGTACTCGGGTGCAACATTCCAGACGCTTTACTAACACTCTCCCGACTTGGAGAGTCAGTCCCTTTAACCTCCTGTTTGGCCCAGTTTGCAATTTCTGCGGAAGATGAGCAGGAATAGCGAGAACCAATGAGAGACTAGCTGGAGGTGTCTGGACGGGCAAATTTAACTCTCATTTCCCACCAGGAAGAGGAATTAACCAAAGGCTCAGCGTGCCGTGCCGGAACCAGATTAGGGCCTGAAGCCATCCTGCGGTGTTGCGGCCAGCTCACAAGAAAGCGAGTTGAAGAAAGGAGCTCAGGGGCACTGTAATTCACAAACCTGCAGAGTTATAAATGACAGCTATCGTCCAAAAATAGACTGAAGTAAGGCTGCCAAGAGGACTTGAAAGCGGGGCAGAATTGCAGGAAACCGATTTCAGGAGGTAGACTGGAATTGCATTGAAAGCATAGGAAAAGAGGCAGAACGTCCACAATGATGCACTTGGCCAAAAAGGGCATATGCGTTTTTTCCGGAATATATTCAGGAAAAAACGCATCCGCCCTTTTTGGCCAACCAAGCAAGCTTGCAAAGGAAATCTGCACTACAATGAAGTCTCACTTCCCCCCGGTCAAAAGGGCCATCTGAAAAAAGTGTAAAATCCAGAAAGGCAGGACAGGCCATGGAGAACTGGGAGCCTTGTTATGCTGATGGGCGGGATGTAAATTGCCAACAGACACTCGGGAGAAGTGTATGGTGTTTCCTGAAACATCTAAAAAACAAAGCAACAGAGCCTAGGGCACTGCCACTTATGGTCCTATAGCTTAGGGAAATTAAAATCAAAAAGACACAGCCACCCCAAAGTTTGGGACGCCTCTGTTTACAAGAACCTCATTTACAGTACAAGTTCAACATCGCAGAAAGTGAAAAATGGATAAAGAAGTTGTGGTATTTACTTACAAAGCAATATCACTCAGCAATGAAATCTATGTCATCAGGCCCTTAGATGCACAATGAGTGGATTCAGGTATGATGATTCTAACTGAAATAAGTCACACAGAAAAAGAATCATCATAAGATATCAGTAATACACGGAATGTAAACTTGGCTACACAGGAACTGAATTACAGAACAGAACAGGGTCTCAAATTTAGAAAACCAACTTATGCTTGCTTAAGGGTAAAGGTGAGTTGGGGTGCTGCATAAAACCAGAGATTGAAATGAGCACAGATAAAGTTCCTTAAGCCAAATATGGAATAGACAAGAGCTACTCCTTGCTCAACGAAATGGACTCAACACCGCATATTAAACGTCTAAGAATGTACCTGACTAGTAAGTATCTTAAAACCTATAGATTGCTATGTCTCCGAAAGAGAATCAAGCATGTGTACAGGGGCATAAACGCAGCAGTGATAGGATTGGAGAAGTTCGGTGAGCAAATGAAGACCCTTTGAAGTCATATTGCATGGTACCCATTACACGGGTCTCAACTCTCCAGGTTTAAGGTATTCTTCCTTCAGCTAAAACATGCATGTGGAACCCAGAGTATGATCAACCATGTGATCGGGAGACGTGTTGAAATATGTCTCAGTTTTCGTACCATGGTACTCGCGTGCAACATTCCAGACGCTTTACTAACACTCTCCCGACTTGGAGAGTCAGTCCCTTTAACCTCCTGTTTGGCCCAGTTTGCAATTTCTGCGCAAGATGAACAGGAATAGCGAGAACCAATGAGAGACTAGCTGGAGGTGTCTGGACGGGCAAATTGAACTCTCATTTCCCACCAGGAAGAGGAAATAACCAAAGGCTCAGCGTGCCGTGCCAGAACCAGATTAGGGCCTGAAGCCATCCTGCGGTGTTGCGGCCAGCTCACAAGAAAGCGAGTTGAAGAAAGGAGCTCAGGGGCACTGTAATTCACAAACCTGCAGAGTTATAAATGACAGCTATCGTCCAAAAATAGACTGAAGTAAGGCTGCCAAGAGGACTTGAAAGCGGGGCAGAATTGCAGGAAACCAATTTCAGGAGGTAGACTGGAATTGCATTGAAAGCATAGGAAAAGAGGCAGAACGTCCACAATGATGCACTTGGCCAAAAAGGGCGTATGCGTTTTTTCCTGAATATATTCAGGAAAAAAGGCATACGCCCTTTTTGGCCAACCAAGCAAGCTTGCAAAGGAAATCTGCACTACAATGAAGTCTCACTTCCCCCCGGTCAAAAGGGCCATCTGAAAAAAGTGTAAAATCCAGAAAGGCAGGACAGGCCATGGAGAACTGGGAGCCTTGTTATGCTGATGGGCGGGATGTAAATTGCCAACAACCACTCGGGAGAAGTGTATGGTGTTTCCTGAAACATCTAAAAAACAAAGCAACAGAACCTAGGGCACTTCCACTTATGGTCCTATAGCTTAGGGAAATTAAAATCAAAAAGACACAGCCACCCCAAAGTTTGGAACGGCTCTGTTTACAAGAACCTCGTTTACAGTACAAGTTCAACATCGCAGAAAGTGAAAAATGGAGAAAGAAGTTGTGGTATTTACTTACAAAGCAATATCACTCAGCAATGAAATCTGTGTCATCAGGCCCTTAGCAGCACAATGAGTGGATTCAGGTATGATGATTCTAACTGAAATAAGTTACACAGAAAAAGAAACATCATAAGATATCAGTAATACACGGAATGTAAACTTGGCTACACAGGAACTGAATTACAGAACAGAACAGGGTCTCAAATTTAGAAAACCAACTTATGCTTGCTTAAGGGGAAAGGTGAGTTGGGGTGCTGCATAAAACCAGAGATTGAAATGAGCACAGATAAAGTTCCTTAAGCCAAATATGGAATAGACAAGAGCTACTACTTGCTCAACGAAATGGACTCAACACCGCATATTAAACGCCTAAGAATGTACCTGACTAGTAAGTATCTTAAAACCTATGGATTGCTATGTCTCCGTAAGAGAATCAAGCATGTGTACAGGGGCATAAACGCAGCAGTGATAGGATTGGAGAGGTTCGGTGAGCAAATGAAGACCCTTTGAAGTCATATTGCATGGTACCCATTACACGGGTCTCAAATCTCCAGGTTTAAGGTATTCTTCCTTCAGCTAAAACATGCATGTGGAACCCAGAGTATGATCAACCATGTGATCGGGAGACGTGTTGAAATATGTCTCAGTTTTCGTACCATGGTACTCGCGTGCAACATTCCAGACGCTTTACTAACACTCTCCCGACTTGGAGAGTCAGTCCCTTTAACCTCCTGTTTGGCCCAGTTTGCAATTTCTGCGCAAGATGAACAGGAATAGCGAGAACCAATGAGAGACTAGCTGGAGGTGTCTGGACGGGCAAATTTAACTCTCATTTCCCACCAGGAAGAGGAATTAACCAAAGGCTCAGCGTGCCGTGCCGGAACCAGATTAGGGCCTGAAGCCATCCTGCGGTGTTGCGGCCAGCTCACAAGAAAGCGAGTTGAAGAAAGGAGCTCAGGGGCACTGTAATTCACAAACCTGCAGAGTTATAAATGACAGCTATCGTCCAAAAATATACTGAAGTAAGGCTGCCAAGAGGACTTGAAAGCGGGGCAGAATTGCAGGAAACCGATTTCAGGAGGTAGACTGGAATTGCATTGAAAGCATAGGAAAAGAGGCAGAACGTCCACAATGATGCACTTGGCCAAAAAGGGCGTATGCGTTTTTTCCTGAATATATTCAGGAAAAAACGCATACGCCCTTTTTGGCCAACCAAGCAAGCTTGCAAAGGAAATCTGCACTACAATGAAGTCTCACTTCCCCCCAGTCAAAAGGGCCATCTGAAAAAAGTGTAAAATCCAGAAAGGCAGGACAGGCCATGGAGAACTGGGAGCCTTGTTATGCTGATGGGCGGGATGTAAATTGCCAACAACCACTCGGGAGAAGTGTATGGTGTTTCCTGAAACATCTAAAAAACAAAGCAACAGAACCTAGGGCACTTCCACTTATGGTCCTATAGCTTAGGGAAATTAAAATCAAAAAGACACAGCCACCACAAAGTTTGCAACGGCTCTGTTTACAAGAACCTCGTTTACAGTACAAGTTCAACATCGCAGAAAGTGAAAAATGGATAAAGAAGTTGTGGTATTTACTTACAAAGCAATATCACTCAGCAATGAAATCTATGTCATCAGGCCCTTAGCAGCACAATGAGTGGATTCAGGTATGATGATTCTAACTGAAATAAGTCACACAGAAAAAGAAACATCATAAGATATCAGTAATACATGGAATGGAAACTTGGCTACACAGGAACTGAATTACAGAACAGAACAGGGTCTCAAATTTAGAAAACCAACTTATGCTTGCTTAAGGGTAAAGGTGAGTTGGGGTGCTCATAAAACCAGAGATTGAAATGAGCACAGATAAAGTTCCTTAAGCCAAATATGGAATAGACAAGAGCTACTCCTTGCTCAACGAAATGGACTCAACACCGCATATTAAACGCCTAAGAATGTACCTGACTAGTAAGTATCTTAAAACCTATAGATTGCTATGTCTCCGAAAGAGAATCAAGCATGTGTACAGGGGCATAAACGCAGCAGTGATAGGTTTGAGGAGGTTCGGTGAGCAAATGAAGACCCTTTGAAGTCATATTGCATGGTACCCATTCCACGGGTTTCAACTACCCAGGTTTAAGGTATTCTTCCTTCAGCTAAAACATGCATGTGGAACCTAGAGTATGATCAACCATGTGATCGGGAGACGTGTTCAAATATGTCTCAGTTTTCGTACCATGGTACTCGGGTGCAACATTCCAGACGCTTTACTAACACTCTCCTGACTTGGAGAGTCAGTCCCTTTAACCTCCTGTTTGGCCCAGTTTGCAATTTCTGCGCAAGATGAACAGGAATAGCGAGAACCAATGAGAGACTAGCTGGAGGTGTCTGGACGGGCAAATTGAACTCTCATTTCCCACCAGGAAGAGGAATTAACCAAAGGCTCAGCGTGCCATGCCGGAACCAGATTAGGGCCTGAAGCCGTCCTGCGGTGTTGCGGCCAGCTCACAAGAAAGGGAGTTGAAGAAAGGAGCTCAGGGGCACTGTAATTCACAAACCTGCAGAGTTATAAATGACAGCTATCGTCCAAAAATATACTGAAGTAAGGCTGCAAAGAGGACTTGAAAGCGGGGCAGAATTGCAGGAAACCGATTTCAGGAGGTAGACTGGAATTGCATTGAAAGCATAGGAAAAGAGGCAGAACGTCCACAATGATGCACTTGGCCAAAAAGGGCGTATGCGTTTTTTCCTGATATATTCAGGAAAAAAGGCATACGCCCTTTTTGGCTAACCAAGCAAGCTTGCAAAGTTATCTGCACTACAATGAAGTCTCACTTCCCCCCGGTCAAAAGGGCCATCTGAAAAATGTGTAAAATCCAGAAAGGCAGGACAGGCCATGGAGAACTGGGAGCCTTGTTATGCTGATGGGCAGGATGTAAATTGCCAACAGACACTCGGGAGAAGTGTATGGTGTTTCCTGAAACATCTAAAAAACAAAGCAACAGAGCCTAGGGCACTTCCACTTATGGTCCTATAGCTTAGGGAAATTAAAATCAAAAAGACACAGCCACCCCAAAGTTTGCAACGGCTCTGTTTACAAGAACCTCGTTTACAGTACAAGTTCAACATCGCAGAAAGTGAAAAATGGATAAAGAAGTTGTGGTATTTACTTACAAAGCAATATCACTCAGCAATGAAATCTGTGTCATCAGGCCCTTAGCAGCACAATGAGTGGATTCAGGTATGATGATTCTAACTGAAATAAGTCACACAGAAAAAGAAACATCATAAGATATCAGTAATACACGGAGTGGAAACTTGGCTACACAGGAACTGAATTACAGAACAGAACAGGGTCTCAAATTTAGAAAACCAACTTATGCTGGCTTAAGGGTAAAGGTGAGTTGGGGTGCTCATAAAACCAGAGATTGAAATGAGCACAGATAAAGTTCCTTAAGCCAAATATGGAATAGACAAGAGCTACTCCTTGCTCAACGAAATGGACTCAACACCGCATATTAAACGCCTAAGAATGTACCTGACTAGTAAGTATCTTAAAACCTATGGATTGCTATGTCTCCGAAAGAGAATCAAGCATGTGTACAGAGGCATAAACGCAGCAGTGATAGGATTGGAGAGGTTCGGTGAGCAAATGAAGACCCTTTGAAGTCATATTGCATGGTACCCATTCCACGGGTCTTAACTCTCCAGGTTTAAGGTATTCTTCCTTCAGCTAAAACATGCATGTGGAACCCAAGTATGATCAACCATGTGAACGGGAGACGTGTTCAAATATGTCTCAGTTTTCCTCCCCTGGTACTCGGGTGCAACATTCCAGACACTTTACTAACACTCTCCCCACTTGGAGAGTCAGCGCCTTTAACCTCCTGTTTGGCCCAGTTTGCAATTTCTGCGGAAGATGAACAGGAATAGCGAGAACCAATGAGAGACTAGCTGGAGGTGTCTGGACGGGCAAATTTAACTCTCATTTCCCACCAGGAAGAGGAAATAACCAAAGGCTCAGCGTGCCGTGCCAGAACCAGATTAGGGCCTGAAGCCATGCTGCGGTGTTGCGGCCAGGTCACAAGAAAGCAAGTTGAAGAAAGGAGCTCAGGGGCACTGTAATTCACAAACCTGCAGAGTTATAAATGACAGCTATCGTCCAAAAATAGACTGAAGTAAGGCTGCCAAGAGGACTTGAAAGCGGGTCAGAATTGCAGGAAACCGATTTCAGGAGGTAGACTGGAATTGCATTGAAAGCATAGGAAAAGAGGCAGAACGTCCACAATGATGCACTTGGCCAAAAAGGGCGTATGCGTTTTTTCCTGAATATATTCAGGAAAAAACGCATACGCCCTTTTTGGCCAACCAAGCAAGCTTGCAAAGGAAATCTGCACTACAATGAAGTCTCACTTCCCCCCGGTCAAAAGGGCCATCTGAAAAAAGTGTAAAATCCAGAAAGGCAGGACAGGCCATGGAGAACTGGGAGCCTTGTTATGCTGATGGGCGGGATGTAAATTGCCAACAACCACTCGGGAGAAGTGTATGGTGTTTCCTGAAACATCTAAAAAACAAAGCAACAGAACCTAGGGCACTTCCACTTATGGTCCTATAGCTTAGGGAAATTAAAATCAAAAAGACACAGCCACCCCAAAGTTTGGAACGGCTCTGTTTACAAGAACCTCGTTTACAGTACAAGTTCAACATCGCAGAAAGTGAAAAATGGAGAAAGAAGTTGTGGTATTTACTTACAAAGCAATATCACTCAGCAATGAAATCTGTGTCATCAGGCCCTTAGCAGCACAATGAGTGGATTCAGGTATGATGATTCTAACTGAAATAAGTCACACAGAAAAAGAAACATCATAAGATATCAGTAATACACGGAATGTAAACTTGGCTACACAGGAACTGAATTACAGAACAGAACAGGGTCTCAAATTTATAAAACCAACTTATGCTTGCTTAAGGGTAAAGGTGAGTTGGGGTGCTGCATAAAACCAGAGATTGAAATGAGCACAGATAAAGTTCCTTAAGCCAAATATGGAATAGACAAGAGCTACTCCTTGCTCAACGAAATGGACTCAACACCGCATATTAAACGCCTAAGTATGTACCTGACTAGTAATTATCTTAAAACCTATAGATTGCTATGTCTCAGAAAGAGAATCAAGCATGTGTACAGGGACATAAACGCAGCAGTGATAGGATTGGAGTGGTTCGGTGAGCAAATGAAGACCCTTTGAAGTCATATGGCATGGTACCCATTACACGGGTTTCAACTACCCAGGTTTTAGGTATTCTTCCTTCAGCTAAAACATGCCTGTGGAACCCAGAGTATGATGAACCATGTGAACGGGAGACGTGTTCAAATATGTCTCAGTTTTCCTCCCCTGGTACTCGGGTGCAACATTCCAGACGCTTTACTAACACTCTCCCCACTTGGAGAGTCAGCGCCTTTAACCTCCTGTTTGGCACAGTTTGCAATTTCTGTGGAAGATGAACAGGAATAGCGAGAACCAATGAGAGGCTAGCTGGAGGTGTCTGGACGGGCAAATTTAACTCTCATTTCCCACCAGGAAGAGGAATTAACCAAAGGCTCAGCGTGCCGTGCCAGAACCAGATTAGGGCCTGAAGACATCCTGCGGTGTTGCGGCCAGCTCACAAGAAAGCGAGTTGAAGAAAGGAGCTCAGGGGCACTGTAATTCACAAACCTGCAGAGTTATAAATGACAGCTATCATCCAAAAATAGACTGAAGTAAGGCTGCCAAGAGGACTTGAAAGCGGGGCAGAATTGCAGGAAACCGATTTCAGGAGGTAGACTGGAATTGCATTGAAAGCATAGGAAAAGAGGCAGAACGTCCACAATGATGCACTTGGCCAAAAAGGGCGTATGCGTTTTTTCCTGAATATATTCAGGAAAAAACGCATACGCCCTTTTTGGCCAACCAAGCAAGCTTGCAAAGGAAATCTGCACTACAATGAAGTCTCACTTCTCCCCGGTCAAAAGGGCCATCTGAAAAAAGTGTAAAATCCAGAAAGGCAGGACAGGCCATGGAGAACTGGGAGCCTTGTTATGCTGATGGGCGGGATGTAAATTGCCAACAGACACTCAGGAGAAGTGTATGGTGTTTCCTGAAACATCTAAAAAACAAAGCAACAGAGCCTAGGGCACTTCCACTTATGGTCCTATAGCTTAGGGAAATTAAAATCAAAAACACACAGCCACCCCAAAGATTCGGACGCCTCCGTTTACAAGAACCTCGTTTACTGTACAAGTTCAATATCACAGAAAGTGAAAAATGGATAAAGAACTTGTGGTACTTACGTACAATGCAGTATCACTCAGCAATGAAATCTATGTCTTCAGGCCCGTAGCAGCATAATGAGTGGATTCAGGTACGATGATTCTAACTGAAATAAGTCACACAGAAAAAGAAACATCATAAGATATCACTAATACACGGAATGTAAACTTGGCTACACAGGAACTGCATTCCAAAACAGAACAGGGTCTCAAATTTAGAAAACCAACTTATGCTTGCTTAAGGGTAAAGGTGAGTTGGGGTGCTGCATAAAACCAGAGATTGAAATGAGCACAGATAAAGTTCCTTAAGCCAAATATGGAATAGACAAGAGCTACTCCTTGCTCAATGAAATGGACTCAAAACCCCATATTAAACGCCTAAGAATGTACCTGACTAGTAAGTATCTTAAAACCTATGGATTGCTATGTCTCCAAAAGAGAATCATGCGTGTGTACAGGGTAATAAACGCAGCAGTGATAGGATTGGAGAGGTTCGGTGAGCAAATGAAGACCCTTTGAAGTCATATTGCATGGTACCCATTACACGGGTCTCAACTCTCCAGGTTTAAGGTATTCTTCCTTCAGCTAAAACATGCATGTGGAACCCAGAGTATGATCAACCATGTGAACGGGAGACGTGTTCAAATATGTCTCAGTTTTCCTCCCCTGGTACTCGGGTGCAACATTCCAGACGCTTTACTAACACTCTCCCGACTTGGAGAGTCAGTCCCTTTAACCTCCTGTTTGGCCCAGTTTGCAATTTCTGCGGAAGATGAACAGGAATAGCGAGAACCAATGAGAGACTAGCTGGAGGTGTCTGGACGGGCAAATTTAACTCTCATTTCCCACCAGGAAGAGGAATTAACCAAAGGCTCAGCGTGCCGTGCCGGAACCAGATTAGGGCCTGAAGCCGTCCTGCGGTGTTGCGGCCAGCTCACAAGAAAGCGAGTTGAAGAAAGGAGCTCAGGGGCACTGTAATTCACAAACCTGCAGAGTTATAAATGACAGCTATCGTCCAAAAATACACTGAAGTAAGGCTGCAAAGAGGACTTGAAAGCGGGGCAGAATTGCAGGAAACCGATTTCAGGAGGTAGACTGGAATTGCATTGAAAGCATAGGAAAAGAGGCAGAACGTCCACAATGATGCACTTGGCCAAAAAGGGCGTATGCGTTTTTTCCTGATATATTCAGGAAAAAAGGCATACGCCCTTTTTGGCTAACCAAGCAAGCTTGCAAAGTTATCTGCACTACAATGAAGTCTCACTTCCCCCCGGTCAAAAGGGCCATCTGAAAAATGTGTAAAATCCAGAAAGGCAGGACAGGCCATGGAGAACTGGGAGCCTTGTTATGCTGATGGGCAGGATGTAAATTGCCAACAGACACTCGGGAGAAGTGTATGGTGTTTCCTGAAACATCTAAAAAACAAAGCAACAGAGCCTAGGGCACTTCCACTTATGGTCCTATAGCTTAGGGAAATTAAAATCAAAAAGACACAGCCACCCCAAAGTTTGCAACGGCTCTGTTTACAAGAACCTCGTTTACAGTACAAGTTCAACATCGCAGAAAGTGAAAAATGGATAAAGAAGTTGTGGTATTTACTTACAAAGCAATATCACTCAGCAATGAAATCTGTGTCATCAGGCCCTTAGCAGCACAATGAGTGGATTCAGGTATGATGATTCTAACTGAAATAAGTCACACAGAAAAAGAAACATCATAAGATATCAGTAATACACGGAGTGGAAACTTGGCTACACAGGAACTGAATTACAGAACAGAACAGGGTCTCAAATTTAGAAAACCAACTTATGCTGGCTTAAGGGTAAAGGTGAGTTGGGGTGCTCATAAAACCAGAGATTGAAATGAGCACAGATAAAGTTCCTTAAGCCAAATATGGAATAGACAAGAGCTACTCCTTGCTCAACGAAATGGACTCAACACCGCATATTAAACGCCTAAGAATGTACCTGACTAGTAAGTATCTTAAAACCTATGGATTGCTATGTCTCCGAAAGAGAATCAAGCATGTGTACAGAGGCATAAACGCAGCAGTGATAGGATTGGAGAGGTTCGGTGAGCAAATGAAGACCCTTTGAAGTCATATTGCATGGTACCCATTCCACGGGTCTTAACTCTCCAGGTTTAAGGTATTCTTCCTTCAGCTAAAACATGCATGTGGAACCCAAGTATGATCAACCATGTGAACGGGAGACGTGTTCAAATATGTCTCAGTTTTCCTCCCCTGGTACTCGGGTGCAACATTCCAGACACTTTACTAACACTCTCCCCACTTGGAGAGTTAGCGCCTTTAACCTCCTGTTTGGCCCACTTTGCAATTTCTGCGGAAGATGAACAGGAATAGCGAGAACCAATGAGATACTAGCTGGAGGTGTCTGGACGGGCAAATTTAACTCTCATTTCCCACCAGGAAGAGGAATTAACCAAAGGCTCAGCGTGCCGTGCCGGAACCAGATTAGGGCCTGAAGCCGTCCTGCGGTGTTGCGGCCAGCTCACAAGAAAGCGAGTTGAAGAAAGGAGCTCAGGGGCACTGTAATTCACAAACCTGCAGAGTTATAAATGACAGCTATCGTCCAAAAATAGACTGAAGTAAGGCTGCGAAGAGGACTTGAAAGCGGGGCAGAATTGCAGGAAACCGATTTCAGGAGGTAGACTGGAATTGCATTGAAAGCATAGGAAAAGAGGCAGAACGTCCACAATGATGCACTTGGCCAAAAAGGGCGTATGTGTTTTTTCCTGAATATATTCAGGAAAAAACGCATACGCCCTTTTTGGCCAACCAAGCAAGCTTGCAAAGGAAATCTGCACTACAATGAAGTCTCTCTTCCCCCCGGTCAAAAGGGCCATCTGAAAAAAGTGTAAAATCCAGAAAGGCAGGACAGTCCATGGAGAACCGGGAGCCTTGTTATGCTGATGGGCAGGATGTAAATTGCCAACAGACACTCGGGAGAAGTGTATGGTGTTTCCTGAAACATCTAAAAAACAAAGCAACAGAGCCTAGGGCACTTCCACTTATGGTCCTATAGCTTAGGGAAATTAAAATCAAAAAGACACAGCCACCCCAAAGTTTGCAATGGCTCTGTTTACAAGAACCTCTTTTACAGTACAAGTTCAACATCGCAGAAAGTGAAAAATGGAGAAAGAAGTTGTGGTATTTACTTACAAAGCAATATCACTCAGCAATGAAATCTATGTCATCAGACCCTGAGCATCACAATGAGTGGATTCAGGTATGATGATTCAAACTGAGATAAGTCACACAGAAAAAGAAACATCATAAGATATCAGTAATACACGGAATGTAAACTTGGCTACACAGGAACTGAATTACAGAACAGAACAGGGTCTCAAATTTAGAAAACCAACTTATTCTTGCTTTAGGGTAAAGGTGAGTTGGGGTGCTGCATAAAACCAGAGATTGAAATGAGCACAGATAAAGTTCCTTAAGCCAAATATGGAATAGACAAGAGCTACTCCTTGCTCAACGAAATGGACTCAACACCCCATATTAAACACCTAAAAATGTACCTGACTAGTAAGTATCTTAAAACCTATGGATTGCTATGTCTCCGAAAGAGAATCAAGCATGTGTACAGGGGCATAAACGCAGCAATGATAGGATTGGAGAGGTTCGGTGAGCAAATGAAGACCCTTTGAAGTCATATTGCATGGTACCCATTCCACGGGTTTCAACTACCCAGGTTTAAGGTATTCTTCCTTCAGCTAAAACATGCATGTGGAAACCAAGTATGATCAACCATGTGATCGGGAGACGTGTTCAAATATGTCTCAGTTTTCCTCCCCTGGTACTCGGGTGCAACGTTCCAGATGCTTTACTAACACTCTCCCCACTTGGAGAGTCAGTCCCTTTAACCTCCTGTTTGGCCCAGTTTGTAATTTCTGCGGCAGATGAACAGGAATAGCGAGAACCAATGAGAGACTAGCTGGAGGTGTCTGGACGGGCAAATTTAACTCTCATTTCCCACCAGGAAGAGGAAATAACCAAAGGCTCAGTGTGCCGTGCCGGAACCAGATTAGGGCCTGAAGCCATCCTGCGGTGTTGCGGCCAGCTCAAAAGAAAGTGAGTTGAAGAAAGGAGCTCAGGGGCACTGTAATTCACAAACCTGCAGAGTTATAAATGACAGCTATCGTGCAAAAATAGACTGAAGTAAGGCTGCCAAGAGGACTTGAAAGCGGGGCAGAATTGCAGGAAACCGATTTCAGGAGGTAGACTGGAATTGCATTGAAAGCATAGGAAAAGAGGCAGAACGTCCACAATGATGCACTTGGCCAAAAAGGGCGTATGCGTTTTTTCCTGAATATATTCAGGAAAAAACGCATACGCCCTTTTTGGCCAACCAAGCAAGCTTGCAAAGGAAATCTGCACTACAATGAAGTCTCACTTCCCCCCGGTCAAAAGGGCCATCTGAAAAAAGTGTAAAATCCAGAAAGGCAGGACAGGCCATGGAGAACTGGGAGCCTTGTTATGCTGATGGACGGGATGTAAATTGCCAACAACCACTAGGCAGAAGTGTATGGTGTTTCCTGAAACATCTAAAAAACAAAGCAACAGAGCCTAGGGCACATCCACTTATGGTCCTATAGCTTAGGGAAATTAAAATCAAAAAGACACAGCCACCCCAAAGTTTGGAAGGGCTCTGTTTACAAGAACCTCGTTTACAGTACAAGTTCAACATCGCAGAAAGTGAAAAATGGATAAAGAAGTTGTGGTATTCACTTACAAAGCAATATCACTCAGCAATGAAATCTATGTCATCAGGCCCTTAGCAGCACAATGAGTGGATTCAGGTATGATGATTCTAACTGAAATAAGTCACACAGAAAAAGAAACATCATAAGATATCAGTAATATACGGAATGTAAACTTGGCTACACAGGAACTGAATTACAGAACAGAACAGGGTCTCAAATTTAGAAAACCAACTTATGCTTGCTTAAGGGTAAAGGTGAGTTGGGGTGCTGCATAAAACCAGAGATTGAAATGAGCACAGATAAAGTTCCTTAAGCCAAATATGGAATAGACAAGAGCTACTCCTTGCTCAACGAAATGGACTCAAAACCCCATATTAAACGCCTAAGAATGTACCTGACTAGTAAGTATCTTAAAAGCTATAGATTGCTATGTCTCCGAAAGAGAATCAAGCATGTGTACAGGGGCATAAACGCAGCAGTGATAGGATTGGAGAGGTTCAGTGAGCAAATGAAGACCCTTTGAAGTCATATTGCATGGTACCCATTACACGGGTCTCAACGCTCCAGGTTTAAGGTATTCTTCCTTCAGATAAAACATGCATGTGGAACCTAGAGTATGATCAACCATGTGATCGGGAGACGTGTTCAAATATGTCTCAGTTTTCGTACCCTGGTACTCGGGTGCAACATTCCAGACGCTTTACTAACACTCTCCCGACTTGGAGAGTCAGTCCCTTTAACCTCCTGTTTGGCCCAGTTTGCAATTTCTGCGGAAGATGAACAGGAATAGCGAGAACCAATGAGAGACTAGCTGGAGGTGTCTGGACGGGCAAATTTAACTCTCATTTCCCACCAGGAAGAGGAATTAACCAAAGGCTCAGCATGCCGGGCCGGAACCAGATTAGGGCCTGAAGCCATCCTGCGGTGTTGCGGCCAGGTCACAAGAAAGCGAGTTGAAGAAAGGAGCTCAGGGGCACTGTAATTCACAAACGTGCAGAGTTATAAATGACAGCTATCGTCCAAAAATAGACTGAAGTAAGGCTGCCAAGAGGACTTGAATGCGGGGCAGAATTGCAGGAAACCGATTTCAGGAGGTAGACTGGAATTGCATTGAAAGCATAGGAAAAGAGGCAGAACGTCCACAATGATGCACTTGGCCAAAAAGGGCGTATGCGTTTTTTCCTGAATATATTCAGGAAATAACGCATACGCCCTTTTTGGCCAACCAAGCAAGCTTGCAAAGGAAATCTGCACTACAATGAAGTCTCACTTCCCCCCGGTCAAAAGGGCCATCTGAAAAAAGTGTAAAATCCAGAAAGGCAGGACAGGCCATGGAGAACTGGGAGCCTTGTTATGCTGATGGGCGGGATGTAAATTGCCAACAACCACTTGGGAGAAGTGTATGGTGTTTCCTGAAACATCTAAAAAACAAAGCAACAGAACCTAGGGCACTTCCACTTATGGTCCTATAGCTTAGGGAAATTAAAATCAAAAAGACACAGCCACCCCAAAGTTTGGAACGGCTCTGTTTACAAGAACCTCGTTTACAGTACAAGTTCAACATCGCAGAAAGTGAAAAATGGATAAAGAAGTTGTGGTATTTACTTACAAAGCAATATCACTCAGCAATGAAATCTGTGTCATCAGGCCGTTAGCAGCACAATGAGTGGATTCAGGTATGATGATTCTAACTGAAATAAGTCACACAGAAAAAGAAACATCATAAGATATCAGTAATACACGGAATGTAAACTTGGCTACACAGGAACTGAATTACAGAACAGAACAGGGTCTCAAATTTAGAAAACCAACTTATGCTTGCTTAAGGGGAAAGGTGAGTTGGGGTGCTGCATAAAACCAGAGATTGAAATGAGCACAGATAAATTTCCTTAAGTCAAATATGGAATAGACAAGAGCTACTCCTTGCTCAATGAAATGGACTCAACACCGCATATTAAACGCCTAAGAATGTACCTGACTAGGAAGTATCTTAAAACCTATGGATTGCTATGTCTCCGAAAGAGAATCAAGCATGTGTACAGGGGCATAAACGCAGCACTGATAGGATTGGAGAGGTTCGGTGAGCAAATGAAGACCCTTTGAAGTCATATTGCATGGTACCCATTACACGGGTCTTAACTCTCCAGGTTTAAGGTATTCTTCCTTCAGCTAAAACATGCATGTAGAACCCAAGTATGATCAACCATGTGATCGGGAGACGTGTTCAAATATGTCCCAGTTTTCGTACCCTGGTACTCGGGTGCAACATTCCAGACGCTTTACTAACACTCTCCCCACTTGGAGAGTCAGCGCCTTTAACCTCCTGTTTGTCCCAGTTTGCAATTTCTGCGGAAGATGAATAGGAATAGCGAGAACCAATGAGAGACTAGCTGGAGGTGTCTGGACGGGCAAATTTAACTCTCATTTCCCACCAGGAAGAGGAAATAACCAAAGGCTCAGCGTGCCGTGCCAGAACCAGATTAGGGCCTGAAGCCATCCTCCGGTGTTGCGGCCAGGTCACAAGAAAGCAAGTTGAAGAAAGGAGCTCAGGGGCACTGTAATTTACAAACCTGCAGAGTTATAAATGACAGCTATCGTCCAAAACTAGACTGAAGTAAGGCTGCCAAGAGGACTTGAAAGCGGGGCAGAATTGCAGGAAACCGATTTCAGGAGGTAGACTGGAATTGCATTGAAAGCATAGGAAAAGAGGCAGAACGTCCACAATGATGCACTTGGCCAAAAAGGGCGTATGCGTTTTTTCCTGAATATATTCAGGAAAAAACGCATACGCCCTTTTTGGCCAACCAAGCAAGCTTGCAAAGGAAATCTGCACTACAATGAAGTCTCACTTCCCCCCGGTCAAAAGGGCCATCTGAAAAAAGTGTAAAATCCAGAAAGGCAGGACAGGCCATGGAGAACTGGGAGCCTTGTTATGCTGATGGACGGGATGTAAATTGCCAACAACCACTAGGGAAAAGTGTATGGTGTTTCCTGAAACATCTAAAAAACAAAGCAACAGAACCTAGGGCACTTCCACTTATGGTCCTATAGCTTAGGGAAATTAAAATCAAAAAGACACAGCCACCCCAAAGTTTGGAACGGCTCTGTTTACAAGAACCTCGTTTACAGTACAAGTTCAACATCGCAGAAAGTGAAAAATGGAGAAAGAAGTTGTGGTATTTACTTACAAAGCAATATCACTCAGCAATGAAATCTGTGTCATCAGGCCCTTAGCAGCACAATGAGTGGATTCAGGTATGATGATTCTAACTGAAATAAGTGACACAGAAAAAGAAACATCATAAGATATCAGTAATACACGGAAGGTAAACTTGGCTACACAGGAACTGAATTACAGAACAGAACAGGGTCTCAAATTTAGAAAACCAACTTATGCTTGCTTAAGGGGAAAGGTGAGTTGGGGTGCTGCATAAAACCAGAGATTGAAATGAGCACAGATAAAGTTCCTTAAGTCAAATATGGAATAGACAAGAGCTACTCCTTGCTCAACGAAATGGACTCAACACCGCATATTAAACGCCTAAGAATGTACCTGACTAGTAAGTATCTTAAAACCTATAATTGCTATGTCTCCGAAAGAGAATCAAGCATGTGTACAGGGGCATAAACGCAGCAGTGATAGGATTGGAGAGGTTTGGTGAGCAAATGAAGACCCTTTGAAGTCATATTGCATGGTACCCATTACACGGGTCTTAACTCTCCAGGTTTAAGGTATTCTTCCTTCAGCTAAAACATGCATGTGGAACCCAAGTATGATCAACCATGTGATCGGGAGACGTGTTCAAATATGTCTCAGTTTTCGTACCCTGGTACTCGGGTGCAACATTCCGACGCTTTACTAACACTCTCCCCACTTGGAGAGTCAGCGCCTTTAACCTCCTGTTTGGCCCAGTTTGCAATTTCTGTGGAAGATGAACAGGAATAGGGAGAACCAATGAGAGGCTAGCTGGAGGTGTCTGGACGGGCAAATTGAACTCTCATTTCCCACCAGGAAGAGGAATTAACCAAAGGCTCAGCGTGCCATGCCAGAACCAGATTAGGGCCTGAAGACATCCTGCGGTGTTGCGGCCAGCTCACAAGAAAGCGAGTTGAAGAAAGGAGCTCAGGGGCACTGTAATTCACAAACCTGCAGAGTTATAAATGACAGCTATCGTCCAAAAATACACTGAAGTAAGGCTGCCAAGAGGACTTGAAAGCGGGGCAGAATTGCAGGAAACCGATTTCAGGAGGTAGACTGGAATTGCATTGAAAGCATAGGAAAAGAGGCAGAACGTCCACAATGATGAACTTGGCCAAAAAGGGCGTATGCGTTTTTTCCTGAATATATTCAGGAAAAAACGCATACGCCCTTTTTGGCCAACCAAGCAAGCTTGCAAAGGAAATCTGCACTACAATGAAGTCTCACTTCCCCCCGGTCAAAAGGGCCATCTGAAAAAAGTGTAAAATCCAGAAAGGCAGGACAGGCCATGGAGAACTGGGAGCCTTGTTATGCTGATGGGCGGGATGTAAATTGCCAACAGACACTCAGGAGAAGTGTATGGTGTTTCCTGAAACATCTAAAAAACAAAGCAACAGAGCCTAGGGCACATCCACTTATGGTCCTATAGCTTAGGGAAATTAAAATCAAAAAGACACAGCCACCCCAAAGTTTGGAAGGGCTCTGTTTACAAGAACCTCATTTACAGTACAAGTTCAACATCGCAGAAAGTGAAAAATGGATAAAGAAGTTGTGGTATTCACTTACAAAGCAATATCACTCAGCAATGAAATCTATGTCATCAGGCCCTTAGCAGCACAATGAGTGGATTCAGGTATGATGATTCTAACTGAAATAAGTCACACAGAAAAAGAAACATCATAAGATATCAGTAATATACGGAATGTAAACTTGGCTACACAGGAACTGAATTACAGAACAGAACAGGGTCTCAAATTTAGAAAACCAACTTATGCTTGCTTAAGGGGAAAGGTGAGTTGGGGTGCTGCATAAAACCAGAGATTGAAATGAGCACAGATAAAGTTCCTTAAGCCAAATATGGAATAGACAAGAGCTACTCCTTGCTCAACGAAATGGACTCAAAACCCCATATTAAACGTCTAAGAATGTACCTGACTAGTAAGTATCTTAAAACCTATGGATTGCTATGTCTCCGAAAGAGAATCAAGCATGTGTACAGGGGCATAAACGCAGCAGTGATAGGATTGGAGAGGTTCGGTGAGCCAATGAAGACCCTTTGAAGTCATATTGCATGGTACCCATTACACGGGTCTTAACTCTCCAGGTTTAAGGTATTCTTCCTTCAGCTAAAACATGCATGTGGAACCCAAGTATGATCAACCATGTGAACGGGAGACGTGTTCAAATATGTCTCAGTTTTCGTACCCTGGTACTCGGGTGCAACATTCCAGACGCTTTACTAACACTCTCCCGACTTGGAGAGTCAGTCCCTTTAACCTCCTGTTTGGCCCAGTTTGCAATTTCTGCGGAAGATGAGCAGGAATAGCGAGAACCAATGAGAGACTAGCTGGAGGTGTCTGGACGGGCAAATTTAACTCTCATTTCCCACCAGGAAGAGGAATTAACCAAAGGCTCAGCGTGCCGTGCCGGAACCAGATTAGGGCCTGAAGCCATCCTGCGGTGTTGCGGCCAGCTCACAAGAAAGCGAGTTGAAGAAAGGAGCTCAGGGGCACTGTAATTCACAAACCTGCAGAGTTATAAATGACAGCTATCGTCCAAAAATAGACTGAAGTAAGGCTGCCAAGAGGACTTGAAAGCGGGGCAGAATTGCAGGAAACCGATTTCAGGAGGTAGACTGGAATTGCATTGAAAGCATAGGAAAAGAGGCAGAACGTCCACAATGATGCACTTGGCCAAAAAGGGCATATGCGTTTTTTCCGGAATATATTCAGGAAAAAACGCATCCGCCCTTTTTGGCCAACCAAGCAAGCTTGCAAAGGAAATCTGCACTACAATGAAGTCTCACTTCCCCCCGGTCAAAAGGGCCATCTGAAAAAAGTGTAAAATCCAGAAAGGCAGGACAGGCCATGGAGAACTGGGAGCCTTGTTATGCTGATGGGCGGGATGTAAATTGCCAACAGACACTCGGGAGAAGTGTATGGTGTTTCCTGAAACATCTAAAAAACAAAGCAACAGAGCCTAGGGCACTGCCACTTATGGTCCTATAGCTTAGGGAAATTAAAATCAAAAAGACACAGCCACCCCAAAGTTTGGGACGCCTCTGTTTACAAGAACCTCATTTACAGTACAAGTTCAACATCGCAGAAAGTGAAAAATGGATAAAGAAGTTGTGGTATTTACTTACAAAGCAATATCACTCAGCAATGAAATCTATGTCATCAGGCCCTTAGATGCACAATGAGTGGATTCAGGTATGATGATTCTAACTGAAATAAGTCACACAGAAAAAGAAACATCATAAGATATCAGTAATACACGGAATGTAAACTTGGCTACACAGGAACTGAATTACAGAACAGAACAGGGTCTCAAATTTAGAAAACCAACTTATGCTTGCTTAAGGGGAAAGGTGAGTTGGGGTGCTGCATAAAACCAGAGATTGAAATGAGCACAGATAAAGTTCCTTAAGCCAAATATGGAATAGACAAGAGCTACTCCTTGCTCAACGAAATGGACTCAACACCGCATATTAAACGCCTAAGAATGTACCTGACTAGTAAGTATCTTAAAACCTATAGATTGCTATGTCTCCGAAAGAGAATCAAGCATGTGTACAGGGGCATAAACGCAGCAGTGATAGGATTGGAGAAGTTCGGTGAGCAAATGAAGACCCTTTGAAGTCATATTGCATGGTACCCATTACACGGGTCTCAACTCTCCAGGTTTAACGTATTCTTCCTTCAGCTAAAACATGCATGTGGAACCCAGAGTATGATCAACCATGTGAACGGGAGACGTGTTCAAATATGTCTCAGTTTTCGTACCCTGGTACTCGGGTGCAACATTCCAGACGCTTTACTAACACTCTCCCGACTTGGAGAGTCAGTCCCTTTAACCTCCTGTTTGGCCCAGTTTGCAATTTCTGTGTAAGATGAACAGGAATAGCGAGAACCAATGAGAGGCTAGCTGGAGGTGTCTGGACGGGCAAATTTAACTCTCATTTCCCACCAGGAAGAGGAATTAACCAAAGGCTAAGCATGCCGGGCAGGAACCAGATTAGGGCCTGAAGCCATCCTGCGGTGTTGCGGCCAGGTCACAAGAAAGCGAGTTGAAGAAAGGACCTCAGGGGCACTGTAATTCACAAACCTGCAGAGTTATAAATGACAGCTATCGTCCAAAAATAGACTGAAGTAAGGCTGCCAAGAGGACTTGAAAGCGGGGCAGAATTGCAGGAAACCGATTTCAGGAGGTAGACTGCAATTGCATTGAAAGCATAGGAAAAGAGGCAGAACGTCCACAATGATGCACTTGGCCAAAAAGGGCGTATGCGTTTTTTCCTGAATATATTCAGGAAAAAACGCATACGCCCTTTTTGGCCAACCAAGCAAGCTTGCAAAGGAAATCTGCACTACAATGAAGTCTCACTTCCCCCCTGTCAAAAGGGCCATCTGAAAAAAGTGTAAAATCCAGAAAGGCAACAGGCCATTGAGAACTGGGAGCCTTGTTATGCTGATGGGCGGGATGTAAATTGCCAACAGACACTCGGGAGAAGTGTATGGTGTTTCCTGAAACATCTAAAAAACAAAGCAACAGAGCCTAGGGCACTTCCACTTATGGTCCTATAGCTTAGGGAAATTAAAATCAAAAAGACACAGCCACCCCAAAGTTTGCAACGGCTCTGTTTACAAGAACCTCGTTTACAGTACAAGTTCAACATCGCAGAAAGTGAAAAATGGATAAAGAAGTTGTGGTATTCACTGACAAAGCAATATCACTCAGCAATGAAATCTATGTCATCAGGCCCTTAGCAGCACAATGAGTGGATTCAGGTATGATGATTCTAACTGAAATAAGTCACACAGAAAAAGAAACATCATAAGATATCAGTAATACACGGAATGGAAACTTAGCTACACAGGAACTGAATTACAGAACAGAACAGGGTCTCAAATTTAGAAAACCAACTTATGCTTGCTTAAGGGTAAAGGTGAGTTGGGGTGCTGCATAAAACCAGAGATTGAAATGAGCACAGATAAAGTTCCTTAAGCCAAATATGGAATACACAAGAGCTACTCCTTGCTCAACGAAATGGACTCAACACCGCATATTAAACGCCTAAGAATGTACCTGACTAGTAAGTATCTTAAAACCTATGGATTGCTATGTCTCCGAAAGAGAATCAAGCATGTGTACAGGGGCATAAACGCAGCAGTGATAGGATTGGAGAGGTTCAGTGAGCAAATGAAGACACTTTGAAGTCATATTGCATGGTACCCATTCCACGGGTCTCAACTCTCCATGTTTAGGGTATTCTTCCTTCAGCTAAAACATGCATGTGGAACCTAGAGTATGATCAACCATGTGATTGGGAGACGTGTTCAAATATGTCTCAGTTTTCGTACCCTGATACTCGGGTGCAACATTCCAGACGCTTTACTAACACTCTCCCGACTTGGAGAGTCAGTCCCTTTAACCTCCTGTTTGGCCCAGTTTGCAATTTCTGCGGAAGATGAACAGGAATAGCGAGAACCAATGAGAGACTAGCTGGAGGTGTCTGCACGGGCAAATTTAACTCTCATTTCCCACCAGGAAGGGGAATTAACCAAAGGCTCAGCGTGCCGTGTCGGAACCAGATTAGGGCCTGAAGCCATCCTGCGGTGTTGCGGCCAGGTCACAAGAAAGCGAGTTGAAGAAAGAAGCTCAGGGGCACTGTAATTCACAAACCTGCAGAGTTATAAATGACAGCTATCGTCCAAAAATAGACTGAAGTAAGGCTGCCAAGAGGATGAGAAAGCGGGGCAGAATTGCAGGAAACCGATTTCAGGAGGTAGACTGGAATTGCATTGAAAGCATAGGAAAAGAGGCAGAACGTCCACAATGATGCACTTGGCCAAAAAGGGCGTATGCGTTTTTTCCTGAATATATTCAGGAAAAAACGCATACGCACTTTTTGGCCAACCAAGCAAGCTTGCAAAGGAAATCTGCACTACAATGAAGTCTCACTTCCCCCCGGTCAAAAGGGCCATCTGAAAAAAGTGTAAAATCCAGAAAGGCAGGGCAGGCCATGGAGAACTGGGAGCCTTGTTATGCTGATGGGCGGGATGTAAATTGCCAACAGACACTCAGGAGAAGCGTATGGTGTTTCCTGAAACATCTAAAAAACAAAGCAACAGAGCCTAGGGCACTGCCACTTATGGTCCTATAGCTTAGGGAAATTAAAATCAAAAAGACACAGCCACCCCAAAGTTTGCGACTCCTCTGTTTACAAGAACCTCGTTTACCGTACAAGTTCAATATCACAGAAAGTGAAAAATGGATAAAGAACTTGTGGTACTTACGTACAATGCAGTATCACTCAGCAATGAAATCTATGTCATCAGGCCCGTAGCAGCATAATGAGTAGATTGAGGTACGATGATTCTAACTGAAATAAGTCACACAGAAAAAGAAACATCATAAGATATCACTAATACACGGAATGTAAACTTGGCTACACAGGAACTGAATTCCAAAACAGAACAGGTTCTCAAATTTAGAAAACCAACTTATGCTTGCTTAAGGGGAAAGGTGAGTTGGGTTGCTGCATAAAACCAGAGATTGAAATGAGCACAGATAAAGTTCCTTAAGCCAAATATGGAATAGACAAGAGCTACTCCTTGCTCAATGAAATGGACTCAACACCGCATATTAAACGCCTAAGAATGTACCTGACTAGTAAGTATCTTAAAACCTATGGATTGCTATGTCTTCGAAAGAGAATTAAGCATGTGTACAGGGGCATAAACGCAGCAGTGATAGGATTGGAGAGGTTCGTTGAGCAAATGAAGACCCTTTCAAGTCATATTGCATGGTACCCATTCCACGGGTTTCAACTACCCAGGTTTTAGGTATTCTTCCTTCAGCTAAAACATGCATGTGGAACCCAGAGTATGATCAACCATGTGATCGGGAGACGTGTTCAAATATGTCTCAGTTTTCCTCCCCTGGTACTCGGGTGCAACATTCCAGACGCTTTACTAACACTCTCCCCACTTGGAGAGTCAGCGCCTTTAACCTCCTGTTTGGCACAGTTTGCAATTTCTGCGGAAGATGAACAGGAATAGCGAGAACCAATGAGAGGCTAGCTGGAGGTGTCTGGACGGGCAAATTTAACTCTCATTTCCCACCAGGAAGAGGAAATAACCAAAGGCTCAGCGTGCCGTACCGGAACCAGATTAGGGCCTGAAGCCATCCTGCGGTGTTGCGGCCAGCTCACAAGAAAGCGAGATGAAGAAAGGACCTCAGGGGCACTGTAATTCACAAACCTGCAGAGTTATAAATGACAGCTATCGTCCAAAAATAGACTGAAATAAGGCTGCCACGAGGACTTGAAAGCAGGGCAGAATTGCAGGAAACCGATTTCAGGAGGTAGACTGGAATTGCATTGAAAGCATAGGAAAAGAGGCAGAACGTCCACAATGATGCACTTGGCCAAAAAGGGCGTATGCGTTTTTTCCTGAATATATTCAGGAAAAAACGCAAACGCCCTTTTTGGCCAACCAAGCAAGCTTGCAAAGGAAATCTGCACTACAATGAAGTCTCACTTCCCCCCGGTCAAAAGGGACATCTGAAAAAAGTGTAAAATCCAGAAAGGCAGGACAGGCCATGGAGAACTGGGAGCCTTGTTATGCTGATGGGTGGGATGTAAATTGCCAACAGACACTAGGGAGAAGTGTATGGTGTTTCCTGAAACATCTAAAAAACAAAGCAACAGAACCTAGGGCACTTCCACTTATGGTCCTATAGCTTAGGGAAATTAAAATCAAAAAGACACAGCCACCCCAAAGTTTGGAACGGCTCTGTTGACAAGAACCTCGTGTACAGTACAAGTTCAACATCGCAGAAAGTGAAAAATGGAGAAAGAACTTGTGGTATTTACTTACAAAGCAATATCACTCAGCAATGAAATCTGTGTCATCAGTCCCTTAGTAGCACAATGAGTGGATTCAGGTATGATGATTCTAACTGAAATAAGTCACACAGAAAAAGAAACATCATAAGATATCAGTAATACACGGAATGTAAACTTGGCTACACAGGAACTGAATTACAGAACAGAACAGGGTCTCAAATTTAGAAAACCAACTTATTCTTGCCTTAGGGTAAAGGTGAGTTGGGGTGCTGCATAAAACCAGAGATTGAAATGAGCACAGATAAAGTTCCTTAAGCCAAATATGGAATAGACAATAGCTACTCCTTGCTCAATGAAATGGACTCAACACCGCATATTAAACGCCTAAGAATGTACCTGACTAGTAAGTATCTTAAAACCTATGGATTGCTATGTCTCCGAAAGAGAATCAAGCATGTGTACAGGGGCATAAACGCAGCAGTGATAGAATTGGAGAGGTTCGGTGAGCAAATGAAGACCCTTTGAGGTCATATTGCATGGTACCCATTCCACGGGTTTCAACTACCCAGGTTTAAGGTATTCTTCCTTCAGCTAAAACATGCATGTGGAACCTAGAGTATGATCAACCATGTGATTGGGAGACGTGTTCAAATATGTCTCAGTTTTCGTACCCTGGTACTCGGGTGCAACATTCCAGACGCTTTACTAACACTCTCCCGACTTGGAGAGTCAGTCCCTTTAACCTCCTGTTTGGCCCAGTTTGCAATTTCTGCGGAAGATGAACAGGAATAGCGAGAACCAATGAGAGACTAGCTGGAGGTGTCTGGACGGGCAAATTTAACTCTCATTTCCCACCAGGAAGAGGAATTAACCAAAGGCTCAGCGTGCCATGCCAGAACCAGATTAGGGCCTGAAGCCATCCTGCGGTGTTGCGGCCAGCTCAAAAAAAAGCGAGTGGAAGAAAGGAGCTCAGGGGCACTGTAATTCACAAACCTGCAGAGTTATAAATGACAGCTATCGTCCAAAAATAGACTGAAGTAAGGCTGCCAAGAGGACTTGAAAGCGGGGCAGAATTGCAGGAAACCGATTTCAGGAGGTAGACTGGAATTGCATTGAAAGCATAGGAAAAGAGGCAGAACGTCCACAATGATGCACTTGGCCAAAAAGGGCGTATGCGTTTTTTCCTGAATATATTCAGGAAAAAACGCATACGCCCTTTTTGGCCAACCAAGCAAGCTTGCAAAGGAAATCTGCACTACAATGAAGTCTCACTTCCCCCCGGTCAAAAGGGCCATCTGAAAAAAGTGTAAAATCCAGAAAGGCAGGACAGGCCATGGAGAACTGGGAGCCTTGTTATGCTGATGGGCGGGATGTAAATTGCCAACAACCACTCGGGAGAAGTGTATGGTGTTTCCTGAAACATCTAAAAAACAAAGCAACAGAGCCTAGGGCACTTCCACTTATGGTCCTATAGCTTAGGGAAATTAAAATCAAAAAGACACAGCCACCCCAAAGTTTGCAACGGCTCTGTTTACAAGAACCTCGTTTACAGTACAAGTTCAACATCGCAGAAAGTGAAAAATGGAGAAAGAAGTTGTGGTATTTACTTACAAAGCAATATCACTCAGCAATGAAATCTGTGTCATCAGGCCCTTAGCAGCACAATGAGTGGATTCAGGTATGATGATTCTAACTGAAATAAGTCACACAGAAAAAGAAACATCATAAGATATCAGTAATACACGGAATGGAAACTTGGCTACACAGGAACTGAATTACAGAACAGAACAGGGTCTCAAATTTAGAAAACCAACTTATGCTTGCTTAAGGGTAAAGGTGAGTTGGGGTGCTCATAAAACCAGAGATTGAAATGAGCACAGATAAAGTTCCTTAAGCCAAATATGGAATAGACAAGAGCTACTCCTTGCTCAATGAAATGGACTCAACACCGCATATTAAACGCCTAAGAATGTACCTGACTAGTAAGTATCTTAAAACCTATAGATTGCTATGTCTCCGAAAGAGAATCAAGCATGTGTACAGGGGCATAAACGCAGCAGTGATAGGATTGGAGAGGTTCGGTGAGCAAATTAAGACCCTTTGAAGTCATATTGAATGGTACCCATTACACGGGTTTCAACTACCCAGGTTTTAGGTATTCTTCCTTCAGCTAAAACATGCATGTGGAACCCAGAGTATGATCAACCATGTGATCGGGAGACGTGTTCAAATATGTCTCAGTTTTCCTCCCCTGGTACTCGGGTGCAACATTCCAGACGCTTTACTAACACTCTCCCCACTTGGAGAGTCAGCGCCTTTAACCTCCTGTTTGGCACAGTTTGCTATTTCTGCGGAAGATGAACAGGAATAGCGAGAACCAATGAGAGGCTAGCTGGAGGTGTCTGGACGGGCAAATTTAACTCTCATTTCCCACCAGGAAGAGGAAATAACCAAAGGCTCAGCGTGCCGTGCCGGAACCAGATTATGGCCTGAAGCCATCCTGCGGTGTTGCGGCCAGCTCAAAAGAAAGCGAGTTGAAGAAAGGAGCTCAGGGGCACTGTAATTCACAAACCTGCAGAGTTATAAATGACAGCTATCGTCCAAAAATAGACTGAAGTAAGGCTGCCAAGAGGACTTGAAAGCGGGGCAGAATTGCAGGAAACCGATTTCAGGAGGTAGACTGGAATTGCATTGAAAGCATAGGAAAAGAGGCAGAACGTCCACAATGATGCACTTGGCCAAAAAGGGCGTATGCGTTTTTTCCTGAATATATTCAGGAAAAAACGCATACGCCCTTTTTGGCCAACCAAGCAAGCTTGCAAAGGAAATCTGCACTACAATGAAGTCTCACTTCTCCCCGGTCAAAAGGGCCATCTGAAAAAAGTGTAAAATCCAGAAAGGCAGGACAGGCCATGGAGAACTGGGAGCCTTGTTATGCTGATGGGCGGGATGTAAATTGCCAACAGACACTCAGGAGAAGTGTATGGTGTTTCCTGAAACATCTAAAAAACAAAGCAACAGAGCCTAGGGCACTTCCACTTATGGTCCTATAGCTTAGGGAAATTAAAATCAAAAAGACACAGCCACCCCAAAGTTTGGGACGCCTCCGTTTACAAGAACCTCGTTTACCGTACAAGTTCAATATCACAGAAAGTGAAAAATGGATAAAGAACTTGTGGTACTTACGTACAATGCAGTATCACTCAGCAATGAAATCTATGTCTTCAGGCCCGTAGCAGCATAATGAGTGGATTCAGGTACGATGATTCTAACTGAAATAAGTCACACAGAAAAAGAAACATCATAAGATATCACTAATACACGGAATGTAAACTTGGCTACACAGGAACTGCATTCCAAAACAGAACAGGGTCTCAAATTTAGAAAACCAACTTATGCTTGCTTAAGGGTAAAGGTGAGTTGGGGTGCTGCATAAAACCAGAGATTGAAATGAGCACAGATAAAGTTCCTTAAGCCAAATATGGAATAGACAAGAGCTACTCCTTGCTCAACGAAATGGACTCAACACCGCATATTAAACGCCTAAGAATGTACCTGACTAGTAAGTATCTTAAAACCTATAGATTGCTATGTCTCCGAAAGAGAATCAAGCATGTGTACAGGGGCATAAACGCAGCAGTGATAGGATTGGAGAAGTTCGTGAGCAAATGAAGACTCTTTGAAGTCATATCGCATGGTACCCATTACACGGGTCTCAACTCTGCTGGTTTAAGGTATTCTTCCTTCAGCTAAAACATGCATGTGGAACCCAAGTATGATCAACCATGTGAACGGGAGACGTGTTCAAATATGTCTCAGTTTTCCTCCCCTGGTACTCGGGTGCAACATTCCAGACGCTTTACTAACACTGTGCCCACTTGGAGAGTCAGCGCCTTTAACCTCCTGTTTGGCCCAGTTTGCAATTTCTGCGGCAGATGAACAGGAATAGCGAGAACCAATGAGAGACT
The DNA here is from genome assembly GCF_951394435.1 of Stenella coeruleoalba. Classification (NCBI taxonomy): domain Eukaryota; kingdom Metazoa; phylum Chordata; class Mammalia; order Artiodactyla; family Delphinidae; genus Stenella; species Stenella coeruleoalba. The sequence continues at coordinate 3,609,701 of NW_027646159.1, read as the reverse complement.
AGCTGGAGGTGTCTGGACGGGCAAATTTAACTCTCATTTCCCACCAGGAAGAGGAAATAACCAAAGGCTCAGCGTGCCGTGCCGGAACCAGATTAGGGACTGAAGCCATCGTGCGGTGTTGCGGACAGGTCACAAGAAAGGAAGTTGAAGAAAGGATCTCAGGGACACTGTAATTCACAAACCTGCAGAGTTATAAATGACAGCTATCGTCCAAAAATAGACTGAAGTAAGGCTGCCAAGAGGACTTGAAAGCGGGGCAGAATTGCAGGAAACCGATTTCAGGAGGTAGACTGGAATTGCATTGAAAGCATAGGAAAAGAGGCAGAACGTCCACAATGATGCACTTGGCCAAAAAGGGCGTATGCGTTTTTTCCTGAATATATTCAGGAAAAAACGCATACGCCCTTTTTGGCCAACCAAGCAAGCTTGCAAAGGAAATCTGCACTACAATGAAGTCTCACTTCCCCCCGGTCAAAAGGGCCATCTGAAAAAAGTGTAAAATCCAGAAAGGCAGGACAGGCCATGGAGAACTGGGAGCCTTGTTATGCTGATGGGCGGGATGTAAATTGCCAACAACCACTCGGGAGAAGTGTATGGTGTTTCCTGAAACATCTAAAAAACAAAGCAACAGAGCCTAGGGCACTTCCACTTATGGTCCTATAGCTTAGGGAAATTAAAATCAAAAAGACACAGCCACCCCAAAGTTTGCAACGGCTCTGTTTACAAGAACCTCGTTTACAGTACAAGTTCAACATCGCAGAAAGTGAAAAATGGAGAAAGAACTTGTGGTATTTACTTACAAAGCAATATCACTCAGCAATGAAATCTGTGTCATCAGGCCCTTAGCAGCACAATGAGTGGATTCAGGTATGATGATTCTAACTGAAATAAGTCACACAGAAAAAGAAACATCATAAGATATCAGTAATACACGGAATGGAAACTTGGCTACACAGGAACTGAATTACAGAACAGAACAGGGTCTCAAATTTAGAAAACCAACTTATTCTTGCTTAAGGGTAAAGGTGAGTTGGGGTGCTGCATAAAACCAGAGATTGAAATGAGCACAGATAAAGTTCCTTAAGCCAAATATGGAATAGACAAGAGCTACTCCTTGCTCAACGAAATGGACTCAACACCCCATATTAAACGCCTAAGAATGTACCTGACTAGTAAGTATCTTAAAACCTATGGATTGCTATGTCTCCGAAAGAGAATCAAGCATGTGTACAGGGGCATAAACGCAGCAGTGATAGGATTGGAGAGGTTCGGTGAGCAAATGAAGACCCTTTGAAGTCATATTGCATGGTACCCATTCCACGGGTTTCAACTACCCAGGTTTAAGGTATTCTTCCTTCAGCTAAAACATGCATGTGGAACCTAGAGTATGATCAACCATGTGATCGGGAGACGTGTTCAAATATGTCTCACTTTTCGTACCCTGGTACTCGGGTGCAACATTCCAGACGCTTTACTAACACTCTCCCGACTTGGAGAGTCAGTTCCTTTAACCTCCTGTTTGGCCCAGTTTGCAATTTCTGCGGAAGATGAACAGGAATAGCGAGAACCAATGAGAGGCTAGCTGGAGGTGTCTGGACCGGCAAATTTAACTCTCATTTCCCACCAGGAAGAGGAAATAACCAAAGGCTCAGCGTGCCATGCCGGAACCAGATTAGGGCCTGAAGCCATCCTGCGGTGTTGCGGCCAGGTCACAAGAAAGCGAGTTGAAGAAAGGAGCTCAGGGGCACTGTAATTCACAAACCTGCAGAGTTATAAATGACAGCTATCGTCCAAAAATAGACTGAAGTAAGGCTGCCAAGAGGACTTGAGCGGGGCAGAATTGCAGGAAACCGATTTCAGGAGGTAGACTGGAATTGCATTGAAAGCATAGGAAAAGAGGCAGAACGTCCACAATGATGCACTTGGCCAAAAAGGGCGTATGCGTTTTTTCCTGAATATATTCAGGAAAAAACGCATACGCCCTTTTTGGCCAACCAAGCAAGCTTGCAAAGGAAATCTGCACTACAATGAAGTCTCACTTCCCCCCGGTCAAAAGGGCCATCTGAAAAAAGTGTAAAATCCAGAAAGGCAGGACAGGCCATGGAGAACTGGGAGCCTTGTTATGCTGATGGGCGGGATGTAAATTGCCAACAGACACTTGGGAGAAGTGTATGGTGTTTCCTGAAACATCTAAAAAACAAAGCAACAGAGCCTAGGGCACTGCCACTTATGGTCCTATAGCTTAGGGAAATTAAAATCAAAAAGACACAGCCACCCCAAAGTTTGGGACGCCTCTGTTTACAAGAACCTCGTTTACAGTACAAGTTCAACATCGCAGAAAGTGAAAAATGGATAAAGAAGTTGTGGTATTTACTTACAAAGCAATATCACTCAGCAATGAAATCTGTGTCATCAGGCCCTTAGCAGCACAATGAGTGGATTCAGGTATGATGATTCTAACTGAAATAAGTCACACAGAAAAAGAAACATCATAAGATATCAGTAATACACGGAATGGAAACTTGGCTACACAGGAACTGAATTACAGAACAGAGCAGGGTCTCAAATTTAGAAAACCAACTTATGCTTGCTTAAGGGTAAAGGTGAGTTGGGGTGCTGCATAAAACCAGAGATTGAAATGAGCACAGATAAAGTTCCTTAAGCCAAATATGGAATAGACAAGAGCTACTCCTTGCTCAACGAAATGGACTCAACACCCCATATTAAACGCCTAAGAATGTACCTGACTAGTAAGTATCTTAAAACCTATGGATTGCTATGTCTCCGAAAGAGAATCAAGCATGTGTACAGGGGCATAAACGCAGCAGTGATAGGATTGGAGAGGTTCGGTGAGCCAATGAAGACCCTTTGAAGTCATATTGCATGGTACCCATTACACGGGTCTTAACTCTCCAGGTTTAAGGTATTCTTCCTTCAGCTAAAACATGCATGTGGAACCCAAGTATGATCAACCATGTGAACGGGAGACGTGTTCAAATATGTCTCAGTTTTCGTACCCTGGTACTCGGGTGCAACATTCCAGACGCTTTACTAACACTCTCCCGACTTGGAGAGTCAGTCCCTTTAACCTCCTGTTTGGCCCAGTTTGCAATTTCTGCGGAAGATGAGCAGGAATAGCGAGAACCAATGAGAGACTAGCTGGAGGTGTCTGGACGGGTAAATTTAACTCTCATTTCCCACCAGGAAGAGGAATTAACCAAAGGCTCAGCGTGCCGTGCCGGAACCAGATTAGGGCCTGAAGCCATCCTGCGGTGTTGCGGCCAGGTCACAAGAAAGCGAGTTGAAGAAAGGAGCTCAGGGGCACTGTAATTCACAAACCTGCAGAGTTATAAATGACAGCTATCGTCCAAAAATAGACTGAAGTAAGGCTGCCAAGAGGACTTGAAAGCGGGGCAGAATTGCAGGAAACCGATTTCAGGAGGTAGACTGGAATTGCATTGAAAGCATAGGAAAAGAGGCAGAACGTCCACAATGATGCACTTGGCCAAAAAGGGCATATGCGTTTTTTCCGGAATATATTCAGGAAAAAACGCATCCGCCCTTTTTGGCCAACCAAGCAAGCTTGCAAAGGAAATCTGCACTACAATGAAGTCTCACTTCCCCCCGGTCAAAAGGGCCATCTGAAAAAAGTGTAAAATCCAGAAAGGCAGGACAGGCCATGGAGAACTGGGAGCCTTGTTATGCTGATGGGCGGGATGTAAATTGCCAACAGACACTCGGGAGAAGTGTATGGTGTTTCCTGAAACATCTAAAAAACAAAGCAACAGAGCCTAGGGCACTGCCACTTATGGTCCTATAGCTTAGGGAAATTAAAATCAAAAAGACACAGCCACCCCAAAGTTTGGGACGCCTCTGTTTACAAGAACCTCATTTACAGTACAAGTTCAACATCGCAGAAAGTGAAAAATGGATAAAGAAGTTGTGGTATTTACTTACAAAGCAATATCACTCAGCAATGAAATCTATGTCATCAGGCCCTTAGATGCACAATGAGTGGATTCAGGTATGATGATTCTAACTGAAATAAGTCACACAGAAAAAGAAACATCATAAGATATCAGTAATACACGGAATGTAAACTTGGCTACACAGGAACTGAATTACAGAACAGAACAGGGTCTCAAATTTAGAAAACCAACTTATGCTTGCTTAAGGGTAAAGGTGAGTTGGGGTGCTGCATAAAACCAGAGATTGAAATGAGCACAGATAAAGTTCCTTAAGCCAAATATGGAATAGACAAGAGCTACTCCTTGCTCAACGAAATGGACTCAACACCGCATATTAAACGCCTAAGAATGTACCTGACTAGTAAGTATCTTAAAACCTATAGATTGCTATGTCTCCGAAAGAGAATCAAGCATGTGTACAGGGGCATAAACGCAGCAGTGATAGGATTGGAGAAGTTCGGTGAGCAAATGAAGACCCTTTGAAGTCATATTGCATGGTACCCATTACACGGGTCTCAACTCTCCAGGTTTAAGGTATTCTTCCTTCAGCTAAAACATGCATGTGGAACCCAGAGTATGATCAACCATGTGAACGGGAGACGTGTTCAAATATGTCTCAGTTTTCCTCCCCTGGTACTCGGGTGCAACATTCCAGACGCTTTACTAACACTCTCCCGACTTGGAGAGTCAGTCCCTTTAACCTCCTGTTTGGCCCAGTTTGCAATTTCTGTGTAAGATGAACAGGAATAGCGAGAACCAATGAGAGGCTAGCTGGAGGTGTCTGGACGGGCAAATTTAACTCTCATTTCCCACCAGGAAGAGGAATTAACCAAAGGCTAAGCATGCCGGGCCGGAACCAGATTAGGGCCTGAAGCCATCCTGCGGTGTTGCGGCCAGGTCACAAGAAAGCGAGTTGAAGAAAGGACCTCAGGGGCACTGTAATTCACAAACCTGCAGAGTTATAAATGACAGCTATCGTCCAAAAATAGACTGAAGTAAGGCTGCCAAGAGGACTTGAAAGCGGGGCAGAATTGCAGGAAACCGATTTCAGGAGGTAGACTGCAATTGCATTGAAAGCATAGGAAAAGAGGCAGAACGTCCACAATGATGCACTTGGCCAAAAAGGGCGTATGCGTTTTTTCCTGAATATATTCAGGAAAAAACGCATACGCCCTTTTTGGCCAACCAAGCAAGCTTGCAAAGGAAATCTGCACTACAATGAAGTCTCACTTCCCCCCGGTCAAAAGGGCCATCTGAAAAAAGTGTAAAATCCAGAAAGGCAACAGGCCATTGAGAACTGGGAGCCTTGTTATGCTGATGGGCGGGATGTAAATTGCCAACAGACACTCTGGAGAAGTGTATGGTGTTTCCTGAAACATCTAAAAAACAAAGCAACAGAGCCTAGGGCACTTCCACTTATGGTCCTATAGCTTAGGGAAATTAAAATCAAAAAGACACAGCCACCCCAAAGTTTGCGACGGCTCTGTTTACAAGAACCTCGTTTACAGTACAAGTTCAACATCGCAGAAAGTGAAAAATGGATAAAGAAGTTGTGGTATTCACTTACAAAGCAATATCACTCAGCAATGAAATCTATGTCATCAGGCCCTTAGCAGCACAATGAGTGGATTGAGGTACGATGATTCTAACTGAAATAAGTCACACAGAAAAAGAAACATCATAAGATATCACTAATACACGGAATGTAAACTTGGCTACACAGGAACTGAATTCCAAAACAGAACAGGTTCTCAAATTTAGAAAACCAACTTATGCTTGCTTAAGGGGAAAGGTGAGTTGGGTTGCTGCATAAAACCAGAGATTGAAATGAGCACAGATAAAGTTCCTTAAGCCAAATATGGAATAGACAAGAGCTACTCCTTGCTCAATGAAATGGACTCAACACCGCATATTAAACGCCTAAGAATGTACCTGACTAGTAAGTATCTTAAAACCTATGGATTGCTATGTCTTCGAAAGAGAATTAAGCATGTGTACAGGGGCATAAACGCAGCAGTGATAGGATTGGAGAGGTTCGTTGAGCAAATGAAGACCCTTTCAAGTCATATTGCATGGTACCCATTCCACGGGTTTCAACTACCCAGGTTTTAGGTATTCTTCCTTCAGCTAAAACATGCATGTGGAACCCAGAGTATGATCAACCATGTGATCGGGAGACGTGTTCAAATATGTCTCAGTTTTCCTCCCCTGGTACTCGGGTGCAACATTCCAGACGCTTTACTAACACTCTCCCCACTTGGAGAGTCAGCGCCTTTAACCTCCTGTTTGGCACAGTTTGCAATTTCTGCGGAAGATGAACAGGAATAGCGAGAACCAATGAGAGGCTAGCTGGAGGTGTCTGGACGGGCAAATTTAACTCTCATTTCCCACCAGGAAGAGGAAATAACCAAAGGCTCAGCGTGCCGTACCGGAACCAGATTAGGGCCTGAAGCCATCCTGCGGTGTTGCGGCCAGCTCACAAGAAAGCGAGTTGAAGAAAGGACCTCAGGGGCACTGTAATTCACAAACCTGCAGAGTTATAAATGACAGCTATCGTCCAAAAATAGACTGAAATAAGGCTGCCACGAGGACTTGAAAGCAGGGCAGAATTGCAGGAAACCGATTTCAGGAGGTAGACTGGAATTGCATTGAAAGCATAGGAAAAGAGGCAGAACGTCCACAATGATGCACTTGGCCAAAAAGGGCGTATGCGTTTTTTCCTGAATATATTCAGGAAAAAATGCAAACGCCCTTTTTGGCCAACCAAGCAAGCTTGCAAAGGAAATCTGCACTACAATGAAGTCTCACTTCCCCCCGGTCAAAAGGGACATCTGAAAAAAGTGTAAAATCCAGAAAGGCAGGACAGGCCATGGAGAACTGGGAGCCTTGTTATGCTGATGGGCGGGATGTAAATTGCCAACAGACACTAGGGAGAAGTGTATGGTGTTTCCTGAAACATCTAAAAAACAAAGCAACAGAACCTAGGGCACTTCCACTTATGGTCCTATAGCTTAGGGAAATTAAAATCAAAAAGACACAGCCACCCCAAAGTTTGGGACGCCTCTGTTTACAAGAACCTCATTTACCATACAAGTTCAATATCACAGAAAGCGAAAAATGGATAAATAACTTGTAGTACTTACGTACAATGCAGTATCACTCAGCAATGAAATCTATGTGATCAGGCCCGTAGCAGCATAATGAGTGGATTCAGGTACGATGATTCTAACTGAAATAAGTCACACAGAAAAAGAAACATCAAAAGATATCACTAATACACGGAATGTAAACTTGGCTACACAGGAACTGAATTACAGAACAGAACAGGGTCTCAAATTTAGAAAACCAACTTATTCTTGCCTTAGGGTAAAGGTGAGTTGGAGTGCTGCATAAAACCAGAGATTGAAATGAGCACAGATAAAGTTCCTTAAGCCAAATATGGAATAGACAATAGCTACTCCTTGCTCAATGAAATGGACTCAACACCCCATATTAAACGCCTAAGAATGTACCTGACTAGTAAGTATCTTAAAACCTATGGATTGCTATGTCTCCGAAAGAGAATCAAGCATGTGTACAGGGGCATAAACGCAGCAGTGATAGAATTGGAGAGGTTCGGTGAGCAAATGAAGACCCTTTGAGGTCATATTGCATGGTACCCATTCCACGGGTTTCAACTACCCAGGTTTAAGGTATTCTTCCTTCAGCTAAAACATGCATGTGGAACCTAGAGTATGATCAACCATGTGATTGGGAGACGTGTTCAAATATGTCTCACTTTTCGTACCCTGGTACTCGGGTGCAACATTCCAGACGCTTTACTAACACTCTCCCGACTTGGAGAGTCAGTCCCTTTAACCTCCTGTTTGGCCCAGTTTGCAATTTCTGCGGAAGATGAACAGGAATAGCGAGAACCAATGAGAGACTAGCTGGAGGTGTCTGGACGGGCAAATTTAACTCTCATTTCCCACCAGGAAGAGGAATTAACCAAAGGCTCAGCGTGCCATGCCAGAACCAGATTAGGGCCTGAAGCCATCCTGCGGTGTTGCGGCCAGCTCAAAAAAAAGCGAGTTGAAGAAAGGAGCTCAGGGGCACTGTAATTCACAAACCTGCAGAGTTATAAATGACAGCTATCGTCCAAAAATAGACTGAAGTAAGGCTGCCAAGAGGACTTGAAAGCGGGGCAGAATTGCAGGAAACCGATTTCAGGAGGTAGACTGGAATTGCATTGAAAGCATAGGAAAAGAGGCAGAACGTCCACAATGATGCACTTGGCCAAAAAGGGCGTATGCGTTTTTTCCTGAATATATTCAGGAAAAAACGCATACGCCCTTTTTGGCCAACCAAGCAAGCTTGCAAAGGAAATCTGCACTACAATGAAGTCTCACTTCCCCCCGGTCAAAAGGGCCATCTGAAAAAAGTGTAAAATCCAGAAAGGCAGGACAGGCCATGGAGAACTGGGAGCCTTGTTATGCTGATGGGCGGGATGTAAATTCCCAACAGACACTCGGGAGAAGTGTATGGTGTTTCCTGAAACATCTAAAAAACAAAGCAACAGAGCCTAGGGCACTGCCACTTATGGTCCTATAGCTTAGGGAAATTAAAATCAAAAAGACACAGCCACCCCAAAGTTTGGGACGCCTCCGTTTACAAGAACCTCGTTTACCGTACAAGTTCAATATCACAGAAAGTGAAAAATGGATAAAGAACTTGTGGTACTTACGTACAATGCAGTATCACTCAGCAATGAAATCTATGTCTTCAGGCCCGTAGCAGCATAATGAGTGGATTCAGGTATGATGATTCTAACTGAAATAAGTCACACAGAAAAAGAAACATCATAAGATATCACTAAAACACGGAATGTAAACTTGGCTACACAGGAACTGCATTCCAAAACAGAACAGGGTCTCAAATTTAGAAAAACAACTTATGCTTGCTTAAGGGTAAAGGTGAGTTGGGGTGCTGCATAAAACCAGAGATTGAAATGAGCACAGATAAAGTTCCTTAAGCCAAATATGGAATAGACAAGAGCTACTCCTTGCTCAACGAAATGGACTCAACACCGCATATTAAACGCCTAAGAATGTACCTGACTAGTAAGTATCTTAAAACCTATAGATTGCTATGTCTCCGAAAGAGAATCAAGCATGTGTACAGGGGCATAAACGCAGCAGTGATAGGATTGGAGAAGTTCGTGAGCAAATGAAGACTCTTTGAAGTCATATCGCATGGTACCCATTACACGGGTCTCAACTCTCCTGGTTTAAGGTATTCTTCCTTCAGCTAAAACATGCATGTGGAACCCAAGTATGATCAACCATGTGAACGGGAGACGTGTTCAAATATGTCTCAGTTTTCCTCCCCTGGTACTCGGGTGCAACATTCCAGACGCTTTACTAACACTGTCCCCACTTGGAGAGTCAGCGCCTTTAACCTCCTGTTTGGCCCAGTTTGCAATTTCTGCGGCAGATGAACAGGAATAGCGAGAACCAATGAGAGACTAGCTGGAGGTGTCTGGACGGGCAAATTTAACTCTCATTTCCCACCAGGAAGAGGAAATCACCAAAGGCTCAGCGTGCCGTGCCGGAACCAGATTAGGGCCTGAAGCCATCGTGCGGTGTTGCGGACAGGTCACAAGAAAGGAAGTTGAAGAAAGGATCTCAGGGACACTGTAATTCACAAACCTGCAGAGTTATAAATGACAGCTATCGTCCAAAAATAGACTGAAGTAAGGCTGCCAAGAGGACTTGAATGCGGGGCAGAATTGCAGGAAACCGATTTCAGGAGGTAGACTGGAATTGCATTGAAAGCATAGGAAAAGAGGCAGAACGTCCACAATGATGCACTTGGCCAAAAAGGGCGTATGCGTTTTTTCCTGAATATATTCAGGAAAAAACGCATACGCCCTTTTTGGCCAACCAAGGAAGCTTGCAAAGGAAATCTGCACTACAATGAAGTCTCACTTCCCCCCGGTCAAAAGGGCCATCTGAAAAAAGTGTAAAATCCAGAAAGGCAGGACAGGCCATGGAGAACTGGGAGCCTTGTTATGCTGATGGGCGGGATGTAAATTGCCAACAACCACTCGGGAGAAGTGTATGGTGTTTCCTGAAACATCTAAAAAACAAAGCAACAGAACCTAGGGCACTTCCACTTATGGTCCTATAGCTTAGGGAAATTAAAATCAAAAAGACACAGCCACCCCAAAGTTTGGAACGGCTCTGTTGACAAGAACCTCATGTACAGTACAAGTTCAACATCGCAGAAAGTGAAAAATGGAGAAAGAACTTGTGGTATTTACTTACAAAGCAATATCACTCAGCAATGAAATCTGTGTCATCAGTCCCTTAGTAGCACAATGAGTGGATTCAGGTATGATGATTCTAACTGAAATAAGTCACACAGAAAAAGAAACATCATAAGATATCAGTAATACACGGAATGGAAACTTGGCTACACAGGAACTGAATTACAGAACAGAACAGGGTCTCAAATTTAGAAAACCAACTTATTCTTGCCTTAGGGTAAAGGTGAGTTGGGGTGCTGCATAAAACCAGAGATTGAAATGAGCACAGATAAAGTTCCTTAAGCCAAATATGGAATAGACAATAGCTACTCCTTGCTCAATGAAATGGACTCAACACCCCATATTAAACGCCTAAGAATGTACCTGACTAGTAAGTATCTTAAAACCTATGGATTGCTATGTCTCCGAAAGAGAATCAAGCATGTGTACAGGGGCATAAACGCAGCAGTGATAGAATTGGAGAGGTTCGGTGAGCAAATGAAGACCCTTTGAGGTCATATTGCATGGTACCCATTCCACGGGTTTCAACTACCCAGGTTTAAGGTATTCTTCCTTCAGCTAAAACATGCATGTGGAACCTAGAGTATGATCAACCATGTGATTGGGAGACGTGTTCAAATATGTCTCACTTTTCGTACCCTGGTACTCGGGTGCAACATTCCAGACGCTTTACTAACACTCTCCCGACTTGGAGAGTCAGTCCCTTTAACCTCCTGTTTGGCCCAGTTTGCAATTTCTGCGGAAGATGAACAGGAATAGCGAGAACCAATGAGAGACTAGCTGGAGGTGTCTGGACGGGCAAAGTTAACTCTCATTTCCCACCAGGAAGAGGAATTAACCAAAGGCTCAGCGTGCCATGCCAGAACCAGATTAGGGCCTGAAGCCATCCTGCGGTGTTGCGGCCAGCTCAAAAAAAAGCGAGTGGAAGAAAGGAGCTCAGGGGCACTGTAATTCACAAACCTGCAGAGTTATAAATGACAGCTATCGTCCAAAAATAGACTGAAGTAAGGCTGCCAAGAGGACTTGAAAGCGGGGCAGAATTGCAGGAAACCGATTTCAGGAGGTAGACTGGAATTGCATTGAAAGCATAGGAAAAGAGGCAGAACGTCCACAATGATGCACTTGGCCAAAAAGGGCGTATGCGTTTTTTCCTGAATATATTCAGGAAAAAACGCATACGCCCTTTTTGGCCAACCAAGCAAGCTTGCAAAGGAAATCTGCACTACAATGAAGTCTCACTTCCCGCCGGTCAAAAGGGCCATCTGAAAAAAGTGTAAAATCCAGAAAGGCAGGACAGGCCATGGAGAACTGGGAGCCTTGTTATGCTGATGGGCGGGATGTAAATTGCCAACAACCACTTGGGAGAAGTGTATGGTGTTTCCTGAAACATCTAAAAAACAAAGCAACAGAGCCTAGGGCACTTCCACTTATGGTCCTATAGCTTAGGGAAATTAAAATCAAAAAGACACAGCCACCCCAAAGTTTGCAACGGCTCTGTTTACAAGAACCTCGTTTACAGTACAAGTTCAACATCGCAGAAAGTGAAAAATGGAGAAAGAAGTTGTGGTATTTACTTACAAAGCAATATCACTCAGCAATGAAATCTGTGTCATCAGGCCCTTAGCAGCACAATGAGTGGATTCAGGTATGATGATTCTAACTGAAATAAGTCACACAGAAAAAGAAACATCATAAGATATCAGTAATACACGGAATGGAAACTTGGCTACACAGGAACTGAATTACAGAACAGAACAGGGTCTCAAATTTAGAAAACCAACTTATTCTTGCTTAAGGGTAAAGGTGAGTTGGGGTGCTGCATAAAACCAGAGATTGAAATGAGCACAGATAAAGTTCCTTAAGCCAAATATGGAATAGACAAGAGCTACTCCTTGCTCAACGAAATGGACTCAACACCCCATATTAAACGCCTAAGAATGTACCTGACTAGTAAGTATCTTAAAACCTATGGATTGCTATGTCTCCGAAAGAGAATCAAGCATGTGTACAGGGGCATAAACGCAGCAGTGATAGGATTGGAGAGGTTCGGTGAGCAAATGAAGACCCTTTGAAGACATATTGCATGGTACCCATTCCACGGGTTTCAACTACCCAGGTTTAAGGTATTCTTCCTTCAGCTAAAACATGCATGTGGAACCTAGAGTATGATCAACCATGTGATCGGGAGACGTGTTCAAATATGTCTCACTTTTCGTACCCTGGTACTCGGGTGCAACATTCCAGACGCTTTACTAACACTCTCCCGACTTGGAGAGTCAGTTCCTTTAACCTCCTGTTTGGCCCAGTTTGCAATTTCTGCGGAAGATGAACAGGAATAGCGAGAACCAATGAGAGACTAGCTGGAGGTGTCTGGACCGGCAAATTTAACTCTCATTTCCCACCAGGAAGAGGAAATAACCAAAGGCTCAGCGTGCCGTGCCGGAACCAGATTAGGGCCTGAAGCCATCCTGCGGTGTTGCGGCCAGGTCACAAGAAAGCGAGTTGAAGAAAGGAGCTCAGGGGCACTGTAATTCACAAACCTGCAGAGTTATAAATGACAGCTATCGTCCAAAAATAGACTGAAGTAAGGCTGCCAAGAGGACTTGAGCGGGGCAGAATTGCAGGAAACCGATTTCAGGAGGTAGACTGGAATTGCATTGAAAGCATAGGAAAAGAGGCAGAACGTCCACAATGATGCACTTGGCCAAAAAGGGCGTATGCTTTTTATCCTGAATATATTCAGGAAAAAACGCATACGCCCTTTTTGGCCAACCAAGCAAGCTTGCAAAGGAAATCTGCACTACAATGAAGTCTCACTTCCCCCCGGTCAAAAGGGCCATCTGAAAAAAGTGTAAAATCCAGAAAGGCAGGACAGGCCATGGAGAACTGGGAGCCTTGTTATGCTGATGGGCGGGATGTAAATTCCCAACAGACACTCGGGAGAAGTGTATGGTGTTTCCTGAAACATCTAAAAAACAAAGCAACAGAGCCTAGGGCACTGCCACTTATGGTCCTATAGCTTAGGGAAATTAAAATCAAAAAGACACAGCCACCCCAAAGTTTGGGACGCCTCTGTTTACAAGAACGTCGTTTACAGTACAAGTTCAACATCGCAGAAAGTGAAAAATGGATAAAGAAGTTGTGGTATTTACTTACAAAGCAATATCACTCAGCAATGAAATCTGTGTCATCAGGCCCTTAGCAGCACAATGAGTGGATTCAGGTATGATGATTCTAACTGAAATAAGTCACACAGAAAAAGAAACATCATAAGATATCAGTAATACACGGAATGGAAACTTGGCTACACAGGAACTGAATTACAGAACAGAACAGGGTCTCAAATTTAGAAAACCAACTTATGCTTGCTTAAGGGTAAAGGTGAGTTGGGGTGCTGCATAAAACCAGAGATTGAAATGAGCACAGATAAAGTTCCTTAAGTCAAATATGGAATAGACAAGAGCTACTCCTTGCTCAATGAAATGGACTCAACACCGCATATTAAACGCCTAAGAAGGTACCTGACTAGTAAGTATCTTAAAACCTATGGATTGCTATGTCTCCGAAAGAGAATCAAGCATGTGTACAGGGGCATAAACGCAGCAGTGATAGGATTGGAGAGGTTCGGTGAGCAAATGAAGACCCTTTGACGTCATATTGAATGGTACCCATTACACGGGTCTCAACTCTCCAGGTTTAAGGTATTCTTCCTTCAGCTAAAACATGCATGTGGAACCTAGAGTATGATCAACCATGTGATCGGGAGACATGTTCAAATATGTCTCAGTTTTCCTCCCCTGGTACTCGGGTGCAATGTTCCAGACGCTTTACTAACACTCTCCCCACTTGGAGAGTCAGTGCCTTTAACCTCCTGTTTGGCCCAGTTTGTAATTTCTGCGGCAGATGAACAGGAATAGCGAGAACCAATGAGAGGCTAGCTGGAGGTGTCTGGACGGCCAAATTTAACTCTCATTTCCCACCAGGAAGAGGAAATAAACAAAGGCTCAGCGTGCCGTGCCGGAACCAGATTAGGGCCTGAAGCCATCCTGCGGTGTTGCGGCCAGCTCAAAAGAAAGCGAGTTGAAGAAAGGAGCTCAGGGGCACTGTAATTCACAAACCTGCAGAGTTATAAATGACAGCTATCGTCCAAAAATAGACTGAAGTAAGGCTGCGAAGAGGACTTGAAAGCGGGGCAGAATTGCAGGAAACCGATTTCAGGAGGTAGACTGGAATTGCACTGAAAGCATAGGAAAAGAGGCAGAACGTCCACAATGATGCACTTGGCCAAAAAGGGCGCATGCGTTTTTTCCTGAATATATTCAGGAAAAAACGCATACGCCCTTTTTGGCCAACCAAGCAAGCTTGCAAAGGAAATCTGCACTACAATGAAGTCTCACTTCCCCCCGGTCAAAAGGGCCATCTGAAAAAAGTGTAAAATCCAGAAAGGCAGGACAGGCCATGGAGAACTGGGAGCCTTGTTTGCTGAAGGGCAGGATGTAAATTGCCAACAACCACTCGGGAGAAGTGTATGGTGTTTCCTGAAACATCTAAAAAACAAAGCAACAGAGCCTAGGGCACTTCCACTTATGGTCCTATAGCTTAGGGAATTTAAAATCAAAAAGGCACAGCCACCCCAAAGTTTGGAACGGCTCTTTTTACAAGAACCTCGTTTACAGTACAAGTTCAACATCGCAGAAAGTGAAAAATGGATAAAAAAGTTGTGGTATTTACTTACAAAGCAACATCACTCAGCAATGAAATCTGTGTCATCAGGCCCTTAGCAGCACAATGAGTGGTTTCAGGTATGATGATTCTAACTGAAATAAGTCACACAGAAAAAGAAACATCATAAGATATCAGTAATACACGGAATGTAAACTTGGCTACACAGGAACTGAATTACAGAACAGAACAGTGTCTCAAATTTAGAAAACCAACTTATGCTTGCTTAAGGGGAAAGGTGAGTTGGGGTGCTGCATAAAACCAGAGATTGAAATGAGCACAGATAAAGTTCCTTAAGCCAAATATGGAATAGACAAGAGCTACTCCTTGCTCAACGAAATGGACTCAACACCGCATATTAAACGCCTAAGAATGTACCTGACTAGTAAGTATCTTAAAATCTATAGATTGCTATGTCTCCGAAAGAGAATCAAGCATGTGTACAGGGGCATAAACGCAGCAGTGATAGGATTGGAGAGGTTCGGTGAGCAAATGAAGACCCTTTGAAGTCATATTGCATGGTACCCATTACACGGGTCTCAACTCTCCAGGTTTAAGGTATTCTTCCTTCAGCTAAAACATGCATGTGGAACCCAGAGTATGATCAACCGTGTGATCAGGAGACGTGTTCAAATATGTCTCAGTTTTCATACCCTGGTACTCGGGTGCAACATTCCAGATGCTTTACTAACACTCTCCCGACTTGGACAGTCAGTGCCTTTAACCTCCTGTTTGGCCCAGTTTGCTATTTCTGCGGAAGATGAACAGGAATAGGGAGAACTAATGAGAGACTAGCTGGAGGTGTCTGAACGGGCAAATTTAACTCTCATTTCCCACCAGGAAGAGGAGTTAACCAAAGGCTCAGCGTGCCATGCCGGAAACAGATTAGGCCCTGAAGCCATCCTGCGGTGTTGCGGCCAGCTCACAAGAAAGTGAGTTGAAGAAAGGAGCTCAGGGTCTCTGTAATTCACAAACCTGCAGAGTTATAAATGACAGCTATCGTCCAAAAATATACTGAAGTAAGGCTGCCAAGAGGACTTGAAAGCGGGGCAGAATTGCAGGATACCAATTTCAGGAGGTAGACTGGAATTGCATTGAAAGCGTAGGAAAAGAGGCAGAACGTCCACAATGATGCACTTTGCCAAAAGGGCGTATGCGTTTTATCTTGAATATATTCAGGAAAAAATGCATACGCCCTTTTTGGCCAACCAAGCAAGCTTGCAAAGGAAATCTGCACTACAATGAAGTCTCACTTCCCCCCGGTCAAAAGGGCCATCAGAATAAAGTGTAAAATCCAGAAAGGCAGGACAGGCCATGGAGAACTGGGAGCCTTGTTATGCTGATGGGCGGGATGTAAATTGCCAACAGACACTCGGGAGAAGTGTATGGTGTTTCCTGAAACATCTAAAAAACAAAGCAACAGAGCCTAGGGCACTTCCACTTATGGTCCTATAGCTTAGGGAAATTAATATCAAAAACACACAGCAACCCCAAAATTTGGGACGGCTCTTTTTACAGGAATCTCTTCTACGACACAAGTTAAATATCCCAGAGAGCAAATAATGAATAAAGAAGTTGCGGTACTTATGTACAACAGAATACCACTCAGCAATGAAATCTATGTCACCAGGCTCGTACCAGCATAATGAGTGGATTGAGGCACGATGATTCTAAGTGAAATAAGTCACACAGAAAAAGAAACATCATAAGGTATCACTAATACACGGAATGTGAACTTGGCTACACATGAACTGAATTACAAAACAGAACAGGGTCTCAAGTTTAGAAAACCAACTTATGCCTGCTTAAGGGGGAAGGTGAGTTGGGGTGCTGCATAAAAGCAGAGTTTGAAATTAACACAGAAAGCGTTCCATAAGCCAAATATGTAATAGACAAGAGCTACCCCTTGCTCAACGAAATGGATTCAACAATGAGGTATCACCTCACACCTGGTAGAATAGGCATCATTGAAAATCTACAAACAAAAAATGCTGGAAAGGGTGTGGAGAAAAGGAACCCTCTCCCACTATTGTTGGGAATATAAATTGATACAGTCATTATGGAGAACAATATGGAATTTCTTAAGAAACTAACAATAGAATTACCATATGATACAGCAATCCCAGTACTGGACATATACCCAGACAAAACCATAAATCAAAAAGAGTCATTCACCGCAATGTCCATTGCATCACTATTTACAATATCGAGGTAATGGAAGCAACCTAAATGCCCACAGACAGACGAATGCATAAAGCTGTGGTACATATATAAAATGGAATATTACTAAGCCATGAAAAGGAATGAAATTGGGTCATTTGTAGAGACGTCGATGGATCTAGAGACTGTCATACAGAGTGAAGTAAGTCAGAAAGAGAAAAACAAATCTTGTATATTCATGCATATATGTGGAACCTAGAAAAACTGTACAGATTAACCATTTTGCAAGGCATAAATAGAGCAACAGATGTAGACAACAAACGTATGGACAACAAGGGGGGCAAGCTGTTGGGGGGTGGTGGTGGGAGGAGTTGAGAGACTGGGATTGGCATGTATACATTTATATGTATAAAATAGATAACCAATAAGAACCTGCTGTATAAAAATATAAAATAAAATTCAAAATTAAAAAGAAATAAAATTTAAAAAATAAAACAGAAAAAACAATTATTCCCTGCACATACATGTATTTATATGAATAAATTATTTCCATGCTTATATCTGTAAATACAAAAAAGAGGAATAAAATCTACCTTGAACCAAAAACGAAAAAGAGAAAAAAAACACAGAACCCACCAGTTACACAGAGGAAAACCGTATCAGGGCACTTGCTCCAGTTGTAAACAATTCTGAAGTTGGTCAGTGGTGGGGAATCGTCTCCCATTCAGCCAGCAGCCCCCACGCAACAAGCGTCCTCATTGCAAAGCTGGGGCACCGTGCCGAGGCATCTGTGAGTAAACGTGAGCTGAGCCCCAGGCCAGTTGCTGCTGAACTATTCCCACCCGTCCCAGGTAAAACACCTGAATATATACAAGGACTTGAAAGCCTAGAGGAAGGGCCATAGAGCCACACGAGTGACAGCATGCCGGCCGACTTGGTGCCTGCAGGCCAGCCAGGATGGTCCTGGCCCTGGGTGCTCTTCTGGAAGATTTCCATTTCCCTGCCTGAGATACCCGTCCTGTCCCTGCCCCCACTGCTTTTTTCCTTCCTCACCTCTGCCCAGGGAGAAATTCCAGCAGCAGGTATGGGTGACACATCCTCTTCTTTAGCAGGTGGCAGCCTGGCAACTGCTGCAGAAAGTCCAGCAGAGCCCCACTCACACTGGGCCACCCACAAAGCCGTGGCCTCTCACTCCCTCCCACCAGCCCAGCCCCGAGACTGCTGACAGGGCAGAGAAAATGGCGTCAGGCACGGCTGCAGGGGCTCTTGCTGCCTGGAGTGGTATTTATATTGATCTCAACCCAGGCACACCTGGGGAGGGCTGGCCGGCACGGTAAGGCTGCCCAGGTCAGCCAATCATCACCCCTCAGGGGCTCACAGTTGCAGAAAATGGAACTTGCTGAACCGGCCAGGTCCAAGGAACAGGTGTGGGCTCCTGAGAGTCAGGATAGACAAGGGGCTGCAGCTTTGGCTTGTTTTCTAATCATTTTATCTGGCCCATGAGTGGGAGACAACTTCAAGAAAACCCTCTCCTAATGAGAGGAACCCAGGAGTCAGGGAGAGGAGGGGTGGGTGGTGGTTGGAGACAGAGGCCTGGTGCCCCGGGTGCAGTGGAAGTCTCTGGAAGACCAGGTGGAGGGAGGCCTCACGGAGTGATGCCCAGGGTCACAGACCTGTCGCAGCTGCTGTTTGTTAGTTCAAGTCCTGCTCTGAGGTGCTCTGTGTCAGCTCTGAGCGACAGGTGAGCTGGGGGTGCTCTGCAATGAGGGCTATGTGCACGGTTTCTGTGTGCCCAGCCCTGCCACGGTACCTGCAAGGGTAGCTCTGTATCCTGGGAGGGGCCTGACCACGAGAGCCCCGTGGGCTGGGGTGGGGGTGGGGTACCTGCCCAGGTGAGCTCCATATTCTGGGATTGGTCTGACCACGACAGCCCCATGGGCTGCTGGGGACCTGGTAAAGGATGTCAGGACAGTCAGTGAAGCCACCGAGGATATACCTCCAGTTGCTCCTAATTCCTACACCCTGCTGGTCATTCTACCAACCACCAGGACATGGTATTCTGTATTAGTCTTCAATGATGCCTTCTTTTGTATTCCATTAGTCCCAGAGTCACAAGAAATTTTGGCTTGTGAGTGGCAGGACTCAACATACAACTAAAACAATACTTCCGGGCCGTCTGGCCCCAAGGGTGCAAAAATTCCCACACCATCTTTGGGGAAAGCTTAGCTAAAGACCTAAAAGTTCTACCTCTGGAAAAGGAAACTCTCCTTCAATATGCAGACGACATTCTGATCACAAGCCGTACTAAGGAGGCCTCTGAACTACCAAGCCAATAAAGGATAGAAGTTGTCCAAGAAAAAGCTCAAATATCACAGACTGCGCTGACCTGCCTGGGCTTCATTCTCACAGAAGGTCAGAGAAGCCCATCCCAGGAAAGGGAAGAAACCATTTTCAGCCTTACCCCTTTCTAAAACTAGAAGACAGCTTAGGGGTTCCTGGGGAGGCCAGGGTTTGCTGCTTCTGGATCCCTAACTACAGTCTACTAGCTGGGCCTCTATATGAAACACTGAAAGGAAAAGATGATGATCCTTTTGAATAGAATCCAGAAGTGGCCTTTCAAGAATGGAAAGAGCAGTCAATTCAGACCCTTGCCCTGGAACTCCCTAATTTAGCTAAACCCTTTGACCTTTACATTCCCGGTGAAAGGTGAATCGCCATTGGAGAATTAGTGCAAAAACTGGGACCACTTGAAATGGAACAATGCAAGAATGCCATCCAGGTAGGATAAACTACGGTCACTAAGGGGCTTGGCCCACTGCCACATCTGGCCAAGATACTGGCGGTATCTAAAAACCTGGAAATCAGCAGCCCAAAAGGCCACCTCCCTCCTAAGGGAAAAGGACCCCACGTGGTGATCCTAACCACCAACCATGCCCTGAAGTTGCAGGGTTCGCTCCGTGGGCACACCGACCTCGAGTGAGGAGGCCCTCCAACTCCAACATCCAGAGAGATAACCGGGGGCAACAGGGCACCATGACGACTCGTGTGAACATCACTTGACCTGGAGTTTCTCTCATAAAACAACAAGAGTGTGTCCCAAAAGAGTAGACTACTGCTTGCAGGACTTACTGCACCCAGAGGGGAGCTAATAATCTTGGCGGGGGAACAGTATACCACACTGTCACCATAGAAAAGCCTACAGACACCGTGATGATGGTGGCCAATAAGACCGGCTGGACTCCTGTTTACTTCAAAAGGCTGTTGACTCAGTAGCCATCATGGTCCTTGATCACCACTGACCCTGGACTGTCTGGGAGTTGAGCGGGCAGGGCTCTGACACCTGGTGCTGTTTGTACGTTAATTCAGGGGCCTAACTGAAGAAAGCGCAGACTACTGGTCAGAGCATCTAGGCTGGCAGAGACGGTCAGCCTAAGGTGGCCGAACAAATGTGGGGCGGGGTGAAACCGGCCCCCACAGCGTCTCTGCACATCTCTTTCCTGGACCCTTAAAGGTCATTAGAATCTATAACACTTCCAATGCTGGTGCTCAGGTGGACGAGCAGGGAGGCAGGGGTCCTGGGGACAATCAACGTCACCGGGAGGCTGCTGGGGAGAAGCTCTGACCCTCGCCCCAGGGTATGAGGGCTCCCAACTCAGCACTCAGCAGTTACAGAAGAAGGGTCTGCACCCTCAGCACTCCAAGAATGAGGAACGGGACAAAAGGCAGAGGAGGGGTTTGTCCCCAGCAAAACCCATTAAAAATCCCTGGGAGATAAAAATAGAATCTGGGCAATAAAGTCAAGTCTAACCTTTTTTATCCTTTGTGCTTTGTCTAATTTCACGTGCTCCTAGGGTCCCGCATGCAGAGGTTCCACACCCGGCACTTCAGACCAGATTTCCTAGTGCAGAATGGCTGGGTCGACACCTCAGCTCCTGGGGCCCAGTGCAGACTCCACGATATAGAGCCTGAGCTACAGCCAACCCGGCCCTCGAGAGCTCCGCCGCCTCCCTCCCTCCCACTGACTCTGACAGGATCTCTACACAGCAGCCCAGCCCACAGCCCACGGGGTAGTGCATGCTCTCACCTCTCCATTCTCTGATCAAAATATAAAGTTTCCTTTGCTTGTGAACCAAACTCAGTCTCGATCTGTTGGCCCCAATGACACTGGGCAGGGGGACACTTGTTGGGGTCCACTCTGGAGGATCAGTAACAGAAATTGAGACTATTGTAACCTCAATGAACAGATGTGTGAGCCAAACTGTAGTTAACATAGAACAGTGTATAAGGCTCGGGTAAAATAAGATGTTTTTAACACTTCCATTTGATATTTCCATCACTTTTTATAAGCAAGTTCAGTGAAAAGGTTTGTCTTATTTGTCAGGTCAATATTAGAGAAACGAAGTGATTTCTTTCCAAGGATGTACATCTAATAATCTTGGTTAAACCTTCAATCTTGTTTTAAATGCTTTTCCATTGAAAATGATACCTCTCTTTCAGCTCCCCCATTTCTGAGAAGTATAAAATCTTATAATTTATTATTACCAAAGGGGAAAGGTGGGAGGAGGGATAAATTAACAGTTTGGAATGAACACATACACACTGCTATGTATAAAATAGATCATCAACAAGGAACTACTGTATAGCACAGGGAACTACACTCAACATTTTGCAATAACCTATAAGGGGAAATAATCTGAAAAAGAATAGATATTTTTATTGACATCATCTATCAATGACAGTTAAAGTGTAGCCTAAGGGAAGCTGGTGGTGAGTGCTTCTGACCCTGAAGACTTCAATCATCTAAAGTTTGGACTCTGCCTACTTCCCAAGGCCCTTAATGAACATATGTGTAGCTGTAGCTTAAAAAATTCCCCAGTTTGGGTTTCGGGGAGACACTGATTTTGAAAAAGCCCTGGTGTTCTCCTTACATGAATGGGACTCTTCCTACTGCTAAAACATGTCTGTCACACCCAGAGGATGGTATACCGTCTGATCGGGAAGAGTTTGGAAAAGGCATCTCATCTCCTCATCTCCTGGTGCTCGGGTTCACCCCTCCAGCGTCTTTACTAACAGTCTCCCCACTTGGAGATGTCAGCACTGTCAACATCCTGTTGCGTACAGTTTGGAATTTGTCCAGAGGATGAAGCGGAAGGATGAGGAACAATGAGAGACAAGTCCTAGGTGTTCAGACAGGCACATGTCACTCTAATTTCCAATCAGGAAGACGAATTGACCAAAGGCTAGGGTTGCCCATGGAAACAGTATAGGGCTTGAGGAAATCCCGCTGCTTTGTGGCCAGTTCCCATAAACACGAGTTGAACAATGGAACTCAGGGGCAGTAAAATTCACAAAACTGCAGAGTTGAAAATATCCATCACTGAAAAATGTCTTGAGGAAAGTCAGAGAAAAGGACTTGTAAGCAAGGGAGAATGGCAGGAAAGGGATTTGAGGAGATAGAAAGGACTCGCCATTAAGCACAAGAAAAGGAGCTGAACATTGCCAACATTGCAGTTGGCCAAAAAGGGTGTATGCGTTCTTTTCTGTATATATTCAAGAAAAGGGCATACACTTTTTTAGCCAACCAAACAGGTGGGCACTGGAAGTCAATACTACAAAAGATATCACTTCGCATCAGTCAGAAGAGCCATCCTCATAAAGCGTAAACAACAGAAATGCAGGACAGGGCAACGAGAAGAGGGAGCCCTGTGAGACTTATAGTGGAAATGTATATTGCCAACGGCCATTCTGGAGAAGTGTATTGTGTTTACTAAAGCATCTAAAAAATGAGCTACAGAGCATAGGGCACTTGCACTCATGGGCGTATATCTTGGGAAAAACAAAAATCGAGAGGACACAGGCACCCCAATGTTTACCCCCTCTCTGTTTAAAAGATCCTCGACTAGGATATAACTTAAATGTCTCTGGAGGGAAAAAATGGATAGAGATGTGGTACTTAGGTAGAGTGGAATATTATTCAGCCTGGAAATCAATGAAATATGGCCAGTTGTAACAACTCCGGAGGAGTTACGTATGATCATTCTAAGTGACAGAATTCAAAAAGAAAAAGACACATATCATAAGATATCACTTAAAGGTGGAATCCAAAATGGCTACACATGAAATAAATTACAAAAAAAACATAGTCAAATATGTAGAAAACACGCATAAGGCTGCTAAACGGGAAAGGTGGGGAGGGGTGAGGCATCATCCAGGAGGTTGAAATTAGCAAAGATACCATTCCAAATACCAAACTGATAATCAACAAGGCCTACACGGTAGCTAAAAGAACTGCACTCAGCACACTCAAGTCACCGGAAAAGAATATATACGACTGGTAAGAATCTGAAAAAGAATTTATTGATGTCTCTCTGTACGTGAATCAAGTGGATGTACAGCAGCAAGAAACAGAGCTTTGAAAATCAGCTGTAACCAATATAGTAATAAATTGAAAAAAATAAACGACAGAGAGACAGAGAAAACCTCTTACAACTTTTCCTCAGGGACGGTGATGCAACATGGATTGAACACATCTAGACCCACAGCAGGATGAGACATAAGGCTGGAAACTGTTTGCGCTAAGAGAAATGTGAGGTTGGGTGAGGAAATGCACACCCTTTAAAGTAATACTACCTGGTACCCATTCAATGGGTCCCAAATCTGCAGGTTCAAGGGATCTTCCTACAGCTAAAACATGCATGGAAAACCCAGAGGACTGTACACCATGTGATCGGGAGATGTGTCTAAAATGCACCTCATTTATCCTCTCCTGGTGCTCCTGTTCACCATTCCAGCCACGCTACTTAGAATCTCCCCACTTGGAGAATCAGCACATTTAAACTTCTGTTTCACACATTTTGTAAATTGTGAGGAGGATGAACGGGAAGAGGGGGAACCAATGAGAGAAGAGTTGTAGGGGTTTGGACAGGCACATATCACTCTAATTTCCCATTAAGAATAAGAATTAAAGAAAGGCTCAGCCTGCCTCGCCGGAGCCAAAATAGGGCCTGAAGCAATCCTGCGGGTTTGAGGCCAGCTCACAAAAGAGCAACTTAAAAAATGGAGCTCAGGGTCACTGCAATTCACAAACCTGCAGAGTTATAAATGAAAACTAACGTCCAAAAATATGTTGAGGTAAGGCAAAGAAGAGGATCTGAATGCAAGACAGAATTGCAAGAAACAGATTTCAAGAGATAGATTGGACTCGTCTTTAACGCACATGAAAAGCGGCAGAATTTCGACAATGATGCAGTTGGCCCAAAAGGGCGTATGCGTTTTTTCCTGATTATATCCAGGAAACAACGCATACGCACTTTATGGGCAACAAAGCAAGCAAGCAATGCAAATGTGCACAACAAAGAAGTCTCACTTCCCACCGGTCAAAAGGGCCATCCTAAAAAATTGTAAAAACCAGAAATGCAGGACAGGCCATGGAGAACAGGGAGCCTTTATACGCTGATGGGCAGTGTGTGAACTGCCGAGAGCCACTCTGGAGAAGTGTATGGTGGTTCCTAAATCATCTAAAAAACAGAGCTACAGAGCATAGGACACTTCCAATCATGGGAGTATATCTAGGGAAGTCTAAAAATCAACAAGACACAAGCACACCACAGTTTAGGGCTACTCTGTTTACAAGAACCTCAACTTCAGTACACCTTAAATATCCCAGGAAAGAGAACAATGGATAAAGAAGATGTGGTACTTATGTACAATGGAATATCTCTTCACCATGAAATCAATGTAATAAGGCTAGTAGAAGGATAAAGAGTGGATTTAGGTCCGATAATACTACTTGAAATAAGTCAAACAGAAAAAGAAACATATCATAAGATATCACTTATAGAGGGAGGGTAAATATGGCTGCACAAGAAATGAATTACAGAACAGAACAGTGTCTCACATTTAGAAAACACACTTATGTCAGCTTAAGGGGAAAGGAGAGGTGGGGTGATGCATAAAACCAGAGTTTGAAATTAGCACAGATACCGTTCAATAAACCAAATAGGTATTAGACAAGATCTACACCTTGCTCAATGAACTGGCCTCAACACACCCTATACACCGCAGAGAAATATATCTGAGGAATAAGAATCTTAAAACCCATGTATTGATATATCTCCATAAGGGAATCAAGTGTGTGCAGAGCGGCACAAACACAGCAGTGAAAATGAGCTAAACCCCATTATAGAAATAAATTTTAAAAACAAAACGCTGAAACAATGAAAGAGAGAAAAATTCTTACAAAATTCGCTCAGGGGCTGTGATGCAACCTGGATTGACCACATATAAACCCACAGCTGGATAAGACATAAGGCTGGACACTTGGGGCTGACAGGATTGGTGAGCTTTGGTGAGCAACTGCCGGAAGTTTAATGCAATACTTCATGCTACTCAGTCCAAGGGTCCCAACACTCCAGGTTGAAGGGAATCTTCCTACAGCTAAACCATGCTTGGGAAACCCAGCGACTGGTATACCATAGGATCGGGAAAGGTTTCTAAAACGCACCTCATTTTTCCTCTCCTGGGGCTCCGGATCGACATTCCAGCCGCTTTACTAACAACATCCCCACATGGAGTCAATGCCTTTAAGTTCTGGTATCGCACAGTCTGCAGTTAGTGCAGAGGATGAATGGGAATAGGGGGAACCAGTGAGAAACTAGCTGCAGAGGTTTCAATGGGAACATGTCACTCTAATATCACATCAGTAAGAAGAATTAACCAAAGGCACAGCAAGGTGCCCCAGAAGAAAAATAGGGCTTCAAGGAATCCTGTGGTTATGGGGCAAGACCACAAAAATAAGAGCTAAAAAATGGAGCTAAGGGCCACTGCAATTCAAAAACCTGCAGAGTTATAAAGGCCAATTATTTTTAAAAAATATATTGAGGTAAGGCTATGAAGAGGCATTGAAAGCAAGGCAGAATTGCAGGAAACCGATTTCAGGAGGTAGACTGGAATTGCATTGAAAACATATGAAGAGAGTCAGAAACTCGACAATGATGCACTTGGCCAAAAAGAGCGTATGTGTTTTTTCCTGAATATATTCAGGAAAAAACGCATACGCACTTTTTGGCCAACCAAGCAAGCTTGCAAAGGAAATCTGCACTACAATGAAGTCTCACTTCCACGTGGTCAAAAGGGCCATCTGAAAAAAGTGTAAAATCCATAAAGGCACGACAGGCCATGGAGAACTGGGAGCCTTCTTATGCTGATGGGCGGGATGTAAATTGCCAACAGCCAGTCTGGAGAAGAGTATGGTGTTTCCTGAAACATCTAAACAACAAAGCAACAGAGCCTAGGGCACTTCCACTTATGGTCCTATAGCTTAGGGAAATTAAAATCAAAAAGACACAGCCACCCCAAAGTTTGGGACGGCTCTGTTTACAAGAACCTCGTTTACGGTACAAGTTCAATATCGCAGAAAGTGAAAAATGGATAAAGAACTTGTGGTACTTACGTACAATGCAATATCACTCAGCAATGAAATCTATGTCATCAGGCCAGTAGCAGCATAATGAGTGGATTCAGGTATGATGATTCGAACTGAAATAAGTCACACAGAAAAGAAACATCATAAGGTATCACTAATACACAGAATGTGAACTTGGCTACACATGAACTGAATTACAAAACAGATCAGTGTCTCAAGTTTAGAAAACCAACTTACGCTTGCTTAACGGGGAAGGTGAGTTGGGGAGCTGCATAAAACCAGAGATTGAAATGAGCACAGATAAAGTTCCTTAAGCCAAATATGGAATAGACAAGAGCTACTCCTTGCTCAACGAAATGGACTCAACACCCCATATTAAACGCCTAAGAATGTACCTGACTAGTAAGTATCTTAAAACCTATGGATTGCTATGTCTCCAAAAGAGAATCAAGCGTGTGTACAGGGGCATAAACGCAGCAGTGATAGGATTGGAGAGGTTCGGTGAGCAAATGAAGACCCTTTGAAGTCATATTGCATGGTACCCATTACACGGGTCTCAACTTTCCAGGTTTAAGGTATTCTTCCTTCAGCTAAAACATGCATGTGGAACCCAGAGTATGATCAACGGTGTGAACGGGAGACGTGTTCAAATATGTCTCAGTTTTCCTCCCCTGGTACTCGGGTGCAACATTCCAGATGCTTTATTAACACTCTCCCTACTTGGAGAGTCAGTGCCTTTAACCTCCTGTTTGCCCCAGTTTGCAATTTCTGCGGAAGATGAACAGGAATAGCGAGAACCAATGAGAGACCACCTGGAGGTGTCTGAACGGGCAAATTTAACTCTCATTTCCCACCAGGAAGAGGAAATAACCAAAGGCTCAGCTTGCCGTAGCGGAACCAGATTAGGGCCTGAAGCCATCCTGCGGTGTTGCGGCCAGCTCAAAAGAAAGCGAATTGAAGAAAGGAGCTCAGGGGCACTGTAATTCACAAACCTGCAGAGTTATAAATGACAGCTATCGTCCAAAAATAGACTGAAGTAAGGCTGCCAAGAGGACTTGAAAGCGGGGCAGAATTGCAGGAAACCGATTTCAGGAGGTAGACAGGAATTGCATTTCAAGCATAGGAAAAGAGGCAGAACGTCCACAGTGATGCACTTGGCCAAAAAGGGCGTATGCGTGTTTTCCTCAATATATTCAGGAAAACACGCATACGCCCTTTTTGGCCAACCAAGCAAGCTTACAAAGGAAATCTGCACTAAAATGAAGTCTCACTTCCCCCCGGTCAAAAGGGCCATCTGAAAAAAGTGTAAAATCCAGAAAGGCAGGACAGGCCATGGAGAACTGGGAGCCTTGTTATGCTGATGGGCGGGATGTAAATTGCCAACAGACACTCGGGAGAAGTGTATGGTGTTTCCTGAAACATCTAAAAAACAAAGCAACAGAGCCTAGGGCACTTCCACTTATGGTCCTATAGCTTAGGGAAATTAAAATCAAAAAGACACAGCCACCCCAAAGTTTGGGATGCCTCCGTTTACAAGAACCTCGTTTACAGTACAAGTTCAACATCGCAGAAAGTGAAAAATGGATAAAGAAGTTGTGGTATTTACTTACAAAGCAATATCACTCAGCAATGAAATCTATGTCATCAGGCCCTTAGCAGCACAATGAGTGAATTCAGGTATGATGATTCTAACTGAAATAAGTCACACAGAAAAAGAAACATCATAAGATATCAGTAATACACGGAATGTAAACTTGGCTACACAGGAACTCAATTACAGAACAGAACAGGGTCTCAAATTTAGAAAACCAACTTATGCTTGCTTAAGGGGAAAGGTGAGTTGGGGTGCTGCATAAAACCAGAGATTGAAATGAGCACAGATAAAGTTCCTTAAGCCAAATATGGAATAGACAAGTGCTACTCATTGCTCAACGAAATGGACTCAACATCGCATATTAAATGCCTAAGAATGCACCTGACTAGTAAGTATCTTAAAACCTATGGATGGCTATGTCTCCGAAAAAGAATAAAGCATGTGTACAGGGGCATAAACGCAGCAGTGATAGGATTGGAGAGGTTCGGTGAGCAAATGAAGACCCTTTGAAGTCATATTGCATGGTACCCATTACACGGGTCTCAACTCTCCAGGTTTAAGGTATTCTTCCTTCAGCTAAAACATGCATGTGGAAGCTAGAATATGATCAACCATGTGATCAGGAGACGTGTTCAAATATGTCTCAGTTTTCCTCCCCTGGTACTCGGGTGCAACATTCCAGACGCTTTACTAACACTCTCCCGACTTGGAGAGTCAGTCCCTTTAACCTCCTGTTTGGCCCAGTTTGCAATTTCTGCGGAAGATGAACAGGAATAGCGAGAACCAATGAGAGACTAGCTGGAGGTGTCTGGACTGGCAAATTTACCTCTCATTTCCCACCAGGAAGAGGAATTAACCAAAGGCTCAGCGTGCCATGCCGGAACCAGATTAGGGCCTGAAGCCATCCTGCAGTGTTGCGGCCAGGTCACAAGAAAGCGAGTTGAAGAAAGGAGCTCAGGGGCACTGTAATTCACAAACCTGCAGAGTTATAAATGACAGCTATCGTCCAAAAATAGACTGAAGTAAGGCTGCCAAGAGGACTTGAAAGCGGGGCAGAATTGCAGGAAACCGATTTCAGGAGGTAGACTGGAATTGCATTTCAAGCATAGGAAAAGAGGCAGAACGTCCACAATGATGCACTTGGCCAAAAAGGACGTATGCGTTTTTTCCTGAATATATTCAGGAAAAAACGCATACGTCCTTTTTGGCCAACCAAGCAAACTTGCAAAGGAAATCTGCACTACAATGAAGTCTCACTTCCCCCCGGTCAAAAGGGCCATCTGAAAAAAGTGTAAAATCCAGAAAGGCAGGACAGGCCATGGAGAACTGGGAGCCTTGTTATGCTGATGGGCGGGCTGTAAATTGCCACCAGACACTAGGGAAAAGTGTATGGTGTTCC
This sequence comes from Stenella coeruleoalba, assembly GCF_951394435.1. Lineage (NCBI taxonomy): Eukaryota > Metazoa > Chordata > Mammalia > Artiodactyla > Delphinidae > Stenella > Stenella coeruleoalba. Next base: position 3,580,127 of record NW_027646159.1, on the reverse strand, counting down.
TGAAACATCTAAAAAACAAAGCAACAGAGCCTAGGGCACTTCCTCATATGGTACTATAGCTTAGGGAAATTAAAATCAAAAAGACACAGCCACCCAAGTTTGGAACGGCTCTGTTTACAAGAAACTCATTTAAAGTACAAGTTCAACATCGCAGAAAGTGAAAAATGGATAAAGAAGTTGTGGTACTTACGTACAATTCAGTATCACTCAGCAATGAAATCTATGTCATCAGGCCCGTAGCAGCATAATGACTGGATTCAGGTACGATGATTCTAACTGAAATAAGTCACACAGAAAAAGAAACATCATAAGATATCACTAATACACGGAATGTAAACTTGGCTACACAGGAACTGAATTCCAAAACAGAACAGGGTCTCAAATTTAGAAAACCAACTTATGCTTGCTTAAGGGTAAAGGTGAGTTGGGGTGCTGCATAAAACCAGAGATTGAAATGAGCACAGATAAAGTTCCTTAAGCCAAATATGGAATAGACAAGAGCTACTCCTTGCTCAACGAAATGGACTCAACACCCCATATTAAACGCCGAAGAATGTACCTGACTAGTAAGTATCTTAAAACCTATGGATTGCTATGTCTACAAAAGAGAATCAAACGTGTGTACAGGGGCATAAACGCAGCAGGGATAGGATTGGAGAGGTTCGGTGAGCAAATGAAGACCCTTTGAAGTCATATTGCATGGTACCCATTCCACGGGTTTCAACTACCCAGGTTTAAGGTATTCTTCCTTCAGCTAAAACATGCATGTGGAACCTAGAGTATGATCAACCATGTGATCGGGAGACGTGTTCAAATATGTCTCAGTTTTCGTACCCTGGTACTCGGGTGCAACATTCTAGACGCTTTAGTAACAGTCTCCCCACTTGGAGAGTCAGTCCCTTTAACCTCCTGTTTGGCCCAGTTTGCAATTTCTGCGGAAGATGAACAGGAATAGCGAGAACCAATGAGAGACTAGCTGGAGGTGTCTGGATGGGCAAATTTAACTCTCATTTCCCACCAGGAAGAGGAATTAACCAAAGGCTCAGCGTGCCGTGTCAGAACCAGATTAGGGCCTGAAGACATCCTGCGGTGTTGCGGCCAGGTCACAAGAAAGCGAGTTGAAGAAAGGAGCTCAGGGGCACTGTAATTCACAAACCTGCAGAGTTATAAATGACAGCTATCGTCCAAAAATAGACTGAAGTAAGGCTGCCAAGAGGACTTGAAAGCGGGGCAGAATTGCAGGAAACCGATTTCAGGAGGTAGACTGGAATTGCATTGAAAGCATAGGAAAAGAGGCAGAACGTCCACAATGATGCACTTGGCCAAAAAGGGCGTATGCGTTTTTTTCTGAATATATTTAGGAAAAAACGCATACGCCCTTTTTGGCCAACCAAGCAAGCTTGCAAAGGAAATCTGCACTACAATGAAGTCTCACTTCTCCCCGGTCAAAAGGGCCATCTGAAAAAAGTGTAAAATCCAGAAAGGCAGGACAGGCCATGGAGAACTGGGAGCCTTGTTATGCTGATGGGCGGGATGTAAATTGCCAACAGACACTCAGGAGAAGTGTATGGTGTTTCCTGAAACATCTAAAAAACAAAGCAAGAGAGCCTATGGCACTTCCACTTATGGTCCTATAGCTTAGGGAAATTAAAATCAAAAAGACACAGCCACCCCGATGTTTGGGACGCCTCCGTTTACAAGAACCTCGTATACCGTACAAGTTCAATATCACAGAAAGTGAAAAATGGATAAAGAACTTGTGGTACTTACGTACAATGCAGTATCACTCAGTAATGAAATCTATGTCATCAGACCCGTAGCAGCATAATGAGTGGATTCAGGTACGATGATTCTAACTGAAATAAGTCACACAGAAAAAGAAACATCATTAGATATCACTAATACACGGAATGTAAACTTGGCTACACAGAAACTGCATTCCAAAACAGAACAGGGTCTCAAATTTAGAAAACCAACTTATGCTTGCTTAAGGGGAAAGGTGAGTTGGGGTGCTGCATAAAACCAGAGATTGAAATGAGCACAGATAAAGTTCCTTAAGCCAAATATGGAATAGACAAGAGCTACTCCTTGTTCAACGAAATGGACTCAAAACCCCATATTAAACGCCTAAGAATGTACCTGACTAGTAAGTATCTTAAAACCTATGGATTGCTATGTCTCCGAAAGAGAATCAAGCATGTGTACAGGGGCATAAACGCAGCAGTGATAGGATTGGAGAGGTTCGGTGAGCAAATGAAGACCCTTTGAAGTCATATTGCATGGTACCCATTCCACGGGTTTCAACTACCCAGGTTTAAGGTATTCTTCCTTCAGCTAAAACATGCATGTGGAACACAGAGTATGATCAACCTGTGATCGGGAGACGTGTTCAAATATGTCTCAGTTTTCCTCCCCTGGTACTCGAGTGCAACATTCCAGACGCTTTACTAACACTCTCCCCACTTGGAGAGTCAGCGCCTTTAACCTCCTGTTTGGCACAGTTTGCAATTTCTGCGGAAGATGAACAGGAATAGCGAGAACCAATGAGAGGCTAGCTGGAGGTATCTGGACGGGCAAATTTAACTCTCATTTCCCACCAGGAGGAGGAAATAACCAAAGGCTCAGCGTGCCGTGCCAGAACCAGATTAGGGCCTGAAGCCATCCTGCGGTGTTGCGGCCAGCTCAAAAGAAAGCGAGTTGAAGAAAGGAGCTCAGGGGCACTGTAATTCACAAACCTGCAGAGTTATAAATGACAGCTATCGTCCAAAAATAGACTGAAGTACGGCTGCCAAGAGGACTTGAAAGCAGGGCAGAATTGCAGGAAACCGATTTCAGGAGGTAGACTGGAATTGCATTGAAAGCATAGGAAAAGAGGCAGAACGTCCACAATGATGCACTTGGCCAAAAAGGGCGTATGCGTTTTTTCCTGAATATATTCAGGAAAAAACGCATACGCCCTTTTTGGCCAACCAAGCAAGCTTGCAAAGGAAATCTGCACTACAATGAAGTCTCACTTCCCCCCGGTCACAAGGGCCATCTGAAAAAAAGTGTAAAATCCAGAAAGGCAGGACAGGCCATGGAGAACTGGGAGCCTTGTTATGCTGATGGGTGGGATGTAAATTGCCAACAGACACTTGGGAGAAGTGTATGGTGTTTCCTGAAACATCTAAAAAACAAAGCAACAGAGCGTAGGGCACTTCCACTTATGGTCCTATAGCTTAGGGAAATTGAAATCAAAAAGACACAGCCACCCCAAAGTTTGGGACGCCTCCGTTTACAAGAACCTCGTTTACCGTACAAGTTCAATATCACAGAAAGTGAAAAATGGATAAAGAACTTGTGGTACTTACGTACAATGCAGTATCACTCAGCAATGAAATCTATGTCATCAGGCCCGTAGCAGCATAATGAGTGGATTCAGGTACGATGATTCTAACTGAAATAAGTCACACATAAAAAGAAATATCATAAGATATCAGTAATACACGGAATGTAAACTTGGCTACACAGGAACTGAATTACAGAACAGAACAGGGTCTCAAATTTAGAAAACCAACTTATGCTTGCTTAAGGGTAAAGGTGAGTTGGGGTGCTGCATAAAACCAGAGATTGAAATGAGCACAGATAAAGTTCCTTAAGCCAAATATGGAATAGACAAGAGCTACTCCTTGCTCAACGAAATGGACTCAAAACCCCATATTAAACGCCTAAGAATGTACCTGACTAGTAAGTATCTTAAAACCTATGGATTGCTATGTCTCCAAAAGAGAATCAAGCGTGTGTACAGGGGCATAAACGCAGCAGTGATAGGATTGGAGAGGTTCGGTGAGCAAATGAAGACCCTTTGAAGTCATATTGCATGGTACCCATTACACGGGTCTCAACTCTCCAGGTTTAAGGTATTCTTCCTTCAGCTAAAACATGCATGTGGAACCCAGAGTATGATCAACCATGTGAACGGGAGATGTGTTCAAATATGTCTCAGTTTTCCTCCCCTGGTACTCGGGTGCAACATTCCAGACGCTTTACTAACACTCTCCCGACTTGGAGAGTCAGTCCCTTTAACCTCCTGTTTGGCTCAGTATGCAATTTCTGCGGAAGATGAACAGGAATAGCGAGAACCAATGAGAGGCTAGCTGGAGGTGTCTGGACGGGCAAATTTAACTCTCATTTCCCACCAGTAAGAGGAAATAACCAAAGGCTCAGCGTGCCGTACGGGAACCAGATTAGGGCCTGAAGACATCCTGCGGTGTTGCGGCCAGCTCACAAGAAAGCGAGTTGAAGAAAGGAGCTCAGGGGCACTGTAATTCAAAAACCTGCAGAGTTATAAATGACAGCTATCGTCCAAAAATAGACTGAAATAAGGTTGCCAAGAGGACTTGAAAGCGGGGCAGAATTGCAGGAAACCGATTTCAGGAGGTAGACTGGAATTGCATTGAAAGCATAGGAAAAGAGGCAGAACGTCCACAATGATGCACTTGGCCAAAAAGGGCGTATGCGTTTTTTCCTGAATATATTCAGGAAAAACCACATACGCCCTTTTTGGCCAACCAAGCAAGCTTGCAAAGGAAATCTGCACTACAATGAAGTCTCACTTCCCCCCGGTCAAAAGGGCCATCTGAAAAAAGTGTAAAATCCAGAAAGGCAGGACAGGCCATGGAGAACTGGGAGCCTTGTTATGCTGATGGGCGGGATGTAAATTGCCAACAACCACTCGGGAGAAGTGTATGGTGTTTCCTGAAACATCTAAAAAACAAAGCAACAGAACCTAGGGCACTTCCACTTATGGTCCTATAGCTTAGGGAAATTAAAATCAAAAAGACACAGCCACCCCAAAGTTTGGAACGGCTCTGTTTACCAGAACCTCGTTTACAGTACAAGTTCAACATCGCAGAAAGTGAAAAATGGATAAAGAAGTTGTGGTATTTACTTACAAAGCAATATCACTCAGCAATGAAATCTGTGTCATCAGGCCCTTAGCAGCACAATGAGTGGATTCAGGTATGATGATTCTAACTGAAATAAGTCACACAGAAAAAGAAACATCATAAGATATCACTAATACACGGAATGTAAACTTGGCTACACAGGAACTGAATTACAGAACAGAACAGGGTCTCAAATTTAGAAAACCAACTTATGCTTGCTTAAGGGTAAAGGTGAGTTGGGGTGCTGCATAAAACCAGAGATTGAAATGAGCACAGATAAAGTTCCTTAAGCCAAATATGGAATAGACAAGAGCTACTCCTTGCTCAACGAAATGGACTCAAAACCCCATATTAAACGCCTAAGAATGTACCTGACTAGTAAGTATTTTAAAACCTATGGATTGCTATGTCTCCAAAAGAGAATCAAGCATGTGTACAGGGGCATAAACGCAGCAGTGATAGGATTGGAGAGGTTCGGTGAGCAAATGAAGACCCTTTGAGGTCATATTGCATGGTACCCATTCCACGGGTTTCAACTACCCAGGTTTAAGGTATTCCTCCTTCAGCTAAAACATGTATGTGGAACCTAGAGTATGATCAACCATGTGATCGGGAGACGTGTTCAAATATGTCTCAGTTTTCGTACCCTGGTACTCGGGTGCAACATTCCAGACGCTTTACTAACACTCTCCCCACTTGGAGAGTCAGTCCCTTTAACCTCCTGTTTGGCCCAGTTTGCAATTTCTGCGGAAGATGAACAGGAATAGCGAGAAGCAATGAGAGGCTAGTTGGAGGTATCTGGACGGGCAAATTTAACTCTCATTTCCCACCAGGAGGAGGAATAACCAAAGGCTCAGCGTGCCGTGCCAGAACCAGATTAGGGCCTGAAGCCATCCTGCGGTGTTGCGGCCAGCTCAAAAGAAAGCGAGTTGAAGAAAGGAGCTCAGGGTCACTGTAATTCACAAACCTGCAGAGTTATAAATGACAGCTATCGTCCAAAAATAGACTGAAGTAAGGCTGCCAAGAGGACTTGAAAGCAGGGCAGAATTGCAGGAAACCGATTTCAGGAGGTAGACTGGAATTGCATTGAAAGCATAGGAAAAGAGGCAGAACGTCCACAATGATGCACTTGGCCAAAAAGGGCGTATGCGTTTTTTCCTGAATATATTCAGGAAAAAACGCATACGCCCTTTTTGGCCAACCAAGCAAGCTTGCAAAGGAAATCTGCACTACAATGAAGTCTCACTTCCCCCCGGTCACAAGGGCCATCTGAAAAAAGTGTAAAATCCAGAAAGGCAGGACAGGCCATGGAGAACTGGGAGCCTTGTTATGCTGATGGGTGGGATGTAAATTGCCAACAGACACTCGGGAGAAGTGTATGGTGTTTCCTGAAACATCTAAAAAACAAAGCAACAGAGCGTAGGGCACTTCCACTTATGGTCCTATAGCTTAGGGAAATTAAAATCAAAAAGACACAGCCACCCCAAAGTTTGGGACGCCTGCGTTTACAAGAACCTCGTTTACCGTACAAGTTCAATATCACAGAAAGTGAAAAATGGATAAAGAACTTGTGGTACTTACGTACAATGCAGTATCACTCAGCAATGAAATCTATGTCATCAGGCCCGTAGCAGCATAATGAGTGGATTCAGGTACGATGATTCTAACTGAAATAAGTCACACAGAAAAAGAAACATCATAAGATATCAGTAATACACGGAATGTAAACTTGGCTACACAGGAACTGAATTACAGAACAGAACAGGGTCTCAAATTTAGAAAACCAACTTATGCTTGCTTAAGGGTAAAGGTGAGTTGGGGTGCTGCATAAAACCAGAGATTGAAATGAGCACAGATAAAGTTCCTTAAGCCAAATATGGAATAGACAAGAGCTACTCCTTGCTCAACGAAATGGACTCAAAACCCCATATTAAACGCCTAAGAATGTACCTGACTAGTAAGTATCTTAAAACCTATGGATTGCTATGTCTCCAAAAGAGAATCAAGCGTGTGTACAGGGGCATAAACGCAGCAGTGATAGGATTGGAGAGGTTCGGTGAGCAAATGAAGACCCTTTGAAGTCATATTGCATGGTACCCATTACACGGGTCTCAACTCTCCAGGTTTAAGGTATTCTTCCTTCAGCTAAAACATGCATGTGGAACCCAGAGTATGATCAACCATGTGAACGGGAGATGTGTTCAAATATGTCTCAGTTTTCCTCCCCTGGTACTCGGGTGCAACATTCCAGACGCTTTACTAACACTCTCCCGACTTGGAGAGTCAGTCCCTTTAACCTCCTGTTTGGCCCAGTTCGCAATTTCTGCGGAAGATGAACAGGAATAGCGAGAACCAATGAGAGGCTAGCTGGAGGTGTCTGGACGGGCAAATTTAACTCTCATTTCCCACCAGTAAGAGGAAATAACCAAAGGCTCAGCATGCCGTACGGGAACCAGATTAGGGCCTGAAGTCATCTTGCGGTGTTGCGGCCAGGTCACAAGAAAACGAGTTGAAGAAAGGAGCTCAGGGGCACTGTAATTCACAAACCTGCAGAGTTATAAATGACAGCTATCGTCCAAAAATAGACTGAAGTAAGGCTGCCAAGAGGACTTGAAAGCGGGGCAGAATTGCAGGAAACCGATTTCAGGAGGTAGACTGGAATTTCATTGAAAGCATAGGAAAAGAGGCAGAACGTCCACAATGATGCTCTTGGCCAAAAAGGGCGTATGCGTTTTTTCCTGAATATATTCAGGAAAAAACGCATACGCCCTTTTTGGCCAACCAAGCAAGCTTGCAAAGGAAATCTGCACTACAATGAAGTCTCACTTCCCCCCGGTCAAAAGGGCCATCTGAAAAAAGTGTAAAATCCAGAAAGGCAGGACAGGCCATGGAGAACTGGGAGCCTTGTTATGCTGATGGGCGGGATGTAAATTGCCAACAACCACTCGGGAGAAGTGTATGGTGTTTCCTGAAACATCTAAAAAACAAAGCAACAGAACCTAGGGCACTTCCACTTATGGTCCTATAGCTTAGGAAAATTAAAATCTAAAAGACACAGCCACCCCAAAGTTTGGAACGGCTCTGTTTACAAGAACCTCGTTTACAGTACAAGTTCAACATCGCAGAAAGTGAAAAATGGATAAAGAAGTTGTGGTATTTACTTACAAAGCAATATCACTCAGCAATGAAATCTGTGTCATCAGGCACTTACCAGCACAATGAGTGGATTCAGGTATGATGATTCTAACTGAAATAAGTCACACAGAAAAAGAAACATCATAAGATATCAGTAATACACGGAATGTAAACTTGGCTACACAGGAACTGAATTACAGAACAGAACAGGGTCTCAAATTTAGAAAACCAACTTATGCTTGCTTAAGGGTAAAGTTGAGTTGGGGTGCTGCATAAAACCAGAGATTGAAATGAGCACAGATAAATTTCCTTAAGTCAAATATGGAATAGACAAGAGCTACTCCTTGCTCAACGAAATGGACTCAACACCGCATATTAAACGCCTAAGAATGTACCTGACTAGTAAGTATCTTAATACCTATGGATTGCTATGTCTCCGAAAGAGAATCAAGCATGTGTACAGGGGCATAAACGCAGCAGTGATAGGATTGGAGAGGTTCGGTGAGCAAATGAAGACGCTTTGAAGTCATATTGCATGGTACCCTTTACACGGGTCTTAACTCTCCAGGTTTAAGGTATTCTTCCTTCAGCTAAAACATGCATGTGGAACCCAAGTATGATCAACCATGTGAACGGGAGACGTGTTCAAATATGTCTCAGTTTTCCTCCCCTGGTACTCGGGTGCAACATTCCAGACGCTTTACTAACACTCTCCCCACTTGGAGAGTCAGGCCCTTTAACCTCCTGTTTGGCCCAGTTTGCAATTTCTGCGGAAGATGAACAGGAATAGCGAGAACCAATGAGAGGCTAGCTGGAGGTGTCTGGACGGGCAAATTTAACTCTCATTTCCCACCAGGAAGAGGAAATAACCAATGGCTCAGCATGCCGTGCCAGAACCAGATTAGGGCCTGAAGCCATGCTCCGGTGTTGCGGCCAGGTCACAAGAAAGCAAGTTGAAGAAAGGAGCTCAGGGGCACTGTAATTCACAAACCTGCAGAGTTATAAATGACAGCTATCGTCCAAAAATAGACTGAAGTAAGGCTGCCAAGAGGACTTGAAAGCGGGGCAGAATTGCAGGAAACCGATTTCAGGAGGTAGACTGGAATTGCATTGAAAGCATAGGAAAAGAGGCAGAACGTCCACAATGATGCACTTGGCCAAAAAGGGCATATGCGTTTTTTCCTGAATATATTCAGGAAATAACGCATACGCCCTTTTTGGCCAACCAAGCAAGCTTGCAAAGGAAATCTGCACTACAATGAAGTCTCACTTCCCGCCGGTCAAAATGGCCATCTGAAAAAAGCGTAAAATCCAGAAAGGCAGGACACGCCATGGAGAACTGGGAGCCTTGTTATGCTGATGGGCGGGATGTAAACTGCCAACAGACACTCCGGAGAAGTGTATGCTGTTTCCTGAAACATCTAAAAAACAAAGCAACAGAGCCTAGGGCACTGCCACTTACGCTCCTATAGCTTAGGGAAATTAAAATAAAAAAGACACAGCCACCCCAAAGTTTGGGACGCCACCGTTTACAAGAACCTCGTTTACCGTACAAGTTCAATATCACAGAAAGTGAAAAATGGATAAAGAACATGTGGTACTTACGAACAATGCAGTATCACTCAGCAATGAAATCTATGTCATCAGGCCCGTAGCAGCATAATGAGTGGATTCAGGTACGTTGATTTTAACTGAAATATGTCACACAGAAAAAGAAACATCATAAGATATCACTAATACACGGAATGTAAACTTGGCTACACAGGAACTGCATTCCAAAACAGAACAGGGTCTCAAATTTAGAAAACCAACTTATGCTTGCTTAAGGGGAAAGGTGAGTTGGGGTGCTGCATAAAACCAGAGATTGAAATGAGCACAGATAAAGTTCCTTAAGCCAAATATGGAATAGACAAGAGCTACTCCTTGCTCAACGAAATGGACTCAACACCCCATATTAAACGCCTAAGAATGTACCTGACTAGTAAGTATCTTAAAACCTATGGATTGCTATGTCTCCGAAAGAGAATCAAGCATGTGTACAGGGGAATAAACGCAGCAGTGATAGGATTGGAGAGGTTCGGTGAGCAAATGAAGACCCTTTGAAGTCATATTGCATGGTACCCATTCCACGGGTCTCAAATACCCAGGTTTTAGGTATTCTTCCTTCAGCTAAAACATGCATGTGGAACCTAGAGTATGATCAACCATGTGATCGGGAGACGTGTTCAAATATGTCTCAGTTTTCCTCCCCTGGTACTCGGGTGCAACATTCCAGACGCTTTACTAACACTCTCCCGACTTGGAGAGTCAGTCCCTTTAACCTCCTGTTTGGCCCAGTTTGCAATTTCTGCGGAAGATGAACAGGAATAGCGAGAACCAATGAGAGGCTAGCTGGAGGTGTCTGGACGGGCAAATTTAACTCTCATTTCCCACCAGGAAGAGGAATTAACCAAAGGCTCAGCGTGCCGTGCCGGAACCAGATTAGGGCCTGAAGCCATCCTGCGGTGTTGCGGCCAGCTCACAAGAAAGCGAGTTGAAGAAAGGAGCTCAGGGGCACTGTAATTCACAAACCTGCAGAGTTATAAATGACAGCTATCGTCCAAAAATAGACTGAAGTAAGGCTGCCAAGAGGACTTGAAAGCGGGGCAGAATTGCAGGAAACCGATTTCAGGAGGTAGACTGGAATTGCATTGAAAGCATAGGAAAAGAGGCAGAACGTCCACAATGATGCACTTGGCCAAAAACGGCGTATGCGTTTTTTCCTGAATATATTCAGGAAAAAACGCATACGCCCTTTTTGGCCAACCAAGCAAGCTTGCAAAGGAAATCTGCACTACAATGAAGTCTCACTTCCCGCCGGTCAAAAGTGCCATCTGAAAAAAGTGTAAAACCCAGAAAGGCAGGACAGGCCATTGAGAACTGGGAGCCTTGTTATGCTGATGGGCGGGATGTAAATGGCCAACAGCCACTCTGGAGAAGTGTATGGTGTTTCCTGAAACATCTAAAAAACAAAGCAACAGAGCCTAGGGCACTGCCACTTATGCTCCTATAGCTTAGGGAAATTAAAATCAAAAAGACACAGCCACCCCAAAGTTTGGAACGGCTCTGTTTACAAGAACCTCGTTTACAGTACAAGTTCAACATCGCAGAAAGTGAAAAATGGATAAAGAAGTTGTGGTATTCACTTACAAAGCAATATCACTCAGCAATGAAATCTATGTCATCAGGCCCTTAGCAGCACAAAGAGTGGATTCAGGTATGATGATTCTAACTGAAATACGTCACACAGAAAAAGAAACATCATAAGTTATCACTAATACACGGAATGTAAACTTGGCTACACAGGAACTGAATTACAGAACAGAAGAGGGTCTCAAATTTAGAAAACCAACTTATGCTTGCTTAAGGGGAAAGGTGAGTTGGGGTGCTGCATAAAACCAGAGATTGAAATGAGCACAGATAAAGTTCCTTAAGCCAAATATGGAATAGACAAGAGCTACTCCTTGCTCAACGAAATGGACTCAACACCGCATATTAAACGCCTAAGAATGTACCTGACTAGTAAGTATCTTAAAACCTATGGATTGCTATGTCTCCGAAAGAGAATCAATCATGTGTACAGGGGCATAAACGCAGCAGTGATAGGATTGGAGATGTTAAGTGAGCAAATGAAGACCCTTTGAAGTCATATTGCATGGTACCCATTCCACGGGTTTCAACTACCCAGGTTTTAGGTATTCTTCCTTCAGCTAAAACATGCATGTGGAACCCAGAGTATGATCAACCATGTGATCGGGAGACGTGTTCAAATATGTCTCAGTTTTCCTCCCCTGGTACTCGGGTGCAACATTCCAGACGCTTTACTAACACTCTCCCGACTTGGAGAGTCAGTCCCTTTAACCTCCTGTTTGGCCCAGTTTGCAATTTCTGCGGAAGATGAACAGGAATAGCGAGAACCAATGAGAGGCTAGCTGGAGGTGTCTGGACGGGCAAATTTAACTCTCATTTCCCACCAGTAAAAGGAAATAACCAAAGGCTCTGCGTGCCGTACTTGAACCAGATTAGGGCCTGAAGCCATCCTGCGGTGTTGCGGCCAGGTCACAAGAAAGCGAGTTGAAGAAAGGAGCTCAGGGGCACTGTAATTCACAAACCTGCAGAGTTATAAATGACAGCTATCGTCCAAAAATAGACTGAAGTAAGGTTGCCAAGAGGACTTGAAAGCGGGGCAGAATTGCAGGAAACCGATTTCAGGAGGTAGACTGGAATTGCATTGAAAGCATAGGAAAAGAGGCAGAACGTCCACAATGATGCACTTGGCCAAAAAGGGCGTATGCGTTTTTTCCTGAATATATTCAGGAAAAAACGCATACGCCCTTTTTGGCCAACCAAGCAAGCTTGCAAAGGAAATCTGCACTACAATGAAGTCTCACTTCCCCCCGGTCAAAAGGGCCATCTGAAAAAAGTGTAAAATCCAGAAAGGCAGGACAGACCATGGAGAACTGGGAGCCTTGTTATGCTGATGGGCGGGATGTAAATTGCCAACAACCACTCGGGAGAAGTGTATGGTGTTTCCTGAAACATCTAAAAAACGAAGCAACAGAACCTAGGGCACTTCCACTTATGGTCCTATAGCTTAGGGAAATTAAAATCAAAAAGACACAGCCACCCCAAAGTTTGGAACGGCTCTGTTTACAAGAACCTCGTTTACAGTACAAGTTCAACATCGCAGAAAGTGAAAAATGGATAAAGAAGTTGTGGTATTTACTTACAAAGCAATATCACTCAGCAATGAAATCTGTGTCATCAGGTCCTTAGAAGCACAATGAGTGGATTCAGGTATGATGATTCAAACTGAGATAAGTCACACAGAAAAAGAAACATCATAAGATATCAGTAATACACGGAATGTAAACTTGGCTACACAGGAACTGAATTACAGAACAGAACAGGGTCTCAAATTTAGAAAACCAACTTATGCTTGCTTAAGGGGAAAGGTGAGTTGGGGTGCTGCATAAAACCAGAGATTGAAATGAGCACAGATAAAGTTCCTTAAGCCAAATATGGAATAGACAAGAGCTACTCCTTGCTCAACGAAATGGACTCAACACCGCATATTAAACGCCTAAGAATGTACCTGACTAGTAAGTATCTTAAAACCTATGGATTGCTATGTCTCCGAAAGAGAATCAAGCATGTGTACAGGGGCATAAACGCAGCAGTGATAGGATTGGAGAGGTTCGGTGAGCAAATGAAGACCCTTTGAAGTCATATTGCATGGTACCCATTCCACGGGTTTCAAATACCCAGGTTTAAGGTATTCTTCCTTCAGCTAAAACATGCATGTGGAACCTAGAGTATGATCAACCATGTGATCGGGAGACGTGTTCAAATATGTCTCAGTTTTCGTACCCTGGTACTCGGGTGCAACATTCCAGACGCTTTACTAAAACTCTCCCGACTTGGAGAGTCAGTCCCTTTAACCTCCTGTTTGGCCCAGTTTGCAATTTCTGCGGAAGATGAACAGGAATAGCGAGAACCAATGAGAGGCTAGCTGGAGGTGTCTGGATGGGCAAATTTAACTCTCATTTCCCATCAGGAAGAGGAATTAACCAAAGGCTCAGCCTGCCGTGTCAGAACCAGATTAGGGCCTGAAGCCATGCTGCGGTGTTGCCGCCAGGTCACAAGAAAGCAAGTTGAAGAAAGGAGCTCAGGGGCACTGTAATTCACAAACCTGCAGAGTTATAAATGACAGCTATCGTCCAAAAATAGACTGAAGTAAGGCTGCCAAGAGGACTTGAAAGCGGTGCAGAATTGCAGGAAACCGATTTCAGGAGGTAGACTGGAATTGCATTGAAAGCATAGGAAAAGAGGCAGAACGTCCACAATGATGCACTTGGCCAAAAAGGGCGTATGCGTTTTTTCCTGAATATATTCAGGAAAAAACGCATACGCCCTTTTTGGCCAACCAAGCAAACTTGCAAAGGAAATCTGCACTACAATGAAGTCTCACTTCTCCCCGGTCAAAAGGGCCATCTGAAAAAAGTGTAAAATCCAGAAAGGCAGGACAGGCCATGGAGAACTGGGAGCCTTGTTATGCTGATGGGCGGGATGTAAATTGCCAACAGACACTCAGGAGAAGTGTATGGTGTGTCCTGAAACATCTAAAAAACAAAGCACCAGAGCCTATGGCACTTCCACTTATGGTCCTATAGCTTAGGGAAATTAAAATCAAAAAGACACAGCCACCCCAAAGTTTGGGACGCCTCCGTTTACAAGAACCTCGTATACCATACAAGTTCAATATCACAGAAAGGGAAAAATGGATAAAGAACTTGTGGTACTTACGTACAATGCAGTATCACTCAGCAGTGAAATCTATGTCATCAGACCCGTAGCAGCATAATGAGTGGATTCAGGTACGATGATTCTAACTGAAATAAGTCACACAGAAAAAGAAACATCATAAGATATCACTAATACATGGAATGTAAACTTGGCTACACAGGAACTGCATTCCAAAACAGAACAGGGTCTCAAATTTAGAAAACCAACTTATGCTTGCTTAAGGGGAAAGGTGAGATGGGGTGCTGCATAAATCCAGAGATTGAAATGAGCACAGATAAAGTTCCTTAAGCCAAATATCGAATAGACAAGAGCTACTCCTTGTTCAACGAAATGGTCTCAAAACCCCATATTAAACGCCTAAGAATGTACCTGACTAGTATCTTAAAACCTATGGATTGCTATGTCTCCAAAAGAGAATCAAGCGTGTGTACAGGGGCATAAACGCAGCAGTGATAGGATTGGAGAGGTTCGGTGAGCAAATGAAGACCCTTTGAAGTCATATTGCATGGTACCCATTACACGGGTCTCAACTCTCCAGGTTTAAGGTATTCTTCCTTCAGCTAAAACATGCATGTGGAACCCAGAGTATGATCAACCATGTGAACGGGAGACAAGTTCAAATATGTCTCAGTTTTCGTACCCTGGTACTCGGGTGCAACATTCCAGACGCTTTACTAACTCTCTCCCGACTTGGAGAGTCAGTCCCTTTAACCTCCTGTTTGGCCCAGTTTGCAATTTCTGCGGAAGATGAACAGGAATAGCGAGAACCAATGAGAGGCTAGCTGGAGGTGTCTGGACGGGCAAATTTAACTCTCATTTCCCACCAGGAAGAGGAAATAACCAAAGGCTCAGAGTGCCGTTCTGGAACCAGATTAGGGCCTGAAGCCATCCTGCGGTGTTGCGGCCAGGTCACAAGAAAGCGAGTTGAAGAAAGGAGCTCAGGGGCACTGTAATTCACAAACCTGCAGAGTTATAAATGACAGCTATCGTCCAAAAATATACTGAAGTAAGGCTGCAAAGAGGACTTGAAAGCGGGGCAGAATTGCAGGAAACCGATTTCAGGAGGTAGACTGGAATTGCATTGAAAGCATAGGAAAAGAGGCAGAACGTCCACAATGATGCACTTGGCCAAAAAGGGCGTATGCGTTTTTTCCTGAATATATTCAGGAAAAAACGCATACGCCCTTTTTGGCCAACCAAGCAAGCTTGCAAAGGAAATCTGCACTACAATGAAGTCTCACTTCCCCCCGGTCAAAAGGGCCATCTGAAAAAAGTGTAAAATCCAGAAAGGCAGGACAGGCCATGGAGAACTGGGAGCCTTGTTATGCTGATGGGCGGGATGTAAATTGCCAACAGACACTCAGGAGAAGTGTATGGTGTGTCCTGAAACATCTAAAAAACAAAGCACCAGAGCCTATGGCACTTCCACTTATGGTCCTATAGCTTAGGGAAATTAAAATCAAAAAGACACAGCCACCCCAAAGTTTGGGACGCCTCCGTTTACAAGAACCTCGTATACCATACAAGTTCAATATCACAGAAAGGGAAAAATGGATAAAGAACTTGTGGTACTTACGTACAATGCAGTATCACTCAGCAGTGAAATCTATGTCATCAGACCCGTAGTAGCATAATGAGTGGATTCAGGTACGATGATTCTAACTGAAATAAGTCACACAGAAAAAGAAACATCATAAGATATCACTAATACATGGAATGTAAACTTGGCTACACAGGAACTGCATTCCAAAACAGAACAGGGTCTCAAATTTAGAAAACCAACTTATGCTTGCTTAAGGGGAAAGGTGAGATGGGGTGCTGCATAAATCCAGAGATTGAAATGAGCACAGATAAAGTTCCTTAAGCCAAATATCGAATAGACAAGAGCTACTCCTTGTTCAACGAAATGGTCTCAAAACCCCATATTAAACGCCTAAGAATGTACCTGACTAGTATCTTAAAACCTATGGATTGCTATGTCTCCAAAAGAGAATCAAGCGTGTGTACAGGGGCATAAACGCAGCAGTGATAGGATTGGAGAGGTTCGGTGAGCAAATGAAGACCCTTTGAAGTCATATTGCATGGTACCCATTACACGGGTCTCAACTCTCCAGGTTTAAGGTATTCTTCCTTCAGCTAAAACATGCATGTGGAACCCAGAGTATGATCAACCATGTGAACGGGAGACAAGTTCAAATATGTCTCAGTTTTCGTACCCTGGTACTCGGGTGCAACATTCCAGACGCTTTACTAACTCTCTCCCGACTTGGAGAGTCAGTCCCTTTAACCTCCTGTTTGGCCCAGTTTGCAATTTCTGCGGAAGATGAACAGGAATAGCGAGAACCAATGAGAGGCTAGCTGGAGGTGTCTGGACGGGCAAATTTAACTCTCATTTCCCACCAGGAAGAGGAAATAACCAAAGGCTCAGAGTGCCGTTCTGGAACCAGATTAGGGCCTGAAGCCATCCTGCGGTGTTGCGGCCAGGTCACAAGAAAGCGAGTTGAAGAAAGGAGCTCAGGGGCACTGTAATTCACAAACCTGCAGAGTTATAAATGACAGCTATCGTCCAAAAATATACTGAAGTAAGGCTGCAAAGAGGACTTGAAAGCGGGGCAGAATTGCAGGAAACCGATTTCAGGAGGTAGACTGGAATTGCATTGAAAGCATAGGAAAAGAGGCAGAACGTCCACAATGATGCACTTGGCCAAAAAGGGCGTATGCGTTTTTTCCTGAATATATTCAGGAAAAAACGCATACGCCCTTTTTGGCCAACCAAGCAAGCTTGCAAAGGAAATCTGCACTACAATGAAGTCTCACTTCCCCCCGGTCAAAAGGGCCATCTGAAAAAAGTGTAAAATCCAGAAAGGCAACAGGCCATTGAGAACTGGGAGCCTTGTTATGCTGATGGGCGGGATGTAAACTGCCAACAGACACTTGGGAGAAGTGTATGGTGTTTCCTGAAACATCTAAAAAACAAAGCAACAGAGCCGAGGGCACTTCCACTTATGGTCCTATAGCTTAGGGAAATTAAAATCAAAAAGACACAGCCACCTCAAAGTTTGGAACGGCTCTGTTTACAAGAACCTCGTTTACAGTACAAGTTCAACATCGCAGAAAGTGAAACATGGAGAAAGAAGTTGTGGTATTTACTTACAAAGCAATATCACTCAGCAATGAAATCTGTGTCATCAGGCCCTTAGCAGCACAATGAGTGGATTCAGGTATGATGATTCTAACTGAAATAAGTCACACAGAAAAAGAAACATCATAAGAGATCAGTAATACACGGAATGTAAACTTGGCTACACAGGAACTGAATTACAGAACAGAACAGGGTCTCAAATTTAGAAAACCAACTTATGCTTGCTTAAGGGTAAAGGTGAGTTGGGGTGCTGCATAAAGCCAGAGATTGAAATGAGCACAGATAAAGTTCCTTAAGCCAAATATGGAATAGACAAGAGCTACTCCTTGCTCAACGAAATGGACTCAACACTGCATATTAAACGCCTAAGAATGTACCTGACTAGTAAGTATCTTAAAACCTATAGATTGCTGTGTCTCCAAAAGAGAATCAAGCATGTGTACAGGGGCATAAACGCAGCAGTGATAGGATGGGAGAGGTTCAGTGAGCAAATGAAGACCCTTTGAAGTCATATTGCATGGTACCCTATCCACGGGTTTCAACTACCCATGTTTTAGGTATTCTTCCTTCAGCTAAAACATGCATGTGGAACCCAGAGTATGATCAACCATGTGATCGGGAGACGTGTTCAAATATGTCTCAGTTTTCGTACCCTGATACTCCGGTGCAACATTCCAGACGCTTTACTAACACTCTCCCCACTTGGAGAGTCAGTCCCTTTAACCTCCTGTTTGGCCCAGTTTGCAATTTCTGCGGAAGATGAACAGGAATAGCGAGAACCAATGAGAGGCTAGCTGGAGGTGTCTGGATGGGCAAATTTAACTCTCATTTCCCACCAGGAAGAGGAATTAACCAAAGGCTCAGCGTGCCGTGTCAGAACCAGATTAGGGCCTGAAGCCATGCTGCGGTGTTGCGGCCAGGTCACAAGAAAGCAAGTTGAAGAAAGGAGCTCAGGGGCACTGTAATTCACAAACCTGCAGAGTTATAAATGACAGCTATCGTCCAAAAATATACTGAAGTAAGGCTGCCAAGAGGACTTGAAAGCGGTGCAGAATTGCAGGAAACCGATTTCAGGAGGTAGACTGGAATTGCATTGAAAGCATAGGAAAAGAGGCAGAACGTCCACAATGATGCACTTGGCCAAAAAGGGCATATGCGTTTTTTCCTGAATATATTCAGGAAAAAACGCATACGCCCTTTTTGGCCAACCAAGCAAGCTTGCAAAGGAAATCTGCACTACAATGAAGTCTCACTTCCCCCCGGTCAAAAGGGCCATCTGAAAAAAGTGTAAAATCCAGAAAGGCAGGACAGGCCATGGAGAACTGGGAGCCTTGTTATGCTGATGGGCGGGATGTAAATTGCCAACAGACACTCAGGAGAAGTGTATGGTGTGTCCTGAAACATCTAAAAAACAAAGCACCAGAGCCTATGGCACTTCCACTTATGGTCCTATAGCTTAGGGAAATTAAAATCAAAAAGACACAGCCACCCCAAAGTTTGGGACGCCTCCGTTTACAAGAACCTCGTATACCATACAAGTTCAATATCACAGAAAGGGAAAAATGGATAAAGAACTTGTGGTACTTACGTACAATGCAGTATCACTCAGCAGTGAAATCTATGTCATCAGACCCGTAGCAGCATAATGAGTGGATTCAGGTACGATGATTCTAACTGAAATAAGTCACACAGAAAAAGAAACATCATAAGATATCACTAATACATAGAATGTAAACTTGCCTACACAGGAACTGCATTCCAAAACAGAACAGGGTCTCAAATTTAGAAAACCAACTTATGCTTGCTTAAGGGGAAAGGTGAGATGGGGTGCTGCATAAATCCAGAGATTGAAATGAGCACAGATAAAGTTCCTTAAGCCAAATATGGAATATACAAGAGCTACTCCTTGTTCAACGAAATGGTCTCAAAACCCCATATTAAACGCCTAAGAATGTACCTGACTAGTAAGTATCTTAAAACCTATGGATTGCTATGTCTCCAAAAGAGAATCAAGCGTGTGTACAGGGGCATAAACGCAGCAGTGATAGGATTGGAGAGGTTCGGTGAGCAAATGAAGACCCTTTGAAGTCATATTGCATGGTACCCATTACACGGGTCTCAACTCTCCAGGTTTAAGGTATTCTTCCTTCAGCTAAAACATGCATGTGGAACCCAAGTATGATCAACCATGTGAAGGGGAGACGTGTTCAAATATGTCTCAGTTTTCCTCCCCTGGTACTCGGGTGCAACATTCCAGACGCTTTACTAACACTCTCCCCACTTGGAGAGTCAGCGCCTTTAACCTCCTGTTTGGCCCAGTTTGCAAATTCTGCGGAAGATGAACAGGAATAGCGAGAACCAATGGAGACTAGCTGGAGGTGTCTGGACCGGCAAATTTAACTCTCATTTCCTACCAGGAAGAGGAATTAACCAAAGGCTCAGCGTGCCATGCCAGAACCAGATTAGGGCCTGAAGCCATGCTGCGGTGTTGCGGCCAGCTCACAAGAAAGCGAGTTGAAGAAAGGAGCTCAGGGGCACTGTAATTCACAAACCTGCAGAGTTATAAATGACAGCTATCGTCCAAAAATAGACTGAAGTAAGGCTGCCAAGAGGACTTGAAAGCGGGGCAGAATTGCAGGAAACCGATTTCAGGAGGTAGACTGGAATTGCATTGAAAGCATAGGAAAAGAGGCAGAACGTCCACAATGATGCACTTGGCCAAAAAGGGCGTATGCGTTTTTTCCTGAATATATTCAGGAAAAAACGCATACGCCCTTTTTGGCCAACCAAGCAAGCTTGCAAAGGAAATCTGCACTACAATGAAGTCTCACTTCCCGCCGGTCAAAAGGGCCATCTGAAAAAAGTGTAAAAACCAGAAAGGCAGAACAGGCCATGGAGAACTGGGAGCCTTGTTATGCTGATGGGCGGGATGTAAATTGCCAACAGACACTCGGGAGAAGTGTATGGTGTTTCCTGAAACATCTAAAAAACAAAGCAACAGAGCCTAGGGCACTGCCACTTATGCTCCTA
The DNA here is from genome assembly GCF_951394435.1 of Stenella coeruleoalba. Taxonomy (NCBI): domain Eukaryota; kingdom Metazoa; phylum Chordata; class Mammalia; order Artiodactyla; family Delphinidae; genus Stenella; species Stenella coeruleoalba. The sequence continues at coordinate 3,559,547 of NW_027646159.1, read as the reverse complement.
TAGCTTAGGGAAATTAAAATCAAAAAGACACAGCCACCCCAAAGTTTGGAACGGCTCTCTTTACAAGAACCTCGTTTACAGTACAAGTTCAACATCGCAGAAAGTGAAAAATGGATAAAGAAGTTGTGGTATTTACTTACAAAGCAATATCACTCAGCAATGAAATCTGTGTCATCAGGCCCTTAGCAGCACAATGAGTGGATTCAGGTATGATGATTCTAACTGAAATAAGTCACACAGAAAAAGAAACATCATAAGATATCAGTAATACACGGAATGTAAACTTGGCTACACAGGAACTGAATTACAGAACAGAACAGGGTCTCAAATTTAGAAAACCAACTTATTCTTGCTTAAGGGTAAAGGTGAGTTGGGGTGCTGCATAAAACCAGAGATTGAAATGAGCACAGATAAAGTTCCTTAAGCCAAATATGGAATAGACAAGAGCTACTCCTTGCTCAACGAAATGGACTCAACACCGCATATTAAACGCCTAAGAATGTACCTGACTAGTAAGTATCTTAAAACCTATGGATTGCTATGTCTCCAAAAGAGAATGAAGCATATGTACAGGGGCATAAACGCAGCAGTGATAGGATTGGAGAGGTTCGGTGAGCAAATGAAGACGCTTTGAAGTCATATTGCATGGTACCCATTACACGGGTCTCAACTCTGCTGGTTTAAGGTATTCTTCCTTCAGCTAAAACATGCATGTGGAACCCAAGTATGATCAACCATGTGAACGGGAGACGTGTTTAAATATGTCTCAGTTTTCCTCCCCTGGTACTCGGGTGCAACATTCCAGACGCTTTACTAACACTCTCCCCACTTGGAGAGTCAGCGCCTTTAACCTCCTGTTTGGCCCAGTTTGCAATTTCTGCGGAAGATGAACAGGAATAGCGAGAACCAATGAGAGACTAGCTGGAGGTGTCTGGACGGGCAAATTTAACTCTCATTTCCCACCAGGAAGAGGAAATAACCAAAGGCTCAGCGTGCCGTGCCGGAACCAGATTAGGGCCTGAAGCCATCCTGCGGTGTTGCCCCCAGGTCACAAGAAAGCAAGTTGAAGAAAGGAGCTCAGGGGTACTGTAATTCACAAACCTGCAGAGTTATAAATGACAGCTATCGTCCAAAAATAGACTGAAGTAAGGCTGCCAAGAGGACTTGAAAGCGGGGCAGAATTGCAGGAAACCGATTTCAGGAGGTAGACTGGAATTGCATTGAAAGCATAGGAAAAGAGGCAGAACGTCCACAATGATGCACTTGGCCAAAAAGGGCGTATGCGTTTTTTCCTGAATATATTCAGGAAAAAACGCATACGCCCTTTTTGGCCAACCAAGCAAGCTTGCAAAGGAAATCTGCACTACAATGAAGTCTCACTTCCCGCCGGTCAAAAGGGCCATCTGAAAAAAGTGTAAAATCCAGAAAGGCAGGACAGGCCATGGAGAACTGGGAGCCTTGTTATGCTGATGGGCGGGATGTAAACTGCCAACAGACACTCGGGAGAAGTGTATGCTGTTTCCTGAAACATCTAAAAAACAAAGCAACAGAGCCTAGGGCACTGCCACTTATGCTCCTATAGCTTAGGGAAATTAAAATAAAAAAGACACAGCCACCCCAAAGTTTGGGACGCCTCCGTTTACAAGAACCTCGTTTACCGTACAAGTTCAATATCACAGAAAGTGAAAAATGGATAAAGAACTTGTGGTACTTACGTACAATGCAGTATCACTCAGCAATGAAATCTATGTCATCAGGCCCGTAGCAGCATAATGAGTGGATTCAGGTACGTTGATTCTAACTGAAATAAGTCACACAGAAAAAGAAACATCATAAGATATCACTAATACACGGAATGTAAACTTGGCTACACAGGAACTGCATTCCAAAACAGAACAGGGTCTCAAATTTAGAAAACCAACTTATGCTTGCTTAAGGGGAAAGGTGAGTTGGGGTGCTGCATAAAACCAGAGATTGAAATGAGCACAGATAAAGTTCCTTAAGCCAAATATGGAATAGACAAGAGCTACTCCTTGCTCAACGAAATGGACTCAAAACCCCATATTAAACGCCTAAGAATGTACCTGACTAGTAAGTATTTTAAAACCTATGGATTGCTATGTCTCCAAAAGAGAATCAAGCGTGTGTACAGGGGCATAAACGCAGCAGTGATAGGATTGGAGAGGTTCGGTGAGCAAATGAAGACCCTTTGAAGTCATATTGCATGGTACCCATTACACGGGTCTCAACTCTCCAGGTTTAAGGTATTCTTCCTTCAGCTAAAACATGCATGTGGAACCCAGAGTATGATCAACCATGTGAACGGGAGACGTGTTCACATATGTCTCAGTTTTCATACCCTGGTACTCGGGTGCAACATTCCAGACCCTTTACTAACACTCTCCCGAATTGGAGAGTCAGTCCCTTTAACCTCCTGTTTGCGCCAGTTTGCAATTTCTGCGGAAGATGAACAGGAATAGCGAGAACCAATGAGAGGCTAGCTGGAGGTGTCTGGACTGGCAAATTTAACTCTCATTTCCCACCAGGAAGAGGAATTAACCAAAGGCTCAGCATGCCGGGCCAGAACCAGATTAGGGCCTGAAGCCATCATGCGGTGTTGCGGCCAGGTCACAAGAAAGCGAGTTGAAGAAAGGAGCTCAGGGGCACTGTAATTCACAAACCTGCAGAGTTATAAATGACAGCTATCATCCAAAAATAGACTGAAGTAAGGCTGCCAAGAGGACTTGAAAGTGGGGCAGAATTGCAGGAAACCGATTTCAGGAGGTAGACTGGAATTGCATTGAAAGCATAGGAAAAGAGGCAGAACGTCCACAATGATGCACTTGGCCAAAAAGGGCGTATGCGTTTTTTCCTGAATATATTCAGGAAAAAACGCATACGCCCTTTTTGGCCAACCAAGCAAGCTTGCAAAGGAAATCTGCACTACAATGAAGTCTCACTTCCCCCCGGTCAAAAGGGCCATCTGAAAAAAGTGTAAAATCCAGAAAGGCAGGACAGGCCATGGAGAACTGGGAGCCTTGTTATGCTGATGGGCGGGATGTAAATTGCCAACAACCACTCGGGAGAAGTGTATGGTGTTTCCTGAAACATCTAAAAAACAAAGCAACAGAACCTAGGGCACTTCCACTTATGGTCCTATAGCTTAGGGAAATTAAAATCAAAAAGACACAGCCACCCCAAAGTTTGGAACGGCTCTGTTGACAAGAACCTCGCTTACAGTACAAGTTCAACATCGCAGAAAGTGAAAAATGGATAAAGAAGTTGTGGTATTTACTTACAAAGCAATATCACTCAGCAATGAAATCTGTGTCATCAGGCCCTTAGCAGCACAATGAGTGGATTCAGGTATGATGATTCTAACTGAAATAAGTCACACAGAAAAAGAAACATCATAAGATATCAGTAATACACGGAATGTAAACTTGGCTACACAGGAACTGAATTACAGAACAGAACAGGGTCTCAAATTTAGAAAACCAACTTATGCTTGCTTAAGGGTAAAGGTGAGTTGGGGTGCTGCATAAAACCAGAGATTGAAATGAGCACAGATAAATTTCCTTAAGTCAAATATGGAATAGACAAGAGCTACTCCTTGCTCAACGAAATGGACTCAACACCGCATATTAAACGCCTAAGAATGTACCTGACTAGTAAGTATCTTAAAACCTATGGATTGCTATGTCTCCGAAAGAGAATCAAGCATGTGTACAGGGGCATAAACGCAGCAGTGATAGGATTGGAGAGGTTCGGTGAGCAAATGAAGACGCTTTGAAGTCATATTGCATGGTACCCTTTACACGGGTCTTAACTCTCCAGGTTTAAGGTATTCTTCCTTCAGCTAAAACATGCATGTGGAACCCAAGTATGATCAACCATGTGATCGGGAGACGTGTTCAAATATGTCTCAGTTTTCCTCCCCTGATACTCGGGTGCAACATTCCAGACGCTTTACTAACACTCTCCCCACTTGGAGAGTCAGCGCCTTTAACCTCCTGTTTGGCCCAGTTTGCAATTTCTGCGGAAGATGAACAGGAATAGCGAGAACCAATGAGAGACTAGCTGGAGGTGTCTGGACGGGCAAATTTAACTCTCATTTCCCACCAGGAAGAGGAAATAACCAAAGGCTCAGCGTGCCGTGCCGGAACCAGATTAGGGCCTGAAGCCATCCTGCGGTGTTGCGGCCAGGTCACAAGAAAGCGAGTTGAAGAAAGGAGCTCAGGGGCACTGTAATTCACAAACCTGCAGAGTTATAAATGACAGCTATCATCCAAAAATAGACTGAAGTAAGGCTGCCAAGAGGACTTGAAAGTGGGGCAGAATTGCAGGAACCGATTTCAGGAGGTAGACTGGAATTGCATTGAAAGCATAGGAAAAGAGGCAGAACGTCCACAATGATGCACTTGGCCAAAAAGGGCGTATGCGTTTTTTCCTGAATATATTCAGGAAAAAACGCATACGCCCTTTTTGGCCAACCAAGCAAGCTTGCAAAGGAAATCTGCACTACAATGAAGTCTCACTTCCCCCCGGTCAAAAGGGACATCTGAAAAAAGTGTAAAATCCAGAAAGGCAGGACAGGCCATGGAGAACTGGGAGCCTTGTTATGCTGATGGGCGGGATGTAAATTGCCAACAGACACTCGGGAGAAGTGTATGCTGTTTCCTGAAACATCTAAAAAACAAAGCAACAGAGCCTAGGGCACTGCCACTTACGCTCCTATAGCTTAGGGAAATTAAAATAAAAAAGACACAGCCACCCCAAAGTTTGGGACGCCTCCGTTTACAAGAACCTCGTTTACCGTACAAGTTCAATATCACAGAAAGTGAAAAATGGATAAAGAACTTGTGGTACTTACGTACAATGCAGTATCACTCAGCAATGAAATCTATGTCATCAGGCCCGCAGCAGCATAATGAGTGGATTCAGGTACGTTGATTCTAACTGAAATAAGTCACACAGAAAAAGAAACATCATAAGATATCACTAATACACGGAATGTAAACTTGGCTACACAGGAACTGCATTCCAAAACAGAACAGGGTCTCAAATTTAGAAAACCAACTTATGCTTGCTTAAGGGGAAAGGTGAGTTGGGGTGCTGCATAAAACCAGAGATTGAAATGAGCACAGATAACGTTCCTTAAGCCAAATATGGAATAGACAAGAGCTACTCCTTGCTCAACGAAATGGACTCAAAACCCCATATTAAACGCCTAAGAATGTACCTGACTAGTAAGTATTTTAAAACCTATGGATTGCTATGTCTCCAAAAGAGAATCAAGCGTGTGTACAGGGGCATAAACGCAGCAGTGATAGGATTGGAGAGGTTCGGTGAGCAAATGAAGACCCTTTGAAGTCATATTGCATGGTACCCATTACACGGGTCTCAACTCTCCAGGTTTAAGGTATTCTTCCTTCAGCTAAAACATGCATGTGGAACCCAGAGTATGATCAACCATGTGAACGGGAGACGTGTTCACATATGTCTCAGTTTTCATACCCTGGTACTCGGGTGCACCATTCCAGACCCTTTACTAACACTCTCCCGAATTGGAGAGTCAGTCCCTTTAACCTCCTGTTTGCGCCAGTTTGCAATTTCTGCGGAAGATGAACAGGAATAGCGAGAACCAATGAGAGGCTAGCTGGAGGTGTCTGGACTGGCAAATTTAACTCTCATTTCCCACCAGGAAGAGGAATTAACCAAAGGCTCAGCATGCCGGGCCAGAACCAGATTAGGGCCTGAAGCCATCATGCGGTGTTGCGGCCAGGTCACAAGAAAGCGAGTTGAAGAAAGGAGCTCAGGGGCACTGTAATTCACAAACCTGCAGAGTTATAAATGACAGCTATCATCCAAAAATAGACTGAAGTAAGGCTGCCAAGAGGACTTGAAAGCGGGGCAGAATTGCAGGAAACCGATTTCAGGAGGTAGACTGGAATTGCATTGAAAGCATAGGAAAAGAGGCAGAACGTCCACAATGATGCACTTGGCCAAAAAGGGCGTATGCGTTTTTTCCTGAATATATTCAGGAAAAAACGCATACGCCCTTTTTGGCCAACCAAGCAAGCTTGCAAAGGAAATCTGCACTACAATGAAGTCTCACTTCCCCCCGGTCAAAAGGGCCATCTGAAAAAAGTGTAAAATCCAGAAAGGCAGGACAGGCCATGGAGAACTGGGAGCCTTGTTATGCTGATGGGCGGGATGTAAATTGCCAACAACCACTCGGGAGAAGTGTATGGTGTTTCCTGAAACATCTAAAAAACAAAGCAACAGAACCTAGGGCACTTCCACTTATGGTCCTATAGCTTAGGGAAATTAAAATCAAAAAGACACAGCCACCCCAAAGTTTGGAACGGCTCTGTTGACAAGAACCTCGCTTACAGTACAAGTTCAACATCGCAGAAAGTGAAAAATGGATAAAGAAGTTGTGGTATTTACTTACAAAGCAATATCACTCAGCAATGAAATCTGTGTCATCAGGCCCTTAGCAGCACAATGAGTGGATTCAGGTATGATGATTCTAACTGAAATAAGTCACACAGAAAAAGAAACATCATAAGATATCAGTAATACACGGAATGTAAACTTGGCTACACAGGAACTGAATTACAGAACAGAACAGGGTCTCAAATTTAGAAAACCAACTTATGCTTGCTTAAGGGGAAAGGTGAGTTGGGGTGCTGCATAAAACCAGAGATTGAAATGAGCACAGATAAATTTCCTTAAGTCAAATATGGAATAGACAAGAGCTACTCCTTGCTCAACGAAATGGACTCAACACCGCATATTAAACGCCTAAGAATGTACCTGACTAGTAAGTATCTTAAAACCTATGGATTGCTATGTCTCCGAAAGAGAATCAAGCATGTGTACAGGGGCATAAACGCAGCAGTGATAGGATTGGAGAGGTTCGGTGAGCAAATGAAGACGCTTTGAAGTCATATTGCATGGTACCCTTTACACGGGTCTTAACTCTCCAGGTTTAAGGTATTCTTCCTTCAGCTAAAACATGCATGTGGAACCCAAGTATGATCAACCATGTGATCGGGAGACGTGTTCAAATATGTCTCAGTTTTCCTCCCCTGATACTCGGGTGCAACATTCCAGACGCTTTACTAACACTCTCCCCACTTGGAGAGTCAGCGCCTTTAACCTCCTGTTTGGCCCAGTTTGCAATTTCTGCGGAAGATGAACAGGAATAGCGAGAACCAATGAGAGACTAGCTGGAGGTGTCTGGACGGGCAAATTTAACTCTCATTTCCCACCAGGAAGAGGAAATAACCAAAGGCTCAGCGTGCCGTGCCGGAACCAGATTAGGGCCTGAAGCCATCCTGCGGTGTTGCGGCCAGGTCACAAGAAAGCGAGTTGAAGAAAGGAGCTCAGGGGCACTGTAATTCACAAACCTGCAGAGTTATAAATGACAGCTATCATCCAAAAATAGACTGAAGTAAGGCTGCCAAGAGGACTTGAAAGTGGGGCAGAATTGCAGGAACCGATTTCAGGAGGTAGACTGGAATTGCATTGAAAGCATAGGAAAAGAGGCAGAACGTCCACAATGATGCACTTGGCCAAAAAGGGCGTATGCGTTTTTTCCTGAATATATTCAGGAAAAAACGCATACGCCCTTTTTGGCCAACCAAGCAAGCTTGCAAAGGAAATCTGCACTACAATGAAGTCTCACTTCCCCCCGGTCAAAAGGGACATCTGAAAAAAGTGTAAAATCCAGAAAGGCAGGACAGGCCATGGAGAACTGGGAGCCTTGTTATGCTGATGGGCGGGATGTAAATTGCCAACAGCCACTCTGGAGAAGTGTATGCTGTTTCCTGAAACATCTAAAAAACAAAGCAACAGAGCCTAGGGCACTGCCACTTACGCTCCTATAGCTTAGGGAAATTAAAATAAAAAAGACACAGCCACCCCAAAGTTTGGGACGCCTCCGTTTACAAGAACCTCGTTTACCGTACAAGTTCAATATCACAGAAAGTGAAAAATGGATAAAGAACTTGTGGTACTTACGTACAATGCAGTATCACTCAGCAATGAAATCTATGTCATCAGGCCCGCAGCAGCATAATGAGTGGATTCAGGTACGTTGATTCTAACTGAAATAAGTCACACAGAAAAAGAAACATCATAAGATATCACTAATACACGGAATGTAAACTTGGCTACACAGGAACTGCATTCCAAAACAGAACAGGGTCTCAAATTTAGAAAACCAACTTATGCTTGCTTAAGGGGAAAGGTGAGTTGGGGTGCTGCATAAAACCAGAGATTGAAATGAGCACAGATAACGTTCCTTAAGCCAAATATGGAATAGACAAGAGCTACTCCTTGCTCAACGAAATGGACTCAAAACCCCATATTAAACGCCTAAGAATGTACCTGACTAGTAAGTATTTTAAAACCTATGGATTGCTATGTCTCCAAAAGAGAATCAAGCGTGTGTACAGGGGCATAAACGCAGCAGTGATAGGATTGGAGAGGTTCGGTGAGCAAATGAAGACCCTTTGAAGTCATATTGCATGGTACCCATTACACGGGTCTCAACTCTCCAGGTTTAAGGTATTCTTCCTTCAGCTAAAACATGCATGTGGAACCCAGAGTATGATCAACCATGTGAACGGGAGACGTGTTCAAATATGTCTCAGTTTTCATACCCTGGTACTCGGGTGCAACATTCCAGACGCTTTACTAACACTCTCCCGACTTGGAGAGTCAGTCCCTTTAACCTCCTGTTTGGCCCAGTTTGCAATTTCCGCGGAAGATGAACAGGAATAGCGAGAACCAATGAGAGGCTAGCTGGAGGTGTCTGGACGGGCAAATTTAACTCTGATTTCCCACCAGGAAGAGGAATTAACCAAAGGCTCAGCATGCCGGGCCGGAACCAGATTAGGGCCTGAAGCCATCCTGCGGTGTTGCGGCCAGGTCACAAGAAAGCGAGTTGAAGAAAGGAGCTCAGGGGCACTGTAATTCACAAACCTGCAGAGTTATAAATGACAGCTATCGTCCAAAAATATACTGAAGTAAGGCTGCCAAGAGGACTTGAAAGCGGGGCAGAATTGCAGGAAACCGATTTCAGGAGGTAGACTGGAATTGCATTGAAAGCATAGGAAAAGAGGCAGAACATCCACAATGATGCACTTGGCCAAAAAGGGCGTATGCGTTTTTTCCTGAATATATTCAGGAAAAAACGCATACGCCCTTTTTGGCCAACCAAGCAAGCTTGCAAAGGAAATCTGCACTACAATGAAGTCTCACTTCCCCCCGGTCAAAAGGGCCATCTGAAAAAAGTGTAAAATCCAGAAATGCAACAGGCCATTGAGAACTGGGAGCCTTGTTATGCTGATGGGCGGGATGTAAATTGCCAACAGACACTTGGGAGAAGTGTATGGTGTTTCCTGAAACATCTAAAAAACAAAGCAACAGAGCCGAGGGCACTTCCACTTATGGTCCTATAGCTTAGGGAAATTAAAATCAAAAAGACACAGCCACCCCAAAGTTTGGAATGGCTCTGTTTACAAGAACCTCGTTTACCGTACAAGTTCAACATCGCAGAAAGTGAAAAATGGATAAAGAAGTTGTGGTATTCACTTACAAAGCAATATCACTCAGCAATGAAATCTGTGTCATCAGGTCCTTAGCAGCACAATGAGTGGATTCAGGTATGATGATTCTAACTGAAATAAGTCACACAGAAAAAGAAATATCATAAGATATCAGTAATACACGGAATGTAATCTTGGCTACACAGGAACTGAATTACAGAACAGATCAGGGTCTCAAATTTAGAAAACCAACTTATTCTTGCTTAAGGGTAAAGGTGAGTTGGGGTGCTGCATAAAACCAGAGATTGAAATGAGCACAGATAAAGTTCCTTAAGCCAAATATGGAATAGACAAGAGCTACTCCTTGCTCAACGAAATGGACTCAACACCCCATATTAAACGCCTAAGAATGTACCTGAGTAGTAAGTATCTTTAAACCTATGGATTGCTATGTCTCCGAAAGAGAATCAAGCATGTGTACAGGGGCATAAACGCAGCAGTGATAGGATTGGAGAGGTTCGGTGAGCAAATGAAGACCCTTTGAAGTCATATTGCATGGTACCCATTCCACGGGTCTCAAATACCCAGGTTTAAGGTATTCTTCCTTCAGCTAAAACATGCATGTGGAACCTAGAGTATGATCAACCATGTGATCGGGAGACGTGTTCAAATATGTCTCAGTTTTCGTACCCTGGTACTCGGGTGCAACATTCCAGACGCTTTACTAACACTCTCCCGACTTGGAGAGTCAGTCCCTTTAACCTCCTGTTTGGCCCAGTTTGCAATTTCTGCGGAAGATGAACAGGAATAGCGAGAACCAATGAGAGGCTAGCTGGAGGTGTTTGGACGGGCAAATTTAACTCTCATTTCCCACCAGGAAGAGGAATTAACCAAAGGCTCAGCATGCCGTGCCAGAACTAGATTAGGGCCTGAAGACATTCTGCGGTGTTGCGGCCAGGTCACAAGAAAGCGAGTTGAAGAAAGGAGCTCAGGGGCACTGTAATTCACAAACCTGCAGAGTTATAAATGACAGCTATCGTCCAAAAATAGACTGAAGTAAGGCTGCAAAGAGGACTTGAAAGCGGGGCAGAATTGCAGGAAACCGATTTCAGGAGGTAGACTGGAATTGCATTGAAAGCATAGGAAAAGAGGCAGAACGTCCACAATGATGCACTTGGCCAAAAAGGGCGTATGCGTTTTTTCCTGAATATATTCAGGAAAAAACGCATACGCCATTTTTGGCCAAGCAAGCAAGCTTGCAAAGGAAATCTGCACTACAATGAAGTCTCACTTCCCCCCGGTCAAAAGGGCCATCTGAAAAAAGTGTAAAATCCAGAAAGGCAGGGCAGGCCATGGAGAACTGGGAGCCTTGTTATGCTGATGGGCGGGATGTAAATTGCCAACAGACACTCGGGAGAAGTGTATGGTGTTTCCTGAAACATCTAAAAAACAAAGCAACAGAGCCTAGGGCACTGCCACTTATGGTCCTATAGCTTAGGGAAATTAAAATCAAAAAGACACAGCCACCCCAAAGTTTGGAACGGCTCTGTTTACAAGAACCTCGTTTACAGTACAAGTTCAACATCGCAGAAAGTGAAAAATGGATAAAGAAGTTGTGGTATTTACTTACAAAGCAATATCACTCAGCAATGAAATCTGTGTCATCAGGCCCTTAGCAGCACAATGAGTGGATTCAGGTATGATGATTCTAACTGAAATAAGTCACACAGAAAAAGAAACATCATAAGATATCACTAATACACGGAATGTAAACTTGGCTACACAGGAACTGAATTACAGAACAGAACAGGGTCTCAAATTTAGAAAACCAACTTATGCTTGCTTAAGGGGAAAGGTGAGTTGGGGTGCTGCATAAATCCAGAGATTGAAATGAGCACAGATAAAGTTCCTTAAGCCAAATATGGAATAGACAAGAGCTACTCCTTGTTCAACGAAATGGTCTCAAAACCCCATATTAAACGCCTAAGAATGTACCTGACTAGTATCTTAAAACCTATGGATTGCTATGTCTCCAAAAGAGAATCAAGCGTGTGTACAGGGGCATAAACGCAGCAGTGATAGGATTGGAGAGGTTCGGTGAGCAAATGAAGTCCCTTTGAAGTCATATTGCATGGTACCCATTACACGGGTCTCAACTCTCCAGGTTTAAGGTATTCTTCCTTCATCTAAAACATGCATGTGGAACCCAGAGTATGATCAACCATGTGAACGGGAGACAAGTTCAAATATGTCTCAGTTTTCGTACCCTGGTACTCGGGTGCAACATTCCAGACGCTTTACTAACACTCTCCCGACTTGGAGAGTCAGTCCCTTTAACCTCCCGTTTGGCCCAGTTTGCAATTTCTGCGGAAGATGAACAGGAATAGCGAGAACCAATGAGAGGCTAGCTGGAGGTGTCTGGACGGGCAAATTTAACTCTCATTTCCCACCAGGAAGAGGAAATAACCAAAGGCTCAGAGTGCCGTACTGGAACCAGATTAGGGCCTGAAGCCATCATGCGGTGTTGCGGCCAGCTCACAAGAAAGCGAGTTGAAGAAAGGAGCTCAGGGGCACTGTAATTCACAAACCTGCAGAGTTATAAATGACAGCTATCGTCCTAAATAGACTGAAGTAAGGCTGCCAAGAGGACTTGAAAGCGGGGCAGAATTGCAGGAAACCGATTTCAGGAGGTAGACTGGAATTGCATTGAAAGCATAGGAAAAGAGGCAGAACGTCCACAATGATGCACTTGGCCAAAAAGGGCGTATGCGTTTTTTCCTGAATATATTCAGGAAAAAACGCATACGCCCTTTTTGGCCAACCAAGCAAGCTTGCAAAGGAAATCTGCACTACAATGAAGTCTCACTTCCCCCCGGTCAAAAGCGCCATCTGAAAAAAGTGTAAAATCCAGAAAGGCAACAGGCCATTGAGAACTGGGAGCCTTGTTATGCTGATGGGCGGGATGTAAATTGCCAACAGACACTTGGGAGAAGTGTATGGTGTTTCCTGAAACATCTAAAAAACAAAGCAACAGACCCTACGGCACTTCCACTTATGGTCCTATAGCTTAGGGAAATTAAAATCAAAAAGACACAGCCACCCCAAAGTTTGGGACGCCTCTGTTTACAAGAACCTCATTTACCGTACAAGTTCAATATCACAGAAAGTGAAAAATGGATAAAGAACATGTGGTACATACGTACAATGCAGTATCACTCAGCAATGAAATCTATGTCATCAGGCCCGTAGCAGCATAATGAGTAGATTCAGGTACGATGATTCTAACTGAAATAAGTCACACAGAAAAAGAAACATCATAAGATATCACTAATACACGGAATGTAAACTTGGCTACACAGGAACTGAATTCCAAAACAGAACAGGTTCTCAAATGTAGAAAACCAACTTATGCTTGCTTAAGGGGAAAGGTGAGTTGGGTTGCTGCATAAAACCAGAGATTGAAATGAGCACAGATAAAGTTCCTTAAGCCAAATATGGAATAGACAAGAGCTACTCCTTGCTCAACAAAATGGACTCAACACCGCATATTAAACGCCTAAGAATGTACCTGACTAGTAATATCGTAAAACCTATGGATTGCTATGTCTCCAAAAGAGAATCAAGCATGTGTACAGGGGCATAAACGTAGCAGTGATAGGATTGGAGAGGTTCGGTGAGCAAATGAAGACCCTTTGAAGTCATATTGCATGGTACCCTTTACACGGGTCTCAACTCTCCAGGTTTAAGGTATTCTTCCTTCAGCTAAAACATGCATGTGGAACCCAAGTATGATCAACCATGTGAAGGGGAGACGTGTTCAAATATGTCTCAGTTTTCCTCCCCTGGTACTCGGGTGCAACATTCCAGACGCTTTACTAACACTCTCCCCACTTGGAGAGTCAGCGCCTTTAACCTCCTGTTTGGCCCAGTTTGCAATTTCTGCGGAAGATGAACAGGAATAGCGAGAACCAATGGAGACTAGTTGGAGGTGTCTGGACGGGCAAATTTAACTCTCATTTCCTACCAGGAAGAGGAATTAACCAAAGGCTCAGCGTGCCATGCCAGAACCAGATTAGGGCCTGAAGCCATCCTGTGGTGTTGTGGCCAGGTCACAAGAAAGCGAGTTGAAGAAAGGAGCTCAGGGGCACTGTAATTCACAAACCTGCAGAGTTATAAATGACAGCTGTCGTCCAAAAATAGACTGAAGTAAGGCTGCCAAGAGGACTTGAAAGCGGGGCAGAATTGCAGGAAACCGATTTCAGGAGGTAGACTGGAATTGCATTGAAAGCATAGGAAAAGAGGCAGAACGTCCACAATGATGCTCTTGGCCAAAAAGGGCGTATGCGTTTTTTCCTGAATATATTCAGGAAAAAACGCATACGCCCTTTTTGGCCAACCAAGCAAGCTTGCAAAGGAAATCTGCACTACAATGAAGTCTCACTTACCCCCGGTCAAAAGGGCCATCTGAAAAAAGTGTAAAATCCAGAAAGGCAGGACAGGCCATGGAGAACTGGGAGCCTTGTTTTGCTGATGGGCGGGATGTAAATTGCCAACAACCACTCGGGAGAAGTGTATGGTGTTTCCTGAAACATCTAAAAAACAAAGCAACAGAGCCTAGGGCACTGCCACTTATGGTCCTATAGCTTAGGGAAATTAAAATCGAAAAGACACAGCCATCCCAAAGTTTGGGACGCCTCTGTTTACAAGAACCTCGTTTACAGTACAAGTTCAACATCGCAGAAAGTGAAAAATGGATAAAGAAGTTGTGGTATTTACTTACAAAGCAATATCACTCAGCAATGAAATCTATGTCATCAGGCCCTTAGCAGCACAATGAGTGGATTCAGGTATGATGATTCTAACTGAAATAAGTCACACAGAAAAAGAAACATCATAAGATATCAGTAATACACGGAATGTAAACTTGGCTACACAGGAACTGAATTACAGAACAGAACAGGGTCTCAAATTTAGAAAACCAACTTATGCTTGCTTAAGGGGAAAGGTGAGTTGGGGTGCTGCATAAAACCAGAGATTGAAATGAGCACAGATAAAGTTCCTTAAGTCAAATATGGAATAGACAAGAGCTACTCCTTGCTCAACGAAATGGACTCAAAACCCCATATTAAACGCCTAAGAATGTACCTGACTAGTATCTTAAAACCTATGGATTGCTATGTCTCCAGAAGAGAATCAAGCGTGTGTACAGGGGCATAAACGCAGCAGTGATAGGATTGGAGAGGTTCGGTGAGCAAATGAAGACCCTTTGAAGTCATATTGTATGGTACCCATTACACGGGTCTCAACTCTCCAGGTTTAAGGTATTCTTCCTTCAGCTAAAACATGCATGTGGAACCCAGAGTATGATCAACCATGTGAACGGGAGACGTGTTCAAATATGTCTCAGTTTTCCTCCCCTGGTACTCGGGTGCAACATTCCAGACGCTTTACTAACACTCTCCCGACTTGGAGAGTCAGTCCCTTTAACCTCCTGTTTGGCCCAGTTTGCAATTTCTGCGGAAGATGAACAGGAATAGCGAGAACCAATGAGAGACTAGCTGGAGGTGTCTGAACGGGCAAATTTAACTCTCATTTCCCACCAGGAAGAGGAATTAACCAAAGGCTCAGCGTGCCATGCCGGAACCACATTAGGGCCTGAAGACATCCTGCGGTGTTGCGGCCAGCTCACAAGAAAGCGAGTTGAAGAAAGGAGCTCAGGGGCACTGTAATTCACAAACCTGCAGAGTTATAAATGACAGCTATCGTCCAAAAATAGACTGAAGTAAGGGTGCCAAGAGGACTTGAAAGCGGGGCAGAATTGCAGGAAACCGATTTCAGGAAGTAGACAGGAATTGCATTTCAAGCATAGGAAAAGAGGCAGAACGTCCACAGTGATGCACTTGGCCAAAAAGGGCGTATGCGTTTTTTCCTGAATATATTCAGGAAAAAACGCATACGCCCTTTTTGGCCAACCAAGCAAGCTTGCAAAGGAAATCTGCACTA
The DNA here is from genome assembly GCF_951394435.1 of Stenella coeruleoalba. Lineage (NCBI taxonomy): Eukaryota > Metazoa > Chordata > Mammalia > Artiodactyla > Delphinidae > Stenella > Stenella coeruleoalba. The sequence goes on along the minus strand of NW_027646159.1, from coordinate 3,543,981 downwards.
CAATGAAGTCTCACTTCCCCCCGGTAAAAAGGGCCATCTGAAAAAAGTGTAAAATCCAGAAAGGCAGGACAGGACATGGAGAACTGGGAGACTTGTTATGGTGATGGGCGGGATGTAAATTGCCAACAGCCACTCCGGAGAAGTGTATGGTGTTTCCTGAAACATCTAAAAAACAAAGCAACAGAGCCTAGGGCACTGCCACTTATGGTCCTATAGCTTAGGGAAATTAAAATCAAAAAGACACAGCCACCCCAAAGTTTGGGACGGCTCTGTTTACAAGAACCTCGTTTACCGTACAAGTTCAATATCACAGAAAGTGAAAAATGGATAAAGAACTTGTGGTACTTACGTACAATGCAGTATCACTCGGCAATGAAATCTATGTCATCAGGCCCGTAGCAGCATAATGAGTGGATTCATGTACGATGATTCTAACTGAAATAAGTCACACAGAAAAAGAAACATCATAAGATATCACTAATACACGGAATGTAAACTTGGCTACACAGGAACTGAATTCCAAAACAGAACAGGGTCTCAAATTTAGAAAACCAACTTATGCTTGCTTAAGGGGAAAGGTGAGTTGGGGTGCTGCATTAAACCAGAGATTGAAATGAGCACAGATAAAGTTCCTTAAGCCAAATATGGAATAGACAAGAGCTACTCCTTGCTCAACGAAATGGACTCAACACCCCATATTAAACGCCTAAGAATGTACCTGACTAGTAAGTATCTTAAAACCTATGGATTGCTATGTCTCCGAAAGAGAATCAAGCATGTGTACAGGGGCATAAACGCAGCAGTGATAGGATTGGAGAGGTTCGGTGAGCAAATGAAGACCCTTTGAAGTCATATTGCATGGTACCCATTCCACGGGTCTCAACTCTCCAAGTTTAAGGTATTCTTCCTTCAGCTAAAACATGCATGTGGAACCCAGAGTATGATCAACCGTGTGAACGGGAGACGTGTTCAAATATGTCTTAGTTTTCGTACCCTGGTACTCGGGTGCAACATTCCAGACGCTTTACTAACACTCTCCCCACTTGGAGAGTCAGTCCCTTTAACCTCCTGTTTGGCCCAGTTTGCAATTTCTGCGGAAGATGAACAGGAATAGGGAGAACCAATGAGAGACTTGCTGGAGGTGTGTGGACGGGCAAATTTAACTCTCATTTCCCACCAGGAAGAGGAAATAACCAAAGGCTCAGCGTGCCGTGCCGGAACCAGATTAGGGCCTGAAGCCATCCTGCGGTGTTGCGGCCAGGTCTCAAGAAAGCGAGTTGAAAAAAGGAGCTCAGGGACACTGTAATTCACAAACCTGCAGAGTTATAAATGACAGCTATCGTCCAAAAATAGACTGAAGTAAGGCTGCCAAGAGGACTTGAAAGCGGGGCAGAATTGCAGGAAACCGATTTCAGGAGGTAGACTGGAATTGCATTGAAAGCATAGGAAAAGAGGCAGAACGTCCACAATGATGCACTTGGCCAAAAAGGGCGTATGCGTTTTTTCCTGAATATATTCAGGAAAAAACGCATACGCCCTTTTTGGCCAACCAAGCAAGCTTGCAAAGGAAATCTGCACTACAATGAAGTCTCACTTCCCCCCGGTCAAAAGGGCCATCTGAAAAAAGTGTAAAATCCAGAAAGGCAGGACAGGCCATGGAGAACTGGGAGCCTTGTTATGCTGATGGGCGGGATGTAAACTGCCAACAACCACTCCGGAGAAGTGTATGGTGTTTCCTGAAACATCTAAAAAACAAAGCAACAGAGCCTAGGGCACTTCCACTTATGGTCCTATAGCTTAGGGAAATTAAAATCAAAAAACACAGACACCCCAAAGTTTGGGACGGCTCTGTTGACAAGAACCTCGTTTACAGTACAAGTTCAACATCGCAGAAAGTGAAAAATGGATAAAGAAGTTGTGGTATTTACTTACAAAGCATTATCACTCAGCAATGAAATCTATGTCATCAGGCCCTTAGCAGCACAATGAGTGGATTCACGTACGATGATTCTAACTGAAATAAGTCACACAGAAAAAGAAACATCATAAGATATCACTAATAAACGGAATGTAAACTTGGCTACACAGGAACTGAATTACAGAACAGAACAGTGTCTCAAATTTAGAAAACCAACTAATGCTTGCTTAAGGGGAAAGGTGAGTTGGGGTGCGGCATAAAACCAGAGATTGAAATGAGCACAGATAAAGTTCCTTAAGCCAAATATGGAATAGACAAGAGCTACTCCTTGCTCAATGAAATGGACTCAACACCCCATATTAAACGCCTAAGAATGTACCTGACTAGTAAGTATCTTAAAACCTATGGATTGCTATGTCTCCAAAAGAGAATCAAGCATGTGTACAGGGGCATAAACGAAGCAGTGATAGGATTGGAGAGGTTCGGTGAGCAAATGAAGACCCTTTGAAGTCATATTGCATGGTACCATTCCACGTGTTTCAACTACCCAGGTTTAAGATATTCTTCCTTCAGCTAAAACATGCATGTGTCCCTAGAGTATGATCAACCATGTGATCGGGAGACGTGTTCAAATATGTCTCAGTTTTCGTACCCTGGTACTCGGGTGCAACATTCCAGACGCTTTACTAACACTCTCCCGACTTGGAGAGTCAGTCCCTTTAACCTCCTGTTTGGCCCAGTTTGCAATTTCTGCGGAAGATGAACAGGAATAGCGAGAACCAATGAGAGACTAGCTGGAGGTGTCTGGACGGGCAAATTTAACTCTCATTTCCCACCAGGAAGAGGAATTAACCAAAGGCTCAGCGTGCCGTGCCGGAACCAGATTAGGGACTGAAGCCATGCTGCGGTGTTGCGGCCAGGTCACAAGAAAGCGAGTTGAAGAAAGGAGCTCAGGGGCACTGTAATTCACAAACCTGCAGAGTTATAAATGACAGCTATCGTCCAAAAATATACTGAACTAAGGCTGCCAAGAGGACTTGAAAGCGGGGCAGAATTGCAGGAAACCGATTTCAGGAGGTAGACTGGAATTGCACTGAAAGCATAGGAAAAGAGGCAGAACGTCCACAATGATGCACTTGGCCAAAAAGGGCATATGCGTTTTTTCCTGAATATATTCAGGAAAAAACGCATACGCCCTTTTTGGCCAACCAAGCAAGCTTGCAAAGGAAATCTGCACTACAATGAAGTCTCACTTCCCCCCGGTCAAAAGGGCCATCTGAAAAAAGTGTAAAATCCAGAAAGGCAGGACAGGCCATGGAGAACTCGGAGCCTTGTTATGCTGATGGGCGGGATGTAAATTGCCAACAACCACTCGGGAGAAGTGTATGGTGTTTCCTGAAACATCTAAAAAACAAAGCAACAGAGCCGAGGGCACTTCCACTTATGGTCCTATAGCTTAGGGAAATTAAAATCAAAAAGACACAGCCACCCCAAAGTTTGGGACGCCTCTGTTTACAAAAACCTCATTTACCGTACAAGTTCAATATCACAGAAAGTGAAAAATGGATAAAGAACTTGTGGTACTTACGTACAATGCAGTATCACTCGGCAATGAAATCTATGTCATCAGGCCCGTAGCAGCATAATGAGTGGATTCATGTACGATGATTCTAACTGAAATAAGTCACACAGAAAAAGAAACATCATAAGATATCACTAATACACGGAATGTAAACTTGGCTACACAGGATCTGAATTCCAAAACAGAACAGGGTCTCAAATTTAGAAAACCAACTTATGCTTGCTTAAGGGGAAAGGTGAGTTGGGGTGCTGCATAAAACCAGAGATTGAAATGAGCACAGATAAAGTTCCTTAAGCCAAATATGGAATAGACAAGAGCTACTCCTTGCTCAACGAAATGGACTCAACACCCCATATTAAACGCCTAAGAATGTACCTGACTAGTAAGTATCTTAAAACCTATGGATTGCTATGTCTCCGAAAGAGAATCAAGCATGTGTACAGGGGCATAAACGCAGCAGTGATAGGATTGGAGAGGTTCGGTGAGCAAATGAAGACCGTTTGAAGTCATATTGCATGGTACCCATTCCACGGGTCTCAACTCTCCAAGTTTAAGGTATTCTTCCTTCAGCTAAAACATGCATGTGGAACCCAGAGTATGATCAACCGTGTGAACGGGAGACGTGTTCAAATATGTCTCAGTTTTCGTACCCTGGTACTCGGGTGCAACATTCCAGACGCTTTACTAACACTCTCCCCACTTGGAGAGTCAGTCCCTTTAACCTCCTGTTTGGCCCAGTTTGCAATTTCTGCGGAAGATGAACAGGAATAGGGAGAACCAATGAGAGACTTGCTGGAGGTGTGTGGACGGGCAAATTTAACTCTCATTTCCCACCAGGAAGAGGAAATAACCAAAGGCTCAGCGTGCCGTGCCGGAACCAGATTAGGGCCTGAAGCCATCCTGCGGTGTTGCGGCCAGGTCTCAAGAAAGTGAGTTGAAAAAAGGAGCTCAGGGACACTGTAATTCACAAACCTGCAGAGTTATAAATGACAGCTATCGTCCAAAAATAGACTGAAGTAAGGCTGCCAAGAGGACTTGAAAGCGGGGCAGAATTGCAGGAAACCGATTTCAGGAGGTAGACTGGAATTGCATTGAAAGCATAGGAAAAGAGGCAGAACGTCCACAATGATGCACTTGGCCAAAAAGGGCGTATGCGTTTTTTCCTGAATATATTCAGGAAAAAACGCATACGCCCTTTTTGGCCAACCAAGCAAGCTTGCAAAGGAAATCTGCACTACAATGAAGTCTCACTTCCCCCCGGTCAAAAGGGCCATCTGAAAAAAGTGTAAAATCCAGAAAGGCAGGACAGGCCATGGAGAACTGGGAGCCTTGTTATGCTGATGGGCGGGATGTAAACTGCCAACAACCACTCGGGAGAAGTGTATGGTGTTTCCTGAAACATCTAAAAAACAAAGCAACAGAGCCTAGGGCACTGCCACTTATGGTCCTATAGCTTAGGGAAATTAAAATCAAAACGACACAACCACCCCAAAGTTTGGGACGCCTCTGTTTACAAGAACCTCGTTTACAGTACAAGTTCAATATCGCAGAAAGTGAAAAATGGATAAAGATGTTGTGGTATTTACTTACAAAGCAATATCACTCAGCAATGAAATCTATGTCATCAGGCCCTTAGCAGCACAATGAGTGGATTCAGGTATGATGATTCTAACTGAAATAAGTCACACAGAAAAAGAAACATCATAAGATATCAGTAATACACGGAATGGAAACTTGGCTACACAGGAACTGAATTACAGAACAGAACAGGGTCTCAAATTTAGAAAACCAACTTATGCTTGTTTAAGGGTAAAGGTGAGTTGGGGTGCTGCATAAAACCAGAGATTGAAATGAGCACAGATAAAGTTCCTTAAGCCAAATATGGAATAGACAAGAGCTACTCCTTGCTCAACGAAATGGACTCAACACCGCATATTAAACGCCTAAGAATGTACCTGAGTAGTAAGTATCTTAAAACCTATAGATTGCTATGTCTCCGAAAGAGAATCAAGCATGTGTACAGGGGCATAAACGCAGCAGTGATAGGATTGGAGAGGTTCGGTGAGCAAATGAAGACCCTTTGAAGTCATATTGCATGGTACCCATTCCACGGGTTTCAACTACCCAGGTTTTAGGTATTCTTCCTTCAGCTAAAACATGCATGTGGAACCCAGAGTATGATCAACCATGTGATCGGGAGACGTGTTCAAATATGTCTCAGTTTTCCTCCCCTGGTACTCGGGTGCAACATTCCAGACGCTTTACTAACACTCTCCCCACTTGGAGGGTCAGCGCCTTTAACCTCCTGTTTGGCACAGTTTACAATTTCTGCGGAAGATGAACAGGAATAGCGAGAACCAATGAGAGGCTAGCTGGAGGTGTCTGGACGGGCAAATTTAACTCTCATTTCCCACCAGGAGGAGGAAATAACCAAAGGCTCAGCGTGCCGTGCCAGAACCAGATTAGGGCCTGAAGCCATCCTGAGGTGTTGCGGCCAGGTCACAAGAAAGCGAGTTGAAGAAAGGAGCTCAGGGGCACTGTAATTCACAAACCTGCAGAGTTATAAATGACAGCTATGGTCCAAAAATATACTGAAGTAAGGCTGCCAAGAGGACTTGAAAGCGGGGCAGAATTGCAGGAAACCGATTTCAGGAGGTAGACTGGAATTGCATTGAAAGCATAGGAAAAGAGGCAGAACGTCCACAATGATGCACTTGGCCAAAAAGGGCATATGCGTTTTTTCCTGAATATATTCAGGAAAAAACGCATACGCCCTTTTTGGCCAACCAAGCAAGCTTGCAAAGGAAATCTGCACTACAAAGAAGTCTCACTTCCCCCCGGTCAAAAGGGCCATCTGAAAAAAGTGTAAAATCCAGAAAGGCAGAACAGGCCATGGAGAACTGGGAGCCTTGTTATGCTGATGGGCGGGATGTAAATTGCCAACAACCACTAGGGAGAAGTGTATGGTGTTTCCTGAAACATCTAAAAAACAAAGCAACAGAGCCTAGGGCACTGCCACTTATGGTCCTATAGCTTAGGGAAATTAAAATCAAAAAGACACAGCCACCCCAAAGTTTGGGACACCTCTGTTTACAAGAACCTCGTTTACAGTACAAGTTCAACATCGCAGAAAGTGAAAAATGGATAAAGAAGTTGTGGTATTTACTTACAAAGCAATATCACTCAGCAATGAAATCTGTGTCATCAGGCCCTTAGCAGCACAATGAGTGGATTCAGGTATGATGATTCTAACTGAAATAAGTCACACAGAAAAAGAAACATCATAAGATATCAGTAATACACGGAATGGAAACTTGGCTACACAGGAACTGAATTACAGAACAGAACAGGGTCTCAAATTTAGAAAACCAACTTATGCTTGCTTAAGGGTAAAGGTGAGTTGGGGTGCTGCATAAAACCAGAGATTGAAATGAGCACAGATAAAGTTGTTAAGCCAAATATGGAATAGACAAGAGCTACTCCTTGCTCAACGAAATGGACTCAACACCGCATATTAAACGCCTAAGAATGTACCTGACTAGTAAGTATCTTAAAAGCTATAGATTGCTATTTCTCCGAAAGAGAATCAAGCATGTGTACAGGGGCATAAACGCAGCAGTGATAGGATTGGAGAGGTTCGGTGAGCAAATGAAGACCCTTTGAAGTCATATTGCATGGTACCCATTACACGGGTCTCAACTCTCCAGGTTTAAGGTATTCTTCCTTCAGCTAAAACATGCATGTGGAACCCAGAGTATGATCAACCATGTGAACGGGAGACGTGTTCAAATATGTCTCAGTTCTCCTCCCCTGGTACTCGGGTGCAACATTCCAGACACTTTACTAACACTCTCCCGACTTGGAGAGTCAGTCCCTTTAACCTCCTGTTTGGCCCAGTTTGCAATTTCTGCGGGAGATGAACAGGAACAGCGAGAACCAATGAGAGGTTAGCTGGAGGTGTCTGGACGGGCAAATTTAACTCTCATTTCCCACCAGGAAGAGGAATTAACCAAAGGCTCAGCATGGCGGGCCGGAACCAGATTAGGGCCTGAAGCCATCCTGCGGTGTTTCGGCCAGGTCACAAGAAAGCGAGTTGAAGAAAGGAGCTCAGGGGCACTGTAATTCACAAACCTGCAGAGTTATAAATGACAGCTATCGTCCAAAAATAGACTGAGGTAAGGCTGCCAAGAGGACTTGAAAGCGGGGCAGAATTGCAGGAAACCGATTTCAGGAGGTAGACTGGAATTGCATTGAAAGCATAGGAAAAGAGGCAGAACGTCCACAATGATGCACTTGGCCAAAAAGGGCGTATGCGTTTTTTCCTGAATATATTCAGGAAAAAACGCATACGCCCTTTTTGGCCAACCAAGCAAGCTTGCAAAGGAAATCTGCACTACAATGAAGTCTCACTTCCCCCCGGTCAAAAGGGCCATCTGAAAAAAGTGTAAAATCCAGAAAGGCAGGACAGGCCATGGAGAACTGGGAGCCTTGTTATGCTGATGGACGGGATGTAAATTGCCAACAACCACTCCGGAGAAGTGTATGGTGTTTCCTGAAACATCTAAAAAACAAAGCAACAGAGCCTAGGGCACTGCCACTTATGGTCCTATAGCTTAGGGAAATTAAAATCAAAAAGACACAGCCACCCCAAAGTTTGGGACGCCTCTGTTTACAAGAACCTCGTTTACAGTACAAGTTCAACATCGCAGAAAGTGAAAAATGGATAAAGAAGTTGTGGTATTTACTTACAAAACAATATCACTCAGCAATGAAATCTATGTCATCAGGCCCTTAGCAGCACAATGAGTGGATTCAGGTATGATGATTCTAACTGAAATAAGTCACACAGAAAAAGAAACATCATAAGATATCAGTAATACACGGAATGTAAACTTGGCTACACAGGAACTGAATTACAGAACAGAACAGGGTCTCAAATTTAGAAAACCAACTTATGCTTGCTTAAGGGGAAAGGTGAGTTGGGGTGCTGCATAAAACCAGAGATTGAAATGAGCACAGATAAAGTTCCTTAAGCCAAATATGGAATAGACAAGAGCTACTCCTTGCTCAATGAAATGGACTCAACACCGCATATTAAACGCCTAAGAATGTACCTGACTAGTAAGTATCTTAAAACCTATGGATTGCTATGTCTCCGAAAGAGAATCAAGCATGTGTACAGAGGCATAAACGCAGCAGTGATAGGATTGGAGAGGTTCGTGAGCAAATGAAGACACTTTGAAGTCATATTGCATGGTACCCATTCCACGGGTTTCAACTACCCAGGTTTAAGGTATTCTTCCTTCAGCTAAAACATGCATGTGGAACCTAGAGTATGATCAACCATGTGATCGGGAGACGTGTTCAAATATGTCTCAGTTTTCGTACCCTGGTACTCGGGTGCAACATTCCAGATGCTCTACTAACACTCTCCCCACTTGGAGAGTCAGTCCCTTTAACCTCCTGTTTGGCCCAGTTTGCAATTTCTGTGGAAGATGAACAGGAATAGTGAGAACCAATGAGAGACTAGCTGGAGGTGCCTGGACGGGCAAATTTAACTCTCATTTCCCACCAGGAAGAGGAATTAACCAAAGGCTCAGCGTGCCGTGCCGGAACCAGATTAGGGCCTGAATCCATCCTGCGGTGTTGCGGCCAGCTCAAAAGAAAGCGAGTTGAAGAAATGAGCTCAGGGGCACTGTAATTCACAAACCTGCAGAGTTATAAATGACAGCTATCGTCCATAAATAGACTGAAGTAAGGCTGCCAAGAGGACTTGAAAGCGGGGCAGAATTGCAGGAAACCGATTTCAGGAGGTAGACTGGAATTGCATTGAAAGCATAGGAAAAGAGGCAGAACGTCCACAATGATGCACTTGGCCAAAAAGAGCGTATGCGTTTTTTCCTGAATATATTCAGGAAAAAACGCATACGCCCTTTTTGGCCAACCAAGCAAGCTTGCAAAGGAAATCTGCACTACAATGAAGTCTCACTTCCCCCCGGTCAAAAGGGCCATCTGAAAAAAGTGTAAAATCCAGAAAGGCAGGACAGGCCATGGAGAACTGGGAGCCTTGTTATGCTGATGGGCGGGATGTAAATTGCCAACAGACACTGGGGAGAAATGTATGGTGTTTCCTGAAACATCTAAAAAACAAAGCAACAGAGCCTAGGGCACTTCCACTTATGGTCCTATAGCTTAGGGAAATTAAAATCAAAAAGACACAGCCACCCCAATGTTTGGGATGCCTCCGTTTACAAGAACCTCGTTTACCGTACAAGTTCAATATCACAGAAAGTGAAAAATGGATAAAGAACTTGTGGTACTTACGTACAATGCAGTATCACTCAGCAATGAAATCTATGTCATCAGGCCCGTAGCAGCATAATGAGTGGATTCAGGTACGATGATTCTAACTGAAATAAGTCACACAGAAAAAGAAACATCATAAGATATCACTAATACACGGAATGTAAACTTGGCTACACAGGAACTGCATTCCAAAACAGAACAGGGTCTCAAATTTAGAAAACCAACTTATGCTTGCTTAAGGGTAAAGGTGAGTTGGGGTGCTGCATAAAACCAGAGATTGAAATGAGCACAGATAAAGATCCTTAAGCCAAATATGGAATAGACAAGAGCTACTCCTTGCTCAACAAAATGGACTCAACACCGCATATTAAACGCCTAAGAATGTACCTGACTTGTAAGTATCTTAAAACCTATGGATTGCTATGTCTCCGAAAGAGAATCAAGCATGTGTACAGGGGCATAAACGCAGCAGTGATAGGATTGGAGAGGTTCGGTGAGCAAATGAAGACCCTTTGAAGTCATATTGCATGGTACCCATTCCACGGGTTTCAACTACCAAAGTTTAAGGTATTCTTCCTTCAGCTAAAACATGCATGTGGAACCTAGAGTATGATCAACCATGTGATCGGAGACGTGTTCAAATATGTCTCAGTTTTCGTACCCTGGTACTCGGGTGCAACATTCCAGACGCTTTACTAACACTCTCCCGACTTGGAGAGTCAGTCCCTTTAACCTCCTGTTTGGCCCAGTTTGCAATTCCTGCGGAAGATGAACAGGAATAGCGAGAACCAATGAGAGACTAGCTGGAGGTGTCTGGACGGGCAAATTTAACTCTCATTTCCTACCAGGAAGAGGAATTAACCAAAGGCTCAGCATGCCGTGCCGGAACTAGATTAGGGCCTGAAGCCATCCTGCGGTGTTGCGGCCAGCTGACAAGAAAGCGAGTTGAAGAAAGGAGCTCAGGGGCACTGTAATTCACAAACCTGCAGAGTTATAAATGACAGCTATCATCCAAAAATAGACTGAAGTAAGGCTGCCAAGAGGACTTGAAAGCGGGGCAGAATTGCAGGAAACCGATTTCAGGAGGTAGACTGGAATTGCATTGAAAGCATAGGAAAAGAGGCAGAACGTCCACAATGATGCACTTGGCCAAAAAGGGCGTATGCGTTTTTTCCTGAATATATTCAGGAAAAAACGCATACGCCCTTTTTGGCCAACCAAGCAAGCTTGCAAAGGAAATCTGCACTACAATGAAGTCTCACTTCCCCCCGGTCAAAAGGGCCATCTGAAAAAAGTGTAAAATCCAGAAAGGCAGGACAGTCCATGGAGAACTGGGAGCCTTGTTATGCTGATGGGCGGGATGTAAATTGCCAACAACCACTTGGGAGAAGTGTATGGTGTTTCCTGAAACATCTAAAAAACAAAGCAACAGAACCTAGGGCACTTCCACTTATGGTCCTATAGCTTAGGGAAATTAAAATCAAAAAGACACAGCCACCCCAAAGTTTGCAACGGCTCTGTTTACAAGAACCTCGTTTACAGTACAAGTTCTACATCGCAGAAAGTGAAAAATGGAGAAAGAACTTTTGGTATTTACTTACAAAGCAATATCACTCAGCAATGAAATCTGTGTCATCAGGCCCTTAGCAGCACAATGAGTGGATTCACGTATGATGATTCTAACTGAAATAAGTCACACAGAAAAAGAAACATCATAAGATATCAGTAATACACGGAATGTAAACTTGGCTACACAGGAACTGAATTACAGAACAGAACAGGGTCTCAAATTTAGAAAACCAACTTATGCTTGCTTAAGGGGAAAGGTGAGTTGGGGTGCTGCATAAAACCAGAGATTGAAATGAGCACAGATAAAGTTCCTTAAGCCAAATATGGAATAGACAAGAGCTACTCCTTGCTCAATGAAATGGACTCAACACCGCATATTAAACGCCTAAGAATGTACCTGACTAGTAAGTATCTTAAAACCTATAGATAGCTATGTCTCCGAAAGAGAATCAAGCATGTGTACAGGGGCATAAACGCAGCAGTGATAGGATTGGAGAGGTTCGGTGAGCAAATGAAGACCCTTTGAAGTCATATTGCATGGTACCCATTCCACAGGTTTCAACTACCAAGGTTTTAGGTATTCTTCCTTCAGCTAAAACATGCATGTGGAACCCAGAGTATGATCAACCATGTGATCGGGAGACGTGTTCAAATATGTCTCAGTTTTCCTCCCCTGGTACTCGGGTGCAACATTCCAGACGCTTTACTAACACTCTCCCCACTTGGAGAGTCAGCGCCTTTAACCTCCTGTTTGGCCCAGTTTGCAATTTCTGCGGAAGATGAACAGGAATAGCGAGAACCAATGAGAGGTTACCTGGAGGTGTCTGGACGGGCAAATTTAACTTTCATTTCCCACCAGGAAGAGGAAATAACCAAAGGCTCAGCGTGCCGTACCGGAACCAGATTAGGGCCTGAAGCCATCCTGCGGTGTTGCGGCCAGGTCACAAGAAAGCGAGTTGAAGAAAGGAGCTCAGGGGCACTGTAATTCACAAACCTGCAGAGTTATAAATGACAGCTATCGTCCAAAAATAGACTGAAGTAAGGCTGCCAAGAGGACTTGAAAGCGGGGCAGAATTGCAGGAAACCGATTTCAGGAGGTAGACTGGAATTGCATTGAAAGCATAGGAAAAGAGGCAGAACGTCCACAATGATGCACTTGGCCAAAAAGGGCGTATGCGTTTTTTCCTGAATATATTCAGGAAAAAACGCATACGCCCTTTTTGGCCAACCAAGCAAGCTTGCAAAGGAAATCTGCACTACAATGAAGTCTCACTTCCCCCCGGTCAAAAGGGCCATCTGAAAAAAGTGTAAAATCCAGAAAGGCAGGACAGTCCATGGAGAACTGGGAGCCTTGTTATGCTGATGGGCGGGATGTAAATTGCCAACAACCACTCGGGAGAAGTGTATGGTGTTTCCTGAAACATCTAAAAAACAAAGCAACAGAACCTAGGGCACTTCCACTTATGGTCCTATAGCTTAGGGAAATTAAAATCAAAAAGACACAGCCACCCCAAAGTTTGGAACGGCTCTGTTTACAAAAACCTCGTTTACAGTACAAGTTCAACATCGCAGAAAGTGAAAAATGGATAAAGAAGTTGTGGTATTCACTTACAAAGCAATATCACTCAGCAATGAAATCTGTGTCATCAGGCCCTTAGCAGCACAATGAGTGGATTCAGGTATGATGATTCTAACTGAAATAAGTCACACAGAAAAAGAAACATCATAAGATATCAGTAATACACAGAATGGAAACTTGGCTACACAGGAACAGAATTACAGAACAGAACAGGGTCTCAAATTTAGAAAACCAACTTATGCTTGCTTAAGGGGAAAGGTGAATTGCGGTGCTGCATAAAACCAGAGATTGAAATGAGCACAGATAAAGTTCCTTAAGTCAAATATGGAATAGACAAGAGCTACTCCTTGCTCAACGAAATGGACTCAACACCGCATATTAAACGCCTAAGAATGTACCTGACTAGTAAGTATCTTAAAACCTATGGATTGCTATGTCTCCAAAAGAGAATCAAGCATGTGTACAGGGGCATAAACGCAGCAGTGATAGGATTGGAGAGGTTCGGTGAGCAAATGAAGACCCTTTGAAGTCATATTGCATGGTACCCATTCCACGGGTTTCAACTACCCAGGTTTAAGGTATTCTTCCTTCAGCTAAAACATGCATGTGGAACCTAGAGTATGATCAACCATGTGATCGGAGACGTGTTCAAATATGTCTCAGTTTTCGTACCCTGGTACTCGGGTGCAACATTCCAGACGCTTTACTAACACTCTCCCGACTTGGAGAGTCAGTCCCTTTAACCTCCTGTTTGGCCCAGTTTGCAATTTCTGCAGAAGATGAACAGGAATAGCGAGAACCAATGAGAGACTAGCTGGAGGTGTCTGGACGGGCAAATTTAACTCTCATTTCCCACCAGGAAGAGGAATTAACCAAAGGCTCAGCGTGCCGTGCCGGAACCAGATTAGGGCCTGAAGCCATCCTGCGGTGTTGCGGCCAGCTCACAAGAAAGCGAGTTGAAGAAAGGAGCTCAGGGGCACTGTAATTCACAAACCTGCAGAGTTATAAATGACAGCTATCGTCCAAAAATATACTGAAGTAAGGCTGCAAAGAGGACTTGAAAGCGGGGCAGAATTGCAGGAAACCGATTTCAGGAGGTAGACTGGAATTGCATTGAAAGCATAGGAAAAGAGGCAGAACGTCCACAATGATGCACTTGGCCAAAAAGGGCGTATGCGTTTTTTCCTGAATATATTCAGGAAAAAACGCATACGCCCTTTTTGGCCAACCAAGCAAGCTTGCAAAGGAAATCTGCACTACAATGAAGTCTCACTTCCCCCCGGTCAAAAGGGCCATCTGAAAAAAGTGTAAAATCCAGAAAGGCAGGACAGGCCATGGAGAACTGGGAGCCTTGTTATGCTGATGGGCAGGATGTAAATTGCCAACAACCAATCGGGAGAAGTGTATGGTGTTTCCTGAAACATCTAAAAAACAAAGCAACAGAACCTAGGGCACTTCCACTTATGGTCCTATAGCTTAGGGAAATTAAAATCAAAAAGACACAGCCACCCCAAAGTTTGGAACGGCTCTGTTTACAAGAACCTCGTTTACAGTACAAGTTCAACATCGCAGAAAGTGAAACATGGAGAAAGAAGTTGTGGTATTTACTTACAAAGCAATATCACTCAGCAATGAAATCTGTGTCATCAGGCCCTTAGCAGCACAATGAGTGGATTCAGGTATGATGATTCTAACTGAAATAAGTCACACAGAAAAAGAAACATCATAAGATATCAGTAATACACGGAATGTAAACTTGGCTACACAGGAACTGAATTACAGAACAGAACAGGGTCTCAAATTTAGAAAACCAACTTATGCTTGCTTAAGGGGAAAGGTGAGTTGGGGTGCTGCATAAAACCAGAGATTGAAATGAGCACAGATAAAGTTCCTTAAGCCAAATATGGAATAGACAAGAGCTACTCCTTGCTCAATGAAATGGACTCAACACCGCATATTAAACGCCTAAGAATGTACCTGACTAGTAAGTATCTTAAAACCTATAGATAGCTATGTCTCCGAAAGAGAATCAAGCATGTGTACAGGGGCATAAACGCAGCAGTGATAGGATTGGAGAGGTTCGGTGAGCAAATGAAGACCCTTTGAAGTCATATTGCATGGTACCCATTCCACAGGTTTCAACTACCCAGGTTTTAGGTATTCTTCCTTCAGCTAAAACATGCATGTGGAACCCAGAGTATGATCAACCATGTGATCGGGAGACGTGTTCAAATATGTCTCAGTTTTCCTCCCCTGGTACTCGGGTGCAACATTCCAGACGCTTTACTAACACTCTCCCCACTTGGAGAGTCAGCGCCTTTAACCTCCTGTTTGGCCCAGTTTGCAATTTCTGCGGAAGATGAACAGGAATAGCGAGAACCAATGAGAGGTTACCTGGAGGTGTCTGGACGGGCAAATTTAACTCTCATTTCCCACCAGGAAGAGGAAATTACCAAAGGCTCAGCGTGCCGTACCAGAACCAGATTAGGGCCTGAAGCCATCCTGCGGTGTTGCAGCCAGGTCACAAGAAAGCGAGTTGAAGAAAGGAGCTCAGGGGCACTGTAATTCACAAACCTGCAGAGTTATAAATGACAGCTATCGTCCAAAAATAGACTGAAGTAAGGCTGCCAAGAGG
Organism: Stenella coeruleoalba; assembly: GCF_951394435.1. Lineage (NCBI taxonomy): Eukaryota > Metazoa > Chordata > Mammalia > Artiodactyla > Delphinidae > Stenella > Stenella coeruleoalba. Next base: position 3,528,392 of record NW_027646159.1, on the reverse strand, counting down.
ACTTGAAATCGGGGCAGAATTGCAGGAAACCGATTTCAGGAGGTAGACTGGAATTGCATTGAAAGCATAGGAAAAGAGGCAGAACGTCCACAATGATGCACTTGGCCAAAAAGGGCGTATGCGTTTTTTCCTGAATATATTCAGGAAAAAACGCATACGCCCTTTTTGGCCAACCAAGCAAGCTTGCAAAGGAAATCTGCACTACAATGAAGTCTCACTTCCCCCCGGTCAAAAGGGCCATCTGAAAAAAGTGTAAAATCCAGAAAGGCAGGACAGTCCATGGAGAACTGGGAGCCTTGTTATGCTGATGGACGGGATGTAAATTGCCAACAACCACTCCGGAGAAGTGTATGGTGTTTCCTGAAACATCTAAAAAACAAAGCAACAGAACCTAGGGCACTTCCACTTATGGTCCTATAGCTTAGGGAAATTAAAATCAAAAAGACACAGCCACCCCAAAGTTTGGAACGGCTCTGTTTACAAAAACCTCGTTTACAGTACAAGTTCAACATCGCAGAAAGTGAAAAATGGATAAAGAAGTTGTGGTATTCACTTACAAAGCAATATCACTCAGCAATGAAATCTGTGTCATCAGGCCCTTAGCAGCACAATGAGTGGATTCAGGTATGATGATTCTAACTGAAATAAGTCACACAGAAAAAGAAACATCATAAGATATCAGTAATACACAGAATGGAAACTTGGCTACACAGGAACTGAATTACAGAACAGAACAGGGTCTGAAATTTAGAAAACCAACTTATGCTTGCTTAAGGGGAAAGGTGAGTTGGGGTGCTGCATAAAACCAGAGATTGAAATGAGCACAGATAAAGTTCCTTAAGTCAAATATGGAATAGACAAGAGCTACTCCTTGCTCAACGAAATGGACTCAACACCGCATATTAAACGCCTAAGAATGTACCTGACTAGTAAGTATCTTAAAACCTATGGATTGCTATGTCTCCAAAAGAGAATCAAGCATGTGTACAGGGGCATAAACGCAGCAGTGATAGGATTGGAGAGGTTCGGTGAGCAAATGAAGACCCTTTGAAGTCATATTGCATGGTACCCATTCCACGGGTTTCAACTACCCAGGTTTAAGGTATTCTTCCTTCAGCTAAAACATGCATGTGGAACCTAGAGTATGATCAACCATGTGATCGGAGACGTGTTCAAATATGTCTCAGTTTTCGTACCCTGGTACTCGGGTGCAACATTCCAGACGCTTTACTAACACTCTCCCGACTTGGAGAGTCAGTCCCTTTAACCTCCTGTTTGGCCCAGTTTGCAATTTCTGCGGAAGATGAACAGGAATAGCGAGAACCAATGAGAGACTAGCTGGAGGTGTCTGGACGGGCAAATTTAACTCTCATTTCCCACCAGGAAGAGGAATTAACCAAAGGCTCAGCGTGCCGTGCCGGAACCAGATTAGGGCCTGAAGCCATCCTGCGGTGTTGCGGCCAGGTCACAAGAAAGCGAGTTGAAGAAAGGAGCTCAGGGGCACTGTAATTCACAAACCTGCAGAGTTATAAATGACAGCTATCGTCCAAAAATATACTGAAGTAAGGCTGCAAAGAGGACTTGAAAGCGGGGCAGAATTGCAGGAAACCGATTTCAGGAGGTAGACTGGAATTGCATTGAAAGCATAGGAAAAGAGGCAGAACGTCCACAATGATGCACTTGGCCAAAAAGGGCGTATGCGTTTTTTCCTGAATATATTCAGGAAAAAACGCATACGCCCTTTTTGGCCAACCAAGCAAGCTTGCAAAGGAAATCTGCACTACAATGAAGTCTCACTTCCCCCCGGTCAAAAGGGCCATCTGAAAAAAGTGTAAAATCCAGAAAGGCAGGACAGGCCATGGAGAACTGGGAGCCTTGTTATGCTGATGGGCGGGATGTAAATTGCCAACAACCAATCGGGAGAAGTGTATGGTGTTTCCTGAAACATCTAAAAAACAAAGCAACAGAACCTAGGGCACTTCCACTTATGGTCCTATAGCTTAGGGAAATTAAAATCAAAAAGACACAGCCACCCCAAAGTTTGGAACGGCTCTGTTTACAAGAACCTCGTTTACAGTACAAGTTCAACATCGCAGAAAGTGAAACATGGAGAAAGAAGTTGTGGTATTTACTTACAAAGCAATATCACTCAGCAATGAAATCTGTGTCATCAGGCCCTTAGCAGCACAATGAGTGGATTCAGGTATGATGATTCTAACTGAAATAAGTCACACAGAAAAAGAAACATCATAAGATATCAGTAATACACGGAATGTAAACTTGGCTACACAGGAACTGAATTACAGAACAGAACAGGGTCTCAAATTTAGAAAACCAACTTATGCTTGCTTAAGGGGAAAGGTGAGTTGGGGTGCTGCATAAAACCAGAGATTGAAATGAGCACAGATAAAGTTCCTTAAGCCAAATATGGAATAGACAAGAGCTACTCCTTGCTCAACGAAATGGACTCAACACCGCATATTAAACGCCTAAGAATGTACCTGACTAGTAAGTATCTTAAAAGCTATAGATTGCTATGTCTCCGAAAGACAATCAAGCATGTGTACAGGGGCATAAACGCAGCAGTGATAGGATTGGAGAGGTTCGGTGAGCAAATGAAGACCCTTTGAAGTCATATTGCATGGTACCCATTACACGGGTTTCAACTACCCAGGTTTTAGGTATTCTTCCTTCAGCTAAAACATGCATGTGGAACCCAGAGTATGATCAACCATGTGATCGGGAGACGTGTTCAAATATGTCTCAGTTTTCCTCCCCTGGTACTCGGGTGCAACATTCCAGACGCTTTACTAACACTCTCCCCACTTGGAGAGTCAGCGCCTTTAACCTCCTGTTTGGCACAGTTTGCAATTTCTGCGGAAGATGAACAGGAATAGCGAGAACCAATGAGAGACTAGCTGGAGGTGTCTGGACGGGCAAATTTAACTCTCATTTCCCACCAGGAATAGGAAATAACCAAAGGCTCAGCGTGCCGTACCGGAACCGGATTAGGGCCTGAAGCCATTCTGCGGTGTTGCGGCCAGGTCACAAGAAAGCGAGTTGAAGAAAGGAGCTCAGGGGCACTGTAATTCACAAACCTGCAGAGTTATAAATGACAGCTATCGTCCAAAAATATACTGAAGTAAGGCTGCCAAGAGGACTTGAAAGCGGGGCAGAATTGCAGGAAACTGATTTCAGGAGGTAGACTGGAATTGCATTGAAAGCATAGGAAAAGAGGCAGAACGTCCACAATGATGCACTTGGCCAAAAAGGGCGTATGCGTTTTTTCCTGAATATATTCAGGAAAAAACGCATACGCCCTTTTTGGCCAACCAAGCAAGCTTGCAAAGGAAATCTGCACTACAATGAAGTCTCACTTCCCCCCGGTCACAAGGGCCATCTGAAAAAAGTGTAAAATCCAGAAAGGCAGGACAGGCCATGGAGAACTGGGAGCCTTGTTATGCTGATGGGCGGGATGTAAATTGCCAACAACCACTCGGGAGAAGTGTATGGTGTTTCCTGAAACATCCAAAAAACAAAGCAACAGAACCTAGGGCACTTCCACTTATGGTCCTATAGCTTAGGGAAATTAAAATCAAAAAGACACAGCCACCCCAAAGTTTGGAACGGCTCTGTTTACAAGAACCTCGTTTACAGTACAAGTTCAACATCGCAGAAAGTGAAAAATGGATAAAGAAGTTGTGGTATTTACTTACAAAGCAATATCACTCAGCAATGAAATCTGTGTCATCAGGCCCTTAGCAGCACAATGAGTGGATTCAGGTATGATGATTCTAACTGAAATAAGTCACACAGAAAAAGAAACATCATAAGATATCAGTAATACACGGAATGTAAACTTGGCTACACAGGAACTGAATTACAGAACAGAACAGGGTCTCAAATTTAGAAAACCAACTTATGCTTGCTTAAGGGTAAAGGTGAGCTGGGGTGCTGCATAAAACCAGAGATTGAAATGAGCACAGATCAAGTTCCTTAAGTCAAATATGGAATAGACAAGAGCTACTCCTTGCTCAACGAAATGGACTCAACACCGCATATTAAACGCCTAAGAATGTACCTGACTAGTAAGTATCTTAAAAGCTATAGATTGCTATGTCTCCGAAAGAGAATCAAGCATGTGTACAGGGGCATAAACGCAGCAGTGATAGGATTGGAGAGGTTCGGTGAGCAAATGAAGACCCTTTGAATTCATATTGCATGGTACCCATTCCACGGGTTTCAACTACCCAGGTTTTAGGTATTCTTCCTTCAGCTAAAACATGCATGTGGAACCCAGAGTATGATCAACCATGTGATCGGGAGACGTGTTCAAATATGTCTCAGTTTTCCTCCCCTGGTACTCGGGTGCAACATTCCAGACGCTTTACTAACACTCTCCCCACTTGGAGAGTCAGCGCCTTTAACCTCCTGTTTGGCACAGTTTCCAATTTCTGCGGAAGATGAACAGGAATAGCGAGAACCAATGAGAGACTAGCTGGAGGTGTCTGGACGGGCAAATTTAACTCTCATTTCCCACCAGGAAGAGGAAATAACCAAAGGCTCAGCGTGCCGTACCGGAACCAGATTAGGGCCTGAAGCCATTCTGCGGTGTTACGGCCAGCTCACAAGAAAATGAGTTGAAGAAAGGAGCTCAGGGGCACTGTAATTCACAAACCTGCAGAGTTATAAATGACAGCTATCGTCCAAAAATAGACTGAAGTAAGGCTGCCAAGAGGACTTGAAAGCGGGGCAGAATTGCAGGAAACCGATTTCAGGAGGTAGACTGGAATTGCATTGAAAGCATAGGAAAAGAGGCAGAACGTCCACAATGATGCACTTGGCCAAAAAGGGCGTATGCGTTTTTTCCTGAATATATTCAGGAAAAAACGCATACGCCCTTTTTGGCCAACCAAGCAAGCTTACAAAGGAAATCTGCACTACAATGAAGTCTCACTTCTCCACGGTCAAAAGGGCCATCTGAAAAAAGTGTAAAATCCAGAAAGGCAGGACAGGCCATGGAGAACTGGGAGCCTTGTTATGCTGATGGGCGGGATGTAAATTGCCAACAACCACTCGGGAGAAGTGTATGGTGTTTCCTGAAACATCTAAAAAACAAATCAAGAGAGCCTATGGCACTTCCACTTACGGTCCTATAGCTTAGGGAAATTAAAATCAAAAAGACACAGCCACACCAAAGTTTGCAACGGCTCTGTTTACAAGAACCTCGTTTACAGTACAAGTTCAACATCGCAGAAAGTGAAAAATGGAGAAAAAATTTGTGGTATTTACTTACAAAGCAATATCACTCAGCAATGAAATCTGTGTCATCAGGCCCTTAGCAGCACAATGAGTGGATTCAGTTATGATGATTCTAACTGAAATAAGTCACACAGAAAAAGAAACATCATAAGATATCAGTAATACACGGAATGTAAACTTGGCTACACAGGAACTGAATTACAGAACAGAACAGGGTCTCAAATTTAGAAAACCAACTTATGCTTGCTTAAGGGGAAAGGTGAGTTGGGGTGCTGCATAAAACCAGAGATTGAAATGAGCACAGATAAAGTTCCTTAAGCCAAATATGGAATAGACAAGAGCTACTCCTTGCTCAACGAAATGGACTCAACACCGCATATTAAACGCCTAAGAATGTACCTGACTAGTAAGTATCTTAAAACCTATGGATTGCTATGTCTCCGAAAGAGAATCAAGCATGTGTACAGGGGCATAAACGCAGCAGTGATAGGATTGGAGAGGTTCGGTGAGCAAATGAAGACCCTTTGAAGTCATATTGCATGGTACCCATTCCACGGGTTTCAAATACCCACGTTTAAGGTATTCTTCCTTCAGCTAAAACATGCATGTGGAACCTAGAGTATGATCAACCATGTGATCGGGAGACGTGTTCAAATATGTCTCACTTTTCGTACCCAGGTACTCGGGTGCAACATTCCAGACACTTTACTAACACTCTCCCGACTTGGAGAGTCAGTCCCTTTAACCTCCTGTTTGGCCCAGTTTGCAATTTCTGCGGAAGATGAACAGGAATAGCGAGAACCAATGAGAGACTAGCTGGAGGTGTCTGGACGGGCAAATTTAACTCTCATTTCCCACCAGGAAGAGGAATTAACCAAAGGCTCAGCGTGCCGTGCCGGAACCAGATTAGGGCCTGAAGCCATCCTGCGGTGTTGCGGCCAGGTCACAAGAAAGCAAGTTGAAGAAAGGAGCTCAGGGGCACTGTAATTCACAAACCTGCAGAGTTATAAATGACAGCTATCGTCCAAAAATAGACTGAAGTAAGGCTGCCAAGAGGACTTGAAAGCGGGGCAGAATTGCAGGAAACCGATTTCAGGAGGTAGACTGGAATTGCATTGAAAGCATAGGAAAAGAGGCAGAACGTCCACAATGATGCACTTGGCCAAAAAGGGCGTGTGCGTTTTTTCCTGAATATATTCAGGAAAAAACGCATACGCCCTTTTTGGCCAACCAAGCAAGCTTGCAAAGGAAATCTGCACTACAATGAAGTCTCACTTCCCCCCGGTCAAAAGGGCCATCTGAAAAAAGTGTAAAATCCAGAAAGGCAGGACAGGCCATGGAGAACTGGGAGCCTTGTTATGCTGATGGGCAGGATGTAAATTGCCAACAGACACTCTGGAGAAGTGTATGGTGTTTCCTGAAACATCTAAAAAACAAAGCAACAGAACCTAGGGCACTTCCACTTATGGTCCTATAGCTTAGGGAAATTAAAATCAAAAAGACACAGCCACCCCAAAGTTTGCAACGGCTCTGTTTACAAGAACCTCGTTTACAGTACAAGTTCAAAATCGCAGAAAGTGAAAAATGGATAAAGAAGTTGTGGTATTTACTTACAAAGCAATATCACTCAGCAATGAAATCTGTGTCATCAGGCCCTTAGCAGCACAATGAGTGGATTCAGGTATGATGATTCTAACTGAAATAAGTCACACAGAAAAAGAAACATCATAAGATATCAGTAATACACGGAATGGAAACTTGGCTACACAGGAACTGAATTACAGAACAGAACAGGGTCTCAAATTTAGAAAACGAACTTATGCTTGCTTAAGGGGAAAGGTGAGTTGGGGTGCTGCATAAAACCAGAGATTGAAATGAGCACAGATAAAGTTCCTTAAGCCAAATATGGAATAGACAAGAGCTACTCCTTGCTCAACGAATTGGACTCAACACCGCATATTAAACGCCTAAGAATGTACCTGACTAGTAAGTATCTTAAAACCTATGGATTGCTATGTCTCCGAAAGAGAATCAAGCATGTGTACAGGGGCATAAACGCAGCAGTGATAGGATTGGAGAGGTTCGGTGAGCAAATGAAGACCCTTTGAAGTCATATTGCATGGTACCCATTACACGGGTCTTAACTCTCCAGGTTTAAGGTATTCTTCCTTCAGCTAAAACATGAATATGGAACCCAAGTATGATCAACCATGTGAACGGGAGACGTGTTCAAATATGTCTCAGTTTTCATACCCTGGTACTCGGGTGCAAAATTCCAGACGCTTTACTAACACTCTCCCCACTTGGAGAGTCAACGCCTTTAACTCCTGTTCGGCACAGTTTGCAATTTCTGCGGAAGATGAACAGGAATAGCGAGAACCAATGAGAGGCTAGCTGGAGGTGTCTGGACGGGCAAATTTAACTCTCATTTCCCACCAGGAAGAGGAAATAACCAAAGGCTCAGCGTGCCGTGCCGGAACCAGATTAGGGCCTGAAGCCATCCTGCAGTGTTGCGGTCAGCTCAAAATAAAGCGAGTTGAAGAAAGGAGCTCAGGGGCACTGTAATTCACAAACCTGCAGAGTTATAAATGACAGCTATCGTCCAAAAATAGACTGAAGTAAGGCTGCCAAGAGGACTTGAAAGCGGGGCAGAATTGCAGGAAACCGATTTCAGGAGGTAGACTGGAATTGCATTGAAAGCATAGGAAAAGAGGCAGAACGTCCACAATGATGCACTTGGCCAAAAAGGGCGTATGCGTTTTTTCCTGAATATATTCAGGAAAAAACGCATACGCACTTTTTGGCCAACCAAGCAAGCTTGCAAAGGAAATCTGCACTACAATGAAGTCTCACTTCCCCCCGGTCAAAAGGGCCATCTGAAAAAAGTGTAAAATCCAGAAAGGCAGGACAGGCCATGGAGAACTGGGAGCCTTGTTATGCTGATGGGCGGGATGTAAATTGCCAACAACCACTCGGGAGAAGTGTATGGTGTTTCCTGAAACATCTAAAAAACAAAGCAACAGAACCTAGGGCACTTCCACTTATGGTCCTATAGCTTAGGGAAATTAAAATAAAAAAGACACAGCCATCCCAAAGTTTGCAACGGCTCTGTTTACAAGAACCTCGTTTACAGTACAAGTTCAACATCGCAGAAAGTGAAAAATGGATAAAGAAGTTGTGGTATTTACTTACAAAGCAATATCACTCAGCAATGAAATCTGTGTCATCAGGCCCTTAGCAGCACAATGAGTGGATTCAGGTATGATGATTCTAACTAAAATAAGTCACACAGAAAAAGAAACATCATAAGATATCAGTAATACACGGAATGGAAACTTGGCTACACAGGAACTGAATTACAGAACAGAAGAGGGTCTCAAATTTAGAAAACCAACTTATGCTTGCTTAAGGGGAAAGGTGAGTTGGGGTGCTGCATAAAACCAGAGATTGAAATGAGCACAGATAAAGTTCCTTAAGCCAAATATGGAATAGACAAGAGCTACTCCTTGCTCAACGAAATGGACTCAACACCGCATATTAAACGCCTAAGAATGTACCTGACTAGTAAGTATCTTAAAACCTATGGATTGCTATGTCTCCGAAAGAGAATCAAGCATGTGTACAGGGGCATAAACGCAGCAGTGATAGGATTGGAGAGGTTCGGTGAGCAAATGAAGACCCTTTGAAGTCATATTGCATGGTACCCATTCCACGGGTTTCAACTACCCAGGTTTAAGATATTCTTCCTTCAGCTAAAACATGCATGTGGAACCTAGAGTATGGTCGACCATGTGATCGGGAGACGTGTTCAAATATGTTTCAGTTTTCGTCCCCTGGTACCTCGGTGCAACATTCCAGACGCTTTACTAACACTCTCCCGACTTGGAGAGTCAGTCCCTTTAACCTCCTGTTTGGCCCAGTTTGCAATTTCTGCGGAAGATGAACAGGAATAGCGAGAACCAATGAGAGGCTAGCTGGAGGTGTCTGGACGGGCAAATTTAACTCTCATTTCCCACCAGGAAGAGGAAATAACCAAAGGTTCAGCATGCCGGGCCGGAACCAGATTAGGGCCTGAAGCCATCCTGCGGTGTTGCGGCCAGGTCACAAGAGAGCGAGTTGAAGAAAGGAGCTCAGGGGCACTGTAATTCACAAACCTGCAGAGTTATAAATGACAGCTATCGTCCAAAAATAGACTGAAGTAAGGCTGCCAAGAGGACTTGAAAGCGGGGCAGAATTGCAGGAAACCGATTTCAGGAGGTAGACTGGAATTGCATTGAAAGCATAGGAAAAGAGGCAGAACGTCCACAATGATGCACTTGGCCAAAAAGGGCGTATGCGTTTTTTCCTGAATATATTCAGGAAAAAACGCATACGTCCTTTTTGGCCAACCAAGCAAGCTTGCAAAGGAAATCTGCACTACAATGAAGTCTCACTTCCCCCCGGTCAAAAGGGCCATCTGAAAAAAGTGTAAAATCCAGAAAGGCAGGACAGGCCATGGAGAACTGGGAGCCTTGTTATGCTGATGGGCGGGATGTAAATTGCCAACAACCACTCGGGAGAAGTGTATGGTGTTTCCTGAAACATCTAAAAAACAAAGCAACAGAACCTAGGGCACTTCCACTTATGGTCCTATAGCTTAGGGAAATTAAAATCAAAAAGACACAGCCACCCCAAAGTTTGGAACCGCTCTGTTTAAAACAACCTCGTTTACAGTACAAGTTCAACATCGCAGAAAGTGAAAAATGGATAAAGAAGTTGTGGTATTTACTTACAAAGCAATATCACTCAGCAATGAAATCTGTGTCATCAGGCCCTTAGCAGCACAATGAGTGGATTCAGGTATGATGATTCTAACTGAAATAAGTCACACAGAAAAAGAAACATCATAAGATATCAGTAATACACGGAATGTAAACTTGGCTACACAGGAACTGAATTACAGAACAGAACAGGGTCTCAAATTTAGAAAACCAACTTATGCTTGCTTAAGGGTAAAGGTGAGTTGGGGTGCTGCATAAAACCAGAGATTGAAATGAGCACAGATAAAGTTCCTTAAGCCAAATATGGAATAGACAAGAGCTACTCCTTGCTCAACGAAATGGACTCCACACCCCATATTAAACGCCTAAGAATATACCTGACTAGTAAGTATCTTAAAACCTATGGATTGCTATGTCTCCAAAAGAGAATCAAGCGTGTGTACAAGGGTCATAAACGCAGCAGTGATAGGATTGGAGAGGTTCGGTGAGCAAATGAAGACCCTTTGAAGTCATATTGCATGGTACCCATTCCACGGGTTTCAACTACCCAGGTTTAAGATATTCTTCCTTCAGCTAAAACATGCATGTGGAACCTAGAGTATGGTCGACCATGTGATCGGGAGACGTGTTCAAATATGTTTCAGTTTTCGTCCCCTGGTACCTCGGTGCAACATTCCAGACGCTTTACTAACACTCTCCCGACTTGGAGAGTCAGTCCCTTTAACCTCCTGTTTGGCCCAGTTTGCAATTTCTGCGGAAGATGAACAGGAATAGCGAGAACCAATGAGAGGCTAGCTGGAGGTGTCTGGACGGGCAAATTTAACTCTCATTTCCCACCAGGAAGAGGAAATAACCAAAGGTTCAGCATGCCGGGCCGGAACCAGATTAGGGCCTGAAGCCATCCTGCGGTGTTGCGGCCAGGTCACAAGAGAGCGAGTTGAAGAAAGGAGCTCAGGGGCACTGTAATTCACAAACCTGCAGAGTTATAAATGACAGCTATCGTCCAAAAATAGACTGAAGTAAGGCTGCCAAGAGGACTTGAAAGCGGGGCAGAATTGCAGGAAACCGATTTCAGGAGGTAGACTGGAATTGCATTGAAAGCATAGGAAAAGAGGCAGAACGTCCACAATGATGCACTTGGCCAAAAAGGGCGTATGCGTTTTTTCCTGAATATATTCAGGAAAAAACGCATACGCCCTTTTTGGCCAACCAAGCAAGCTTGCAAAGGAAATCTGCACTACAATGAAGTCTCACTTCCCCCCGGTCAAAAGGGCCATCTGAAAAAAGTGTAAAATCCAGAAAGGCAGGACAGGCCATGGAGAACTGGGAGCCTTGTTATGCTGATGGGCGGGATGTAAATTGCCAACAACCACTTGGGAGAAGTGTATGGTGTTTCCTGAAACATCTAAAAAACAAAGCAACAGAACGTAGGGCACTTCCACTTATGGTCCTATAGCTTAGGGAAATTAAAATCAAAAAGACACAGCCACCCCAAAGTTTGCAACGGCTCTGTTTACAAGAACCTCTTTTACAGTACAAGTTCAACATCGCAGAAAGTGAAAAATGGATAAAGAAGTTGTGGTATTTACTTACAAAGCAATATCACTCAGCAATGAAATCTGTGTCATCAGGCCCTTAGCAGCACAATGAGTGGATTCAGGTATGATGATTCTAACTGAAATAAGTCACACAGAAAAAGAAACATCATAGGATATCAGTAATACACGGAATGTAAACTTGGCTACACAGGAACTGAATTACAGAACAGAACAGGGTCTCAAATTTAGAAAACCAACTTATGCTTGCTTAAGGGGAAAGGTGAGTTGGGGTGCTGCATAAAACCAGAGATTGAAATGAGCACAGATAAAGTTCCTTAAGCCAAATATGGAATAGACAAGAGCTACTCCTTGCTCAACGAAATGGACTCAACACCGCATATTAAACGCCTAAGAATGTACCTGACTAGTAAGTATCTTAAAACCTATGGATTGCTATGTCTCCGAAAGAGAATCAAGCATGTGTACAGGGGCATAAACGCAGCAGTGATAGGATTGGAGATGTTCGGTGAGCAAATGAAGACCCTTTGAAGTCATATTGCATGGTACCCATTCCACGGGTCTCAACTCTCCAGGTTTAAGGTATTCTTCCTTCAGCTAAAACATGCATGTGGAACCTAGAGTATGATCAACCATGTGATTGGGAGATGTGTTCAAATATGTCTCAGTTTTCGTACCCTGGTACTCGGGTGCAACATTCCAGACGCTTTACTAACACTCTCCCGACTTGGAGAGTCAGTCCCTTTAACCTCCTGTTTGGCCCAGTTTGCAATTTCTGCGGAAGATGAACAGGAATAGAGAGAACCAATGAGAGACTAGCTGGAGGTGTCTGGACGGGCAAATTTAACTCTCATTTCCCACCAGGAAGAGGAATTAACCAAAGGCTCAGCGTGCCATGCCAGAACCAGATTAGGGCCTGAAGCCACCCTGCGGTGTTTCGGCCAGCTCACAAGAAAGTGAGTTGAAGAAAGGAGCTCAGGGGCACTGTAATTCACAAACCTGCAGAGTTATAAATGACAGCTATCGTCCAAAAATATACTGAAGTAAGGCTGCCAAGAGGACTTGAAAGCGGGGCAGAATTGCAGGAAACTGATTTCAGGAGGTAGACTGGAATTGCATTGAAAGCATAGGAAAAGAGGCAGAACGTCCACAATGATGCACTTGGCCAAAAAGGGCGTATGCGTTTTTTCCTGAATATATTCAGGAAAAAACGCATACGCCCTTTTTGGCCAACCAAGCAAGCTTGCAAAGGAAATCTGCACTACAATGAAGTCTCACTTCCCCCCTGGTCAAAAGGGCCATCTGAAAAAAGTGTAAAATCCAGAAAGGCAGGACAGGCCATGGAGAACTGGGAGCCTTGTTATGCTGATGGGCGGGATGTAAATTGCCAACAACCACTGGAGAGAAGTGTATGGTGTTTCCTGAAACATCTAAAAAACAAAGCAACAGAGCCTAGGGCACTTCCACTTATGGTCCTATAGCTTAGGGAATTTAAAATCAAAAAGACACAGCCACCCCAAAGTTTGGAATGGCTCTGTTTACAAGAACCTCGTTTACAGTACAAGTTCAACATCGCAGAAAGTGAAAAATGGATAAAGAAGTTGTGGTATTTACTTACAAAGCAATATCACTCAGCAATGAAATCTGTGTCATCAGGCCCTTAGCAGCACAATGAGTGGATTCAGGTATGATGATTCTAACTGAAATAAGTCACACAGAAAAAGAAACATCATAAGATATCAGTAATACACGGAATGGAAACTTGGCTACACAGGAACTGAATTACAGAACAGAAGAGGGTCTCAAATTTAGAAAACCAACTTATGCTTGCTTAAGGGGAAAGGTGAGTTGGGGTGCTGCATAAAACCAGAGATTGAAATGAGCACAGATAAAGTTCCTTAAGCCAAATATGGAATAGACAAGAGCTACTCCTTGCTCAACGAAATGGACTCAACACCGCATATTAAACGCCTAAGAATGTACCTGACTAGTAAGTATCTTAAAACCTATGGATTGCTATGTCTCCGAAAGAGAATCAAGCATGTGTACAGGGGCATAAACGCAGCAGTGATAGGACTGGAGATGTTCGGTGAGCAAATGAAGACCCTTTGAAGTCATATTGCATGGTACCCATTCCACGGGTTTCAAATACCCACGTTTAAGGTATTCTTCCTTCAGCTGAAACATGCATGTGGAACCTAGAGTATGATCAACCATGTGATCGGGAGACGTGTTCAAATATGTCTCAGTTTTCGTACCCTGGTACTAGGGTGCAACATTCCAGACGCTTTACTAACACTCTCCCGACTTGCAGAGTCAGTCCCTTTAACCTCCTGTTTGGACCAGTTTGCAATTTCTGCGGAAGATGAACAGGAATAGCGAGAACCAATGAGAGACTAGCTGGAGGTGTCTGGACGGGCAAATTTAACTCTCATTTCCCACCAGGAAGAGGAATTAACCAAAGGCTCAGCGTGCCATGCCAGAACCAGATTAGGGCCTGAAGCCACCCTGCGGTGTTTCGGCCAGCTCACAAGAAAGTGAGTTGAAGAAAGGAGCTCAGGGGCATTGTAATTCACAAACCTGCAGAGTTATAAATGACAGCTATCGTCCAAAAATAGACTGAATTAAGGCTGCCAAGAGGACTTGAAAGCGGGGCAGAATTGCAGGAAACCGATTTCAGGAGGTAGACTGGAATTGCATTGAAAGCATAGGAAAAGAGGCAGAACGTCCACAATGATGCACTTGGCCAAAAAGGGCGTATGCGTTTTTTCCTGAATATATTCAGGAAAAAACGCATACGCCCTTTTTGGCCAACCAAGCAAGCTTGCAAAGGAAATCTGCACTACAATGAAGTCTCACTTCCCCCCCGGTCAAAAGGGCCATCTGAAAAAAGTGTAAAATCCAGAAAGGCAGGACAGGCCATGGAGAACTGGGAGCCTTGTTATGCTGATCGGTGGGATGTAAATTGCCAACAGACACTCGGGAAAAGTGTATGGTGTTTCCTGAAACATCTAAAAAACAAAGCAACAGAGCCTAGGGCACTGCCACTTATGGTCCTATAGCTTAGGGAAATTAAAATCAAAAAAACACAGCCACCCCAAAGTTTGGAACGGCTCTGTTTACAAGAACCTCGTTTACAGTACAAGTTCAACATCGCAGAAAGTGAAAAATGGATAAAGAACTTGTGGTATTCACTTACAAAGCAATATCACTCAGCAATGAAATCTATGTCATCAGGCCCTTAGCAGCACAATGAGTGGATTCAGGTATGATGATTCTAACTGAAATAAGTCACACAGAAAAAGAAACATCATAAGATATCAGTAATACACGGAATGTAAACTTGGCTACACAGGAACTGAATTACAGAACAGAAGAGGGTCTCAAATTTAGAAAACCAACTTATGCTTGCTTAAGGGGAAAGGTGAGTTGGGGTGCTGCATAAAACCAGAGATTGAAATGAGCACAGATAAAGTTCCTTAAGCCAAATATGGAATAGACAAGAGCTACTCCTTGCTCAACGAAATGGACTCAACACCGCATATTAAACGCCTAAGAATGTACCTGACTAGTAAGTATCTTAAAACCTATGGATTGCTATGTCTCCGAAAGAGAATCAAGCATGTGTACAGGGTCATAAACGCAGCAGTGATAGGATTGGAGATGTTCGGTGAGCAAATGAAGACCCTTTGAAGTCATATTGCATGGTACCCATTCCACGGGTCTCAACTCTCCAGGTTTAAGGTATTCTTCCTTCAGCTAAAACATGCATGTGGAACCTAGAGTATGATCAACCATGTGATTGGGAGATGTGTTCAAATATGTCTCAGTTTTCGTACCCTGGTACTCGGGTGCAACATTCCAGACGCTTTACTAACACTCTCCCGACTTGGAGAGTCAGTCCCTTTAACCTCCTGTTTGGCCCAGTTTGCAATTTCTGCGGAAGATGAACAGGAATAGAGAGAACCAATGAGAGACTAGCTGGAGGTGTCTGGACGGGCAAATTTAACTCTCATTTCCCACCAGGAAGAGGAATTAACCAAAGGCTCAGCGTGCCATGCCAGAACCAGATTAGGGCCTGAAGCCACCCTGCGGTGTTTCGGCCAGCTCACAAGAAAGTGAGTTGAAGAAAGGAGCTCAGGGGCACTGTAATTCACAAACCTGCAGAGTTATAAATGACAGCTATCGTCCAAAAATATACTGAAGTAAGGCTGCCAAGAGGACTTGAAAGCGGGGCAGAATTGCAGGAAACTGATTTCAGGAGGTAGACTGGAATTGCATTGAAAGCATAGGAAAAGAGGCAGAACGTCCACAATGATGCACTTGGCCAAAAAGGGCGTATGCGTTTTTTCCTGAATATATTCAGGAAAAAACGCATACGCCCTTTTTGGCCAACCAAGCAAGCTTGCAAAGGAAATCTGCACTACAATGAAGTCTCACTTCCCCCCTGGTCAAAAGGGCCATCTGAAAAAAGTGTAAAATCCAGAAAGGCAGGACAGGCCATGGAGAACTGGGAGCCTTGTTATGCTGATGGGCGGGATGTAAATTGCCAACAACCACTGGAGAGAAGTGTATGGTGTTTCCTGAAACATCTAAAAAACAAAGCAACAGAGCCTAGGGCACTTCCACTTATGGTCCTATAGCTTAGGGAATTTAAAATCAAAAAGACACAGCCACCCCAAAGTTTGGAATGGCTCTGTTTACAAGAACCTCGTTTACAGTACAAGTTCAACATCGCAGAAAGTGAAAAATGGATAAAGAAGTTGTGGTATTTACTTACAAAGCAATATCACTCAGCAATGAAATCTGTGTCATCAGGCCCTTAGCAGCACAATGAGTGGATTCAGGTATGATGATTCTAACTGAAATAAGTCACACAGAAAAAGAAACATCATAAGATATCAGTAATACACGGAATGGAAACTTGGCTACACAGGAACTGAATTACAGAACAGAAGAGGGTCTCAAATTTAGAAAACCAACTTATGCTTGCTTAAGGGGAAAGGTGAGTTGGGGTGCTGCATAAAACCAGAGATTGAAATGAGCACAGATAAAGTTCCTTAAGCCAAATATGGAATAGACAAGAGCTACTCCTTGCTCAACGAAATGGACTCAACACCGCATATTAAACGCCTAAGAATGTACCTGACTAGTAAGTATCTTAAAACCTATGGATTGCTATGTCTCCGAAAGAGAATCAAGCATGTGTACAGGGGCATAAACGCAGCAGTGATAGGATTGGAGAGGTTCGGTGAGCAAATGAAGACCCTTTGAAGTCATATTGCATGGTACCCATTCCACGGGTTTCAACTACCCAGGTTTAAGATATTCTTCCTTCAGCTAAAACATGCATGTGGAACCTAGAGTATGGTCGACCATGTGATCGGGAGACGTGTTCAAATATGTTTCAGTTTTCGTCCCCTGGTACCTCGGTGCAACATTCCAGACGCTTTACTAACACTCTCCCGACTTGGAGAGTCAGTCCCTTTAACCTCCTGTTTGGCCCAGTTTGCAATTTCTGCGGAAGATGAGCAGGAATAGCGAGAACCAATGAGAGGCTAGCTGGAGGTGTCTGGACGGGCAAATTTAACTCTCATTTCCCACCAGGAAGAGGAAATAACCAAAGGCTCAGCATGCCGGGCCGGAACCAGATTAGGGCCTGAAGCCATCCTGCGGTGTTGCGGCCAGGTCACAAGAGAGCGAGTTGAAGAAAGGAGCTCAGGGGCACTGTAATTCACAAACCTGCAGAGTTATAAATGACAGCTATCGTCCAAAAATAGACTGAAGTAAGGCTGCCAAGAGGACTTGAAAGCGGGGCAGAATTGCAGGAAACCGATTTCAGGAGGTAGACTGGAATTGCATTGAAAGCATAGGAAAAGAGGCAGAACGTCCACAATGATGCACTTGGCCAAAAAGGGCGTATGCGTTTTTTCCTGAATATATTCAGGAAAAAACGCATACGTCCTTTTTGGCCAACCAAGCAAGCTTGCAAAGGAAATCTGCACTACAATGAAGTCTCACTTCCCCCCGGTCAAAAGGGCCATCTGAAAAAAGTGTAAAATCCAGAAAGGCAGGACAGGCCATGGAGAACTGGGAGCCTTGTTATGCTGATGGGCGGGATGTAAATTGCCAACAACCACTCGGGAGAAGTGTATGGTGTTTCCTGAAACATCTAAAAAACAAAGCAACAGAACCTAGGGCACTTCCACTTATGGTCCTATAGCTTAGGGAAATTAAAATCAAAAAGACACAGCCACCCCAAAGTTTGGAACCGCTCTGTTTAAAACAACCTCGTTTACAGTACAAGTTCAACATCGCAGAAAGTGAAAAATGGATAAAGAAGTTGTGGTATTTACTTACAAAGCAATATCACTCAGCAATGAAATCTGTGTCATCAGGCCCTTAGCAGCACAATGAGTGGATTCAGGTATGATGATTCTAACTGAAATAAGTCACACAGAAAAAGAAACATCATAAGATATCAGTAATACACGGAATGTAAACTTGGCTACACAGGAACTGAATTACAGAACAGAACAGGGTCTCAAATTTAGAAAACCAACTTATGCTTGCTTAAGGGTAAAGGTGAGTTGGGGTGCTGCATAAAACCAGAGATTGAAATGAGCACAGATAAAGTTCCTTAAGCCAAATATGGAATAGACAAGAGCTACTCCTTGCTCAACGAAATGGACTCCACACCCCATATTAAACGCCTAAGAATATACCTGACTAGTAAGTATCTTAAAACCTATGGATTGCTATGTCTCCAAAAGAGAATCAAGCGTGTGTACAATGGTCATAAACGCAGCAGTGATAGGATTGGAGAGATTCGGTGAGCAAATGAAGACCCTTTGAAGTCATTTTGCATGGTACCCATTCCACGGGTTTCAACTACCCATGTTTAAGGTATTCTTCCTTCAGCTAAAACATGCATGTGGAACCTAGAGTATGATCAACCATGTGATCGGGAGACGTGTTCAAATATGTTTCAGTTTTCGTCCCCTGGTACCTCGGTGCAACATTCCAGACGCTTTACTAACACTCTCCCGACTTGGAGAGTCAGTCCCTTTAACCTCCTGTTTGGCCCAGTTTGCAATTTCTGCGGAAGATGAACAGGAATAGCGAGAACCAATGAGAGGCTAGCTGGAGGTGTCTGGACGGGCAAATTTAACTCTCATTTCCCACCAGTAAGAGGAAATAACCAAAGGCTCAGCATGCCGGGCCGGAACCAGATTAGGGCCTGAAGCCATCCTGCGGTGTTGCGGCCAGGTCACAAGAGAGCGAGTTGAAGAAAGGAGCTCAGGGGCACTGTAATTCACAAACCTGCAGAGTTATAAATGACAGCTATCGTCCAAAAATAGACTGAAGTAAGGCTGCCAAGAGGACTTGAAAGCGGGGCAGAATTGCAGGAAACCGATTTCAGGAGGTAGACTGGAATTGCATTGAAAGCATAGGAAAAGAGGCAGAACGTCCACAATGATGCACTTGGCCAAAAAGGGCGTATGCGTTTTTTCCTGAATATATTCAGGAAAAAACGCATACGCCCTTTTTGGCCAACCAAGCAAGCTTGCAAAGGAAATCTGCACTACAATGAAGTCTCACTTCCCCCCGGTCAAAAGGGCCATCTGAAAAAACTGTAAAATCCAGAAAGGCAGGACAGGCCATGGAGAACTGGGAGCCTTGTTATGCTGATGGGCGGGATGTAAATTGCCAACAACCACTTGGGAGAAGTGTATGGTGTTTCCTGAAACATCTAAAAAACAAAGCAACAGAACGTAGGGCACTTCCACTTATGGTCCTATAGCTTAGGGAAATTAAAATCAAAAAGACACAGCCACCCCAAAGTTTGCAACGGCTCTGTTTACAAGAACCTCTTTTACAGTACAAGTTCAACATCGCAGAAAGTGAAAAATGGATAAAGAAGTTGTGGTATTTACTTACAAAGCAATATCACTCAGCAATGAAATCTGTGTCATCAGGCCCTTAGCAGCACAATGAGTGGATTCAGGTATGATGATTCTAACTGAAATAAGTCACACAGAAAAAGAAACATCATAGGATATCAGTAATACACGGAATGTAAACTTGGCTACACAGGAACTGAATTACAGAACAGAACAGGGTCTCAAATTTAGAAAACCAACTTATGCTTGCTTAAGGGGAAAGGTGAGTTGGGGTGCTGCATAAAACCAGAGATTGAAATGAGCACAGATAAAGTTCCTTAAGCCAAATATGGAATAGACAAGAGCTACTCCTTGCTCAACGAAATGGACTCAACACCGCATATTAAATGCCTAAGAATGTACCTGACTAGTAAGTATCTTAAAACCTATGGATTGCTATGTCTCCGAAAGAGAATCAAGCATGTGTACAGGGGCATAAACGCAGCAGTGATAGGATTGGAGAGGTTCGGTGAGCAAATGAAGACCCTTTGAAGTCATATTGCATGGTACCCATTACACGGGTCTCAACTCTCCAGGTTTAAGGTATTCTTCCTTCAGCTAAAACATGCATGTGGAACCCAAGTATGATCAACCATGTGAACGGGAGACGTGTTCAAATATGTCTCAGTTTTCCTCCCCTGGTACTCGGGTGCAACATTCCAGACACTTTACTAACACTCTCCCCACTTGGAGAGTCAGCGCCTTTAACCTCCTGTTTGGCCCAGTTTGTAATTTCTGCGGAAGATGAACAGGAATAGCGAGAACCAATGAGAGGCTAGCTGGAGGTGTCTGGATGGGCAAATTTAACTCTCATTTCCCACCAGGAAGAGGAAATAACCAAAGGCTCAGTGTGCCGTGCCGGATACAGATTAGGGCCTGAAGCCATCCTGCGGTGTTGCGGCCAGCTCAAAAGAAAGCGAGTTGAAGAAAGGAGCTCAGGGGCACTGTAATTCACAAACCTGCAGAGTTATAAATGACAGCTATCGTCCAAAAATAGACTGAAGTAAGGCTGCCAAGAGGACTTGAAAGCGGGGCAGAATTGCAGGAAACCGATTTCAGGAGGTAGACTGGAATTGCATTGAAAGCATAGGAAAAGAGGCAGAACGTCCACAATGATGCACTTGGCCAAAAAGGGCGTATGCGTTTTTTCCTGAATATATTCAGGAAAAAACGCATACGCCCTTTTTGGCCAACCAAGCAAGCTTGCAAAGGAAATCTGCACTACAATGAAGTCTCATTTCCCCCTGGTCAAAAGGGCCATCTGAAAAAAGTGTAAAATCCAGAAAGGCAGGACAGGCCATGGAGAACTGGGAGCCTTGTTATGCTGATGGGCGGGATGTAAATTGCCAACAACCACTCGGGAGAAGTGTATGGTGTTTCCTGAAACATCTAAAAAACAAAGCCACAGAGCCTAGGGCACTTCCACTTATGGTCCTATAGCTTAGGGAATTTAAAATCAAAAAGACACAGCCACCCCAAAATTTGGAACGGCTCTGTTTACAAGAACCTCGTTTACAGTACAAGTTCAACATCGCAGAAAGTGAAAAATGGATAAAGAAGTTGTGGTATTTACTTACAAAGCAATATCACTCAGCAATGAAATCTGTGTCATCAGGCCCTTAGCAGCACAATGAGTGGATTCAGGTATGATGATTCTAACTGAAATAAGTCACACAGAAAAAGAAACATCATAAGATATCAGTAATACACGGAATATAAACTTGGCTACACAGGAACTGAATTACAGAACAGAAGAGGGTCTCAAATTTAGAAAACCAACTTATGCTTGCTTAAGGGGAAAGGTGAGTTGGGGTGCGGCATAAAACCAGAGATTGAAATGAGCACAGATAAAGTTCCTTAAGCCAAATATGGAATAGACAAGAGCTACTCCTTGCTCAACGAAATGGACTCAACACCGCATATTAAACGCCTAAGAATGTACCTGACTAGTAAGTATCTTAAAACCTATGGATTGCTATGTCTCCGAAAGAGAATCAAGCATGTGTACAGGGGCATAAACGCAGCAGTGATAGGATTGGAGATGTTCGGTGAGCAAATGAAGACCCTTTGAAGTCATATTGCATGGTACTCATTCCACGGGTCTCAACTCTCCAGGTTTAAGGTATTCTTCCTTCAGCTAAAACATGCATGTGGAACCTAGAGTATGATCAACCATGTGATTGGGAGATGTGTTCAAATATGTCTCAGTTTTCGTACCCTGGTACTCGAGTGCAACATTCCAGACGCTTTACTAACACTCTCCCGACTTGGAGAGTCAGTCCCTTTAACCTCCTGTTTGGCCCAGTTTGCAATTTCTGCGGAAGATGAACAGGAATAGAGAGAACCAATGAGAGACTAGCTGGAGGTGTCTGGACGGGCAAATTTAACTCTCATTTCCCACCAGGAAGAGGAATTAACCAAAGGCTCAGCGTGCCATGCCAGAACCAGATTAGGGCCTGAAGCCACCCTGCGGTGTTTCGGCCAGCTCACAAGAAAGTGAGTTGAAGAAAGGAGCTCAGGGGCACTGTAATTCACAAACCTGCAGAGTTATAAATGACAGCTATCGTCCAAAAATATACTGAAGAAAGGCTGCCAAGAGGACTTGAAAGCGGGGCAGAATTGCAGGAAACTGATTTCAGGAGGTAGACTGGAATTGCATTGAAAGCATAGGAAAAGAGGCAGAACGTCCACAATGATGCACTTGGCCAAAAAGGGCGTATGCGTTTTTTCCTGAATATATTCAGGAAAAAACGCATACGCCCTTTTTGGCCAACCAAGCAAGCTTGCAAAGGAAATCTGCACTACAATGAAGTCTCACTTCCCCCCTGGTCAAAAGGGCCATCTGAAAAAAGTGTAAAATCCAGAAAGGCAGGACAGGCCATGGAGAACTGGGAGCCTTGTTATGCTGATGGGCGGGATGTAAATTGCCAACAACCACTGGAGAGAAGTGTATGGTGTTTCCTGAAACATCTAAAAAACAAAGCAACAGAGCCTAGGGCACTTCCACTTATGGTCCTATAGCTTAGGGAATTTAAAATCAAAAAGACACAGCCACCCCAAAGTTTGGAATGGCTCTGTTTACAAGAACCTCGTTTACAGTACAAGTTCAACATCGCAGAAAGTGAAAAATGGATAAAGAAGTTGTGGTATTTACTTACAAAGCAATATCACTCAGCAATGAAATCTGTGTCATCAGGCCCTTAGCAGCACAATGAGTGGATTCAGGTATGATGATTCTAACTGAAATAAGTCACACAGAAAAAGAAACATCATAAGATATCAGTAATACACGGAATGGAAACTTGGCTACACAGGAACTGAATTACAGAACAGAAGAGGGTCTCAAATTTAGAAAACCAACTTATGCTTGCTTAAGGGGAAAGGTGAGTTGGGGTGCTGCATAAAACCAGAGATTGAAATGAGCACAGATAAAGTTCCTTAAGCCAAATATGGAATAGACAAGAGCTACTCCTTGCTCAACGAAATGGACTCAACACCGCATATTAAACGCCTAAGAATGTACCTGACTAGTAAGTATCTTAAAACCTATGGATTGCTATGTCTCCGAAAGAGAATCAAGCATGTGTACAGGGGCATAAACGCAGCAGTGATAGGACTGGAGATGTTCGGTGAGCAAATGAAGACCCTTTGAAGTCATATTGCATGGTACCCATTCCACGGGTTTCAAATACCCACGTTTAAGGTATTCTTCCTTCAGCTGAAACATGCATGTGGAACCTAGAGTATGATCAACCATGTGATCGGGAGACGTGTTCAAATATGTCTCAGTTTTCGTACCCTGGTACTAGGGTGCAACATTCCAGACGCTTTACTAACACTCTCCCGACTTGCAGAGTCAGTCCCTTTAACCTCCTGTTTGGACCAGTTTGCAATTTCTGCGGAAGATGAACAGGAATAGCGAGAACCAATGAGAGACTAGCTGGAGGTGTCTGGACGGGCAAATTTAACTCTCATTTCCCACCAGGAAGAGGAATTAACCAAAGGCTCAGCGTGCCATGCCAGAACCAGATTAGGGCCTGAAGCCACCCTGCGGTGTTTCGGCCAGCTCACAAGAAAGTGAGTTGAAGAAAGGAGCTCAGGGGCATTGTAATTCACAAACCTGCAGAGTTATAAATGACAGCTATCGTCCAAAAATAGACTGAATTAAGGCTGCCAAGAGGACTTGAAAGCGGGGCAGAATTGCAGGAAACCGAATTCAGGAGGTAGACTGGAATTGCATTGAAAGCATAGGAAAAGAGGCAGAACGTCCACAATGATGCACTTGGCCAAAAAGGGCGTATGCGTTTTTTCCTGAATATATTCAGGAAAAAACGCATACGCCCTTTTTGGCCAACCAAGCAAGCTTGCAAAGGAAATCTGCACTACAATGAAGTCTCACTTCCCCCCCGGTCAAAAGGGCCATCTGAAAAAAGTGTAAAATCCAGAAAGGCAGGACAGGCCATGGAGAACTGGGAGCCTTGTTATGCTGATCGGTGGGATGTAAATTGCCAACAGACACTCGGGAAAAGTGTATGGTGTTTCCTGAAACATCTAAAAAACAAAGCAACAGAGCCTAGGGCACTGCCACTTATGGTCCTATAGCTTAGGGAAATTAAAATCAAAAAAACACAGCCACCCCAAAGTTTGGAACGGCTCTGTTTACAAGAACCTCGTTTACAGTACAAGTTAAACATCGCAGAAAGTGAAAAATGGATAAAGAACTTGTGGTATTCACTTACAAAGCAATATCACTCAGCAATGAAATCTATGTCATCAGGCCCTTAGCAGCACAATGAGTGGATTCAGGTATGATGATTCTAACTGAAATAAGTCACACAGAAAAAGAAACATCATAAGATATCAGTAATACACGGAATGGAAACTTGGCTACACAGGAACTGAATTACAGAACAGAAGAGGGTCTCAAATTTAGAAAACCAACTTATGCTTGCTTAAGGGGAAAGGTGAGTTGGGGTGCTGCATAAAACCAGAGATTGAAATGAGCACAGATAAAGTTCCTTAAGCCAAATATGGAATAGACAAGAGCTACTCCTTGCTCAACGAAATGGACTCAACACCGCATATTAAACGCCTAAGAATGTACCTGACTAGTAAGTATCTTAAAACCTATGGATTGCTATGTCTCCGAAAGAGAATCAAGCATGTGTACAGGGGCATAAACGCAGCAGTGATAGGATTGGAGATGTTCGGTGAGCAAATGAAGACCCTTTGAAGTCATATTGCATGGTACCCATTCCACGGGTCTCAACTCTCCAGGTTTAAGGTATTCTTCCTTCAGCTAAAACATGCATGTGGAACCTAGAGTATGATCAACCATGTGATTGGGAGATGTGTTCAAATATGTCTCAGTTTTCGTACCCTGGTACTCGGGTGCAACATTCCAGATGCTTTACTAACACTCTCCCGACTTGGAGAGTCAGTCCCTTTAACCTCCTGTTTGGCCCAGTTTGCAATTTCTGCGGAAGATGAACAGGAATAGAGAGAACCAATGAGAGACTAGCTGGAGGTGTCTGGACGGGCAAATTTAACTCTCATTTCCCACCAGGAAGAGGAATTAACCAAAGGCTCAGCGTGCCATGCCAGAACCAGATTAGGGCCTGAAGCCACCCTGCGGTGTTTCGGCCAGCTCACAAGAAAGTGAGTTGAAGAAAGGAGCTCAGGGGCACTGTAATTCACAAACCTGCAGAGTTATAAATGACAGCTATCGTCCAAAAATATACTGAAGTAAGGCTGCCAAGAGGACTTGAAAGCGGGGCAGAATTGCAGGAAACTGATTTCAGGAGGTAGACTGGAATTGCATTGAAAGCATAGGAAAAGAGGCAGAACGTCCACAATGATGCACTTGGCCAAAAAGGGCGTATGCGTTTTTTCCTGAATATATTCAGGAAAAAACGCATACGCCCTTTTTGGCCAACCAAGCAAGCTTGCAAAGGAAATCTGCACTACAATGAAGTCTCACTTCCCCCCTGGTCAAAAGGGCCATCTGAAAAAAGTGTAAAATCCAGAAAGGCAGGACAGGCCATGGAGAACTGGGAGCCTTGTTATGCTGATGGGCGGGATGTAAATTGCCAACAACCACTGGAGAGAAGTGTATGGTGTTTCCTGAAACATCTAAAAAACAAAGCAACAGAGCCTAGGGCACTTCCACTTATGGTCCTATAGCTTAGGGAATTTAAAATCAAAAAGACACAGCCACCCCAAAGTTTGGAATGGCTCTGTTTACAAGAACCTCGTTTACAGTACAAGTTCAACATCGCAGAAAGTGAAAAATGGATAAAGAAGTTGTGGTATTTACTTACAAAGCAATATCACTCAGCAATGAAATCTGTGTCATCAGGCCCTTAGCAGCACAATGAGTGGATTCAGGTATGATGATTCTAACTGAAATAAGTCACACAGAAAAAGAAACATCATAAGATATCAGTAATACACGGAATGGAAACTTGGCTACACAGGAACTGAATTACAGAACAGAAGAGGGTCTCAAATTTAGAAAACCAACTTATGCTTGCTTAAGGGGAAAGGTGAGTTGGGGTGCTGCATAAAACCAGAGATTGAAATGAGCACAGATAAAGTTCCTTAAGCCAAATATGGAATAGACAAGAGCTACTCCTTGCTCAACGAAATGGACTCAACACCGCATATTAAACGCCTAAGAATGTACCTGACTAGTAAGTATCTTAAAACCTATGGATTGCTATGTCTCCGAAAGAGAATCAAGCATGTGTACAGGGGCATAAACGCAGCAGTGATAGGACTGGAGATGTTCGGTGAGCAAATGAAGACCCTTTGAAGTCATATTGCATGGTACCCATTCCACGGGTTTCAAATACCCACGTTTAAGGTATTCTTCCTTCAGCTGAAACATGCATGTGGAACCTAGAGTATGATCAACCATGTGATCGGGAGACGTGTTCAAATATGTCTCAGTTTTCGTACCCTGGTACTAGGGTGCAACATTCCAGACGCTTTACTAACACTCTCCCGACTTGCAGAGTCAGTCCCTTTAACCTCCTGTTTGGACCAGTTTGCAATTTCTGCGGAAGATGAACAGGAATAGCGAGAACCAATGAGAGACTAGCTGGAGGTGTCTGGACGGGCAAATTTAACTCTCATTTCCCACCAGGAAGAGGAATTAACCAAAGGCTCAGCGTGCCATGCCAGAACCAGATTAGGGCCTGAAGCCACCCTGCGGTGTTTCGGCCAGCTCACAAGAAAGTGAGTTGAAGAAAGGAGCTCAGGGGCATTGTAATTCACAAACCTGCAGAGTTATAAATGACAGCTATCGTCCAAAAATAGACTGAATTAAGGCTGCCAAGAGGACTTGAAAGCGGGGCAGAATTGCAGGAAACCGAATTCAGGAGGTAGACTGGAATTGCATTGAAAGCATAGGAAAAGAGGCAGAACGTCCACAATGATGCACTTGGCCAAAAAGGGCGTATGCGTTTTTTCCTGAATATATTCAGGAAAAAACGCATACGCCCTTTTTGGCCAACCAAGCAAGCTTGCAAAGGAAATCTGCACTACAATGAAGTCTCACTTCCCCCCCGGTCAAAAGGGCCATCTGAAAAAAGTGTAAAATCCAGAAAGGCAGGACAGGCCATGGAGAACTGGGAGCCTTGTTATGCTGATCGGTGGGATGTAAATTGCCAACAGACACTCGGGAAAAGTGTATGGTGTTTCCTGAAACATCTAAAAAACAAAGCAACAGAGCCTAGGGCACTGCCACTTATGGTCCTATAGCTTAGGGAAATTAAAATCAAAAAAACACAGCCACCCCAAAGTTTGGAACGGCTCTGTTTACAAGAACCTCGTTTACAGTACAAGTTAAACATCGCAGAAAGTGAAAAATGGATAAAGAACTTGTGGTATTCACTTACAAAGCAATATCACTCAGCAATGAAATCTATGTCATCAGGCCCTTAGCAGCACAATGAGTGGATTCAGGTATGATGATTCTAACTGAAATAAGTCACACAGAAAAAGAAACATCATAAGATATCAGTAATACACGGAATGGAAACTTGGCTACACAGGAACTGAATTACAGAACAGAAGAGGGTCTCAAATTTAGAAAACCAACTTATGCTTGCTTAAGGGGAAAGGTGAGTTGGGGTGCTGCATAAAACCAGAGATTGAAATGAGCACAGATAAAGTTCCTTAAGCCAAATATGGAATAGACAAGAGCTACTCCTTGCTCAACGAAATGGACTCAACACCGCATATTAAACGCCTAAGAATGTACCTGACTAGTAAGTATCTTAAAACCTATGGATTGCTATGTCTCCGAAAGAGAATCAAGCATGTGTACAGGGGCATAAACGCAGCAGTGATAGGATTGGAGATGTTCGGTGAGCAAATGAAGACCCTTTGAAGTCATATTGCATGGTACCCATTCCACGGGTCTCAACTCTCCAGGTTTAAGGTATTCTTCCTTCAGCTAAAACATGCATGTGGAACCTAGAGTATGATCAACCATGTGATTGGGAGATGTGTTCAAATATGTCTCAGTTTTCGTACCCTGGTACTCGGGTGCAACATTCCAGATGCTTTACTAACACTCTCCCGACTTGGAGAGTCAGTCCCTTTAACCTCCTGTTTGGCCCAGTTTGCAATTTCTGCGGAAGATGAACAGGAATAGAGAGAACCAATGAGAGACTAGCTGGAGGTGTCTGGACGGGCAAATTTAACTCTCATTTCCCACCAGGAAGAGGAATTAACCAAAGGCTCAGCGTGCCATGCCAGAACCAGATTAGGGCCTGAAGCCACCCTGCGGTGTTTCGGCCAGCTCACAAGAAAGTGAGTTGAAGAAAGGAGCTCAGGGGCACTGTAATTCACAAACCTGCAGAGTTATAAATGACAGCTATCGTCCAAAAATATACTGAAGTAAGGCTGCCAAGAGGACTTGAAAGCGGGGCAGAATTGCAGGAAACTGATTTCAGGAGGTAGACTGGAATTGCATTGAAAGCATAGGAAAAGAGGCAGAACGTCCACAATGATGCACTTGGCCAAAAAGGGCGTATGCGTTTTTTCCTGAATATATTCAGGAAAAAACGCATACGCCCTTTTTGGCCAACCAAGCAAGCTTGCAAAGGAAATCTGCACTACAATGAAGTCTCACTTCCCCCCTGGTCAAAAGGGCCATCTGAAAAAAGTGTAAAATCCAGAAAGGCAGGACAGGCCATGGAGAACTGGGAGCCTTGTTATGCTGATGGGCGGGATGTAAATTGCCAACAACCACTGGAGAGAAGTGTATGGTGTTTCCTGAAACATCTAAAAAACAAAGCAACAGAGCCTAGGGCACTTCCACTTATGGTCCTATAGCTTAGGGAATTTAAAATCAAAAAGACACAGCCACCCCAAAGTTTGGAATGGCTCTGTTTACAAGAACCTCGTTTACAGTACAAGTTCATCATCGCAGAAAGTGAAAAATGGATAAAGAAGTTGTGGTATTTACTTACAAAGCAATATCACTCAGCAATGAAATCTGTGTCATCAGGCCCTTAGCAGCACAATGAGTGGATTCAGGTATGATGATTCTAACTGAAATAAGTCACACAGAAAAAGAAACATCATAAGATATCAGTAATACACGGAATGGAAACTTGGCTACACAGGAACTGAATTACAGAACAGAAGAGGGTCTCAAATTTAGAAAACCAACTTATGCTTGCTTAAGGGGAAAGGTGAGTTGGGGTGCTGCATAAAACCAGAGATTGAAATGAGCACAGATAAAGTTCCTTAAGCCAAATATGGAATAGACAAGAGCTACTCCTTGCTCAACGAAATGGACTCAACACCGCATATTAAACGCCTAAGAATGTACCTGACTAGTAAGTATCTTAAAACCTATGGATTGCTATGTCTCCGAAAGAGAATCAAGCATGTGTACAGGGGCATAAACGCAGCAGTGATAGGACTGGAGATGTTCGGTGAGCAAATGAAGACCCTTTGAAGTCATATTGCATGGTACCCATTCCACGGGTTTCAAATACCCACGTTTAAGGTATTCTTCCTTCAGCTGAAACATGCATGTGGAACCTAGAGTATGATCAACCATGTGATCGGGAGACGTGTTCAAATATGTCTCAGTTTTCGTACCCTGGTACTAGGGTGCAACATTCCAGACGCTTTACTAACACTCTCCCGACTTGCAGAGTCAGTCCCTTTAACCTCCTGTTTGGACCAGTTTGCAATTTCTGCGGAAGATGAACAGGAATAGCGAGAACCAATGAGAGACTAGCTGGAGGTGTCTGGACGGGCAAATTTAACTCTCATTTCCCACCAGGAAGAGGAATTAACCAAAGGCTCAGCGTGCCATGCCAGAACCAGATTAGGGCCTGAAGCCACCCTGCGGTGTTTCGGCCAGCTCACAAGAAAGTGAGTTGAAGAAAGGAGCTCAGGGGCACTGTAATTCACAAACCTGCAGAGTTATAAATGACAGCTATCGTCCAAAAATATACTGAAGTAAGGCTGCCAAGAGGACTTGAAAGCGGGGCAGAATTGCAGGAAACCGATTTCAGGAGGTAGACTGGAATTGCATTGAAAGCATAGGAAAAGAGGCAGAACGTCCACAATGATGCACTTGGCCAAAAAGGGCGTATGCGTTTTTTCCTGAATATATTCAGGAAAAAACGCATACGCCCTTTTTGGCCAACCAAGCAAGCTTGCAAAGGAAATCTGCACTACAATGAAGTCTCACTTCCCCCCGGTCAAAAGGGCCATCTGAAAAAAGTGTAAAATCCAGAAAGGCAGGACAGGCCATGGAGAACTGGGAGCCTTGTTATGCTGATGGGCGGGATGTAAATTGCCAACAACCACTCGGGAGAAGTGTATGGTGTTTCCTGAAACATCTAAATAACAAAGCAACAGAACCTAGGGCACTTCCACTTATGGTCCTATAGCTTAGGGAAATTAAAATCAAAAAGACACAGCCACCCCAAAGTTTGGAACCGCTCTGTTTAAAACAACCTCGTTTACAGTACAAGTTCAACATCGCAGAAAGTGAAAAATGGATAAAGAAGTTGTGGTATTTACTTACAAAGCAATATCACTCAGCAATGAAATCTGTGTCATCAGGCCCTTAGCAGCACAATGAGTGGATTCAGGTATGATGATTCTAACTGAAATAAGTCACACAGAAAAAGAAACATCATAAGATATCAGTAATACACGGAATGTAAACTTGGCTACACAGGAACTGAATTACAGAACAGAACAGGGTCTCAAATTTAGAAAACCAACTTATGCTTGCTTAAGGGTAAAGGTGAGTTGGGGTGCTGCATAAAACCAGAGATTGAAATGAGCACAGATTAGTTCCTTAAGCCAAATATGGAATAGACAAGAGCTACTCCTTGCTCAACGAAATGGACTCCACACCCCATATTAAACGCCTAAGAATATACCTGACTAGTAAGTATCTTAAAACCTATGGATTGCTATGTCTCCAAAAGAGAATCAAGCGTGTGTACAAGGGCCATAAACGCAGCAGTGATAGGATTGGAGAGATTCGGTGAGCAAATGAAGACCCTTTGAAGTCATTTTGCATGGTACCCATTCCACGGGTTTCAACTACCCATGTTTAAGGTATTCTTCCTTCAGCTAAAACATGCATGTGGAACCTAGAGTATGATCAACCATGTGATCGGGAGACGTGTTCAAATATGTTTCAGTTTTCGTCCCCTGGTACCTCGGTGCAACATTCCAGACGCTTTACTAACACTCTCCCGACTTGGAGAGTCAGTCCCTTTAACCTCCTGTTTGGCCCAGTTTGCAATTTCTGCGGAAGATGAACAGGAATAGCGAGAACCAATGAGAGGCTAGCTGGAGGTGTCTGGACGGGCAAATTTAACTCTCATTTCCCACCAGTAAGAGGAAATAACCAAAGGCTCAGCATGCCGGGCCGGAACCAGATTAGGGCCTGAAGCCATCCTGCGGTGTTGCGGCCAGGTCACAAGAGAGCGAGTTGAAGAAAGGAGCTCAGGGGCACTGTAATTCTCAAACCTGCAGAGTTATAAATGACAGATATCGTCCAAAAATAGACTGAAGTAAGGCTGCCAAGAGGACTTGAAAGCGGGGCAGAATTGCAGGAAACCGATTTCAGGAGGTAGACTGGAATTGCATTGAAAGCATAGGAAAAGAGGCAGAACGTCCACAATGATGCACTTGGCCAAAAAGGGCGTATGCGTTTTTTCCTGAATATATTCAGGAAAAAACGCATACGCCCTTTTTGGCCAACCAAGCAAGCTTGCAAAGGAAATCTGCACTACAATGAAGTCTCACTTCCCCCCGGTCAAAAGGGCCATCTGAAAAAAGTGTAAAATCCAGAAAGGCAGGACAGGCCATGGAGAACTGGGAGCATTGTTATGCTGATGGGCGGGATGTAAATTGCCAACAACCACTCGGGAGAAGTGTATGGTGTTTCCTGAAACATCTAAAAAACAAAGCAACAGAGCCTAGGGCACTTCCACTTATGGTCCTATAGCTTAGGAAAATTAAAATCAAAAAGACACAGCCACCCCAAAGTTTGGAACGGCTCTGTTTACAAGAACCTCGTTTACAGTACAAGTTCAACATCGCAGAAAGTGAAAAATGGATAAAGAAGTTGTGGTATTTACTTACAAAGCAATATCACTCAGCAATGAAATCTGTGTCATCAGGCCCTTAGCAGCACAATGAGTGGATTCAGGTATGATGATTCTAACTGAAATAAGTCACACAGAAAAAGAAACATCATAGGATATCAGTAATACACGGAATGTAAACTTGGCTACACAGGAACTGAATTACAGAACAGAACAGGGTCTCAAATTTAGAAAACCAACTTATGCTTGCTTAAGGGGAAAGGTGAGTTGGGGTGCTGCATAAAACCAGAGATTGAAATGAGCACAGATAAAGTTCCTTAAGCCAAATATGGAATAGACAAGAGCTACTCCTTGCTCAACGAAATGGACTCAACACCGCATATTAAACGCCTAAGAATGTACCTGACTAGTAAGTATCTTAAAACCTATGGATTGCTATGTCTCCGAAAGAGAATCAAGCATGTGTACAGGGGCATAAACGCAGCAGTGATAGGATTGGAGATGTTCGGTGAGCAAATGAAGACCCTTTGAAGTCATATTGCATGGTACCCATTCCACGGGTCTCAACTCTCCAGGTTTAAGGTATTCTTCCTTCAGCTAAAACATGCATGTGGAACCTAGAGTATGATCAACCATGTGATCGGGAGATGTGTTCAAATATGTCTCAGTTTTCGTACCCTGGTACTCGGGTGCAACATTCCAGACGCTTTACTAACACTCTCCCGACTTGCAGAGTCAGTCCCTTTAACCTCCTGTTTGGACCAGTTTGCAATTTCTGCGGAAGATGAACAGGAATAGAGAGAACCAATGAGAGACTAGCTGGAGGTGTCTGGACGGGCAAATTTAACTCTCATTTCCCACCAGGAAGAGGAAATAACCAAAGGCTCAGCGTGCCATGCCAGAACCAGATTAGGGCCTGAAGCCACCCTGCGGTGTTTCGGCCAGCTCACAAGAAAGTGAGTTGAAGAAAGGAGCTCAGGGGCACTGTAATTCACAAACCTGCAGAGTTATAAATGACAGCTATCGTCCAAAAATAGACTGAAGTAAGGCTGCCAAGAGGACTTGAAAGCGGGGCAGAATTGCAGGAAACTGATTTCAGGAGGTAGACTGGAATTGCATTGAAAGCATAGGAAAAGAGGCAGAACGTCCACAATGATGCACTTGGCCAAAAAGGGCGTATGCGTTTTTTCCTGAATATATTCAGGAAAAAACGCATACGCCCTTTTTGGCCAACCAAGCAAGCTTGCAAAGGAAATCTGCACTACAATGAAGTCTCACTTCCCCCCTGGTCAAAAGGGCCATCTGAAAAAAGTGTAAAATCCAGAAAGGCAGGACAGGCCATGGAGAACTGGGAGCCTTGTTATGCTGATGGGCGGGATGTAAATTGCCAACAACCACTGGAGAGAAGTGTATGGTGTTTCCTGAAACATCTAAAAAACAAAGCAACAGAGCCTAGGGCACTTCCACTTATGGTCCTATAGCTTAGGGAATTTAAAATCAAAAAGACACAGCCACCCCAAAGTTTGGAATGGCTCTGTTTACAAGAACCTCGTTTACAGTACAAGTTCAACATCGCAGAAAGTGAAAAATGGATAAAGAAGTTGTGGTATTTACTTACAAAGCAATATCACTCAGCAATGAAATCTGTGTCATCAGGCCCTTAGCAGCACAATGAGTGGATTCAGGTATGATGATTCTAACTGAAATAAGTCACACAGAAAAAGAAACATCATAAGATATCAGTAATACACGGAATGGAAACTTGGCTACACAGGAACTGAATTACAGAACAGAAGAGGGTCTCAAATTTAGAAAACCAACTTATGCTTGCTTAAGGGGAAAGGTGAGTTGGGGTGCTGCATAAAACCAGAGATTGAAATGAGCACAGATAAAGTTCCTTAAGCCAAATATGGAATAGACAAGAGCTACTCCTTGCTCAACGAAATGGACTCAACACCGCATATTAAACGCCTAAGAATGTACCTGACTAGTAAGTATCTTAAAACCTATGGATTGCTATGTCTCCGAAAGAGAATCAAGCATGTGTACAGGGGCATAAACGCAGCAGTGATAGGACTGGAGATGTTCGGTGAGCAAATGAAGACCCTTTGAAGTCATATTGCATGGTACCCATTCCACGGGTTTCAAATACCCACGTTTAAGGTATTCTTCCTTCAGCTGAAACATGCATGTGGAACCTAGAGTATGATCAACCATGTGATCGGGAGACGTGTTCAAATATGTCTCAGTTTTCGTACCCTGGTACTAGGGTGCAACATTCCAGACGCTTTACTAACACTCTCCCGACTTGCAGAGTCAGTCCCTTTAACCTCCTGTTTGGACCAGTTTGCAATTTCTGCGGAAGATGAACAGGAATAGCGAGAACCAATGAGAGACTAGCTGGAGGTGTCTGGACGGGCAAATTTAACTCTCATTTCCCACCAGGAAGAGGAATTAACCAAAGGCTCAGCGTGCCATGCCAGAACCAGATTAGGGCCTGAAGCCACCCTGCGGTGTTTCGGCCAGCTCACAAGAAAGTGAGTTGAAGAAAGGAGCTCAGGGGCACTGTAATTCACAAACCTGCAGAGTTATAAATGACAGCTATCGTCCAAAAATAGACTGAAGTAAGGCTGCCAAGAGGACTTGAAAGCGGGACAGAATTGCAGGAAACCGATTTCAGGAGGTAGACTGGAATTGCATTGAAAGCATAGGAAAAGAGGCAGAACGTCCACAATGATGCACTTGGCCAAAAAGGGCGTATGCGTTTTTTCCTGAATATATTCAGGAAAAAACGCATACACCCTTTTTGGCCAACCAAGCAAGCTTGCAAAGGAAATCTGCACTACAATGAAGTCTCACTTCCCCCCCGGTCAAAAGGGCCATCTGAAAAAAGTGTAAAATCCAGAAAGGCAGGACAGGCCATGGAGAACTGGGAGCCTTGTTATGCTGATCGGTGGGATGTAAATTGCCAACAGACACTCGGGAAAAGTGTATGGTGTTTCCTGAAACATCTAAAAAACAAAGCAACAGAGCCTAGGGCACTGCCACTTATGGTCCTATAGCTTAGGGAAATTAAAATCAAAAACACAGCCACCCCAAAGTTTGGAACGGCTCTGTTTACAAGAACCTCGTTTACAGTACAAGTTCAACATCGCAGAAAGTGAAAAATGGATAAAGAACTTGTGGTATTCACTTACAAAGCAATATCACTCAGCAATGAAATCTATGTCATCAGGCCCTTAGCAGCACAATGAGTGGATTCAGGTATGATGATTCTAACTGAAATAAGTCACACAGAAAAAGAAACATCATAAGATATCAGTAATACACGGAATGTAAACTTGGCTACACAGGAACTGAATTACAGAACAGAAGAGGGTCTCAAATTTAGAAAACCAACTTATGCTTGCTTAAGGGGAAAGGTGAGTTGGGGTGCTGCATAAAACCAGAGATTGAAATGAGCACAGATAAAGTTCCTTAAGCCAAATATGGAATAGACAAGAGCTACTCCTTGCTCAACGAAATGGACTCAACACCGCATATTAAACGCCTAAGAATGTACCTGACTAGTAAGTATCTTAAAACCTATGGATTGCTATGTCTCCGAAAGAGAATCAAGCATGTGTACAGGGGCATAAACGCAGCAGTGATAGGATTGGAGATGTTCGGTGAGCAAATGAAGACCCTTTGAAGTCATATTGCATGGTACCCATTCCACGGGTCTCAACTCTCCAGGTTTAAGGTATTCTTCCTTCAGCTAAAACATGCATGTGGAACCTAGAGTATGATCAACCATGTGATTGGGAGATGTGTTCAAATATGTCTCAGTTTTCGTACCCTGGTACTCGGGTGCAACATTCCAGACGCTTTACTAACACTCTCCCGACTTGCAGAGTCAGTCCCTTTAACCTCCTGTTTGGCCCAGTTTGCAATTTCTGCGGAAGATGAACAGGAATAGAGAGAACCAATGAGAGACTAGCTGGAGGTGTCTGGACGGGCAAATTTAACTCTCATTTCCCACCAGGAAGAGGAATTAACCAAAGGCTCAGCGTGCCATGCCAGAACCAGATTAGGGCCTGAAGCCACCCTGCGGTGTTTCGGCCAGCTCACAAAAAAGTGAGTGGAAGAAAGGAGCTCAGGGGCACTGTAATTCACAAACCTGCAGAGTTATAAATGACAGCTATGGTCCAAAAATATACTGAAGTAAGGCTGCCAAGAGGACTTGAAAGCGGGGCAGAATTGCAGGAAACTGATTTCAGGAGGTAGACTGGAATTGCATTGAAAGCATAGGAAAAGAGGCAGAACGTCCACAATGATGCACTTGGCCAAAAAGGGCGTATGCGTTTTTTCCTGAATATATTCAGGAAAAAACGCATACGCCCTTTTTGGCCAACCAAGCAAGCTTGCAAAGGAAATCTGCACTACAATGAAGTCTCACTTCCCCCCTGGTCAAAAGGGCCATCTGAAAAAAGTGTAAAATCCAGAAAGGCAGGACAGGCCATGGAGAACTGGGAGCCTTGTTATGCTGATGGGCGGGATGTAAATTGCCAACAACCACTGGAGAGAAGTGTATGGTGTTTCCTGAAACATCTAAAAAACAAAGCAACAGAGCCTAGGGCACTTCCACTTATGGTCCTATAGCTTAGGGAATTTAAAATCAAAAAGACACAGCCACCCCAAAGTTTGGAATGGCTCTGTTTACAAGAACCTCGTTTACAGTACAAGTTCAACATCGCAGAAAGTGAAAAATGGATAAAGAAGTTGTGGTATTTACTTACAAAGCAATATCACTCAGCAATGAAATCTGTGTCATCAGGCCCTTAGCAGCACAATGAGTGGATTCAGGTATGATGATTCTAACTGAAATAAGTCACACAGAAAAAGAAACATCATAAGATATCAGTAATACACGGAATGGAAACTTGGCTACACAGGAACTGAATTACAGAACAGAAGAGGGTCTCAAATTTAGAAAACCAACTTATGCTTGCTTAAGGGGAAAGGTGAGTTGGGGTGCTGCATAAAACCAGAGATTGAAATGAGCACAGATAAAGTTCCTTAAGCCAAATATGGAATAGACAAGAGCTACTCCTTGCTCAACGAAATGGACTCAACACCGCATATTAAACGCCTAAGAATGTACCTGACTAGTAAGTATCTTAAAACCTATGGATTGCTATGTCTCTGAAAGAGAATCAAGCATGTGTACAGGGGCATAAACGCAGCAGTGATAGGACTGGAGATGTTCGGTGAGCAAATGAAGACCCTTTGAAGTCATATTGCATGGTACCCATTCCACGGGTTTCAAATACCCACGTTTAAGGTATTCTTCCTTCAGCTGAAACATGCATGTGGAACCTAGAGTATGATCAACCATGTGATCGGGAGACGTGTTCAAATATGTCTCAGTTTTCGTACCCTGGTACTAGGGTGCAACATTCCAGACGCTTTACTAACACTCTCCCGACTTGCAGAGTCAGTCTCTTTAACCTCCTGTTTGGACCAGTTTGCAATTTCTGCGGAAGATGAACAGGAATAGCGAGAACCAATGAGAGACTAGCTGGAGGTGTCTGGACGGGCAAATTTAACTCTCATTTCCCACCAGGAAGAGGAATTAACCAAAGGCTCAGCGTGCCGTGCCGGAACCAGATTAGGGCCTGAAGCCATCCTGCGGTGTTGCGGCCAGGTCACAAGAAAGCGAGTTGAAGAAAGGAGCTCAGGGGCACTGTAATTCACAAACCTGCAGAGTTATAAATGACAGCTATCGTCCAAAAATAGACTGAAGTAAGGGTGCCAAGAGGACTTGAAAGCGGGGCAGAATTGCAGGAAACCGATTTCAGGAGGTAGACTGGAATTGCATTGAAAGCATAGGAAAAGAGGCAGAACGTCCACAATGATGCACTTGGCCAAAAAGGGCGTATGCGTTTTTTCCTGAATATATTCAGGAAAAAACGCATACGCCCTTTTTGGCCAACCAAGCAAGCTTGCAAAGGAAATCTGCACTACAATGAAGTCTCACTTCCCCCCCGGTCAAAAGGGCCATCTGAAAAAAGTGTAAAATCCAGAAAGGCAGGACAGGCCATGGAGAACTGGGAGCCTTGTTATGCTGATCGGTGGGATGTAAATTGCCAACAGACACTCGGGAAAAGTGTATGGTGTTTCCTGAAACATCTAAAAAACAAAGCAACAGAGCCTAGGGCACTGCCACTTATGGTCCTATAGCTTAGGGAAATTAAAATCAAAAACACAGCCACCCCAAAGTTTGGAACGGCTCTGTTTACAAGAACCTCGTTTACAGTACAAGTTCAACATCGCAGAAAGTGAAAAATGGATAAAGAACTTGTGGTATTCACTTACAAAGCAATATCACTCAGCAATGAAATCTATGTCATCAGGCCCTTAGCAGCACAATGAGTGGATTCAGGTATGATGATTCTAACTGAAATAAGTCACACAGAAAAAGAAACATCATAAGATATCAGTAATACACGGAATGTAAACTTGGCTACACAGGAACTGAATTACAGAACAGAAGAGGGTCTCAAATTTAGAAAACCAACTTATGCTTGCTTAAGGGGAAAGGTGAGTTGGGGTGCTGCATAAAACCAGAGATTGAAATGAGCACAGATAAAGTTCCTTAAGCCAAATATGGAATAGACAAGAGCTACTCCTTGCTCAACGAAATGGACTCAACACCGCATATTAAACGCCTAAGAATGTACCTGACTAGTAAGTATCTTAAAACCTATGGATTGCTATGTCTCCGAAAGAGAATCAAGCATGTGTACAGGGGCATAAACGCAGCAGTGATAGGATTGGAGATGTTCGGTGAGCAAATGAAGACCCTTTGAAGTCATATTGCATGGTACCCATTCCACGGGTCTCAACTCTCCAGGTTTAAGGTATTCTTCCTTCAGCTAAAACATGCATGTGGAACCTAGAGTATGATCAACCATGTGATTGGGAGATGTGTTCAAATATGTCTCAGTTTTCGTACCCTGGTACTCGGGTGCAACATTCCAGACGCTTTACTAACACTGTCCCGACTTGCAGAGTCAGTCCCTTTAACCTCCTGTTTGGCCCAGTTTGCAATTTCTGCGGAAGATGAACAGGAATAGAGAGAACCAATGAGAGACTAGCTGGAGGTGTCTGGACGGGCAAATTTAACTCTCATTTCCCACCAGGAAGAGGAATTAACCAAAGGCTCAGCGTGCCATGCCAGAACCAGATTAGGGCCTGAAGCCACCCTGCGGTGTTTCGGCCAGCTCACAAAAAAGTGAGTGGAAGAAAGGAGCTCAGGGGCACTGTAATTCACAAACCTGCAGAGTTATAAATGACAGCTATGGTCCAAAAATATACTGAAGTAAGGCTGCCAAGAGGACTTGAAAGCGGGGCAGAATTGCAGGAAACTGATTTCAGGAGGTAGACTGGAATTGCATTGAAAGCATAGGAAAAGAGGCAGAACGTCCACAATGATGCACTTGGCCAAAAAGGGCGTATGCGTTTTTTCCTGAATATATTCAGGAAAAAACGCATACGCCCTTTTTGGCCAACCAAGCAAGCTTGCAAAGGAAATCTGCACTACAATGAAGTCTCACTTCCCCCCTGGTCAAAAGGGCCATCTGAAAAAAGTGTAAAATCCAGAAAGGCAGGACAGGCCATGGAGAACTGGGAGCCTTGTTATGCTGATGGGCGGGATGTAAATTGCCAACAACCACTGGAGAGAAGTGTATGGTGTTTCCTGAAACATCTAAAAAACAAAGCAACAGAGCCTAGGGCACTTCCACTTATGGTCCTATAGCTTAGGGAATTTAAAATCAAAAAGACACAGCCACCCCAAAGTTTGGAATGGCTCTGTTTACAAGAACCTCGTTTACAGTACAAGTTCAACATCGCAGAAAGTGAAAAATGGATAAAGAAGTTGTGGTATTTACTTACAAAGCAATATCACTCAGCAATGAAATCTGTGTCATCAGGCCCTTAGCAGCACAATGAGTGGATTCAGGTATGATGATTCTAACTGAAATAAGTCACACAGAAAAAGAAACATCATAAGATATCAGTAATACACGGAATGGAAACTTGGCTACACAGGAACTGAATTACAGAACAGAAGAGGGTCTCAAATTTAGAAAACCAACTTATGCTTGCTTAAGGGGAAAGGTGAGTTGGGGTGCTGCATAAAACCAGAGATTGAAATGAGCACAGATAAAGTTCCTTAAGCCAAATATGGAATAGACAAGAGCTACTCCTTGCTCAACGAAATGGACTCAACACCGCATATTAAACGCCTAAGAATGTACCTGACTAGTAAGTATCTTAAAACCTATGGATTGCTATGTCTCTGAAAGAGAATCAAGCATGTGTACAGGGGCATAAACGCAGCAGTGATAGGACTGGAGATGTTCGGTGAGCAAATGAAGACCCTTTGAAGTCATATTGCATGGTACCCATTCCACGGGTTTCAAATACCCACGTTTAAGGTATTCTTCCTTCAGCTGAAACATGCATGTGGAACCTAGAGTATGATCAACCATGTGATCGGGAGACGTGTTCAAATATGTCTCAGTTTTCGTACCCTGGTACTAGGGTGCAACATTCCAGACGCTTTACTAACACTCTCCCGACTTGCAGAGTCAGTCTCTTTAACCTCCTGTTTGGACCAGTTTGCAATTTCTGCGGAAGATGAACAGGAATAGCGAGAACCAATGAGAGACTAGCTGGAGGTGTCTGGACGGGCAAATTTAACTCTCATTTCCCACCAGGAAGAGGAATTAACCAAAGGCTCAGCGTGCCGTGCCGGAACCAGATTAGGGCCTGAATCCATCCTGCGGTGTTGCGGCCAGGTCACAAGAAAGCGAGTTGAAGAAAGGAGCTCAGGGGCACTGTAATTCACAAACCTGCAGAGTTATAAATGACAGCTATCGTCCAAAAATAGACTGAAGTAAGGCTGCCAAGAGGACTTGAAAGCGGGGCAGAATTGCAGGAAACCGATTTCAGGAGGTAGACTGGAATTGCATTGAAAGCATAGGAAAAGAGGCAGAACGTCCACAATGATGCACTTGGCCAAAAAGGGCGTATGCGTTTTTTCCTGAATATATTCAGGAAAAAACGCATACGCCCTTTTTGGCCAACCAAGCAAGCTTGCAAAGGAAATCTGCACTACAATGAAGTCTCACTTCCCCCCCGGTCAAAAGGGCCATCTGAAAAAAGTGTAAAATCCAGAAAGGCAGGACAGGCCATGGAGAACTGGGAGCCTTGTTATGCTGATCGGTGGGATGTAAATTGCCAACAGACACTCGGGAAAAGTGTATGGTGTTTCCTGAAACATCTAAAAAACAAAGCAACAGAGCCTAGGGCACTGCCACTTATGGTCCTATAGCTTAGGGAAATTAAAATCAAAAAAACACAGCCACCCCAAAGTTTGGAACGGCTCTGTTTACAAGAACCTCGTTTACAGTACAAGTTCAACATCGCAGAAAGTGAAAAATGGATAAAGAACTTGTGGTATTCACTTACAAAGCAATATCACTCAGCAATGAAATCTGTGTCATCAGGCCCTTAGCAGCACAATGAGTGGATTCAGGTATGATGATTCTAACTGAAATAAGTCACACAGAAAAAGAAACATCATAAGATATCAGTAATACACGGAATGTAAACTTGGCTACACAGGAACTGAATTACAGAACAGAACAGGGTCTCAAATTTAGAAAACCAACTTATGCTTGCTTAAGGGTAAAGGTGAGTTGGGGTGCTGCATAAAACCAGAGATTGAAATGAGCACAGATAAAGTTCCTTAAGCCAAATATGGAATAGACAAGAGCTACTCCTTGCTCAACGAAATGGACTCCACACCCCATATTAAACGCCTAAGAATATACCTGACTAGTAAGTATCTTAAAACCTATGGATTGCTATGTCTCCAAAAGAGAATCAAGCGTGTGTACAAGGGTCATAAACGCAGCAGTGATAGGATTGGAGAGGTTCGGTGAGCAAATGAAGACCCTTTGAAGTCATTTTGCATGGTACCCATTCCACGGGTTTCAACTACCCATGTTTAAGGTATTCTTCCTTCAGCTAAAACATGCATGTGGAACCTAGAGTATGATCAACCATGTGATCGGGAGACGTGTTCAAATATGTTTCAGTTTTCGTCCCCTGGTACCTCGGTGCAACATTCCAGACGCTTTACTAACACTCTCCCGACTTGGAGAGTCAGTCCCTTTAACCTCCTGTTTGGCCCAGTTTGCAATTTCTGCGGAAGATGAACAGGAATAGCGAGAACCAATGAGAGGCTAGCTGGAGGTGTCTGGACGGGCAAATTTAACTCTCATTTCCCACCAGTAAGAGGAAATAACCAAAGGCTCAGCATGCCGGGCCGGAACCAGATTAGGGCCTGAAGCCATCCTGCGGTGTTGCGGCCAGGTCACAAGAGAGCGAGTTGAAGAAAGGAGCTCAGGGGCACTGTAATTCACAAACCTGCAGAGTTATAAATGACAGCTATCGTCCAAAAATAGACTGAAGTAAGGCTGCCAAGAGGACTTGAAAGCGGGGCAGAATTGCAGGAAACCGATTTCAGGAGGTAGACTGGAATTGCATTGAAAGCATAGGAAAAGAGGCAGAACGTCCACAATGATGCACTTGGCCAAAAAGGGCGTATGCGTTTTTTCCTGAATATATTCAGGAAAAAACGCATACGCCCTTTTTGGCCAACCAAGCAAGCTTGCAAAGGAAATCTGCACTACAATGAAGTCTCACTTCCCCCCGGTCAAAAGGGCCATCTGAAAAAACTGTAAAATCCAGAAAGGCAGGACAGGCCATGGAGAACTGGGAGCCTTGTTATGCTGATGGGCGGGATGTAAATTGCCAACAACCACTTGGGAGAAGTGTATGGTGTTTCCTGAAACATCTAAAAAACAAAGCAACAGAACGTAGGGCACTTCCACTTATGGTCCTATAGCTTAGGGAAATTAAAATCAAAAAGACACAGCCACCCCAAAGTTTGCAACGGCTCTGTTTACAAGAACCTCTTTTACAGTACAAGTTCAACATCGCAGAAAGTGAAAAATGGATAAAGAAGTTGTGGTATTTACTTACAAAGCAATATCACTCAGCAATGAAATCTGTGTCATCAGGCCCTTAGCAGCACAATGAGTGGATTCAGGTATGATGATTCTAACTGAAATAAGTCACACAGAAAAAGAAACATCATAGGATATCAGTAATACACGGAATGTAAACTTGGCTACACAGGAACTGAATTACAGAACAGAACAGGGTCTCAAATTTAGAAAACCAACTTATGCTT
Organism: Stenella coeruleoalba; assembly: GCF_951394435.1. Lineage (NCBI taxonomy): Eukaryota > Metazoa > Chordata > Mammalia > Artiodactyla > Delphinidae > Stenella > Stenella coeruleoalba. The sequence continues at coordinate 3,484,955 of NW_027646159.1, read as the reverse complement.
GCTTAAGGGGAAAGGTGAGTTGGGGTGCTGCATAAAACCAGAGATTGAAATGAGCACAGATAAAGTTCCTTAAGCCAAATATGGAATAGACAAGAGCTACTCCTTGCTCAACGAAATGGACTCAACACCGCATATTAAATGCCTAAGAATGTACCTGACTAGTAAGTATCTTAAAACCTATGGATTGCTATGTCTCCGAAAGAGAATCAAGCATGTGTACAGGGGCATAAACGCAGCAGTGATAGGATTGGAGAGGTTCGGTGAGCAAATGAAGACCCTTTGAAGTCATATTGCATGGTACCCATTACACGGGTCTCAACTCTCCAGGTTTAAGGTATTCTTCCTTCAGCTAAAACATGCATGTGGAACCCAAGTATGATCAACCATGTGAACGGGAGACGTGTTCAAATATGTCTCAGTTTTCCTCCCCTGGTACTCGGGTGCAACATTCCAGACACTTTACTAACACTCTCCCCACTTGGAGAGTCAGCGCCTTTAACCTCCTGTTTGGCCCAGTTTGTAATTTCTGCGGAAGATGAACAGGAATAGCGAGAACCAATGAGAGGCTAGCTGGAGGTGTCTGGATGGGCAAATTTAACTCTCATTTCCCACCAGGAAGAGGAAATAACCAAAGGCTCAGTGTGCCGTGCCGGATACAGATTAGGGCCTGAAGCCATCCTGCGGTGTTGCGGCCAGCTCAAAAGAAAGCGAGTTGAAGAAAGGAGCTCAGGGGCACTGTAATTCACAAACCTGCAGAGTTATAAATGACAGCTATCGTCCAAAAATAGACTGAAGTAAGGCTGCCAAGAGGACTTGAAAGCGGGGCAGAATTGCAGGAAACCGATTTCAGGAGGTAGACTGGAATTGCATTGAAAGCATAGGAAAAGAGGCAGAACGTCCACAATGATGCACTTGGCCAAAAAGGGCGTATGCGTTTTTTCCTGAATATATTCAGGAAAAAACGCATACGCCCTTTTTGGCCAACCAAGCAAGCTTGCAAAGGAAATCTGCACTACAATGAAGTCTCATTTCCCCCTGGTCAAAAGGGCCATCTGAAAAAAGTGTAAAATCCAGAAAGGCAGGACAGGCCATGGAGAACTGGGAGCCTTGTTATGCTGATGGGCGGGATGTAAATTGCCAACAACCACTCGGGAGAAGTGTATGGTGTTTCCTGAAACATCTAAAAAACAAAGCCACAGAGCCTAGGGCACTTCCACTTATGGTCCTATAGCTTAGGGAATTTAAAATCAAAAAGACACAGCCACCCCAAAATTTGGAACGGCTCTGTTTACAAGAACCTCGTTTACAGTACAAGTTCAACATCGCAGAAAGTGAAAAATGGATAAAGAAGTTGTGGTATTTACTTACAAAGCAATATCACTCAGCAATGAAATCTGTGTCATCAGGCCCTTAGCAGCACAATGAGTGGATTCAGGTATGATGATTCTAACTGAAATAAGTCACACAGAAAAAGAAACATCATAAGATATCAGTAATACACGGAATATAAACTTGGCTACACAGGAACTGAATTACAGAACAGAAGAGGGTCTCAAATTTAGAAAACCAACTTATGCTTGCTTAAGGGGAAAGGTGAGTTGGGGTGCGGCATAAAACCAGAGATTGAAATGAGCACAGATAAAGTTCCTTAAGCCAAATATGGAATAGACAAGAGCTACTCCTTGCTCAACGAAATGGACTCAACACCGCATATTAAACGCCTAAGAATGTACCTGACTAGTAAGTATCTTAAAACCTATGGATTGCTATGTCTCCGAAAGAGAATCAAGCATGTGTACAGGGGCATAAACGCAGCAGTGATAGGATTGGAGATGTTCGGTGAGCAAATGAAGACCCTTTGAAGTCATATTGCATGGTACTCATTCCACGGGTCTCAACTCTCCAGGTTTAAGGTATTCTTCCTTCAGCTAAAACATGCATGTGGAACCTAGAGTATGATCAACCATGTGATTGGGAGATGTGTTCAAATATGTCTCAGTTTTCGTACCCTGGTACTCGAGTGCAACATTCCAGACGCTTTACTAACACTCTCCCGACTTGGAGAGTCAGTCCCTTTAACCTCCTGTTTGGCCCAGTTTGCAATTTCTGCGGAAGATGAACAGGAATAGAGAGAACCAATGAGAGACTAGCTGGAGGTGTCTGGACGGGCAAATTTAACTCTCATTTCCCACCAGGAAGAGGAATTAACCAAAGGCTCAGCGTGCCATGCCAGAACCAGATTAGGGCCTGAAGCCACCCTGCGGTGTTTCGGCCAGCTCACAAGAAAGTGAGTTGAAGAAAGGAGCTCAGGGGCACTGTAATTCACAAACCTGCAGAGTTATAAATGACAGCTATCGTCCAAAAATATACTGAAGAAAGGCTGCCAAGAGGACTTGAAAGCGGGGCAGAATTGCAGGAAACTGATTTCAGGAGGTAGACTGGAATTGCATTGAAAGCATAGGAAAAGAGGCAGAACGTCCACAATGATGCACTTGGCCAAAAAGGGCGTATGCGTTTTTTCCTGAATATATTCAGGAAAAAACGCATACGCCCTTTTTGGCCAACCAAGCAAGCTTGCAAAGGAAATCTGCACTACAATGAAGTCTCACTTCCCCCCTGGTCAAAAGGGCCATCTGAAAAAAGTGTAAAATCCAGAAAGGCAGGACAGGCCATGGAGAACTGGGAGCCTTGTTATGCTGATGGGCGGGATGTAAATTGCCAACAACCACTGGAGAGAAGTGTATGGTGTTTCCTGAAACATCTAAAAAACAAAGCAACAGAGCCTAGGGCACTTCCACTTATGGTCCTATAGCTTAGGGAATTTAAAATCAAAAAGACACAGCCACCCCAAAGTTTGGAATGGCTCTGTTTACAAGAACCTCGTTTACAGTACAAGTTCAACATCGCAGAAAGTGAAAAATGGATAAAGAAGTTGTGGTATTTACTTACAAAGCAATATCACTCAGCAATGAAATCTGTGTCATCAGGCCCTTAGCAGCACAATGAGTGGATTCAGGTATGATGATTCTAACTGAAATAAGTCACACAGAAAAAGAAACATCATAAGATATCAGTAATACACGGAATGGAAACTTGGCTACACAGGAACTGAATTACAGAACAGAAGAGGGTCTCAAATTTAGAAAACCAACTTATGCTTGCTTAAGGGGAAAGGTGAGTTGGGGTGCTGCATAAAACCAGAGATTGAAATGAGCACAGATAAAGTTCCTTAAGCCAAATATGGAATAGACAAGAGCTACTCCTTGCTCAACGAAATGGACTCAACACCGCATATTAAACGCCTAAGAATGTACCTGACTAGTAAGTATCTTAAAACCTATGGATTGCTATGTCTCCGAAAGAGAATCAAGCATGTGTACAGGGGCATAAACGCAGCAGTGATAGGACTGGAGATGTTCGGTGAGCAAATGAAGACCCTTTGAAGTCATATTGCATGGTACCCATTCCACGGGTTTCAAATACCCACGTTTAAGGTATTCTTCCTTCAGCTGAAACATGCATGTGGAACCTAGAGTATGATCAACCATGTGATCGGGAGACGTGTTCAAATATGTCTCAGTTTTCGTACCCTGGTACTAGGGTGCAACATTCCAGACGCTTTACTAACACTCTCCCGACTTGCAGAGTCAGTCCCTTTAACCTCCTGTTTGGACCAGTTTGCAATTTCTGCGGAAGATGAACAGGAATAGCGAGAACCAATGAGAGACTAGCTGGAGGTGTCTGGACGGGCAAATTTAACTCTCATTTCCCACCAGGAAGAGGAATTAACCAAAGGCTCAGCGTGCCATGCCAGAACCAGATTAGGGCCTGAAGCCACCCTGCGGTGTTTCGGCCAGCTCACAAGAAAGTGAGTTGAAGAAAGGAGCTCAGGGGCATTGTAATTCACAAACCTGCAGAGTTATAAATGACAGCTATCGTCCAAAAATAGACTGAATTAAGGCTGCCAAGAGGACTTGAAAGCGGGGCAGAATTGCAGGAAACCGAATTCAGGAGGTAGACTGGAATTGCATTGAAAGCATAGGAAAAGAGGCAGAACGTCCACAATGATGCACTTGGCCAAAAAGGGCGTATGCGTTTTTTCCTGAATATATTCAGGAAAAAACGCATACGCCCTTTTTGGCCAACCAAGCAAGCTTGCAAAGGAAATCTGCACTACAATGAAGTCTCACTTCCCCCCCGGTCAAAAGGGCCATCTGAAAAAAGTGTAAAATCCAGAAAGGCAGGACAGGCCATGGAGAACTGGGAGCCTTGTTATGCTGATCGGTGGGATGTAAATTGCCAACAGACACTCGGGAAAAGTGTATGGTGTTTCCTGAAACATCTAAAAAACAAAGCAACAGAGCCTAGGGCACTGCCACTTATGGTCCTATAGCTTAGGGAAATTAAAATCAAAAAAACACAGCCACCCCAAAGTTTGGAACGGCTCTGTTTACAAGAACCTCGTTTACAGTACAAGTTAAACATCGCAGAAAGTGAAAAATGGATAAAGAACTTGTGGTATTCACTTACAAAGCAATATCACTCAGCAATGAAATCTATGTCATCAGGCCCTTAGCAGCACAATGAGTGGATTCAGGTATGATGATTCTAACTGAAATAAGTCACACAGAAAAAGAAACATCATAAGATATCAGTAATACACGGAATGGAAACTTGGCTACACAGGAACTGAATTACAGAACAGAAGAGGGTCTCAAATTTAGAAAACCAACTTATGCTTGCTTAAGGGGAAAGGTGAGTTGGGGTGCTGCATAAAACCAGAGATTGAAATGAGCACAGATAAAGTTCCTTAAGCCAAATATGGAATAGACAAGAGCTACTCCTTGCTCAACGAAATGGACTCAACACCGCATATTAAACGCCTAAGAATGTACCTGACTAGTAAGTATCTTAAAACCTATGGATTGCTATGTCTCCGAAAGAGAATCAAGCATGTGTACAGGGGCATAAACGCAGCAGTGATAGGATTGGAGATGTTCGGTGAGCAAATGAAGACCCTTTGAAGTCATATTGCATGGTACCCATTCCACGGGTCTCAACTCTCCAGGTTTAAGGTATTCTTCCTTCAGCTAAAACATGCATGTGGAACCTAGAGTATGATCAACCATGTGATTGGGAGATGTGTTCAAATATGTCTCAGTTTTCGTACCCTGGTACTCGGGTGCAACATTCCAGACGCTTTACTAACACTCTCCCGACTTGCAGAGTCAGTCCCTTTAACCTCCTGTTTGGACCAGTTTGCAATTTCTGCGGAAGATGAACAGGAATAGAGAGAACCAATGAGAGACTAGCTGGAGGTGTCTGGACGGGCAAATTTAACTCTCATTTCCCACCAGGAAGAGGAAATAACCAAAGGCTCAGCGTGCCATGCCAGAACCAGATTAGGGCCTGAAGCCACCCTGCGGTGTTTCGGCCAGCTCACAAGAAAGTGAGTTGAAGAAAGGAGCTCAGGGGCACTGTAATTCACAAACCTGCAGAGTTATAAATGACAGCTATCGTCCAAAAATATACTGAAGTAAGGCTGCCAAGAGGACTTGAAAGCGGGGCAGAATTGCAGGAAACTGATTTCAGGAGGTAGACTGGAATTGCATTGAAAGCATAGGAAAAGAGGCAGAACGTCCACAATGATGCACTTGGCCAAAAAGGGCGTATGCGTTTTTTCCTGAATATATTCAGGAAAAAACGCATACGCCCTTTTTGGCCAACCAAGCAAGCTTGCAAAGGAAATCTGCACTACAATGAAGTCTCACTTCCCCCCTGGTCAAAAGGGCCATCTGAAAAAAGTGTAAAATCCAGAAAGGCAGGACAGGCCATGGAGAACTGGGAGCCTTGTTATGCTGATGGGCGGGATGTAAATTGCCAACAACCACTGGAGAGAAGTGTATGGTGTTTCCTGAAACATCTAAAAAACAAAGCAACAGAGCCTAGGGCACTTCCACTTATGGTCCTATAGCTTAGGGAATTTAAAATCAAAAAGACACAGCCACCCCAAAGTTTGGAATGGCTCTGTTTACAAGAACCTCGTTTACAGTACAAGTTCAACATCGCAGAAAGTGAAAAATGGATAAAGAAGTTGTGGTATTTACTTACAAAGCAATATCACTCAGCAATGAAATCTGTGTCATCAGGCCCTTAGCAGCACAATGAGTGGATTCAGGTATGATGATTCTAACTGAAATAAGTCACACAGAAAAAGAAACATCATAAGATATCAGTAATACACGGAATGGAAACTTGGCTACACAGGAACTGAATTACAGAACAGAAGAGGGTCTCAAATTTAGAAAACCAACTTATGCTTGCTTAAGGGGAAAGGTGAGTTGGGGTGCTGCATAAAACCAGAGATTGAAATGAGCACAGATAAAGTTCCTTAAGCCAAATATGGAATAGACAAGAGCTACTCCTTGCTCAACGAAATGGACTCAACACCGCATATTAAACGCCTAAGAATGTACCTGACTAGTAAGTATCTTAAAACCTATGGATTGCTATGTCTCCGAAAGAGAATCAAGCATGTGTACAGGGGCATAAACGCAGCAGTGATAGGACTGGAGATGTTCGGTGAGCAAATGAAGACCCTTTGAAGTCATATTGCATGGTACCCATTCCACGGGTTTCAAATACCCACGTTTAAGGTATTCTTCCTTCAGCTGAAACATGCATGTGGAACCTAGAGTATGATCAACCATGTGATCGGGAGACGTGTTCAAATATGTCTCAGTTTTCGTACCCTGGTACTAGGGTGCAACATTCCAGACGCTTTACTAACACTCTCCCGACTTGCAGAGTCAGTCCCTTTAACCTCCTGTTTGGACCAGTTTGCAATTTCTGCGGAAGATGAACAGGAATAGCGAGAACCAATGAGAGACTAGCTGGAGGTGTCTGGACGGGCAAATTTAACTCTCATTTCCCACCAGGAAGAGGAATTAACCAAAGGCTCAGCGTGCCATGCCAGAACCAGATTAGGGCCTGAAGCCACCCTGCGGTGTTTCGGCCAGCTCACAAGAAAGTGAGTTGAAGAAAGGAGCTCAGGGGCACTGTAATTCACAAACCTGCAGAGTTATAAATGACAGCTATCGTCCAAAAATAGACTGAAGTAAGGCTGCCAAGAGGACTTGAAAGCGGGACAGAATTGCAGGAAACCGATTTCAGGAGGTAGACTGGAATTGCATTGAAAGCATAGGAAAAGAGGCAGAACGTCCACAATGATGCACTTGGCCAAAAAGGGCGTATGCGTTTTTTCCTGAATATATTCAGGAAAAAACGCATACACCCTTTTTGGCCAACCAAGCAAGCTTGCAAAGGAAATCTGCACTACAATGAAGTCTCACTTCCCCCCCGGTCAAAAGGGCCATCTGAAAAAAGTGTAAAATCCAGAAAGGCAGGACAGGCCATGGAGAACTGGGAGCCTTGTTATGCTGATCGGTGGGATGTAAATTGCCAACAGACACTCGGGAAAAGTGTATGGTGTTTCCTGAAACATCTAAAAAACAAAGCAACAGAGCCTAGGGCACTGCCACTTATGGTCCTATAGCTTAGGGAAATTAAAATCAAAAACACAGCCACCCCAAAGTTTGGAACGGCTCTGTTTACAAGAACCTCGTTTACAGTACAAGTTCAACATCGCAGAAAGTGAAAAATGGATAAAGAACTTGTGGTATTCACTTACAAAGCAATATCACTCAGCAATGAAATCTATGTCATCAGGCCCTTAGCAGCACAATGAGTGGATTCAGGTATGATGATTCTAACTGAAATAAGTCACACAGAAAAAGAAACATCATAAGATATCAGTAATACACGGAATGTAAACTTGGCTACACAGGAACTGAATTACAGAACAGAAGAGGGTCTCAAATTTAGAAAACCAACTTATGCTTGCTTAAGGGGAAAGGTGAGTTGGGGTGCTGCATAAAACCAGAGATTGAAATGAGCACAGATAAAGTTCCTTAAGCCAAATATGGAATAGACAAGAGCTACTCCTTGCTCAACGAAATGGACTCAACACCGCATATTAAACGCCTAAGAATGTACCTGACTAGTAAGTATCTTAAAACCTATGGATTGCTATGTCTCCGAAAGAGAATCAAGCATGTGTACAGGGGCATAAACGCAGCAGTGATAGGATTGGAGATGTTCGGTGAGCAAATGAAGACCCTTTGAAGTCATATTGCATGGTACCCATTCCACGGGTCTCAACTCTCCAGGTTTAAGGTATTCTTCCTTCAGCTAAAACATGCATGTGGAACCTAGAGTATGATCAACCATGTGATTGGGAGATGTGTTCAAATATGTCTCAGTTTTCGTACCCTGGTACTCGGGTGCAACATTCCAGACGCTTTACTAACACTCTCCCGACTTGCAGAGTCAGTCCCTTTAACCTCCTGTTTGGCCCAGTTTGCAATTTCTGCGGAAGATGAACAGGAATAGAGAGAACCAATGAGAGACTAGCTGGAGGTGTCTGGACGGGCAAATTTAACTCTCATTTCCCACCAGGAAGAGGAATTAACCAAAGGCTCAGCGTGCCATGCCAGAACCAGATTAGGGCCTGAAGCCACCCTGCGGTGTTTCGGCCAGCTCACAAAAAAGTGAGTGGAAGAAAGGAGCTCAGGGGCACTGTAATTCACAAACCTGCAGAGTTATAAATGACAGCTATGGTCCAAAAATATACTGAAGTAAGGCTGCCAAGAGGACTTGAAAGCGGGGCAGAATTGCAGGAAACTGATTTCAGGAGGTAGACTGGAATTGCATTGAAAGCATAGGAAAAGAGGCAGAACGTCCACAATGATGCACTTGGCCAAAAAGGGCGTATGCGTTTTTTCCTGAATATATTCAGGAAAAAACGCATACGCCCTTTTTGGCCAACCAAGCAAGCTTGCAAAGGAAATCTGCACTACAATGAAGTCTCACTTCCCCCCTGGTCAAAAGGGCCATCTGAAAAAAGTGTAAAATCCAGAAAGGCAGGACAGGCCATGGAGAACTGGGAGCCTTGTTATGCTGATGGGCGGGATGTAAATTGCCAACAACCACTGGAGAGAAGTGTATGGTGTTTCCTGAAACATCTAAAAAACAAAGCAACAGAGCCTAGGGCACTTCCACTTATGGTCCTATAGCTTAGGGAATTTAAAATCAAAAAGACACAGCCACCCCAAAGTTTGGAATGGCTCTGTTTACAAGAACCTCGTTTACAGTACAAGTTCAACATCGCAGAAAGTGAAAAATGGATAAAGAAGTTGTGGTATTTACTTACAAAGCAATATCACTCAGCAATGAAATCTGTGTCATCAGGCCCTTAGCAGCACAATGAGTGGATTCAGGTATGATGATTCTAACTGAAATAAGTCACACAGAAAAAGAAACATCATAAGATATCAGTAATACACGGAATGGAAACTTGGCTACACAGGAACTGAATTACAGAACAGAAGAGGGTCTCAAATTTAGAAAACCAACTTATGCTTGCTTAAGGGGAAAGGTGAGTTGGGGTGCTGCATAAAACCAGAGATTGAAATGAGCACAGATAAAGTTCCTTAAGCCAAATATGGAATAGACAAGAGCTACTCCTTGCTCAACGAAATGGACTCAACACCGCATATTAAACGCCTAAGAATGTACCTGACTAGTAAGTATCTTAAAACCTATGGATTGCTATGTCTCTGAAAGAGAATCAAGCATGTGTACAGGGGCATAAACGCAGCAGTGATAGGACTGGAGATGTTCGGTGAGCAAATGAAGACCCTTTGAAGTCATATTGCATGGTACCCATTCCACGGGTTTCAAATACCCACGTTTAAGGTATTCTTCCTTCAGCTGAAACATGCATGTGGAACCTAGAGTATGATCAACCATGTGATCGGGAGACGTGTTCAAATATGTCTCAGTTTTCGTACCCTGGTACTAGGGTGCAACATTCCAGACGCTTTACTAACACTCTCCCGACTTGCAGAGTCAGTCTCTTTAACCTCCTGTTTGGACCAGTTTGCAATTTCTGCGGAAGATGAACAGGAATAGCGAGAACCAATGAGAGACTAGCTGGAGGTGTCTGGACGGGCAAATTTAACTCTCATTTCCCACCAGGAAGAGGAATTAACCAAAGGCTCAGCGTGCCGTGCCGGAACCAGATTAGGGCCTGAAGCCATCCTGCGGTGTTGCGGCCAGGTCACAAGAAAGCGAGTTGAAGAAAGGAGCTCAGGGGCACTGTAATTCACAAACCTGCAGAGTTATAAATGACAGCTATCGTCCAAAAATAGACTGAAGTAAGGGTGCCAAGAGGACTTGAAAGCGGGGCAGAATTGCAGGAAACCGATTTCAGGAGGTAGACTGGAATTGCATTGAAAGCATAGGAAAAGAGGCAGAACGTCCACAATGATGCACTTGGCCAAAAAGGGCGTATGCGTTTTTTCCTGAATATATTCAGGAAAAAACGCATACGCCCTTTTTGGCCAACCAAGCAAGCTTGCAAAGGAAATCTGCACTACAATGAAGTCTCACTTCCCCCCCGGTCAAAAGGGCCATCTGAAAAAAGTGTAAAATCCAGAAAGGCAGGACAGGCCATGGAGAACTGGGAGCCTTGTTATGCTGATCGGTGGGATGTAAATTGCCAACAGACACTCGGGAAAAGTGTATGGTGTTTCCTGAAACATCTAAAAAACAAAGCAACAGAGCCTAGGGCACTGCCACTTATGGTCCTATAGCTTAGGGAAATTAAAATCAAAAACACAGCCACCCCAAAGTTTGGAACGGCTCTGTTTACAAGAACCTCGTTTACAGTACAAGTTCAACATCGCAGAAAGTGAAAAATGGATAAAGAACTTGTGGTATTCACTTACAAAGCAATATCACTCAGCAATGAAATCTATGTCATCAGGCCCTTAGCAGCACAATGAGTGGATTCAGGTATGATGATTCTAACTGAAATAAGTCACACAGAAAAAGAAACATCATAAGATATCAGTAATACACGGAATGTAAACTTGGCTACACAGGAACTGAATTACAGAACAGAAGAGGGTCTCAAATTTAGAAAACCAACTTATGCTTGCTTAAGGGGAAAGGTGAGTTGGGGTGCTGCATAAAACCAGAGATTGAAATGAGCACAGATAAAGTTCCTTAAGCCAAATATGGAATAGACAAGAGCTACTCCTTGCTCAACGAAATGGACTCAACACCGCATATTAAACGCCTAAGAATGTACCTGACTAGTAAGTATCTTAAAACCTATGGATTGCTATGTCTCCGAAAGAGAATCAAGCATGTGTACAGGGGCATAAACGCAGCAGTGATAGGATTGGAGATGTTCGGTGAGCAAATGAAGACCCTTTGAAGTCATATTGCATGGTACCCATTCCACGGGTCTCAACTCTCCAGGTTTAAGGTATTCTTCCTTCAGCTAAAACATGCATGTGGAACCTAGAGTATGATCAACCATGTGATTGGGAGATGTGTTCAAATATGTCTCAGTTTTCGTACCCTGGTACTCGGGTGCAACATTCCAGACGCTTTACTAACACTGTCCCGACTTGCAGAGTCAGTCCCTTTAACCTCCTGTTTGGCCCAGTTTGCAATTTCTGCGGAAGATGAACAGGAATAGAGAGAACCAATGAGAGACTAGCTGGAGGTGTCTGGACGGGCAAATTTAACTCTCATTTCCCACCAGGAAGAGGAATTAACCAAAGGCTCAGCGTGCCATGCCAGAACCAGATTAGGGCCTGAAGCCACCCTGCGGTGTTTCGGCCAGCTCACAAAAAAGTGAGTGGAAGAAAGGAGCTCAGGGGCACTGTAATTCACAAACCTGCAGAGTTATAAATGACAGCTATGGTCCAAAAATATACTGAAGTAAGGCTGCCAAGAGGACTTGAAAGCGGGGCAGAATTGCAGGAAACTGATTTCAGGAGGTAGACTGGAATTGCATTGAAAGCATAGGAAAAGAGGCAGAACGTCCACAATGATGCACTTGGCCAAAAAGGGCGTATGCGTTTTTTCCTGAATATATTCAGGAAAAAACGCATACGCCCTTTTTGGCCAACCAAGCAAGCTTGCAAAGGAAATCTGCACTACAATGAAGTCTCACTTCCCCCCTGGTCAAAAGGGCCATCTGAAAAAAGTGTAAAATCCAGAAAGGCAGGACAGGCCATGGAGAACTGGGAGCCTTGTTATGCTGATGGGCGGGATGTAAATTGCCAACAACCACTGGAGAGAAGTGTATGGTGTTTCCTGAAACATCTAAAAAACAAAGCAACAGAGCCTAGGGCACTTCCACTTATGGTCCTATAGCTTAGGGAATTTAAAATCAAAAAGACACAGCCACCCCAAAGTTTGGAATGGCTCTGTTTACAAGAACCTCGTTTACAGTACAAGTTCAACATCGCAGAAAGTGAAAAATGGATAAAGAAGTTGTGGTATTTACTTACAAAGCAATATCACTCAGCAATGAAATCTGTGTCATCAGGCCCTTAGCAGCACAATGAGTGGATTCAGGTATGATGATTCTAACTGAAATAAGTCACACAGAAAAAGAAACATCATAAGATATCAGTAATACACGGAATGGAAACTTGGCTACACAGGAACTGAATTACAGAACAGAAGAGGGTCTCAAATTTAGAAAACCAACTTATGCTTGCTTAAGGGGAAAGGTGAGTTGGGGTGCTGCATAAAACCAGAGATTGAAATGAGCACAGATAAATTTCCTTAAGCCAAATATGGAATAGACAAGAGCTACTCCTTGCTCAACGAAATGGACTCAACACCGCATATTAAACGCCTAAGAATGTACCTGACTAGTAAGTATCTTAAAACCTATGGATTGCTATGTCTCTGAAAGAGAATCAAGCATGTGTACAGGGGCATAAACGCAGCAGTGATAGGACTGGAGATGTTCGGTGAGCAAATGAAGACCCTTTGAAGTCATATTGCATGGTACCCATTCCACGGGTTTCAAATACCCACGTTTAAGGTATTCTTCCTTCAGCTGAAACATGCATGTGGAACCTAGAGTATGATCAACCATGTGATCGGGAGACGTGTTCAAATATGTCTCAGTTTTCGTACCCTGGTACTAGGGTGCAACATTCCAGACGCTTTACTAACACTCTCCCGACTTGCAGAGTCAGTCTCTTTAACCTCCTGTTTGGACCAGTTTGCAATTTCTGCGGAAGATGAACAGGAATAGCGAGAACCAATGAGAGACTAGCTGGAGGTGTCTGGACGGGCAAATTTAACTCTCATTTCCCACCAGGAAGAGGAATTAACCAAAGGCTCAGCGTGCCGTGCCGGAACCAGATTAGGGCCTGAATCCATCCTGCGGTGTTGCGGCCAGGTCACAAGAAAGCGAGTTGAAGAAAGGAGCTCAGGGGCACTGTAATTCACAAACCTGCAGAGTTATAAATGACAGCTATCGTCCAAAAATAGACTGAAGTAAGGCTGCCAAGAGGACTTGAAAGCGGGGCAGAATTGCAGGAAACCGATTTCAGGAGGTAGACTGGAATTGCATTGAAAGCATAGGAAAAGAGGCAGAACGTCCACAATGATGCACTTGGCCAAAAAGGGCGTATGCGTTTTTTCCTGAATATATTCAGGAAAAAACGCATACGCCCTTTTTGGCCAACCAAGCAAGCTTGCAAAGGAAATCTGCACTACAATGAAGTCTCACTTCCCCCCCGGTCAAAAGGGCCATCTGAAAAAAGTGTAAAATCCAGAAAGGCAGGACAGGCCATGGAGAACTGGGAGCCTTGTTATGCTGATCGGTGGGATGTAAATTGCCAACAGACACTCGGGAAAAGTGTATGGTGTTTCCTGAAACATCTAAAAAACAAAGCAACAGAGCCTAGGGCACTGCCACTTATGGTCCTATAGCTTAGGGAAATTAAAATCAAAAAAACACAGCCACCCCAAAGTTTGGAACGGCTCTGTTTACAAGAACCTCGTTTACAGTACAAGTTCAACATCGCAGAAAGTGAAAAATGGATAAAGAACTTGTGGTATTCACTTACATAGCAATATCACTCAGCAATGAAATCTGTGTCATCAGGCCCTTAGCAGCACAATGAGTGGATTCAGGTATGATGATTCTAACTGAAATAAGTCACACAGAAAAAGAAACATCATAAGATATCAGTAATACACGGAATGTAAACTTGGCTACACAGGAACTGAATTACAGAACAGAACAGGGTCTCAAATTTAGAAAACCAACTTATGCTTGCTTAAGGGTAAAGGTGAGTTGGGGTGCTGCATAAAACCAGAGATTGAAATGAGCACAGATAAAGTTCCTTAAGCCAAATATGGAATAGACAAGAGCTACTCCTTGCTCAACGAAATGGACTCCACACCCCATATTAAACGCCTAAGAATATACCTGACTAGTAAGTATCTTAAAACCTATGGATTGCTATGTCTCCAAAAGAGAATCAAGCGTGTGTACAAGGGTCATAAACGCAGCAGTGATAGGATTGGAGAGGTTCGGTGAGCAAATGAAGACCCTTTGAAGTCATTTTGCATGGTACCCATTCCACGGGTTTCAACTACCCATGTTTAAGGTATTCTTCCTTCAGCTAAAACATGCATGTGGAACCTAGAGTATGATCAACCATGTGATCGGGAGACGTGTTCAAATATGTTTCAGTTTTCGTCCCCTGGTACCTCGGTGCAACATTCCAGACGCTTTACTAACACTCTCCCGACTTGGAGAGTCAGTCCCTTTAACCTCCTGTTTGGCCCAGTTTGCAATTTCTGCGGAAGATGAACAGGAATAGCGAGAACCAATGAGAGGCTAGCTGGAGGTGTCTGGACGGGCAAATTTAACTCTCATTTCCCACCAGTAAGAGGAAATAACCAAAGGCTCAGCATGCCGGGCCGGAACCAGATTAGGGCCTGAAGCCATCCTGCGGTGTTGCGGCCAGGTCACAAGAGAGCGAGTTGAAGAAAGGAGCTCAGGGGCACTGTAATTCACAAACCTGCAGAGTTATAAATGACAGCTATCGTCCAAAAATATACTGAAGTAAGGCTGCCAAGAGGACTTGAAAGCGGGGCAGAATTGCAGGAAACCGATTTCAGGAGGTAGACTGGAATTGCATTGAAAGCATAGGAAAAGAGGCAGAACGTCCACAATGATGCACTTGGCCAAAAAGGGCGTATGCGTTTTTTCCTGAATATATTCAGGAAAAAACGCATACGCCCTTTTTGGCCAACCAAGCAAGCTTGCAAAGGAAATCTGCACTACAATGAAGTCTCACTTCCCCCCGGTCAAAAGGGCCATCTGAAAAAAGTGTAAAATCCAGAAAGGCAGGACAGGCCATGGAGAACTGGGAGCCTTGTTATGCTGATGGGCGGGATGTAAATTGCCAACAACCACTAGGGAGAAGTGTATGGTGTTTCCTGAAACATCTAAAAAACAAAGCAACAGAGCCTAGGGCACTTCCACTTATGGTCCTATAGCTTAGGGAAATTAAAATCAAAAAGACACAGCCACCCCAAAGTTTGGAACGGCTCTGTTTACAAGAACCTCGTTTACAGTACAAGTTCAACATCGCAGAAAGTGAAAAATGGATAAAGAAGTTGTGGTATTTACTTACAAAGCAATATCACTCAGCAATGAAATCTGTGTCATCAGGCCCTTAGCAGCACAATGAGTGGATTCAGGTATGATGATTCTAACTGAAATAAGTCACACAGAAAAAGAAACATCATAGGATATCAGTAATACACGGAATGTAAACTTGGCTACACAGGAACTGAATTACAGAACAGAACAGGGTCTCAAATTTAGAAAACCAACTTATGCTTGCTTAAGGGGAAAGGTGAGTTGGGGTGCTGCATAAAACCAGAGATTGAAATGAGCACAGATAAAGTTCCTTAAGCCAAATATGGAATAGACAAGAGCTACTCCTTGCTCAACGAAATGGACTCAACACCGCATATTAAACGCCTAAGAATGTACCTGACTAGTAAGTATCTTAAAACCTATGGATTGCTATGTCTCCGAAAGAGAATCAAGCATGTGAACAGGGGCATAAACGCAGCAGTGATAGGATTGGAGAGGTTCGGTGAGCAAATGAAGACCCTTTGAAGTCATATTGCATGGTACCCATTACACGGGTCTCAACTCTCCAGGTTTAAGGTATTCTTCCTTCAGCTAAAACATGCATGTGCAACCCAAGTATGATCAACCATGTGAACGGGAGACGTGTTCAAATATGTCTCAGTTTTCCTCCCCTGGTACTCGGGTGCAACATTCCAGACGCTTTACTAACACTCTCCCCACTTGGAGAGTCAGCGCCTTTAACCTCCTGTTTGGCCCAGTTTGCAATTTCTGCGGAAGATGAACAGGAATAGCGAGAACCAATGAGAGACTAGCTGGAGGTGTCTGGACGGGCAAATTTAACTCTCATTTCCCACCAGGAAGAGGAATTAACCAAAGGCTCAGCGTGCCATGCCAGAACCAGATTAGGGCCTGAAGCCACCCTGCGGTGTTTCGGCCAGCTCACAAGAAAGTGAGTTGAAGAAAGGAGCTCAGGGGCACTGTAATTCACAAACCTGCAGAGTTATAAATGACAGCTATCGTCCAAAAATAGACTGAAGTAAGGCTGCCAAGAGGACTTGAAAGCGGGGCAGAATTGCAGGAAACCGATTTCAGGAGGTAGACTGGAATTGCATTGAAAGCATAGGAAAAGAGGCAGAACGTCCACAATGATGCACTTGGCCAAAAAGGGCGTATGCGTTTTTTCCTGAATATATTCAGGAAAAAACGCATACGCCCTTTTTGGCCAACCAAGCAAGCTTGCAAAGGAAATCTGCACTACAATGAAGTCTCACTTCCCCCCCGGTCAAAAGGGCCATCTGAAAAAAGTGTAAAATCCAGAAAGGCAGGACAGGCCATGGAGAACTGGGAGCCTTGTTTTGCTGATCGGTGGGATGTAAATTGCCAACAGACACTCGGGAAAAGTGTATGGTGTTTCCTGAAACATCTAAAAAACAAAGCAACAGAGCCTAGGGCACTGCCACTTATGGTCCTATAGCTTAGGGAAATTAAAATCAAAAAAACACAGCCACCCCAAAGTTTGGAACGCCTCTGTTTACAAGAACCTCGTTTACAGTACAAGTTCAACATCGCAGAAAGTGAAAAATGGATAAAGAACTTGTGGTATTCACTTACAAAGCAATATCACTCAGCAATGAAATCTATGTCATCAGGCCCTTAGCAGCACAATGAGTGGATTCAGGTATGATGATTCTAACTGAAATAAGTCACACAGAAAAAGAAACATCATAAGATATCACTAATACACGGAATGTAAACTTGGCTACACAGGAACTGAATTCCAAAACAGAACAGGGTCTCAAATTTAGAAAACCAACTTATGCTTGCTTAAGGGGAAAGGTGAGTTGGGGTGCTGCATAAAACCAGAGATTGAAATGAGCACAGATAAAGTTCCTTAAGCCAAATATGGAATAGACAAGAGCTACTCCTTGCTCAACGAAATGGACTCAACACCCCATATTAAACGCCTAAGAATGTACCTGACTAGTAAGTATCTTAAAACCTATAGATTGCTATGTCTCCGAAAGAGAATCAATCGTGTGTACAGGGGCATAAACGCAGCAGTGATAGGATTGGAGAGGTTCGGTGAGCAAATGAAGACCCTTTGAAGTCATATTGCATGGTACCCATTCCACGGGTTTCAACTACCCAGGTTTAAGGTATTCTTCCTTCAGCTAAAACATGCATGTGGAACCTAGAGTATGATCAACCATGTGATCGGGAGACGTGTTCAAATATGTCTCAGTTTTCCTCCCCTGGTACTCGGGTGCAACATTCCAGACGCTTTACTAACACTCTCCCGACTTGGAGAGTCAGTCCCTTTAACCTCCTGTTTGGCCCAGTTTGCAATTTCTGCGGAAGATGAACAGGAATAGCGAGAACCAATGAGCGGCTAGCTGGAGGTGTCTGGAAGGGCAAATTTAACTCTCATTTCCCACCAGGAAGAGGAAATAACCAAAGGCTCAGCGTGCCGTGCCGGAACCAGATTAGGGCCTGAAGCCATCCTGCGGTGTTGCGGCCAGGTCACAAGAAAGCGAGGTGAAGAAAGGAGCTCAGGGACACTGTAATTCACAAACCTGCAGAGTTATAAATGACAGCTATCGTCCAAAAATATACTGAAGTAAGGCTGCCAAGAGGACTTGAAAGCAGGGCAGAATTGCAGGAAACCGATTTCAGGAGGTAGACTGGAATTGCATTTCAAGCATAGGAAAAGAGGCAGAACGTCCACAATGATGCACTTGGCCAAAAAGGGCGTATGCGTTTTTTCCTGAATATATTCAGGAAAAAACGCATACGCCCTTTTTGGCCAACCAAGCAAGTTTGCAAAGGAAATCTGCACTACAATGAAGTCTCACTTCCCGCCGGTCAAAAGGGCCATCTGAAAAAAGTGTAAAATCCAGAAAGGCAGGACAGGCCATGGAGAACTGGGAGCCTTGTTATGCTGATGGGCGGGATGTAAATTGCCAACAGACACTCGGAAGAAGTGTATGGTGTTTCCTGAAACATCTAAAAAACAAAGCAACAGAGCCTAGTGCACTTCCACTTATGGTCCTATAGCTTAGGGAAATTAAAATCAAAAAGACACAGCCACCCCAAAGTTTGGGACGCCTCTGTTTACAAGAACCTCGTTTACCGTACAAGTTCAATATCACAGAAAGTGAAAAATGGATAAAGAACTTGTGGTACTTACGTACAATGCAGTATCACTCAGCAATGAAATCTATGTCATCAGGCCCGTAGCAGCACAATGAGTGGATTCAGGTATGATGATTCTAACTGAAATAAGTCACACAGAAAAAGAAACATCATAAGATATCAGTAATACACGGAATGTAAACTTGGCTACACAGGAACTGAATTACAGAACAGAACAGGGTCTCAAATTTAGAAAACCAACTTATGCTTGCTTAAGGGGAAAGGTGAGTTGGGGTGCTGCATAAAACCAGAGATTGAAATGAGCACAGATAAAGTTCCTTAAGCCAAATATGGAATAGACAAGAGCTACTCCTTGCTCAACGAAATGGATTCAACACCCCATATTAAACGCCTAAGAATGTACCTGACTAGTAAGTATCTTAAAACCTATGGATTGCTATGTCTCCGAAAGAGAATCAAGCGTGTGTACAGGGGCATAAACGCAGCAGTGATAGGATTGGAGAGGTTCGGTGAGCAAATGAAGACCCTTTGAAGTCATATTGCATGGTACCCATTCCACGGGTTTCAACTACCCAGGTTTAAGATATTCTTCCTTCAGCTAAAACATGCATGTGGAACCTAGAGTATGATCAACCATGTGATCGGGAGACGTGTTCAAATATGTCTCAGTTTTCCTCCCCTGGTACTCGGGTGCAACATTCCAGACGCTTTACTAACACTCTCCCGACTTGGAGAGTCAGTCCCTTTAACCTCCTGTTTGGCCCAGTTTGCAATTTCTGCGGAAGATGAACAGGAATAGCGAGAACCAATGAGCGGCTAGCTGGAGGTGTCTGGAAGGGCAAATTTAACTCTCATTTCCCACCAGGAAGAGGAAATAACCAAAGGCTCAGCGTGCCGTGCCGGAACCAGATTAGGGCCTGAAGCCATCCTGCGGTGTTGCGGCCAGGTCACAAGAAAGCGAGTTGAAGAAAGGAGCTCAGGGACACTGTAATTCACAAACCTGCAGAGTTATAAATGACAGCTATCGTCCAAAAATATACTGAAGTAAGGCTGCCAAGAGGACTTGAAAGCAGGGCAGAATTGCAGGAAACCGATTTCAGGAGGTAGACTGGAATTGCATTTCAAGCATAGGAAAAGAGGCAGAACGTCCACAATGATGCACTTGGCCAAAAAGGGCGTATGCGTTTTTTCCTGAATATATTCAGGAAAAAACGCATACGCCCTTTTTGGCCAACCAAGCAAGTTTGCAAAGGAAATCTGCACTACAATGAAGTCTCACTTCCCCCCGGTCAAAAGGGCCATCTGAAAAAAGTGTAAAATCCAGAAAGGCAGGACAGGCCATGGAGAACTGGGAGCCTTGTTATGCTGATGGGCGGGATGTAAATTGCCAACAGACACTCGGAAGAAGTGTATGGTGTTTCCTGAAACATCTAAAAAACAAAGCAACAGAGCCTAGGGCACTTCCACTTATGGTCCTATAGCTTAGGGAAATTAAAATCAAAAAGACACAGCCACCCCAAAGTTTGGGACGCCTCTGTTTACAAGAACCTCGTTTACCGTACAAGTTCAATATCACAGAAAGTGAAAAATGGATAAAGAACTTGTGGTACTTACGTACAATGCAGTATCACTCAGCAATGAAATCTATGTCATCAGGCCCGTAGCAGCACAATGAGTGGATTCAGGTATGATGATTCTAACTGAAATAAGTCACACAGAAAAAGAAACATCATAAGATATCAGTAATACACGGAATGTAAACTTGGCTACACAGGAACTGAATTACAGAACAGAACAGGGTCTCAAATTTAGAAAACCAACTTATGCTTGCTTAAGGGGAAAGGTGAGTTGGGGTGCTGCATAAAACCAGAGATTGAAATGAGCACAGATAAAGTTCCTTAAGCCAAATATGGAATAGACAAGAGCTACTCCTTGCTCAACGAAATGGATTCAACACCCCATATTAAACGCCTAAGAATGTACCTGACTAGTAAGTATCTTAAAACCTATGGATTGCTATGTCTCCGAAAGAGAATCAAGCGTGTGTACAGGGGCATAAACGCAGCAGTGATAGGATTGGAGAGGTTCGGTGAGCAAATGAAGACCCTTTGAAGTCATATTGCATGGTACCCATTCCACGGGTTTCAACTACCCAGGTTTAAGATATTCTTCCTTCAGCTAAAACATGCATGTGTCCCTAGAGTATGATCAACCATGTGATCGGGAGACGTGTTCAAATATGTCTCAGTTTTCGTACCCTGGTACTCGGGTGCAACATTCCAGATGCTTTACTAACACTCTCCCGACTTGGAGAGTCAGTCCCTTTAACCTCCTGTTTGGCCCAGTTTGCAATTTCTGCGGAAGATGAACAGGAATAGCGAGAACCAATGAGAGGCTAGCTGGAGGTTTCTGGACGGGCAAATTTAACTCTCATTTCCCACCAGGAAGAGGAATTAACCAATGGCTCAGCGTGCTGTGCCGGAACCAGATTAGGGCCTGAAGCCATGCTGCGGTGTTGCGGCCAGGTCACAAGAAAGCGAGTTGAAGAAAGGAGCTCAGGGGCACTGTAATTCACAAACCTGCAGAGTTATAAATGACAGCTATCGTCCAAAAATAGACTGAAGTAAGGCTGCCAAGAGGACTTGAAATCAGGGCAGAATTGCAGGAAACTGATTTCAGGAGGTAGACTGGAATTGCATTGAAAGCATAGGAAAAGAGGCAGAACGTCCACAATGATGCACTTGGCCAAAAAGGGCGTATGCGTTTTTTCCTGAATATATTCAGGAAAAAACGCATACGCCCTTTTTGGCCAACCAAGCAAGCTTGCAAAGGAAATCTGCACTACAATGAAGTCTCACTTCCCCCCTGGTCAAAAGGGCCATCTGAAAAAAGTGTAAAATCCAGAAAGGCAGGACAGGCCATGGAGAACTGGGAGCCTTGTTATGCTGATGGGCGGGATGTAAATTGCCAACAGACACTCGGGAGAAGTGTATGGTGTTTCCTGAAACATCTAAAAAACAAAGCAACACAGCCTAGGGCACTGCCACTTATGGTCCTATAGCTTAGGGAAATTAAAATCAAAAAGACACAGCCACCCCAAAGTTTGGGACGCCTCTGTTTACAAGAACCTCGTTTACAGTACAAGTTCAACATCGCAGAAAGTGAAAAATGGATAAAGAAGTTGTGGTATTTACTTACAAAGCAATATCACTCAGAAATGAAATCTATGTCATCAGGCCCTTAGCAGCACAATGAGTGGATTCAGGTATGATGATTCTAACTGAAATAAGTCACACAGAAAAAGAAACATCATAAGATATCAGTAATACACGGAATGAAAACTTGGCTACACAGGAACTGAATTACAGAACAGAACAGGGTCTCAAATTTAGAAAACCAACTTATGCTTGCTTAAGGGGAAAGGTGAGTTGGGGTGCTGCATAAAACCAGAGATTGAAATGAGCACAGATAAAGTTCCTTAAGCCAAATATGGAATAGAAAAGAGCTACTCCTTGCTCAACGAAATGGACTCAACACCGCATATTAAACGCGTAAGAATGTACCTGACTAGTAAGTATCTTAAAACCTATGGATTGCTATGTCTCCGAAAGATAATCAAGCATGTGTACAGGGGCATAAACGCAGCAGTGATAGGATTGGAGAGGTTCGGTGAGCAAATGAAGACCCTTTGAAGTCATATTGCATGGTATCCATTACACGGGTTTCAACTACCCAGGTTTAAGGTATTCTTCCTTCAGCTAAAACATGCATGTGTAACCTAGAGTATGATCAACCATGTGATCGGGAGACGTGTTCAAATATGTCTCAGTTTTCGTACCCTGGTACTCAGGTACAACATTCCAGACGCTTTACTAACACTCTACCGACTTGGAGAGTCAGTCCCTTTAACCTCCTGTTTGGCCCAGTTTGCAATTTCTGCGGAAGATGAACAGGAATAGCGAGAACCAATGAGCGGCTAGCTGGAGGTGTCTGGAAGGGCAAATTTAACTCTCATTTCCCACCAGGAAGAGGAAATAACCAAAGGCTCAGCGTGCCGTGCCGGAACCAGATTAGGGCCTGAAGCCATCCTGCGGTGTTGCGGCCAGGTCACAAGAAAGCGAGTTGAAGAAAGGAGCTCAGGGACACTGTAATTCACAAACCTGCAGAGTTATAAATGACAGCTATCGTCCAAAAATATACTGAAGTAAGGCTGCCAAGAGGACTTGAAAGCAGGGCAGAATTGCAGGAAACCGATTTCAGGAGGTAGACTGGAATTGCATTTCAAGCATAGGAAAAGAGGCAGAACGTCCACAATGATGCACTTGGCCAAAAAGGGCGTATGCGTTTTTTCCTGAATATATTCAGGAAAAAACGCATACGCCCTTTTTGGCCAACCAAGCAAGTTTGCAAAGGAAATCTGCACTACAATGAAGTCTCACTTCCCCCCGGTCAAAAGGGCCATCTGAAAAAAGTGTAAAATCCAGAAAGGCAGGACAGGCCATGGAGAACTGGGAGCCTTGTTATGCTGATGGGCGGGATGTAAATTGCCAACAGACACTCGGAAGAAGTGTATGGTGTTTCCTGAAACATCTAAAAAACAAAGCAACAGAGCCTAGGGCACTTCCACTTATGGTCCTATAGCTTAGGGAAATTAAAATCAAAAAGACACAGCAACCCCAAAGTTTGGGACGCCTCTGTTTACAAGAACCTCGTTTACCGTACAAGTTCAATATCACAGAAAGTGAAAAATGGATAAAGAACTTGTGGTACTTACGTACAATGCAGTATCACTCAGCAATGAAATCTATGTCATCAGGCCCGTAGCAGCACAATGAGTGGATTCAGGTATGATGATTCTAACTGAAATAAGTCACACAGAAAAAGAAACATCATAAGATATCAGTAATACACGGAATGTAAACTTGGCTACACAGGAACTGAATTACAGAACAGAACAGGGTCTCAAATTTAGAAAACCAACTTATGCTTGCTTAAGGGGAAAGGTGAGTTGGGGTGCTGCATAAAACCAGAGATTGAAATGAGCACAGATAAAGTTCCTTAAGCCAAATATGGAATAGACAAGAGCTACTCCTTGCTCAACGAAATGGATTCAACACCCCATATTAAACGCCTAAGAATGTACCTGACTAGTAAGTATCTTAAAACCTATGGATAGCTATGTCTCCGAAAGAGAATCAAGCGTGTGTACAGGGGCATAAACGCAGCAGTGATAGGATTGGAGAGGTTCGGTGAGCAAATGAAGACCCTTTGAAGTCATATTGAATGGTACCCATTCCACGGGTTTCAACTACCCAGGTTTAAGATATTCTTCCTTCAGCTAAAACATGCATGTGTCCCTAGAGTATGATCAACCATGTGATCGGGAGACGTGTTCAAATATGTCTCAGTTTTCGTACCCTGGTACTCGGGTGCAACATTCCAGACGCTTTACTAACACTCTCCCGACTTGGAGAGTCAGTCCCTTTAACCTCCTGTTTGGCCCAGTTTGCAATTTCTGCGGAAGATGAACAGGAATAGCGAGAACCAATGAGAGGCTAGCTGGAGGTTTCTGGACGGGCAAATTTAACTCTCATTTCCCACCAGGAAGAGGAATTAACCAATGGCTCAGCGTGCTGTGCCGGAACCAGATTAGGGCCTGAAGCCATGCTGCGGTGTTGCGGCCAGGTCACAAGAAAGCGAGTTGAAGAAAGGAGCTCAGGGGCACTGTAATTCACAAACCTGCAGAGTTATAAATGACAGCTATCGTCCAAAAATAGACTGAAGTAAGGCTGCCAAGAGGACTTGAAATCAGGGCAGAATTGCAGGAAACTGATTTCAGGAGGTAGACTGGAATTGCATTGAAAGCATAGGAAAAGAGGCAGAACGTCCACAATGATGCACTTGGCCAAAAAGGGCGTATGCGTTTTTTCCTGAATATATTCAGGAAAAAACGCATACGCCCTTTTTGGCCAACCAAGCAAGCTTGCAAAGGAAATCTGCACTACAATGAAGTCTCACTTCCCCCCTGGTCAAAAGGGCCATCTGAAAAAAGTGTAAAATCCAGAAAGGCAGGACAGGCCATGGAGAACTGGGAGCCTTGTTATGCTGATGGGCGGGATGTAAATTGCCAACAGACACTTGGGAGAAGTGTATGGTGTTTCCTGAAACATCTAAAAAACAAAGCAACAGAGCCTAGGGCACTTCCACTTATGGTCCTATAGCTTAGGGAAATTAAAATCAAAAAGACACAGCCACCCCAAAGTTTGGGACGCCTCTGTTTACAAGAACCTCGTTTACAGTACAAGTTCAACATCGCAGAAAGTGAAAAATGGATAAAGAAGTTGTGGTATTTACTTGCAAAGCAATATCACTCAGAAATGAAATCTATGTCATCAGGCCCTTAGCAGCACAATGAGTGGATTCAGGTATGATGATTCTAACTGAAATAAGTCACACAGAAAAAGAAACATCATAAGATATCAGTAATACACGGAATGTAAACTTGGCTACACAGGAACTGAATTACAGAACAGAACAGGGTCTCAAATTTAGAAAACCAACTTATGCTTGCTTAAGGGGAAAGGTGAGTTGGGGTGCTGCATAAAACCAGAGATTGAAATGAGCACAGATAAAGTTCCTTAAGCCAAATATGGAATAGAAAAGAGCTACTCCTTGCTCAACGAAATGGACTCAACACCGCATATTAAACGCGTAAGAATGTACCTGACTAGTAAGTATCTTAAAACCTATGGATTGCTATGTCTCCGAAAGAGAATCAAGCATGTGTACAGGGGCATAAACGCAGCAGTGATAGGATTGGAGAGGTTCGGTGAGCAAATGAAGACCCTTTGAAGTCATATTGCATGGTATCCATTACACGGGTTTCAACTACCCAGGTTTAAGGTATTCTTCCTTCAGCTAAAACATGCATGTGTAACCTAGAGTATGATCAACCATGTGATCGGGAGACGTGTTCAAATATGTCTCAGTTTTCGTACCCTGGTACTCGGGTGCAACATTCCAGACGCTTTACTAACACTCTCCCGACTTGGAGAGTCAGTCCCTTTAACCTCCTGTTTGGCCCAGTTTGCAATTTCTGCGGAAGATGAACAGGAATAGCGAGAACCAATGAGAGGCTAGCTGGAGGTGTCTGGACGGGCAAATTTAACTCTCATTTCCCACCAGGAAGAGGAATTAACCAAAGGCTCAGCGTGCTGTGCCGGAACCAGATTAGGGCCTGAAGCCATGCTGCGGTGTTGCCGCCAGGTCACAAGAAAGCGAGTTGAAGAAAGGAGCTCAGGGGCACTGTAATTCACAAACCTGCAGAGTTATAAATGACAGCTATCGTCCAAAAATAGACTGAAGTAAGGCTGCCAAGAGGACTTGAAACCGGGGCAGAATTGCAGGAAACTGATTTCAGGAGGTAGACTGGAATTGCATTGAAAGCATAGGAAAAGAGGCAGAACGTCCACAATGATGCACTTGGCCAAAAAGGGCGTATGCGTTTTTTCCTGAATATATTCAGGAAAAAACGCATACGCCCTTTTTGGCCAACCAAGCAAGCTTGCAAAGGAAATATGCACTACAATGAAGTCTCACTTCCCCCCTGGTCAAAAGGGCCATCTGAAAAAAGTGTAAAATCCAGAAAGGCAGGACAGGCCATGGAGAACTGGGAGCCTTGTTATGCTGATGGGCGGGATGTAAATTGCCAACAGACACTCGGGAGAAGTGTATGGTGTTTCCTGAAACATCTAAAAAACAAAGCAACAGAGCCTAGGGCACTGCCACTTATGGTCCTATAGCTTAGGGAAATTAAAATCAAAAAGACACAGCCACCCCAAAGTTTGGGACGCCTCTGTTTACAAGAACCTCGTTTACAGTACAAGTTCAACATCGCAGAAAGTGAAAAATGGAGAAAGAACTTTTGGTATTTACTTAGAAAGCAATATCACTCAGAAATGAAATCTATGTCATCAGGCCCTTAGCAGCACAATGAGTGGATTCAGGTATGATGATTCTAACTGAAATAAGTCACACAGAAAAAGAAACATCATAAGATATCAGTAATACACGGAATGTAAACTTGGCTACACAGGAACTGAATTACAGAACAGAACAGGGTCTCAAATTTAGAAAACCAACTTATGCTTGCTTAAGGGGAAAGGTGAGTTGGGGTGCTGCATAAAACCAGAGATTGAAATGAGCACAGATAAAGTTCCTTAAGCCAAATATGGAATAGAAAAGAGCTACTCCTTGCTCAACGAAATGGACTCAACACCGCATATTAAACGCGTAAGAATGTACCTGACTAGTAAGTATCTTAAAACCTATGGATTGCTATGTCTCCGAAAGATAATCAAGCATGTGTACAGGGGCATAAACGCAGCAGTGATAGGATTGGAGAGGTTCGGTGAGCAAATGAAGACCCTTTGAAGTCATATTGCATGGTATCCATTACACGGGTTTCAACTACCCAGGTTTAAGGTATTCTTCCTTCAGCTAAAACATGCATGTGTAACCTAGAGTATGATCAACCATGTGATCGGGAGACGTGTTCAAATATGTCTCAGTTTTCGTACCCTGGTACTCGGGTGCAACATTCCAGACGCTTTACTAACACTCTCCCGACTTGGAGAGTCAGTCCCTTTAACCTCCTGTTTGGCCCAGTTTGCAATTTCTGCGGAAGATGAACAGGAATAGCGAGAACCAATGAGAGGCTAGCTGGAGGTGTCTGGACGGGCAAATTTAACTCTCATTTCCCACCAGGAAGAGGAATTAACCAAAGGCTCAGCGTGCTGTGCCGGAACCAGATTAGGGCCTGAAGCCATGCTGCGGTGTTGCCGCCAGGTCACAAGAAAGCGAGTTGAAGAAAGGAGCTCAGGGGCACTGTAATTCACAAACCTGCAGAGTTATAAATGACAGCTATCGTCCAAAAATAGACTGAAGTAAGGCTGCCAAGAGGACTTGAAATCGGGGCAGAATTGCAGGAAACTGATTTCAGGAGGTAGACTGGAATTGCATTGAAAGCATAGGAAAAGAGGCAGAACGTCCACAATGATGCACTTGGCCAAAAAGGGCGTATGCGTTTTTTCCTGAATATATTCAGGAAAAAACGCATACGCCCTTTTTGGCCAACCAAGCAAGCTTGCAAAGGAAATATGCACTACAATGAAGTCTCACTTCCCCCCGGTCAAAAGGGCCATCTGAAAAAAGTGTAAAATCCAGAAAGGCAGGACAGGCCATGGAGAACTGGGAGCCTTGTTATGCTGATGGGCGGGATGTAAATTGCCAACAACCACTGGGGAGAAGTGTATGGTGTTTCCTGAAACATCTAAAAAACAAAGCAACAGAGCCTAGGGCACTTCCACTTATGGTCCTATAGCTTAGGGAAATTAAAATCAAAAAGACACAGCCACCCCAAAGTTTGGGACGCCTCTGTTCACAAGAACCTCGTTTACCGTACAAGTTCAATATCACAGAAAGTGAAAAATGGATAAAGAACTTGTGGTACTTACGTACAATGCAGTATCACTCAGCAATGAAATCTATGTCATCAGGCCCGTAGCAGCATAATGAGTGGATTCAGGTACGATGATTCTAACTGAAATAAGTCACACAGAAAAAGAAACATCATAAGATATCACTAATACACGGAATGTAAACTTGGCTACACAGGAACTGCATTCCAAAACAGAACAGGGTCTCAAATTTAGAAAACCAACTTATGCTTGCTTAAGGGGAAAGGTGAGTTGGGGTGCTGCATAAAACCAGAGATTGAAATGAGCACAGATAAAGTTCCTTAAGCCAAATATGGAATAGACAAGAGCTACTCCTTGCTCAACGAAATGGACTGAAAACCCCATATTAAACGCCTAAGAATGTACCTGACTAGTATGTATCTTAAAACCTATGGATTGCTATGTCTCCAAAAGAGAATCAAGCGTGTGTACAGGGGCATAAACGCAGCAGTGATAGGATTGGAGAAGTTCGGTGAGCAAATGAAGACCCTTTGAAGTCATATTGCATGGTACCCATTCCACGGGTCTCAACTCTCCAGGTTTAAGGTATTCTTCCTTCAGCTAAAACATGCATGTGGAACCCAGAGTATGATCAACCGTGTGAATGGGAGACGTGTTCAAATATGTCTCAGTTTTCCTCCCCTGGTGCTCGGGTGCAACATTCCAGACGCTTAACTAACACTCTCCCTACTTGGAGAGTCAGTCCCTTTAACCTCCTGTTTGGCCCAGTTTGCAATTTCTGCGGAAGAAGAATAGGAATAGCGAGAACCAATGAGCGGCTAGCTGGAGGTGTCTGGACGGGCAAATTTAACTCTCATTTCCCACCAGGAAGAGGAAATAACCAAAGGCTCACCGTGCCGTACTGGAACCAGATTAGGGCCTGAAGCCATCCTGCGGTGTTGCGGCCAGCTCAAAAGAAAGCGAGTTGAAGAAAGGAGCTCAGGGGCACTGTAATTCACAAACCTGCAGAGTTATAAATGACAGCTATCGTCCAAAAATAGACTGAAGTAAGGCTGCCAAGAGGATTTGAAAGCGGGGCAGAATTGTAGGAAACCGATTTCAGGAGGTAGACTGGAATTGCATTGAAAGCATAGGAAAAGAGGCAGAACGTCCACAATGATGCACTTGGCCAAAAAGGGCGTATGCGTTTTTTCCTGAATATATTCAGGAAAAAACGCATACGCCCTTTTTGGCCAACCAAGCAAGCTTGCAAAGGAAATCTGCACTAAAATGAAGTCTCACTTCCCCCCGGTCAAAAGGGCCATCTGAAAAAAGTGTAAAATCCAGAAAGGCAGGACAGGCCATGGAGAACTGGGAGCTTTGTTATGCTGATGGGCGGGATGTAAATTGCCAACAGACACTCAGGAGAAGTGTATGGTGTTTCCTGAAACATCTAAAAAACAAAGCAACAGAGCGTAGGGCACTTCCACTTATGGTCCTATAGCTTAGGGAAATTAAAATCAAAAAGACACAGCCACCCCAAAGTTTGGGACGCCTCCGTTTACAAGAACCTCGTTTACCGTACAAGTTCAATATCACAGAAAGTGAAAAATGGATAAAGAACTTGTGGTACTTACGTACAATGCAGTATCACTCAGCAATGAAATCTATGTCATCAGGCCCGTAGCAGCATAATGAGTGGATTCAGGTACGATGATTCTAACTGAAATAAGTCACACAGAAAAAGAAACATCATAAGATATCAGTAATACACGGAATGGAAACTTGGCTACACAGGAACTGCATTCCAAAACAGAACAGGGTCTCAAATTTAGAAAACCAACTTATGCTTGCTTAAGGGGAAAGGTGAGTTGGGGTGCTGCATAAGACCAGAGATTGAAATGAGGACAGATAAAGTTCCTTAAGCCAAATATGGAATAGACAAGAGCTACTCCTTGCTCAACGAAATGGACTGAAAACCCCATATTAAACGCCTAAGAATGTACCTGACTAGTATGTATCTTAAAACCTATGGATTGCTATGTCTCCAAAAGAGAATCAAGCGTGTGTACAGGGGCATGAACGCAGCAGTGATAGGATTGGAGAGGTTCGGTGAGCAAATGAAGACCCTTTGAAGTCATATTGCATGGTACCCATTCCACGGGTCTCAACTCTCCAGGTTTAAGGTATTCTTCCTTCAGCTAAAACATGCATGTGGAACCCAGAGTATGATCAACCGTGTGAATGGGAGACGTGTTCAAATATGTCTCAGTTTTCCTCCCCTGGTGCTCGGGTGCAACATTCCAGATGCTTAACTAACACTCTCCCTACTTGGAGAGTCAGTCCCTTTAACCTCCTGTTTGGCCCAGTTTGCAATTTCTGCGGAAGATGAACAGGAATAGCGAGAACCAATGAGCGGCTAGCTGGAGGTGTCTGGACGGGCAAATTTAACTCTCATTTCCCACCAGGAAGAGGAAATAACCAAAGGCTCACCGTGCCGTAGTGGAACCAGATTAGGGCCTGAAGCCATCCTGCAGTGTTGCGGTCAGCTCAAAAGAAAGCGAGTTGAAGAAAGGAGCTCAGGGGCACTGTAATTCACAAACCTGCAGAGTTATAAATGACAGCTATCGTCCAAAAATATACTGCAGTAAGGCTGCCAAGAGGACTTGAAAGCGGGGCAGAATTGCAGGAAACCGATTTCAGGAGGTAGACTGGAATTGCATTGAAAGCATAGGAAAAGAGGCAGAACGTCCACAATGATGCACTTGGCCAAAAAGGGCGTATGCGTTTTTTCCTGAATATATTCAGGAAAAAACGCATACGCCCTTTTTGGCCAACCAAGCAAGCTTGCAAAGGAAATCTGCACTACAATGAAGTCTCACTTCCCCCCGGTCAAAAGGGCCATCTGAAAAAAGTGTAAAATCCAGAAAGGCAGGACAGGCCATGGAGAACTGGGAGCCTTGTTATGCTGATGGGCGGGATGTAAATTGCCAACAACCACTCGGGAGAAGTGTATGGTGTTTCCTGAAACATCTAAAAAACAAAGCAACAGAACCTAGGGCACTTCCACTTATGGTCCTATAGCTTAGGGAAATTAAAATCAAAAAGACACAGCCACCCCAAAGTTTGGAACCGCTCTGTTTACAACAACCTCGTTTACAGTACAAGTTCAACATCGCAGAAAGTGAAAAATGGATAAAGAAGTTGTGGTATTTACTTACAAAGCAATATCACACAGCAATGAAATCTGTGTCATCAGGCCCTTAGCAGCACAATGAGTGGATTCAGGTATGATGATTCTAACTGAAATAAGTCACACAGAAAAAGAAACATCATAAGATATCAGTAATACACGGAATGTAAACTTGGTTACACAGGAACTGAATTACAGAACAGAACAGGGTCTCAAATTTAGAAAACCAACTTATGCTTGCTTAAGGGTAAAGGTGAGTTGGGGTGCTGCATAAAACCAGAGATTGAAATGAGCACAGATAAAGTTCCTTAAGCCAAATATGGAATAGACAAGAGCTACTCCTTGCTCAACGAAATGGACTCAACACCGCATATTAAACGCCTAAGAATGTACCTGACTAGTAAGTATCTTAAAACCTATGGATTGCTATGTCTCCGAAAGAGAATCAAGAATGTGTACAGGGGCATAAACGCAGCAGTGATAGGATTGGAGAGGTTCGTGAGCAAATGAAGACCCTTTGAAGTCATATTGCATGGTACTCATTCCACGGGTTTCAACTACCCAGGTTTAAGGTATTCTTCCTTCAGCTAAAACATGCATGTGGAACCTAGAGTATGATCAACCATGTGATCGGGAGACGTGTTCAAATATGTCTCAGTTTTCGTACCCTGGTACTCGGGTGCAACATTCCAGACGCTTTACTAACACTCTCCCCACTTGGAGAGTCAGTCCCTTTAACCTCCTGTTTGGCCCAGTTTGCAATTTCTGTGGAAGATGAACAGGAATAGCGAGAACCAATGAGAGACTAGCTGGAGGTGTCTGGATGGGCAAATTTAACTCTCATTTCCCACCAGGAAGAGGAATTAACCAAAGGCTCAGCGTGCCGTGCCGGAACCAGATTAGGGCCTGAAGCCATCCTGCGGTGTTGCGGCCAGGTCACAAGAAAGCGAGTTGAAGAAAGGAGCTCACGGGCACTGTAATTCACAAACCTGCAGAGTTATAAATGACAGCTATCGTCCAAAAATAGACTGAAGTAAGGCTGCCAAGAGGACTTGAAAGCGGGGCAGAATTGCAGGAAACCGATTTCAGGAGGTAGACTGGAATTGCATTGAAAGCATAGGAAAAGAGGCAGAACGTCCACAATGATGCACTTGGCCAAAAAGGGCGTATGCGTTTTTTCCTGAATATATTCAGGAAAAAACGCATACGCCCTTTTTGGCCAACCAAGCAAGCTTGCAAAGGAAATCTGCACTACAATGAAGTCTCACTTCCCCCCGGTCAAAAGGGCCATCTGAAAAAAGTGTAAAATCCAGAAAGGCAGGACAGGCCATGGAGAACTGGGAGCCTTGTGATGCTGATGGGCGGGATGTAAATTGCCAACAACCACTCGGGAGAAGTGTATGGTGTTTCCTGAAACATCTAAAAAACAAAGCAACAGAGCCTAGGGCACTGCCACTTATGGTCCTATAGCTTAGGGAAATTAAAATCAAAAAGACACAGCCACCCCAAATTTTCGGACGCCTCTGTTCACAAGAACCTCGTTTACCGTACAAGTTCAATATCACAGAAAGTGAAAAATGGATAAAGAACTTGTGGTACTTACGTACAATGCAGTATCACTCAGCAATGAAATCTATGTCATCAGGCCCGTAGCAGCATAATGAGTGGATTCAGGTACGATGATTCTAACTGAAATAAGTCACACAGAAAAAGAAACATCATAAGATATCACTAATACACGGAATGTAAACTTGGCTACACAGGAACTGCATTCCAAAACAGAACAGGGTCTCAAATTTAGAAAACCAACTTATGCTTGCTTAAGGGGAAAGGTGAGTTGGGGTGCTGCATAAAACCAGAGATTGAAATGAGCACAGATAAAGTTCCTTAAGTCAAATATGGAATAGACAAGAGCTACTCCTTGCTCAACGAAATGGACTCAACACCGCATATTAAACGCCTAAGAATGTACCTGACTAGTAAGTATCGTAAAACCTATGGATTGCTATGTCTCCAAAAGAGAATCAAGCATGTGTACAGGGGCATAAATGCAGCAGTGATAGGATTGGAGAGGTTCGGTGAGCAAATGAAGACCCTTTGAAGTCATATTGCATGGTACCCATTACACGGGTCTCAACTCTCCAGGTTTAAGGTATTCTTCCTTCAGCTAAAACATGCATGTGGAACCCAGAGTATGATCAACCATGTGAACGGGAGACGTGTTCAAATATGTCTCAGTTTTCCTGCCCTGGTGCTCGGGTGCAACATTCCAGACGCTTAACTAACACTCTCCCGACTTGGAGAGTCAGTCCCTTTAACCTCCTGTTTGGCCCAGTTTGCAATTTCTGCGGAAGATGAACAGGAATAGCGAGAACCAATGAGCGGCTAGCTGGAGGTGTCTGGACGGGCAAATTTAACTCTCATTTCCCACCAGGAAGAGGAAATAACCAAAGGCTCACCGTGCCGTACTGGAACCAGATTAGGGCCTGAAGCCATCCTGCGGTGTTGCGGCCAGCTCAAAAGAAAGCGAGTTGAAGAAAGGAGCTCAGGGGCACTGTAATTCACAAACCTGCAGAGTTATAAATGACAGCTATCGTCCAAAAATAGACTGAAGTAAGGCTGCCAAGAGGATTTGAAAGCGGGGCAGAATTGCAGGAAACCGATTTCAGGAGGTAGACTGGAATTGCATTGAAAGCATAGGAAAACAGGCAGAACGTCCACAATGATGCACTTGGCCAAAAAGGGCGTATGCGTTTTTTCCTGAATATATTCAGGAAAAAACGCATACGCCCTTTTTGGCCAACCAAGCAAGCTTGCAAAGGAAATCTGCACTAAAATGAAGTCTCACTTCCCCCCGGTCAAAAGGGCCATCTGAAAAAAGTGTAAAATCCAGAAAGGCAGGACAAGCCATGGAGAACTGGGAGCCTTGTTATGCTGATGGGCGGGATGTAAATTGCAAACAACCACTCGGGAGAAGTGTATGGTGTTTCCTGAAACATCTAAAAAACAAAGCAACAGAACGTAGGGCACTTCCACTTATGGTCCTATAGCTTAGGGAAATTAAAATCAAAAAGACACAGCCACCCCAAAGTTTGGAACGGCTCTGTTTACAAGAACCTCGTTTACAGTACAAGTTCAACATCGCAGAAAGTGAAAAATGGATAAAGAAGTTGTGGTATTTACTTACAAAGCAATATCACTCAGCAATGAAATCTGTGTCATCAGGCCCTTAGCAGCACAATGAGTGGATTCAGGTATGATGATTCTAACTGAAATAAGTCACACAGAAAAAGAAACATCATAAGATATCAGTAATACACGGAATGGAAACTTGGCTACACAGGAACTGAATTACAGAACAGAACAGGGTCTCAAATTTAGAAAACCAACTTATGCTTGCTTAACGGTAAAGGTGAGTTGGGGTGCTGCATAAAATCAGAGATTGAAATGAGCACAGATAAAGTTCCTTAAGCCAAATATGGAATAGACAAGAGCTACTCCTTGCTCAACGAAATGGACTCAACACCGCATATTAAACGCCTACGAATGTACCTGACTAGTAAGTATCTTAAAACCTATAGATTGCTATGTCTCCAAAAGAGAATCAAGCGTGTGTACAGGGGCATAAACGCAGCAGTGATAGGATTGGAGAGGTTCGGTGAGCAAATGAAGACCCTTTGAAGTCATATTGCATGGTACCCATTCCACGGGTTTCAACTACCCAGGTTTTAGGTATTCTTCCTTCAGCTAAAACATGCATGTGGAACCCAGAGTATGATCAACCATGTGATCGGGAGATGTGTTCAAATATGTCTCAGTTTTCCTCCCCTGGTACTCGGGTGCAACATTCCAGACGCTTTACTAACACTCTCCCCACTTGGAGAGTCAGCGCCTTTAACCTCCTGTTTGGCACAGTTTGCAATTTCTGCAGAAGATGAACAGGAATAGCGAGAACCAATGAGAGGCTAGCTGGAGGTGTCTGGACGGGCAAATTTAACTCTCATTTCCCACCAGGAGGAGGAAATAACCAAAGGCTCAGCGTGCCGTGCCACAACCAGATTAGGGCCTGAAGCCATCCTGCGGTGTTGCGGCCAGGTCACAAGAAAGCGAGTTGAAGAAAGGAGCTCAGGGTCACTGTAATTCACAAACCTGCAGAGTTATAAATGACAGCTATCGTCCAAAAATAGACTGAAGTAAGGCTGCCAAGAGGACTTGAAAGCGGGGCAGAATTGCAGGAAACCGATTTCAGGAGGTAGACTGGAATTGCATTGAAAGCATAGGAAAAGAGGCAGAACGTCCACAATGATGCACTTGGCCAAAAAGGGCGTATGCGTTTTTTCCTGAATATATTCAGGAAAAAACGCATACACCCTTTTTGGCTAACCAAGCAAGCTTGCAAAGGAAATCTGCACTACAATGAAGTCTCACTTACCCCCGGTCAAAAGGGCCATCTGAAAAAAGTGTAAAATCCAGAAAGGCAGGACAGGCCATGGAGAACTGGGAGCCTTGTTATGCTGATGGGCGGGATGTAAATTGCCAACAACCACTCCGGAGAAGTGTATGGTGTTTCCTGAAACATCTAAAAAACAAAGCAACAGAGCCTAGGGCACTTCCACTTATGGTCCTATAGCTTAGGGAAATTAAAATCAAAAAGACACAGCCACCCCAAAGTTTGGGACGCCTCTGTTTACAAGAACCTCGTTTACAGTACAAGTTCAACATCACAGAAAGTGAAAAATGGATAAAGAAGTTGTGGTATTTACTTACAAAGCAAAATCACTCAGCAATGAAATCTATGTCATCAGGCCCTTAGCAGCACAATGAGTGGATTCAGGTATGATGATTCTAACTGAAATAAGTCACACAGAAAAAGAAACATCATAAGATATCAGTAATACACGGAACGTAAACTTGGCTACACAGGAACTGAATTACAGAACAGAACAGGGTCTCAAATTTAGAAAACCAACTTATGCTTGCTTAAGGGTAAAGGTGAGTTGGGGTGCTGCATAAAACCAGAGATTGAAATGAGCACAGATAAAGTTCCTTAAGCCAAATATGGAATAGACAAGAGCTACTCCTTGCTCAACGAAATGGACTCAACACCGCATATTAAACGCCTAAGAATATACCTGACTAGTAAGTATCGTAAAACCTATGGATTGCTATGTCTCCAAAAGAGAATCAAGCATGTGTACAGGGGCATAAACGCGGCAGTGATAGGATTGGAGAGGTTCGGTGAGCAAATGAAGACCCTTTGAAGTCATATTGCATGGTACCCATTCCACGGGTCTCAACTCTCCAGGTTTAAGGTATTCTTCCTTCAGCTAAAACATGCATGTGGAACCCAAGTATGATCAACCATGTGAACGGGAGACGTGTTCAAATATGTCTCAGTTTTCCTCCCCTGGTACTCGGGTGCAACATTCCAGACGCTTTACTAACACTCTCCCGACTTGGAGAGTTAGCGCCTTTAACCTCCTGTTTGGCCCAGTTTGCAATTTCTGCGTAAGATGAACAGGAATAGCGAGAACCAATGAGAGACTAGCTGGAGATGTCTGGACGGGCAAATTTAACTCTCATTTCCACCAGGAAGAGGAATTAACCAAAGGCTCAGCATGCCGGGCCGGAACCAGATTAGGGCCTGAAGCCATCATGCGGTGTTGCGGCCAGCTCACAAGAAAGCGAGTTGAAGAAAGGAGCTCAGGGGCACTGTAATTCACAAACCTGCAGAGTTATAAATGACAGCTATCGTCCAAAAATTTACTGAAGTAAGGCTGCCAAGAGGACTTGAAAGCGGGGCAGAATTGCAGGAAACCGATTTCAGGAGGTAGACTGGAATTGCATTGAAAGCATAGGAAAAGAGGCAGAACGTCCACAATGATGCACTTGGCCAAAAAGGGCGTATGCGTTTTTTCCTGAATATATTCAGGAAAAAACGCATACGCCCTTTTTGGCCAACCAAGCAAGCTTGCAAAGGAAATCTGCACTACAATGAAGTCTCACTTCCCCCCCGGTCAAAAGGGCCATCTGAAAAAAGTGTAAAATCCAGAAAGGCAACAGGCCATTGAGAACTGGGAGCCTTGTTATGCTGATGGGCGGGATGTAAATTGCCAACAGACACTCGGGAGAAGTGTATGGTGTTTCCTGAAACATCTAAAAAACAAAGCAACAGAACCTAGGGCACTTCCACTTATGGTCCTATAGCTTAGGGAAATTAAAATC
This sequence comes from Stenella coeruleoalba, assembly GCF_951394435.1. NCBI lineage: Eukaryota > Metazoa > Chordata > Mammalia > Artiodactyla > Delphinidae > Stenella > Stenella coeruleoalba. The sequence continues at coordinate 3,447,364 of NW_027646159.1, read as the reverse complement.
AAAAAGACACAGCCACCCCAAAGTTTGGAACGGCTCTGTTTACAAGAACCTCGTTTACAGTACAAGTTCAACATCGCAGAAAGTGAAAAATGGATAAAGAAGTTGTGGTATTCACTTACAAAGCAATATCACTCAGCAATGAAATCTATGTCATCAGGCTCTTAGCAGCACAATGAGTGGATTCAGGTATGATGATTCAAACTGAAATAAGTCACACAGAAAAAGAAACATCATAAGATATCAGTAATACACGGAATGGAAACTTGGCTACACAGGAACTGAATTACAGAACAGAACAGGGTCTCAAATTTAGAAAACCAACTTATGCTTGCTTAAGGGGAAAGGTGAGTTGGGGTGCTGCATAAAACCAGAGATTGAAATGAGCACAGATAAAGTTCCTTAAGTCAAATATGGAATAGACAAGAGCTACTCCTTGCTCAACGAAATGGACTCAACACCGCATATTAAACGCCTAAGAATGTACCTGACTAGTAAGTATCGTAAAACCTATGGATTGCTATGTCTCCAAAAGAGAATCAAGCACGTGTACAGGGGCATAAATGCAGCAGTGATAGGATTGGAGAGGTTCGGTGAGCAAATGAAGACCCTTTGAAGTCATATTGCATGGTACCCATTACACGGGTCTCAACTCTCCAGGTTTAAGGTATTCTTCCTTCAGCTAAAACATGCATGTGGAACCCAGAGTATGATCAACCATGTGAACGGGAGACGTGTTCAAATATGTCTCAGTTTTCCTGCCCTGGTGCTCGGGTGCAACATTCCAGACGCTTAACTAACACTCTCCCGACTTGGAGAGTCAGTCCCTTTAACCTCCTGTTTGCCCAGTTTGCAATTTCTGCGGAAGATGAACAGGAATAACGAGAACCAATGAGCGGCTAGCTGGAGGTGTCTGGACGGGCAAATTTAACTCTCATTTCCCACCAGGAAGAGGAAATAACCAAAGGCTCACCGTGCCGTACTGGAACCAGATTAGGGCCTGAAGCCATCCTGCGGTGTTGCGGCCAGCTCAAAAGAAAGCGAGTTGAAGAAAGGAGCTCAGGGGCACTGTAATTCACAAACCTGCAGAGTTATAAATGACAGCTATCGTCCAAAAATAGACTGAAGTAAGGCTGCCAAGAGGATTTGAAAGCGGGGCAGAATTGCAGGAAACCGATTTCAGGAGGTAGACTGGAATTGCATTGAAAGCATAGGAAAACAGGCAGAACGTCCACAATGATGCACTTGGCCAAAAAGGGCGTATGCGTTTTTTCCTGAATATATTCAGGAAAAAACGCATACGCCCTTTTTGGCCAACCAAGCAAGCTTGCAAAGGAAATCTGCACTAAAATGAAGTCTCACTTCCCCCCGGTCAAAAGGGCCATCTGAAAAAAGTGTAAAATCCAGAAAGGCAGGACAAGCCATGGAGAACTGGGAGCCTTGTTATGCTGATGGGCGGGATGTAAATTGCAAACAACCACTCGGGAGAAGTGTATGGTGTTTCCTGAAACATCTAAAAAACAAAGCAACAGAACGTAGGGCACTTCCACTTATGGTCCTATAGCTTAGGGAAATTAAAATCAAAAAGACACAGCCACCCCAAAGTTTGGAACGGCTCTGTTTACAAGAACCTCGTTTACAGTACAAGTTCAACATCGCAGAAAGTGAAAAATGGATAAAGAAGTTGTGGTATTTACTTACAAAGCAATATCACTCAGCAATGAAATCTGTGTCATCAGGCCCTTAGCAGCACAATGAGTGGATTCAGGTATGATGATTCTAACTGAAATAAGTCACACAGAAAAAGAAACATCATAAGATATCAGTAATACACGGAATGGAAACTTGGCTACACAGGAACTGAATTACAGAACAGAACAGGGTCTCAAATTTAGAAAACCAACTTATGCTTGCTTAACGGTAAAGGTGAGTTGGGGTGCTGCATAAAATCAGAGATTGAAATGAGCACAGATAAAGTTCCTTAAGCCAAATATGGAATAGACAAGAGCTACTCCTTGCTCAACGAAATGGACTCAACACCGCATATTAAACGCCTAAGAATGTACCTGACTAGTAAGTATCTTAAAACCTATAGATTGCTATGTCTCCAAAAGAGAATCAAGCATGTGTACAGGGGCATAAACGCAGCAGTGATAGGATTGGAGAGGTTCGGTGAGCAAATGAAGACCCTTTGAAGTCATATTGCATGGTACCCATTACACGGGTTTCAACTACCCAGGTTTTAGGTATTCTTCCTTCAGCTAAAACATGCATGTGGAACCCAGAGTATGATCAACCATGTGATCGGGAGACGTGTTCAAATATGTCTCAGTTTCCCTCCCCTGGTACTCGGGTGCAACATTCCAGACGCTTTACTAACACTCTCCCCACTTGGAGAGTCAGCGCCTTTAACCTCCTGTTTGGCCCAGTTTGCAATTTCTGTGGAAGATGAACAGGAATAGCGAGAACCAATGGAGACTAGCTGGAGGTGTCTGGACGGGCAAATTTAACTCTCATTTCCTACCAGGAAGAGGAATTAACCAAAGGCTCAGCGTGCCATGCCAGAAACAGATTAGGGCCTGAAGCCATCCTGCGGTGTTGCGGCCAGGTCACAAGAAAGCGAGTTGAAGAAAGGAGCTCAGGGGCACTGTAATTCACAAACCTGCAGAGTTATAAATGACAGCTATCGTCCAAAAATAGACTGAAGTAAGGCTGCCAAGAGGACTTGAAAGCGGGGCAGAATTGCAGGAAACCGATTTCAGGAGGTAGACTGGAATTGCATTGAAAGCATAGGAAAAGAGGCAGAACGTCCACAATGATGCACTTGGCCAAAAAGTGCGTATGCGTTTTTTCCTGAATATATTCAGGAAAAAACGCATACGCACTTTTTGGCCAACCAAGCAAGCTTGCAAAGGAAATCTGCACTACAATGAAGTCTCACTTCCCCCCGGTCAAAAGGGCCATCTGTAAAAAGTGTAAAATCCAGAAAGGCAGGACAGGCCATGGAGAACTGGGAGCCTTGTTACGCTGATGGGCGGGATGTAAATTGCCAATAGACACTCGGGAGAAGTGTATGGTGTTTCCTGAAACATCTAAAAAACAAAGCAACAGAACCTAGGGCACTGCCACTTATGGTCCTATAGCTTAGGGAAATTAAAATCAAAAAGACACAGCCACCCCAATGTTTGGGACGCCTCTGTTTACAAGAACCTCGTTTACAGTACAAGTTCAACATCGCAGAAAGTGAAAAATGGATAAAGAAGTTGTGGTATTTACTTACAAAGCAATATCACTGAGCAATGAAATCTATGTCATCAGGCCCTTAGCAGCACAATGAGTGGATTCAGGTATGATGATTCTAACTGAAATAAGTCACACAGAAAAAGAAACATCATAAGATATAAGTAATACACGGAATGGAAACTTGGCTACACAGGAACTGAATTACAGAACAGAACAGGGTCTCAAATTTAGAAAACCAACTTATGCTTGCTTAAGGGGAAAGGTGAGTTGGGGTGCTGCATAAAACCAGAGATTGAAATGAGCACAGATAAAGTTCCTTAAGTCAAATATGGAATAGACAAGAGCTACTCCTTGCTCAACGAAATGGACTCAACACCGCATATTAAACGCCTAAGAATGTACCTGACTAGTAAGTATCGTAAAACCTATGGATTGCTATGTCTCCAAAAGAGAATCAAGCATGTGTACAGGGGCATAAATGCAGCAGTGATAGGATTGGAGAGGTTCGGTGAGCAAATGAAGACCCTTTGAAGTCATATTGCATGGTACCCATTACACGGGTCTCAACTCTCCAGGTTTAAGGTATTCTTCCTTCAGCTAAAACATGCATGTGGAACCCAGAGTATGATCAACCATGTGAACGGGAGACGTGTTCAAATATGTCTCAGTTTTCCTGCCCTGGTGCTCGGGTGCAACATTCCAGACGCTTAACTAACACTCTCCCGACTTGGAGAGTCAGTCCCTTTAACCTCCTGTTTGGCCCAGTTTGCAATTTCTGCGGAAGATGAACAGGAATAGCGAGAACCAATGAGCGGCTAGCTGGAGGTGTCTGGACGGGCAAATTTAACTCTCATTTCCCACCAGGAAGCGGAAATAACCAAAGGCTCACCGTGCCGTACTGGAACCAGATTAGGGCCTGAAGCCATCCTGCGGTGTTGCGGCCAGCTCAAAAGAAAGCGAGTTGAAGAAAGGAGCTCAGGGGCACTGTAATTCACAAACCTGCAGAGTTATAAATGACAGCTATCGTCCAAAAATAGACTGAAGTAAGGCTGCCAAGAGGATTTGAAAGCGGGGCAGAATTGCAGGAAACCGATTTCAGGAGGTAGACTGGAATTGCATTGAAAGCATAGGAAAACAGGCAGAACGTCCACAATGATGCACTTGGCCAAAAAGGGCGTATGCGTTTTTTCCTGAATATATTCAGGAAAAAACGCATACGCCCTTTTTGGCCAACCAAGCAAGCTTGCAAAGGAAATCTGCACTAAAATGAAGTCTCACTTCCCCCCGGTCAAAAGGGCCATCTGAAAAAAGTGTAAAATCCAGAAAGGCAGGACAAGCCATGGAGAACTGGGAGCCTTGTTATGCTGATGGGCGGGATGTAAATTGCAAACAACCACTCGGGAGAAGTGTATGGTGTTTCCTGAAACATCTAAAAAACAAAGCAACAGAACCTAGGGCACTTCCACTTATGGTCCTATAGCTTAGGGAAATTAAAATCAAAAAGACACAGCCACCCCAAAGTTTGGAACGGCTCTGTTTACAAGAACCTCGTTTACAGTACAAGTTCAACATCGCAGAAAGTGAAAAATGGATAAAGAAGTTGTGGTATTTACTTACAAAGCAATATCACTCAGCAATGAAATCTGTGTCATCAGGCCCTTAGCAGCACAATGAGTGGATTCAGGTATGATGATTCTAACTGAAATAAGTCACACAGAAAAAGAAACATCATAAGATATCAGTAATACACGGAATGGAAACTTGGCTACACAGGAACTGAATTACAGAACAGAACAGGGTCTCAAATTTAGAAAACCAACTTATGCTTGCTTAACGGTAAAGGTGAGTTGGGGTGCTGCATAAAATCAGAGATTGAAATGAGCACAGATAAAGTTCCTTAAGCCAAATATGGAATAGACAAGAGCTACTCCTTGCTCAACGAAATGGACTCAACACCGCATATTAAACGCCTACGAATGTACCTGACTAGTAAGTATCTTAAAACCTATAGATTGCTATGTCTCCAAAAGAGAATCAAGCGTGTGTACAGGGGCATAAACGCAGCAGTGATAGGATTGGAGAGGTTCGGTGAGCAAATGAAGACCCTTTGAAGTCATATTGCATGGTACCCATTCCACGGGTTTCAACTACCCAGGTTTTAGGTATTCTTCCTTCAGCTAAAACATGCATGTGGAACCCAGAGTATGATCAACCATGTGATCGGGAGATGTGTTCAAATATGTCTCAGTTTTCCTCCCCTGGTACTCGGGTGCAACATTCCAGACGCTTTACTAACACTCTCCCCACTTGGAGAGTCAGCGCCTTTAACCTCCTGTTTGGCACAGTTTGCAATTTCTGCAGAAGATGAACAGGAATAGCGAGAACCAATGAGAGGCTAGCTGGAGGTGTCTGGACGGGCAAATTTAACTCTCATTTCCCACCAGGAGGAGGAAATAACCAAAGGCTCAGCGTGCCGTGCCACAACCAGATTAGGGCCTGAAGCCATCCTGCGGTGTTGCGGCCAGGTCACAAGAAAGCGAGTTGAAGAAAGGAGCTCAGGGTCACTGTAATTCACAAACCTGCAGAGTTATAAATGACAGCTATCGTCCAAAAATAGACTGAAGTAAGGCTGCCAAGAGGACTTGAAAGCGGGGCAGAATTGCAGGAAACCGATTTCAGGAGGTAGACTGGAATTGCATTGAAAGCATAGGAAAAGAGGCAGAACGTCCACAATGATGCACTTGGCCAAAAAGGGCGTATGCGTTTTTTCCTGAATATATTCAGGAAAAAACGCATACACCCTTTTTGGCTAACCAAGCAAGCTTGCAAAGGAAATCTGCACTACAATGAAGTCTCACTTACCCCCGGTCAAAAGGGCCATCTGAAAAAAGTGTAAAATCCAGAAAGGCAGGACAGGCCATGGAGAACTGGGAGCCTTGTTATGCTGATGGGCGGGATGTAAATTGCCAACAACCACTCGGGAGAAGTGTATGGTGTTTCCTGAAACATCTAAAAAACAAAGCAACAGAGCCTAGGGCACTTCCACTTATGGTCCTATAGCTTAGGGAAATTAAAATCAAAAAGACACAGCCACCCCAAAGTTTGGGACGCCTCTGTTTACAAGAACCTCGTTTACAGTACAAGTTCAACATCACAGAAAGTGAAAAATGGATAAAGAAGTTGTGGTATTTACTTACAAAGCAAAATCACTCAGCAATGAAATCTATGTCATCAGGCCCTTAGCAGCACAATGAGTGGATTCAGGTATGATGATTCTAACTGAAATAAGTCACACAGAAAAAGAAACATCATAAGATATCAGTAATACACGGAACGTAAACTTGGCTACACAGGAACTGAATTACAGAACAGAACAGGGTCTCAAATTTAGAAAACCAACTTATGCTTGCTTAAGGGTAAAGGTGAGTTGGGGTGCTGCATAAAACCAGAGATTGAAATGAGCACAGATAAAGTTCCTTAAGCCAAATATGGAATAGACAAGAGCTACTCCTTGCTCAACGAAATGGACTCAACACCGCATATTAAACGCCTAAGAATATACCTGACTAGTAAGTATCGTAAAACCTATGGATTGCTATGTCTCCAAAAGAGAATCAAGCATGTGTACAGGGGCATAAACGCGGCAGTGATAGGATTGGAGAGGTTCGGTGAGCAAATGAAGACCCTTTGAAGTCATATTGCATGGTACCCATTCCACGGGTCTCAACTCTCCAGGTTTAAGGTATTCTTCCTTCAGCTAAAACATGCATGTGGAACCCAAGTATGATCAACCATGTGAACGGGAGACGTGTTCAAATATGTCTCAGTTTTCCTCCCCTGGTACTCGGGTGCAACATTCCAGACGCTTTACTAACACTCTCCCGACTTGGAGAGTTAGCGCCTTTAACCTCCTGTTTGGCCCAGTTTGCAATTTCTGCGTAAGATGAACAGGAATAGCGAGAACCAATGAGAGACTAGCTGGAGATGTCTGGACGGGCAAATTTAACTCTCATTTCCACCAGGAAGAGGAATTAACCAAAGGCTCAGCATGCCGGGCCGGAACCAGATTAGGGCCTGAAGCCATCATGCGGTGTTGCGGCCAGCTCACAAGAAAGCGAGTTGAAGAAAGGAGCTCAGGGGCACTGTAATTCACAAACCTGCAGAGTTATAAATGACAGCTATCGTCCAAAAATTTACTGAAGTAAGGCTGCCAAGAGGACTTGAAAGCGGGGCAGAATTGCAGGAAACCGATTTCAGGAGGTAGACTGGAATTGCATTGAAAGCATAGGAAAAGAGGCAGAACGTCCACAATGATGCACTTGGCCAAAAAGGGCGTATGCGTTTTTTCCTGAATATATTCAGGAAAAAACGCATACGCCCTTTTTGGCCAACCAAGCAAGCTTGCAAAGGAAATCTGCACTACAATGAAGTCTCACTTCCCCCCCGGTCAAAAGGGCCATCTGAAAAAAGTGTAAAATCCAGAAAGGCAACAGGCCATTGAGAACTGGGAGCCTTGTTATGCTGATGGGCGGGATGTAAATTGCCAACAGACACTCGGGAGAAGTGTATGGTGTTTCCTGAAACATCTAAAAAACAAAGCAACAGAACCTAGGGCACTTCCACTTATGGTCCTATAGCTTAGGGAAATTAAAATCAAAAAGACACAGCCACCCCAAAGTTTGGAACGGCTCTGTTTACAAGAACCTCGTTTACAGTACAAGTTCAACATCGCAGAAAGTGAAAAATGGATAAAGAAGTTGTGGTATTCACTTACAAAGCAATATCACTCAGCAATGAAATCTATGTCATCAGGCTCTTAGCAGCACAATGAGTGGATTCAGGTATGATGATTCAAACTGAAATAAGTCACACAGAAAAAGAAACATCATAAGATATCAGTAATACACGGAATGGAAACTTGGCTACACAGGAACTGAATTACAGAACAGAACAGGGTCTCAAATTTAGAAAACCAACTTATGCTTGCTTAAGGGGAAAGGTGAGTTGGGGTGCTGCATAAAACCAGAGATTGAAATGAGCACAGATAAAGTTCCTTAAGTCAAATATGGAATAGACAAGAGCTACTCCTTGCTCAACGAAATGGACTCAACACCGCATATTAAACGCCTAAGAATGTACCTGACTAGTAAGTATCGTAAAACCTATGGATTGCTATGTCTCCAAAAGAGAATCAAGCACGTGTACAGGGGCATAAATGCAGCAGTGATAGGATTGGAGAGGTTCGGTGAGCAAATGAAGACCCTTTGAAGTCATATTGCATGGTACCCATTACACGGGTCTCAACTCTCCAGGTTTAAGGTATTCTTCCTTCAGCTAAAACATGCATGTGGAACCCAGAGTATGATCAACCATGTGAATGGGAGACGTGTTCAAATATGTCTCAGTTTTCCTGCCCTGGTGCTCGGGTGCAACATTCCAGACGCTTAACTAACACTCTCCCGACTTGGAGAGTCAGTCCCTTTAACCTCCTGTTTGCCCAGTTTGCAATTTCTGCGGAAGATGAACAGGAATAACGAGAACCAATGAGCGGCTAGCTGGAGGTGTCTGGACGGGCAAATTTAACTCTCATTTCCCACCAGGAAGAGGAAATAACCAAAGGCTCACCGTGCCGTACTGGAACCAGATTAGGGCCTGAAGCCATCCTGCGGTGTTGCGGCCAGCTCAAAAGAAAGCGAGTTGAAGAAAGGAGCTCAGGGGCACTGTAATTCACAAACCTGCAGAGTTATAAATGACAGCTATCGTCCAAAAATAGACTGAAGTAAGGCTGCCAAGAGGATTTGAAAGCGGGGCAGAATTGCAGGAAACCGATTTCAGGAGGTAGACTGGAATTGCATTGAAAGCATAGGAAAACAGGCAGAACGTCCACAATGATGCACTTGGCCAAAAAGGGCGTATGCGTTTTTTCCTGAATATATTCAGGAAAAAACGCATACGCCCTTTTTGGCCAACCAAGCAAGCTTGCAAAGGAAATCTGCACTAAAATGAAGTCTCACTTCCCCCCGGTCAAAAGGGCCATCTGAAAAAAGTGTAAAATCCAGAAAGGCAGGACAAGCCATGGAGAACTGGGAGCCTTGTTATGCTGATGGGCGGGATGTAAATTGCAAACAACCACTCGGGAGAAGTGTATGGTGTTTCCTGAAACATCTAAAAAACAAAGCAACAGAACGTAGGGCACTTCCACTTATGGTCCTATAGCTTAGGGAAATTAAAATCAAAAAGACACAGCCACCCCAAAGTTTGGAACGGCTCTGTTTACAAGAACCTCGTTTACAGTACAAGTTCAACATCGCAGAAAGTGAAAAATGGATAAAGAAGTTGTGGTATTTACTTACAAAGCAATATCACTCAGCAATGAAATCTGTGTCATCAGGCCCTTAGCAGCACAATGAGTGGATTCAGGTATGATGATTCTAACTGAAATAAGTCACACAGAAAAAGAAACATCATAAGATATCAGTAATACACGGAATGGAAACTTGGCTACACAGGAACTGAATTACAGAACAGAACAGGGTCTCAAATTTAGAAAACCAACTTATGCTTGCTTAACGGTAAAGGTGAGTTGGGGTGCTGCATAAAATCAGAGATTGAAATGAGCACAGATAAAGTTCCTTAAGCCAAATATGGAATAGACAAGAGCTACTCCTTGCTCAACGAAATGGACTCAACACCGCATATTAAACGCCTAAGAATGTACCTGACTAGTAAGTATCTTAAAACCTATAGATTGCTATGTCTCCAAAAGAGAATCAAGCATGTGTACAGGGGCATAAACGCAGCAGTGATAGGATTGGAGAGGTTCGGTGAGCAAATGAAGACCCTTTGAAGTCATATTGCATGGTACCCATTACACGGGTTTCAACTACCCAGGTTTTAGGTATTCTTCCTTCAGCTAAAACATGCATGTGGAACCCAGAGTATGATCAACCATGTGATCGGGAGACGTGTTCAAATATGTCTCAGTTTCCCTCCCCTGGTACTCGGGTGCAACATTCCAGACGCTTTACTAACACTCTCCCCACTTGGAGAGTCAGCGCCTTTAACCTCCTGTTTGGCCCAGTTTGCAATTTCTGTGGAAGATGAACAGGAATAGCGAGAACCAATGGAGACTAGCTGGAGGTGTCTGGACGGGCAAATTTAACTCTCATTTCCTACCAGGAAGAGGAATTAACCAAAGGCTCAGCGTGCCATGCCAGAAACAGATTAGGGCCTGAAGCCATCCTGCGGTGTTGCGGCCAGGTCACAAGAAAGCGAGTTGAAGAAAGGAGCTCAGGGGCACTGTAATTCACAAACCTGCAGAGTTATAAATGACAGCTATCGTCCAAAAATAGACTGAAGTAAGGCTGCCAAGAGGACTTGAAAGCGGGGCAGAATTGCAGGAAACCGATTTCAGGAGGTAGACTGGAATTGCATTGAAAGCATAGGAAAAGAGGCAGAACGTCCACAATGATGCACTTGGCCAAAAAGTGCGTATGCGTTTTTTCCTGAATATATTCAGGAAAAAACGCATACGCACTTTTTGGCCAACCAAGCAAGCTTGCAAAGGAAATCTGCACTACAATGAAGTCTCACTTCCCCCCGGTCAAAAGGGCCATCTGTAAAAAGTGTAAAATCCAGAAAGGCAGGACAGGCCATGGAGAACTGGGAGCCTTGTTACGCTGATGGGCGGGATGTAAATTGCCAATAGACACTCGGGAGAAGTGTATGGTGTTTCCTGAAACATCTAAAAAACAAAGCAACAGAACCTAGGGCACTGCCACTTATGGTCCTATAGCTTAGGGAAATTAAAATCAAAAAGACACAGCCACCCCAATGTTTGGGACGCCTCTGTTTACAAGAACCTCGTTTACAGTACAAGTTCAACATCGCAGAAAGTGAAAAATGGATAAAGAAGTTGTGGTATTTACTTACAAAGCAATATCACTGAGCAATGAAATCTATGTCATCAGGCCCTTAGCAGCACAATGAGTGGATTCAGGTATGATGATTCTAACTGAAATAAGTCACACAGAAAAAGAAACATCATAAGATATAAGTAATACACGGAATGGAAACTTGGCTACACAGGAACTGAATTACAGAACAGAACAGGGTCTCAAATTTAGAAAACCAACTTATGCTTGCTTAAGGGGAAAGGTGAGTTGGGGTGCTGCATAAAACCAGAGATTGAAATGAGCACAGATAAAGTTCCTTAAGTCAAATATGGAATAGACAAGAGCTACTCCTTGCTCAACGAAATGGACTCAACACCGCATATTAAACGCCTAAGAATGTACCTGACTAGTAAGTATCGTAAAACCTATGGATTGCTATGTCTCCAAAAGAGAATCAAGCATGTGTACAGGGGCATAAATGCAGCAGTGATAGGATTGGAGAGGTTCGGTGAGCAAATGAAGACCCTTTGAAGTCATATTGCATGGTACCCATTACACGGGTCTCAACTCTCCAGGTTTAAGGTATTCTTCCTTCAGCTAAAACATGCATGTGGAACCCAGAGTATGATCAACCATGTGAACGGGAGACGTGTTCAAATATGTCTCAGTTTTCCTGCCCTGGTGCTCGGGTGCAACATTCCAGACGCTTAACTAACACTCTCCCGACTTGGAGAGTCAGTCCCTTTAACCTCCTGTTTGGCCCAGTTTGCAATTTCTGCGGAAGATGAACAGGAATAGCGAGAACCAATGAGCGGCTAGCTGGAGGTGTCTGGACGGGCAAATTTAACTCTCATTTCCCACCAGGAAGAGGAAATAACCAAAGGCTCACCGTGCCGTACTGGAACCAGATTAGGGCCTGAAGCCATCCTGCGGTGTTGCGGCCAGCTCAAAAGAAAGCGAGTTGAAGAAAGGAGCTCAGGGGCACTGTAATTCACAAACCTGCAGAGTTATAAATGACAGCTATCGTCCAAAAATAGACTGAAGTAAGGCTGCCAAGAGGATTTGAAAGCGGGGCAGAATTGCAGGAAACCGATTTCAGGAGGTAGACTGGAATTGCATTGAAAGCATAGGAAAACAGGCAGAACGTCCACAATGATGCACTTGGCCAAAAAGGGCGTATGCGTTTTTTCCTGAATATATTCAGGAAAAAACGCATACGCCCTTTTTGGCCAACCAAGCAAGCTTGCAAAGGAAATCTGCACTAAAATGAAGTCTCACTTCCCCCCGGTCAAAAGGGCCATCTGAAAAAAGTGTAAAATCCAGAAAGGCAGGACAAGCCATGGAGAACTGGGAGCCTTGTTATGCTGATGGGCGGGATGTAAATTGCAAACAACCACTCGGGAGAAGTGTATGGTGTTTCCTGAAACATCTAAAAAACAAAGCAACAGAACCTAGGGCACTTCCACTTATGGTCCTATAGCTTAGGGAAATTAAAATCAAAAAGACACAGCCACCCCAAAGTTTGGAACGGCTCTGTTTACAAGAACCTCGTTTACAGTACAAGTTCAACATCGCAGAAAGTGAAAAATGGATAAAGAAGTTGTGGTATTTACTTACAAAGCAATATCACTCAGCAATGAAATCTGTGTCATCAGGCCCTTAGCAGCACAATGAGTGGATTCAGGTATGATGATTCTAACTGAAATAAGTCACACAGAAAAAGAAACATCATAAGATATCAGTAATACACGGAATGGAAACTTGGCTACACAGGAACTGAATTACAGAACAGAACAGGGTCTCAAATTTAGAAAACCAACTTATGCTTGCTTAACGGTAAAGGTGAGTTGGGGTGCTGCATAAAATCAGAGATTGAAATGAGCACAGATAAAGTTCCTTAAGCCAAATATGGAATAGACAAGAGCTACTCCTTGCTCAACGAAATGGACTCAACACCGCATATTAAACGCCTAAGAATGTACCTGACTAGTAAGTATCTTAAAACCTATAGATTGCTATGTCTCCAAAAGAGAATCAAGCATGTGTACAGGGGCATAAACGCAGCAGTGATAGGATTGGAGAGGTTCGGTGAGCAAATGAAGACCCTTTGAAGTCATATTGCATGGTACCCATTACACGGGTTTCAACTACCCAGGTTTTAGGTATTCTTCCTTCAGCTAAAACATGCATGTGGAACCCAGAGTATGATCAACCATGTGATCGGGAGACGTGTTCAAATATGTCTCAGTTTCCCTCCCCTGGTACTCGGGTGCAACATTCCAGACGCTTTACTAACACTCTCCCCACTTGGAGAGTCAGCGCCTTTAACCTCCTGTTTGGCCCAGTTTGCAATTTCTGTGGAAGATGAACAGGAATAGCGAGAACCAATGGAGACTAGCTGGAGGTGTCTGGACGGGCAAATTTAACTCTCATTTCCTACCAGGAAGAGGAATTAACCAAAGGCTCAGCGTGCCATGCCAGAAACAGATTAGGGCCTGAAGCCATCCTGCGGTGTTGCGGCCAGGTCACAAGAAAGCGAGTTGAAGAAAGGAGCTCAGGGGCACTGTAATTCACAAACCTGCAGAGTTATAAATGACAGCTATCGTCCAAAAATAGACTGAAGTAAGGCTGCCAAGAGGACTTGAAAGCGGGGCAGAATTGCAGGAAACCGATTTCAGGAGGTAGACTGGAATTGCATTGAAAGCATAGGAAAAGAGGCAGAACGTCCACAATGATGCACTTGGCCAAAAAGGGCGTATGCGTTTTTTCCTGAATATATTCAGGAAAAAACGCATACGCCCTTTTTGGCCAAACAAGCAAGCTTGCAAAGGAAATCTGCACTACAATGAAGTCTCACTTCCCCCCGGTCAAAAGGGCCATGTGTAAAAAGTGTAAAATCCAGAAAGGCAGGACAGGCCATGGAGAACTGGGAGCCTTGTTACGCTGATGGGCGGGATGTAAATTGCCAACAGACACTCGGGAGAAGTGTATGGTGTTTCCTGAAACATCTAAAAAACAAAGCAACAGAACCTAGGGCACTGCCACTTATGGTCCTATAGCTTAGGGAAATTAAAATCAAATAGACACAGCCACCCCAATGTTTGGGACGCCTCTGTTTACAAGAACCTCGTTTACAGTACAAGTTCAACATCGCAGAAAGTGAAAAATGGATAAAGAAGTTGTGGTATTTACTTACAAAGCAATATCACTCAGCAATGAAATCTATGTCATCAGGCCCTTAGCAGCACAATGAGTGGATTCAGGTATGATGATTCTAACTGAAATAAGTCACACAGAAAAAGAAACATCATAAGATATAAGTAATACACGGAATGGAAACTTGGCTACACAGGAACTGAATTACAGAACAGAACAGGGTCTCAAATTTAGAAAACCAACTTATGCTTGCTTAAGGGGAAAGGTGAGTTGGGGTGCTGCATAAAACCAGAGATTGAAATGAGCACAGATAAAGTTCCTTAAGTCAAATATGGAATAGACAAGAGCTACTCCTTGCTCAACGAAATGGACTCAACACCGCATATTAAACGCCTAAGAATGTACCTGACTAGTAAGTATCGTAAAACCTATGGATTGCTATGTCTCCAAAAGAGAATCAAGCATGTGTACAGGGGCATAAATGCAGCAGTGATAGGATTGGAGAGGTTCGGTGAGCAAATGAAGACCCTTTGAAGTCATATTGCATGGTACCCATTACACGGGTCTCAACTCTCCAGGTTTAAGGTATTCTTCCTTCAGCTAAAACATGCATGTGGAACCCAGAGTATGATCAACCATGTGAACGGGAGACGTGTTCAAATATGTCTCAGTTTTCCTGCCCTGGTGCTCGGGTGCAACATTCCAGACGCTTAACTAACACTCTCCCGACTTGGAGAGTCAGTCCCTTTAACCTCCTGTTTGGCCCAGTTTGCAATTTCTGCGGAAGATGAACAGGAATAGCGAGAACCAATGAGCGGCTAGCTGGAGGTGTCTGGACGGGCAAATTTAACTCTCATTTCCCACCAGGAAGAGGAAATAACCAAAGGCTCAGCGTGCCGTGCCGGAACCAGATTAGGGCCTGAAGCCATCCTGCGGTGTTGCGGCCAGCTCACAAGAAAGCGAGTTGAAGAAAGGAGCTCAGGGGCACTGTAATTCACAAACCTGCAGAGTTTTAAATGACAGCTATCGTCCAAAAATAGACTGAAGTAAGGCTGCCAAGAGGACTTGAAAGCGGGGCAGAATTGCAGGAAACCGATTTCAGGAGGTAGACTGGAATTGCATTGAAAGCATAGGAAAAGAGGCAGAACGTCCACAATGATGCACTTGGCCAAAAAGGGCGTATGCGTTTTTTCCTGAATATATTCAGGAAAAAACGCATACGCCCTTTTTGGCCAACCAAGCAAGCTTGCAAAGGAAATCTGCACTACAATGAAGTCTCACTTCCCCCCGGTCAAAAGGGCCATCTGAAAAAAGTGTAAAATCCAGAAAGGCAGGACAGGCCATGGAGAACTGGGAGCCTTGTTATGCTGATGGGCGGGATGTAAATTGCCAACAACCACTCGGGAGAAATGTATGGTGTTTCCTGAAACATCTAAAAAACAAAGCAACAGAACCTAGGGCACTTCCACTTATGGTCCTATAGCTTAGGGAAATTAAAATCAAAAAGACACAGCCACCCCAAAGTTTGGAACGGCTCTGTTGACAAGAACCTCGCTTACAGTACAAGTTCAACATCGCAGAAAGTGAAAAATGGATAAAGAAGTTGTGGTATTTACTTACAAAGCAATATCACTCAGCAATGAAATCTGTGTCATCAGGCCCTTAGCAGCACAATGAGTGGATTCAGGTATGATGATTCTAACTGAAATAAGTCACACAGAAAAAGAAACATCATAAGATATCAGTAATACACGGAATGGAAACTTGGCTACACAGGAACTGAATTACAGAACAGAACAGGGTCTCAAATTTAGAAAACCAACTTATTCTTGCTTAAGGGGAAAGGTGAGTTGGGGTGCTGCATAAAACCAGAGATTGAAATGAGCACAGATAAAGTTCCTTAAGCCAAATATGGAATAGACAAGAGCTACTCCTTGCTCAACGAAATGGACTCAACACCCCATATTAAACGCCTAAGAATGTACCTGACTAGTAAGTATCTTAAAACCTATGGATTGCTATGTCTCCGAAAGAGAATCAAGCATGTGTACAGGGGCATAAACGCAGCAGTGATAGGATTGGAGAGGTTCGGTGAGCAAATGAAGACCCTTTGAAGTCATATTGCATGGTACCCATTCCACGGGTTTCAACTACCCAGGTTTAAGGTATTCTTCCTTCAGCTAAAACATGCATGTGGAACCTAGAGTATGATCAACCATGTGATCGGGAGACGTGTTCAAATATGTCTCAGTTTTCGTACCCTGGTACTCGGGTGCAACATTCCAGACGCTTTACTAAAACTCTCCCGACTTGGAGAGTCAGTCCCTTTAACCTCCTGTTTGGCCCAGTTTGCAATTTCTGCGGAAGATGAACAGGAATAGCGAGAACCAATGAGAGGCTAGCAGGAGGTGTCTGGACAGGCAAATTTAACTCTCATTTCCCACCAGGAAGAGGAATTAACCAAAGGCTCAGCGTGCCATGCCGGAACCAGATTAGGGCCTGAAGCCATCCTGCGGTGTTGCGGCCAGCTCACAAGAAAGCGAGTTGAAGAAAGGAGCTCAGGGGCACTGTAATTCACAAACCTGCAGAGTTATAAATGACAGCTATCGTCCAAAAATAGACTGAAGTAAGGCTGCCAAGAGGACTTGAAAGCGGGGCAGAATTGCAGGAAACCGATTTCAGGAGGTAGACTGGAATTGCATTGAAAGCATAGGAAAAGAGGCAGAACGTCCACAATGATGCACTTGGCCAAAAAGGGCGTATGCGTTTTTTCCTGAATATATTCAGGAAAAAACGCATACGCCCTTTTTGGCCAACCAAGCAAGCTTGCAAAGGAAATCTGCACTACAATGAAGTCTCACTTCCCCCCGGTCAAAAGGGCCATCTGAAAAAAGTGTAAAATCCAGAAAGGCAGGACAGGCCATGGAGAACTGGGAGCCTTGTTATGCTGATGGGCGGGATGTAAATTGCCAACAGACACTCGGGAGAAGTGTATGGTGTTTCCTGAAACATCTAAAAAACAAAGCAACAGAGCCTAGGGCACTGCCACTTATGGTCCTATAGCTTAGGGAAATTAAAATCAAAAAGACACAGCCACCCCAAAGTTTGGAACGGCTCTGTTGACAAGAACCTCGTTTACAGTACAAGTTCAACATCGCAGAAAGTGAAAAATGGATAAAGAAGTTGTGGTATTTACTTACAAAGCAATATCACTCAGCAATGAAATCTGTGTCATCAGGCACTTAGCAGCACAATGAGTGGATTCAGGTATGATGATTCTAACTGAAATAAGTCACACAGAAAAAGAAACATCATAAGATATCAGTAATACACGGAATGGAAACTTGGCTACACAGGAACTGAATTACAGAACAGAACAGGGTCTCAAATTTAGAAAACCAACTTATGCTTGCTTAACGGGAAAGGTGAGTTGGGGTGCTGCATAAAACCAGAGATTGAAATGAGCACAGATAAAGTTCCTTAAGCCAAATATGGAATAGACAAGAGCTACTCCTTGCTCAACGAAATGGACTCAACACCGCATATTAAACGCCTAATAATGTACCTGACTAGTAAGTATCTTAAAACCTATAGATTGCTATGTCTCCGAAAGAGAATCAAGCATGTGTACAGGGGCATAAACGCAGCAGTGATAGGATTGGAGAGGTTCGGTGAGCAAATGAAGACCCTTTGAAGTCATATTGCATGGTACCCATTACACGGGTTTCAACTACCCAGGTTTTAGGTATTCTTCCTTCAGCTAAAACATGCATGTGGATCCCAGAGTATGATCAACCATGTGATCGGGAGACGTGTTCAAATATGTCTCAGTTTTCCTCCCCTGGTACTCGGGTGCAACATTCCAGACGCTTTACTAACACTCTCCCCACTTGGAGAGTCAGTCCCTTTAACCTCCTGTTTGGCCCAGTTTGCAATTTCTGTGGAAGATGAACAGGAATAGCGAGAACCAATGGAGACTAGCTGGAGGTGTCTGGACGGGCAAATTTAACTCTCATTTCCCACCAGGAAGAGGAATTAACCAAAGGCTCAGCGTGCCATGCCAGAAACAGATTAGGGCCTGAAGCCATCCTGCGGTGTTGCGGCCAGGTCACAAGAAAGCGAGTTGAAGAAAGGAGCTCAGGGGCACTGTAATTCACAAACCTGCAGAGTTATAAATGACAGCTATCGTCCAAAAATACACTGAAGTAAGGCTGCCAAGAGGACTTGAAAGCGGGGCAGAATTGCAGGAAACCGATTTCAGGAGGTAGACTGGAATTGCATTGAAAGCATAGGAAAAGAGGCAGAACGTCCACAATGATGCACTTGGCCAAAAAGGGCGTATGCGTTTTTTCCTGAATATATTCAGGAAAAAATGCATACGCCCTTTTTGGCCAACCAAGCAAGCTTGCAAAGGAAATCTGCACTACAATGAAGTCTCACTTCCCCCCGGTCAAAAGGGCCATGTGTAAAAAGTGTAAAATCCAGAAAGGCAGGACAGGCCATGGAGAACTGGGAGCCTTGTTACGCTGATGGGCGGGATGTAAATTGCCAACAGACACTCGGGAGAAGTGTATGGTGTTTCCTGAAACATCTAAAAAACAAAGCAACAGAACCTAGGGCACTGCCACTTATGGTCCTATAGCTTAGGGAAATTAAAATCAAAAAGACACAGCCACCCCAATGTTTGGGACGCCTCTGTTTACAAGAACCTCGTTTACAGTACAAGTTCAACATCGCAGAAAGTGAAAAATGGATAAAGAAGTTGTGGTATTTACTTACAAAGCAATATCACTCAGCAATGAAATCTATGTCATCAGGCCCTTAGCAGCACAATGAGTGGATTCAGGTATGATGATTCTAACTGAAATAAGTCACACAGAAAAAGAAACATCATAAGATATCAGTAATACACGGAATGGAAACTTGGCTACACAGGAACTGAATTACAGAACAGAACAGGGTCTCAAATTTAGAAAACCAACTTATGCTTGCTTAAGGGGAAAGGTGAGTTGGGGTGCTGCATAAAACCAGAGATTGAAATGAGCACAGATAAAGTTCCTTAAGCCAAATATGGAATAGACAAGAGCTACTCCTTGCTCAACGAAATGGACTCAACACCGCATATTAAACGCCTAAGAATGTACCTGACTAGTAAGTATCTTAAAACCTATGGATTGCTATGTCTCCGAAAGAGAATCAAGCATGTGTACAGGGGCATAAACGCAGCAGTGATAGTTAGGAGAGGTTCGGTGAGCAAATGAAGACCCTTTGAAGTCATATTGCATGGTACCCATTACACAGGTCTTAACTCTCCAGGTTTAAGGTATTCTTCCTTCAGCTAAAACATGCATGTGGAACCCAAGTATGATCAACCATGTGAACGGGAGATGTGTTCAAATACGTCTCAGTTTTCCTCCCCTGGTACTCGGGTGAAACATTCCAGATGCTTTACTAACACTCTCCCCACTTGGAGAGTCAGCGCCTTTAACCTCCTGTTTGGCACAGTTTGCAATTTCTGCGGAAGATGAACAGGAATAGCGAGAACCAATGAGAGACTAGCTGGAGGTGTCTGGACGGGCAAATTTAACTCTCATTTCCCACCAGGAAGAGGAAATAACCAAAGGCTCAGCGTGCCGTGCCGGAACCAGATTAGGGCCTGAAGCCATCCTGCGGTGTTGCAGCCAGGTCACAAGAAAGCGAGTTAAAGAAAGGAGCTCAGGGGCACTGTAATTCACAAACCTGCAGAGTTATAAATGACAGCTATCGTCCAAAAATAGACTGAAGTAAGGCTGCCAAGAGGACTTGAAAGCGGGGCAGAATTGTAGGAAACCGATTTCAGGAGGTAGACTGGAATTGCATTGAAAGCATAGGAAAAGAGGCCGAACGTCCACAATGATGCACTTGGCCAAAAAGGGCGTATGCGTTTTTTCCTGAATATATTCAGGAAAAAACGCATACGCCCTTTTTGGCCAACCAAGCAAGCTTGCAAAGGAAATCTGCACTACAATGAAGTCTCACTTCCCCCCGGTCAAAAGGGCCATGTGTAAAAAGTGTAAAATCCAGAAAGGCAGGACAGGCCATGGAGAACTGGGAGCCTTGTTACGCTGATGGGCGGGATGTAAATTGCCAACAGACACTCGGGAGAAGTGTATGGTGTTTCCTGAAACATCTAAAAAACAAAGCAACAGAACCTAGGGCACTGCCACTTATGGTCCTATAGCTTAGGGAAATTAAAATCAAAAAGACACAGCCACCCCAATGTTTGGGACGCCTCTGTTTACAAGAACCTCGTTTACAGTACAAGTTCAACATCGCAGAAAGTGAAAAATGGATAAAGAAGTTGTGGTATTTACTTACAAAGCAATATCACTCAGCAATGAAATCTATGTCATCAGGCCCTTAGCAGCACAATGAGTGGATTCAGGTATGATGATTCTAACTGAAATAAGTCACACAGAAAAAGAAACATCATAAGATATCAGTAATACACGGAATGGAAACTTGGCTACACAGGAACTGAATTACAGAACAGAACAGGGTCTCAAATTTAGAAAACCAACTTATGCTTGCTTAAGGGGAAAGGTGAGTTGGGGTGCTGCATAAAACCAGAGATTGAAATGAGCACAGATAAAGTTCCTTAAGCCAAATATGGAATAGACAAGAGCTACTCCTTGCTCAACGAAATGGACTCAACACCGCATATTAAACGCCTAAGAATGTACCTGACTAGTAAGTATCTTAAAACCTATGGATTGCTATGTCTCCGAAAGAGAATCAAGCATGTGTACAGGGGCATAAACGCAGCAGTGATAGTTAGGAGAGGTTCGGTGAGCAAATGAAGACCCTTTGAAGTCATATTGCATGGTACCCATTACACAGGTCTTAACTCTCCAGGTTTAAGGTATTCTTCCTTCAGCTAAAACATGCATGTGGAACCCAAGTATGATCAACCATGTGAACGGGAGATGTGTTCAAATACGTCTCAGTTTTCCTCCCCTGGTACTCGGGTGAAACATTCCAGATGCTTTACTAACACTCTCCCCACTTGGAGAGTCAGCGCCTTTAACCTCCTGTTTGGCACAGTTTGCAATTTCTGCGGAAGATGAACAGGAATAGCGAGAACCAATGAGAGACTAGCTGGAGGTGTCTGGACGGGCAAATTTAACTCTCATTTCCCACCAGGAAGAGGAAATAACCAAAGGCTCAGCGTGCCGTGCCGGAACCAGATTAGGGCCTGAAGCCATCCTGCGGTGTTGCAGCCAGGTCACAAGAAAGCGAGTTAAAGAAAGGAGCTCAGGGGCACTGTAATTCACAAACCTGCAGAGTTATAAATGACAGCTATCGTCCAAAAATAGACTGAAGTAAGGCTGCCAAGAGGACTTGAAAGCGGGGCAGAATTGTAGGAAACCGATTTCAGGAGGTAGACTGGAATTGCATTGAAAGCATAGGAAAAGAGGCCGAACGTCCACAATGATGCACTTGGCCAAAAAGGGCGTATGCGTTTTTTCCTGAATATATTCAGGAAAAAACGCATACGCCCTTTTTGGCCAACCAAGCAAGCTTGCAAAGGAAATCTGCACTACAATGAAGTCTCACTTCCCCCCGGTCAAAAGGGCCATCTGAAAAAAGTGTAAAATCCAGAAAGGCAGGACAGGCCATGGAGAACTGGGAGCCTTGTTATGCTGATGGGCGGGATGTAAATTGCCAACAACCACTCGGGAGAAGTGTATGGTGTTTCCTGAAACATCTAAAAAACAAAGCAACAGAACCTAGGGCACTTCCACTTATGGTCCTATAGCTTAGGGAAATTAAAATCAAAAAGACACAGCCACCCCAAAGTTTGGAACGGCTCTGTTGACAAGAACCTCGTTTACAGTACAAGTTCAACATCGCAGAAAGTGAAAAATGGATAAAGAAGTTGTGGTATTTACTTACAAAGCAATATCACTCAGCAATGAAATCTGTCTCATCAGGCCCTTAGCAGCACAATGAGTGGATTCAGGTATGATGATTCTAACTGAAATAAGTCACACAGAAAAAGAAACATCATAAGATATCAGTAATACACGGAATGTAAACTTGGCTACACAGGAACTGAATTACAGAACAGAACAGGGTCTCAAATTTAGAAAACCAACTTATTCTTGCTTAAGGGGAAAGGTGAGTTGGGGTGCTGCATAAAACCAGAGATTGAAATGAGAACAGATAAAGTTCCTTAAGCCAAATATGGAATAGACAACAGCTACTCCTTGCTCAACGAAATGGACTCAACACCCCATATTAAACGCCTAAGAATGTACCTGACTAGTAAGTATCTTAAAACCTATGGATTGCTATGTCTCCGAAAGAGAATCAAGCGTGTGTACAGGGGCATAAACGCAGCAGTGATAGGATTGGAGAGGTTCGGTGAGCAAATGAAGACCCTTTGAAGTCATATTGCATGGTACCCATTACACGGGTCTCAACTCTCCAGGTTTAAGGTATTCTTCCTTCAGCTAAAACATGCATGTGGAACCCAAGTATGATCAACCATGTGAACGGGAGATGTGTTCAAATATGTCTCAGTTTTCCTCCCCTGGTACTCGGGTGCAACATTCCAGACGCTTTACTAACACTCTCCCCACTTGGAGAGTCAGCGCCTTTAACCTCCTGTTTGGCCCAGTTTGCAATTTCTGCGGAAGATGAACAGGAATAGCGAGAACCAATGAGAGACTAGCTGGAGGTGTCTGGACGGGCAAATTTAACTCTCATTTCCCACCAGGAAGAGGAAATAACCAAAGGCTCAGCGTGCCGTGCTGGAACCAGATTAGGGCCTGAAGCCATCCTGCGGTGTTGCGGCCAGGTCACAAGAAAGCGAGTTGAAGAAAGGAGCTCAGGGGCACTGTAATTCACAAACCTGCAGAGTTATAAATGACAGCTATCGTCCAAAAATAGACTGAAGTAAGGCTGCCAAGAGGACTTGAAAGCGGGGCAGAATTGCAGGAAACCGATTTCAGGAGGTAGACTGGAATTGCATTGAAAGCATAGGAAAAGAGGCAGAACGTCCACAATGATGCACTTGGCCAAAAAGGGCGTATGCGTTTTTTCCTGAATATATTCAGGAAAAAACGCATACGCCCTTTTTGGCCAACCAAGCAAGCTTGCAAAGGAAATCTGCACTACAATGAAGTCTCACTTCCCCCCGGTCAAAAGGGCCATCTGAAAAAAGTGTAAAATCCAGAAAGGCAGGACAGGCCATGGAGAACTGGGAGCCTTGTTATGCTGATGGGCGGGATGTAAATTGCCAACAACCACTCGGGAGAAGTGTATGGTGTTTCCTGAAACATCTAAAAAACAAAGCAACAGAACCTAGGGCACTTCCACTTATGGTCCTATAGCTTAGGGAAATTAAAATCAAAAAGACACAGCCACCCCAAAGTTTGGAACGGCTCTGTTGACAAGAACCTCGCTTACAGTACAAGTTCAACATCGCAGAAAGTGAAAAATGGATAAAGAAGTTGTGGTATTTACTTACAAAGCAATATCACTCAGCAATGAAATCTGTGTCATCAGGCCCTTAGCAGCACAATGAGTGGATTCAGGTATGATGATTCTAACTGAAATAAGTCACACAGAAAAAGAAACATCATAAGATATCAGTAATACACGGAATGGAAACTTGGCTACACAGGAACTGAATTACAGAACAGAACAGGGTCTCAAATTTAGAAAACCAACTTATTCTTGCTTAAGGGGAAAGGTGAGTTGGGGTGCTGCATAAAACCAGAGATTGAAATGAGCACAGATAAAGTTCCTTAAGCCAAATATGGAATAGACAAGAGCTACTCCTTGCTCAACGAAATGGACTCAACACCCCATATTAAACGCCTAAGAATGTACCTGACTAGTAAGTATCTTAAAACCTATGGATTGCTATGTCTCCGAAAGAGAATCAAGCATGTGTACAGGGGCATAAACGCAGCAGTGATAGGATTGGAGAGGTTCGGTGAGCAAATGAAGACCCTTTGAAGTCATATTGCATGGTACCCATTCCACGGGTTTCAACTACCCAGGTTTAAGGTATTCTTCCTTCAGCTAAAACATGCATGTGGAACCTAGAGTATGATCAACCATGTGATCGGGAGACGTGTTCAAATATGTCTCAGTTTTCGTACCCTGGTACTCGGGTGCAACATTCCAGACGCTTTACTAAAACTCTCCTGACTTGGAGAGTCAGTGCCTTTAACCTCCTGTTTGGCCCAGTTTGCAATTTCTGCGGAAGATGAACAGGAATAGCGAGAACCAATGAGAGGCTAGCAGCAGGTGTCTGGACGGGCAAATTTAACTCTCATTTCCCACCAGGAAGAGGAATTAACCAAAGGCTCAGCGTGCCATGCCGGAACCAGATTAGGGCCTGAAGCCATCCTGCGGTGTTGCGGCCAGCTCACAAGAAAGCGAGTTGAAGAAAGGAGCTCAGGGGCACTGTAATTCACAAACCTGCAGAGTTATAAATGACAGCTATCGTCCAAAAATAGACTGAAGTAAGGCTGCCAAGAGGACTTGAAAGCGGGGCAGAATTGCAGGAAACCGATTTCAGGAGGTAGACTGGAATTGCATTGAAAGCATAGGAAAAGAGGCAGAACGTCCACAATGATGCACTTGGCCAAAAAGGGCGTATGCGTTTTTTCCTGAATATATTCAGGAAAAAACGCATACGCCCTTTTTGGCCAACCAAGCAAGCTTGCAAAGGAAATCTGCACTACAATGAAGTCTCACTTCCCCCCGGTCAAAAGGGCCATCTGAAAAAAGTGTAAAATCCAGAAAGGCAGGACAGGCCATGGAGAACTGGGAGCCTTGTTATGCTGATGGGCGGGATGTAAATTGCCAACAACCACTCGGGAGAAGTGTATGGTGTTTCCTGAAACATCTAAAAAACAAAGCAACAGAACCTAGGGCACTTCCACTTATGGTCCTATAGCTTAGGGAAATTAAAATCAAAAAGACACAGCCACCCCAAAGTTTGGAACGGCTCTGTTGACAAGAACCTCGTTTACAGTACAAGTTCAACATCGCAGAAAGTGAAAAATGGATAAAGAAGTTGTGGTATTTACTTACAAAGCAATATCACTCAGCAATGAAATCTGTGTCATCAGGCCCTTAGCAGCACAATGAGTGGATTCAGGTATGATGATTCTAACTGAAATAAGTCACACAGAAAAAGAAACATCATAAGATATCAGTAATACACGGAATGTAAACTTGGCTACACAGGAACTGAATTACAGAACAGAACAGGGTCTCAAATTTAGAAAACCAACTTATGCTTGCTTAAGGGGAAAGGTGAGTTGGGGTGCTGCATAAAACCAGAGATTGAAATGAGCACAGATAAAGTTCCTTAAGCCAAATATGGAATAGACAAGAGCTACTCCTTGCTCAACGAAATGGACTCAACACCGCATATTAAACGCCTAAGAATGTACCTGACTAGTAAGTATCTTAAAACCTATGGATTGCTATGTCTCCGAAAGAGAATCAAGCATGTGTACAGGGGCATAAACGCAGCAGTGATAGTTAGGAGAGGTTCGGTGAGCAAATGAAGACCCTTTGAAGTCATATTGCATGGTACCCATTACACGGGTCTCAACTCTCCAGGTTTAAGGTATTCTTCCTTCAGCTAAAACATGCATGTGGAACCCAAGTATGATCAACCATGTGAACGGGAGACGTGTTCAAATATGTCTCAGTTTTCCTCCCCTGGTACTCGGGTGCAACATTCCAGACGCTTTACTAACACTCTCCCCACTTGGAGAGTCAGCGCCTTTAACCTCCTGTTTGGCCCAGTTTGCAATTTCTGCGGAAGATGAACAGGAATAGCGAGAACCAATGAGAGGCTAGCTGGAGGTGTCTGGATGGGCAAATTTAACTCTCATTTCCCACCAGGAAGAGGAAATAACCAAAGGCTCAGTGTGCCGTGCCGGATACAGATTAGGGCCTGAAGCCATCCTGCGGTGTTGCGGCCAGCTCAAAAGAAAGCGAGTTGAAGAAAGGAGCTCAGGGGCACTGTAATTCACAAACCTGCAGAGTTATAAATGAGAGCTATCGTCCAAAAATAGAGTGAAGTAAGGCTGCCAAGAGGACTTGAAAGCGGGGCAGAATTGCAGGAAACCGATTTCAGGAGGTAGACTGGAATTGCATTGAAAGCATAGGAAAAGAGGCAGAACGTCCACAATGATGCACTTGGCCAAAAAGGGCGTATGCGTTTTTTCCTGAATATATTCAGGAAAAAACGCATACGCCCTTTTTGGCCAACCAAGCAAGCTTGCAAAGGAAATCTGCACTACAATGAAGTCTCACTTCCCCCCGGTCAAAAGGGCCATCTGAAAAAAGTGTAAAATCCAGAAAGGCAGGACAGGCCATGGAGAACTGGGAGCCTTGTTATGCTGATGGGCGGGATGTAAATTGCCAACAGACACTCAGGAGAAGTGTATGGTGTTTCCTGAAACATCTAAAAAACAAAGCAACAGAGACTAGGGCACGGCCACTTATGCTCCTATAGCTTAGGGAAATTAAAATCAAAAAGACACAGCCACCCCAAAGTTTGGGACGCCTCTGTTTACAAGAACCTCGTTTACAGTACAAGTTCAACATCGCAGAAAGTGAAAAATGGATAAAGAAGTTGTGGTATTTACTTACAAAGCAATATCACTCAGCAATGAAATCTATGTCATCAGGCCCTTAGCAGCACAATGAGTGGATTCAGGTATGATGATTCTAACTGAAATAAGTCACACAGAAAAAGAAACATCATAAGATATCAGTGATACACGGAATGTAAACTTGGCTACACAGGAACTGAATTACAGAACAGAACAGGGTCTCAAATTTAGAAAACCAACTTATTCTTGCTTAAGGGAAAAGGTGAGTTGGGGTGCTGCATAAAACCAGAGATTGAAATGAGCACAGATAAAGTTCCTTAAGTCAAATATGGAATAGACAAGAGCTACTCCTTGCTCAACGAAATGGACTCAACACCGCATATTAAACGCCTAAGAATGTACCTGACTAGTAAGTATCTTAAAACCTATGGATTGCTATGTCTCCGAAAGAGAATCAAACATGTGTACAGGGGCATAAACGCAGCAGTGATAGGATTGGAGAGGTTCGGTGAGCAAATGAAGACCCTTTGAAGACATATTGCATGGTACCCATTCCACGGGTTTCAACTACCCAGGTTTAAGGTATTCTTCCTTCAGCTAAAACATGCATGTGGAACCTAGAGTATGATCAACCATGTGATCGGGAGACGTGTTCAAATATGTCTCAGTTTTCGTACCCTGGTACTCGGGTGCAACATTCCAGACGCTTTACTAACACTCTCCCGACTTGGAGAGTCAGTCCCTTTAACCTCCTGTTTGGCCCAGTTTGCAATTTCTGCGGAAGATGAACAGGAAGAGCGAGAACCAATGAGATGCTAGCTGGAGGTGTCTGGACGGGCAAATTTAACTCTCATTTCCCACCAGTAAGAGGAAATAACCAAAGGCTCAGCATGCCGGGCCGGAACCAGATTAGGGCCTGAAGCCATCCTGCGGTGTTGCGGCCAGGTCACAAGAGAGCGAGTTGAAGAAAGGAGCTCAGGGGCACTGTAATTCACAAACCTGCAGAGTTATAAATGACAGCTATCGTCCAAAAATATACTGAAGTAAGGCTGCCAAGAGGACTTGAAAGCGGGGCAGAATTGCAGGAAACCGATTTCAGGAGGTAGACTGGAATTGCATTGAAAGCATAGGAAAAGAGGCAGAACGTCCACAATGATGCACTTGGCCAAAAAGGGCGTATGCGTTTTTTCCTGAATATATTCAGGAAAAAACGCATACGCCCTTTTTGGCCAACCAAGCAAGCTTGCAAAGGAAATCTGCACTACAATGAAGTCTCACTTCCCCCGGGTCAAAAGGGCCATCTGAAAAAAGTGTAAAATCCAGAAAGGCAGGACAGGCCATGGAGAACTGGGAGCCTTGTTATGCTGATGGGCGGGATGTAAATTGCCAACAACCACTCGGGAGAAGTGTATGGTGTTTCCTGAAACATCTAAAAAACAAAGCAACAGAACCTAGGGCACTTCCACTTATGGTCCTATAGCTTAGGGAAATTAAAATCAAAAAGACACAGCCACCCCAAAATTTGGAACGGCTCTGTTTACAAGAACCTCGTTTACAGTACAAGTTCAACATCGCAGAAAGTGAAAAATGGATAAAGAAGTTGTGGTATTTACTTACAAAGCAATATCACTCAGCAATGAAATCTGTGTCATCAGGCCCTTAGCAGCACAATGAGTGGATTCAGGTATGATGATTCTAACTGAAATAAGTCACACAGAAAAAGAAACATCATAGGATATCAGTAATACACGGAATGTAAACTTGGCTACACAGGAACTGAATTACAGAACAGAACAGGGTCTCAAATTTAGAAAACCAACTTATGCTTGCTTAAGGGGAAAGGTGAGTTGGGGTGCTGCATAAAACCAGAGATTGAAATGAGCACAGATAAAGTTCCTTAAGCCAAATATGGAATAGACAAGAGCTACTCCTTGCTCAACGAAATGGACTCAACACCGCATATTAAACGCCTAAGAATGTACCTGACTAGTAAGTATCTTAAAACCTATGGATTGCTATGTCTCCGAAAGAGAATCAAGCATGTGTACAGGGGCATAAACGCAGCAGTGATAGGATTGGAGATGTTCGGTGAGCAAATGAAGACCCTTTGAAGTCATATTGCATGGTACCCATTCCACGGGTCTCAACTCTCCAGGTTTAAGGTATTCTTCCTTCAGCTAAAACATGCATGTGGAACCTAGAGTATGATCAACCATGTGATTGGGAGATGTGTTCAAATATGTCTCAGTTTTCGTACCCTGGTACTCGGGTGCAACATTCCAGACGCTTTACTAACACTCTCCCGACTTGGAGAGTCAGTCCCTTTAACCTCCTGTTTGGCCCAGTTTGCAATTTCTGCGGAAGATGAACAGGAATAGAGAGAACCAATGAGAGACTAGCTGGAGGTGTCTGGACGGGCAAATTTAACTCTCATTTCCCACCAGGAAGAGGAATTAACCAAAGGCTCAGCGTGCCATGCCAGAACCAGATTATGGCCTGAAGCCACCCTGCGGTGTTTCGGCCAGCTCACAAGAAAGTGAGTTGAAGAAAGGAGCTCAGGGGCACTGTAATTCACAAACCTGCAGAGTTATAAATGACAGCTATCGTCCAAAAATAGACTGAAGTAAGGCTGCCAAGAGGACTTGAAAGCGGGGCAGAATTGCAGGAAACCGATTTCAGTAGGTAGACTGGAATTGCATTGAAAGCATAGGAAAAGAGGCAGAACGTCCACAATGATGCACTTGGCCAAAAAGGGCGTATGCGTTTTTTCCTGAATATATTCAGGAAAAAACGCATACGCCCTTTTTGGCCAACCAAGCAAGCTTGCAAAGGAAATCTGCACTACAATGAAGTCTCACTTCCCCCCTGGTCAAAACGGCCATCAGAAAAAAGTGTAAAATCCAGAAAGGCAGGACAGGCCATGGAGAACTGGGAGCCTTGTTATGCTGATGGGCGGGATGTAAATTGCCAACAACCACTCGGGAGAAGTGTATGGTGTTTCCTGAAACATCTAAAAAACAAAGCAACAGAGCCTAGGGCACTTCCACTTATGGTCCTATAGCTTAGGGAATTTAAAATCAAAAAGACACAGCCACCCCAAAGTTTGGAATGGCTCTGTTTACAAGAACTTCGTTTACAGTACAAGTTCAACATCGCAGAAAGTGAAAAATGGATAAAGAAGTTGTGGTATTTACTTACAAAGCAATATCACTCAGCAATGAAATCTGTGTCATCAGGCCCTTAGCAGCACAATGAGTGGATTCAGGTATGATGATTCTAACTGAAATAACTCACACAGAAAAAGAAACATCATAAGATATCAGTAATACACGGAATGGAAACTTGGCTACACAGGAACTGAATTACAGAACAGAACAGGGTCTCAAATTTAGAAAACCAACTTATGCTTGCTTAAGGGGAAAGGTGAGTTGGGGTGCTGCATAAAACCAGAGATTGAAATGAGCACAGATAAAGTTCCTTAAGCCAAATATGGAATAGACAAGAGCTACTCCTTGCTCAACGAAATGGACTCAACACCCCATATTAAACGCCTAAGAATGTACCTGACTAGTAAGTATCTTAAAACCTATGGATTGCTATGTCTCCGAAAGAGAATCAAGCATGTGTACAGGGGCATAAACGCAGCAGTGATAGGATTGGAGATGTTCGGTGAGCAAATGAAGACCCTTTGAAGTCATATTGCATGGTACCCATTCCACGGGTCTCAACTCTCCAGGTTTAAGGTATTCTTCCTTCAGCTAAAACATGCATGTGGAACCTAGAGTATGATCAACCATGTGATTGGGAGATGTGTTCAAATATGTCTCAGTTTTCGTACCCTGGTACTCGGGTGCAACATTCCAGACGCTTTACTAACACTCTCCCGACTTGGAGAGTCAGTCCCTTTAACCTCCTGTTTGGCCCAGTTTGCAATTTCTGCGGAAGATGAACAGGAATAGAGAGAACCAATGAGAGACTAGCTGGAGGTGTCTGGACGGGCAAATTTAACTCTCATTTCCCACCAGGAAGAGGAATTAACCAAAGGCTCAGCATGCCATGCCAGAACCAGATTATGGCCTGAAGCCACCCTGCGGTGTTTCGGCCAGCTCACAAGAAAGTGAGTTGAAGAAAGGAGCTCAGGGGCACTGTAATTCACAAACCTGCAGAGTTATAAATGACAGCTATCGTCCAAAAATAGACTGAAGTAAGGCTGCCAAGAGGACTTGAAAGCGGGGCAGAATTGCAGGAAACCGATTTCAGTAGGTAGACTGGAATTGCATTGAAAGCATAGGAAAAGAGGCAGAACGTCCACAATGATGCACTTGGCCAAAAAGGGCGTATGCGTTTTTTCCTGAATATATTCAGGAAAAAACGCATACGCCCTTTTTGGCCAACCAAGCAAGCTTGCAAAGGAAATCTGCACTACAATGAAGTCTCACTTCCCCCCTGGTCAAAACGGCCATCAGAAAAAAGTGTAAAATCCAGAAAGGCAGGACAGGCCATGGAGAACTGGGAGCCTTGTTATGCTGATGGGCGGGATGTAAATTGCCAACAACCACTCGGGAGAAGTGTATGGTGTTTCCTGAAACATCTAAAAAACAAAGCAACAGAGCCTAGGGCACTTCCACTTATGGTCCTATAGCTTAGGGAATTTAAAATCAAAAAGACACAGCCACCCCAAAGTTTGGAATGGCTCTGTTTACAAGAACTTCGTTTACAGTACAAGTTCAACATCGCAGAAAGTGAAACATGGATAAAGAAGTTGTGGTATTTACTTACAAAGCAATATCACTCAGCAATGAAATCTGTGTCATCAGGCCCTTAGCAGCACAATGAGTGGATTCAGGTATGATGATTCTAACTGAAATAACTCACACAGAAAAAGAAACATCATAAGATATCAGTAATACACGGAATGGAAACTTGGCTACACAGGAACTGAATTACAGAACAGAACAGGGTCTCAAATTTAGAAAAACAACTTATGCTTGCTTAAGGGGAAAGGTGAGTTGGGGTGCTGCATAAAACCAGAGATTGAAATGAGCACAGATAAAGTTCCTTAAGCCAAATATGGAATAGACAAGAGCTACTCCTTGCTCAACGAAATGGACTCAACACCGCATATTAAACGCCTAAGAATGTACCTGACTAGTAAGTATCTTAAAACCTATGGATTGCTATGTCTCCGAAAGAGAATCAAGCATGTGTACAGGGGCATAAACGCAGCAGTGATAGGATTGGAGATGTTCGGTGAGCAAATGAAGACCCTTTGAAGTCATATTGCATGGTACCCATTCCACGGGTTTCAAATACCCACGTTTAAGGTATTCTTCCTTCAGCTGAAACATGCATGTGGAACCTAGAGTATGATCAACCATGTGATCGGGAGACGTGTTCAAATATGTCTCAGTTTTCGTACCCTGGTACTCGGGTGCAACATTCCAGACGCTTTACTAACACTCTCCCGACTTGCAGAGTCAGTCCCTTTAACCTCCTGTTTGGCCCAGTTTGCAATTTCTGCGGAAGATGAACAGGAATAGCGAGAACCAATGAGAGGCTAGCAGGAGGTGTCTGGACGGGCAAATTTAACTCTCATTTCCCACCAGGAAGAGGAATTAACCAAAGGCTCAGCGTGCCGTGCCGGAACCAGATTAGGGCCTGAAGCCATCCTGCGGTGTTGCGGCCAGCTCACAAGAAAGCGAGTTGAAGAAAGGAGCTCAGGGGCACTGTAATTCACAAACCTGCAGAGTTATAAATGACAGCTATCGTCCAAAAATAGACTGAAGTAAGGCTGCCAAGAGGACTTGAAAGCGGGGCAGAATTGCAGGAAACCGATTTCAGGAGGTAGACTGGAATTGCACTGAAAGCATAGGAAAAGAGGCAGAACGTCCACAATGATGCACTTGGCCAAAAAGGGCGTATGCGTTTTTTCCTGAATATATTCAGGAAAAAACGCATACGCCCTTTTTGGCCAACCAAGCAAGCTTGCAAAGGAAATCTGCACTACAATGAAGTCTCACTTCCCCCCGGTAAAAAGGGCCATCTGAAAAAAGTGTAAAATCCAGAAAGGCAGGACAGGCCATGGAGAACTGGGAGCCTTGTTATGCTGATGGGCGGGATGTAAATTGCCAACAACCACTCGGGAGAAGTGTATGGTGTTTCCTGAAATATCTAAAAAACAAAGCAACAGAGCCTAGGGCACTTCCACTTATGGTCCTATAGCTTAGGGAAATTAAAATCAAAAAGACACAGCCACCCCAAAGTTTGGAACGGCTCTGTTGACAAGAACCTCGTTTACAGTACAAGTTCAACATCGCAGAAAGTGAAAAATGGATAAAGAAGTTGTGGTATTTACTTACAAAGCAATATCACTCAGCAATGAAATCTGTGTCATCAGGCACTTAGCAGCACAGTGAGTGGATTCAGGTATGATGATTCTAACTGAAATAAGTCACACAGAAAAAGAAACATCATAAGATATCAGTAATACACGGAATGTAAACTTGGCTACACAGGAACTGAATTACAGAACAGAACAGGGTCTCAAATTTAGAAAACCAACTTATGCTTGCTTAAGGGGAAAGGTGAGTTGGGGTGCTGCATAAAACCAGAGATTGAAATGAGCACAGATAAAGTTCCTTAAGTCAAATATGGAATAGACAAGAGCTACTCCTTGCTCAACGAAATGGACTCAACACCGCATATTAAACGCCTAAGAATGTACCTGACTAGTAAGTATCTTAAAACCTATGGATTGCTATGTCTCCGAAAGAGAATCAAGCATGTGTACAGGGGCATAAACGCAGCAGTGATAGTTAGGAGAGGTTCGGTGAGCAAATGAAGACCCTTTGAAGTCATATTGCATGGTACCCATTACACGGGTCTTAACTCTCCAGGTTTAAGGTATTCTTCCTTCAGCTAAAACATGCATGTGGAACCCAAGTATGATCAACCATGTGAACGGGAGATGTGTTCAAATATGTCTCAGTTTTCCTCCCCTGGTACTCGGGTGCAACATTCCAGACGCTTTACTAACACTCTCCCCACTTGGAGAGTCAGCGCCTTTAACCTCCTGTTTGACCCAGTTTGCAATTTCTGCGGAAGATGAACAGGAATAGCGAGAACCAATGAGAGACTAGCTGGAGGTGTCTGGACGGGCAAATTTAACTCTCATTTCCCACCAGGAAGAGGAAATAACCAAAGGCTCAGCGTGCCGTGCCGGAACCAGATTAGGGCCTGAAGCCATCCTGCGGTGTTGCGGCCAGGTCACAAGAAAGCGAGTTGAAGAAAGGAGCTCAGGGGCACTGTAATTCACAAACCTGCAGAGTTATAAATGACAGCTATCGTCCAAAAATAGACTGAAGTAAGGCTGCCAAGAGGACTTGAAAGCGGGGCAGAATTGCAGGAAACCGATTTCAGGAGGTAGACTGGAATTGCATTGAAAGCATAGGAAAAGAGGCAGAACGTGCACAATGATGCACTTGGCCAAAAAGGGCGTATGCGTTTTTTCCTGAATATATTCAGGAAAAAACGCATACGCCCTTTTTGGCCAACCAAGCAAGCTTGCAAAGGAAATCTGCACTACAATGAAGTCTCACTTCCCCCCGGTCAAAAGGGCCATCTGAAAAAAGTGTAAAATCCAGAAAGGCAGGACAGGCCATGGAGAACTGGGAGCCTTGTTATGCTGATGGGCGGGATGTAAATTGCCAACAACCACTCGGGAGAAGTGTATGGTGTTTCCTGAAACATCTAAAAAACAAAGCAACAGAACCTAGGGCACTTCCACTTATGGTCCTATAGCTTAGGGAAATTAAAATCAAAAAGACACAGCCACCCCAAAGTTTGGAACGGCTCTGTTGACAAGAACCTCGCTTACAGTACAAGTTCAACATCGCAGAAAGTGAAAAATGGATAAAGAAGTTGTGGTATTTACTTACAAAGCAATATCACTCAGCAATGAAATCTGTGTCATCAGGCCCTTAGCAGCACAATGAGTGGATTCAGGTATGATGATTCTAACTGAAATAAGTCACACAGAAAAAGAAACATCATAAGATATCAGTAATACACGGAATGGAAACTTGGCTACACAGGAACTGAATTACAGAACAGAACAGGGTCTCAAATTTAGAAAACCAACTTATTCTTGCTTAAGGGGAAAGGTGAGTTGGGGTGCTGCATAAAACCAGAGATTGAAATGAGCACAGATAAAGTTCCTTAAGCCAAATATGGAATAGACAAGAGCTACTCCTTGCTCAACGAAATGGACTCAACACCCCATATTAAACGCCTAAGAATGTACCTGACTAGTAAGTATCTTAAAACCTATGGATTGCTATGTCTCCGAAAGAGAATCAAGCGTGTGTACAGGGGCATAAACGCAGCAGTGATAGGATTGGAGAGGTTCGGTGAGCAAATGAATACCCTTTGAAGTCATATTGCATGGTACCCATTCCACGGGTTTCAACTACCCAGGTTTAAGGTATTCTTCCTTCAGCTAAAACATGCATGTGGAACCTAAAGTATGATCAACCATGTGATCGGGAGACGTGTTCAAATATGTCTCAGTTTTCGTACCCTGGTACTCGGGTGCAACATTCCAGACGCTTTACTAAAACTCTCCCGACTTGGAGAGTCAGTCCCTTTAACCTCCTGTTTGGCCCAGTTTGCAATTTCTGCGGAAGATGAACAGGAATAGCGAGAACCAATGAGAGTCTAGCAGGAGGTGTCTGGACGGGCAAATTTAACTCTCATTTCCCACCAGGAAGAGGAATTAACCAAAGGCTCAGCGTGCCGTGCCGGAACCAGATTAGGGCCTGAAGCCATCCTGCGGTGTTGCGGCCAGCTCACAAGAAAGCGAGTTGAAGAAAGGAGCTCAGGGGCACTGTAATTCACAAACCTGAAGAGTTATAAATGACAGCTATCGTCCAAAAATATACTGAAGTAAGGCTGCCAAGAGGACTTGAAAGCGGGGCAGAATTGCAGGAAACCGATTTCAGGAGGTAGACTGGAATTGCATTGAAAGCATAGGAAAAGAGGCAGAACGTCCACAATGATGCACTTGGCCAAAAAGGGCGTATGCGTTTTTTCCTGAATATATTCAGGAAAAAACGCATACGCCCTTTTTGGCCAACCAAGCAAGCTTGCAAAGGAAATCTGCACTACAATGAAGTCTCACTTCCCCCCGGTCAAAAGGGCCATCAGAAAAAAGTGTAAAATCCAGAAAGGCAGGACAGGCCATGGAGAACTGGGAGCCTTGTTATGCTGATGGGCGGGATGTAAATTGCCAACAACCACTTGGGAGAAGTGTATGGTGTTTCCTGAAACATCTAAAAAACAAAGCAAGAGAGCCTAGGGCACTTCCACTTATGGTCCTATAGCTTAGGGAAATTAAAATCAAAAAGACACAGCCACCCCAAAGTTTGGGACGCCTCTGTTTACAAGAACCTCGTTTACCGTACAAGTTCAATATCACAGAAAGTGAAAAATGGATAAAGAACTTGTGGTACTTACGTACAATGCAGTATCACTCAACAATGAAATCTATGTCATCAGGCCTGTAGCAGCACAATGAGTGGATTCAGGTATGATGATTCTAACTGAAATAAGTCACACAGAAAAAGAAACATCATAAGATATCAGTAATACACGGAATGTAAACTTGGCTACACAGGAACTGAATTACAGAACAGAACAGGGTCTCAAATTTAGAAAACCAACTTATGCTTGCTTAAGGGGAAAGGTGAGTTGGGGTGCTGCATAAAACCAGAGATTGAAATGAGCACAGATAAAGTTCCTTAAGCCAAATATGGAATAGACAAGAGCTACTCCTTGCTCAACGAAATGGACTCAACACCGCATATTAAACGCCTACGAATGTACCTGACTAATAAGTATCTTAAAACCTATGGATTGCTATGTCTCCGAAAGATAATCAAGCATGTGTACAGGGGCATAAACGCAGCAGTGATAGGATTGGAGAGGTTCGGTGAGCAAATGAAGACCCTTTGAAGTCATATTGCATGGTACCCATTACACGGGTTTCAACTACCCAGGTTTAAGGTATTCTTCCTTCAGCTAAAACATGCATGTGTAACCTAGAGTATGATCAACCATGTGATCGGGAGACGTGTTCAAATATGTCTCAGTTTTCGTACCCTGTTACTCGGGTGCAACATTCCAGACGCTTTACTAACACTCTCCCGACTTGGAGACTCAGTCCCTTTAACCTCCTGTTTGGCCCAGTTTGCAATTTCTGCGGAAGATGAACAGGAATAGCGAGAACCAATGAGAGGCTAGCTGGAGGTGTCTGGACGGGCAAATTTAACTCTCATTTCCCACCAGGAAGAGGAATTAACCAAAGGCTCAGCGTGCTGTGCCGGAACCAGATTAGGGCCTGAAGCCATGCTGCGGTGTTGCGGCCAGGTCACAAGAAAGCGAGTTGAAGAAAGGAGCTCAGGGGCACTGTAATTCACAAACCTGCAGAGTTATAAATGACAGCTAACGTCCAAAAATAGACTGAAGTAAGGCTGCCAAGAGGACTTGAAATCGGGGCAGAATTGCAGGAAACTGATTTCAGGAGGTAGACTGGAATTGCATTGAAAGCATAGGAAAAGAGGCAGAACGTCCACAATGATGCACTTGGCCAAAAAGGGCGTATGCGTTTTTTCCTGAATATATTCAGGAAAAAACGCATACGCCCTTTTTGGCCAACCAAGCAAGCTTGCAAAGGAAATCTGCACTACAATGAAGTCTCACTTCCCCCCTGGTCAAAAGGGCCATCTGAAAAAAGTGTAAAATCCAGAAAGGCAGGACAGGCCATGGAGAACTGGGAGCCTTGTTATGCTGATGGGCGGGATATAAATTGCCAACAGACACTCCGGAGAAGTGTATGGTGTTTCCTGAAACATCTAAAAAACAAAGCAACAGAGCCTAGAGCACTTCCACTTATGGTCCTATAGCTTAGGGAAATTAAAATCAAAAAGACACAGCCACCCCAAAGTTTGGGACGCCTCTGTTTACAGGAACCTCATTTACCATACAAGTTCAATATCACATAAAGTGCAAAATGGATAAAGAACTTGTGGTACTTACGTACAATGCAGTATCACTCGGCAATGAAATCTATGTCATCAGGACCGTAGCAGCATAATGAGTGGATTCAGGTACGATGATTCTAACTGAAATAAGTCACACAGAAAAAGAAACATCATAAGATATCAGTAATACACGGAATGTAAACTTGGCTACACAGGAACTGAATTCCAAAACAGAACAGGGTCTCAAATTTAGAAAACCAACTTATGCTTGCTTAAGGGGAAAGGTGAGTTGGGGTGCTGCATAAAACCAGAGATTGAAATGAGCACAGATAAAGTTCCTTAAGCCAAATATGGAATAGACAAGAGCTGCTCCTTGCTCAACGAAATGGACTCAACACCGCATATTAAACGCCTAAGAATGTACCTGACTAGTAAGTATCTTAAAACCTATGGATTGCTATGTCTCCGAAAGAGAATCATGCATGTGTACAGGGGCATAAACGCAGCAGTGATAGGATTGGAGAGGTTCGGTGAGCAAATGAAGACCCTTTGAAGTCATATTGCATGGTACCCATTCCACGGGTTTCAACTACCCAGGTTTTAGGTATTCTTCCTTCAGCTAAAACATGCATGTGGAACCCAGAGTATGATCAACCATGTGATCGGGAGACGTGTTCAAATATGTCTCAGTTTTCCTCCCCTGGTACTCGGGTGCAACATTCCAGACGCTTTACTAACACTCTCCCCACTTGGAGAGTCAGCGCCTTTAACCTCCTGTTTGGCACAGTTTGCAATTTCTGCGGAAGATGAACAGGAATAGCGAGAACCAATGAGAGGCTAGCTGGAGGTGTCTGGACGGGCAAATTTAACTCTCATTTCCCACCAGGAAGAGGAAATAACCAAAGGCTCAGCGTGCCGTACCGGAACCAGATTAGGGCCTGAAGCCATCCTGCGGTGTTGCGGCCAGCTCAAAAGAAAGCGAGTTGAAGAAATGAGCTCAGGGGCACTGTAATTCACAAACCTGCAGAGTTATAAATGACAGCTATCGTCCAAAAATAGACTGAAGTAAGGCTGCCAAGAGGACTTGAAAGCGGGGCAGAATTGCAGGAAACCGATTTCAGGAGGTAGACTGGAATTGCATTGAAAGCATAGGAAAAGAGGCAGAACGTCCACAATGATGCACTTGGCCAAAAAGGGCGTATGCGTTTTTTCCTGAATATATTCAGGAAAAAACGCATACGCCCTTTTTGGCCAACCAAGCAAGCTTGCAAAGGAAATCTGCACTACAATGAAGTCTCACTTCCCCCCGGTCAAAAGGGCCATCTGAAAAAAGTGTAAAATCCAGAAAGGCAGGACAGGCCATGGAGAACTGGGAGCCTTGCTATGCTGATGGGCGGGATGTAAATTGCCAACAGACACTCGGGAGAAGTGTATGGTGTTTCCTGAAACATCTAAAAAACAAAGCAACAGAGCCTAGGGCACTTCCACTTATGGTCCTATAGCTTAGGGAAATTAAAATCAAAAAGACACAGCCACCCCAAAGTTTGGGACGCCTCTGTTTACAAGAACCTCGTTTACCGTACAAGTTCAATATCACAGAAAGTGAAAAATGGATAAAGAACTTGTGGTACTTACGTACAATGCAGTATCACTCAGCAATGAAATCTATGTCATCAGGCCTGTAGCAGCACAATGAGTGGATTCAGGTATGATGATTCTAACTGAAATAAGTCACACAGAAAAAGAAACATCATAAGATATCAGTAATACACGGAATGTAAACTTGGCTACACAGGAACTGAATTACAGAACAGAACAGGGTCTCAAATTTAGAAAACCAACTTATGCTTGCTTAAGGGGAAAGGTGAGTTGGGGTGCTGCATAAAACCAGAGATTGAAATGAGCACAGATAAAGTTCCTTAAGCCAAATATGGAATAGACAAGAGCTACTCCTTGCTCAACGAAATGGACTCAACACCGCATATTAAACGCCTACGAATGTACCTGACTAATAAGTATCTTAAAACCTATGGATTGCTATGTCTCCGAAAGAGAATCAAGCATGTGTACAGGGGCATAAACGCAGCAGTGATAGGATTGGAGAGGTTCGGTGAGCAAATGAAGACCCTTTGAAGTCATATTGCATGGTACCCATTACACGGGTTTCAACTACCCAGGTTTAAGGTATTCTTCCTTCAGCTAAAACATGCATGTGTAACCTAGAGTATGATCAACCATGTGATCGGGAGACGTGTTCAAATATGTCTCAGTTTTCGTACCCTGTTACTCGGGTGCAACATTCCAGACGCTTTACTAACACTCTCCCGACTTGGAGACTCAGTCCCTTTAACCTCCTGTTTGGCCCAGTTTGCAATTTCTGCGGAAGATGAACAGGAATAGCGAGAACCAATGAGAGGCTAGCTGGAGGTGTCTGGACGGGCAAATTTAACTCTCATTTCCCACCAGGAAGAGGAATTAACCAAAGGCTCAGCGTGCTGTGCCGGAACCAGATTAGGGCCTGAAGCCATGCTGCGGTGTTGCGGCCAGGTCACAAGAAAGCGAGTTGAAGAAAGGAGCTCAGGGGCACTGTAATTCACAAACCTGCAGAGTTATAAATGACAGCTAACGTCCAAAAATAGACTGAAGTAAGGCTGCCAAGAGGACTTGAAATCGGGGCAGAATTGCAGGAAACTGATTTCAGGAGGTAGACTGGAATTGCATTGAAAGCATAGGAAAAGAGGCAGAACGTCCACAATGATGCACTTGGCCAAAAAGGGCGTATGCGTTTTTTCCTGAATATATTCAGGAAAAAACGCATACGCCCTTTTTGGCCAACCAAGCAAGCTTGCAAAGGAAATCTGCACTACAATGAAGTCTCACTTCCCCCCTGGTCAAAAGGGCCATCTGAAAAAAGTGTAAAATCCAGAAAGGCAGGACAGGCCATGGAGAACTGGGAGCCTTGTTATGCTGATGGGCGGGATATAAATTGCCAACAGACACTCCGGAGAAG
Source organism: Stenella coeruleoalba (assembly GCF_951394435.1). Lineage (NCBI taxonomy): Eukaryota > Metazoa > Chordata > Mammalia > Artiodactyla > Delphinidae > Stenella > Stenella coeruleoalba. The sequence continues at coordinate 3,406,389 of NW_027646159.1, read as the reverse complement.
TGTATGGTGTTTCCTGAAACATCTAAAAAACAAAGCAACAGAGCCTAGAGCACTTCCACTTATGGTCCTATAGCTTAGGGAAATTAAAATCAAAAAGACACAGCCACCCCAAAGTTTGGGACGCCTCTGTTTACAGGAACCTCATTTACCGTACAAGTTCAATATCACATAAAGTGCAAAATGGATAAAGAACTTGTGGTACTTACGTACAATGCAGTATCACTCGGCAATGAAATCTATGTCATCAGGACCGTAGCAGCATAATGAGTGGATTCAGGTACGATGATTCTAACTGAAATAAGTCACACAGAAAAAGAAACATCATAAGATATCAGTAATACACGGAATGTAAACTTGGCTACACAGGAACTGAATTCCAAAACAGAACAGGGTCTCAAATTTAGAAAACCAACTTATGCTTGCTTAAGGGGAAAGGTGAGTTGGGGTGCTGCATAAAACCAGAGATTGAAATGAGCACAGATAAAGTTCCTTAAGCCAAATATGGAATAGACAAGAGCTGCTCCTTGCTCAACGAAATGGACTCAACACCGCATATTAAACGCCTAAGAATGTACCTGACTAGTAAGTATCTTAAAACCTATGGATTGCTATGTCTCCGAAAGAGAATCATGCATGTGTACAGGGGCATAAACGCAGCAGTGATAGGATTGGAGAGGTTCGGTGAGCAAATGAAGACCCTTTGAAGTCATATTGCATGGTACCCATTCCACGGGTTTCAACTACCCAGGTTTTAGGTATTCTTCCTTCAGCTAAAACATGCATGTGGAACCCAGAGTATGATCAACCATGTGATCGGGAGACGTGTTCAAATATGTCTCAGTTTTCCTCCCCTGGTACTCGGGTGCAACATTCCAGACGCTTTACTAACACTCTCCCCACTTGGAGAGTCAGCGCCTTTAACCTCCTGTTTGGCACAGTTTGCAATTTCTGCGGAAGATGAACAGGAATAGCGAGAACCAATGAGAGGCTAGCTGGAGGTGTCTGGACGGGCAAATTTAACTCTCATTTCCCACCAGGAAGAGGAAATAACCAAAGGCTCAGCGTGCCGTACCGGAACCAGATTAGGGCCTGAAGCCATCCTGCGGTGTTGCGGCCAGCTCAAAAGAAAGCGAGTTGAAGAAATGAGCTCAGGGGCACTGTAATTCACAAACCTGCAGAGTTATAAATGACAGCTATCGTCCAAAAATAGACTGAAGTAAGGCTGCCAAGAGGACTTGAAAGCGGGGCAGAATTGCAGGAAACCGATTTCAGGAGGTAGACTGGAATTGCATTGAAAGCATAGGAAAAGAGGCAGAACGTCCACAATGATGCACTTGGCCAAAAAGGGCGTATGCGTTTTTTCCTGAATATATTCAGGAAAAAACGCATACGCCCTTTTTGGCCAACCAAGCAAGCTTGCAAAGGAAATCTGCACTACAGTGAAGTCTCACTTCCCCCCGGTCAAAAGGGCCATCTGAAAAAAGTGTAAAATCCAGAAAGGCAGGACAGGCCATGGAGAACTGGGAGCCTTGCTATGCTGATGGGCGGGATGTAAATTGCCAACAGACACTCGGGAGAAGTGTATGGTGTTTCCTGAAACATCTAAAAAACAAAGCAACAGAACCTAGGGCACTTCCACTTATGGTCCTATAGCTTAGGGAAATTAAAATCAAAAAGACACAGCCACCCCAAAGTTTGGAACGGCTCTGTTTACAAGAACCTCGTTTACAGTACAAGTTCAACATCGCAGAAAGTGAAAAATGGATAAAGAAGTTGTGGTATTTACTTACAAAGCAATATCACTCAGCAATGAAATCTATGTCATCAGGCCCTTAGCAGCACAATGAGTGGATTCAGGTATGATGATTCTAACTGAAATAAGTCACACAGAAAAAGAAACATCATAAGATATCAGTAATACACGGAATGTAAACTTGGCTACACAGGAACTGAATTACAGAACAGAACAGGGTCTCAAATTTAGAAAACCAACTTATTCTTGCTTAAGGGGAAAGGTGAGTTGGGGTGCTGCATAAAACCAGAGATTGAAATGAGCACAGATAAAGTTCCTTAAGCCAAATATGGAATAGACAAGAGCTACTCCTTGCTCAACGAAATGGACTCAACACCGCATATTAAATGCCTAAGAATGTACCTGACTAGTAAGTATCTTAAAACCTATGGATTGCTATGTCTCCGAAAGAGAATCAAGCATGTGTACAGGGGCATAAACGCAGCAGTGATAGGATTGGAGAGGTTCGTGAGCAAATGAAGACCCTTTGAAGTCATATTGCATGGTACTCATTCCACGGGTTTCAACTACCCAGGTTTAAGGTATTCTTCCTTCAGCTAAAACATGCATGTGGAAACTAGAGTATGATCAACAATGTGATCGGGAGACGTGTTCAAATATGTCTCAGTTTTCGTACCCTGGTACTCGGGTGCAACATTCCAGACGCTTTACTAACACTCTCCCGACTTGGAGAGTCAGTCCCTTTAACCTCCTGTTTGGCCCAGTTTGCAATTTCTGTGGAAGATGAACAGGAATAGCGAGAACCAATGAGAGACTAGCTGGAGGTGTCTGGATGGGCAAATTTAACTCTCATTTCCCACCAGGAAGAGGAATTAACCAAAGGCTCAGCGTGCCGTGCCAGAACCAGATTAGGGCCTGAAGACATCCTGCGGTGTTGCGGCCAGGTCACAAGAAAGCGAGTTGAAGAAAGGAGCTCAGGGGCACTGTAATTCACAAACCTGCAGAGTTATAAATGACAGCTATCGTCCAAAAATAGACTGAAGTAAGGCTGCCAAGAGGACTTGAAAGCGGGGCAGAATTGCAGGAAACCGATTTCAGGAGGTAGACTGGAATTGCATTGAAAGCATAGGAAAAGAGGCAGAACGTGCACAATGATGCACTTGGCCAAAAAGGGCGTATGCATTTTTTCCTGAATATATTCAGGAAAAAACGCATACGCCCTTTTTGGCCAACCAAGCAAGCTTGCAAAGGAAATCTGCACTACAATGAAGTCTCACTTCCCCCTGGTCAAAAGGGCCATCTTAAAAAAGTGTAAAATCCAGAAAGGCAGGACAGGCCATGGAGAACTGGGAGCCTTGTTATGCTGATGGGCGGGATGTAAATTGCCAACAACCACTGGGGAGAAGTGTATGGTGTTTCCTGAAACATCTAAAAAACAAAGCAGCAGAGCCTAGAGCACTTCCACTTATGGTCCTATAGCTTAGGGAAATTAAAATCAAAAAGACACAGCCACCCCAAAGTTTGGGACGCCTCTGTTCACAAGAACCTCGTTTACCGTACAAGTTCAATATCACAGAAAGTGAAAAATGGATAAAGAACTTGTGGTACTTACGTACAATGCAGTATCACTCAGCAATGAAATCTATGTCATCAGGCCCGTAGCAGCATAATGAGTGGATTCAGGTACGATGATTCTAACTGAAATAAGTCACACAGAAAAAGAAACATCATAAGATATCACTAATACACGGAATGTAAACTTGGCTACACAGGAACTGCATTCCAAAACAGAACAGGGTCTCAAATTTAGAAAACCAACTTATGCTTGCTTAAGGGGAAAGGTGAGTTGGGGTGCTGCATAAAACCAGAGATTGAAATGAGCACAGATAAAGTTCCTTAAGCCAAATATGGAATAGACAAGAGCTACTCCTTGCTCAACGAAATGGACTCAAAACCCCAGATTAAACGCCTAAGAATGTACCTGACTAGTAAGTATCTTAAAACCTATGGATTGCTATGTTTCCAAAAGAGAATCAAGCGTGTGTACAGGGGCATAAACGCAGCAGTGATAGGATTGGAGAGGTTCGGTGAGCAAATGAAGACCCTTTGAAGTCATATTGCATGGTACCCATTACACGGGTCTCAACTCTCCAGGTTTAAGGTATTCTTCCTTCAGCTAAAACATGCATGTGGAACCCCGAGTATGATCAACCGTGTGAACGGGAGACGTGTTCAAATATGTCTCAGTTTTCCTCCCCTGGTACTCGGGTGCAACATTCCAGACGCTTTACTAACACTCTCCCGACTTGGAGAGTCAGTCCCTTTAACCTCCTGTTTGGCCCAGTTTGCAATTTCTGCGGAAGATGAACAGGAATAGCGAGAACCAATGAGAGGCTAGCTGGAGGTGTCTGGACGGGCAAATTTAACTCTCATTTCCCACCAGGAAGAGGAAATAACCAAAGGCTCAGCGTGCCGTACTGGAACCAGATTAGGGCCTGAAGCCATCCTGCGGTGTTGCGGCCAGCTCAAAAGAAAGCGAGTTGAAGAAAGGAGCTCAGGGGCACTGTAATTCACAAACCTGCAGAGTTATAAATGACAGCTATCGTCCAAAAATAGACTGAAGTAAGGCTGCCAAGAGGACTTGAAAGCGGGGCAGAATTGCAGGAAACCGATTTCAGGAGGTAGACTGGAATTGCATTGAAAGCATAGGAAAAGAGGCAGAACGTCCACAATGATGCACTTGGCCAAAAAGGGCGTATGCGTTTTTTCCTGAATATATTCAGGAAAAAACGCATACACCCTTTTTGGCCAACCAAGCAAGCTTGCAAAGGAAATCTGCACTACAATGAAGTCTCACTTCCCCCCGGTCAAAAGGGCCATCTGAAAAAAGTGTAAAATCCAGAAAGGCAGGACAGGCCATGGAGAACTGGGAGCCTTGTTATGCTGATGGGCGGGATGTAAATTGCCAACAACCACTCGGGAGAAGTGTATGGTGTTTCCTGAAACATCTAAAAAACAAAGCAACAGAACCTAGGGCACTTCCACTTATGGTCCTATAGCTTAGGGAAATTAAAATCAAAAAGACACAGCCACCCCAAAGTTTGGAACGGCTCTGTTGACAAGAACCTCGTTTACAGTACAAGTTCAACATCGCAGAAAGTGAAAAATGGATAAAGAAGTTGTGGTATTTACTTACAAAGCAATATCACTCAGCAATGAAATCTGTGTCATCAGGCCCTTAGCAGCACAATGAGTGGATTCAGGTATGATGATTCTAACTGAAATAAGTCACACAGAAAAAGAAACATCATAAGATATCAGTAATACACGGAATGGAAACTTGGCTACACAGGAACTGAATTACAGAACAGAACAGGGTCTCAAATTTAGAAAACCAACTTATTCTTGCTTAAGGGGAAAGGTGAGTTGGGGTGCTGCATAAAACCAGAGATTGAAATGAGCACAGATAAAGTTCCTTAAGCCAAATATGGAATAGACAAGAGCTACTCCTTGCTCAACGAAATGGACTCAGCACCCCATATTAAACGCCTAAGAATGTACCTGACTAGTAAGTATCTTAAAACCTATGGATTGCTATGTCTCCGAAAGAGAATCAAGCGTGTGTACAGGGGCATAAACGCAGCAGTGATAGGATTGGAGAGGTTCGGTGAGCAAATGAATACCCTTTGAAGTCATATTGCATGGTACCCATTCCACGGGTTTCAACTACCCAGGTTTAAGGTATTCTTCCTTCAGCTAAAACATGCATGTGGAACCTAAAGTATGATCAACCATGTGATCGGGAGACGTGTTCAAATATGTCTCAGTTTTCGTACCCTGGTACTCGGGTGCAACATTCCAGACGCTTTACTAAAACTCTCCCGACTTGGAGAGTCAGTCCCTTTAACCTCCTGTTTGGCCCAGTTTGCAATTTCTGCGGAAGATGAACAGGAATAGCGAGAACCAATGAGAGTCTAGCAGGAGGTGTCTGGACGGGCAAATTTAACTCTCATTTCCCACCAGGAAGAGGAATTAACCAAAGGCTCAGCGTGCCGTGCCGGAACCAGATTAGGGCCTGAAGCCATCCTGCGGTGTTGCGGCCAGCTCACAAGAAAGCGAGTTGAAGAAAGGAGCTCAGGGGCACTGTAATTCACAAACCTGAAGAGTTATAAATGACAGCTATCGTCCAAAAATAGACTGAAGTAAGGCTGCCAAGAGGACTTGAAAGCGGGGCAGAATTGCAGGAAACCGATTTCAGGAGGTAGACTGGAATTGCATTGAAAGCATAGGAAAAGAGGCAGAACGTCCACAATGATGCACTTGGCCAAAAAGGGCGTATGCGTTTTTTCCTGAATATATTCAGGAAAAAACGCATACGCCCTTTTTGGCCAACCAAGCAAGCTTGCAAAGGAAATCTGCACTACAATGAAGTCTCACTTCCCCCCGGTCAAAAGGGCCATCAGAAAAAAGTGTAAAATCCAGAAAGGCAGGACAGGCCATGGAGAACTGGGAGCCTTGTTATGCTGATGGGCGGGATGTAAATTGCCAACAACCACTTGGGAGAAGTGTATGGTGTTTCCTGAAACATCTAAAAAACAAAGCAAGAGAGCCTAGGGCACTTCCACTTATGGTCCTATAGCTTAGGGAAATTAAAATCAAAAAGACACAGCCACCCCAAAGTTTGGGACGCCTCTGTTTACAAGAACCTCGTTTACCGTACAAGTTCAATATCACAGAAAGTGAAAAATGGATAAAGAACTTGTGGTACTTACGTACAATGCAGTATCACTCAACAATGAAATCTATGTCATCAGGCCTGTAGCAGCACAATGAGTGGATTCAGGTATGATGATTCTAACTGAAATAAGTCACACAGAAAAAGAAACATCATAAGATATCAGTAATACACGGAATGTAAACTTGGCTACACAGGAACTGAATTACAGAACAGAACAGGGTCTCAAATTTAGAAAACCAACTTATGCTTGCTTAAGGGGAAAGGTGAGTTGGGGTGCTGCATAAAACCAGAGATTGAAATGAGCACAGATAAAGTTCCTTAAGCCAAATATGGAATAGACAAGAGCTACTCCTTGCTCAACGAAATGGACTCAACACCGCATATTAAACGCCTACGAATGTACCTGACTAATAAGTATCTTAAAACCTATGGATTGCTATGTCTCCGAAAGATAATCAAGCATGTGTACAGGGGCATAAACGCAGCAGTGATAGGATTGGAGAGGTTCGGTGAGCAAATGAAGACCCTTTGAAGTCATATTGCATGGTACCCATTACACGGGTTTCAACTACCCAGGTTTAAGGTATTCTTCCTTCAGCTAAAACATGCATGTGTAACCTAGAGTATGATCAACCATGTGATCGGGAGACGTGTTCAAATATGTCTCAGTTTTCGTACCCTGTTACTCGGGTGCAACATTCCAGACGCTTTACTAACACTCTCCCGACTTGGAGACTCAGTCCCTTTAACCTCCTGTTTGGCCCAGTTTGCAATTTCTGCGGAAGATGAACAGGAATAGCGAGAACCAATGAGAGGCTAGCTGGAGGTGTCTGGACGGGCAAATTTAACTCTCATTTCCCACCAGGAAGAGGAATTAACCAAAGGCTCAGCGTGCTGTGCCGGAACCAGATTAGGGCCTGAAGCCATGCTGCGGTGTTGCGGCCAGGTCACAAGAAAGCGAGTTGAAGAAAGGAGCTCAGGGGCACTGTAATTCACAAACCTGCAGAGTTATAAATGACAGCTATCGTCCAAAAATAGACTGAAGTAAGGCTGCCAAGAGGACTTGAAATCGGGGCAGAATTGCAGGAAACTGATTTCAGGAGGTAGACTGGAATTGCATTGAAAGCATAGGAAAAGAGGCAGAACGTCCACAATGATGCACTTGGCCAAAAAGGGCGTATGCGTTTTTTCCTGAATATATTCAGGAAAAAACGCATACGCCCTTTTTGGCCAACCAAGCAAGCTTGCAAAGGAAATCTGCACTACAATGAAGTCTCACTTCCCCCCTGGTCAAAAGGGCCATCTGAAAAAAGTGTAAAATCCAGAAAGGCAGGACAGGCCATGGAGAACTGGGAGCCTTGTTATGCTGATGGGCGGGATATAAATTGCCAACAGACACTCCGGAGAAGTGTATGGTGTTTCCTGAAACATCTAAAAAACAAAGCAACAGAGCCTAGAGCACTTCCACTTATGGTCCTATAGCTTAGGGAAATTAAAATCAAAAAGACACAGCCACCCCAAAGTTTGGGACGCCTCTGTTTACAGGAACCTCATTTACCGTACAAGTTCAATATCACATAAAGTGCAAAATGGATAAAGAACTTGTGGTACTTACGTACAATGCAGTATCACTCGGCAATGAAATCTATGTCATCAGGACCGTAGCAGCATAATGAGTGGATTCAGGTACGATGATTCTAACTGAAATAAGTCACACAGAAAAAGAAACATCATAAGATATCAGTAATACACGGAATGTAAACTTGGCTACACAGGAACTGAATTCCAAAACAGAACAGGGTCTCAAATTTAGAAAACCAACTTATGCTTGCTTAAGGGGAAAGGTGAGTTGGGGTGCTGCATAAAACCAGAGATTGAAATGAGCACAGATAAAGTTCCTTAAGCCAAATATGGAATAGACAAGAGCTGCTCCTTGCTCAACGAAATGGACTCAACACCGCATATTAAACGCCTAAGAATGTACCTGACTAGTAAGTATCTTAAAACCTATGGATTGCTATGTCTCCGAAAGAGAATCATGCATGTGTACAGGGGCATAAACGCAGCAGTGATAGGATTGGAGAGGTTCGGTGAGCAAATGAAGACCCTTTGAAGTCATATTGCATGGTACCCATTCCACGGGTTTCAACTACCCAGGTTTTAGGTATTCTTCCTTCAGCTAAAACATGCATGTGGAACCCAGAGTATGATCAACCATGTGATCGGGAGACGTGTTCAAATATGTCTCAGTTTTCCTCCCCTGGTACTCGGGTGCAACATTCCAGACGCTTTACTAACACTCTCCCCACTTGGAGAGTCAGCGCCTTTAACCTCCTGTTTGGCACAGTTTGCAATTTCTGCGGAAGATGAACAGGAATAGCGAGAACCAATGAGAGGCTAGCTGGAGGTGTCTGGACGGGCAAATTTAACTCTCATTTCCCACCAGGAAGAGGAAATAACCAAAGGCTCAGCGTGCCGTACCGGAACCAGATTAGGGCCTGAAGCCATCCTGCGGTGTTGCGGCCAGCTCAAAAGAAAGCGAGTTGAAGAAATGAGCTCAGGGGCACTGTAATTCACAAACCTGCAGAGTTATAAATGACAGCTATCGTCCAAAAATAGACTGAAGTAAGGCTGCCAAGAGGACTTGAAAGCGGGGCAGAATTGCAGGAAACCGATTTCAGGAGGTAGACTGGAATTGCATTGAAAGCATAGGAAAAGAGGCAGAACGTCCACAATGATGCACTTGGCCAAAAAGGGCGTATGCGTTTTTTCCTGAATATATTCAGGAAAAAACGCATACGCCCTTTTTGGCCAACCAAGCAAGCTTGCAAAGGAAATCTGCACTACAATGAAGTCTCACTTCCCCCCGGTCAAAAGGGCCATCTGAAAAAAGTGTAAAATCCAGAAAGGCAGGACAGGCCATGGAGAACTGGGAGCCTTGCTATGCTGATGGGCGGGATGTAAATTGCCAACAACACTCGGGAGAAGTGTATGGTGTTTCCTGAAACATCTAAAAAACAAAGCAACAGAACCTAGGGCACTTCCACTTATGGTCCTATAGCTTAGGGAAATTAAAATCAAAAAGACACAGCCACCCCAAAGTTTGGAACGGCTCTGTTTACAAGAACCTCGTTTACAGTACAAGTTCAACATCGCAGAAAGTGAAAAATGGATAAAGAAGTTGTGGTATTTACTTACAAAGCAATATCACTCAGCAATGAAATCTATGTCATCAGGCCCTTAGCAGCACAATGAGTGGATTCAGGTATGATGATTCTAACTGAAATAAGTCACACAGAAAAAGAAACATCATAAGATATCAGTAATACACGGAATGTAAACTTGGCTACACAGGAACTGAATTACAGAACAGAACAGGGTCTCAAATTTAGAAAACCAACTTATTCTTGCTTAAGGGGAAAGGTGAGTTGGGGTGCTGCATAAAACCAGAGATTGAAATGAGCACAGATAAAGTTCCTTAAGCCAAATATGGAATAGACAAGAGCTACTCCTTGCTCAACGAAATGGACTCAACACCGCATATTAAATGCCTAAGAATGTACCTGACTAGTAAGTATCTTAAAACCTATGGATTGCTATGTCTCCGAAAGAGAATCAAGCATGTGTACAGGGGCATAAACGCAGCAGTGATAGGATTGGAGAGGTTCGTGAGCAAATGAAGACCCTTTGAAGTCATATTGCATGGTACTCATTCCACGGGTTTCAACTACCCAGGTTTAAGGTATTCTTCCTTCAGCTAAAACATGCATGTGGAAACTAGAGTATGATCAACAATGTGATCGGGAGACGTGTTCAAATATGTCTCAGTTTTCGTACCCTGGTACTCGGGTGCAACATTCCAGACGCTTTACTAACACTCTCCCGACTTGGAGAGTCAGTCCCTTTAACCTCCTGTTTGGCCCAGTTTGCAATTTCTGTGGAAGATGAACAGGAATAGCGAGAACCAATGAGAGGCTAGCTGGAGGTGTCTGGATGGGCAAATTTAACTCTCATTTCCCACCAGGAAGAGGAATTAACCAAAGGCTCAGCGTGCCGTGCCAGAACCAGATTAGGGCCTGAAGACATCCTGCGGTGTTGCGGCCAGGTCACAAGAAAGCGAGTTGAAGAAAGGAGCTCAGGGGCACTGTAATTCACAAACCTGCAGAGTTATAAATGACAGCTATCGTCCAAAAATAGACTGAAGTAAGGCTGCCAAGAGGACTTGAAAGCGGGGCAGAATTGCAGGAAACCGATTTCAGGAGGTAGACTGGAATTGCATTGAAAGCATAGGAAAAGAGGCAGAACGTGCACAATGATGCACTTGGCCAAAAAGGGCGTATGCGTTTTTTCCTGAATATATTCAGGAAAAAACGCATACGCCCTTTTTGGCCAACCAAGCAAGCTTGCAAAGGAAATCTGCACTACAATGAAGTCTCACTTCCCCCTGGTCAAAAGGGCCATCTTAAAAAAGTGTAAAATCCAGAAAGGCAGGACAGGCCATGGAGAACTGGGAGCCTTGTTATGCTGATGGGCGGGATGTAAATTGCCAACAACCACTGGGGAGAAGTGTATGGTGTTTCCTGAAACATCTAAAAAACAAAGCAGCAGAGCCTAGAGCACTTCCACTTATGGTCCTATAGCTTAGGGAAATTAAAATCAAAAAGACACAGCCACCCCAAAGTTTGGGACGCCTCTGTTCACAAGAACCTCGTTTACCGTACAAGTTCAATATCACAGAAAGTGAAAAATGGATAAAGAACTTGTGGTACTTACGTACAATGCAGTATCACTCAGCAATGAAATCTATGTCATCAGGCCCGTAGCAGCATAATGAGTGGATCAGGTACGATGATTCTAACTGAAATAAGTCACACAGAAAAAGAAACATCATAAGATATCACTAATACACGGAATGTAAACTTGGCTACACAGGAACTGCATTCCAAAACAGAACAGGGTCTCAAATTTAGAAAACCAACTTATGCTTGCTTAAGGGGAAAGGTGAGTTGGGGTGCTGCATAAAACCAGAGATTGAAATGAGCACAGATAAAGTTCCTTAAGCCAAATATGGAATAGACAAGAGCTACTCCTTGCTCAACGAAATGGACTCAAAACCCCAGATTAAACGCCTAAGAATGTACCTGACTAGTAAGTATCTTAAAACCTATGGATTGCTATGTTTCCAAAAGAGAATCAAGCGTGTGTACAGGGGCATAAACGCAGCAGTGATAGGATTGGAGAGGTTCGGTGAGCAAATGAAGACCCTTTGAAGTCATATTGCATGGTACCCATTACACGGGTCTCAACTCTCCAGGTTTAAGGTATTCTTCCTTCAGCTAAAACATGCATGTGGAACCCCGAGTATGATCAACCGTGTGAACGGGAGACGTGTTCAAATATGTCTCAGTTTTCCTCCCCTGGTACTCGGGTGCAACATTCCAGACGCTTTACTAACACTCTCCCGACTTGGAGAGTCAGTCCCTTTAACCTCCTGTTTGGCCCAGTTTGCAATTTCTGCGGAAGATGAACAGGAATAGCGAGAACCAATGAGAGGCTAGCTGGAGGTGTCTGGACGGGCAAATTTAACTCTCATTTCCCACCAGGAAGAGGAAATAACCAAAGGCTCAGCGTGCCGTACTGGAACCAGATTAGGGCCTGAAGCCATCCTGCGGTGTTGCGGCCAGCTCAAAAGAAAGCGAGTTGAAGAAAGGAGCTCAGGGGCACTGTAATTCACAAACCTGCAGAGTTATAAATGACAGCTATCGTCCAAAAATAGACTGAAGTAAGGCTGCCAAGAGGACTTGAAAGCGGGGCAGAATTGCAGGAAACCGATTTCAGGAGGTAGACTGGAATTGCATTGAAAGCATAGGAAAAGAGGCAGAACGTCCACAATGATGCACTTGGCCAAAAAGGGCGTATGCGTTTTTTCCTGAATATATTCAGGAAAAAACGCATACACCCTTTTTGGCCAACCAAGCAAGCTTGCAAAGGAAATCTGCACTACAATGAAGTCTCACTTCCCCCCGGTCAAAAGGGCCATCTGAAAAAAGTGTAAAATCCAGAAAGGCAGGACAGGCCATGGAGAACTGGGAGCCTTGTTATGCTGATGGGCGGGATGTAAATTGCCAACAACCACTCGGGAGAAGTGTATGGTGTTTCCTGAAACATCTAAAAAACAAAGCAACAGAACCTAGGGCACTTCCACTTATGGTCCTATAGCTTAGGGAAATTAAAATCAAAAAGACACAGCCACCCCAAAGTTTGGAACGGCTCTGTTGACAAGAACCTCGTTTACAGTACAAGTTCAACATCGCAGAAAGTGAAAAATGGATAAAGAAGTTGTGGTATTTACTTACAAAGCAATATCACTCAGCAATGAAATCTGTGTCATCAGGCCCTTAGCAGCACAATGAGTGGATTCAGGTATGATGATTCTAACTGAAATAAGTCACACAGAAAAAGAAACATCATAGGATATCAGTAATACACGGAATGTAAACTTGGCTACACAGGAACTGAATTACAGAACAGAACAGGGTCTCAAATTTAGAAAACCAACTTATGCTTGCTTAAGGGGAAAGGTGAGTTGGGGTGCTGCATAAAACCAGAGATTGAAATGAGCACAGATAAAGTTCCTTAAGCCAAATATGGAATAGACAAGAGCTACTCCTTGCTCAACGAAATGGACTCAACACCGCATATTAAACGCCTAAGAATGTACCTGACTAGTAAGTATCTTAAAACCTATGGATTGCTATGTCTCCGAAAGAGAATCAAGCATGTGTACAGGGGCATAAACGCAGCAGTGATAGGATTGGAGATGTTCGGTGAGCAAATGAAGACCCTTTGAAGTCATATTGCATGGTACCCATTCCACGGGTCTCAACTCTCCAGGTTTAAGGTATTCTTCCTTCAGCTAAAACATGCATGTGGAACCTAGAGTATGATCAACCATGTGATTGGGAGATGTGTTCAAATATGTCTCAGTTTTCGTACCCTGGTACTCGGGTGCAACATTCCAGACGCTTTACTAACACTCTCCCGACTTGGAGAGTCAGTCCCTTTAACCTCCTGTTTGGCCCAGTTTGCAATTTCTGCGGAAGATGAACAGGAATAGAGAGAACCAATGAGAGACTAGCTGGAGGTGTCTGGACGGGCAAATTTAACTCTCATTTCCCACCAGGAAGAGGAATTAACCAAAGGCTCAGCGTGCCATGCCAGAACCAGATTATGGCCTGAAGCCACCCTGCGGTGTTTCGGCCAGCTCACAAGAAAGTGAGTTGAAGAAAGGAGCTCAGGGGCACTGTAATTCACAAACCTGCAGAGTTATAAATGACAGCTATCGTCCAAAAATAGACTGAAGTAAGGCTGCCAAGAGGACTTGAAAGCGGGGCAGAATTGCAGGAAACCGATTTCAGTAGGTAGACTGGAATTGCATTGAAAGCATAGGAAAAGAGGCAGAACGTCCACAATGATGCACTTGGCCAAAAAGGGCGTATGCGTTTTTTCCTGAATATATTCAGGAAAAAACGCATACGCCCTTTTTGGCCAACCAAGCAAGCTTGCAAAGGAAATCTGCACTACAATGAAGTCTCACTTCCCCCCTGGTCAAAACGGCCATCAGAAAAAAGTGTAAAATCCAGAAAGGCAGGACAGGCCATGGAGAACTGGGAGCCTTGTTATGCTGATGGGCGGGATGTAAATTGCCAACAACCACTGGAGAGAAGTGTATGGTGTTTCCTGAAACATCTAAAAAACAAAGCAACAGAGCCTAGGGCACTTCCACTTATGGTCCTATAGCTTAGGGAATTTAAAATCAAAAAGACACAGCCCCCCCAAAGTTTGGAATGGCTCTGTTTACAAGAACTTCGTTTACAGTACAAGTTCAACATCGCAGAAAGTGAAAAATGGATAAAGAAGTTGTGGTATTTACTTACAAAGCAATATCACTCAGCAATGAAATCTGTGTCATCAGGCCCTTAGCAGCACAATGAGTGGATTCAGGTATGATGATTCTAACTGAAATAACTCACACAGAAAAAGAAACATCATAAGATATCAGTAATACACGGAATGGAAACTTGGCTACACAGGAACTGAATTACAGAACAGAAGAGGGTCTCAAATTTAGAAAACCAACTTATGCTTGCTTAAGGGGAAAGGTGAGTTGGGGTGCTGCATAAAACCAGAGATTGAAATGAGCACAGATAAAGTTCCTTAAGCCAAATATGGAATAGACAAGAGCTACTCCTTGCTCAACGAAATGGACTCAACACCGAATATTAAACGCCTAAGAATGTACCTGACTAGTAAGTATCTTAAAACCTATGGATTGCTATGTCTCCGAAAGAGAATCAAGCATGTGTACAGGGGCATAAACGCAGCAGTGATAGGATTGGAGATGTTCGGTGAGCAAATGAAGACCCTTTGAAGTCATATTGCATGGTACCCATTCCACGGGTCTTAACTCTCCAGGTTTAAGGTATTCTTCCTTCAGCTAAAACATACATGTGGAACCCAAGTATGATCAACCATGTGAACGAGAGATGTGTTCAAATATGTCTCAGTTTTCCTCCACTGGTACTCGGGTGCAACATTCCAGACGCTTTACTAACACTCTCCCCACTTGGAGAGTCAGCGCCTTTAACCTCCTGTTTGACCCAGTTTGCAATTTCTGCGGAAGATGAACAGGAATAGCGAGAACCAATGAGAGACTAGCTGGAGGTGTCTGGACGGGCAAATTTAACTCTCATTTCCCACCAGGAAGAGGAAATAACCAAAGGCTCAGCGTGCCGTGCCGGAACCAGATTAGGGCCTGAAGCCATCCTGCGGTGTTGCGGCCAGGTCACAAGAAAGCGAGTTGAAGAAAGGAGCTCAGGGGCACTGTAATTCACAAACCTGCAGAGTTATAAATGACAGCTATCGTCCAAAAATAGACTGAAGTAAGGCTGCCAAGAGGACTTGAAAGCGGGGCAGAATTGCAGGAAACCGATTTCAGGAGGTAGACTGGAATTGCATTGAAAGCATAGGAAAAGAGGCAGAACGTCCACAATGATGCACTTGGCCAAAAAGGGCGTATGCGTTTTTTCCTGAATATATTCAGGAAAAAACGCATACGCCCTTTTTGGCCAACCAAGCAAGCTTGCAAAGGAAATCTGCACTACAATGAAGTCTCACTTCCCCCCGGTCAAAAGGGCCATCTGAAAAAAGTGTAAAATCCAGAAAGGCAGGACAGGCCATGGAGAACTGGGAGCCTTGTTATGCTGATGGGCGGGATGTAAATTGCCAACAACCACTCGGGAGAAGTGTATGGTGTTTCCTGAAACATCTAAAAAACAAAGCAACAGAACCTAGGGCACTTCCACTTATGGTCCTATAGCTTAGGGAAATTAAAATCAAAAAGACACAGCCACCCCAAAGTTTGGAACGGCTCTGTTGACAAGAACCTCGCTTACAGTACAAGTTCAACATCGCAGAAAGTGAAAAATGGATAAAGAAGTTGTGGTATTTACTTACAAAGCAATATCACTCAGCAATGAAATCTGTGTCATCAGGCCCTTAGCAGCACAATGAGTGGATTCAGGTATGATGATTCTAACTGAAATAAGTCACACAGAAAAAGAAACATCATAAGATATCAGTAATACACGGAATGGAAACTTGGCTACACAGGAACTGAATTACAGAACAGAACAGGGTCTCAAATTTAGAAAACCAACTTATGCTTGCTTAAGGGGAAAGGTGAGTTGGGGTGCTGCATAAAACCAGAGATTGAAATGAGCACAGATAAAGTTCCTTAAGCCAAATATGGAATAGACAAGAGCTACTCCTTGCTCAACGAAATGGACTCAACACCCCATATTAAACGCCTAAGAATGTACCTGACTAGTAAGTATCTTAAAACCTATGGATTGCTATGTCTCCGAAAGAGAATCAAGCGTGTGTACAGGGGCATAAACGCAGCAGTGATAGGATTGGAGAGGTTCGGTGAGCAAATGAATACCCTTTGAAGTCATATTGCATGGTACCCATTCCACGGGTTTCAACTACCCAGGTTTAAGGTATTCTTCCTTCAGCTAAAACATGCATGTGGAACCTAAAGTATGATCAACCATGTGATCGGGAGACGTGTTCAAATATGTCTCAGTTTTCGTACCCTGGTACTCGGGTGCAACATTCCAGACGCTTTACTAAAACTCTCCCGACTTGGAGAGTCAGTCCCTTTAACCTCCTGTTTGGCCCAGTTTGCAATTTCTGCGGAAGATGAACAGGAATAGCGAGAACCAATGAGAGGCTAGCAGGAGGTGTCTGGACGGGCAAATTTAACTCTCATTTCCCACCAGGAAGAGGAATTAACCAAAGGCTCAGTGTGCCGTGCCGGAACCAGATTAGGGCCTGAAGCCATCCTGCGGTGTTGCGGCCAGCTCACAAGAAAGCGAGTTGAAGAAAGGAGCTCAGGGGCACTGTAATTCACAAACCTGAAGAGTTATAAATGACAGCTATCGTCCAAAAATAGACTGAAGTAAGGCTGCCAAGAGGACTTGAAAGCGGGGCAGAATTGCAGGAAACCGATTTCAGGAGGTAGACTGGAATTGCATTGAAAGCATAGGAAAAGAGGCAGAACGTCCACAATGATGCACTTGGCCAAAAAGGGCGTATGCGTTTTTTCCTGAATATATTCAGGAAAAAACGCATACGCCCTTTTTGGCCAACCAAGCAAGCTTGCAAAGGAAATCTGCACTACAATGAAGTCTCACTTCCCCCCGGTCAAAAGGGCCATCTGAAAAAAGTGTAAAATCCAGAAAGGCAGGACAGGCCATGGAGAACTGGGAGCCTTATTATGCTGATGGGCGGGATGTAAATTGCCAACAGACACTCGGGAGAAGTGTATGGTGTTTCCTGAAACATCTAAAAAACAAAGCAACAGAGCCTAGGGCACTTCCACTTATGGTCCTATGGCTTAGGGAAATTAAAATCAAAAAGACACAGCCACCCCAAAGTTTGGGACGCCTCTGTTTACAAGAACCTCGTTTTCTGTACAAGTTCAATATCACAGAAAGTGAAAAATGGATAAAGAACTTGTGGTACTTACGTACAATGCAGTATCACTCAGCAATGAAATCTATGTCATCAGGCCTGTAGCAGCACAATGAGTGGATTCAGGTATGATGATTCTAACTGAAATAAGTCACACAGAAAAAGAAACATCATAAGATATCAGTAATACACGGAATGTAAACTTGGCTACACAGGAACTGAATTACAGAACAGAACAGGGTCTCAAATTTAGAAAACCAACTTATGCTTGCTTAAGGGGAAAGGTGAGTTGGGGTGCTGCATAAAACCAGAGATTGAAATGAGCACAGATAAAGTTCCTTAAGCCAAATATGGCATAGACAAGAGCTACTCCTTGCTCAACGAAATGGACTCAACACCGCATATTAAACGCCTACGAATGTACCTGACTAGTAAGTATCTTAAAACCTATGGATTGCTATGTCTCCGAAAGATAATCAAGCATGTGTACAGGGGCATAAACGCAGCAGTGATAGGATTGGAGAGGTTCGGTGAGCAAATGAAGACCCTTTGAAGTCATATTGCATGGTACCCATTACACGGGTTTCAACTACCCAGGTTTAAGGTATTCTTCCTTCAGCTAAAACATGCATGTGTAACCTAGAGTATGATCAACCATGTGATCGGGAGACGTGTTCAAATATGTCTCAGTTTTCGTACCCTGTTACTCGGGTGCAACATTCCAGACGCTTTACTAACACTCTCCCGACTTGGAGACTCAGTCCCTTTAACCTCCTGTTTGGCCCAGTTTGCAATTTCTGCGGAAGATGAACAGGAATAGCGAGAACCAATGAGAGGCTAGCTGGAGGTGTCTGGACGGGCAAATTTAACTCTCATTTCCCACCAGGAAGAGGAATTAACCAAAGGCTCAGCGTGCTGTGCCGGAACCAGATTAGGGCCTGAAGCCATGCTGCGGTGTTGCGGCCAGGTCACAAGAAAGCGAGTTGAAGAAAGGAGCTCAGGGGCACTGTAATTCACAAACCTGCAGAGTTATAAATGACAGCTATCGTCCAAAAATAGACTGAAGTAAGGCTGCCAAGAGGACTTGAAATCGGGGCAGAATTGCAGGAAACTGATTTCAGGAGGTAGACTGGAATTGCATTGAAAGCATAGGAAAAGAGGCAGAACGTCCACAATGATGCACTTGGCCAAAAAGGGCGTATGCGTTTTTTCCTGAATATATTCAGGAAAAAACGCATACGCCCTTTTTGGCCAACCAAGCAAGCTTGCAAAGGAAATCTGCACTACAAGAAGTCTCACTTCCCCCCTGGTCAAAAGGGCCATCTGAAAAAAGTGTAAAATCCAGAAAGGCAGGACAGGCCATGGAGAACTGGGAGCCTTGTTATGCTGATGGGCGGGATATAAATTGCCAACAACCACTGGGGAGAAGTGTATGGTGTTTCCTGAAACATCTAAAAAACAAAGCAACAGAGCCTAGAGCACTTCCACTTATGGTCCTATAGCTTAGGGAAATTAAAATCAAAAAGACACAGCCACCCCAAAGTTTGGGACGCCTCTGTTTACAGGAACCTCATTTACCGTACAAGTTCAATATCACATAAAGTGCAAAATGGATAAAGAACTTGTGGTACTTACGTACAATGCAGTATCACTCGGCAATGAAATCTATGTCATCAGGACCGTAGCAGCATAATGAGTGGATTCAGGTACGATGATTCTAACTGAAATAAGTCACACAGAAAAAGAAACATCATAAGATATCAGTAATACACGGAATGGAAACTTGGCTACACAGGAACTGAATTCCAAAACAGAACAGGGTCTCAAATTTAGAAAACCAACTTATGCTTGCTTAAGGGGAAAGGTGAGTTGGGGTGCTGCATAAAACCAGAGATTGAAATGAGCACAGATAAAGTTCCTTAAGCCAAATATGGAATAGACAAGAGCTACTCCTTGCTCAACGAAATGGACTCAACACCGCATATTAAACGCCTAAGAATGTACCTGACTAGTAAGTATCTTAAAACCTATGGATTGCTATGTCTCCGAAAGAGAATCAAGCATGTGTACAGGGGCATAAACGCAGCAGTGATAGGATTGGAGAGGTTCGGTGAGCAAATGAAGACCCTTTGAAGTCATAGTGCATGGTACCCATTACACGGGTCTCAACTCTCCAGGTTTAAGGTATTCTTCCTTCAGCTAAAACATGCATGTGGAACCTAGAGTATGATCAACCATGTGATCGGGAGACGTGTTCAAATATGTCTCAGTTTTCCTCCCCTGGTACTCGGGTGCAACATTCCAGACGCTTTACTAACACTCTCCCCCTTGGAGAGTCAGCGCCTTTAACCTCCTGTTTGGCCCAGTTTGCAATTTCTGCGGAAGATGAACAGGAATAGCGAGAACCAATGAGAGGCTAGCTGGAGGTGTCTGGACGGGCAAATTTAACTCTCATTTCCCACCAGGAAGAGGAAATAACCAAAGGCTCAGCGTGCCGTACCGGAACCAGATTAGGGCCTGAAGCCATCCTGCGGTGTTGCGGCCAGCTCAAAAGAAAGCAAGTTGAAGAAAGGAGCTCAGGGGCACTGTAATTCACAAACCTGCAGAGTTATAAATGACAGCTATCGTCCAAAAATAGACTGAAGTAAGGCTGCCAAGAGGACTTGAAAGCGGGGCAGAATTGCAGGAAACCGATTTCAGGAGGTAGACTGGAATTGCATTGAAAGCATAGGAAAAGAGGCAGAACGTCCACAATGATGCACTTGGCCAAAAAGGGCGTATGCGTTTTTTCCTGAATATATTCAGGAAAAAACGCATACGCCCTTTTTGGCCAACCAAGCAAGCTTGCAAAGGAAATCTGCACTACAATGAAGTCTCACTTCCCCCCGGTCAAAAGGGCCATCTGAAAAAAGTGTAAAATCCAGAAAGGCAGGACAGGCCATGGAGAACTGGGAGCCTTGCTATGCTGATGGGCGGGATGTAAATTGCCAACAGACACTCGGGAGAAGTGTATGGTGTTTCCTGAAACATCTAAAAAACAAAGCAACAGAACCTAGGGCACTTCCACTTATGGTCCTATAGCTTAGGGAAATTAAAATCAAAAAGACACAGCCACCCCAAAGTTTGGAACGGCTCTGTTTACAAGAACCTCGTTTACAGTACAAGTTC
The DNA here is from genome assembly GCF_951394435.1 of Stenella coeruleoalba. NCBI lineage: Eukaryota > Metazoa > Chordata > Mammalia > Artiodactyla > Delphinidae > Stenella > Stenella coeruleoalba. Next base: position 3,385,693 of record NW_027646159.1, on the reverse strand, counting down.
AACATCGCAGAAAGTGAAAAATGGATAAAGAAGTTGTGGTATTTACTTACAAAGCAATATCTCTCAGCAATGAAATCTGTGTCATCAGGCCCTTAGCAGCACAATGAGTGGATTCAGGTATGATGATTCTAACTGAAATAAGTCACACAGAAAAAGAAACATCATAAGATATCAGTAATACACGGAATGTAAACTTGGCTACACAGGAACTGAATTACAGAACAGAACAGGGTCTCAAATTTAGAAAACCAACTTATTCTTGCTTAAGGGGAAAGGTGAGTTGGGGTGCTGCATAAAACCAGAGATTGAAATGAGCACAGATAAAGTTCCTTAAGCCAAATATGGAATAGACAAGAGCTACTCCTTGCTCAACGAAATGGACTCAACACCGCATATTAAATGCCTAAGAATGTACCTGACTAGTAAGTATCTTAAAACCTATGGATTGCTATGTCTCCGAAAGAGAATCAAGCATGTGTACAGGGGCATAAACGCAGCAGTGATAGGATTGGAGAGGTTCGTGAGCAAATGAAGACCCTTTGAAATCATATTGCATGGTACTCATTCCACGGGTTTCAACTACCCAGGTTTAAGGTATTCTTCCTTCAGCTAAAACATGCATGTGGAAACTAGAGTATGATCAACAATGTGATCGGGAGACGTGTTCAAATATGTCTCAGTTTTCGTACCCTGGTACTCGGGTGCAACATTCCAGACGCTTTACTAACACTCTCCCGACTTGGAGAGTCAGTCCCTTTAACCTCCTGTTTGGCCCAGTTTGCAATTTCTGTGGAAGATGAACAGGAATAGCGAGAACCAATGAGAGACTAGCTGGAGGTGTCTGGATGGGCAAATTTAACTCTCATTTCCCACCAGGAAGAGGAATTAACCAAAGGCTCAGCGTGCCGTGCCAGAACCAGATTAGGGCCTGAAGACATCCTGCGGTGTTGCGGCCAGGTCACAAGAAAGCGAGTTGAAGAAAGGAGCTCAGGGGCACTGTAATTCACAAACCTGCAGAGTTATAAATGACAGCTATCGTCCAGAAATACACTGAAGTAAGGCTGCCAAGAGGACTTGAAAGCGGGGCAGAATTGCAGGAAACCGATTTCAGGAGGTAGACTGGAATTGCATTGAAAGCATAGGAAAAGAGGCAGAACGTGCACAATGATGCACTTGGCCAAAAAGGGCGTATGCGTTTTTTCCTGAATATATTCAGGAAAAAACGCATACGCCCTTTTTGGCCAACCAAGCAAGCTTGCAAAGGAAATCTGCACTACAATGAAGTCTCACTTCCCCCCCGGTCAAAAGGGCCATCTTAAAAAAGTGTAAAATCCAGAAAGGCAGGACAGGCCATGGAGAACTGGGAGCCTTGTTATGCTGATGGGCGGGATGTAAATTGCCAACAACCACTGGGGAGAAGTGTATGGTGTTTCCTGAAACATCTAAAAAACAAAGCAGCAGAGCCTAGGGCACTTCCACTTATGGTCCTATAGCTTAGGGAAATTAAAATCAAAAAGACACAGCCACCCCAAAGTTTGGGACGCCTCTGTTCACAAGAACCTCGTTTACCGTACAAGTTCAATATCACAGAAAGTGAAAAATGGATAAAGAACTTGTGGTACTTACGTACAATGCAGTATCACTCAGCAATGAAATCTATGTCATCAGGCCCGTAGCAGCATAATGAGTGGCTTCAGGTACGATGATTCTAACTGAAATAAGTCACACAGAAAAAGAAACATCATAAGATATCACTAATACACGGAATGTAAACTTGGCTACACAGGAACTGCATTCCAAAACAGAACAGGGTCTCAAATTTAGAAAACCAACTTATGCTTGCTTAAGGGGAAAGGTGAGTTGGGGTGCTGCATAAAACCAGAGATTGAAATGAGCACAGATAAAGTTCCTTAAGCCAAATATGGAATAGACAAGAGCTACTCCTTGCTCAACGAAATGGACTCAAAACCCCAGATTAAACGCCTAAGAATGTACCTGACTAGTAAGTATCTTAAAACCTATGGATTGCTATGTTTCCAAAAGAGAATCAAGCGTGTGTACAGGGGCATAAACGCAGCAGTGATAGGATTGGAGAGGTTCGGTGAGCAAATGAAGACCCTTTGAAGTCATATTGCATGGTACCCATTACACGGGTCTCAACTCTCCAGGTTTAAGGTATTCTTCCTTCAGCTAAAACATGCATGTGGAACCCCGAGTATGATCAACCGTGTGAACGGGAGACGTGTTCAAATATGTCTCAGTTTTCCTCCCCTGGTACTCGGGTGCAACATTCCAGATGCTTTACTAACACTCTCCCGACTTGGAGAGTCAGTCCCTTTAACCTCCTGTTTGGCCCAGTTTGCAATTTCTGCGGAAGATGAACAGGAATAGCGAGAACCAATGAGAGGCTAGCTGGAGGTGTCTGGACGGGCAAATTTAACTCTCATTTCCCACCAGGAAGAGGAAATAACCAAAGGCTCAGCGTGCCGTACTGGAACCAGATTAGGGCCTGAAGCCATCCTGCGGTGTTGCGGCCAGCTCAAAAGAAAGCGAGTTGAAGAAAGGAGCTCAGGGGCACTGTAATTCACAAACCTGCAGAGTTATAAATGACAGCTATCGTCCAAAAATAGACTGAAGTAAGGCTGCCAAGAGGACTTGAAAGCGGGGCAGAATTGCAGGAAACCGATTTCAGGAGGTAGACTGGAATTGCATTGAAAGCATAGGAAAAGAGGCAGAACGTCCACAATGATGCACTTGGCCAAAAAGGGCGTATGCGTTTTTTCCTGAATATATTCAGGAAAAAACGCATACACCCTTTTTGGCCAACCAAGCAAGCTTGCAAAGGAAATCTGCACTACAATGAAGTCTCACTTCCCCCCGGTCAAAAGGGCCATCTGAAAAAAGTGTAAAATCCAGAAAGGCAGGACAGGCCATGGAGAACTGGGAGCCTTGTTATGCTGATGGGCGGGATGTAAATTGCCAACAACCACTCGGGAGAAGTGTATGGTGTTTCCTGAAACATCTAAAAAACAAAGCAACAGAACCTAGGGCACTTCCACTTATGGTCCTATAGCTTAGGGAAATTAAAATCAAAAAGACACAGCCACCCCAAAGTTTGGAACGGCTCTGTTGACAAGAACCTCGTTTACAGTACAAGTTCAACATCGCAGAAAGTGAAAAATGGATAAAGAAGTTGTGGTATTTACTTACAAAGCAATATCACTCAGCAATGAAATCTGTGTCATCAGGCCCTTAGCAGGACAATGAGTGGATTCAGGTATGATGATTCTAACTGAAATAAGTCACACAGAAAAAGAAACATCATAAGATATCAGTAATACACGGAACGTAAACTTGGCTACACAGGAACTGAATTACAGAACAGAACAGGGTCTCAAATTTAGAAAACCAACTTATGCTTGCTTAAGGGTAAAGGTGAGTTGGGGTGCTGCATAAAACCAGAGATTGAAATGAGCACAGATAAAGTTCCTAAAGCCAAATATGGAATAGACAAGAGCTACTCCTTGCTCAACGAAATGGACTCAACACCGCATATTAAATGCCTAAGAATGTACCTGACTAGTAAGTATCTTAAAACCTATGGATTGCTATGTCTCCGAAAGAGAATCAAGCATGTGTACAGGGGCATAAACGCAGCAGTGATAGGATTGGAGAGGTTCGTGAGCAAATGAAGACCCTTTGAAGTCATATTGCATGGTACTCATTCCACGGGTTTCAACTACCCAGGTTTAAGGTATTCTTCCTTCAGCTAAAACATGCATGTGGAAACTAGAGTATGATCAACAATGTGATCGGGAGACGTGTTCAAATATGTCTCAGTTTTCGTACCCTGGTACTCGGGTGCAACATTCCAGACGCTTTACTAACACTCTCCCGACTTGGAGAGTCAGTCCCTTTAACCTCCTGTTTGGCCCAGTTTGCAATTTCTGTGGAAGATGAACAGGAATAGCGAGAACCAATGAGAGACTAGCTGGAGGTGTCTGGATGGGCAAATTTAACTCTCATTTCCCACCAGGAAGAGGAATTAACCAAAGGCTCAGCGTGCCGTGCCAGAACCAGATTAGGGCCTGAAGACATCCTGCGGTGTTGCGGCCAGGTCACAAGAAAGCGAGTTGAAGAAAGGAGCTCAGGGGCACTGTAATTCACAAACCTGCAGAGTTATAAATGACAGCTATCGTCCAAAAATACACTGAAGTAAGGCTGCCAAGAGGACTTGAAAGCGGGGCAGAATTGCAGGAAACCGATTTCAGGAGGTAGACTGGAATTGCATTGAAAGCATAGGAAAAGAGGCAGAACGTCCACAATGATGCACTTGGCCAAAAAGGGCGTATGCGTTTTTTCCTGAATATATTCAGGAAAAAACGCATACGCCCTTTTTGGCCAACCAAGCAAGCTTGCAAAGGAAATCTGCACTACAATGAAGTCTCACTTCCCCCCCGGTCAAAAGGGCCATCTTAAAAAAGTGTAAAATCCAGAAAGGCAGGACAGGCCATGGAGAACTGGGAGCCTTGTTATGCTGATGGGCGGGATGTAAATTGCCAACAACCACTGGGGAGAAGTGTATGGTGTTTCCTGAAACATCTAAAAAACAAAGCAGCAGAGCCTAGGGCACTTCCACTTATGGTCCTATAGCTTAGGGAAATTAAAATCAAAAAGACACAGCCACCCCAAAGTTTGGGACGCCTCTGTTCACAAGAACCTCGTTTACCGTACAAGTTCAATATCACAGAAAGTGAAAAATGGATAAAGAACTTGTGGTACTTACGTACAATGCAGTATCACTCAGCAATGAAATCTATGTCATCAGGCCCGTAGCAGCATAATGAGTGGATTCAGGTACGATGATTCTAACTGAAATAAGTCACACAGAAAAAGAAACATCATAAGATATCACTAATACACGGAATGTAAACTTGGCTACACAGGAACTGCATTCCAAAACAGAACAGGGTCTCAAATTTAGAAAACCAACTTATGCTTGCTTAAGGGGATAGGTGAGTTGGGGTGCTGCATAAAACCAGAGATTGAAATGAGCACAGATAAAGTTCCTTAAGCCAAATATGGAATAGACAAGAGCTACTCCTTGCTCAACGAAATGGACTCAAAACCCCATATTAAACGCCTAAGAATGTACCTGACTAGTAAGTATCTTAAAACCTATGGATTGCTATGTTTCCAAAAGAGAATCAAGCGTGTGTACAGGGGCATAAACGCAGCAGTGATAGGATTGGAGAGGTTCGGTGAGCAAATGAAGACCCTTTGAAGTCATATTGCATGGTACCCATTACACGGGTCTCAACTCTCCAGGTTTAAGGTATTCTTCCTTCAGCTAAAACATGCATGTGGAACCCCGAGTATGATCAACCGTGTGAACGGGAGACGTGTTCAAATATGTCTCAGTTTTCCTCCCCTGGTACTCGGGTGCAACATTCCAGACGCTTTACTAACACTCTCCCGACTTGGAGAGTCAGTCCCTTTAACCTCCTGTTTGGCCCAGTTTGCAATTTCTGCGGAAGATGAACAGGAATAGCGAGAACCAATGAGAGGCTAGCTGGAGGTGTCTGGACGGGCAAATTTAACTCTCATTTCCCACCAGGAAGAGGAAATAACCAAAGGCTCAGCGTGCCGTACTGGAACCAGATTAGGGCCTGAAGCCATCCTGCGGTGTTGCGGCCAGCTCAAAAGAAAGCGAGTTGAAGAAAGGAGCTCAGGGGCACTGTAATTCACAAACCTGCAGAGTTATAAATGACAGCTATCGTCCAAAAATAGACTGAAGTAAGGCTGCCAAGAGGACTTGAAAGCGGGGCAGAATTGCAGGAAACCGATTTCAGGAGGTAGACTGGAATTGCATTGAAAGCATAGGAAAAGAGGCAGAACGTCCACAATGATGCACTTGGCCAAAAAGGGCGTATGCGTTTTTTCCTGAATATATTCAGGAAAAAACGCATACACCCTTTTTGGCCAACCAAGCAAGCTTGCAAAGGAAATCTGCACTACAATGAAGTCTCACTTCCCCCCGGTCAAAAGGGCCATCTGAAAAAAGTGTAAAATCCAGAAAGGCAGGACAGGCCATGGAGAACTGGGAGCCTTGTTATGCTGATGGGCGGGATGTAAATTGCCAACAACCACTCGGGAGAAGTGTATGGTGTTTCCTGAAACATCTAAAAAACAAAGCAACAGAACCTAGGGCACTTCCACTTATGGTCCTATAGCTTAGGGAAATTAAAATCAAAAAGACACAGCCACCCCAAAGTTTGGAACGGCTCTGTTGACAAGAACCTCGTTTACAGTACAAGTTCAACATCGCAGAAAGTGAAAAATGGATAAAGAAGTTGTGGTATTTACTTACAAAGCAATATCACTCAGCAATGAAATCTGTGTCATCAGGCCCTTAGCAGGACAATGAGTGGATTCAGGTATGATGATTCTAACTGAAATAAGTCACACAGAAAAAGAAACATCATAAGATATCAGTAATACACGGAACGTAAACTTGGCTACACAGGAACTGAATTACAGAACAGAACAGGGTCTCAAATTTAGAAAACCAACTTATGCTTGCTTAAGGGTAAAGGTGAGTTGGGGTGCTGCATAAAACCAGAGATTGAAATGAGCACAGATAAAGTTCCTAAAGCCAAATATGGAATACACAAGAGCTACTCCTTGCTCAACGAAATGGACTCAACACCGCATATTAAACGCCTAAGAATGTACCTGACTAGTAAGTATCTTAAAACCTATAGATTGCTATGTCTCCGAAAGAGAATCAAGCATGTGTACAGGGGCATAAACGCAGCAGTGATAGGATTGGAGAGGTTCGGTGAGCAAATGAAGACCCTTTGAAGTCATATTGCATGGTACCCATTCCACGGGTTTCAACTACCCAGGTTTTAGGTATTCTTCCTTCAGCTAAAACATGCATGTGGAACCCAGAGTATGATCAACCATGTGATCGGGAGATGTGTTCAAATATGTCTCAGTTTTCGTACCCTGGTACTCGGGTGCAACATTCCAGACGCTTTACTAACACTCTCCCGACTTGGAGAGTCAGTCCCTTTAACCTCCTGTTTGGCCCAGTTTGCAATTTCTGTGGAAGATGAACAGGAATAGCGAGAACCAATGAGAGACTAGCTGGAGGTGTCTGGATGGGCAAATTTAACTCTCATTTCCCACCAGGATGAGAAATTAACCAAAGGCTCAGCGTGCCGTGCCAGAACCAGATTAGGGCCTGAAGACATCCTGCGGTGTTGCGGCCAGGTCACAAGAAAGCGAGTTGAAGAAAGGAGCTCAGGGGCACTGTAATTCACAAACCTGCAGAGTTCTAAATGACAGCTATCGTCCAAAAATAGACTGAAGTAAGGCTGCCAAGAGGACTTGAAAGCGGGGCAGAATTGCAGGAAACCGATTTCAGGAGGTAGACTGGAATTGCATTGAAAGCATAGGAAAGGAGGCAGAACGTCCACAATGATGCACTTGGCCAAAAAGGGCGTATGCGTTTTTTCCTGAATATATTCAGGAAAAAACGCATACGCCCTTTTTGGCCAACCAAGCAAACTTGCAATGGAAATCTGCACTACAATGAAGTCTCACTTCTCCCCGGTCAAAAGGGCCATCTTAAAAAAGTGTAAAATCCAGAAAGGCAGGACAGGCCATGGAGAACTGGGAGCCTTGTTATGCTGATGGGCGGGATGTAAATTGCCAACAGACACTCAGGAGAAGTGTATGGTGTTTCCTGAAACATCTAAAAAACAAAGCAACAGAGCATAGGGCACTGCCACTTATGGTCCTATAGCTTAGGGAAATTAAAATCAAAAAGACACAGCCACCCCAAAGTTTGGGACGCCTCCATTTACAAGAACCTCGTTTACCGTACAAGTTCAATATCACAGAAAGTGAAAAATGGATAAAGAACTTGTGGTACTTACGTACAATGCAGTATCACTCAGCAATGAAATCTATGTCATCAGGCCCGTAGCAGCATAATGAGTGGATTCAGGTACGATGATTCTAACTGAAATAAGTCACACAGAAAAAGAAACATCATAAGATATCAGTAATACATGGAATGTAAACTTGGCTACACAGGAACTGCATTCCAAAACAGAACAGGGTCTCAAATTTAGAAAACCAACTTATGCTTGCTTAAGGGGAAAGGTGAGTTGGGGTGCTGCATAAGACCAGAGATTGAAATGAGCACAGATAAAGTTCCTTAAGCCAAATATGGAATAGACAAGAGCTACTCCTTGCTCAACGAAATGGACTCAAAACCCCATATTAAACGCCTAAGAATGTACCTGACTAGTAAGTATCTTAAAACCTATGGATTGCTATGTTTCCAAAAGAGAATCAAGCGTGTGTACAGGGGCATAAACGCAGCAGTGATAGGATTGGAGAGGTTCGGTGAGCAAATGAAGACCCTTTGAAGTCATATTGCATGGTACCCATTACACGGGTCTCAACTCTCCAGGTTTAAGGTATTCTTCCTTCAGCTAAAACATGCATGTGGAACCCCGAGTATGATCAACCGTGTGAACGGGAGACGTGTTCAAATATGTCTCAGTTTTCCTCCCCTGGTACTCGGGTGCAACATTCCAGACGCTTTACTAACACTCTCCCGACTTGGAGAGTCAGTCCCTTTAACCTCCTGTTTGGCCCAGTTTGCAATTTCTGCGGAAGATGAACAGGAATAGCGAGAACCAATGAGAGGCTAGCTGGAGGTGTCTGGACGGGCAAATTTAACTCTCATTTCCCACCAGGAAGAGGAAATAACCAAAGGCTCAGCGTGCCGTACTGGAACCAGATTAGGGCCTGAAGCCATCCTGCGGTGTTGCGGCCAGCTCAAAAGAAAGCGAGTTGAAGAAAGGAGCTCAGGGGCACTGTAATTCACAAACCTGCAGAGTTATAAATGACAGCTATCGTCCAAAAATAGACTGAAGTAAGGCTGCCAAAAGGACTTGAAAGCGGGGCAGAATTGCAGGAAACCGATTTCAGGAGGTAGACTGGAATTGCATTGAAAGCATAGGAAAAGAGGCAGAACGTCCACAATGATGCACTTGGCCAAAAAGGGCGTATGCGTTTTTTCCTGAATATATTCAGGAAAAAACGCATACGCCCTTTTTGGCCAACCAAGCAAGCTTGCAAAGGAAATCTGCACTACAATGAAGTCTCACTTCCCCCCGGTCAAAAGGGCCATCTGAAAAAAGTGTAAAATCCAGAAAGGCAGGACAGGCCATGGAGAACTGGGAGCCTTGTTATGCTGATGGGCGGGATGTAAATTGCCAACAACCACTCGGGAGAAGTGTATGGTGTTTCCTGAAACATCTAAAAAAGAAAGCAACAGAACCTAGGGCACTTCCACTTATGGTCCTATAGCTTAGGGAAATTAAAATCAAAAAGACACAGCCACCCCAAAGTTTGGAACGGCTCTGTTGACAAGAACCTCGTTTACAGTACAAGTTCAACATCGCAGAAAGTGAAAAATGGATAAAGAAGTTGTGGTATTTACTTACAAAGCAATATCACTCAGCAATGAAATCTGTGTCATCAGGCCCTTAGCAGGACAATGAGTGGATTCAGGTATGATGATTCTAACTGAAATAAGTCACACAGAAAAAGAAACATCATAAGATATCAGTAATACACGGAACGTAAACTTGGCTACACAGGAACTGAATTACAGAACAGAACAGGGTCTCAAATTTAGAAAACCAACTTATGCTTGCTTAAGGGTAAAGGTGAGTTGGGGTGCTGCATAAAACCAGAGATTGAAATGAGCACAGATAAAGTTCCTAAAGCCAAATATGGAATACACAAGAGCTACTCCTTGCTCAACGAAATGGACTCAACACCGCATATTAAACGCCTAAGAATGTACCTGACTAGTAAGTATCTTAAAACCTATAGATTGCTATGTCTCCGAAAGAGAATCAAGCATGTGTACAGGGGCATAAACGCAGCAGTGATAGGATTGGAGAGGTTCGGTGAGCAAATGAAGACCCTTTGAAGTCATATTGCATGGTACCCATTCCACGGGTTTCAACTACCCAGGTTTTAGGTATTCTTCCTTCAGCTAAAACATGCATGTGGAACCCAGAGTATGATCAACCATGTGATCGGGAGATGTGTTCAAATATGTCTCAGTTTTCGTACCCTGGTACTCGGGTGCAACATTCCAGACGCTTTACTAACACTCTCCCGACTTGGAGAGTCAGTCCCTTTAACCTCCTGTTTGGCCCAGTTTGCAATTTCTGTGGAAGATGAACAGGAATAGCGAGAACCAATGAGAGACTAGCTGGAGGTGTCTGGATGGGCAAATTTAACTCTCATTTCCCACCAGGATGAGAAATTAACCAAAGGCTCAGCGTGCCGTGCCAGAACCAGATTAGGGCCTGAAGACATCCTGCGGTGTTGCGGCCAGGTCACAAGAAAGCGAGTTGAAGAAAGGAGCTCAGGGGCACTGTAATTCACAAAGCTGCAGAGTTCTAAATGACAGCTATCGTCCAAAAATAGACTGAAGTAAGGCTGCCAAGAGGACTTGAAAGCGGGGCAGAATTGCAGGAAACCGATTTCAGGAGGTAGACTGGAATTGCATTGAAAGCATAGGAAAGGAGGCAGAACGTCCACAATGATGCACTTGGCCAAAAAGGGCGTATGCGTTTTTTCCTGAATATATTCAGGAAAAAACGCATACGCCCTTTTTGGCCAACCAAGCAAACTTGCAATGGAAATCTGCACTACAATGAAGTCTCACTTCTCCCCGGTCAAAAGGGCCATCTTAAAAAAGTGTAAAATCCAGAAAGGCAGGACAGGCCATGGAGAACTGGGAGCCTTGTTATGCTGATGGGCGGGATGTAAATTGCCAACAGACACTCAGGAGAAGTGTATGGTGTTTCCTGAAACATCTAAAAAACAAAGCAACAGAGCGTAGGGCACTGCCACTTATGGTCCTATAGCTTAGGGAAATTAAAATCAAAAAGACACAGCCACCCCAAAGTTTGGGACGCCTCCATTTACAAGAACCTCGTTTACCGTACAAGTTCAATATCACAGAAAGTGAAAAATGGATAAAGAAGTTGTGGTACTTACGTACAATGCAGTATCACTCAGCAATGAAATCTATGTCATCAGGCCCGTAGCAGCATAATGAGTGGATTCAGGTACGATGATTCTAACTGAAATAAGTCACACAGAAAAAGAAACATCATAAGATATCAGTAATACACGGAATGTAAACTTGGCTACACAGGAACTGCATTCCAAAACAGAACAGGGTCTCAAATTTAGAAAACCAACTTATGCTTGCTTAAGGGGAAAGGTGAGTTGGGGTGCTGCATAAGACCAGAGATTGAAATGAGCACAGATAAAGTTCCTTAAGCCAAATATGGAATAGACAAGAGCTACTCCTTGCTCAACGAAATGGACTCAACACCGCATATTAAACGCCTAAGAATGTACCTGACTAGTAAGTATCTTAAAACCTATGGATTGCTATGTCTCCGAAAGAGAATCAAGCATGTGTACAGGGGCATAAACGCAGCAGTGATAGGATTGGAGAGGTTCGTGAGCAAATGAAGACCCTTTGAAGTCATATTGCATGGTACTCATTCCACGGGTTTCAACTACCCAGGTTTAAGGTATTCTTCCTTCAGCTAAAACATGCATGTGGAACCTAGAGTATGATCAACCATGTGATCGGGAGACGTGTTCAAATATGTCTCAGTTTTCGTACCCTGGTACTCGGGTGCAACATTCCAGACGCTTTACTAACACTCTCCCCACTTGGAGAGTCAGTCCCTTTAACCTCCTGTTTGGCCCAGTTTGCAATTTCTGTGGAAGATGAACAGGAATAGCGAGAACCAATGAGAGACTAGCTGGAGGTGTCTGGATGGGCAAATTTAACTCTCATTTCCCACCAGGAAGAGGAATTAACCAAAGGCTCAGCGTGCCGTGCCAGAACCAGATTAGGGCCTGAAGTCATCCTGCGGTGTTGCGGCCAGGTCACAAGAAAGCGAGTTGAAGAAAGGATCTCACGGGCACTGTAATTCACAAACCTGCAGAGTTATAAATGACAGCTATCGTCCAAAAATAGACTGAAGTAAGGCTGCCAAGAGGACTTGAAAGCGGGGCAGAATTGCAGGAAACCGATTTCAGGAGGTAGACTGGAATTGCATTGAAAGCATAGGAAAAGAGGCAGAACGTCCACAATGATGCACTTGGCCAAAAAGGGCGTATGCGTTTTTTCCTGAATATATTCAGGAAAAAACGCATACGCCCTTTTTGGCCAACCAAGCAAGCTTGCAAAGGAAATCTGCACTACAATGAAGTCTCACTTCTCCCCGGTCAAAAGGGCCATCTGAAAAAAGTGTAAAATCCAGAAAGGCAGGACAGGCCATGGAGAACTGGGAGCCTTGTGATGCTGATGGGCGGGATGTAAATTGCCAACAACCACTCGGGAGAAGTGTATGGTGTTTCCTGAAACATCTAAAAAACAAAGCAACACAGCCTAGGGCACTGCCACTTATGGTCCTATAGCTTAGGGAAATTAAAATCAAAAAGACACAGCCACCCCAAAGTTTGGGACGCCTCTGTTCACAAGAACCTCGTTTACCGTACAAGTTCAATATCACAGAAAGTGAAAAATGGATAAAGAACTTGTGGTACTTACGTACAATGCAGTATCACTCAGCAATGAAATCTATGTCATCAGGCCCGTAGCAGCATAATGAGTGGATTCAGGTACGATGATTCTAACTGAAATAAGTCACACAGAAAAAGAAACATCATAAGATATCACTAATACACGGAATGTAAACTTGGCTACACAGGAACTGCATTCCAAAACAGAACAGGGTCTCAAATTTAGAAAACCAACTTATGCTTGCTTAAGGGGAAAGGTGAGTTGGGGTGCTGCATAAAACCAGAGATTGAAATGAGCACAGATAAAGTTCCTTAAGCCAAATATGGAATAGACAAGAGCTACTCCTTGCTCAACGAAATGGACTCAACACCGCATATTAAACGCCTAAGAATGTACCTGACTAGTAAGTATCGTAAAACCTATGGATTGCTATGTCTCCAAAAGAGAATCAAGCATGTGTACAGGGGCACAAACGCAGCAGTGATAGGATTGGAGATGTTCGGTGAGCAAATGAAGACCCTTTGAAGTCATATTGCATGGTACCCATTCCACGGGTTTCAACTACCCAGGTTTTAGGTATTCTTCCTTCAGCTAAAACATGCATGTGGAACCCAGAGTATGATCAACCATGTGATCGGGAGATGTGTTCAACTATGTCTCAGTTTTCGTACCCTGGTACTCGGGTGTAACATTCCAGACGCTTTACTAACACTCTCCCCACTTGGAGAGTCAGCGCCTTTAACCTCCTGTTTGGCACAGTTTGCAATTTCTGCGGAAGATGAACAGGAATAGCGAGAACCAATGAGAGGCTAGCTGGAGGTGTCTGGACGGGCAAATTTAACTCTCATTTCCCACCAGGAGGAGGAAATAACCAAAGGCTCAGCGTGCCGTGCCACAACCAGATTAGGGCCTGAAGCCATCCTGCGGTGTTGCGGCCAGGTCACAAGAAAGCGAGTTGAAGAAAGGAGCTCAGGGGCACTGTAATTCACAAACCTGCAGAGTTATAAATGACAGCTATCGTCCAAAAATAGACTGAAGTAAGGCTGCCAAGAGGACTTGAAAGCGGGGCAGAATTGCAGGAAACCGATTTCAGGAGGTAGACTGGAATTGCATTGAAAGCATAGGAAAAGAGGCAGAACGTCCACAATGATGCACTTGGCCAAAAAGGGCGTATGCGTTTTTTCCTGAATATATTCAGGAAAAAACGCATACGCCCTTTTTGGCCAACCAAGCAAGCTTGCAAAGGAAATCTGCACTACAATGAAGTCTCACTTCCCCCCGGTCAAAAGGGCCATCTGAAAAAAGTGTAAAATCCAGAAAGGCAGGACAGGCCATGGAGAACTGGGAGCCTTGTTATGCTGATGGGCGGGATGTAAATTGCCAACAGCCACTCGGGAGAAGTGTATGGTGTTTCCTGAAATATCTAAAAAACAAAGCAACAGAGCCTAGGGCACTGCCACTTATGGTCCTATAGCTTAGGGAAATTAAAATCAAAAAGACACAGCCACCCCAAAGTTTGGGACGGCTCTATTTACAAGAACCTCGTTTACAGTACAAGTTCAACATCGCAGAAAGTGAAAAATGGATAAAGAAGTTGTGGTATTTACTTACAAAGCAATATCACTCAGCAATGAAATCTGTGTCATCAGGCCCTTAGCAGCACAATGAGTGGATTCAGGTATGATGATTCTAACTGAAATAAGTCACACAGAAAAAGAAACATCATAAGATATCAGTAATACACGGAATGGAAACTTGGCTACACAGGAACTGAATTACAGAACAGAACAGGGTCTCAAATTTAGAAAACCAACTTATGCTTGCTTAAGGGTAAAGGTGAGTTGGGGTGCTGCATAAAACCAGAGATTGAAATGAGCACAGATAAAGTTCCTAAAGCCAAATATGGAATAGACAAGAGCTACTTCTTGCTCAACGAAATGGACTCAACACCGCATATTAAACGCCTAAGAATGTACCTGACTAGTAAGTATCTTAAAACCTATAGATTGCTATGTCTCCGAAAGAGAATCAAGCATGTGTACAGGGGCATAAACGCAGCAGTGATAGGATTGGAGAGATTCGGTGAGCAAATGAAGACCCTTTGAAGTCATATTGCATGGTACCCATTCCACGGGTTTCAACTACCCAGGTTTAAGGTATTCTTCCTTCAGCTAAAACATGCATGTGGAACCTAGAGTATGATCAACCATGTGATCAGGAGATGTGTTCAAATATGTCTCAGTTTTCGTACCCTGGTACTCGGGTGCAACATTCCAGACGCTTTACTAACACTCTCCCGACTTGGAGAGTCAGTCCCTTTAACCTCCTGTTTGGCCCAGTTTGCAATTTCTGCGGAAGATGAACAGGAATAGCGAGAACCAATGAGAGACTAGCTGGAGGTGTCTGGATGGGCAAATTTAACTCTCATTTCCCACCAGGAAGAGAAATTAACCAAAGGCTCAGCGTGCCGTGCCAGAACCAGATTAGGGCCTGAAGACATCCTGCGGTGTTGCGGCCAGGTCACAAGAAAGCGAGTTGAAGAAAGGAGCTCAGGGGCACTGTAATTCACAAACCTGCAGAGTTATAAATGACAGCTATCGTCCAAAAATACACTGAAGTAAGGCTGCCAAGAGGACTTGAAAGCGGGGCAGAATTGCAGGAAACCGATTTCAGGAGGTAGACTGGAATTGCATTGAAAGCATAGGAAAAGAGGCAGAACGTCCACAATGATGCACTTGGCCAAAAAGGGCGTATGCGTTTTTTCCTGAATATATTCAGGAAAAAACGCATACGCCCTTTTTGGCCAACCAAGCAAGCTTGCAAAGGAAATCTGCACTACAATGAAGTCTCACTTCCCCCCGGTCAAAAGGGCCATCTGAAAAAAGTGTAAAATCCAGAAAGGCAACAGGCCATTGAGAACTGGGAGCCTTGTTATGTTGATGGGCGGGATGTAAATTGCCAACAACCACTCGGGAGAAGTGTATGGTGTTTCCTGAAACATCTAAAAAGCAAAGCAACAGACCCGAGGGCACTTCCACTTATGGTCCTATAGCTTAGGGAAATTAAAATCAAAAAGACACAGCCACCCCAAAGTTTGGGACGCCTCCGTTTACAAGAACCTCGTTTACCGTACAAGTTCAATATCACAGAAAGTGAAAAATGGATAAAGAAGTTGTGGTATTTACTTACAAAGCAATATCACTCAGCAATGAAATCTATGTCATCAGGCCATTAGCAGCACAATGAGTGGATTCAGGTATGATGATTCTAACTGAAATAAGTCACACAGAAAAAGAAACATCATAAGATATCAGTAATACACGGAACGTAAACTTGGCTACACAGGAACTGAATTACAGAACAGAACAGGGTCTCAAATTTAGAAAACCAACTTATGCTTGCTTAAGGGGAAAGGTGAATTGGGGTGCTGCATAAAACCAGAGATTGAAATGAGCACAGATAAAGTTCCTTAAGCCAAATATGGAGTAGACAAGAGCTACTCCTTGCTCAACGAAATGGACTCAACACCGCATATTAAACGCCTAAGAATGTACCTGACTAGTAAGTATCTTAAAACCTATGGATTGCTATGTCTCCGAAAGAGAATCAAGCATGTGTACAGGGGCATAAACGCAGCAGTGATAGGATTGGAGAGGTTCGGTGAGCAAATGAAGACCCTTTGAAGTCATATTGCATGGTACCCATTCCACGGGTTTCAACTACCCAGGTTTAAGGTATTCTTCCTTCAGCTAAAACATGCATGTGGAACCTAGAGTATGATCAACCATGTGATCGGGAGACGTGTTCAAATATGTCTCAGTTTTCGTACCCTGGTACTCGGGTGCAACATTCCAGACGCTTTACTAACACTCTCCCGACTTGGAGAGTCAGTCCCTTTAACCTCCTGTTTGGCCCAGTTTGCAATTTCTGTGGAAGATGAACAGGAATAGCGAGAACCAATGAGAGACTAGCTGGAGGTGTCTGGATGGGCAAATTTAACTCTCATTTCCCACCAGGAAGAGGAATTAACCAAAGGTTCAGCATGCCTGTCCGGAACCAGATTAGGGCCTGAAGCCATCCTGCGGTGTTGCGGCCAGGTCACAAGAAAGCGAGTTGAAGAAAGGAGCTCAGGGGCACTGTAATTCACAAACCTGCAGAGTTATAAATGACAGCTATCATCCAAAAATAGACTGAAGTAAGGCTGCCAAGAGGACTTGAAAGCGGGGCAGAATTGCAGGAAACCGATTTCAGGAGGTAGACTGGAATTGCATTGCAAGCATAGGAAAAGAGGCAGAACGTCCACAATGATGCACTTGGCCAAAAAGGGCGTATGCGTTTTTTCCTGAATATATTCAGGAAAAAACGCATACGCCCTTTTTGGCCAACCAAGCAAGCTTGCAAAGGAAATCTGCACTACAATGAAGTCTCACTTCCCCCCGGTCAAAAGGGCCATCTGAAAAAAGTGTAAAATCCAGAAAGGCAACAGGCCATTGAGAACTGGGAGCCTTGTTATGCTGATGGGCGGCATGTAAATTGCCAACAGACACTCAGGAGAAGTGTATGGTGTTTCCTGAAACATCTAAAAAACAAAGCAACAGACCCGAGGGCACTTCCACTTATGGTTCTATAGCTTAGGGAAATTAAAATCAAAAAGACACAGCCAACCCAAAGTTTGGGACATCTCTGTTTACAAGAACCTCGTTTACCGTACAAGTTCAATATCACAGAAAGTTAAAAATGGATAAAGAACTTGTTGTACTTACGTACAATGCAGTATCACTCAGCAATGAAATCTGTGTCATCAGGCCCTTAGCAGCACAATGAGTGGATTCAGGTATGATGATTCTAACTGAAATAAGTCACACAGAAAAAGAAACATCATAAGATATCAGTAATTCACGGAATGGAAACTTGGCTACACAGGAACTGAATTACAGAACAGAACAGGGTCTCAAATTTAGAAAACCAACTTATGCTTGCTTAAGGGGAAAGGTGAGTTGGGGTGCTGCATAAAACCAGAGATTGAAATGAGCACAGATAAAGTTCCTTAAGCCAAATATGGAATAGACAACAGCTACTCCTTGCTCAACGAAATGGACTCAACACCCCATATTAAACGCCTAAGAATGTACCTGACTAGTAAGTATCTTAAAACCTATGGATTGCTATGTCTCCGAAAGAGAATCAAGCATGTGTACAGGGGCATAAACGCAGCAGTGATAGGATTGGAGAGGTTCGGTGAGCAAATGAAGACCCTTTGAAGTCATATTGCATGGTACCCATTCCACGGGTTTCAACTACCCAGGTTTAAGGTATTCTTCCTTCAGCTAAAACATGCATGTGGAACCTAGAGTATGATCAACCATGTGATCGGGAGACGTGTTCAAATATGTCTCAGTTTTCGTACCCTGGTACTCGGGTGCAACATTCCAGACGCTTTACTAAAACTCTCCCGACTTGGAGAGTCAGTCCCTTTAACCTCCTGTTTGGCCCAGTTTGCAATTTCTGCGGAAGATGAACAGGAATAGCGAGAACCAATGAGAGGCTAGCAGCAGGTGTCTGGACGGGCAAATTTAACTCTCATTTCCCACCAGGAAGAGGAATTAACCAAAGGCTCAGCGTGCCATGCCGGAACCAGATTAGGGCCTGAAGCCATCCTGCGGTGTTGCGGCCAGCTCACAAGAGAGCGAGTTGAAGAAAGGAGCTCAGGGGCACTGTAATTCACAAACCTGCAGAGTTATAAATGACAGCTATCGTCCAAAAATAGACTGAAGTAAGGCTGCCAAGAGGACTTGAAAGCGGGGCAGAATTGCAGGAAACCGATTTCAGGAGGTAGACTGGAATTGCATTGAAAGCATAGGAAAAGAGGCAGAACGTCCACAATGATGCACTTGGCCAAAAAGGGCGTATGCGTTTTTTCCTGAATATATTCAGGAAAAAACGCATACGCCCTTTTTGGCCAACCAAGCAAGCTTGCAAAGGAAATCTGCACTACAATGAAGTCTCACTTCCCCCCGGTCAAAAGGGCCATCTGAAAAAAGTGTAAAATCCAGAAAGGCAGGACAGGCCATGGAGAACTGGGAGCCTTGTTATGCTGATGGGCGGGATGTAAATTGCCAACAACCACTCGGGAGAAGTGTATGGTGTTTCCAGAAACATCTAAAAAACAAAGCAACAGAGCCTAGGGCACTTCCACTTATGGTCCTATAGCTTAGGGAAATTAAAATAAAAAAGACACAGCCACCCCAAAGTTTGGAACGGCTCTGTTGACAAGAACCTCGTTTACAGTACAAGTTCAACATCGCAGAAAGTGAAAAATGGATAAAGAAGTTGTGGTATTTACTTACAAAGCAATATCACTCAGCAATGAAATCTGTGCCATCAGGCCCTTAGCAGCACAATGAGTGGATTCAGGTATGATGATTCTAACTGAAATAAGTCACACAGAAAAAGAAACATCATAAGATATCAGTAATACACGGAATGGAAACTTGGCTACACAGGAACTGAATTACAGAACAGAACAGGGTCTCAAATTTAGAAAACCAACTTATGCTTGCTTAAGGGGAAAGGTGAGTTGGGGTGCTGCATAAAACCAGAGATTGAAATGAGCACAGATAAAGTTCCTTAAGTCAAATATGGAATAGACAAGAGCTACTCCTTGCTCAACGAAATGGACTCAACACCGCATATTAAACGCCTAAGAATGTACCTGACTAGTAAGTATCTTAAAACCTATGGATTGCTATGTCTCCGAAAGAGAATCAAGCATGTGTACAGGGGCATAAACGCAGCAGTGATAGGATTGGAGAGGTTTGGTGAGCAAATGAAGACCCTTTGAATTCATATTGCATGGTACCCATTCCACGGGTCTTAACTCTCCAGGTTTAAGGTATTCTTCCTTCAGCTAAAACATACATGTGGAACCCAAGTATGATCAACCATGTGAACGGGAGACGTGTTCAAATATGTCTCAGTTTTCCTCCCCTGGTACTCGGGTGCAACATTCCAGACGCTTTACTAACACTCTCCCCACTTGGAGAGTCAGCGCCTTTAACCTCCTGTTTGGCCCAGTTTGCAATTTCTGCGGAAGATGAACAGGAATAGCGAGAACCAATGAGAGACTAGCTGGAGGTGTCTGGACGGGCAAATTTAACTCTCATTTCCCACCAGGAAGAGGAAATAACCAAAGGCTCAGCGTGCCGTGCCGGAACCAGATTAGGGCCTGAAGCCATCCTGCGGTGTTGCGGCCAGGTCACAAGAAAGCAAGTTGAAGAAAGGAGCTCAGGGGCACTGTAATTCACAAACCTGCAGAGTTATAAATGACAGCTATCGTCCAAAAATACACTGAAGTAAGGCTGCCAAGAGGACTTGAAAGCGGGGCAGAATTGCAGGAAACCGATTTCAGGAGGTAGACTGGAATTGCATTGAAAGCATAGGAAAAGAGGCAGAACGTCCACAATGATGCACTTGGCCAAAAAGGGCGTATGCGTTTTTTCCTGAATATATTCAGGAAAAAACGCATACGCCCTTTTTGGCCAACCAAGCAAGCTTGCAAAGGAAATCTGCACTACAATGAAGTCTCACTTCCCCCCGGTCAAAAGGGCCATCTGAAAAAAGTGTAAAATCCAGAAAGGCAGGACAGGCCATGGAGAACTGGGAGCCTTGTTATGCTGATGGGCGGGATGTAAATTGCCAACAGACACTTGGGAGAAGTGTATGGTGTTTCCTGAAACATCTAAAAAACAAAGCAACAGAGCCTAGGGCACTGCCACTTATGGTCCTATAGCTTAGGGAAATTAAAATCAAAAAGACACAGCCACCCCAAAGTTTGGGACGCCTCTGTTTACAAGAACCTCGTTTACAGTACAAGTTCAACATCGCAGAAAGTGAAAAATGGATAAAGAAGTTGTGGTATTTACTTACAAAGCAATATCACTCAGCAATGAAATCTGTGTCATCAGGCCCTTAGCAGCACAATGAGTGGATTCAGGTATGATGATTCTAACTGAAATAAGTCACACAGAAAAAGAAACATCATAAGATATCAGTAATACACGGAATGGAAACTTGGCTACACAGGAACTGAATTACAGAACAGAACAGGGTCTCAAATTTAGAAAACCAACTTATGCTTGCTTAAGGGGAAAGGTGAGTTGGGGTGCTGCATAAAACCAGAGATTGAAATGAGCACAGATAAAGTTCCTTAAGTCAAATATGGAATAGACAAGAGCTACTCCTTGCTCAACGAAATGGACTCAACACCGCATATTAAACGCCTAAGAATGTACCTGACTAGTAAGTATCTTAAAACCTATGGATTGCTATGTCTCCGAAAGAGAATCAAGCATGTGTACAGGGGCATAAACGCAGCAGTGATAGGATTGGAGAGGTTCGGTGAGCAAATGAAGACCCTTTGAAGTCATATTGCATGGTACCCATTCCACGGGTCTTAACTCTCCAGGTTTAAGGTATTCTTCCTTCAGCTAAAACATGCATGTGGAACCCAAGTATGATCAACCATGTGAACGGGAGACGTGTTCAAATATGTCTCAGTTTTCCTCCCCTGGTACTCGGGTGCAACATTCCAGATGCTTTACTAACACTCTCCCCACTTGGAGAGTCAGCGCCTTTAACCTCCTGTTTGGCCCAGTTTGCAATTTCTGCGGAAGATGAACAGGAATAGCGAGAACCAATGAGAGACTAGCTGGAGGTGTCTGGACGGGCAAATTTAACTCTCATTTCCCACCAGGAAGAGGAAATAACCAAAGGCTCAGCGTGCCGTGCCGGAACCAGATTAGGGCCTGAAGCCATCCTGCGGTGTTGCGGCCAGGTCACAAGAAAGCAAGTTGGAGAAAGGAGCTCAGGGGCACTGTAATTCACAAACCTGCAGAGTTATAAATGACAGCTATCGTCCAAAAATAGACTGAAGTAAGGCTGCCAAGAGGACTTGAAAGCGGGGCAGAATTGCAGGAAACCGATTTCAGGAGGTAGACTGGAATTGCATTGAAAGCATAGGAAAAGAGGCAGAACGTCCACAATGATGCACTTGGCCAAAAAGGGCGTATGCGTTTTTTCCTGAATATATTCAGGAAAAAACGCATACGCCCTTTTTGGCCAACCAAGCAAGCTTGCAAAGGAAATCTGCACTACAATGAAGTCTCACTTCCCCCCGGTCAAAAGGGCCATCTGAAAAAAGTGTAAAATCCAGAAAGGCAGGACAGGCCATGGAGAAATGGGAGCCTTGTTATGCTGATGGGCGGGATGTAAATTGCCAACAACCACTCGGGAGAAGTGTATGGTGTTTCCTGAAACATCTAAAAAACAAAGCAACAGAACCTAGGGCACTTCCACTTATGGTCCTATAGCTTAGGGAAATTAAAATCAAAAAGACACAGCCACCCCAAAGTTTCGAACGGCTCTGTTTACAAGAACCTCGTTTACAGTACAAGTTCAACATCGCAGAAAGTGAAAAATGGATAAAGAAGTTGTGGTATTTACTTACAAAGCAATATCACTCAGCAATGAAATCTGTGTCATCAGGCCCTTAGCAGCACAATGAGTGGATTCAGGTATGATGATTCTAACTGAAATAAGTCACACAGAAAAAGAAACATCATAAGATATCAGTAATACACGGAATGGAAACTTGGCTACACAGGAACTGAATTACAGAACAGAACAGGGTCTCAAATTTAGAAAACCAACTTATGCTTGCTTAAGGGGAAAGGTGAGTTGGGGTGCTGCATAAAACCAGAGATTGAAATGAGCACAGATAAAGTTCCTTAAGTCAAATATGGCATAGACAAGAGCTACTCCTTGCTCAACGAAATGGACTCAACACCGCATATTAAACGCCTAAGAATATACCTGACTAGTAAGTATCTTAAAACCTATGGAATGCTATGTCTCCGAAAGAGAATCAAGCATGTGTACAGGGGCATAAACGCAGCAGTGATAGGATTAGAGAGGTTCGGTGAGCAAATGAAGACCCTTTGAAGTCATATTGCATGGTACCCATTCCACGGGTCTTAACTCTCCAGGTTTAAGGTATTCTTCCTTCAGCTAAAACATGCATGTGGAACCCAAGTATGATGAACCATGTGAACGGGAGACGTGTTCAAATATGTCTCAGTTTTCCTCCCGTGGTACTCGGGTGCAACATTCCAGACGCTTTACTAACACTCTCCCCACTTGGAGAGTCAGCGCCTTTAACCTCCTGTTTGGCCCAGTTTGCAATTTCTGCGGAAGATGAACAGGAATAGCGAGAACCAATGAGAGACTAGCTGGAGGTGTCTGGACGGGCAAATTTAACTCTCATTTCCCACCAGGAAGAGGAAATAACCAAAGGCTCAGCGTGCCGTGCCGGAACCAGATTAGGGCCTGAAGCCATCCTGCGGTGTTGCGGGCAGGTCACAAGAAAGCAAGTTGAAGAAAGGAGCTCAGGGGCACTGTAATTCACAAACCTGCAGAGTTATAAATGACAGCTATCGTCCAAAAATAGACTGAAGTAAGCCTGCCAAGAGGACTTGAAAGCGGGGCAGAATTGCAGGAAACCGATTTCAGGAGGTAGACTGGAATTGCATTGAAAGCATAGGAAAAGAGGCAGAACGTCCACAATGATGCACTTGGCCAAAAAGGGCATATGCGTTTTTTCCTGAATATATTCAGGAAAAAACGCATATGCCCTTTTTGGCCAACCAAGCAAGCTTGCAAAGGAAATCTGCACTACAATGAAGTCTCACTTCCCCCCGGTCAAAAGGGCCATCTGAAAAAAGTGTAAAATCCAGAAAGGCAGGACAGGCCATGGAGAACTGGGTGCCTTGTTATGCTGAAGGGTGGGATGTAAATTGCCAACAACCACTCGGGAGAAGTGTATGGTGTTTCCTGAAACATCTAAAAAACAAAGCAACAGAACCTAGGGCACTTCCACTTATGGTCCTATAGCTTAGGGAAATTAAAATCAAAAAGACACAGCCACCCCAAAGTTTGGAACGACTCTGTTTACAAGAACCTCGTTTACAGTACAAGTTCAACATCGCAGAAAGTGAAAAATGGATAAAGAAGTTGTGGTATTTACTTACAAAGCAATATCACTCAGCAATGAAATCTGTGTCATCAGGACCTTAGCAGCACAATGAGTGGATTCAGGTATGATGATTCTAACTGAAATAAGTCACACAGAAAAAGAAACATCATAAGATATCAGTAATACATGGAATGGAAACTTGGCTACACAGGAACTGAATTACAGAACAGAACAGGGTCTCAAATTTAGAAAACCAACTTATGCTTGCTTAAGGGGAAAGGTGAGTTGGGGTGCTGCATAAAACCAGAGATTGAAATGAGCACAGATAAAGTCCCTTAAGTCAAATATGGCATAGACAAGAGCTACTCCTTGCTCAACGAAATGGACTCAACACCCCATATTAAACGCCTAAGAATGTACCTGACTAGTAAGTATCTTAAAACCTATGGATTGCTATGTCTCCGAAAGAGAATCAAGCATGTGTACAGGGGCATAAACGCAGCAGTGATAGGATTGGAGAGGTTCGGTGAGCAAATGAAGACCCTTTGAAGTCATATTGCATGGTACCCATTCCACGGGTTTCAACTACCCAGGTTTAAGGTATTCTTCCTACAGCTAAAACATGCATGTGGAACCTACAGTATGATCAACCATGTGATCGGGAGACGTGTTCAAATATGTCTCAGTTTTCGTACCCTGGTACTCGGGTGCAACATTCCAGACGCTTTACTAACACTCTCCTGACTTGGAGAGTCAGTCCCTTTAACCTCCTGTTTGGCCCAGTTTGCAATTTCTGCGGAAGATGAACAGGAATAGCGAGAACCAATGAGAGACTAGCTGGAGGTGTCTGGACGGGCAAATTTAACTCTCATTTCCCACCAGGAAGAGGAATTAACCAAAGGCTCAGCGTGCCGTGCCGGAACCAGATTAGGGCCTGAAGCCATCCTGCGGTGTTGCGGCCAGCTCACAAGAAAGCGAGTTGAAGAAAGGAGCTCAGGGGCACTGTAATTCACAAACCTGCAGAGTTATAAATGACAGCTATCGTCCAAAAATAGACTGAAGTAAGGCTGCCAAGAGGACTTGAAAGCGGGGCAGAATTGCAGGAAACCGATTTCAGGAGGTAGACTGGAATTGCATTGAAAGCATAGGAAAAGAGGCAGAACGTCCACAATGATGCACTTGGCCAAAAAGTGCGTATGCGTTTTTTCCTGAATATATTCAGGAAAAAACGCATACGCCCTTTTTGGCCAACCAAGCAAGCTTGCAAAGGAAATCTGCACTACAATGAAGTCTCACTTCCCCCCGGTCAAAAGGGCCATCTGAATAAAGTGTAAAATCCAGAAAGGCAGGACAGGCCATGGAGAACTGGGAGCCTTGTTATGCTGATGGGCGGGATGTAAATTGCCAACAACCACTCCAGAGAAGTGTATGGTGTTTCCTGAAACATCTAAAAAACAAAGCAACAGAGCCTAGGGCACTGCCACTTATGCTCCTATAGCTTAGGGAAATTAAAATCAAAAAGACACAGCCACCCCAAAGTTTGGAAGGGCTCTGTTGACAAGAAACTCCTTTACAGTACAAGTTCAACATCGCAGAAAGTGAAAAATGGATAAAGAAGTTGTGGTATTTACTTACAAAGCAATATCACTCAGCAATGAAATCTGTGTCATCAGGCCCTTAGCAGCACAATGAGTGGATTCAGGTATGATGATTCTAACTGAAATAAGTCACACAGAAAAAGAAACATCATAAGATATCAGTAATACACGGAATGGAAACTTGGCTACACAGGAACTGAATTACAGAACAGAACAGGGTCTCAAATTTAGAAAACCAACTTATGCTTGCTTAAGGGGAAAGGTGAGTTGGGGTGCTGCATAAAACCAGAGATTGAAATGAGCACAGATAAAGTTCCTTAAGTCAAATATGGAATAGACAAGAGCTACTCCTTGCTCAACGAAATGGACTCAACACCGCATATTAAACGCCTAAGAATGTACCTGACTAGTAAGTATCTTAAAACCTATGGATTGCTATGTCTCCGAAAGAGAATCAAGCATGTGTACAGGGGCATAAACGCAGCAGTGATAGGATTGGAGAGGTTCGGTGAGCAAATGAAGACCCTTTGAAGTCATATTGCATGGTACCCATTCCACGGGTCTTAACTCTCCAGGTTTAAGGTATTCTTCCTTCAGCTAAAACATGCATGTGGAACCCAAGTATGATGAACCATGTGAATGGGAGACGTGTTCAAATATGTCTCAGTTTTCCTCCCCTGGTACTCGGGTGCAACATTCCAGATGCTTTACTAACACTCTCCCCACTTGGAGAGTCAGCGCCTTTAACCTCCTGTTTGGCCCAGTTTGCAATTTCTGCGGAAGATGAACAGGAATAGCGAGAACCAATGAGAGACTAGCTGGAGGTGTCTGGACGGGCAAATTTAACTCTCATTTCCCACCAGGAAGAGGAAATAACCAAAGGCTCAGCGTGCCGTGCCGGAACCAGATTAGGGCCTGAAGCCATCCTGCGGTGTTGCGGCCAGGTCACAAGAAAGCAAGTTGAAGAAAGGAGCTCAGGGGCACTGTAATTCACAAACCTGCAGAGTTATAAATGACAGCTATCGTCCAAAAATACACTGAAGTAAGGCTGCCAAGAGGACTTGAAAGCGGGGCAGAATTGCAGGAAACCGATTTCAGGAGGTAGACTGGAATTGCATTGAAAGCATAGGAAAAGAGGCAGAACGTCCACAATGATGCACTTGGCCAAAAAGGGCGTATGCGTTTTTTCCTGAATATATTCAGGAAAAAACGCATACGCCCTTTTTGGCCAACCGAGCAAGCTTGCAAAGGAAATCTGCACTACAATGAAGTCTCACTTCCCCCCGGTCAAAAGGGCCATCTGAAAAAAGTGTAAAATCCAGAAAGGCAGGACAGGCCATGGAGAACTGGGAGCCTTGTTATGCTGATGGGCGGGATGTAAACTGCCAACAGACACTCGGGAGAAGTATATGGTGTTTCCTGAAACATCTAAAAAACAAAGCAACAGAACCTAGGGCACTGCCACTTATGGTCCTATAGCTTAGGGAAATTAAAATCAAAAAGACACAGACACCCCAAAGTTTGGGACGCCTCTGTTTACAAGAACCTCATTTACAGTACAAGTTCAACATCGCAGAAAGTGAAAAATGGATAAAGAAGTTGTGGTATTTACTTACAAAGCAATATCTCTCAGCAATGAAATCTGTGTCATCAGGCCCTTAGCAGCACAATGAGTGGATTCAGGTATGATGATTCTAACTGAAATAAGTCACACAGAAAAAGAAACATCATAAGATATCAGTAATACACGGAATGTAAACTTGGCTACACAGGAACTGAATTACAGAACAGAACAGGGTCTCAAATTTAGAAAACCAACTTATGCTTGCTTAAGGGGAAAGGTGAGTTGGGGTGCTGCATAAAACCAGAGATTGAAATGAGCACAGATAAAGTTCCTTAAGTCAAATATGGAATAGACAAGAACTACTCCTTGCTCAACGAAATGGACTCAACACCGCATATTTAACGCCTAAGAATTTACCTGACTAGTAAGTATCTTAAAACCTATGGATTGCTATGTCTCCGAAAGAGAATCAAGCATGTGTACAGGGGCATAAACGCAGCAGTGATAGGATTGGAGAGGTTCGGTGAGCAAATGAAGACCCTTTGAAGTCATATTGCATGGTACCCATTCCACGGGATTCAACTACCCAGGATTAAGGTATTCTTCCTACAGCTAAAACATGCATGTGGAACCTACAGTATGATCAACCATGTGATCGGGAGACGTGTTCAAATATGTCTCAGTTTTCGTACCCTGGTACTCGGGTGCAACATTCCAGACGCTTTACTAACACTCTCCCCACTTGGAGAGTCAGCGCCTTTAACCTCCTGTTTGGCCCAGTTTGCAATTTCTGCGGAAGATGAACAGGAATAGCGAGAACCAATGAGAGACTAGCTGGAGGTGTCTGGACGGGCAAATTTAACTCTCATTTCCCACCAGGAAGAGGAATTAACCAAAGGCTCAGCGTGCCGTGCCGGAACCAGATTAGGGCCTGAAGCCATCCTGCGGTGTTGCGGCCAGCTCACAAGAAAGCGAGTTGAAGAAAGGAGCTCAGGGGCACTGTAATTCACAAACCTGCAGAGTTATAAATGACAGCTATCGTCCAAAAATACACTGAAGTAAGGTTGCCAAGAGGACTTGAAAGCGGGGCAGAATTGCAGGAAACCGATTTCAGGAGGTAGACTGGAATTGCATTGAAAGCATAGGAAAAGAGGCAGAACGTCCACAATGATACACTTGGCCAAAAAGGGCGTATGCGTTTTTTCCTGAATATATTCAGGAAAAAACGCATACGCCCTTTTTGGCCAACCAAGCAAGCTTGCAAAGGAAATCTGCACTACAATGAAGTCTCACTTCCCCCCGGTCAAAAGGGCCATCTGAAAAAAGTGTAAAATCCAGAAAGGCAGGACAGGCCATGGAGAACTGGGAGCCTTGTTATGCTGATGGGCGGGATGTAAATTGCCAACAGACACTCGGGAGAAGTGTATGGTGCTTCCTGAAACATCTAAAAAACAAAGCAACAGAACCTAGGGCACTGCCACTTATGGTCCTATAGCTTAGGGAAATTAAAATCAAAAAGACACAGACACCCCAAAGTTTGGGACGCCTCTGTTTACAAGAACCTCGTTACAGTACAAGTTCAACATCGCAGAAAGTGAAAAATGGATAAAGAAGTTGTGGTATTTACTTACAAAGCAATACCACTCAGCAATGAAATCTGTGTCATCAGGCCCTTAGCAGCACAATGAGTGGATTCAGGTATGATGATTCTAACTGAAATAAGTCACACAGAAAAAGAAACATCATAAGATATAAGTAATACGCGGAATGGAAACTTGGCTACACAGGAACTGAATTACAGAACAGAACAGGGTCTCAAATTTAGAAAACCAACTTATGCTTGCTTAAGGGGAAAGGTGAGTTGGGGTGCTGCATAAAACCAGAGATTGAAATGAGCACAGATAAAGTTCCTTAAGTCAAATATGGAATAGACAAGAACTACTCCTTGCTCAACGAAATGGACTCAACACCGCATATTTAACGCCTAAGAATTTACCTGACTAGTAAGTATCTTAAAACCTATGGATTGCTATGTCTCCGAAAGAGAATCAAGCATGTGTACAGGGGCATAAACGCAGCAGTGATAGGATTGGAGAGGTTCGGTGAGCAAATGAAGACCCTTTGAAGTCATATTGCATGGTACCCATTCCACGGGATTCAACTACCCAGGTTTAAGGTATTCTTCCTACAGCTAAAACATGCATGTGGAACCTACAGTATGATCAACCATGTGATCGGGAGACGTGTTCAAATATGTCTCAGTTTTCGTACCCTGGTACTCGGGTGCAACATTCCAGACGCTTTACTAACACTCTCCCCACTTGGAGAGTCAGCGCCTTTAACCTCCTGTTTGGCCCAGTTTGCAATTTCTGCGGAAGATGAACAGGAATAGCGAGAACCAATGAGAGACTAGCTGGAGGTGTCTGGACGGGCAAATTTAACTCTCATTTCCCACCAGGAAGAGGAATTAACCAAAGGCTCAGCGTGCCGTGCCGGAACCAGATTAGGGCCTGAAGCCATCCTGCGGTGTTGCGGCCAGCTCACAAGAAAGCGAGTTGAAGAAAGGAGCTCAGGGGCACTGTAATTCACAAACCTGCAGAGTTATAAATGACAGCTATCGTCCAAAAATACACTGAAGTAAGGTTGCCAAGAGGACTTGAAAGCGGGGCAGAATTGCAGGAAACCGATTTCAGGAGGTAGACTGGAATTGCATTGAAAGCATAGGAAAAGAGGCAGAACGTCCACAATGATACACTTGGCCAAAAAGGGCGTATGCGTTTTTTCCTGAATATATTCAGGAAAAAACGCATACGCCCTTTTTGGCCAACCAAGCAAGCTTGCAAAGGAAATCTGCACTACAATGAAGTCTCACTTCCCCCCGGTCAAAAGGGCCATCTGAAAAAAGTGTAAAATCCAGAAAGGCAGGACAGGCCATGGAGAACTGGGAGCCTTGTTATGCTGATGGGCGGGATGTAAATTGCCAACAGACACTCGGGAGAAGTGTATGGTGTTTCCTGAAACATCTAAAAAACAAAGCAACAGAACCTAGGGCACTGCCACTTATGGTCCTATAGCTTAGGGAAATTAAAATCAAAAAGACACAGACACCCCAAAGTTTGGGACGCCTCTGTTTACAAGAACCTCGTTACAGTACAAGTTCAACATCGCAGAAAGTGAAAAATGGATAAAGAAGTTGTGGTATTTACTTACAAAGCAATATCTCTCAGCAATGAAATCTGTGTCATCAGGCCCTTAGCAGCACAATGAGTGGATTCAGGTATGATGATTCTAACTGAAATAAGTCACACAGAAAAAGAAACATCATAAGATATCAGTAATACACGGAACGTAAACTTGGCTACACAGGAACTGAATTACAGAACAGAACAGGGTCTCAAATTTAGAAAACCAACATATGCTTGCTTAAGGGGAAAGGTGAGTTGGGGTGCTGCATAAAACCAGAGATTGAAATGAGCACAGATAAAGTTCCTTAAGTCAAATATGGAATAGAGAAGAACTACTCCTTGCTCAACGAAATGGACTCAACACCGCATATTTAACGCCTAAGAATTTACCTGACTAGTAAGTATCTTAAAACCTATGGATTGCTATGTCTCCGAAAGAGAATCAAGCATGTGTACAGGGGCATAAACGCACCAGTGATAGGATTGGAGAGGTTCGGTGAGCAAATGAAGACCCTTTGAAGTCATATTGCATGGTACCCATTCCACGGGTCTTAACTCTCCAGGTTTAAGGTATTCTTCCTTCAGCTAAAACATGCATGTGGAACCTAGAGTATGATCAACCATGTGATCGGGAGACGTGTTCAAATATGTCTCAGTTTTCCTCCCCTGGTACTCGGGTGCAACATTCCAGACGCTTTACTAACACTCTCCCGACTTGGAGAGTCAGTCCCTTTAACCTCCTGTTTGTCCCAGTTTGCAATTTCTGCGGAAGATGAACAGGAATAGCGAGAACCAATGAGAGACTAGCTGGAGGTGTCTGGACGGGCAAATTTAACTCTCATTTCCCACCAGGAAGAGGAATTAACCAAAGGCTCAGCGTGCCGTGCCGGAACCAGATTAGGGCCTGAAGCCATCCTGCGGTGTTGCGGCCAGCTCACAAGAAAGCGAGTTGAAGAAAGGAGCTCAGGGGCACTGTAATTCACAAACCTGCAGAGTTATAAATGACAGCTATCATCCAAAAATAGACTGAAGTAAGGCTGCCAAGAGGACTTGAAAGCGGGGCAGAATTGCAGGAAACCGATTTCAGGAGGTAGACTGGAATTGCATTGAAAGCATAGGAAAACAGGCAGAACGTCCACAATGATGCACTTGGCCAAAAAGGGCGTATGCGTTTTTTTCCTGAATATATTCAGGAAAAAACGCATACGCCCTTTTTGGCCAACCAAGCAATCTTGCAAAGGAAATCTGCACTACAATGAAGTCTCACTTCCCCCCGGTCAAAAGGGCCATCTGAATAAAGTGTAAAATCCAGAAAGGCAGGACAGGCCATGGAGAACTGGGAGCCTTGTTATGCTGATGGGCGGGATGTAAATTGCCAACAACCACTCGGGAGAAGTGTATGGTGTTTCCTGAAACATCTAAAAAACAAAGCAACAGAGCCTAGGGCACTGCCACTTATGCTCCTATAGCTTAAGGAAATTAAAATCAAAAAGACACAGCCACCCCAAAGTTTGGGACGCCTCTGTTTACAAGAACCTCGTTTACAGTACAAGTTCAACATCGCAGAAAGTGAAAAATGGATAAAGAAGTTGTGGTATTTACTTACAAAGCAATACCACTCAGCAATGAAATCTGTGTCATCAGGCCCTTAGCAGCACAATGAGTGGATTCAGGTATGATGATTCTAACTGAAATAAGTCACACAGAAAAAGAAACATCATAAGATATAAGTAATACGCGGAATGGAAACTTGGCTACACAGGAACTGAATTACAGAACAGAACAGGGTCTCAAATTTAGAAAACCAACTTATGCTTGCTTAAGGGTAAAGGTGAGTTGGGGTGCTGCATAAAACCAGAGATTGAAATGAGCACAGATAAAGTTCCTTAAGTCAAATATGGAATAGACAAGAGCTACTCCTTGCTCAACGAAATGGACTCAACACCGCATATTAAACGCCTAAGAATGTACCTGACTAGTATGTATCTTAAAACCTATGGATTGCTATGTCTCCGAAAGAGAATCAAGCATGTGTACAGGGGCATAAATGCAGCAGTGATAGGATTGGAGAGGTTCGCTGAGCAAATGAAGACCCTTTGAAGTCATATTGCATGGTACCCATTCCACGGGTCTTAACTCTCCAGGTTTAAGGTATTCTTCCTTCAGCTAAAACATGCATGTGGAACCCAAGTATGATGAACCATGTGAACGGGAGACGTGTTCAAATATGTCTCAGTTTTCCTCCCCTGGTACTCGGGTGCAACATTCCAGATGCTTTACTAACACTCTCCCCACTTGGAGAGTCAGCGCCTTTAACCTCCTGTTTGGCCCAGTTTGCAATTTCTGCGGAAGATGAACAGGAATAGCGAGAACCAATGAGAGACTAGCTGGAGGTGTCTGGACGGGCAAATTTAACTCTCATTTCCCACCAGGAAGAGGAAATAACCAAAGGCTCAGCGTGCCGTGCCGGAACCAGATTAGGGCCTGAAGCCATCCTGCGGTGTTGCGGCCAGGTCACAAGAAAGCAAGTTGAAGAAAGGAGCTCAGGGGCACTGTAATTCACAAACCTGCAGAGTTATAAATGACAGCTATCGTCCAAAAATAGACTGAAGTAAGGCTGCCAAGAGGACTTGAAAGTGGGGCAGAATTGCAGGAAACCGATTTCAGGAGGTAGACTGGAATTGCATTGAAAGCATAGGAAAAGAGGCAGAACGTCCACAATGATGCACTTGGCCAAAAAGGGCGTATGCGTTTTTTCCTGAATATATTCAGGAAAAAACGCATACGCCCTTTTTGGCCAACCAAGCAAGCTTGCAAAGGAAATCTGCACTACAATGAAGTCTCACTTCCCCCCGGTCAAAAGGGCCATCTGAAGAAAGTGTAAAATCCAGAAAGGCAGGACAGGCCATGGAGAACTGGGAGCCTTGTTATGCTGATGGGCGGGATGTAAATTGCCAACAACCACTCGGGAGAAGTGTATGGTGTTTCCTGAAACATCTAAAAAACAAAGCAACAGAACCTAGGGCACTTCCACTTATGGTCCTATAGCTTAGGGAAATTAAAATCAAAAAGACACAGCCACCCCAAAGTTTGCAACGGCTCTGTTTACAAGAACCTCGTTTACAGTACAAGTTCAACATCGCAGAAAGTGAAAAATGGATAAAGAAGTTGTGGTATTTACTTACAAAGCAATATCACTCAGCAATGAAATCTGTGTCATCAGGCCCTTAGCATCACAATGAGTGGATTCAGGTATGATGATTCTAACTGAAATAAGTCACACAGAAAAAGAAACATCATAAGATATCAGTAATACACGGAATGTAAACATGGCTACACAGGAACTGAATTACAGAACAGAACAGGTTCTCAAATTTAGAAAACCAACTTATGCTTGCTTAAGGGGAAAGGTGAGTTGGGGTGCTGCATAAAACCAGAGATTGAAATGAGCACAGATAAAGTTCCTTAAGTCAAATATGGAATAGACAAGAGCTACTCCTTGCTCAACGAAATGGACTCAACACCGCATATTAAACGCCTAAGAATGTACCTGACTAGTAAGTATCTTAAAACCTATGGATTGCTATGTCTCCGAAAGAGAATCAAGCATGTGTACAGGGGCATAAACGCAGCAGTGATAGGATTGGAGAGGTTCGGTGAGCAAATGAAGACCCTTTGAAGTCATATTGCATGGTACCCATTCCACGGGTTTCAACTACCCAGGTTTAAGGTATTCTTCCTTCAGCTAAAACATGCATGTGGAACCTAGAGTATGATCAACCATGTGATCGGGAGACGTGTTCAAATATGTCTCAGTTTTCGTACCCTGGTACTCGGGTGCAACATTCCAGACGCTTTACTAACACTCTCTCAACTTGGAGAGTCAGTCCCTTTAACCTCCTGTTTGGCCCAGTTTGCAATTTCTGCGGAAGATGAACAGGAATAGCGAGAACCAATGAGAGACTAGCTGGAGGTGTCTGGACGGGCAAATTTAACTCTCATTTCCCACCAGGAAGAAGAATTAACCAAAGGCTCAGCGTGCCGTGCCGGAACCAGATTAGGGCCTGAAGCCATCCTGCGGTGTTACGGCCAGCTCACAAGAAAGCGAGTTGAAGAAAGGAGCTCAGGGGCACTGTAATTCACAAACCTGCAGAGTTATAAATGACAGCTATCGTCCAAAAATATACTGAAGTAAGGTTGCCAAGAGGACTTGAAAGCGGGGCAGAATTGCAGGAAACCGATTTCAGGAGGTAGACTGGAATTGCATTGAAAGCATAGGAAAAGAGGCAGAACGTCCACAATGATGCACTTGGCCAAAAAGGGCGTATGCGTTTTTTCCTGAATATATTCAGGAAAAAACGTATACGCCCTTTTTGGCCAACCAAGCAAGCTTGCAAAGGAAATCTGCACTACAATGAAGTCTCACTTCCCCCCGGTCAAAAGGGCCATCTGAATAAAGTGTAAAATCCAGAAAGGCAGGACAGGCCATGGAGAACTGGGAGCCTTGTTATGCTGATGGGCGGGATGTAAATTGCCAACAACCACTCGGGAGAAGTGTATGGTGTTTCCTGAAACATCTAAAAAACAAAGCAACAGAGCCTAGGGCACTGCCACTTATGCTCCTATAGCTTAGGGAAATTAAAATCAAAAAGACACAGCCACCCCAAAGTTTGGGACGCCTCTGTTTACAAGAACCTCGTTTACAGTACAACTTCAACATCGCAGAAAGTGAAAAATGGATAAAGAAGTTGTGGTATTTACTTACAAAGCAATATCACTCAGCAATGAAATCTGTGTCATCAGGCCCTTAGCATCACAATGAGTGGATTCAGGTATGATGATTCTAACTGAAATAAGTCACACAGAAAAAGAAACATCATAAGATATCAGTAATACACGGAATGGAAACTTGGCTACACAGGAACTGAATTACAGAACAGAACAGGGTCTCAAATTTAGAAAACCAACTTATGCTTGCTTAAGGGGAAAGGTGAGTTGGGGTGCTGCATAAAACCAGAGATTGAAATGAGCACAGATAAAGTTCCTTAAGTCAAATATGGAATAGACAAGAGCTACTCCTTGCTCAACGAAATGGACTCAACACCGCATATTAAACGCCTAAGAATGTACCTGACTAGTAAGTATCTTAAAACCTATGGATTGCTATGTCTCCGAAAGAGAATCAAGCATGTGTACAGGGGCATAAACGCAGCAGTGATAGGATTGGAGAGGTTCGGTGAGCAAATGAAGACCCTTTGAAGTCATATTGCATGGTACCCATTCCACGGGTCTTAACTCTCCAGGTTTAAGGTATTCTTCCTTCAGCTAAAACATGCATGTGGAACCCAAGTATGATGAACCATGTGATCGGGAGACGTGTTCAAATGTGTCTCAGTTCTCCTCCCCTGGTACTCGGGTGCAACATTCCAGACGCTTTACTAACACTCTCCCCACTTGGAGAGTCAGTCCCTTTAACCTCCTGTTTGGCCCAGTTTGCAATTTCTGTGGAAGATGAACAGGAATAGCAAGAACCAATGAGAGGCTAGCTGGAGGTGTCTGGACGGGCAAATTTAACTCTCATTTCCCACCAGGAAGAGGAATTAACCAAAGGCTTAGCAAGCCTGGCCGGATCCAGATTAGGGCCTGAAGCCATCCTGCAGTGTTGCGGCCAGGTCACAAGAAAGCGAGTTGAAGAAAGGAGCTCAGGGACACTGTAATTCACAAACCTGCAGAGTTATAAATGACAGCTATCGTCCAAAAATAGACTGAAGTAAGGCTGCCAAGAGGACTTGAAAGCGGGGCAGAATTGCAGGAAACCGATTTCAGGAGGTAGACTGGAATTGCATTGAAAGCATAGGAAAAGAGGCAGAACGTCCACAATGATGCACTTGGCCAAAAAGGGCGTATGCGTTTTTTCCTGAATATATTCAGGAAAAAACGCATACGCCCTTTTTGGCCAACCAA
The DNA here is from genome assembly GCF_951394435.1 of Stenella coeruleoalba. Classification (NCBI taxonomy): domain Eukaryota; kingdom Metazoa; phylum Chordata; class Mammalia; order Artiodactyla; family Delphinidae; genus Stenella; species Stenella coeruleoalba. The sequence continues at coordinate 3,349,695 of NW_027646159.1, read as the reverse complement.
GCAAGCTTGCAAAGGAAATCCGCACTACAATGAAGTCTCACTTCCCCCGGTCAAAAGGGCCATCTGAAAAAAGTGTAAAATCCAGAAAGGCAGGACAGGCCATGGAGAACTGGGAGCCTTGTTATGCTGATGGGCGGGATGTAAATTGCCAACAGACACTCGGGAGAAGTGTATGGTGTTTCCTGAAACATCTGAAAAACAAAGCAACAGAGCCTAGGGCACTTCCACTTATGGTCCTATAGCTTAGGGAAATTAAAATAAAAAAAACACAGCCACCCCAAAGTTTGGGACGCCTCTGTTTACAAGAACCTCGTTTACAGTACAAGTTCAACATCGCAGAAAGTGAAAAATGGATAAAGAAGTTGTGGTATTTACTTACAAAGCAATATCACTCAGCAATGAAATCTGTGTCATCAGGCCCTTAGCAGCACAATGAGTGGATTCAGGTATGATGATTCTAACTGAAATAAGTCACACAGAAAAAGAAACATCATAAGATATCAGTAATACACGGAATGTAAACTTGGCTACACAGGAACTGAATTACAGAACAGAACAGGGTCTCAAATTTAGAAAACCAACTTATGCTTGCTTAAGGGTAAAGGTGAGTTGGGGTGCTGCATAAAACCAGAGATTGAAATGAGCACAGATAAAGTTCCTTAAGCCAAATATGGAATAGACAAGAGCTACTCCTTGCTCAACGAAATGGACTCAACACCGCATATTAAACGCCTAAGAATGTACCTGACTAGTAAGTATCTTAAAACCTATAGATTGCTATGTCTCCGAAAGACAATCAAGCATGTGTACAGGGGCATAAACGCAGCAGTGATAGGATTGGAGAGGTTCATGAGCAAATGAAGACCCTTTGAAGTCATATTGCAATGTACCCATTACACGGGTTTCAACTACCCAGGTTTTAGGTATTCTTCCTTCAGCTAAAACATGCATGTGGAACCCAGAGTATGATCAACCATGTGATCGCGAGACGTGTTCAAATATGTCTCAGTTTTCGTACCCTGGCACTCGGGTGCAACATTCCAGATGCTTTACTAACACTCTCCCCACTGGGAGAGTCAGCGCCTTTAACCTCCTGTTTGGCACAGTTTGCAATTTCTGCGGAAGATGAACAGGAATAGCGAGAACCAATGAGAGGCTAGCTGGAGGTGTCTGGACGGGCAAATTTAACTCTCATTTCCCACCAGGAAGAGGAAATAACCAAAGGCTCAGCGTGCCGTGCCGGAACCAGATTAGGGCCTGAAGCCATCCTGCGGTGTTGCGGCCAGGTCACAAGAAAGCGAGTTGAAGAAAGGAGCTCAGGGGCACTGTAATTCACAAACCTGCAGAGTTATAAATGACAGCTATCGTCCAAAAATAGACTGAAGTAAGGCTGCCAAGAGGACTTGAAAGCGGGGCAGAATTGCAGGAAACCGATTTCAGGAGGTAGACTGGAATTGCATTGAAAGCATAGGAAAAGAGGCAGAACGTCCACAATGATGCACTTGGCCAAAAAGGGCGTATGCGTTTTTTCCTGAATATATTCAGGAAAAAACGCATACGCCCTTTTTGGCCAACCAAGCAAACTTGCAAAGGAAATCTGCACTACAATGAAGTCTCACTTCCCCCCGGTCAAAAGGGCCATCTGAAAAAAGTGTAAAATCCAGAAAGGCAGGACAGGCCATGGAGAACTAGGAGCCTTGTTATGCTGATGGGCGGGATGTAAATTGCCAACAGACACTCGGGAGAAGTGTATGGTGTTTCGTGAAACATCTAAAAAACAAAGCAACAGAGCCTAGGGCACTGCCACTTATGGTCCTATAGCTTAGGGAAATTAAAATCAAAAAGACACAGCCACCCCAAAGTTTGGGACGCCTCTGTTTACAAGAACCTCGTTTACAGTACAAGTTCAACATCGCAGAAAGTGAAAAATGGATAAAGAAGTTGTGGTATTTACTTACAAAGCAATATCACTCAGCAATGAAATCTGTGTCATCAGGCCCTTAGCAGCACAATGAGTGGATTCAGGTATGATGATTCTAACTGAAATAAGTCACACAGAAAAAGAAACATCATAAGATATCAGTAATACACGGAATGTAAACTTGGCTACACAGGAACTGAATTACAGAACAGAACAGGGTCTCAAATTTAGAAAACCAACTTATGCTTGCTTAAGGGGAAAGGTGAGTTGGGGTGCTGCATAAAACCAGAGATTGAAATGAGCACAGATAAAGTTCCTTAAGCCAAATATGGAATAGACAAGAGCTACTCCTTGCTCAACGAAATGGACTCAACACCGCATATTAAACGCCTAAGAATGTACCTGACTAGTAAGTATCTTAAAACCTATGGATTGCTATGTCTCCGAAAGAGAATCAAGCATGTGTACAGGGCCATAAACGCAGCAGTGATAGGATTGGAGAGGTTCGTGAGCAAATGAAGACCCTTTGAAGTCATATTGCATGGTACCCATTACACGGGTCTCAACTCTCCAGGTTTAAGGTATTCTTCCTTCAGCTAAAACATGCATGTGGAACCCAGAGTATGATCAACCATGTGAACGGGAGACGTGTTCAAATATGTCTCAGTTTTCCTCCCCTGGTACTCGGGTGCAACATTCCAGACGCTTTACTAACACTCTCCCCACTTGGAGAGTCAGCGCCTTTAACCTCCTGTTTGGCCCAGTTTGCAATTTCTGCGGAAGATGAACAGGAATAGCGAGAACCAATGAGAGGCTAGCTGGAGGTGTCTGGACGGGCAAATTTAACTCTCATTTCCCACCAGGAAGAGGAATTAACCGAAGGCTCAGCATGCCGTGCCGGAACCAGATTAGGGCCTGAAGCCATGCTGCGGTGTTGCGGCCAGGTCACAAGAAAGCGAGTTGAAGAAAGGAGCTCAGGGGCACTGTAATTCACAAACCTGCAGAGTTATAAATGACAGCTATCGTCCAAAAATAGACTGAAGTAAGGCTGCCAAGAGGACTTGAAAGCGGGGCAGAATTGCAGGAAACCGATTTCAGGAGGTAGACTGGAATTGCATTGAAAGCATAGGAAAAGAGGCAGAACGTCCACAATGATGCACTTGGCCAAAAAGGGCGTATGCGTTTTTTCCTGAATATATTCAGGAAAAAACGCATACGCCCTTTTTGGCCAACCAAGGAAGCTTGCAAAGGAAATCTGCACTACAATGAAGTCTCACTTCCCCCCGGTCAAAAGGGCCATCTGAAAAAAGTGTAAAATCCAGAAAGGCAGGACAGGCCATGGAGAACTGGGAGCCTTGTTATGCTGATGGGCGGGATGTAAATTGCCAACAACCACTCGGGAGAACTGTATGGTGTTTCCTGAAACATCTAAAAAGCAAAGCAACAGAACGTAGGGCTCTTCCACTTATGGTCCTATAGCTTAGGGAAATTAAAATCAAAAAGACACAGCCACCCCAAAGTTTGGAACCACTCTGTTTACAACAACCTCATTTACAGTACAAGTTCAACATCGCAGAAAGTGAAAAATGGATAAAGAAGTTGTGGTATTTACTTACAAAGCAATATCACTCGGCAATGAAATCTGTGTCATCAGGCCCTTAGCAGCACAATGAGTGGATTCAGGTATGATGATTCTAACAGAAATAAGTCACACAGAAAAAGAAACATCATAAGATATCAGTAATACACGGAATGTAAACTTGGCTACACAGGAACTGAATTACAGAACAGAACAGGGTCTCAAATTTAGAAAACCAACTTATGCTTGCTTAAGGGGAAAGGTGAGTTGGGGTGCTGCATAAAACTAGAGATTGAAATGAGCACAGATAAAGTTCCTTAAGTCAAATATGGAATAGACAAGAGCTACTCCTTGCTCAACGAAATGGACTCAACACCCCATATTAAACACCTAAGAATGTACCTGACTAGTAAGTATCTTAAAACCTATGGATTGCTATGTCTCCGAAAGAGAATCAAGCATGTGTACAGGGGCATAAACGCAGCAGTGATAGGATTGGAGAGGTTCGGTGAGCAAATGAAGACCCTTTGAAGTCATAGTGCATGGTACCCATTACACGGGTCTTAACTCTCCAGGTTTAAGGTATTCTTCCTTCAGCTAAAACATGCATGTGGAACCCAAGTATGATGAACCATGTGAACGGGAGACGTGTTCAAATATGTCTCAGTTTTCCTCCCCTGGTACTCGGGTGCAACATTCCAGACGCTTTACTAACACTCTCCCCACTTGGAGAGTCAGCACCTTTAACCTCCTGTTTGGCCCAGTTTGCAATTTCTGCGGAAGATGAACAGGAATAGCGAGAACCAATGAGAGACTAGCTGGAGGTGTCTGGACGGGCAAATTTAACTCTCATTTCCCACCAGGAAGAGGAAATAACCAAAGGCTCAGCGTGCCGTGCCGGAACCAGATTAGGGCCTGAAGCCATCCTGCCGTGTTGCGGCCAGGTCACAAGAAAGCGAGTTGAAGAAAGGAGCTCAGGGGCACTGTAATTCACAGACCTGCAGAGTTATAAATGACAGCTATCGTCCAAAAATAGACTGAAGTAAGGCTGCCAAGAGGACTTGAAAGCGGGGCAGAATTGCAGGAAACCGATTTCAGGAGGTAGACTGGAATTGCATTGAAAGCATAGGAAAAGAGGCAGAACGTCCACAATGATGCACTTGGCCAAAAAGGGCGTATGCATTTTTTCCTGAATATATTCAGGAAAAAACGCATACGCCCTTTTTGGCCAACCAAGCAAGCTTGCAAAGGAAATCTGCACTACAATGAAGTCTCACTTCCCCCCGGTCAAAAGGGCCATCTGAAAAAAGTGTAAAATCCAGAAAGGCAGGACAGGCCATGGAGAACTGGGAGCCTTGTTATGCTGATGGGCGGGATGTAAATTGCCAACAACCACTTGGGAGAAGTGTATGGTGTTTCCTGAAACATCTAAAAAACAAAGCAACAGAACCTAGGGCACTTCCACTTATGGTCCTATAGCTTAGGGAAATTAAAATAAAAAAGACACAGCCACCCCAAAGTTTGCAACGGCTCTGTTTACAAGAACCTCGTTTACAGTACAAGTTCAACATCGCAGAAAGTGAAAAATGGATAAAGAAGTTGTGGTATTTACTTACAAAGCAATATCACTCAGCAATGAAATCTGTGTCATCAGGCCCTTAGCAGCACAATGAGTGGATTCAGGTATGATGATTCTAACTGAAATAAGTCACACAGAAAAAGAAACATCATAAGATATCAGTAATACACGGAATGTAAACTTGGCTACACAGGAACTGAATTACAGAACAGAACAGGGTCTCAAATTTAGAAAACCAACTTATGCTTGCTTAAGGGGAAAGGTGAGTTGGGGTGCTGCATAAAACCAGAGATTGAAATGAGCACAGATAAAGTTCCTTAAGCCAAATATGGAATAGACAAGAGCTACTCCTTGCTCAACGAAATGGACTCAACACCGCATATTAAACGCCTAAGAATGTACCTGACTAGTAAGTATCTTAAAACCTATGGATTGCTATGTCTCCGAAAGAGAATCAAGCATGTGTACAGGGGCATAAACGCAGCAGTGATAGGATTGGAGAGGTTCGGTGAGCAAATGAAGACCCTTTGAAGTCATATTGCATGGTACCCATTACACGGGTCTCAACTCTCCAGGTTTAAGGTATTCTTCCTTCAGCTAAAACATGCATGTGGAACCCAGAGTATGATCAACCGTGTGAACGGGAGACGTGTTCAAATATGTCTCAGTTTTCCTCCCCTGGTACTCGGGTGCAACATTCCAGACGCTTTACTAACACTCTCCCCACTTGGAGAGTCAGTCCCTTTAACCTCCTCTTTGGCACAGTTTGCAATTTCTGCGGAAGATGAACAGGAATAGCGAGAACCAATGAGAGGCTAGCTGGAGGTGTCTGGACGGCCAAATTTAACTCTCATTTCCCACCAGGAAGAGGAATTAACCAAAGGCTCAGTGTGCCGTGGCGGAACCAGATTAGGGCCTGAAGACATCCTGCGGTGTTGCGGCCAGGTCACAAGAAAGCGAGTTGAAGAAAGGAGCTCAGGGGCACTGTAATTCACAAACCTGCAGAGTTATAAATGACAGCTATGGTCCAAAAATATACTGAAGTAAGGCTGCCAAGAGGACTTGAAAGCGGGGCAGAATTGCAGGAAACCAATTTCAGGAGGTAGACTGGAATTGCATTGAAAGCATAGGAAAAGAGGCAGAACGTCCACAATGATGCACTTGGCCAAAAAGGGCGTATGCGTTTTTTCCTGAATATATTCAGGAAAAAACGCATACGCCCTTTTTGGCCAACCAAGCAAACTTGCAAAGGAAATCTGCACTACAATGAAGTCTCACTTCTCCCCGGTCAAAAGGGCCATCTGAAAAAAGTGTAAAATCCAGAAAGGCAGGACAGGCCATGGAGAACAGGGAGCCTTGTTATGCTGATGGGCGGTATGTAAATTGCCAACAGACTCTCAGGAGAAGTGTATGGTGTTTCCTGAAACATCTAAAAAACAAAGCAACAGAGCCTAGGGCACTTCCACTTATGGTCCTATAGCTTAGGGAAATTAAAATCAAAAAGACACAGCCACCCCAAAGTTTGGGACGCCTCCGTTTACAAGAACCTCGTTTACCGTACAAGTTCAATATCACAGAAAGTGAAAAATGGATAAAGAAGTTGTGGTACTTACGTACAATGCAGTATCACTCAGCAATGAAATCTATGTCATCAGGCCCGTAGCAGCATAATGAGTGGATTCAGGTACGATGATTCTAACTGAAATAAGTCACACAGAAAAAGAAACATCATAAGATATCACTAATACACGGAATGTAAACTTGGCTACACAGGAACTGCATTCCAAAACAGAACAGGGTCTCAAATTTAGAAAACCAACTTATGCTTGCTTAAGGGGAAAGGTGAGTTGGGGTGCTGCATAAAACCAGAGATTGAAATGAGCACAGATAAAGTTCCTTAAGCCAAATATGGAACAGACAAGAGCTACTCCTTGCTCTACGAAATGGACACAACACCCCATATTAAACGCCTAAGAATGTACCTGACTAGTAAGTATCTTAAAACCTATGGATTGCTATGTCTCCGAAAGAGAATCAAGCGTGTGTACAGGGGCATAAACGCAGCAGTGATAGGATTGGAGAGGCTCGGTGAGCAAATGAAGACCCTTTGAAGTCATATTGCATGGTACCCATTACACGGGTCTCAACTCTCCAGGTTTAAGGTATTCTTCCTTCAGCTAAAACATGCATGTGGAACCCAGAGTATGATCAACCATGTGAACGGGAGACATGTTCAAATATGTCTCAGTTTTCCTCCCCTGGTACTCGGGTGCAACATTCCAGACGCTTTACTAACACTCTCCCCACTTGGAGAGTCAGTCCCTTTAACCTCCTGTTTGGCCCAGTTTGCAATTTCTGCGGAAGATGAACAGGAATAGCGAGAACCAATGAGAGGCTAGCTGGAGGTGTCTGGACGGGCAAATTTAACTCTCATTTCCCACCAGGAAGAGGAATTAACCAAAGGCTCAGCGTGCCGTGCCGGAACCAGATTAGGGCCTGAAGCCATGCTGCGGTGTTGCGGCCAGGTCACAAGAAAGCGAGTTGAAGAAAGGAGCTCAGGGGCACTGTAATTCACAAACCTGCAGAGTTATAAATGACAGCTATCGTCCAAAAATAGACTGAAGTAAGGCTGCCAAGAGGACTTGAAAGCGGGGCAGAATTGCAGGAAACCGATTTCAGGAGGTAGACTGGAATTGCATTGAAAGCATAGGAAAAGAGGCAGAACGTCCACAATGATGCACTTGGCCAAAAAGGGCGTATGCGTTTTTTCCTGAATATATTCAGGAAAAAACGCATACGCCCTTTTTGGCCAACCAAGCAAGCTTGCAAAGGAAATCTGCACTACAATGAAGTCTCACTTCCCCCCGGTCAAAAGGGCCATCTGAAAAAAGTGTAAAATCCAGAAAGGCAGGACAGGCCATGGAGAACTGGGAGCCTTGTTATGCTGATGGGCGGGATGTAAATTGCCAACAACCACTCGGGAGAACTGTATGGTGTTTCCTGAAACATCTAAAAAGCAAAGCAACAGAACGTAGGGCTCTTCCACTTATGGTCCTATAGCTTAGGGAAATTAAAATCAAAAAGACACAGCCACCCCAAAGTTTGGAACCACTCTGTTTACAACAACCTCATTTACAGTACAAGTTCAACATCGCAGAAAGTGAAAAATGGATAAAGAAGTTGTGGTATTTACTTACAAAGCAATATCACTCGGCAATGAAATCTGTGTCATCAGGCCCTTAGCAGCACAATGAGTGGATTCAGGTATGATGATTCTAACAGAAATAAGTCACACAGAAAAAGAAACATCATAAGATATCAGTAATACACGGAATGTAAACTTGGCTACACAGGAACTGAATTACAGAACAGAACAGGGTCTCAAATTTAGAAAACCAACTTATGCTTGCTTAAGGGGAAAGGTGAGTTGGGGTGCTGCATAAAACTAGAGATTGAAATGAGCACAGATAAAGTTCCTTAAGTCAAATATGGAATAGACAAGAGCTACTCCTTGCTCAACGAAATGGACTCAACACCCCATATTAAACGCCTAAGAATGTACCTGACTAGTAAGTATCTTAAAACCTATGGATTGCTATGTCTCCGAAAGAGAATCAAGCATGTGTACAGGGGCATAAACGCAGCAGTGATAGGATTGGAGAGGTTCGGTGAGCAAATGAAGACCCTTTGAAGTCATAGTGCATGGTACCCATTACACGGGTCTTAACTCTCCAGGTTTAAGGTATTCTTCCTTCAGCTAAAACATGCATGTGGAACCCAAGTATGATGAACCATGTGAACGGGAGACGTGTTCAAATATGTCTCAGTTTTCCTCCCCTGGTACTCGGGTGCAACATTCCAGACGCTTTACTAACACTCTCCCCACTTGGAGAGTCAGCACCTTTAACCTCCTGTTTGGCCCAGTTTGCAATTTCTGCGGAAGATGAACAGGAATAGCGAGAACCAATGAGAGACTAGCTGGAGGTGTCTGGACGGGCAAATTTAACTCTCATTTCCCACCAGGAAGAGGAAATAACCAAAGGCTCAGCGTGCCGTGCCGGAACCAGATTAGGGCCTGAAGCCATCCTGCCGTGTTGCGGCCAGGTCACAAGAAAGCGAGTTGAAGAAAGGAGCTCAGGGGCACTGTAATTCACAGACCTGCAGAGTTATAAATGACAGCTATCGTCCAAAAATAGACTGAAGTAAGGCTGCCAAGAGGACTTGAAAGCGGGGCAGAATTGCAGGAAACCGATTTCAGGAGGTAGACTGGAATTGCATTGAAAGCATAGGAAAAGAGGCAGAACGTCCACAATGATGCACTTGGCCAAAAAGGGCGTATGCATTTTTTCCTGAATATATTCAGGAAAAAACGCATACGCCCTTTTTGGCCAACCAAGCAAGCTTGCAAAGGAAATCTGCACTACAATGAAGTCTCACTTCCCCCCGGTCAAAAGGGCCATCTGAAAAAAGTGTAAAATCCAGAAAGGCAGGACAGGCCATGGAGAACTGGGAGCCTTGTTATGCTGATGGGCGGGATGTAAATTGCCAACAACCACTTGGGAGAAGTGTATGGTGTTTCCTGAAACATCTAAAAAACAAAGCAACAGAACCTAGGGCACTTCCACTTATGGTCCTATAGCTTAGGGAAATTAAAATAAAAAAGACACAGCCACCCCAAAGTTTGCAACGGCTCTGTTTACAAGAACCTCGTTTACAGTACAAGTTCAACATCGCAGAAAGTGAAAAATGGATAAAGAAGTTGTGGTATTTACTTACAAAGCAATATCACTCAGCAATGAAATCTGTGTCATCAGGCCCTTAGCAGCACAATGAGTGGATTCAGGTATGATGATTCTAACTGAAATAAGTCACACAGAAAAAGAAACATCATAAGATATCAGTAATACACGGAATGTAAACTTGGCTACACAGGAACTGAATTACAGAACAGAACAGGGTCTCAAATTTAGAAAACCAACTTATGCTTGCTTAAGGGGAAAGGTGAGTTGGGGTGCTGCATAAAACCAGAGATTGAAATGAGCACAGATAAAGTTCCTTAAGCCAAATATGGAATAGACAAGAGCTACTCCTTGCTCAACGAAATGGACTCAACACCGCATATTAAACGCCTAAGAATGTACCTGACTAGTAAGTATCTTAAAACCTATGGATTGCTATGTCTCCGAAAGAGAATCAAGCATGTGTACAGGGGCATAAACGCAGCAGTGATAGGATTGGAGAGGTTCGGTGAGCAAATGAAGACCCTTTGAAGTCATATTGCATGGTACCCATTACACGGGTCTCAACTCTCCAGGTTTAAGGTATTCTTCCTTCAGCTAAAACATGCATGTGGAACCCAGAGTATGATCAACCGTGTGAACGGGAGACGTGTTCAAATATGTCTCAGTTTTCCTCCCCTGGTACTCGGGTGCAACATTCCAGACGCTTTACTAACACTCTCCCCACTTGGAGAGTCAGTCCCTTTAACCTCCTCTTTGGCACAGTTTGCAATTTCTGCGGAAGATGAACAGGAATAGCGAGAACCAATGAGAGGCTAGCTGGAGGTGTCTGGACGGCCAAATTTAACTCTCATTTCCCACCAGGAAGAGGAATTAACCAAAGGCTCAGTGTGCCGTGGCGGAACCAGATTAGGGCCTGAAGACATCCTGCGGTGTTGCGGCCAGGTCACAAGAAAGCGAGTTGAAGAAAGGAGCTCAGGGGCACTGTAATTCACAAACCTGCAGAGTTATAAATGACAGCTATGGTCCAAAAATATACTGAAGTAAGGCTGCCAAGAGGACTTGAAAGCGGGGCAGAATTGCAGGAAACCAATTTCAGGAGGTAGACTGGAATTGCATTGAAAGCATAGGAAAAGAGGCAGAACGTCCACAATGATGCACTTGGCCAAAAAGGGCGTATGCGTTTTTTCCTGAATATATTCAGGAAAAAACGCATACGCCCTTTTTGGCCAACCAAGCAAACTTGCAAAGGAAATCTGCACTACAATGAAGTCTCACTTCTCCCCGGTCAAAAGGGCCATCTGAAAAAAGTGTAAAATCCAGAAAGGCAGGACAGGCCATGGAGAACAGGGAGCCTTGTTATGCTGATGGGCGGTATGTAAATTGCCAACAGACTCTCAGGAGAAGTGTATGGTGTTTCCTGAAACATCTAAAAAACAAAGCAACAGAGCCTAGGGCACTTCCACTTATGGTCCTATAGCTTAGGGAAATTAAAATCAAAAAGACACAGCCACCCCAAAGTTTGGGACGCCTCCGTTTACAAGAACCTCGTTTACCGTACAAGTTCAATATCACAGAAAGTGAAAAATGGATAAAGAAGTTGTGGTACTTACGTACAATGCAGTATCACTCAGCAATGAAATCTATGTCATCAGGCCCGTAGCAGCATAATGAGTGGATTCAGGTACGATGATTCTAACTGAAATAAGTCACACAGAAAAAGAAACATCATAAGATATCACTAATACACGGAATGTAAACTTGGCTACACAGGAACTGCATTCCAAAACAGAACAGGGTCTCAAATTTAGAAAACCAACTTATGCTTGCTTAAGGGGAAAGGTGAGTTGGGGTGCTGCATAAAACCAGAGATTGAAATGAGCACAGATAAAGTTCCTTAAGCCAAATATGGAACAGACAAGAGCTACTCCTTGCTCTACGAAATGGACACAACACCCCATATTAAACGCCTAAGAATGTACCTGACTAGTAAGTATCTTAAAACCTATGGATTGCTATGTCTCCGAAAGAGAATCAAGCGTGTGTACAGGGGCATAAACGCAGCAGTGATAGGATTGGAGAGGCTCGGTGAGCAAATGAAGACCCTTTGAAGTCATATTGCATGGTACCCATTACACGGGTCTCAACTCTCCAGGTTTAAGGTATTCTTCCTTCAGCTAAAACATGCATGTGGAACCCAGAGTATGATCAACCATGTGAACGGGAGACATGTTCAAATATGTCTCAGTTTTCCTCCCCTGGTACTCGGGTGCAACATTCCAGACGCTTTACTAACACTCTCCCCACTTGGAGAGTCAGTCCCTTTAACCTCCTGTTTGGCCCAGTTTGCAATTTCTGCGGAAGATGAACAGGAATAGCGAGAACCAATGAGAGGCTAGCTGGAGGTGTCTGGACGGGCAAATTTAACTCTCATTTCCCACCAGGAAGAGGAATTAACCAAAGGCTCAGCGTGCCGTGCCGGAACCAGATTAGGGCCTGAAGCCATGCTGCGGTGTTGCGGCCAGGTCACAAGAAAGCGAGTTGAAGAAAGGAGCTCAGGGGCACTGTAATTCACAAACCTGCAGAGTTATAAATGACAGCTATCGTCCAAAAATAGACTGAAGTAAGGCTGCCAAGAGGACTTGAAAGCGGGGCAGAATTGCAGGAAACCGATTTCAGGAGGTAGACTGGAATTGCATTGAAAGCATAGGAAAAGAGGCAGAACGTCCACAATGATGCACTTGGCCAAAAAGGGCGTATGCGTTTTTTCCTGAATATATTCAGGAAAAAACGCATACGCCCTTTTTGGCCAACCAAGCAAGCTTGCAAAGGAAATCTGCACTACAATGAAGTCTCACTTCCCCCCGGTCAAAAGGGCCATCTGAAAAAAGTGTAAAATCCAGAAAGGCAGGACAGGCCATGGAGAACTGGGAGCCTTGTTATGCTGATGGGCGGGATGTAAATTGCCAACAACCACTCGGGAGAAGTGTATGGTGTTTCCTGAAACATCTAAAAAGCAAAGCAACAGAACCTAGGGCACTTCCACTTATGGTCCTATAGCTTAGGGAAATTAAAATCAAAAAGACACAGCCACCCCAAAGTTTGGAACGGCTCTGTTTACAAGAACCTCGTTTACAGTACAAGTTCAACATCGCAGAAAGTGAAAAATGGATAAAGAAGTTGTGGTATTTACTTACAAAGCAATATCACTCAGCAATGAAATCTGTGTCATCAGGCCCTTAGCAGCACAATGAGTGGATTCAGGTATGATGATTCTAACTGAAATAAGTCACACAGAAAAAGGAACATCATAAGATATCAGTAATACACGGAATGGAAACTTGGCTACACAGGAACTGAATTACAGAACAGAGCAGGGTCTCAAATTTGAAAACCAACTTATGCTTGCTTAAGGGGAAAGGTGAGTTGGGGTGCTGCATAAAACCAGAGATTGAAATGAGCACAGATAAAGTTCCTTAAGCCAAATATGGAATAGACAAGAGCTACTCCTTGCTCAACGAAATGGACTCAACACCCCATATTAAACGCCTAAGAATGTACCTGACTAGTAAGTATCTTAAAAACTATGGATTGCTATGTCTCCGAAAGAGAATCAAGCATGTGTACAGGGGCATAAACGCAGCAGTGATAGGATTGGAGAGGTTCGGTGAGCAAATGAAGACCCTTTGAAGTCATATTGCATGGTACCCATTCCATGGGTTTCAACTACCCAGGTTTAAGGTATTCTTCCTTCAGCTAAAACATGCATGTGGAACCTAGAGTATGATCAACCATGTGATCGGGAGACGTGTTCAAATATGTCTCAGTTTTCATACCCTGGAACTCGGGTGCAACATTCCAGACGCTTTACTAACACTCTCCCCACTTGGAGAGTCAGTCCCTTTAACCTCCTGTTTGGCCCAGTTTGCAATTTCTGTGGAAGATGAACAGGAATAGCGAGAACCAATGAGAGACTAGCTGGAGGTGTCTGGATGGGCAAATTTAACTCTCATTTCCCACCAGGAAGAGGAATTAACCAAAGGCTCAGCGTGCCGTGCCAGAACCAGATTAGGGCCTGAAGACATCCTGCGGTGTTGCGGCCAGCTCACAAGAAAGCGAGTTGAAGAAAGGAGCTCAGGGGCACTGTAATTCACAAACCTGCAGAGTTATAAATGACAGCTATGGTCCAAAAATATACTGAAGTAAGGCTGCCAAGAGGACTTGAAAGCGGGGCAGAATTGCAGGAAACCGATTTCAGGAGGTAGACTGGAATTGCATTGAAAGCATAGGAAAAGAGGCAGAACGTCCACAATGATGCACTTGGCCAAAAAGGGCGTATGCGTTTTTTCCTGAATATATTCAGGAAAAAACGCATACGCCCTTTTTGGCCAACCAAGCAAACTTGCAAAGGAAATCTGCACTACAATGAAGTCTCACTTCTCCCCGGTCAAAAGGGCCATCTGAAAAAAGTGTAAAATCCAGAAAGGCAGGACAGGCCATGGAGAACAGGGAGCCTTGTTATGCTGATGGGCGGTATGTAAATTGCCAACAGACACTCAGGAGAAGTGTATGGTGTTTCCTGAAACATCTAAAAAACAAAGCAACAGAGCCTAGGGCACTTCCACTTATGGTCCTATAGCTTAGGGAAATTAAAATCAAAAAGACACAGCCACCCCAAAGTTTGGGACGCCTCCGTTTACAAGAACCTCGTTTACCGTACAAGTTCAATATCACAGAAAGTGAAAAATGGATAAAGAAGTTGTGGTACTTACGTACAATGCAGTATCACTCAGCAATGAAATCTATGTCATCAGGCCCGTAGCAGCATAATGAGTGGATTCAGGTACGATGATTCTAACTGAAATAAGTCACACAGAAAAAGAAACATCATAAGATATCACTAATACACGGAATGTAAACTTGGCTACACAGGAACTGCATTCCAAAACAGAACAGGGTCTCAAATTTAGAAAACCAACTTATGCTTGCTTAAGGGGAAAGGTGAGTTGGGGTGCTGTATAAAACCAGAGATTGAAATGAGCACAGATAAAGTTCCTTAAGCCAAATATGGAACAGACAAGAGCTACTCCTTGCTCTACGAAATGGACACAACACCCCATATTAAACGCCTAAGAATGTACCTGACTAGTAAGTATCTTAAAACCTATGGATTGCTATGTCTCCGAAAGAGAATCAAGTGTGTGTACAGGGGCATAAACGCAGCAGTGATAGGATTGGAGAGGTTCGGTGAGCAAATGAAGACCCTTTGGAGTCATATTGCATGGTACCCATTCCACGGGTCTCAACTCTCCAGGTTTAAGGTATTCTTCCTTCAGCTAAAACATGCATGTGGAACCCAGAGTATGATCAACCATGTGAACGGGAGACATGTTCAAATATGTCTCAGTTTTCCTCCCCTGGTACTCGGGTGCAACATTCCAGACGCTTTACTAACACTCTCCCCACTTGGAGAGTCAGTCCCTTTAACCTCCTGTTTGGCACAGTTTGCAATTTCTGCGGAAGATGAACAGGAATAGCGAGAACCAATGAGAGGCTAGCTGGACGTGTCTGGACGGCCAAATTTAACTCTCATTTCCCACCAGGAAGAGGAATTAACCAAAGGCTCAACGTGCCGTGCCGGAACCAGATTAGGGCCTGAAGCCATGCTGCGGTGTTGCGGCCAGGTCACAAGAAAGCGAGTTGAAGAAAGGAGCTCAGGGGCACTGTAATTCACAAACCTGCAGAGTTATAAATGACAGCTATCGTCCAAAAATATACTGAAGTAAGGCTGCCAAGAGGACTTGAAAGCGGGGCAGAATTGCAGGAAACCGATTTCAGGAGGTAGACTGGAATTGCATTGAAAGCATAGGAAAAGAGGCAGAACGTCCACAATGATGCACTTGGCCAAAAAGGGCGTATGCGTTTTTTCCTGAATATATTCAGGAAAAAACGCATACGCCCTTTTTGGCCAACCAAGCAAGCTTGCAAAGGAAATCTGCACTACAATGAAGTCTCACTTCCCCCCGGTCAAAAGGGCCATCTGAAAAAAGTGTAAAATCCAGAAAGGCAGGACAGGCCATGGAGAACTGGGAACCTTGTTATGCTGATGGGCGGGATGTAAATTGCCAACAACCACTCGGGAGAAGTGTATGGTGTTTCCTGAAACATCTAAAAAGCAAAGCAACAGAACCTAGGGCACTTCCACTTATGGTCCTATAGCTTAGGGAAATTAAAATCAAAAAGACACAGCCACCCCAAAGTTTGGAACCACTCTGTTTACAAGAACCTCGTTTACAGTACAAGTTCAACATCGCAGAAAGTGAAAAATGGATAAAGAAGTTGTGGTATTTACTTACAAAGCAATATCACTCAGCAATGAAATCTGTGTCATCAGGCCCTTAGCAGCACAATGAGTGGATTCAGGTATGATGATTCTAACTGAAATAAGTCACACAGAAAAAGAAACTTCATAAGATATCAGTAATACACGGAATGTAAACTTGGCTACACAGGAACTGAATTACAGAACAGAACAGGGTCTCAAATTTAGAAAACCAACTTATGCTTGCTTAAGGGGAAAGGTGAGTTGGGGTGCTGCATAAAACCAGAGATTGAAATGAGCACAGATAAAGTTCCTTAAGCCAAATATGGAATAGACAAGAGCTACTCCTTGCTCAACGAAATGGACTCAACAGCGCATATTAAACGCCTAAGAATGTACCTGACTAGTAAGTATCTTAAAACCTATGGATTGCTATGTCTCCGAAAGAGAATCAAGCATGTGTACAGGGGCATAAACGCAGCAGTGATAGGATTGGAGAGGTTCGGTGAGCAAATGAAGACCCTTTGAAGTCATATTGCATGGTACCCATTCCACGGGTTTCAACTACCCAGGTTTTAGGTATTCTTCCTTCAGCTAAAACATGCATGTGGAACCCAAGTAAGATGAACCATGTGAACGGGAGACGTGTTCAAATATGTCTCAGTTTTCCTCCCCTGGTACTCGGGTGCAACATTCCAGATGCTTTACTAACACTCTCCCCACTTGGAGAGTCAGCGCCTTTAACCTCCTGTTTGGCCCAGTTTGCAATTTCTGCGGAAGATGAACAGGAATAGCGAGAACCAATGAGAGACTAGCTGGAGGTGTCTGGACGGGCAAATTTAACTCTCATTTCCCACCAGGAAGAGGAAATAACCAAAGGCTCAGCGTGCCGTGCCGGAACCAGATTAGGGCCTGAAGCCATCCTGCGGTGTTGCGGCCAGGTCACAAGAAAGCGAGTTGAAGAAAGGAGCTCAGGGGCACTGTAATTCACAGACCTGCAGAGTTATAAATGACAGCTATCGTCCAAAAATAGACTGAAGTAAGGCTGCCAAGAGGACTTGAAAGCGGGGCAGAATTGCAGGAAACCGATTTCAGGAGGTAGACTGGAATTGCATTGAAAGCATAGGAAAAGAGGCAGAACGTCCACAATGATGCACTTGGCCAAAAAGGGCGTATGCGTTTTTTCCTGAATATATTCAGGAAAAAACGCATACGCCCTTTTTGGCCAACCAAGCAAGCTTGCAAAGGAAATCTGCACTACAATGAAGTCTCACTTCCCCCCGGTCAAAAGGGCCATCTGAAAAAAGTGTAAAATCCAGAAAGGCAGGACAGGCCATGGAGAACTGGGAGCCTTGTTATGCTGATGGGCGGGATGTAAATTGCCAACAACCACTCGGGAGAAGTGTATGGTGTTTCCTGAAACATCTAAAAAGCAAAGCAACAGAACCTAGGGCACTTCCACTTATGGTCCTATAGCTTAGGGAAATTAAAATCAAAAAGACACAGCCACCCCAAAGTTTGCAACGGCTCTGTTTACAAGAACCTCGTTTACAGTACAAGTTCAACATCGCAGAAAGTGAAAAATGGATAAAGAAGTTGTGGTATTTACTTACAAAGCAATATCACTCAGCAATGAAATCTGTGTCATCAGGCCCTTAGCAGCACAATGAGTGGATTCAGGTATGATGATTCTAACTGAAATAAGTCACACAGAAAAAGAAACATCATAAGATATCAGTAATACACGGAATGGAAACTTGGCTACACAGGAACTGAATTACAGAACAGAGCAGGGTCTCAAATTTAGAAAACCAACTTATGCTTGCTTAAGGGGAAAGGTGAGTTGGGGTGCTGCATAAAACCAGAGATTGAAATGAGCACAGATAAAGTTCCTTAAGCCAAATATGGAATAGACAAGAGCTACTCCTTGCTCAACGAAATGGACTCAACACCCCATATTAAACGCCTAAGAATGTACCTGACTAGTAAGTATCTTAAAACCTATGGATTGCTATGTCTCCGAAAGAGAATCAAGCATGTGTACAGGGGCATAAACGCAGCAGTGATAGGATTGGAGAGGTTCGGTGAGCAAATGAAGACCCTTTGAAGTCATATTGCATGGTACCCATTCCACGGGTTTCAACTACCCAGGTTTAAGGTATTCTTCCTTCAGCTAAAACATGCATGTGGAACCTAGAGTATGATCAACCATGTGATCGGGAGACGTGTTCAAATATGTCTCAGTTTTCATACCCTGGTACTCGGGTGCAACATTCCAGACGCTTTACTAACACTCTCGCCACTTGGAGAGTCAGTCCCTTTAACCTCCTGTTTGGCCCAGTTTGCAATTTCTGTGGAAGATGAACAGGAATAGCGAGAACCAATGAGAGACTAGCTGGAGGTGTCTGGATGGGCAAATTTAACTCTCATTTCCCACCAGGAAGAGGAATTAACCAAAGGCTCAGCGTGCCATGCCAGAACCAGATTAGGGCCTGAAGATATCCTGCGGTGTTGCGGCCAGGTCACAAGAAAGCGAGTTGAAGAAAGGAGCTCAGGGGCACTGTAATTCACAAACCTGCAGACTTTTAAATGACAGCTATCGTCCAAAAATAGACTGAAGTAAGGCTGCCAAGAGGACTTGAAAGCGGGGCAGAATTAGAGGAAACCGATTTCAGGAGGTAGACTGGAATTGCATTGAAAGCATAGGAAAAGAGGCAGAACGTCCACAATGATGCACTTGGCCAAAAAGGGCGTATGCGTTTTTTCCTGAATATATTCAGGAAAAAACGCATACGCCCTTTTTGGCCAACCAAGCAAGCTTGCAAAGGAAATCTGCACTACAATGAAGTCTCACTTCCCCCCGGTCAAAAGGGCCATCTGAATAAAGTGTAAAATCCAGAAAGGCAGGACAGGCCATGGAGAACTGGGAGCCTTGTTATGCTGATGGGCGGGATGTAAATTGCCAACAACCACTCGGGAGAAGTGTATGGTGTTTCCTGAAACATCTAAAAAGCAAAGCAACAGAAACTAGGGCACTTCCACTTATGGTCCTATAGCTTAGGGAAATTAAAATCAAAAAGACACAGCCACCCCAAAGTTTGGAACCACTCTGTTTACAAGAACCTCGTTTACAGTACAAGTTCAACATCGCAGAAAGTGAAAAATGGATAAAGAAGTTGTGGTATTTACTTACAAAGCAATATCACTCAGCAATGAAATCTGTGTCATCAGGCCCTTAGCAGCACAATGAGTGGATTCAGGTATGATGATTCTAACTGAAATAAGTCACACAGAAAAAGAAACTTCATAAGATATCAGTAATACACGGAATGTAAACTTGGCTACACAGGAACTGAATTACAGAACAGAACAGGGTCTCAAATTTAGAAAACCAACTTATGCTTGCTTAAGGGGAAAGGTGAGTTGGGGTGCTGCATAAAACCAGAGATTGAAATGAGCACAGATAAAGTTCCTTAAGCCAAATATGGAATAGACAAGAGCTACTCCTTGCTCAACAAAATGGACTCAACAGCGCATATTAAACGCCTAAGAATGTACCTGACTAGTAAGTATCTTAAAACCTATGGATTGCTATGTCTCCGAAAGAGAATCAAGCATGTGTACAGGGGCATAAACGCAGCAGTGATAGGATTGGAGAGGTTCGGTGAGCAAATGAAGACCCTTTGACGTCATATTGCATGGTACCCATTACACGGGTCTTAACTCTCCAGGTTTAAGGTATTCTTCCTTCAGCTAAAACATGCATGTGGAACCCAAGTATGATGAACCATGTGAATGGGAGACGTGTTCAAATATGTCTCAGTTTTCCTCCCCTGGTACTCGGGTGCAACATTCCAGACGCTTTACTAACACTCTCCCCACTTGGAGAGTCAGCGCCTTTAACCTCCTGTTTGGCCCAGTTTGCAATTTCTGCGGAAGATGAACAGGAATAGCGAGAACCAATGAGAGACTAGCTGGAGGTGTCTGGACGGGCAAATTTAACTCTCATTTCCCACCAGGAAGAGGAAATAACCAAAGGCTCATCGTGCCGTGCCGGAACCAGATTAGGGCCTGAAGCCATCCTGCGGTGTTGCGGCCAGGTCACAAGAAAGCGAGTTGAAGAAAGGAGCTCAGGGGCACTGTAATTCACAGACCTGCAGAGTTATAAATGACAGCTATCGTCCAAAAATAGACTGAAGTAAGGCTGCCAAGAGGACTTGAAAGCGGGGCAGAATTGCAGGAAACCGATTTCAGGAGGTAGACTGGAATTGCATTGAAAGCATAGGAAAAGAGGCAGAACGTCCACAATGATGCACTTGGCCAAAAAGGGCGTATGCGTTTTTTCCTGAATATATTCAGGAAAAAACGCATACGCCCTTTTTGGCCAACCAAGCAAGCTTGCAAAGGAAATCTGCACTACAATGAAGTCTCACTTCCCCCCGGTCAAAAGGGCCATCTGAAAAAAGTGTAAAATCCAGAAAGGCAGGACAGGCCATGGAGAACTGGGAGCCTTGTTATGCTGATGGGCGGGATGTAAATTGCCAACAACCACGTGGGAGAAGTGTATGGTGTTTCATGAAACATGTAAAAAACAAAGCAACAGAACCTAGGGCACTTCCACTTATGGTCCTATAGCTTAGGGAAATTAAAATCAAAAAGACACAGCCACCCCAAAGTTTGGAACGGCTCTGTTTACAAGAACCTCGTTTACAGTACAAGTTCAACATCGCAGAAAGTGAAAAATGGATAAAGAAGTTGTGGTATTTACTTACAAAGCAATATCACTCAGCAATGAAATCTGTGTCATCAGGCCCTTAGCAGCACAATGAGTGGATTCAGGTATGATGATTCTAACTGAAATAAGTCACACAGAAAAAGAAACATCATAAGATATAAGTAATACGCGGAATGGAAACTTGGCTACACAGGAACTGAATTACAGAACAGAACAGGGTCTCAAATTTAGAAAACCAACTTATGCTTGCTTAACGGTAAAGGTGAGTTGGGGTGCTGCATAAAATCAGAGATTGAAATGAGCACAGATAAAGTTCCTTAAGCCAAATATGGAATAGACAAGAGCTACTCCTTGCTCAACGAAATGGACTCAACACCGCATATTAAACGCCTAAGAATGTACCTGACTAGTAAGTATCTTAAAACCTATGGATTGCTATGTCTCCAAAAGAGAATCAAGCGTGTGTACAGGGGCATAAACGCAGCAGTGATAGGATTGGAGAGGTTCGGTGAGCAAATGAAGACCCTTTGAAGACATATTGCATGGTCCCCATTCCACGGGTCTCAACTCTCCAGGTTTAAGGTATTCTTCCTTCAGCTAAAACATGCATGTGGAACCCAGAGTATGATCAACCGTGTGAACTGGAGACATGTTCAAATATGTCTCAGTTTTCCTCCCCTGGTACTCGGGTGCAACATTCCAGACGCTTTACTAACACTCTCCCCACTTGGAGAGTCAGCGCCTTTAACCTCCTGTTTGGCCCAGTTTGCAATTTCTGCGGAAGATGAACAGGAATAGCGAGAACCAATGAGAGACTAGCTGGAGGTGTCTGGACGGGCAAATTTAACTCTCATTTCCCACCAGGAAGAGGAATTAACCAAAGGCTCAGCGTGCCGTGCCGGAACCAGATTAGGGCCTGAAGCCATCCTGCGGTGTTGCGGCCAGCTCACAAGAAAGCGAGTTGAAGAAAGGAGCTCAGGGACACTGTAATTCACAAACCTGCAGAGTTATAAATGACAGCTATCGTCCAAAAATAGACTGAAGTAAGGCTGCCAAGAGGACTTGAAAGCGGGGCAGAATTGCAGGAAACCGATTTCAGGAGGTAGACTGGAATTGCATTGAAAGCATAGGAAAAGAGGCAGAACGTCCACAATGATGCACTTGGCCAAAAAGGGCATATTCATTTTTTCCTGAATATATTCAGGAAAAAACGCATACGACCTTTTTTGCCAACCAAGCAAGCTTGCAAAGGAAATCTGCACTACAATGAAGTCTCACTTCCCCCCGGTCAAAAGGGCCATCTGAAAAAAGTGTAAAATCCAGAAAGGCAGGACAGGCCATGGAGAACTGGGAGCCTTGTTATGCTGATGGGCGGGATGTAAATTGCCAACAACCACTCGGGAGAAGTGTATGGTGTTTCCTGAAACATCTAAAAAGCAAAGCAACAGAACCTAGGGCACTTCCACTTATGGTCCTATAGCTTAGGGAAATTAAAATCAAAAAGACACAGCCACCCCAAAGTTTGCAACGGCTCTGTTTACAAGAACCTCGTTTACAGTACAAGTTCAACATCGCAGAAAGTGAAAAATGGATAAAGAAGTTGTGGTATTTACTTACAAAGCAATATCACTCAGCAATGAAATCTGTGTCATCAGGCCCTTAGCAGCACAATGAGTGGATTCAGGTATGATGATTCTAACTGAAATAAGTCACACAGAAAAAGAAACATCATAAGATATCAGTAATACACGGAATGTAAACTTGGCTACACAGGAACTGAATTACAGAACAGAACAGGGTCTCAAATTTAGAAAACCAACTTATGCTTGCTTAAGGGGAAAGGTGAGTTGGGGTGCTGCATAAAACCAGAGATTGAAATGAGCACAGATAAAGTTCCTTAAGCCAAATATGGAATAGACAAGAGCTACTCCTTGCTCAACGAAATGGACTCAACACCGCATATTAAACGCCTAAGAATGTACCTGACTAGTAAGTATCTTAAAACCTATGGATTGCTATGTCTCCGAAAGAGAATCAAGCATGTGTACAGGGGCATAAACGCAGCAGTGATAGTTAGGAGAGGTTCGGTGAGCAAATGAAGACCCTTTGAAGTCATATTGCATGGTACCCATTACACGGGTCTCAACTCTCCAGGTTTAAGGTATTCTTCCTTCAGCTAAAACATGCATGTGGAACCTAGAGTATGATCAACCGTGTGAACGGGAGACATGTTCAAATATGTCTCAGTTTTCCTCCCCTGGTACTCGGGTACAACATTCCAGACGCTTTACTAACACTCTCCCCACTTGGAGAGTCAGCGCCTTTAACCTCCTGTTTGGCCCAGTTTGCAATTTCTGTGGAAGATGAACAGGAATAGCGAGAACCAATGAGAGACTAGCTGGAGGTGTCTGGATGGGCAAATTTAACTCTCATTTCCCACCAGGAAGAGGAATTAACCAAAGGCTCAGCGTGCCATGCCAGAACCAGATTAGGGCCTGAAGATATCCTGCGGTGTTGCGGCCAGGTCACAAGAAAGCGAGTTGAAGAAAGGAGCTCAGGGGCACTGTAATTCACAAACCTGCAGACTTTTAAATGACAGCTATCTTCCAAAAATATACTGAAGTAAGGCTGCCAAGAGGACTTGAAAGCGGGGCAGAATTAGAGGAAACCGATTTCAGGAGGTAGACTGGAATTGCATTGAAAGCATAGGAAAAGAGGCAGAACGTCCACAATGATGCACTTGGCCAAAAAGGGCGTATGCGTTTTTTCCTGAATATATTCAGGAAAAAACGCATACGCCCTTTTTGGCCAACCAAGCAAGCTTGCAAAGGAAATCTGCACTACAATGAAGTCTCACTTCCCCCCGGTCAAAAGGGCCATCTGAAAAAAGTGTAAAATCCAGAAAGGCAGGACAGGCCATGGAGAACTGGGAGCCTTGTTATGCTGATGGGCGGGATGTAAATTGCCAACAACCACTCGGGAGAAGTGTATGGTGTTTCCTGAAACATCTAAAAAGCAAAGCAACAGAAACTAGGGCACTTCCACTTATGGTCCTATAGCTTAGGGAAATTAAAATCAAAAAGACACAGCCACCCCAAAGTTTGGAACCACTCTGTTTACAACAACCTCGTTTACAGTACAAGTTCAACATCGCAGAAAGTGAAAAATGGATAAAGAAGTTGTGGTATTTACTTACAAAGCAATATCACTCAGCAATGAAATCTGTGTCATCAGGCCCTTAGCAGCACAATGAGTGGATTCTGGTATGATGATTCTAACTGAAATAAGTCACACAGAAAAAGAAACTTCATAAGATATCAGTAATACACGGAATGTAAACTTGGCTACACAGGAACTGAATTACAGAACAGAACAGGGTCTCAAATTTAGAAAACCAACATATGCTTGCTTAAGGGGAAAGGTGAGTTGGGGTGCTGCATAAAACCAGAGATTGAAATGAGCACAGATAAAGTTCCTTAAGTCAAATATGGAATAGACAAGAGCTACTCCTTGCTCAACGAAATGGACTCAACAGCGCATATTAAACGCCTAAGAATGTACCTGACTAGTAAGTATCTTAAAACCTATGGATTGCTATGTCTCCGAAAGAGAATCAAGCATGTGTACAGGGGCATAAACGCAGCAGTGATAGGATTGGAGAGGTTCGGTGAGCAAATGAAGACCCTTTGACGTCATATTGCATGGTACCCATTACACGGGTCTTAACTCTCCAGGTTTAAGGTATTCTTCCTTCAGCTAAAACATGCATGTGGAACCCAAGTATGATGAACCATGTGAATGGGAGACGTGTTCAAATATGTCTCAGTTTTCCTCCCCTGGTACTCGGGTGCAACATTCCAGACGCTTTACTAACACTCTCCCCACTTGGAGAGTCAGTCCCTTTAACCTCCTGTTTGGCCCAGTTTGCAATTTCTGCGGAAGATGAACAGGAATAGCGAGAACCAATGAGAGACTAGCTGGAGGTGTCTGGACGGGCAAATTTAACTCTCATTTCCCACCAGGAAGAGGAAATAACCAAAGGCTCAGCGTGCCGTGCCGGAACCAGATTAGGGCCTGAAGCCATCCTGCGGTGTTGCGGCCAGGTCACAAGAAAGCGAGTTGAAGAAAGGAGCTCAGGGGCACTGTAATTCACAGACCTGCAGAGTTATAAATGACAGCTATCGTCCAAAAATAGACTGAAGTAAGGCTGCCAAGAGGACTTGAAAGCGGGGCAGAATTGCAGGAAACCGATTTCAGGAGGTAGACTGGAATTGCATTGAAAGCATAGGAAAAGAGGCAGAACGTCCACAATGATGCACTTGGCCAAAAAGGGCGTATGCGTTTTTTCCTGAATATATTCAGGAAAAAACGCATACGCCCTTTTTGGCCAACCAAGCAAGCTTGCAAAGGAAATCTGCACTACAATGAAGTCTCACTTCCCCCCGGTCAAAAGGGCCATCTGAAAAAAGTGTAAAATCCAGAAAGGCAGGACAGGCCATGGAGAACTAGGAGCCTTGTTATGCTGGTGGGCGGGATGTAAATTGCCAACAGACACTCGGGAGAAGTGTATGGTGTTTCCTGAAACATCTAAAAAACAAAGCAACAGAGCCTAGGGCACTGCCACTTATGGTCCTATAGCTGAGGGAAATTAAAATCAAAAAGACACAGCCACCCCAAAGTTTGGGACGCCTCTTTTTACAAGAAACTCGTTTACAGTACAAGTTCAACATCGCAGAAAGTGAAAAATGGATAAAGAAGTTGTGGTATTTACTTACAAAGCAATATCACTCAGCAATGAAATCTGTGTCATCAGGCCCTTAGCAGCACAATGAGTGGATTCAGGTATGATGATTCTAACTGAAATAAGTCACACAGAAAAAGAAACATCATAAGATATCAGTAATACACGGAATGGAAACTTGGCTACACAGGAACTGAATTACAGAACAGAACAGGGTCTCAAACTTAGAAAACCAACTTATGCTTGCTTAAGGGGAAAGGTGAGTTGGGGTGCTGCATAAAACCAGAGATTGAAATGAGCACAGATAAAGTTCCTTAAGCCAAATATGGAATAGACAAGAGCTACTCCTTGCTCAACGAAATGGACTCAACACCGCATATTAAACGCCTAAGAATGTACCTGACTAGTAAGTATCTTAAAACCTATGGATTGCTATGTCTCCGAAAGAGAATCAAGCATGTGTACAGGGGCATAAACGCAGCAGTGATAGGATTGGAGAGGTTCGTGAGCAAATGAAGACCCTTTGAAGTCATATTGCATGGTACCCATTCCATGGGTTTCAACTACCCAGGTTTAAGGTATTCTTCCTTCAGCTAAAACATGCATGTGGAACCTAGAGTATGATCAACCATGTGATCGGGAGACGTGTTCAAGTATGTCTCAGTTTTCGTACCCTGGTACTCGGGTGCAACATTCCAGACGCTTTACTAACACTCTCCCCACTTGGAGAGTCAGTCCCTTTAACCTCCTGTTTGGCCCAGTTTGCAATTTCTGCGGAAGATGAACAGGAATAGCGAGAACCAATGAGAGGCTAGCTGGAGGTGTCTGGACGGGCAAATTTAACTCTCATTTCCCACCAGGAAGAGGAATTAACCAAAGGCTCAGCGTGCCGTGCCGGAACCAGATTAGGGCCTGAAGCCATGCTGCGGTGTTGCGGCCAGGTCACAAGAAAGCGAGTTGAAGAAAGGAGCTCAGGGGCACTGTAATTCACAAACCTGCAGAGTTATAAATGACAGCTATCGTCCAAAAATAGACTGAAGTAAGGCTGCCAAGAGGACTTGAAAGCGGGGCAGAATTGCAGGAAACCGATTTCAGGAGGTAGACTGGAATTGCATTGAAAGCATAGGAAAAGAGGCAGGACGTCCACAATGATGCACTTGGCCAAAAAGGGCGTATGCGTTTTCTCCTGAATATATTCAGGAAAAAACGCATACGCCCATTTTGGCCAACCAAGCAAGCTTGCAAAGGAAATCTGCACTACAATGAAGTCTCACTTCCCCCCGGTCAAAAGGGCCATCTGAAAAAAGTGTAAAATCCAGAAAGGCAGGACAGGCCATGGAGAACTGGGAGCCTTGTTATGCTGATGGGCGGGATGTAAATTGCCAACAACCACTCGGGAGAAGTGTATGGTGTTTCCTGAAACATCTAAAAAGCAAAGCAACAGAAACTAGGGCACTTCCACTTATGGTCCTATAGCTTAGGGAAATTAAAATCAAAAAGACACAGCCACCCCAAAGTTTGGAACCACTCTGTTTACAACAACCTCGTTTACAGTACAAGTTCAACATCGCAGAAAGTGAAAAATGGATAAAGAAGTTGTGGTATTTACTTACAAAGCAATATCACTCAGCAATGAAATCTGTGTCATCAGGCCCTTAGCAGCACAATGAGTGGATTCAGGTATGATGATTCTAACTGAAATAAGTCACACAGAAAAAGAAACTTCATAAGATATCAGTAATACACGGAATGTAAACTTGGCTACACAGGAACTGAATTACAGAACAGAACAGGGTCTCAAATTTAGAAAACCAACATATGCTTGCTTAAGGGGAAAGGTGAGTTGGGGTGCTGCATAAAACCAGAGATTGAAATGAGCACAGATAAAGTTCCTTAAGTCAAATATGGAATAGACAAGAGCTACTCCTTGCTCAACGAAATGGACTCAACAGCGCATATTAAACGCCTAAGAATGTACCTGACTAGTAAGTATCTTAAAACCTATGGATTGCTATGTCTCCGAAAGAGAATCAAGCATGTGTACAGGGGCATAAACGCAGCAGTGATAGGATTGGAGAGGTTCGGTGAGCAAATGAAGACCCTTTGACGTCATATTGCATGGTACCCATTACACGGGTCTTAACTCTCCAGGTTTAAGGTATTCTTCCTTCAGCTAAAACATGCATGTGGAACCCAAGTATGATGAACCATGTGAATGGGAGACGTGTTCAAATATGTCTCAGTTTTCCTCCCCTGGTACTCGGGTGCAACATTCCAGACGCTTTACTAACACTCTCCCCACTTGGAGAGTCAGTCCCTTTAACCTCCTGTTTGGCCCAGTTTGCAATTTCTGCGGAAGATGAACAGGAATAGCGAGAACCAATGAGAGACTAGCTGGAGGTGTCTGGACGGGCAAATTTAACTCTCATTTCCCACCAGGAAGAGGAAATAACCAAAGGCTCAGCGTGCCGTGCCGGAACCAGATTAGGGCCTGAAGCCATCCTGCGGTGTTGCGGCCAGGTCACAAGAAAGCGAGTTGAAGAAAGGAGCTCAGGGGCACTGTAATTCACAGACCTGCAGAGTTATAAATGACAGCTATCGTCCAAAAATAGACTGAAGTAAGGCTGCCAAGAGGACTTGAAAGCGGGGCAGAATTGCAGGAAACCGATTTCAGGAGGTAGACTGGAATTGCATTGAAAGCATAGGAAAAGAGGCAGAACGTCCACAATGATGCACTTGGCCAAAAAGGGCGTATGCGTTTTTTCCTGAATATATTCAGGAAAAAACGCATACGCCCTTTTTGGCCAACCAAGCAAGCTTGCAAAGGAAATCTGCACTACAATGAAGTCTCACTTCCCCCCGGTCAAAAGGGCCATCTGAAAAAAGTGTAAAATCCAGAAAGGCAGGACAGGCCATGGAGAACTAGGAGCCTTGTTATGCTGGTGGGCGGGATGTAAATTGCCAACAGACACTCGGGAGAAGTGTATGGTGTTTCCTGAAACATCTAAAAAACAAAGCAACAGAGCCTAGGGCACTGCCACTTATGGTCCTATAGCTGAGGGAAATTAAAATCAAAAAGACACAGCCACCCCAAAGTTTGGGACGCCTCTTTTTACAAGAAACTCGTTTACAGTACAAGTTCAACATCGCAGAAAGTGAAAAATGGATAAAGAAGTTGTGGTATTTACTTACAAAGCAATATCACTCAGCAATGAAATCTGTGTCATCAGGCCCTTAGCAGCACAATGAGTGGATTCAGGTATGATGATTCTAACTGAAATAAGTCACACAGAAAAAGAAACATCATAAGATATCAGTAATACACGGAATGGAAACTTGGCTACACAGGAACTGAATTACAGAACAGAACAGGGTCTCAAACTTAGAAAACCAACTTATGCTTGCTTAAGGGGAAAGGTGAGTTGGGGTGCTGCATAAAACCAGAGATTGAAATGAGCACAGATAAAGTTCCTTAAGCCAAATATGGAATAGACAAGAGCTACTCCTTGCTCAACGAAATGGACTCAACACCGCATATTAAACGCCTAAGAATGTACCTGACTAGTAAGTATCTTAAAACCTATGGATTGCTATGTCTCCGAAAGAGAATCAAGCATGTGTACAGGGGCATAAACGCAGCAGTGATAGGATTGGAGAGGTTCGTGAGCAAATGAAGACCCTTTGAAGTCATATTGCATGGTACCCATTCCATGGGTTTCAACTACCCAGGTTTAAGGTATTCTTCCTTCAGCTAAAACATGCATGTGGAACCTAGAGTATGATCAACCATGTGATCGGGAGACGTGTTCAAGTATGTCTCAGTTTTCGTACCCTGGTACTCGGGTGCAACATTCCAGACGCTTTACTAACACTCTCCCCACTTGGAGAGTCAGTCCCTTTAACCTCCTGTTTGGCCCAGTTTGCAATTTCTGCGGAAGATGAACAGGAATAGCGAGAACCAATGAGAGGCTAGCTGGAGGTGTCTGGACGGGCAAATTTAACTCTCATTTCCCACCAGGAAGAGGAATTAACCAAAGGCTCAGCGTGCCGTGCCGGAACCAGATTAGGGCCTGAAGCCATGCTGCGGTGTTGCGGCCAGGTCACAAGAAAGCGAGTTGAAGAAAGGAGCTCAGGGGCACTGTAATTCACAAACCTGCAGAGTTATAAATGACAGCTATCGTCCAAAAATACACTGAAGTAAGGCTGCCAAGAGGACTTGAAAGCGGGGCAGAATTGCAGGAAACCGATTTCAGGAGGTAGACTGGAATTGCATTGAAAGCATAGGAAAAGAGGCAGGACGTCCACAATGATGCACTTGGCCAAAAAGGGCGTATGCGTTTTCTCCTGAATATATTCAGGAAAAAACGCATACGCCCATTTTGGCCAACCAAGCATGCTTGCAAAGGAAATCTGCACTACAATGAAGTCTCACTTCCCCCCGGTCAAAAGGGCCATCTGAAAAAAGTGTAAAATCCAGAAAGGCAGGACAGGCCATGGAGAACTTGGAGCCTTGTTATGCTGATGGGCGGGATGTAAATTGCCAACAACCACTCGGGAGAAGTGTATGGTGTTTCCTGAAACATCTAAAAAACAAAGCAACAGAACCTAGGGCACTTCCACTTATGGTCCTATAGCTTAGGGAAATTAAAATCAAAAAGACACAGCCACCCCAAAGTTTGGAACCGCTCTGTTTACAACAACCTCGTTTACAGTACAAGTTCAACATCGCAGAAAGTGAAAAATGGATAAAGAAGTTGTGGTATTTACTTACAAAGCAATATCACTCAGCAATGAAATCTGTGTCATCAGGCCCTTAGCAGCACAATGAGTGGATTCAGGTATGATGATTCTAACTGAAATAAGTCACACAGAAAAAGAAACATCATAAAATATCACTAATACACGGAATGTAAACTTGGCTACACAGGAACTGAATTCCAAAACAGAACAGGGTCTCAAATTTAGAAAACCAACTTATGCTTGCTTAAGGGGAAAGGTGAGTTGTGGTGCAGCATAAAACCAGAGATTGAAATGAGCACAGATAAAGTTCCTTAAGCCAAATATGGAATAGACAAGAGCTACTCCTTGCTCAACGAAATGGACTCAACACCCCATATTAAACGCCTAAGAATGTACCTGACTAGTAAGTATCTTAAAACCTATGGATTGCTATGTCTCCAAAAGAGAATCAAGCGTGTGTACAGGGGCATAAACGCAGCAGTGATAGGATTGGAGAGGTTCGGTGAGCAAATGAAGACCCTTTGAAGACATATTGCATGGTCCCCATTCCACGGGTCTCAACTCTCCAGGTTTAAGGTATTCTTCCTTCAGCTAAAACATGCATGTGGAACCCAGAGTATGATCAACCATGTGATCGGGAGACGTGTTCAAATATGTCTCAGTTTTCCTCCCCTGGTACTCGGGTGCAACATTCCAGACGCTTTACTAACACTCTCCCCACTTGGAGAGTCAGCGCCTTTAACCTCCTGTTTGGCCCAGTTTGCAATTTCTGCGGAAGATGAACAGGAATAGCGAGAACCAATGAGAGACTAGCTGGAGGTGTCTGGACGGGCAAATTTAACTCTCATTTCCCACCAGGAAGAGGAATTAACCAAAGGCTCAGCATGCCGTGCCGGAACCAGATTAGGGCCTGAAGCCATCCTGCGGTGTTGCGGCCAGCTCACAAGAAAGCGAGTTGAAGAAAGGAGCTCAGGGACACTGTAATTCACAAACCTGCAGAGTTATAAATGACAGCTATCGTCCAAAAATAGACTGAAGTAAGGCTGCCAAAAGGACTTGAAAGCGGGGCAGAATTGCAGGAAACCGATTTCAGGAGGTAGACTGGAATTGCATTGAAAGCATAGGAAAAGAGGCAGAACGTCCACAATGATGCACTTGGCCAAAAAGGGCATATTCATTTTTTCCTGAATATATTCAGGAAAAAACGCATACGCCCTTTTTGGCCAACCAAGCAAGCTTGCAAAGGAAATCTGCACTACAATGAAGTCTCACTTCCCCCCGGTCAAAAGGGCCATCTGAAAAAAGTGTAAAATCCAGAAAGGCAGGACAGGCCATGGAGAACTGGGAGCCTTGTTATGCTGATGGGCGGGATGTAAATTGCCAACAACCACTCGGGAGAAGTGTATGGTGTTTCCTGAAACATCTAAAAAGCAAAGCAACAGAACCTAGGGCACTTCCACTTATGGTCCTATAGCTTAGGGAAATTAAAATCAAAAAGACACAGCCACCCCAAAGTTTGCAACGGCTCTGTTTACAAGAACCTCGTTTACAGTACAAGTTCAACATCACAGAAAGTGAAAAATGGATAAAGACGTTGTGGTATTTACTTACAAAGCAATATCACTCAGCAATGAAATCTGTGTCATCAGGCCCTTAGCAGCACAATGAGTGGATTCAGGTATGATGATTCTAACTGAAATAAGTCACACAGAAAAAGAAACATCATAAGATATCAGTAATACACGGAATGTAAACTTGGCTACACAGGAACTGAATTACAGAACAGAACAGGGTCTCAAATTTAGAAAACCAACTTATGCTTGCTTAAGGGGAAAGGTGAGTTGGGGTGCTGCATAAAACCAGAGATTGAAATGAGCACAGATAAAGTTCCTTAAGTCAAATATGGCATAGACAAGAGCTACTCCTTGCTCAACGAAATGGACTCAACACCGCATATTAAACGCCTAAGAATGTACCTGACTAGTAAGTATCTTAAAACCTATGGATTGCTATGTCTCCGAAAGAGAATCAAGCATGTGTACAGGGGCATAAACGCAGCAGTGATAGGATTGGAGAGGTTCGGTGAGCAAATGAAGACCCTTTGAAGTCATATTGCATGGTACCCATTACACGGGTCTTAACTCTCCAGGTTTAAGGTATTCTTCCTTCAGCTAAAACATGCATGTGGAACCCAAGTATGATCAACCATGTGAACGGGAGACGTGTTCAAATATGTCTCAGTTTTCCTCCCCTGGTACTCGGGTGCAACATTCCAGACGCTTTACTAACACTCTCCCAAATTGGAGAGTCAATCCCTTCAACCTCCTGTTTGGCCCAGTTTGCAATTTCTGCGGAAGATGAACAGGAATAGCGAGAACCAATGAGAGACTAGCTGGAGGTGTCTGGACGGGCAAATTTAACTCTCATTTCCCACCAGGAAGAGGAATTAACCAAAGGCTCAGCGTGCCGTGCCGGAACCAGATTAGGGCCTGAAGCCATGCTGCGGTGTTGCGGCCAGGTCACAAGAAAGCGAGTTGAAGAAAGGAGCTCAGGGGCACTGTAATTCACAAACCTGCAGAGTTATAAATGACAGCTATCGTCCAAAAATAGACTGAAGTAAGGCTGCCAAGAGGACTTGAAAGCGGGGCAGAATTGCAGGAAACCGATTTCAGGAGGTAGACTGGAATTGCATTGAAAGCATAGGAAAAGAGGCAGAACGTCCACAATGATGCACTTGGCCAAAAAGGGCGTATGCGTTTTTTCCTGAATATATTCAGGAAAAAACGCATACGCCCTTTTTGGCCAACCAAGCAAGCTTGCAAAGGAAATCTGCACTACAATGAAGTCTCACTTCCCCCTGGTCAAAAGGGCCATCTGAAAGAAGTGTAAAATCCAGAAAGGCAGGACAGGCCATGGAGAACTGGGAGCCTTGTTATGCTGATGGGCGGGATGTAAATTGCCAACAGACACTAGGGAGAAGTGTATGGTGTTTCCTGAAACATCTAAAAAACAAAGCAACAGAGCCTAGGGCACTTCCACTTATGGTCCTATAGCTTAGGGAAATTAAAATCAAAAAGACACAGCCACCCCAAAGTTTGGGACGCCTCTGTTTACAAGAACCTCGTTTACGGTACAAGTTCAATATCACAGAAAGTGAAAAATGGATAAAGAACTTGTGGTACTTACGTACAATGCAGTATCACTCAGCAGTGAAATCTATGTCATCAGGCCCGTAGCAGCATAATGAGTGGATTCAGGTACGATGATTCTAACTGAAATAAGTCACACAGAAAAAGAAACATCATAAGATATCACTAATACACGGAATGTAAACTTGGCTACACAGGAACTGAATTCCAAAACAGAACAGGGTCTCAAATTTAGAAAACCAACTTATGCTTGCTTAAGGGGAAAGGAGAGTTGGGGTGCTGCATAAAACCAGAGATTGAAATGAGAACAGATAAAGTTCCTTAAGCCAAATATGGAATAGACAAGAGCTACTCCTTGCTCAACGAAATGGACTCAAAACCCCATATTAAACGCCTAAGAATGTACCTGACTAGTAAGTATCTTAAAACCTATGGATTGCTATGTCTCCAAAAGAGAATCAAGCGTGTGTACAGGGGCATAAACGCAGCAGTGATAGGATTGGAGAGGTTCGGTGAGCAAATGAAGACCGTTTGAAGTCATATTGCATGGTACCCATTCCAAGGGTCTCAACTCTCCAGGTTTAAGGTATTCTTCCTTCAGCTAAAACATGCATGTGGAACCCAGAGTATGATCAACCGTGTGAATGGGAGACGTGTTCAAATATGTCTCAGTTTTCCTCCCCTGGTACTCTGGTGCAACATTCCAGACGCTTTACTAACACTCTCCCCACTTGGAGAGTCAGCGCCTTTAACGTCCTGTTTGGCCCAGTTTGCAATTTCTGCGGAAGATGAACAGGAATAGGGAGAACCAATGAGAGACTAGCTGGAGGTGTCTGAACGGGCAAATTTAAGTCTCATTTCCCACCAGGAAGAGGAAATAACCAAAGGCTCAGCATGCCGTGCCGGAACCAGATTATGGCCTGAAGCCGTCCTGCGGTGTTGCGGCCAGCTCACAAGAAAGCGAGTTGAAGAAAGGAGCTCAGGGACACTGTAATTCACAAACCTGCAGAGTTATAAATGACAGCTATCGTCCAAAAATATACTGAAGTAAGGCTGCCAAGAGGACTTGAAAGCAGGGCAGAATTGCAGGAAACCGATTTCAGGAGGTAGACTGGAATTGCATTGAAAGCATAGGAAAAGAGGCAGAACGTCCACAATGATGCACTTGGCCAAAAAGGGCGTATGCGTTTTTTCCTGAATATATTCAGGAAAAAACGCATACGCGCTTTTTGGCCAACCAAGCAAGCTTGCAAAGGAAATCTGCACTACAATGAAGTCTCACTTTCCCCCAGTCAAAAGGGCCATCTGAAAAAAGTGTAAAATCCAGAAAGGCAGGACAGGCCATGGAGAACTGGGAGCATTGTTATGCTGATGGGCGGGATGTAAATTGCCAACAGACACTCTGGAGAAGTGTATGGTGTTTCCTGAAACATCTAAAAAACAAAGCAACAGAGCCTAGGGCACTTCCACTTATGGTCCTATAGCTTAGGGAAATTAAAATCAAAAAGACACAGCCACCCCAACGTTTGGGACGCCTCTGTTTAGAAGAACCTCGTTTACAGTACAAGTTCAACATCGCAGAAAGTGAAAAATGGATAAAGAAGTTGTGGTATTTACTTACAAAGCAATATCACTCAGCAATGAAATCTGTGTCATAAGGCCCTTAGCAGCACAATGAGTGGATTCAGGTATGATGATTCTAACTGAAATAAGTCACACAGAAAAAGAAACATCATAAGATATCAGTAATACACAGAATGTAAACTTGGCTACACAGGAACTGAATTACAGAACAGAACAGGGTCTCAAATTTAGAAAACCAACTTATGCTTGCTTAAGGGTAAAGGTGAGTTGGGGTGCTGCATAAAACCAGAGATTGAAATGAGCACAGATAAAGTTCCTTAAGTCAAATATGGAATAGACAAGAGCTACTCCTTGCTCAACGAAATGGACTCAACACCGCATATTAAACGCCTAAGAATGTACCTGACTAGTAAGTATCGTAAAACCTATGGATTGCTATGTCTCCAAAAGAGAATCAAGCATGTGTACAGGGGCATAAACGCAGCAGTGATAGGATTGGAGAGGTTCGGTGAGCAAATGAAGACCCTTTGAAGTCATATTGCATGGTACCCATTACACGGGTCTCAACTACCCAGGTTTTAGGTATTCTTCCTTCAGCCAAAAAATGCATGTGGAACCCAAGTATGATCAACCATGTGAACGGGAGACGTGTTCAAATATGTCTCAGTTTTCCTCCCCTGGTACTCGGGTGCAACATTCCAGACGCTTTACTAACACTCTCCCCACTTGGAGAGTCAGCGCCTTTAACCTCCTGTTTGGCCCAGTTTGCAATTTCTGCGGAAGATGAACAGGAATAGCGAGAACCAATGAGAGACTAGCTGGAGGTGTCTGGATGGGCAAATTTAACTCTCATTTCCCACCAGGAAGAGGAATTAACCAAAGGCTCAGCGTGCCGTGCCGGAACCAGATTATGGCCTGAAGCCATGCTGCGGTGTTGCGGCCAGGTCACAAGAAAGCGAGTTGAAGAAAGGAGCTCAGGGGCACTGTAATTCACAAACCTGCAGAGTTATAAATGACAGCTATCGTCCAAAAATAGACTGAAGTAAGGTTGCCAAGAGGACTTGAAAGCGGGGCAGAATTGCAGGAAACCGATTTCAGGAGGTAGACTGGAATTGCATTGAAAGCATAGGAAAAGAGACAGAACGTCCACAATGATGCACTTGGCCAAAAAGGGCGTATGCGTTTTTTCCTGAATATATTCAGGAAAAAACGCATACGCGCTTTTTGGCCAACCAAGCAAGCTTGCAAAGGAAATCTGCACTACAATGAAGTCTCACTTCCCCCCGGTCAAAAAGGCCATCTGGAAAAAGTGTAAAATCCAGAAAGGCAGGACAGGCCATGGAGAACTGGGAGCCTTGTTATGCTGATGGGCGGGATGTAAATTGCCAACAGACACTTGGGAGAAGTGTATGGTGTTTCCTGAAACATCTAAAAAACAAAGCAACAGAGCCTACGGCACTGCCACTTATGGTCCTATAGCTTAGGGAAATTAAAATCAAAAAGACACAGCCACCCCAACGTTTGGGACGCCTCTGCTTACAAGAACCTCATTTACAGTACAAGTTCAACATCGCAGAAAGTGAAAAATGGATAAAGAAGTTGTGGTATTTACTTACAAAGCAATATCACTCAGCAATGAAATCTGTGTCATCAGGCCCTTAGCAGCACAATGAGTGGATTCAGGTATGATGATTCTAACTGAAATAAGTCACACAGAAAAAGAAACATCATAAGATATCAGTAATACACGGAATGTAAACTTGGCTACACAGGAACTGAATTACAGAACAGAACAGGGTCTCAAATTTAGAAAACCAACTTATGCTTGCTTAAGGGTAAAGGTGAGTTGGGGTGCTGCATAAAACCAGAGATTGAAATGAGCACAGATAAAGTTCCTTAAGTCAAATATGGAATAGACAAGAGCTACTCCTTGCTCAACGAAATGGACTCAACACCGCATATTAAACGCCTAAGAATGTACCTGACTAGTAAGTATCGTAAAACCTATGGATTGCTATGTCTCCAAAAGAGAATCAAGGATGTGTACAGGGGCATAAACGCAGCAGTGATAGGATTGGAGAGGTTCGGTGAGCAAATGAAGACCCTTTGAAATCATATTGCATGGTACCCATTACACGGGTCTCAACTACACAGGTTTTAGGTATTCTTCCTTCAGCTAAAACATGCATGTGGAACCCAAGTATGATCAACCATGTGAACGGGAGACGTGTTCAAATATGTCTCAGTTTTCCTCCCCTGGTACTCGGGTGCAACATTCCAGATGCTTTACTAACACTCTCCCCACTTGGAGAGTCAGTCCCTTTAACCTCCTGTTTGGCCCAGTTTGCAATTTCTGCGGAAGATGAACAGGAATAGCGAGAACCAATGAGAGGCTAGCTGGAGGTGTCTGGACGGGCAAATTTAACTCTCATTTCCCACCAGGAAGAGGAAATAACCAAAGGCTCAGCGTGCCGTACCGGAACCAGATTAGGGCCTGAAGCCATCCTGCGGTGTTGCGGCCAGCTCAAAAGAAAGCGAGTTGAAGAAAGGAGCTCAGGGGCACTGTAATTCACAAACCTGCAGAGTTATAAATGACAGCTATCGTCCAAAAATAGACTGAAGTAAGGCTGCCAAGAGGACTTGAAAGCGGGGCAGAATTGCAGGAAACCGATTTCAGGAGGTAGACTGGAATTGCATTGAAAGCATAGGAAAAGAGGCAGAACGTCCACAATGATGCACTTGGCCAAAAAGGGCGTATGCGTTTTTTCCTGAATATATTCAGGAAAAAACGCATACGCCCTTTTTGGCCAACCAAGCAAGCTTGCAAAGGAAATCTGCACTACAATGAAGTCTCACTTCCCCCCGATCAAAAGGGCCATCTGAAAAAAGTGTAAAATCCAGAAAGGCAGGACAGGCCATGGAGAACTGGGAGCCTTGTTATGCTGATGGGCGGGATGTAAATTGCCAACAACCACTCGGGAGAAGTGTATGGTGTTTCCTGAAACATCTAAAAAACAAAGCAACAGAACCTAGGGCACTTCCACTTATGGTCCTATAGCTTAGGGAAATTAAAATCAAAAAGACACAGCCACCCCAAAGTTTGGGACGCCTCTGTTTACAAGAACCTCGTTTACAGTACAAGTTCAACATCGCAGAAAGTGAAAAATGGATAAAGAAGTTGTGGTATTTACTTACAAAGCAATATCACTCAGCAATGAAATCTGTGTCATCAGGCCCTTAGCAGCACAATGAGTGGATTCAGGTATGATGATTCTAACTGAAATAAGTCACACAGAAAAAGAAACATCATAAGATATCAGTAATACACGGAACGTAAACTTGGCTACACAGGAACTGAATTACAGAACAGAACAGGGTCTCAAATTTAGAAAACCAACTTATGCTTGCTTAAGGGGAAAGGTGAGTTGGGGTGCTGCATAAAACCAGAGATTGAAATGAGAACAGATAAAGTTCCTTAAGCCAAATATGGAATAGACAAGAGCTACTCCTTGCTCAACGAAATGGACTCAAAACCCCATATTAAACGCCTAAGAATGTACCTGACTAGTAAGTATCTTAAAACCTATGGATTGCTATGTCTCCAAAAGAGAATCAAGCATGTGTACAGGGGCATAAACGCAGCAGTGATAGGATTGGAGAGGTTCGGTGAGCAAATGAAGACCGTTTGAAGTCATATTGCATGGTACCCATTCCAAGGGTCTCAACTCTCCAGGTTTAAGGCATTCTTCCTTCAGCTAAAACATGCATGTGGAACCCAGAGTATGATCAACCGTGTGAACGGGAGACGTGTTCAAATATGTCTCAGTTTTCCTCCCCTGGTTCTTGGGTGCAACATTCCAGACGCTTTACTAACACTCTCCCCACTTAGAGAGTCAGCGCCTTTAACCTCCTGTTTGGCCCAGTTTGCAACTTCTGCGGAAGATGAACAGGAATAGGGAGAACCAATGAGAGACTAGCTGGAGGTGTCTGAACGGGCATATTTAACTCTCATTTCCCACCAGGAAGAGGAAATAACCAAAGGCTCAGCATGCCGTGCCGGAACCAGATTATGGCCTGAAGCCGTCCTGCGGTGTTGCGGCCAGCTCACAAGAAAGCGAGTTGAAGTAAGGAGCTCAGGGACACTGTAATTCACAAACCTGCAGAGTTATAAATGACAGCTATCGTCCAAAAATATACTGAAGTAAGGCTGCCAAGAGGACTTGAAAGCAGGGCAGAATTGCAGGAAACCGATTTCAGGAGGTAGACTGGAATTGCATTGAAAGCATAGGAAAAGAGGCAGAACGTCCACAATGATGCACTTGGCCAAAAAGGGCGTATGCGTTTTTTCCTGAATATATTCAGGAAAAAACGCATACGCGCTTTTTGGCCAACCAAGCAAGCTTGCAAAGGAAATCTGCACTACAATGAAGTCTCACTTTCCCCCAGTCAAAAGGGCCATCTGAAAAAAGTGTAAAATCCAGAAAGGCAGGACAGGCCATGGAGAACTGGGAGCCTTGTTATGCTGATGGGCGGGATGTAAATTGCCAACAGACACTCTGGAGAAGTGTATGGTGGTTCCTGAAACATCTAAAAAACAAAGCAACAGAGCCTAGGGCACTTCCACTTATGGTCCTATAGCTTAGGGAAATTAAAATCAAAAAGACACAGCCACCCCAACGTTTGGGACGCCTCTGTTTAGAAGAACCTCGTTTACAGTACAAGTTCAACATCGCAGAAAGTGAAAAATGGATAAAGAAGTTGTGGTATTTACTTACAAAGCAATATCACTCAGCAATGAAATCTGTGTCATAAGGCCCTTAGCAGCACAATGAGTGGATTCAGGTATGATGATTCTAACTGAAATAAGTCACACAGAAAAAGAAACATCATAAGATATCAGTAATACACAGAATGTAAACTTGGCTACACAGGAACTGAATTACAGAACAGAACAGGGTCTCAAATTTAGAAAACCAACTTATGCTTGCTTAAGGGTAAAGGTGAGTTGGGGTGCTGCATAAAACCAGAGATTGAAATGAGCACAGATAAACTTCCTTAAGTCAAATATGGCATAGACAAGAGCTACTCCTTGCTCAACGAAATGGACTCAACACCGCATATTAAACGCCTAAGAATGTACCTGACTAGTAAGTATCTTAAAACCTATGGATTGCTATGTCTCCGAAAGAGAATCAAGCATGTGTACAGGGGCATAAACGCAGCAGTGATAGGATTGGAGAGGTTCGGTGAGCAAATGAAGACCCTTTGAAGTCATATTGCATGGTACCCATTCCACGGGTCTTAACTCTCCAGGTTTAAGGTATTCTTCCTTCAGCTAAAACATGCATGTGGAACCTAGAGTATGATCAACCATGTGATCGGGAGACGTGTTCAAATATGTCTCAGTTTTCGTACCCTGGTACTCGGGTGCAACATTCCAGACGCTTTACTAACACTCTTCCGACTTGGAGAGTCAGTCCCTTTAACCTCCTGTTTGGCCCAGTTTGCAATTTCTGCGGAAGATGAACAGGAATAGCGAGAACCAATGAGAGGCTAGCTGGAGGTGTCTGGACGGGCAAATTTAACTCTCATTTCCCACCAGGAAGAGGAAATAACCAAAGGCTCAGCGTGCCGTACCGGAACCAGATTAGGGCCTGAAGCCATCCTGCGGTGTTGCGGCCAGCTCAAAAGAAAGCGAGTTGAAGAAAGGAGCTCAGGGGCACTGTAATTCACAAACCTGCAGAGTTATAAATGACAGCTATCGTCCAAAAATAGACTGAAGTAAGGCTGCCAAGAGGACTTGAAAGCGGGGCAGAATTGCAGGAAACCGATTTCAGGAGGTAGACTGGAATTGCATTGAAAGCATAGGAAAAGAGGCAGAACGTCCACAATGATGCACTTGGCCAAAAAGGGCGTATGCGTTTTTTCCTGAATATATTCAGGAAAAAACGCATACGCCCTTTTTGGCCAACCAAGCAAGCTTGCAAAGGAAATCTGCACTACAATGAAGTCTCACTTCCCCCCGGTCAAAAGGGCCATCTGAAAAAAGTGTAAAATCCAGAAAGGCAGGACAGGCCATGGAGAACTGGGAGCCTTGTTATGCTGATGGGCGGGATGTAAATTGCCAACAACCACTCGGGAGAAGTGTATGGTGTTTCCTGAAACATCTAAAAAACAAAGCAACAGAACCTAGGGCACTTCCACTTATGGTCCTATAGCTTAGGGAAATTAAAATCAAAAAGACACAGCCACCCCAAAGTTTGGGACGCCTCTGTTTACAAGAACCTCGTTTACAGTACAAGTTCAACATCGCAGAAAGTGAAAAATGGATAAATAAGTTGTGGTATTTACTTACAAAGCAATATCACTCAGCAATGAAATCTGTGTCATCAGGCCCTTAGCAGCACAATGAGTGGATTCAGGTATGATGATTCTAACTGAAATAAGTCACACAGAAAAAGAAACATCATAAGATATCAGTAATACACGGAACGTAAACTTGGCTACACAGGAACTGAATTACAGAACAGAACAGGGTCTCAAATTTAGAAAACCAACTTATGCTTGCTTAAGGGTAAAGGTGAGTTGGGGTGCTGCATAAAACCAGAGATTGAAATGAGCACAGATAAAGTTCCTTAAGTCAAATATGGAATAGACAAGAGCTACTCCTTGCTCAACGAAATGGACTCAACACCACATATTAAACGCCTAAGAATGTACCTGACTAGTATGTATCTTAAAACCTATGGATTGCTATGACTCCGAAAGAGAATCAAGCATGTGTACAGGGGCATAAACGCAGCAGTGATAGGATTGGAGAGGTTCGGTGAGCAAATGAAGACCCTTTGAAGTCATATTGCATGGTACCCATTCCACGGGTCTTAACTCTCCAGGTTTAAGGTATTCTTCCTTCAGCTAAAACATGCATGTGGAACCCAAGTATGATGAACCATATGAACGGGAGACGTGTTCAAATATGTCTCAGTTTTCCTCCCCTGGTACTCGGGTGCAACATTCCAGATGCTTTACTAACACTCTCCCCACTTGGAGAGTCAGCGCCTTTTACCTCCTCTTTGGCCCAGTTTGCAATTTCTGCGGAAGATGAACAGGAATAGCGAGAACCAATGAGAGACTAGCTGGAGGTGTCTGGACGGGCAAATTTAACTCTCATTTCCCACCAGGAAGAGGAATTAACCAAAGGCTCAGCGTGCCGTGCCGGAACCAGATTAGGGCCTGAAGCCATGCTGCGGTGTTGCGGCCAGGTCACAAGAAAGCGAGTTGAAGAAAGGAGCTCAGGGGCACTGTAATTCACAAACCTGCAGAGTTATAAATGACAGCTATCGTCCAAAAATAGACTGAAGTAAGGCTGCCAAGAGGACTTGAAAGCGGGGCAGAATTGCAGGAAACCGATTTCAGGAGGTAGACTGGAATTGCATTGAAAGCATAGGAAAAGAGGCAGAACGTCCACAATGATGCACTTGGCCAAAAAGGGCGTATGCGTTTTTTCCTGAATATATTCAGGAAAAAACGCATACGCCCTTTTTGGCCAACCAAGCAAGCTTGCAAAGGAAATCTGCACTACAATGAAGTCTCACTTCCCCCTGGTGAAAAGGGCCATCTGAAAGAAGTGTAAAATCCAGAAAGGCAGGACAGGCCATGGAGAACTGGGAGCCTTGTTATGCTGATGGGCGGGATGTAAATTGCCAACAGACACTAGGGAGAAGTGTATGGTGTTTCCTGAAACATCTAAAAAAC
Organism: Stenella coeruleoalba; assembly: GCF_951394435.1. Taxonomy (NCBI): domain Eukaryota; kingdom Metazoa; phylum Chordata; class Mammalia; order Artiodactyla; family Delphinidae; genus Stenella; species Stenella coeruleoalba. The sequence continues at coordinate 3,306,851 of NW_027646159.1, read as the reverse complement.
AAAGCAACAGAGCCTAGGGCACTTCCACTTATGGTCCTATAGCTTAGGGAAATTAAAATCAAAAAGACACAGCCACCCCAAAGTTTGGGACGCCTCTGTTTACAAGAACCTCGTTTACGGTACAAGTTCAATATCACAGAAAGTGAAAAATGGATAAAGAAGTTGTGGTACTTACGTACAATGCAGTATCACTCAGCAGTGAAATCTATGTCATCAGGCCCGTAGCAGCATAATGAGTGGATTCAGGTACGATGATTCTAACTGAAATAAGTCACACAGAAAAAGAAACATCATAAGATATCACTAATACACGGAATGTAAACTTGGCTACACAGGAACTGAATTCCAAAACAGAACAGGGTCTCAAATTTAGCAAACCAACTTATGCTTGCTTAAGGGGAAAGGTGAGTTGGGGTGCTGCATAAAACCAGAGATTGAAATGAGAACAGATAAAGTTCCTTAAGCCAAATATGGAATAGACAAGAGCTACTCCTTGCTCAACGAAATGGACTCAAAACCCCATATTAAACGCCTAAGAATGTACCTGACTAGTAAGTATCTTAAAACCTATGGATTGCTATGTCTCCAAAAGAGAATCAAGCGTGTGTACAGGGGCATAAACGCAGCAGTGATAGGACTGGAGAGGTTCGGTGAGCAAATGAAGACCGTTTGAAGTCATATTGCATGGTACCCATTCCAAGGGTCTCAACTCTCCAGGTTTAAGGCATTCTTCCTTCAGCTAAAACATGCATGTGGAACCCAGAGTATGATCAACCGTGTGAACGGGAGACGTGTTCAAATATGTCTCAGTTTTCCTCCCCTGGTTCTTGGGTGCAACATTCCAGACGCTTTACTAACACTCTCCCCACTTAGAGAGTCATCGCCTTTAACCTCCTGTTTGGCCCAGTTTGCAACTTCTGCGGAAGATGAACAGGAATAGGGAGAACCAATGAGAGACTAGCTGGAGGTGTCTGAACGGGCAAATTTAACTCTCATTTCCCACCAGGAAGAGGAAATAACCAAAGGCTCAGCATGCCGTGCCGGAACCAGATTATGGCCTGAAGCCGTCCTGCGGTGTTGCGGCCAGCTCACAAGAAAGCGAGTTGAAGAAAGGAGCTCAGGGACACTGTAATTCACAAACCTGCAGAGTTATAAATGACAGCTATCGTCCAAAAATATACTGAAGTAAGGCTGCCAAGAGGACTTGAAAGCAGGGCAGAATTGCAGGAAACCGATTTCAGGAGGTAGACTGGAATTGCATTGAAAGCATAGGAAAAGAGGCAGAACGTCCACAATGATGCACTTGGCCAAAAAGGGCGTATGCGTTTTTTCCTGAATATATTCAGGAAAAAACGCATACGCGCTTTTTGGCCAACCAAGCAAGCTTGCAAAGGAAATCTGCACTACAATGAAGTCTCACTTTCCCCCAGTCAAAAGGGCCATCTGAAAAAAGTGTAAAATCCAGAAAGGCAGGACAGGCCATGGAGAACTGGGAGCCTTGTTATGCTGATGGGCGGGATGTAAATTGCCAACAGACACTCTGGAGAAGTGTATGGTGTTTCCTGAAACATCTAAAAAACAAAGCAACAGAGCCTAGGGCACTTCCACTTATGGTCCTATAGCTTAGGGAAATTAAAATCAAAAAGACACAGCCACCCCAACGTTTGGGACGCCTCTGTTTAGAAGAACCTCGTTTACAGTACAAGTTCAACATCGCAGAAAGTGAAAAATGGATAAAGAAGTTGTGGTATTTACTTACAAAGCAATATCACTCAGCAATGAAATCTGTGTCATAAGGCCCTTAGCAGCACAATGAGTGGATTCAGGTATGATGATTCTAACTGAAATAAGTCACACAGAAAAAGAAACATCATAAGATATCAATAATACACAGAATGTAAACTTGGCTACACAGGAACTGAATTACAGAACAGAACAGGGTCTCAAATTTAGAAAACCAACTTATGCTTGCTTAAGGGTAAAGGTGAGTTGGGGTGCTGCATAAAACCAGAGATTGAAATGAGCACAGATAAAGTTCCTTAAGTCAAATAGGGCATAGACAAGAGCTACTCCTTGCTCAACGAAATGGACTCAAAACCGCATATTAAACGCCTAAGAATGTACCTGACTAGTAAGTATCTTAAAACCTATGGATTGCTATGTCTCCGAAAGAGAATCAAGCATGTGTACAGGGGCATAAACGCAGCAGTGATAGGATTGGAGAGGTTCGGTGAGCAAATGAAGACCCTTTGAAGTCATATTGCATGGTACCCATTACACGGGTCTTAACTCTCCAGGTTTAAGGTATTCTTCCTTCAGCTAAAACATGCATGTGGAACCCAAGTATGATGAACCATGTGAACGGGAGATGTGTTCAAATATGTCTCAGTTTTCCTCCCGTGGTACTCGGGTGCAACATTCCAGACGCTTTACTAACACTCTCCCAAATTGGAGAGTCAATCCCTTTAACCTCCTGTTTGGCCCAGTTTGCAATTTCTGTGGAAGATGAACAGGAATAGCGAGAACCAATGAGAGACTAGCTGGAGGTGTCTGGACGGGCAAATTTAACTCTCATTTCCCACCAGGAAGAGGAATTAACCAAAGGCTCAGCGTGCCGTGCCGGAACCAGATTAGGGCCTGAAGCCATGCTGCGGTGTTGCGGCCAGGTCACAAGAAAGCGAGTTGAAGAAAGGAGCTCAGGGGCACTGTAATTCACAAACCTGCAGAGTTATAAATGACAGCTATCGTCCAAAAATAGACTGAAGTAAGGCTGCCAAGAGGACTTGAAAGCGGGGCAGAATTGCAGGAAACCGATTTCAGGAGGTAGACAGGAATTGCATTGAAAGCATAGGAAAAGAGGCAGAACGTCCACAATGATGCACTTGGCCAAAAAGGGCGTATGCGTTTTTTCCTGAATATATTCAGGAAAAAACGCATACGCCCTTTTTGGCCAACCAAGCAAGCTTGCAAAGGAAATCTGCACTACAATGAAGTCTCACTTCCCCCTGGTCAAAAGGGCCATCTGAAAGAAGTGTAAAATCCAGAAAGGCAGGACAGGCCATGGAGAACTGGGAGCCTTGTTATGCTGATGGGCGGGATGTAAATTGCCAACAGACACTAGGGAGAAGTGTATGGTGTTTCCTGAAACATCTAAAAAACAAAGCAACAGAGCCTAGGGCACTTCCACTTATGGTCCTATAGCTTAGGGAAATTAAAATCAAAAAGACACAGCCACCCCAAAGTTTGGGACGCCTCTGTTTACAAGAACCTCATTTACCGTACAAGTTCAATATCACAGAAAGTGAAAAATGGATAAAGAACTTGTGGTACTTACGTACAATGCAGTATCACTCAGCAGTGAAATCTATGTCATCAGGCCCGTAGCAGCATAATGAGTGGATTCAGGTACGATGATTCTAACTGAAATAAGTCACACAGAAAAAGAAACATCATAAGATATCACTAATACACGGAATGTAAACTTGGCTACACAGGAACTGAATTCCAAAACAGAACAGGGTCTCAAATTTAGCAAACCAACTTATGCTTGCTTAAGGGGAAAGGTGAGTTGGGGTGCTGCATAAAACCAGAGATTGAAATGAGCACAGATAAAGTTCCTTAAGCCAAATATGGAATAGACAAGAGCTACTCCTTGCTCAACGAAATGGACTCAAAACCCCATATTAAACGCCTAAGAATGTACCTGACTAGTAAGTATCTTAAAACCTATGGATTGCTATGTCTCCAAAAGAGAATCAAGCGTGTGTACAGGGGCATAAACGCAGCAGTGATAGGATTGGAGAGGTTCGGTGAGCAAATGAAGACCGTTTGAAGTCATATTGCATGGTACCCATTCCAAGGGTCTCAACTCTCCAGGTTTAAGGTATTCTTCCTTCAGCTAAAACATGCATGTGGAACCCAGAGTATGATCAACCGTGTGAATGGGAGACGTGTTCAAATATGTCTCAGTTTTCCTCCCCTGGTACTCGGGTGCAACATTCCAGACGCTTTACTAACACTCTCCCCACTTGGAGAGTCAGCGTCTTTAACGTCCTGTTTGGCCCAGTTTGCAATTTCTGCGGAAGATGAACAGGAATAGGGAGAACCAATGAGAGACTAGCTGGAGGTGTCTGAACGGGCAAATTTAAGTCTCATTTCCCACCAGAAAGAGGAAATAACCAAAGGCTCAGCATGCCGTGCCGGAACCAGATTATGGCCTGAAGCCGTCCTGCGGTGTTGAGGCCAGCTCACAAGAAAGCGAGTTGAAGAAAGGAGCTCAGGGACACTGTAATTCACAAACCTGCAGAGTTATAAATGACAGCTATCGTCCAAAAATATACTGAAGTAAGGCTGCCAAGAGGACTTGAAAGCAGGGCAGAATTGCAGGAAACCGATTTCAGGAGGTAGACTGGAATTGCATTGAAAGCATAGGAAAAGAGGCAGAACGTCCACAATGATGCACTTGGCCAAAAAGGGCGTATGCGTTTTTTCCTGAATATATTCAGGAAAAAACGCATACGCGCTTTTTGGCCAACCAAGCAAGCTTGCAAAGGAAATCTGCACTACAATGAAGTCTCACTTTCCCCCAGTCAAAAGGGCCATCTGAAAAAAGTGTAAAATCCAGAAAGGCAGGACAGGCCATGGAGAACTGGGAGCCTTGTTATGCTGATGGGCGGGATGTAAATTGCCAACAGACACTCTGGAGAAGTGTATGGTGTTTCCTGAAACATCTAAAAAACAAAGCAACAGAGCCTAGGGCACTTCCACTTATGGTCCTATAGCTTAGGGAAATTAAAATCAAAAAGACACAGCCACCCCAACGTTTGGGACGCCTCTGTTTAGAAGAACCTCGTTTACAGTACAAGTTCAACATCGCAGAAAGTGAAAAATGGATAAAGAAGTTGTGGTATTTACTTACAAAGCAATATCACTCAGCAATGAAATCTGTGTCATCAGGCCCTTAGCAGCACAATGAGTGGATTCAGGTATGATGATTCTAACTGAAATAAGTCACACAGAAAAAGAAACATCATAAGATATCAGTAATACACGGAATGTAAACTTGGCTACACAGGAACTGAATTACAGAACAGAACAGGGTCTCAAATTTAGAAAACCAACTTATGCTTGCTTAAGGGTAAAGGTGAGTTGGGGTGCTGCATAAAACCAGAGATTGAAATGAGCACAGATAAAGTTCCTTAAGTCAAATATGGAATAGACAAGAGCTACTCCTTGCTCAACGAAATGGACTCAACACCGCATATTAAACGCCTAAGAATGTACCTGACTAGTAAGTATCGTAAAACCTATGGATTGCTATGTCTCCAAAAGAGAATCAAGGATGTGTACAGGGGCATAAACGCAGCAGTGATAGGATTGGAGAGGTTCGGTGAGCAAATGAAGACCCTTTGAAATCATATTGCATGGTACCCATTACACGGGTCTCAACTACACAGGTTTTAGGTATTCTTCCTTCAGCTAAAACATGCATGTGGAACCCAAGTATGATCAACCATGTGAACGGGAGACGTGTTCAAATATGTCTCAGTTTTCCTCCCCTGGTACTCGGGTGCAACATTCCAGATGCTTTACTAACACTCTCCCCACTTGGAGAGTCAGCGCCTTTAACCTCCTGTTTGGCCCAGTTTGCAATTTCTGCGGAAGATGAACAGGAATAGCGAGAACCAATGAGAGGCTAGCTGGAGGTGTCTGGACGGGCAAATTTAACTCTCATTTCCCACCAGGAAGAGGAAATAACCAAAGGCTCAGCGTGCCGTACCGGAACCAGATTAGGGCCTGAAGCCATCCTGCGGTGTTGCGGCCAGCTCAAAAGAAAGCGAGTTGAAGAAAGGAGCTCAGGGGCACTGTAATTCACAAACCTGCAGAGTTATAAATGACAGCTATCGTCCAAAAATAGACTGAAGTAAGGCTGCCAAGAGGACTTGAAAGCGGGGCAGAATTGCAGGAAACCGATTTCAGGAGGTAGACTGGAATTGCATTGAAAGCATAGGAAAAGAGGCAGAACGTCCACAATGATGCACTTGGCCAAAAAGGGCGTATGCGTTTTTTCCTGAATATATTCAGGAAAAAACGCATACGCCCTTTTTGGCCAACCAAGCAAGCTTGCAAAGGAAATCTGCACTACAATGAAGTCTCACTTCCCCCCGGTCAAAAGGGCCATCTGAAAAAAGTGTAAAATCCAGAAAGGCAGGACAGGCCATGGAGAACTGGGAGCCTTGTTATGCTGATGGGCGGGATGTAAATTGCCAACAACCACTCGGGAGAAGTGTATGGTGTTTCCTGAAACATCTAAAAAACAAAGCAACAGAACCTAGGGCACTTCCACTTATGGTCCTATAGCTTAGGGAAATTAAAATCAAAAAGACACAGCCACCCCAAAGTTTGGAACGGCTCTGTTTACAAGAACCTCGTTTACAGTACAAGTTCAACATCGCAGAAAGTGAAAAATGGATAAAGAAGTTGTGGTATTTACTTACAAAGCAATATCACTCAGCAATGAAATCTGTGTCATCAGGCCCTTAGCAGCACAATGAGTGGATTCAGGTATGATGATTCTAACTGAAATAAGTCACACAGAAAAAGAAACATCATAAGATATCAGTAATACACGGAACGTAAACTTGGCTACACAGGAACTGAATTACAGAACAGAACAGGGTCTCAAATTTAGAAAACCAACTTATGCTTGCTTAAGGGGAAAGGTGAGTTCGGGTGCTGCATAAAACCAGAGATTGAAATGAGCACAGATAAAGTTCCTTAAGTCAAATATGGAATAGACAAGAGCTACTCCTTGCTCAACGAAATGCACTCAACACCGCATATTAAACGCCTAAGAATGTACCTGACTAGTATGTATCTTAAAACCTATGGATTGCTATGACTCCGAAAGAGAATCAAGCATGTGTACAGGGGCATAAACGCAGCAGTGATAGGATTGGAGAGGTTCGGTGAGCAAATGAAGACCCTTTGAAGTCATATTGCATGGTACCCATTCCACGGGTCTTAACTCTCCAGGTTTAAGGTATTCTTCCTTCAGCTAAAACATGCATGTGGAACCCAAGTATGATGAACCATATGAACGGGAGACGTGTTCAAATATGTCTCAGTTTTCCTCCCCTGGTACTGGGGTGCAACATTCCAGATGCTTTACTAACACTCTCCCCACTTGGAGAGTCAGCGCCTTTTACCTCCTCTTTGGCCCAGTTTGCAATTTCTGCGGAAGATGAACAGGAATAGCGAGAACCAATGAGAGACTAGCTGGAGGTGTCTGGACGGGCAAATTTAACTCTCATTTCCCACCAGGAAGAGGAAATAACCAAAGGCTCAGCGTGCCGTGCCGGAACCAGATTAGGGCCTGAAGCCATCCTGCGGTGTTGCGGCCAGGTCACAAGAAAGCAAGTTGAAGAAAGGAGCTCAGGGGCACTGTAATTCACAAACCTGCAGAGTTATAAATGACAGCTATCGTCCAAAAATACACTGAAGTAAGGCTGCCAAGAGGACTTGAAAGCGGGGCAGAATTGCAGGAAACCGATTTCAGGAGGTAGACTGGAATTGCATTGAAAGCATAGGAAAAGAGGCAGAACGTCCACAATGATGCACTTGGCCAAAAAGGGCGTATGCGTTTTTTCCTGAATATATTCAGGAAAAAACGCATACGCCCTTTTTGGCCAACCAAGCAAGCTTGCAAAGGAAATCTGCACTACAATGAAGTCTCACTTCCCCCCGGTCAAAAGGGCCATCTGAAAAAAGTGTAAAATCCAGAGAGGCAGGACAGGCCATGGAGAACTGGGAGCCTTGTTATGCTGATGGGCGGGATGTAAATTGCCAAAAACCACTCGGGAGAAGTGTACGGTGTTTCCTGAAACATCTAAAAAAGAAAGCAACAGAACCTAGGGCACTTCCACTTATGGTCCTATAGCTTAGGGAAATTAAAATCAAAAAGACACAGCCACCCCAAAGTTTGGAACGGCTCTGTTTACAAGAACCTCGTTTACATTACAAGTTCAACATCGCAGAAACTGAAAAATGGATAAAGAAGTTGTGGTATTTACTTACAAAGCAATATCACTCAGCAATGAAATCTGTGTCATCAGGCCCTTAGCAGCACAATGAGTGGATTCATGTATGATGATTGTAACTGAAATAAGTCACACAGAAAAAGAAACATCATAACATATCAGTAATACACGGAATGTAAACTTGGCTACACAGGAACTGAATTACAGAACAGAACAGGGTCTCAAATTTAGAAAACCAACTTATGCTTGCTTAAGGGTAAAGGTGAGTTGGGGTGCTGCATAAAACCAGAGATTGAAATGAGCACAGATAAAGTTCCTTAAGTCAAATATGGAATAGACAAGAGCTACTCCTTGCTCAACGAAATGGACTCAACACCGCATATTAAACGCCAAGAATGTACCTGACTAGTAAGTATCTTAAAACCTATGGATTGCTATGTCTCCGAAAGAGAATCAAGCATGTGTACAGGGGCATAAACGCAGCAGTGATAGGATTGGAGAGGTTCGGTGAGCAAATGAAGACCCTTTGAAGTCATATTGCATGGTACCCATTCCACGGGTCTTAACTCTCCAGGTTTAAGGTATTCTTCCTTCAGCTAAAACATGCATGTGGAACCCAAGTATGATGAACCATGTGAACGGGAGACGTGTTCAAATATGTCTCAGTTTTCCTCCCCTGGTACACGGGTGCAACATTCCAGATGCTTTACTAACACTCTCCCCACTTGGAGAGTCAGCGCCTTTAACCTCCTGTTTGGCCCAGTTTGCAATTTCTGCGGAAGATGAACAGGAATAGCGAGAACCAATGAGAGACTAGCTGGAGGTGTCTGGACGGGCAAATTTAACTCTCATTTCCCACCAGGAAGAGGAAATAACCAAAGGCTCAGCGTGCCGTGCCGGAACCAGATTAGGGCCTGAAGCCATCCTGCGGTGTTGCGGCCAGGTCACAAGAAAGCAAGTTGAAGAAAGGAGCTCAGGGGCACTGTAATTCACAAACCTGCAGAGTTATAAATGACAGCTATCGTCCAAAAATACACTGAAGTAAGGCTGCCAAGAGGACTTGAAAGCGGGGCAGAATTGCAGGAAACCGATTTCAGGAGGTAGACTGGAATTGCATTGAAAGCATAGGAAAAGAGGCAGAACGTCCACAATGATGCACTTGGCCAAAAAGGGCGTATGCGTTTTTTCCTGAATATATTCAGGAAAAAACGCATACGCACTTTTTGGCCAACCAAGCAAGCTTGCAAAGGAAATCTGCACTACAATGAAGTCTCACTTCCCCCCGGTCAAAAGGGCCATCTGAAAAAAGTGTAAAATCCAGAAAGGCAGGACAGGCCATGGAGAACTGGGAGCCTTGTTATGCTGATGGGCAGGATGTAAATTGCCAACAGACACTCGGGAGAAGTGTATGGTGTTTCCTGAAACATCGAAAAAACAAAGCAACAGAGCCTAGGGCATTTCCACTTATGGTCTTATAGCTTAGGGAAATCAAAATAAAAAAGACACAGCCACCCCAAAGTTTGGGACGGCTCTGTGTACAAGAACCTCGTTTACCGTACATGTTCAATATCACAGAAAGTGAAAAATGGATAAAGAACTTGTGGTACTTACGTACAATGCAGTATCACTCAGCAATGAAATCTATGTCATCAGGCCCATAGCAGCATAATGAGTGGATTCAGGTACGATGATTCTAACTGATATAAGTCACACAGAAAAAGAAACATCATAAGATATCACTAATACACAGAATGTAAACTTGGCTACACAGGAACTGAATTCCAAAACAGAACAGGGTCTCAAATTTAGAAAACCAACTTATGCTTCCATAGGGGAAAGGTGAGTTGGGGTGCTGCATAAAACCAGAGATTGAAATGAGCACAGATAAAGTTCCTTAAGCCAAATATGGAATAGACAAGAGCTACTCCTTGCTCAACGAAATGGACTCAACACCCCATATTAAACGCCTAAGAATGTACCTGACTAGAAAGTATCTTAAAACCTATGGATTGCTATGTCTCCAAAAGAGAATCAAGCCTGTGTACAGGGGCGTAAACGCAGCAGTGATAGGACTGGAGAGGTTCGGTGAGCAAATGAAGACCCTTTGAAGTCATATTGCATGGTACCCATTCCACGGGTCTCAACTCTGCAGGTTTAAGGTATTCTTCCTTCAGCTAAAACATGCATGTGGAACCTAGAGTATGATCAACCATGTGATCGGGAGACGTGTTCAAATATGTCTCAGTTTTCGTACCCTGGTACTCGGGTGCAACATTCCAGACGCTTTACTAACACTCTCCCGACTTGGAGAGTCAGCGCCTTTAACCTCCTGTTTGGCCCAGTTTGCAATTTCTGCGGAAGATGAACAGGAATAGAGAGAACCAATGAGAGACTAGCTGGAGGTGTCTGGACGGGCAAATTTAACTCTCATTTCCCACCAGGAAGAGGAAATAACCAAAGGCTCAGCGTGCCGTGCCAGAACCAGATTTGGGCCTGAAGACATCCTGCGGTGTTGCGGCCAGGTCACAAGAAAGCGAGTTGAAGAAAGGAGCTCAGGGGCACTGTAATTCACAAACCTGCAGAGTTCTAAATGACAGCTATCGTCCAAAAATAGACTGAAGTAAGGCTGCCAAGAGGACTTGAAAGCGGGGCAGAATTGCAGGAAACCGACTTCAGGATGTAGACTGGAATTGCAATGAAAGCATAGGAAAAGAGGCAAACGTCCACAATGATGCACTTGGCCAAAAAGGGCGTATGCGTTTTTTCCTGAATATATTCAGGAAAAAACGCATACACCCTTTTTGGCCAACCAAGCAAGCTTGCAAAGGAAATCTGCACTACAATGAAGTCTCACTTCCCCCCGGTCAAAAGGGCCATCTGAAAAAAGTGTAAAATCCAGAAAGGCAACAGGACATGGAGAACTGGGAGCCTTGTTATGCTGATGGGCGGGATGTAAATTGCCAACAACCACTCGGGAGAAGTGTATGGTGTTTCCTGAAACATCAAAAAAACAAAGCAACAGAACCTAGGGCACTTCCACTTATGGTCCTATAGCTTAGGGAAATTAAAATCAAAAAGACACAGCCACCCCAAAGTTTGCAACGGTTCTGTTTACAAGAACCTCGTTTACAGTACAAGTTCAACATCGCAGAAAGTGAAAAATGGATAAAGAAGTTGTGGTATTTACTTATAAAGTAATATCACTCAGCAATGAAATCTGTGTCATCAGGCCCTTAGCTGCACAATGAGTGGATTCAGGTATGATGATTCTAACTGAAATAAGTCACACAGAAAAAGAAACATCATAAGATATCAGTAATACACGGAATGTAAACTTGGCTACACAGGAACTGAATTACAGAACAGAACAGGGTCTCAAATTTAGAAAACCAACTTATGCTTGCTTAAGAGGAAAGGTGAGTTGGGGTGCTGCATAAAACCAGAGATTGAAATGAGCACAGATAAAGTTCCTTAAGCCAAATATGGAATAGACAAGAGCTACTCCTTGCTCAACGAAATGGACTCAACAGCACATATTAAACGCCTAAGAATGTACCTGACTAGTAAGTATCTTAAAACCTATAGATTGCTATGTCTCCAAAAGAGAATCAAGCATGTGTACAGGGGCATAAATGCAGCAGTGATAGGATTGGAGAGGTTCGGTGAGCAAATGAAGACCCTCTGAAGTCATATTGCATGGTACCCATTCCACCGGTTTCAACTACCCAGGTTTTAGGTATTCTTCCTTCAGCTAAAACATGCATGTGGAACCCAGAGTATGATCAACCATGTGATCGGGAGACGTGTTCAAATATGTCTCAGTTTTCCTCCCCTGGTACTCGGGTGCAACATTCCAGACGCTTTACTAACACTCTCGCCACTTGGAGAGTCAGCACCTTTAACCTCCTGTTTGGCACAGTTTGCAATTTCTGCGGAAGATGAACAGGAATAGCGAGAACCAATGAGAGGCTAGCTGGAGGTGTCTGGACGGGCAAATTTAACTCTCATTTCCCACCAGGAAGAGGAAATAACCAAAGGCTCAGCATGCCGTACCGGAACCAGATTAGGGCCTGAAGCCATCCTGCGGTGTTGCGGCCAGCTCAAAAGAAAGCGAGTTGAAGAAAGGAGCTCAGGGGCACTGTAATTCACAAACCTGCAGAGTTATAAATGACAGCTATCGTGCAAAAATACACTGAAGTAAGGCTGCCAAGAGGACTTGAAAGCGGGGCAGAATTGCAGGAAACCGCTTTCAGGAGGTAGACTGGAATTGCATTGAAAGCATAGGAAAAGAGGCAGAACGTCCACAATGATGCACTTGGCCAAAAAGGGCGTATGCGTTTTTTCCTGAATATATTCAGGAAAAAACGCATACGCCCTTTTTGGCCAACCAAGCAAGCTTGCAAAGGAAATCTGCACTACAATGAAGTCTCACTTCCCCCCGGTCAAAAGGGCCATCTGAAAAAAGTGTAAAATCCAGAAAGGCAGGACAGGCCATGGAGAACTGGGAGCCTTGTTATGCTGATGGGCGGGATGTAAATTGCCAACAACCACTCGGGAGAAGTGTATGGTGTTTCCTGAAACATCTAAAAAACAAAGCAACAGAGCCTAGGGCACTGCCACTTATGGTCCTATAGCTTAGGGAAATTAAAATCAAAAAGACACAGCCACCCCAAAGTTTGGGACGTCTCTGTTTACAAAAACCTCATTTACCGTACAAATTCAATATCACAGAAAGTGAAAAATGGATAAAGAACTTGTGGTACTTAAGTACAATGCAGTATCACTCAGGAATGAAATCTATGTCATCAGGCCCGTAGCAGCACAATGAGTGGATTCATGTACGATGATTCTAACTGAAATAAGTCACACAGAAAAAGAAACATCATAAGATATCACTAATACACGGAATGTAAACTTGGCTACACAGGAACTGAATTCCAAAACAGAACAGGGTCTCAAATTTAGAAAACCAACTTATGCTTGCTTAAGGGGAAAGGTGAGTTGGGGTGCTGCATAAAACCAGAGATGAAATCAGCACAGATAAAGTTCCTTAAGCCAAATATGGAATAGACAAGAGCTACTCCTTGCTCAACGAAATGGACTCAACAGCGCATATTAAACGCCTAAGAATGTACCTGACTAGTAAGTATCTTAAAACCTATGGATTGCTATGTCTCCAACAGAGAATCAAGCGTGTGTACAGGGGCATAAACGCAGCAGTGATAGGACTGGAGAGGTTCGGTGAGCAAATGAAGACCCTTTGAAGTCATATTGCATGGTACCCATTCCACGGGTCTCAACTCTCCAGGTTTAAGGTATTCTTCCTTCAGCTAAAACATGCATGTGGAACCCAGAGTATGATCAACCGTGTGATCGGGAGACGTGTTCAAATATGTCTCAGTTTTCGTACCCTGGTACTCGGGTGCAACATTCCAGACGCTTTACTAACACTCTCCCGACTTGGAAAGTCAGCGCCTTTAACCTCCTGTTTGGCCCAGTTTGCAATTTCTGCGGAAGATGAACAGGAATAGCGAGAACCAATGAGAGACTAGCTGGAGGTGTCTGGACGGGCAAATTTAACTCTCATTTCCCACCAGGAAGAGGAATTAACCAAAGGCTCAGCATGCCGTGCCGGAACCAGATTAGGGCCTGAAGCCATGCTGCGGTGTTGCGGCCAGGTCACAAGAAAGCAAGTTGAAGAAAGGAGCTCAGGGGCACTGTAATTCACAAACCTGCAGAGTTATAAATGACAGCTATCGTCCAAAAATAGACTGAAGTAAGGCTGCCAAGAGGACTTGAAAGCGGGGCAGAATTGCAGGAAACCGATTTCAGGAGGTAGACTGGAACTGCAATGAAAGCATAGGAAAAGAGGCAGAACGTCCACAATGATGCACTTGGCCAAAAAGGGCGTATGCGTTTTTCCCTGAATATATTCAGGAAAAAACGCATACGCCCTTTTTGGCCAACCAAGCAAGCTTGCAAAGGAAATCTGCAATACAATGAAGTCTCACTTCCCCCCGGTCAAAAGGGCCATCTGAAAAAAGTGTAAAATCCAGAAAGGCAGGACAGGCCATGGACAACTGGGAGCCTTGTTATGCTGATGGGCAGGATGTAAATTGCCAACAGACATTCAGGAGAACTGTATGGTGTTTCCTGAAACATCTAAAAAACAAAGCAACAGAACCTAGGGCACTTCCACTTATGGTCCTATAGCTTAGGGAAATTAAAATCAAAAAGACACAGCCACCCCAAAGTTTGGAACGGCTCTGTTTACAAGAACCTCATTTACAGTACAAGTTCAACATCGCAGAAAGTGAAAAATGGATAAAGAAGTTGTGGTATTTACTTACAAAGTAGTAACACTCAGCAATGAAATCTGTGTCATCAGGCCCTTAGCAGCACAATGAGTGGATTCAGGTATGATGATTCTAAATGAAATAAGTCACACAGAAAAAGAAACATCATAAGATATCAGTAATACACGGAATGTAAACTTGGCTACACAGGAACTGAATTACAGAACAGAACAGGATCTCAAATTTAGAAAACCAACTTATGCTTGCTTAAGAGGAAAGGTGAGTTGGGGTGCTGCATAAAACCAGAGATTGAAATGAGCACAGATAAGTTCCTTAAGCCAAATATGGAATAGACAAGAGCTACTCCTTGCTCAACGAAATGGACTCAACAGCGCATATTAAACGCCTAAGAATGTACCTGACTAGTAAATATCTTAAAACCTATAGATTGCTATGTCTCTGAAAGAGAATCAAGCATGTTTACAGGGGCATAAACGCAGCAGTGATAGGATTGGAGAGGTTCGGTGAGCAAATGAAGACCCTTTGAAGTCATATTTCATGGTACCCATTCCACGGGTTTCAACTACCCAGGTTTTAGGTATTCTTCCTTCAGCTAAAACATGCATGTGGAACCCAAGTAAGATGAACCATGTGAACGGGAGACGTGTTCAAATATGTCTCAGTTTTCCTCCCCTGGTACTCGGGTGCAACATTCCAGATGCTTTACTAACACTCTCCCCACTTGGAGAGTCAGCGCCTTTAACCTCCTGTTTGGCCCAGTTTGCAATTTCTGCGGAAGATGAACAGGAATAGCGAGAACCAATGAGAGACTAGCTGGAGGTGTCTGGACGGGCAAATTTAACTCTCATTTCCCACCAGGAAGAGGAAATAACCAAAGGCTCAGCGTGCCGTGCCGGAACCAGATTAGGGCCTGAAGCCATCCTGCGGTGTTGCGGCCAGGTCACAAGAAAGCGAGTTGAAGAAAGCAGCTCAGGGGCACTGTAATTCACAAACCTGCAGAGTTATAAATGACAGCTATCGTCCAAAAATAGACTGAAGTAAGGCTGCCAAGAGGACTTGAAAGCGGGGCAGAATTGCAGGAAACCGATTTCAGGAGGTAGACTGGAATTGCATTGAAAGCATAGGAAAAGAGGCAGAACGTCCACAATGATGCACTTGGCCGAAAAGGGCGTATGCGTTTTTTCCTGAATATATTCAGGAAAAAACGCATACGCCCTTTTTGGCCAACCAAGCAAGCTTGCAAAGGAAATCTGCACTACAATGAAGTCTCACTTCCCCCCGGTCAAAAGGGCCATCTGAAAAAAGTGTAAAATTCAGAAAGGCAGGACAGGCCATGGAGAACTGGGAGCCTTGTTATGCTGATGGGCGGGATGTAAATGGCCAACAGCCACTCTGGAGAAGTGTATGGTGTTTCCTGAAACATCTAAAAAACAAAGCAACAGAACCTAGGGCACTTCCACTTATGGTCCTATAGCTTAGGGAAATTAAAATCAAAAAGACACAGCCACCCCAAAGTTTGGGACGCCTCTCTTTACAAGAACCTCGTTTACCGTACAAGTTCAATATAACAGAAAGTGAAAAATGGATAAAGAACTTGTGGTACTTACGTACAATGCAGTATCACTCAGCAATGAAATCTATGTCATCAGGCCCGTAGCAGCATAATGAGTGGATTCAGGTACGATGAATCTAACTGAAATAAGTCACACAGAAATAGAAACATCATAAGATATCACTAATACACAGAATGTAAACTTGGCTACACAGGAACTGAATTCCAAAACAGAACAGGGTCTCAAATTTAGAAAACCAACTTATGCTTCCATAGGGGAAAGGTGAGTTGGGGTGCTGCATAAAACCAGAGATTGAAATGAGCACAGATAAAGTTCCTTAAGCCAAATATGGAATAGACAAGAGCTACTCCTTGCTCAACGAAATGGACTCATCACCCCATATTAAACGCCTAAGAATGTACCTGACTAGTAAGTATCTTAAAACCTATGGATTGCTATGTCTCCAAAAGAGAATCAAGCGTGTGTACAGGGGCATAAACGCAGCAGTGATAGGATTGGAGAGGTTCGGTGAGCAAATGAAGACCCTTTGAAGTCATATTGCATGGTACCCATTCCACGGGTCTCAACTCTCCAGGTTTAAGGTATTCTTCCTTCAGCTAAAACATGCATGTGGAACCCAGAGTATGATCAACCGTGTGAACGGGAGACGTGTTCAAATATGTCTCAGTTTTCCTCCCCTGGTACTCGGGTGCAACATTCCAGATGCTTTACTAACACTCTCCCTAGTTGGAGAGTCAGTGCCTTTAACCTCCTGTTTGGCCCAGTTTGCAATTTCTGCGGAAGATGAACAGGAATAGCGAGAACCAATGAGAGACTAGCTGGAGGTGTCTGAACGGGCAAATTTAACTCTCATTTCCCACCAGGAAGAGGAATTAACCAAAGGCTCGGCGTGCCATGCCGGAACCACATTAGGGCCTGAAGACATCCTGCGGTGTTGCGGCCAGCTCACAAGAAAGCGAGTTGAAGAAAGGAGCTCAGGGGCACTGTAATTCACAAACCTGCAGAGTTATAAATGACAGCTATCATCCAAAAATAGACTGAAGTAAGGCTGCCAAGAGGACTTGAAAGCGGGGCAGAATTGCAGGAAACCGATTTCAGGAGGTAGACTGGAATTGCATTGAAAGCATAGGAAAAGAGGCAGAACGTCCACAATGATGCACTTGGCCAAAAAGGGCGTATGTGTTTTTTCCTGAATATATTCAGGAAAAAACGCATACGCCCTTTTTGGCCAACCAAGCAAGCTTGCAAAGGAAATCTGCACTACAATGAAGTCTCACTTCCCCCGGGTCAAAAGGGCCATCTGAAAAAAGTGTAAAATCCAGAAAGGCAGGACAGGCCATGGAGAACTGGGAGCCTTGGTATGCTGATGGGCGGGATGTAAACTGCCAACAGCCACTCGGGAGAAGTGTATGGTGTTTTCTGAAACATCTAAAAAACAAAGCAACAGAACCTAGGGCACTTCCACTTATGGTCCTATAGCTTAGGGAAATTAAAATCAAAAAGACACAGCCACCCCAAAGTTTGGAACGGCTCTGTTTACAAGAACCTCGTTTACCGTACAAATTCAATATCACAGAAAGTGAAAAATGGATAAAGAACTTGTGGTACTTATGTACAATGCAGTATCACTCAGCAATGAAATCTATGTCATCAGGCCCTTAGCAGCACAATGAGTGGATTCAGGTATGATGATTCTAACTGAAATAAGTCACACAGAAAAAGAAACATCATAAGATATCAGTAATACACGGAATGTAAACTTAGCTACACAGGAACTGAATTACAGAACAGAACAGGGTCTCAAATTTAGAAAACCAACTTATGCTTGCTTAAGGGTAAAGGTGAGTTGGGGTGCTGCATAAAACCAGAGATTGAAATGAGCACAGATAAAGTTCCTTAAGCCAAATATGGAATAGACAAGAGCTACTCCTTGCTCAACGAAATGGTCTCAACAGCGCATATTAAACGCCTAAGAATGTACCTGACTAGTAAGTATCTTAAAACCTATAGATTGCTATGTCTCTGAGAGAGAATCAAGCATGTGTACAGGGGCATAAACGCAGCAGTGATAGGATTGGAGAGGTTCGGTGAGCAAATGAAGACCCTTTGAAGTCATATTTCATGGTACCCATTCCACGGGTTTCAACTACCCAGGTTTTAGGTATTCTTCCTTCAGCTAAAACATGCATGTGGAACCCAGAGTATGATCAACCATGTGATCGGGAGACGTGTTCAAATATGTCTCAGTTTTCCTCCCCTGGTACTCGGGTGCAACATTCCAGACGCTTTACTAACACTCTCCCGACTTTGACAGTCAGTGCCTTTAACCTCCTGTTTGACCCAGTTTGCAATTTCTGTGGAAGATGAACAGGAATAGGGAGAACCAATGAGAGACTAGCTGGAGGTGTCTGAACGGGCAAATTTAACTCTCATTTCCCACTAGGAAGAGGAATTAACCAAAGGCTCAGCGTGCCGTGCCAGAACCAGATTAGGGCCTGAAGCCATCTTGCGGTGATGCGGCCAGCTCACAAGAAAGTGAGTTGAAGAAAGGAGCTCAGGGGCTCTGTAATTCACAAACCTGCAGAGTTATAAATGACAGCTATCGTCCAAAAATAGACTGAAGTAAGGCTGCCAAGAGGACTTGAAAGCGGGGCAGAATTGCAGGATACCGATTTCAGGAGGTAGACTGGAATTGCATTGAAAGCGTAGGAAGAGGCAGAACGTCCACAATGATGCACTTTGCCAAAAGGGCATATGCGTTTTTTCCTGAATATATTCAGGAAAAAACGCATACGCCCTTTTTGGCCAACCAAGCAAGCTTGCAAAGGAAATCTGCACTACAATGAAGTCTCACTTCCCCCCGGTCAAAAGGGCCATCAGAATAAAGTGTAAAATCCAGAAAGGCAGGACAGGCCATGGAGAACTGGGAGCCTTGTTATTCTGATGGGCAGGATGTAAATTGCCAACAACCACTCGGGAGAAGTGTATGGTGTTTCCTGAAACATCTAAAAAATAAAGCAACAGAGCCTAGGGCACTTCCACTTATGGTCCTATAGCTTAGGGAAATTAATATCAAAAAGACACAGCAACCCCAAAATTTGGGACGGCTCTTTTTACAGGAATCTCTTCTACGGCACAAGTTAAATATCCCAGAGAGCAAATAATGGATAAAGAAGTTGCGGTACTTATGTACAACAGAATACCACGCAGCAATGAAATCTATGTCACCAGGCCCGTTCCAGCATAATTAGTGGATTGAGGCACGATGATTCTAAGTGAAATAAGTCACACAGAAAAAGAAACATCATAAGGTATCACTAATACACGGAATGTGAACTTGGCTACACATGAACTGAATTACAAAACAGAACAGGGTCTCAAGTTTAGAAAACCAACTTATGCCTGCTTAAGGGGGAAGGTGAGTTGGGCTGCTGCATAAAAGCAGAGTTTGAAATTAGCACAGATAAAGTTCCTTAAGCCAAATATGTAATAGACGAGAGCTACCCCTTGCTCAACGAAATGGATTCAACAATGAGGTATCACCTCACACCTGGTAGAATAGGCATCATTGAAAATCTACAAACAAAAAATGCTGGAAAGGGTGTGGAGAAAAGGAACCCTCTCCCACTATTGTTGGGAATATAAATTGATACAGTCATTGTGGAGAACAATATGGAATTTCTTAAGAAACTAACAATAGAATTACCATATGATACAGCAATCCCAGTACTGGACATATACCCAGACAAAACCATAAATCAAAAAGAGTCATTCACCGCAATGTTCATTGCATCACTATTTACAATATCGAGGTAATGGAAGCAACCTAAATGCCCACAGACAGACGAATGCATAAAGCTGTGGTACATATATAAAATGGAATATTACTAAGCCATGAAAAGGAATGAAATTGGGTCATTTGTAGAGACGTCGATGGATCTAGAGACTGTCATACAGAGTGAAGTAAGTCAGAAAGAGAAAAACAAATCTTGTATATTCATGCATATATGTGGAACCTAGAAAAACTGTACAGATTAACCATTTTGCAAGGCATAAATAGAGCAACAGATGTAGACAACAAACGTATGGACAACAAGGGGGGAAAGCTGTTGGGGGGTGGTGGTGGGAGGAGTTGAGAGACTGGGATTGGCATGTATACATTTATATGTATAAAATAGATAACCAATAAGAACCTGCTGTATAAAAATATAAAATAAAATTCAAAATTAAAAAGAAATAAAATTTAAAAAATAAAACAGAAAAAACAATTATTCCCTGCACATACATGTATTTATATGAATAAATTATTTCCATGCTTATATCTGTAAATACAAAAAAGAGGAATAAAATCTACCTTGAACCAAAAACGAAAAAGAGAAAAAAAACACAGAACCCACCAGTTACACAGAGGAAAACCGTATCAGGGCACTTGCTCCAGTTGTAAACAATTCTGAAGTTGGTCAGTGGTGGGGAATCGTCTCCCATTCAGCCAGCAACCCTCACGCAACAAGCGTCCTCATTGCAAAGCTGGGGCACCGTGCCGAGGCATCTGTGAGTAAACGTGAGCTGAGCCCCAGGCCAGTTGCTGCTGAACTATTCCCACCCATCCCAGGTAAAACACCTGAATATATACAAGGACTTGAAAGCCTAGAGGAAGGGCCATAGAGCCACACGAGTGACAGCATGCCGGCCGACTTGGTGCCTGCAGGCCAGCCAGGATGGTCTTGGCCCTGGGTGCTCTTCTGGAAGATTTCCATTTCCCTGCCTGAGATACCCGTCCTGTCCCTGCCCCCACTGCTTTTTTCCTTCCTCACCTCTGCCCAGGGAGAAATTCCAGCAGCAGGTATGGGTGACACATCCTCTTCTTTAGCAGGTGGCAGCCTGGCAACTGCTGCAGAAAGTCCAGCAGAGCCCCACTCACACTGGGCCACCCACAAAGCCGTGGCCTCTCACTCCCTCCCACCAGCCCAGCCCCGAGACTGCTGACAGGGCAGAGAAAATGGCGTCAGGCACGGCTGCAGGGGCTCTTGCTGCCTGGAGTGGTATTTATATTGATCTCAACCCAGGCACACCTGGGGAGGGCTGGCCGGCACGGTAAGGCTGCCCAGGTCAGCCAATCATCACCCCTCAGGGGCTCACAGTTGCAGAAAATGGAACTTGCTGAACCGGCCAGGTCCAAGGAACAGGTGTGGGCTCCTGAGAGTCAGGATAGACAAGGGGCTGCAGCTTTGGCTTGTTTTCTAATCATTTTATCTGGCCCATGAGTGGGAGACAACTTCAAGAAAACCCTCTCCTAATGAGAGGAACCCAGGAGTCAGGGAGAGGAGGGGTGGGTGGTGGTTGGAGACAGAGGCCTGGTGCCCCGGGTGCAGTGGAAGTCTCTGGAAGACCAGGTGGAGGGAGGCCTCACGGAGTGATGCCCAGGGTCACAGACCTGTCGCAGCTGCTGTTTGTTAGTTCAAGTCCTGCTCTGAGGTGCTCTGTGTCAGCTCTGAGCGACAGGTGAGCTGGGGGTGCTCTGCAATGAGGGCTATGTGCACGGTTCCTGTGTGCCCAGCCCTGCCACGGTACCTGCAAGGGTAGCTCTGTATCCTGGGAGGGGCCTGACCACGAGAGCCCCGTGGGCTGGGGTGGGGGTGGGGTACCTGCCCAGGTGAGCTCCATATTCTGGGATTGGTCTGACCACGAGAGCCCCATGGGCTGCTGGGGACCTGGTAAAGGATGTCAGGACAGTCAGTGAAGCCACCGAGGATATACCTCCAGTTGCTCCTAATTCCTACACCCTGCTGGTCATTCTACCAACCACCAGGACATGGTATTCTGTATTAGTCTTCAATGATGCCTTCTTTTGTATTCCATTAGTCCCAGAGTCACAAGAAATTTTGGCTTGTGAGTGGCAGGACTCAACATACAACTAAAACAATACTTCCGGGCCGTCTGGCCCCAAGGGTGCAAAAATTCCCACACCATCTTTGGGGAAAGCTTAGCTAAAGACCTAAAAGTTCTACCTCTGGAAAAGGAAACCCTCCTTCAATATGCAGACGACATTCTGATCACCAGCCCTACTAAGGAGGCCTCTGAACTACCAAGCCAATAAAGGATAGAAGTTGTCCAAGAAAAAGCTCAAATATCACAGACTGCGGTGACCTGCCTGGGCTTCATTCTCACAGAAGGTCAGAGAAGCCCATCCCAGGAAAGGGAAGAAACCATTTTCAGCCTTACCCCTTTCTAAAACTAGAAGACAGCTTAGGGGTTCCTGGGGAGGCCAGGGTGTGCTGCTTCTGGATCCCTAACTACAGTCTACTAGCTGGGCCTCTATATGAAACACTGAAAGGAAAAGATGATGATCCTTTTGAATAGAATCCAGAAGTGGCCTTTCAAGAATGGAAAGAGCAGTCAATTCAGACCCTTGCCCTGGAACTCCCTAATTTAGCTAAACCCTTTGACCTTTACATTCCCGGTGAAAGGTGAATCGCCATTGGAGAATTAGTGCAAAAACTGGGACCACTTGAAATGGAACAATGCAAGAATGCCATCCAGGTAGGATAAACTACGGTCACTAAGGGGCTTGGCCCACTGCCACATCTGGCCAAGATACTGGCGGTATCTAAAAACCTGGAAATCAGCAGCCCAAAAGGCCACCTCCCTCCTAAGGGAAAAGGACCCCACGTGGTGATCCTAACCACCAACCATGCCCTGAAGTTGCAGGGTTCGCTCCGTGGGCACACCGACCTCGAGTGAGGAGGCCCTCCAACTCCAACATCCAGAGAGATAACCGGGGGCAACAGGGCACCATGACGACTCGTGTGAACATCACTTGACCTGGAGTTTCTCTCATAAAACAACAAGAGTGAGTCCCAAAAGAGTAGACTACTGCTTGCAGGACTTACTGCACCCAGAGGGGAGCTAATAATCTTGGCGGGGGAACAGTATACCACACTGTCACCATAGAAAAGCCTACAGACACCGTGATGATGGTGGCCAATAAGACCGGCTGGACTCCTGTTTACTTCAAAAGGCTGTTGACTCAGTAGCCATCATGGTCCTTGATCACCACTGACCCTGGACTGTCTGGGAGTTGAGCGGGCAGGGCTCTGACACCTGGTGCTGTTTGTACGTTAATTCAGGGGCCTAATTGAAGAAAGCGCAGACTACTGGTCAGAGCATCTAGGCTGGCAGAGACGGTCAGCCTAAGGTGGCCGAACAAATGTGGGGCGGGGTGAAACCGGCCCCCACAGCGTCTCTGCACATCTCTTTCCTGGACCCTTAAAGGTCATTAGAATCTATAACACTTCCAATGCTGGTGTTCAGGTGGACGAGCAGGGAGGCAGGGGTCCTGGGGACAATCAACGTCACCGGGAGGCTGCTGGGGAGAAGCTCTGACCCTCGCCCCAGGGTATGAGGGCTCCCAACTCAGCACTCAGCAGTTACAGAAGAAGGGTCTGCACCCTCAGCACTCCAAGAATGAGGAACGGGACAAAAGGCAGAGGAGGGGTTTGTCCCCAGCAAAGCCCATTAAAAATCCCTGGGAGATAAAAATAGAATCTGGGCAATAAAGTCAAGTCTAACCTTTTTTATCCTTTGTGCTTTGTCTAATTTCACGTGCTCCTAGGGTCCCGCATGCAGAGGTTCCACACCCGGCACTTCAGACCAGATTTCCTAGTGCAGAATGGCTGGGTCGACACCTCAGCTCCTGGGGCCCAGTGCAGACTCCACGATATAGAGCCTGAGCTACAGCCAACCTGGCCCTCGAGAGCTCCGCCGCCTCCCTCCCTCCCACTGACTCTGACAGGATCTCTACACAGCAGCCCAGCCCACAGCCCACGGGGTAGTGCATGCTCTCACCTCTCCATTCTCTGATCAAAATATAAAGTTTCCTTTGCTTGTGAACCAAACTCAGTCTCGATCTGTTGGCCCCAATGACACTGGGCAGGGGGACACTTGTTGGGGTCCACTCTGGAGGATCAGTAACAGAAATTGAGACTATTGTAACCTCAATGAACAGATGTGTGAGCCAAACTGTAGTTAACATAGAACAGTGTATAAGGCTCGGGTAAAATAAGATGTTTTTAACACTTCCATTTGATATTTCCATCACTTTTTATAAGCAAGTTCAGTGAAAAGGTTTGTCTTATTTGTCAGGTCAATATTAGAGAAACGAAGTGATTTCTTTCCAAGGATGTACATCTAATAATCTTGGTTAAACCTTCAATCTTGTTTTAAATGCTTTTCCATTGAAAATGATACCTCTCTTTCAGCTCCCCCATTTCTGAGAAGTATAAAATCTTATAATTTATTATTACCAAAGGGGAAAGGTGGGAGGAGGGATAAATTAACAGTTTGGAATGAACACATACACACTGCTATGTATAAAATAGATCATCAACAAGGAACTACTGTATAGCACAGGGAACTACACTCAACATTTTGCAATAACCTATAAGGGGAAATAATCTGAAAAAGAATAGATATTTTTATTGACATCATCTATCAATGACAGTTAAAGTGTAGCCTAAGGGAAGCTGGTGGTGAGTGCTTCTGACCCTGAAGACTTCAATCATCTAAAGTTTGGACTCTGCCTACTTCCCAAGGCCCTTAATGAACATATGTGTAGCTGTAGCTTAAAAAATTCCCCAGTTTGGGTTTCGGGGAGACACTGATTTTGAAAAAGCCCTGGTGTTCTCCTTACATGAATGGGACTCTTCCTACTGCTAAAACATGTCTGTCACACCCAGAGGATGGTATACCGTCTGATCGGGAAGAGTTTGGAAAAGGCATCTCATCTCCTCATCTCCTGGTGCTCGGGTTCACCCCTCCAGCGTCTTTACTAACAGTCTCCCCACTTGGAGATGTCAGCACTGTCAACATCCTGTTGCGTACACTTTGGAATTTGTCCAGAGGATGAAGCGGAAGGATGAGGAACAATGAGAGACAAGTCCTAGGTGTTCAGACAGGCACATGTCACTCTAATTTCCAATCAGGAAGACGAATTGACCAAAGGCTAGGGTTGCCCATGGAAACAGTATAGGGCTTGAGGAAATCCCGCTGCTTTGTGGCCAGTTCCCATAAACACGAGTTGAACAATAGAACTCAGGGGCAGTAAAATTCACAAAACTGCAGAGTTGAAAATATCCATCACTGAAAAATGTCTTGAGGAAAGTCAGAGAAAAGGACTTGTAAGCAAGGGAGAATGGCAGGAAAGGGATTTGAGGAGGTAGAAAGGACTCGCCATTAAGCACAAGAAAAGGAGCTGAACATTGCCAACATTGCAGTTGGCCAAAAAGGGTGTATGCGTTCTTTTCTGTATATATTCAAGAAAAGGGCATACACGTTTTTAGCCAACCAAACAGGTGGGCACTGGAAGTCAATACTACAAAAGATATCACTTCGCATCAGTCAGAAGAGCCATCCTCATAAAGCGTAAACAACAGAAATGCAGGACAGGGCAACGAGAAGAGGGAGCCCTGTGAGACTTATAGTGGAAATGTATATTGCCAACGGCCATTCTGGAGAAGTGTATTGTGTTTACTAAAGCATCTAAAAAATGAGCTACAGAGCATAGGGCACTTGCACTCATGGGCGTATATCTTGGGAAAAACAAAAATCGAGAGGACACAGGCACCCCAATGTTTACCCCCTCTCTGTTTAAAAGATCCTCGACTAGGATATAACTTAAATGTCTCTGGAGGGAAAAAATGGATAGAGATGTGGTACTTAGGTAGAGTGGAATATTATTCAGCCTGGAAATCAATGAAATATGGCCAGTTGTAACAACTCCGGAGGAGTTACGTATGATCATTCTAAGTGACAGAATTCAAAAAGAAAAAGACACATATCATAAGATATCACTTAAAGGTGGAATCCAAAATGGCTACACATGAAATAAATTACAAAACAAAAACATAGTCAAATATGTAGAAAACACGCATAAGGCTGCTAAACGGGAAAGGTGGGGAGGGGTGAGGCATCATCCAGGAGGTTGAAATTAGCAAAGATACCATTCCAAATACCAAACTGATAATCAACAAGGCCTACACGGTAGCTAAAAGAACTGCACTCAGCACACTCAAGTCACCGGAAAAGAATATATACGACTGGTAAGAATCTGAAAAAGAATTTATTGATGTCTCTCTGTACGTGAATCAAGTGGATGTACAGCAGCAAGAAACAGAGCTTTGAAAATCAGCTGTAACCAATATAGTAATAAATTGAAAAAAATAAACGACAGAGAGACAGAGAAAACCTCTTACAACTTTTCCTCAGGGACGGTGATGCAACATGGATTGAACACATCTAGACCCACAGCAGGATGAGACATAAGGCTGGAAACTGTTTGCGCTAAGAGAAATGTGAGGTTGGGTGAGGAAATGCACACCCTTTAAAGTAATACTACCTGGTACCCATTCAATGGGTCCCAAATCTGCAGGTTCAAGGGATCTTCCTACAGCTAAAACATGCATGGAAAACCCAGAGGACTGTACACCATGTGATCGGGAGATGTGTCTAACATGCACCTCATTTATCCTCTCCTGGTGCTCCTGTTCACCATTCCAGCCACGCTACTTAGAATCTCCCCACTTGGAGAATCAGCACATTTAAACTTCTGTTTCACACATTTTGCAAATTGTGAGGAGGATGAACGGGAAGAGGGGGAACCAATGAGAGAAGAGTTGTAGGGGTTTGGACGGGCACATATCACTCTAATTTCCCATTAAGAATAAGAATTAAAGAAAGGCTCAGCCTGCCTCGCCAGAGCCAAAATAGGGCCTGAAGCAATCCTGCGGGTTTGAGGCCAGCTCACAAAAGAGCAACTTAAAAAATGGAGCTCAGGGTCACTGCAATTCACAAACCTGCAGAGTTATAAATGAAAACTAACGTCCAAAAATATGTTGAGGTAAGGCAAAGAAGAGGATCTGAATGCAAGACAGAATTGCAAGAAACAGATTTCAAGAGATAGATTGGACTCGTCTTTAACGCACATGAAAAGCGGCAGAATTTCGACAATGATGCAGTTGGCCCAAAAGGGCGTATGCGTTTTTTCCTGATTATATCCAGGAAAAAACGCATACGCACTTTATGGGCAACGAAGCAAGCAAGCAATGCAAATGTGCACAACAAAGAAGTCTCACTTCCCACCGGTCAAAAGGGCCATCCTAAAAAATTGTAAAAACCAGAAATGCAGGACAGGCCATGGAGAACAGGGAGCCTTTATACGCTGATGGGCAGTGTGTGAACTGCCGAGAGCCACTCTGGAGAAGTGTATGGTGGTTCCTAAATCATCTAAAAAACAGAGCTACAGAGCATAGGACACTTCCAATCATGGGAGTATATCTAGGGAAGTCTAAAAATCAACAAGACACAAGCACACCACAGTTTAGGGCTACTCTGTTTACAAGAACCTCAACTTCAGTACACCTTAAATATCCCAGGAAAGAGAACAATGGATAAAGAAGATGTGGTACTTATGTACAATGGAATATCTCTTCACCATGAAATCAATGTAATAAGGCTAGTAGAAGGATAAAGAGTGGATTTAGGTCCGATAATACTACTTGAAATAAGTCAAACAGAAAAAGAAACATATCATAAGATATCACTTATAGAGGGAGGGTAAATATGGCTGCACAAGAAATGAATTACAGAACAGAACAGTGTCTCACATTTAGAAAACACACTTATGTCAGCTTAAGGGGAAAGGAGAGGTGGGGTGATGCATAAAACCAGAGTTTGAAATTAGCACAGATACCGTTCAATAAACCAAATAGGTATTAGACAAGATCTACACCTTGCTCAATGAACTGGCCTCAACACACCCTATACACCGCAGAGAAATATATCTGAGGAATAAGAATCTTAAAACCCATGTATTGATATATCTCCATAAGGGAATCAAGTGTGTGCAGAGCGGCACAAACACAGCAGTGAAAAGGAGCTAAACCCCATTATAGAAATAAATTTTAAAAACAAAACGCTGAAACAATGAAAGAGAGAAAAATTCTTACAAAATTCGCTCAGGGGCTGTGATGCAACCTGGATTGACCACATATAAACCCACAGCTGGATAAGACATAAGGCTGGACACTTGGGGCTGACAGGATTGGTGAGCTTTGGTGAGCAACTGCCGAAAGTTTAATGCAATACTTCATGCTACTCAGTCCAAGGGTCCCAACACTCCAGGTTGAAGGGAATCTTCCTACAGCTAAACCATGCTTGGGAAACCCAGCGACTGGTATACCATATGATCGGGAAAGGTTTCTAAAACGCACCTCATTTTTCCTCTCCTGGGGCTCCGGATCGACATTCCAGCCGCTTTACTAACAACATCCCCACATGGAGTCAATGCCTTTAAGTTCTGGTATCGCACAGTCTGCAGTTAGTGCAGAGGATGAATGGGAATAGGGGGAACCAGTGAGAAACTAGCTGTAGCGGTTTCAATGGGCACATGTCACTCTAATATCACATCAGTAAGAAGAATTAACCAAAGGCACAGCAAGGTGCCCCAGAAGAAAAATAGGGCTTCAAGGAATCCTGTGGTTACGGGGCAAGACCACAAAAATAAGAGCTAAAAAATGGAGCTAAGGGCCACTGCAATTCAAAAACCTACAGAGTTATAAAGGCCAACTATTTTCAAAAAATATATTGAGGTAAGGCTATGAAGAGGCATTGAAAGCAAGGCAGAATTGCAGGAAACCGATTTCAGGAGGTAGACTGGAATTGCATTGAAAACATATGAAGAGAGTCAGAACCTCGACAATGATGCACTTGGCCAAAAAGGGCGTATGCGTTTTTTCCTGAATATATTCAGGAAAAAACGAATACGCCCTTTTTGGCCAACCAAGCAAGCTTGCAAAGGAAATCTGCACTACAATGAAGTCTCACTTCCCCCCGGTCAAAAGGGCCATCTGAAAAAAGTGTAAAATCCAGAAAGGCAGGACAGGCCATGGAGAACTGGGAGCCTTCTTATGCTGATGGGCGGGATG
Source organism: Stenella coeruleoalba (assembly GCF_951394435.1). Lineage (NCBI taxonomy): Eukaryota > Metazoa > Chordata > Mammalia > Artiodactyla > Delphinidae > Stenella > Stenella coeruleoalba. The sequence continues at coordinate 3,277,941 of NW_027646159.1, read as the reverse complement.
TAAATTGCCAACAGCCACTCTGGAGAAGTGTATGGTGTTTCCTGAAACATCTAAAAAACAAAGCAACAGAGCCTAGGGCACTTCCACTTATGGTCCTATAGCTTAGGGAAATTAAAATCAAAAAGACACAGCCACCCCAAAGTTTGGAACGGCTCTGTTTACAAGAACCTCGTTTACGGTACAAGTTCAACATCGCAGAAAGTGAAAAATGGATAAAGAAGTTGTGGTACTTACGTACAATGCAATATCACTCAGCAATGAAATCTATGTGATCAGGCCCGTAGCAGCATAATGAGTGGATTCCGGTATGATGATTCGAACTGAAATAAGTCACACAGAAAAGAAACATCATAAGGTATCACTAATACACAGAATGTGAACTTGGCTACACATGAACTGAATTACAAAACAGAACAAGGTCTCAAGTTTAGAAAACCAAATTATGCTTTCTTAAGGGGGAAGGTGAGTTGGGGTGCTGCATAAAACCAGAGTTTGAAATTAGCACAGATAAAGTTCCTTAAGCCAAATATGGAATAGACAAGAGCTACTCCTTGCTCAACGAAATGGACTCAACACCCCATATTAAACGCCTAAGAATATACCTGACTAGTAAGAATCTTAAAACGTATGGATGGCTATGTCTGAAAAAGAATCAAGCGTGTGTACAGGGGCATAAACACAGCTGGGACAGGATTGGAGAGGTTCAGTGAGCAAATGAAGACCCTTTGAAGTCATATTGCATGGTACCCATTCCACGGGTCTCAACTCTCCAGGTTTAAGGTATTCTTCCTTCAGCTAAAACATGCATGTGGAACCCAGAGTATGATCAACCGTGTGATCGGGAGACGTGTTCAAATATGTCTCAGTTTTCGTCCCCTGGTACTCGGTGCAACATTCCAGACGCTTTACTAACACTCTCCCGACTTGGAGAGTCAGTCCCTTTAACCTCCTGTTTGGCCCAGTTTACAATTTCTGCGGAAGATGAACAGGAATAGCGAGAACAAATGAGAGACTAGCTGGAGGTGTCTGGACGGGCAAATTTAACTCTCATTTCCCACCAGGAAGAGGAATTAACCAAAGGCTCAGCGTGCCGTGCCGGAACCAGATTAGGGCCTGAAGCCATGCTGCGGTGTTGCGGCCAGGTCACAAGAAAGCGAGTTGAAGAAAGGAGCTCAGGGGCACTGTAATTCACAAACCTGCAGAGTTATAAATGACAGCTATCGTCCAAAAATAGACTGAAGTAAGGCTGCCAAAAGGACTTGAAAGCGGGGCAGAATTGCAGGAAACCGATTTCAGGAGGTAGACTGGAATTGCATTGAAAGCATAGGAAAAGAGGCAGAACGTCCACAATGATGCACTTGGCCAAAAAGGGCGTATGCGTTTTTTCCTGAATATATTCAGGAAAAAACGCATACGCCCTTTTTGGCCAACCAAGCAAGCTTGCAAAGAAATCTGCACTACAATGAAGTCTCACTTCACCCCGGTCAAAAGGGCCATCTGAAAAATGTGTAAAATCCAGAAAGGCAGGACAGGCCATGGAGAACTGGGAGCCTGGTTATGCTGATGGGCGGGATGTAAATTGCCAACAGACACTCGGGAGAAGTGTATGGTGTTTCCTGAAACATCTAAAAAACAAAGCAACAGAGCCTAGGGCACTTCCACTTATGGTCCTATAGCTTAGGGAAATTAAAATCAAAAAGACACAGCCACCCCAAAGTTTGGGACGCCTCTGTTTACAAGAACCTCATTTACCGTACAAGTTCAATATCACAGAAAATGAAAAATGGATAAAGAACATGTGGTACTTACGTACAATGCAGTATCACTCAGCAATGAAATCTATGTCATCAGGCCCGTAGCAGCATAATGAGTGGATTCAGGTACGATGATTCTAACTGAAATAAGTCACACAGAAAAAGAAAAATCATAAGATATCACTAATACACGGAATGTAAACTTGGCTACACAGGAACTGAATTCCAAAACAGAACAGGGTCTCAAATTTAGAAAACCAACTTATGCTTGCTTAAGGGGAAAGTTGAGTTGGGGTGCTGCATAAAACCAGAGATTGAAATGAGCACAGATAAAGTTCCTTAAGCCAAATATGGAATAGACAAGAGCTACTCCATGCTCAACGAAATGGACTCAACACCCCATATTAAACGCCTAAGAATGTACCTGACTAGTAAGTATCTTAAAACCTATGGATTGCTATGTCTCCGAAAGAGAATCAAGCATGTGTACAGGGGCATAAACGCAGCAGTGATAGGATTGGAGAGGTTCGGTGAGCAAATGAAGACCGTTTGAAGTCATATTGCATGGTATCCATTCCACAGGTCTCAACTCTCCAGGTTTAAGGTATTCTTCCTTCAACTAAAACATGCATGTGGAACCCAGAGTATGATCAACCGTGTGAACGGGAGACGTGTTCAAATATGTCTCAGTTTTTGTCCCCTGGTACTCGGGTGCAACATTCCAGACGCTTTACTAACACTCTCCCCACTTGGAGAGTCAGCGCCTTTAACCTCCTGTTTGGCCCAGTTTGCAATTTCTGCGGAAGATGAACAGGAATAGAGAGAACCAATGAGAGACTAGCTGGAGGTGTCTGGACGGGCAAATTTAACTCTCATTTCCCACCAGGAAGAGGAATTAACCAAAGGCTAAGCGTGCCGTGCCAGAACCAGATTAGGGCCTCAAGCCATCCTGCGGTGTTGCGGCCAGCTCACAAGAAAGCGAGTTGAAGAAAGGAGCTCAGGAGCACTGTAATTCACAAACCTGCAGAGTTATAAATGACAGCTATCGTCCAAAAATAGACTGAAGTAAGGCTGCCAAGAGGACTTGAAAGCGGGGCAGAATTGCAGGAAACCAATTTCAGAAGGTAGACTGGAATTGCATTGAAAGCATAGGAAAAGAGGCAGAACGTCCACAATGATGCACTTGGCCAAAAAGGGCGTATGCGTTTTTTCCTGAATATATTCAGGAAAAAACGCATACGCCCTTTTTGGCCAACCAAGCAAGCTTGCAAAGGAAATCTGCACTACAATGAAGTCTCACTTCCCCCCGGTCAAAAGGGCCATCTGAAAAAAGTGTAAAATCCAGAAAGGCAGGACAGGCCATGGAGAACTGGGAGCCTTGTTATGCTGATGGGCGGGATGTAAATTGCCAACAACCACTCGGGAGAAGTGTATGGTGTTTCCTGAAACATCTAAAAAACAAAGCAACAGAGCCTAGGGCACTTCCACTTATGGTCCTATAGCTTAGGGAAATTAAAATCAAAAAGACACAGCCACCCCAAAGTTTGGGACGCCTCTGTTTACAAGAACCTCATTTACCGTACAAGTTCAATATCACAGAAAGTGAAAAATGGATAAAGAACTTGTGGTACTTACGTACAATGCAGTATAACTCAGCAATGAAATCTATGTCATCAGGCCCGTAGCAGCATAATGAGTGGATTCAGGTACGATGATTCTAACTGAAATAAGTCACACAGAAAAAGAAACATCATAAGATATCACTAATACACGGAATGTAAACTTGGCTACACAGGAACGGAATTCCAAAACAGAACAGGGTCTCAAATTTAGAAAACCAACTTATGCTTGCTTAAGGGGAAAGGTGAGTTGGGGTGCTGCATAAAACCAGACATTGAAATGAGCACAGATAAAGTTCCTTAAGCCAAATATGGAATAGACAAGAGCTACTCCTTGCTCAACGAAATGGACTCAACACCCCATATTAAACGCCTAAGAATGTACCTGACTAGTAAGTATCTTAAAACCTATGGATTGCTATGTCTCCAAAAGAGAATCAAGCGTGTGTACAGGGGCATAAACGCAGCAGTGATATGATTGGAGAGGTTCGGTGAGCAAATGAAGACCGTGTGAAGTCATATTGCATGGTACCCAGTCCAAGGGTCTCAACTCTCCAGGTTTAAGGTATTCTTCCTTCAGCTAAAACATGCATGTGGAACCCAGAGTATGATCAACCGTGTGAACGGGAGACGTGTTCAAATATGTCTCAGTTTTCCTCCCCTGGTACTCGGGTGCAACATTCCAGATGCTTTGCTAACACTCTCCCCACTTGGAGAGTCAGCGCCTTTAACCTCCTGTTTGGCCCAGTTTGCAATTTCTGCGGAAGATGAACAGGAATAGGGAGAACCAATGAGAGACTAGCTGGAGGTGTCTGAACGGGCAAATTTAACTCTCATTTCCCACCAGGAAGAGGAAATAACCAAAGGCTCAGCGTGCCGTGCCGGAACCAGATTAGGGCCTGAAGCCGTCCTGCGGTGTTGCGGCCAGCTCACAAGAAAGCGAGTTGAAGAAAGGAGCTCAGGGACACTGTAATTCACAAACGTGCAGACTTATAAATGACAGCTATCGTCCAAAAATACACTGAAGTAAGGCTGCCAAGAGGACTTGAAAGCAGGGCAGAATTGCAGGAAACCAATTTCAGGAGGTAGACTGGAATTGCATTGAAAGCATAGGAAAAGAGGCAGAACGTCCACAATGATGCACTTGGCCAAAAAGGGCGTATGCGTTTTTTCCTGAATATATTCAGGAAAAAACGCATACGCCCTTTTTGGCCAACCGAGCAAGCTTGCAAAGGAAATCTGCACTACAATGAAGTCTCACTTCCCCCCGGTCAAAAGGGCCATCTGAAAAAAGTGTAAAATCCAGAAAGGCAGGACAGGCCATGGAGAACTGGGAGCCTTGTTATGCTGATGGGCGGGATGTAAATTGCAAACAGACACTCGGGAGAAGTGTATGGTGTTTCCTGAAACATCTAAAAAACAAAGCAACAGAACCTAGGGCACTTCCACTTACGGTCCTATAGCTTAGGGAAATTAAAATCAAAAAGACACAGCCACCCCAAAGTTTGGAACGGCTCTGTTTACAAGAACCTCGTTTACAGTACAAGTTCAACATCGCAGAAAGTGAAAAATGGATAAAGAAGTTGTGGTATTCACTTACAAAGCAATATCACTCAGCAATGAAATCTATATCATCAGGCCCTTAGCAGCACAATGAGTGGATTCAGGTATGATGATTCTAACTGAAATAAGTCACACAGAAAAAGAAACATCATAAGATATCAGTAATACACGGAATGGAAACTTGGCTACACAGGAACTGAATTACAGAACAGAACAGGGTCTCAAATTTAGAAAACCAACTTATGCTTGCTTAAGGGGAAAGGTGAGTTGGGGTGCTGCATAAAACCAGAGATTGAAATGAGCACAGATAAAGTTCCTTAAGTCAAATATGGAATAGACAAGAGCTACTCCTTGCTCAACGAAATGGACTCAACACCGCATATTAATCGCCTAAGAATGTACCTGACTAGTAAGTATCTTAAAACCTATGGATTGCTAAGTCTCCGAAAGAGAATCAAGCATGTGTACAGGGGCATAAACGCAGCAGTGATAGGATTGGAGAGGTTCGGTGAGCAAATGAAGACCCTTTGAAGTCATATTGCATGGTACCCATTACACGGGTCTTAACTCTCCAGGTTTAAGGTATTCTTCCTTCAGCTAAAACATGCATGTGGAACCCAAGTATGATCAACCATGTGAACGGGAGACGTGTTCAAATATTTCTCAGTTTTCCTCCCCTGGTACTCGGGTGCAACATTCCAGACGCTTTACTAACACTCTCCCAACTTGGAGAGTCAGTCCCTTTAACCTCCTGTTTGGCCCAGTTTGCAATTTCTGCGGAAGATGAACAGGAATAGCGAGAACCAATGAGAGACTAGCTGGAGGTGTCTGGACAGGCAAATTTAACTCTCATTTCCAACCAGGAAGAGGAAATAACCAAAGGCTCAGCGTGCCATGCCGGAACCAGATTAGGGCCTGAAGCCATCCTGCGGTGTTGCGGCCAGGTCACAAGAAAGCGAGTTGAAGAAATGAGCTCAGGAGCACTGTAATTCACAAACCTGCAGAGTTATAAATGACAGCTATCGTCCAAAAATAGACTGAAGTAAGGCTGCCAAGAGGACTTGAAAGCGGGGCAGAATTGCAGGAAACCGATTTCAGAAGGTAGACTGGAATTGCATTGAAAGCATAGGAAAAGAGGCAGAACGTCCACAATGATGCACTTGGCCAAAAAGGGCGTATGCGTTTTTTCCTGAATATATTCAGGAAAAAACGCATACGCCCATTTTGGCCAACCAAGCAAGCTTGCAAAGGAAATCTGCACTACAATGAAGTCTCACTTCCCCCCGGTCAAAAGGGCCATCTGAAAAAAGTGTAAAATCCAGAAAGGCAGGACAGGCCATGGAGAACTGGGAGCCTTGTTATGCTGATGGGCGGGATGTAAATTGCCTACAGACACTCCGGAGAAGTGTATGGTGTTTCCTGAAACATCTAAAAAACAAAGCAACAGAGCCTAGGGCACTTCCACTTATGGTCCTATAGCTTAGGGAAATTAAAATCAAAAAGACACAGCCACCCCAAAGTTTGGGACGCCTCTGTTTACAAGAACCTCATTTACCGTACAAGTTCAATATCACAGAAAGTGAAAAATGGATAAAGAACTTGTGGTACTTACGTACAATGCAGTATAACTCAGCAATGAAATCTATGTCATCAGGCCCGTAGCAGCATAATGAGTGGATTCAGGTACGATGATTCTAACTGAAATAAGTCACACAGAAAAAGAAACATCATAAGATATCACTAATACACGGAATGTAAACTTGGCTACACAGGAACTGAATTCCAAAACAGAACAGGGTCTCAAATTTAGAAAACCAACTTATGCTTGCTTAAGGGGAAAGGTGAGTTGGGGTGCTGCATAAAACCAGACATTGAAATGAGCACAGATAAAGTTCCTTAAGCCAAATATGGAATAGACAAGAGCTACTCCTTGCTCAACGAAATGGACTCAACACCCCATATTAAACGCCTAAGAATGTACCTGACTAGTAAGTATCTTAAAACCTATGGATTGCTATGTCTCCAAAAGAGAATCAAGCGTGTGTACAGGGGCATAAACGCAGCAGTGATATGATTGGAGAGGTTCGGTGAGCAAATGAAGACCGTGTGAAGTCATATTGCATGTTACCCATTCCAAGGGTCTCAACTCTCCAGGTTTAAGGTATTCTTCCTTCAGCTAAAACATGCATGTGGAACCCAGAGTATGATCAACCGTGTGAACGGGAGACGTGTTCAAATATGTCTCAGTTTTCCTCCCCTGGTACTCGGGTGCAACATTCCAGATGCTTTGCTAACACTCTCCCCACTTGGAGAGTCAGCGCCTTTAACCTCCTGTTTGGCCCAGTTTGCAATTTCTGCGGAAGATGAACAGGAATAGGGAGAACCAATGAGAGACTAGCTGGAGGTGTCTGAACGGGCAAATTTAACTCTCATTTCCCACCAGGAAGAGGAAATAACCAAAGGCTCAGCGTGCCGTGCCGGAACCAGATTAGGGCCTGAAGCCGTCCTGCGGTGTTGCGGCCAGCTCACAAGAAAGCGAGTTGAAGAAAGGAGCTCAGGGACACTGTAATTCACAAACCTGCAGACTTATAAATGACAGCTATCATCCAAAAATACACTGAAGTAAGGCTGCCAAGAGGACTTGAAAGCAGGGCAGAATTGCAGGAAACCGATTTCAGGAGGTAGACTGGAATTACATTGAAAGCATAGGAAAAGAGGCAGAACGTCCACAATGATGCACTTGGCCAAAAAGGGCGTATGCGTTTTTTCCTGAATATATTCAGGAAAAAACGCATACGCCCTTTTTGGCCAACCGAGCAAGCTTGCAAAGGAAATCTGCACTACAATGAAGTCTCACTTTCCCCCGGTCAAAAGGGCCATCTGAAAAAAGTGTAAAATCCAGAAAGGCAGGACAGGCCATGGAGAACTGGGAGCCTTGTTATGCTGATGGGCGGGATGTAAATTGCCAACAGACACTCGGGAGAAGTGTATGGTGTTTCCTGAAACATCTAAAAAACAAAGCAACAGAGCCTAGGGCACTTCCACTTATGGTCCTATAGCTTAGGGAAATTAAAATCAAAAAGACACAGCCACCCCAAAGTTTGGGACGCCTCTGTTTACAAGAACCTCGTTTACCATACAAGTTCAACATCGCAGAAAGTGAAAAATGGATAAAGAAGTTGTGGTGTTTACTTACAAAGCAATATCACTCAGCAATGAAATCTGTGTCATCAGGCCATTAGCAGCACAATGAGTGGATTCAGGTATGATGATTCTAACTGAAATAAGTCACACAGAAAAAGAAACATCATAAGATATCAGTAATACACGGAACGTAAACTTGGCTACACAGGAACTGAATTACAGAACAGAACAGGGTCTCAAATGTAGGAAACCAACTTATGCTTGCTTAAGGGGAAAGGTGAGTTGGGGTGCTGCATAAAACCAGAGATTGAAATGAGCACAGATAAAGTTCCTTAAGTCAAATATGGAATAGACAAGAGCTACTCCTTGCTCAACGAAATGGACTCAACACCGCATATTAAACGCCTAAGAATGTACCTGACTAGTAAGTATCTTAAAACCTATGGATTGCTAAGTCTCCGAAAGAGAATCAAGCATGTGTACAGGGGCATAAACGCAGCAGTGATAGGATTGGAGAGGTTCGGTGAGCAAATGAAGACCCTTTGAAGTCATATTACATGGTACCCATTCCACGGGTTTCAACTACCAAGGTTTAAGGTATTCTTCCTTCAGCTAAAACATGCATGTGGAACCTAGAGTATGATCAACCATGTGATCGGGAGACGTCTTCAAATATGTCTCAGTTTTCGTACCCTGGTACTCGGGTGCAACATTCCAGACGCTTTACTAACACTCTCCTGAATTGGAGAGTCAGTCCCTTTAACCTCCTGTTTGGCCCAGTTTGCAATTTCTGCGGAAGATGAACAGGAATAGCGAGAACCAATGAGAGACTAGCTGGAGGTGTCTGGACGGGCAAATTTAACTCTAATTTCCCACCAGGAAGAGGAATTAACCAAAGGCTCAGCGTGCCGTGCCGGAACCAGATTAGGGCCTGAAGCCATGCTGCCGTGTTGCGGCCAGGTCACAAGAAAGTGAGTTGAAGAAAGGAGCTCAGGGGCACTGTAATTCACAAACCTGCAGAGTTATAAATGACAGCTATCGTCCAAAAATAGACTGAAGTAAGGCTGCCAAGAGGACTTGAAAGCGGGGCAGAATTGCAGGAAACCGATTTCAGGAGGTAGACTGGAATTGCATTGAAAGCATAGGAAAAGAGGCAGAACGTCCACAATGATGCACTTGGCCAAAAAGGGCGTATGCGTTTTTTCCTGAATATATTCAGGAAAAAACGCATACGCGCTTTTTGGCTAACCAAGCAAGCTTGCAAAGGAAATCTGCACTACAATGAAGTCTCACTTCCCCCCGGTCAAAAGGGCCATCTGAAAAAAGTGTAAAATCCAGAAAGGCAGGACAGGCCATGGAGAACTGGGAGCCTTGTTATGCTGATGGGCGGGATGTAAATTGACAACAGCCGCTCTGTAGAAGTGTATGGTGTTTCCTGAAACATCTAAAAAACAAAGCAACAGAGCCTAGGGCACTTCCACTTTTGGTCCTATAGCTTAGGGAAATTAAAATCAAAAAGACACAGCCACCCCAAAGATGGAACGGCTCTGTTTACAAGAACCTCGTTTACAGTACAAGTTCAACATCGCAGAAAGTGAAAAATGGATAAAGAAGTTGTGGTATTCACTTACAAAGCAATATCACTCAGCAATGAAATCTATATCATCAGGCCCTTAGCAGCACAATGAGTGGATTCAGGTATGATGATTCTAACTGAAATAAGTCACACAGAAAAAGAAACATCATAAGATATCAGTAATACACGGAATGGAAACTTGGCTACACAGGAACTGAATTACAGAACAGAACAGGGTCTCAAATTTAGAAAACCAACTTATGCTTGCTTAAGGGTAAAGGTGAGTTGGGGTGCTGCATAAAACCAGAGATTGAAATGAGCACAGATAAAGTTTCTTAAGCCAAATATGGAATAGACAAGAGCTACTCCTTGCTCAACGAAATGGACTCAACACCGCATATTAAACGCCTAAGAATGTACCTGACTAGTAAGTATCTTAAAACCTATGGATTGCTATGTCTCCGAAAGAGAATCAAGCATGTGTACAGGGGCATAAATGCAGCAGTGATAGTATTGGAGAGTTTCGGTGAACAAATGAAGACCCTTTGAAGTCATATTGCATGGTACCCATTCCACGGGTTTCAACACCCAGGTTTAAGGTATTCTTCCTTCAGCTAAAACATGCATGTGGAACCTAGAGTATGATCAACAATGTGATCGGGAGACGTGTTCAAATATGTCTCAGTTTTCCTACCCTGGTACTCGGGTGCAACATTCCAGACGCTTTACTAAAACTCTCCCCACTTGGAGAGTCAGTCCCTTTAACCTCCTGTTTGGCTCAGTTTGCAATTTCTGCGGAAGATGAACAGGAATAGCGAGAACCAATGAGAGACTAGCTGGATGTGTCTGAACGGGCAAATTTAACTCTCATTTCCCACCAGGAAGAGGAATTAACCAAAGGCTCAGCGTGCCGTGCCGGAACCAGATTAGGACCTGAAGCCATCCTGCGGTGTTGCGGCCAGGTCACAAGAAAGCGAGTTGAAGAAAGGAGCTCAGGGGCACTGTAATTCACAAATCTGCAGAGTTATAAATGACAGCTATCGTCCAAAAATAGACTGAAGTAAGGCTGCCAAGAGGACTTGAAAGCGGGGCAGAATTGCAGGAAACCGATTTCAGGAGGTAGACTGGAATTGCATTGAAAGCATAGGAAAAGAGGCAGAACGTCCACAATGATGCACTTGGCCAAAAAGGACGTATGCGTTTTTTCCTGAATATATTCAGGAAAAAACGCATACGCCCTTTTTGGCCAACCAAGCAATCTTGCAAAGGAAATCTGCACTACAATGAAGTCTCACTTCCCCCCGGTCAAAAGGGCCATCTGAAAAAAGTGTAAAATCCAGAAAGGCAGGACAGGCCATGGAGAACTGGGAGCCTTGTTATGCTGATGGGCGGGATGTAAATTGCCAACAGACACTCGGGAGAAGTGTATGGTGTTTCCTGAAACATCTAAAAAACAAAGCAACAGAGCCTAGGCACTGCCAATAATGGTCCTATAGCTTAGGGAAATTAAAATCAAAAAGACACAGCCACCCCAAAGTTTGGGATGCCTCTGTTTACAAGAACCTCGTTTACAGTACAAGTTCAACATCGCAGAAAGTGAAAAATGGATAAAGAAGTTGTGGTATTTACTTACAAAGCAATATCACTCAGCAATGAAATCTGTGTCATCAGGCCCTTAGCAGCACAATGAGTGGATTCAGGTATGATGATTCTAACTGAAATAAGTCACACAGAAAAAGAAACATCATAAGATATCAGTAATACACAGAATGTAAACTTGGCTACACAGGAACTGAATTACAGAACAGAACAGGGTCTCAAATTTAGAAAACCAACTTATGCTTGCTTAAGGGGAAAGGTGAGTTGGGGTGCTGCATAAAACCAGAGATTGAAATGAGCACAGATAAATTTCCTTAAGTCAAATATGGAATAGACAAGAGCTACTCCTTGCTCAACGAAATGGACTCAACACCGCATATTAAACGCCTAAGAATGTACCTGACTAGTAAGTATCTTAAAACCTATGGATTGCTATGTCTCCGAAAGAGAATCAAGCATGTGTACAGGGGCATAAACGCAGCAGTGATAGGATTGGAGAGGTTCGGTGAGCAAATGAAGACCCTTTGAAGTCATATTGCATGGTACCCATTACATGGGTCTTAACTCTCCAGGTTTAAGGTATTCTTCCTTCAGCTAAAACATGCATGTGGAACCCAAGTATGATGAACCATGTGAACGGAGACGTGTTCAAATATGTCTCAGTTTTCCTCCCCTGGTACTCGGGTTCAACATTCCAGATGCTTTACTAACACTCTCCCCACTTGGAGAGTCAGTGCCTTTAACCTCCTGTTTGGCCCAGTTTGCAATTTCTGCGGAAGATGAACAGGAATAGCGAGAACCAATGAGAGACTAGCTGGAGGTGTCTGGACGGGCAAATTTAACTCTCATTTCCCACCAGGAAGAGGAAATAACCAAAGGATCAACGTGCCGTACCGGAACCAGATTAGAGCCTGAAGCCATGATGCGGTGTTGCGGCCAGCTCACAAGAAAGCGAGTTGAAGAAAGGAGCTCAGGGGCACTGTAATTCACAAACCTGCAGAGTTATAAATGACAGCTATCGTCCAAAAATAGACTGAAGTAAGGCTGCCAAGAGGACTTGAAAGCGGGGCAGAATTGCAGGAAACCGATTTCAGGAGGTAGACTGGAATTGCATTGAAAGCATAGGAAAAGAGGCAGAACGTCCACAATGATGCACTTGGCCAAAAAGGGCGTATGCGTTTTTTCCTGAATATATTCAGGAAAAAACGCATACGCCCTTTTTGGCCAACCAAGCAAGCTTGCAAAGGAAATCTGCACTACAATGAAGTCTCACTTCCCCCCGGTCAAAAGGGCCATCTGAAAAAAGTGTAAAACCAAGAAAGGCAGGACAGGCCATGGAGAACTGGGAGCCTTGTTATGCTGATGGGCGGGATGTAAATGGCCAACAGCCACTCTGGAGAAGTGTATGGTGTTTCCTGAAACATCTAAAAAACAAAGCAACAGAGCCTAGGGCACTGCCACTTATGGTCCTATAGCTTAGGGAAATTAAAATCAAAAAGACACAGCCACCCCAAAGTTTGGGAAGCCTCTGTTTACAAGAACCTCGTTTACCGTACATGTTCAATATCACAGAAAGTGAAAAATGGATAAAGAACTTGTGGTACTTACGTACAATGCAGTATCACTCAGCAATGAAATCTATGTCATCAGGCCCGTAGCAGCATAATGAGTGGATTCAGGTACGATGATTCTAACTGAAATAAGTCACACAGAAAAAGAAACATCATAAGATATCACTAATACACGGAATGTAAACTTGGCTACACAGGAACTGAATTCCATAACAGAACAGGGTCTCATATTTAGAAAACCAACTTATGCTCGCTTAAGGGGAAAGGTGAGTTGGAGTGCTGCATAAAACCAGACATTGAAATGAGCACAGATAAAGTTCCTTAAGCCAAATGTGGAATAGACAAGAGCTACTCCTTGCTCAACGAAATGGACTCAACACCCCATATTAAACGCCTAAGAATGTACCTGACTAGTAAGTATCTTAAAACCTATGGATTGCTATGTCTCCGAAAGAGAATCAAGCATGTGTACAGGGGCATAAACGCAGCAGTGATAGGATTGGAGAGGTTCGGTGAGCAAATGAAGACCCTTTGAAGTCATATTACATGGTACCCATTCCACGGGTTTCAACTACCCAGGTTTAAGGTATTCTTCCTTCAGCTAAAACATGCATGTGGAACCTAGAGTATGATCAACCATGTGATCGGGAGACGTCTTCAAATATGTCTCAGTTTTCGTACCCTGGTACTCGGGTGCAACATTCCAGACGCTTTACTAACACTCTTCCGACTTGGAGAGTCAGTCCCTTTAACCTCCTGTTTGGCCCAGTTTGCAATTTCTGCGGAAGATGAACAGGAATAGCGAGAACCAATGAGAGACTAGCTGGAGGTGTCTGGACGGGCAAATTTAACTCTCATTTCCCACCAGGAAGAGGAATTAACCAAAGGCTCAGCATGCCGTGCCGGAACCAGATTAGGGCCTGAAGCCATGCTGCGGTGTTGCGGCCAGGTCACAAGAAAGTGAGTTGAAGAAAGGAATTCAGGGGCACTGTAATTCACAAACCTGCAGAGTTATAAATGACAGCTATCGTCCAAAAATAGACTGAAGTAAGGCTGCCAAGAGGACTTGAAAGCGGGGCAGAATTGCAGGAAACCGATTTCAGGAGGTAGACTGGAATTGCATTGAAAGCATAGGAAAAGAGGCAGAACGTCCACAATGATGCACTTGGCCAAAAAGGGCGTATGCGTTTTTTCCTGAATATATTCAGGAAAAAACGCATACGCCCTTTTTGGCCAACCAAGCAAGCTTGCAAAGGAAATCTGCACTACAATGAAGTCTCACTTCCCCCCGGTCAAAAGGGCCATCTGAAAAAAGTGTAAAATCCAGAAAGGCAGGACAGGCCATGGAGAACTGGGAGCCTTGTTATGCTGATGGGCGGGATGTAAATTGCCAACAGACACTCGGGGGAAGTGTATGGTGTTTCCTGAAACATCTAAAAAACAAAGCAACAGAGCCTAGGCACTTCCACTTATGGTCCTATAGCTTAGGGAAATTAAAATCAAAAAGACACAGCCACACCAAAGTTTGGGACGCCTCTGTTTACAAGAACCTCGTTTACAGTACAAGTTCAACATCGCAGAAAGTGAAAAATGGATAAAGAAGATGTGGTATTTACTTACAAAGCAATATCACTCAGCAATGAAATCTGTGTCATCAGGCCCTTAGCAGCACAATGAGTGGATTCAGGTATGATGATTGTAACTGAAATAAGTCACACAGAAAAAGAAACATCATAAGATATCAGTAATACACGGAATGTAAACTTGGCTACACAGGAACTGAATTACAGAACAGAACAGGGTCTCAAATTTAGAAAACCAACTTATGCTTGCTTAAGGGTAAAGGTGAGTTGGGGTGCTGCATAAAACCAGAGATTGAAATGAGCACAGATAAAGCTCCTTTAGTCAAATATGGAATAGACAAGAGCTACTCCTTGCTCAACGAAATGGACTCAACACCGCATATTAAACGCCTAAGAATGTACCTGACTAGTAAGTATCATAAAACCTATGGATTGCTATGTCTCCAAAAGAGAATCAAGCATGTGTACAGGGGCATAAACGCAGCAGTGATAGGATTGGAGAGGTTCGGTGAGCAAATGAAGACCCTTTGAAGTCATATTTCATGGTACCCATTCCACGGGTTTCAACTACCCAGGTTTTAGGTATTCTTCCTTCAGCTAAAACATGCATGTGGAACCCAAGTATGATCAACCATGTGAACGGGAGACGTGTTCAAATATGTCTCAGTTTTCCTCCCCTGGTACTCGGGTGCAACATTCCAGACGCTTTACTAACACTCTCCCCACTTGGAGAGTCAGCGCCTTTAACCTCCTGTTTGGCCCAGTTTGCAAATTCTGCGGAAGATGAACAGGAATAGCGAGAACCAATGAGAGACTAGCTGGAGGTGTCTGGACGGGCAAATTTAACTCTCATTTCCCACCAGGAAGAGGAAATAACCAAAGGCTCAGCGTGCCGTGCCGGAACCAGATTAGGGCCTGAAGCCATCCTGCGGTGTTGCGGCCAGGTCACAAGAAAGCAAGTTGAAGAAAGGAGCTCAGGGGCACTGTAATTCACAAACCTGCAGAGTTATAAATGACAGCTATCGTCCAAAAATAGACTGAAGTAAGGCTGCCAAGAGGACTTGAAAGCGGAGCAGAATTGCAGGAAACCGATTTCAGGAGGTAGACTGGAATTGCATTGAAAGCATAGGAAAAGAGGCAGAACGTCCACAATGATGCACTTGGCCAAAAAGGGCGTATGCGTTTTTTCCTGAATATATTCAGGAAAAAACGCATACGCCCTTTTTGGCCAACCAAGCAAGCTTGCAAAGGAAATCTGCACTACAATGAAGTCTCACTTCCCCCCGGTCAAAAGGGCCATCTGAAAAAAGTGTAAAATCCAGAAAGGCAGGACAGGCCATGGAGAACTGGGAGCCTTGTTATGCTGATGGGCGGGATGTAAACTGCCAACAGACACTCGGGGGAAGTGTATGGTGTTTCCTGAAACATCTAAAAAACAAAGCAACAGAGCCTAGGCACTGCCACTTATGGTCCTATAGCTTAGGGAAATTAAAATCAAAAAGACACAGCCACACCAAAGTTTGGGACGCCTCTGTTTACAAGAACCTCGTTTACAGTACAAGTTCAACATCGCAGAAAGTGAAAAATGGATAAAGAAGATGTGGTATTTACTTACAAAGCAATATCACTCAGCAATGAAATCTGTGTCATCAGGCCCTTAGCAGCACAATGAGTGGATTCAGGTATGATGATTCTAACTGAAATAAGTCACACAGAAAAAGAAACATCATAAGATATCAGTAATACACGGAATGTAAACTTGGCTACACAGGAACTGAATTACAGAACAGAACAGGGTCTCAAATTTAGAAAACCAACTTATGCTTGCTTAAGGGTAAAGGTGAGTTGGGGTGCTGCATAAAACCAGAGATTGAAATGAGCACAGATAAAGCTCCTTAAGTCAAATATGGAATAGACAAGAGCTACTCCTTGCTCAACGAAATGGACTCAACACCGCATATTAAACGCCTAAGAATGTACCTGACTAGTAAGTATCATAAAACCTATGGATTGCTATGTCTCCAAAAGAGAATCAAGCATGTGTACAGGGGCATAAACGCAGCAGTGATAGGATTGGAGAGGTTCGGTGAGCAAATGAAGACCCTTTGAAGTCATATTTCATGGTACCCATTCCACGGGTTTCAACTACACAGGTTTTAGGTATTCTTCCTTCAGCTAAAACATGCATGTGGAACCCAAGTATGATCAACCATGTGAACGGGAGACGTGTTCAAATATGTCTCAGTTTTCCTCCCCTGGTACTCGCGTGCAACATTCCAGACGCTTTACTAACACTCTCCCCACTTGGAGAGTCAGCGCCTTTAACCTCCTGTTTGGCCCAGTTTGCAAATTCTGCGGAAGATGAACAGGAATAGCGAGAACCAATGAGAGACTAGCTGGAGGTGTCTGGACGGGCAAATTTAACTCTCATTTCCCACCAGGAAGAGGAATTAACCAAAGGCTCAGCGTGCCGTGCCGGAACAAGATTAGGGCCTGAAGCCATCCTGCGGTGTTGTCGCCAGCTCAAAAGAAAGCGAGTTGAAGAAAGGAGCTCAGGGGCACTGTAATTCACAAACCTGCAGAGTTATAAATGACAGCTATCGTCCAAAAATAGACTGAAGTAAGGCTGCCAAGAGGACTTGAAAGCGGGGCAGAATTGCAGGAAACCGATTTCAGGAGGTAGACTGGAATTGCATTGAAAGCATAGGAAAAGAGGCAGAACGTGCACAATGATGCACTTGGCCAAAAAGGGCGTATGCGTTTTTTCCTGAATATATTCAGGAAAAAACGCATACGCCCTTTTTGGCCAACCAAGCAAGCTTGCAAAGGAAATCTGCACTACAATGAAGTCTCACTTCCCCCCGGTCAAAAGGGCCATCTGAAAAAAGTGTAAAATCCAGAAAGGCAGGACAGGCCATGGAGAACTGGGAGCCTTGTTATGCTGATGGGCGGGATGTAAATTGCCAACAACCACTCGGGAGAAGTGTATGGTGTTTCCTGAAACATCTAAAAAACAAAGCAACAGAACCTAGGGCACTTCCACTTATGGTCCTATAGCTTAGGGAAATTAAAATCAAAAAGACGCAGCCACCCCAAAGGTTGGAACGGCTCTGTTTACAAGAACCTCGTTTACAGTACAAGTTCAACATCGCAGAAAGTGAAAAATGGATAAAGAAGTTGTGGTATTTACTTACAAAGCAATATCACTAAGCAATGAAATCTGTGTCATCAGGCCCATAGCAGCACAATGAGTGGATTCAGGTATGATGATTCAACTGAAATAAGTCACACAGAAAAAGAAACATCATAAGATATCTGTAATACACGGAATGTAAACTTGGCTACACAGGAACTGAATTACAGAACAGAACAGGGTCTCAAATTTAGAAAACCAACTTATGCTTGCTTAAGGGGAAAGGTGAGTTGGGGTGCTGCATAAAACCAGAGATTGAAATGAGCACAGATAAAGTTCCTTAAGTCAAATATGGAATAGACAAGAGCTACTCCTTGCTCAACGAAATGGACTCAACACCGCATATTAAACGCCTAAGAATGTACCTGACTAGTAAGTATCTTAAAACCTATGGATTGCTATGTCTCCGAAAGAGAATCAAGCATGTGTACAGGGGCATAAACGCAGCAGTGATAGGATTGGAGAGGTTCGGTGAGCAAATGAAGACCCTTTGAAGTCATATTGCATGGTACCCATTCCACGGGTCTTAACTCTCCAGGTTTAAGGTATTCTTCCTTCAGCTAAAACATGCATGTGGAACCCAAGTATGATCAACCATGTGAACGGGAGACGTGTTCAAATATGTCTCAGTTTTCCTCCCCTGGAACTCGGGTGCAATATTCCAGACGCTTTACTAACACTCTCCCCACTTGGAGAGTCAGTCCTTTTAACCTCCTGTTTGGCCCAGTTTGCAATTTCTGCGGAAGATGAACAGGAATAGCGAGAACCAATGAGAGACTAGCTGGAGGTGTCTGGACGGGCAAATTTAACTCTCATTTCCCACCAGGAAGAGGAAATAACCAAAGGCTCAGCGTGCCGTGCCGGAACCAGATTAGGGCCTGAAGCCATCCTGCGGTGTTGCCGCCAGGTCACAAGAAAGCAAGTTGAAGAAAGGAGCTCAGGGGCACTGTAATTCACAAACCTGCAGAGTTATAAATGACAGCAATCGTCCAAAAATACACTGAAGTAAGGCTGCCAAGACGACTTGAAAGTGGGGCAGAATTGCAGGAAACCGATTTCAGGAGGTAGACTGGAATTGCATTGAAAGCATAGGAAAAGAGGCAGAACGTCCACAATGATGCACTTGGCCAAAAAGGGCGTATGCGTTTTTTCCTGAATATATTCAGGAAAAAACGCATACGCCCTTTTTGGCCAACCAAGCAAGCTTGCAAAGGAAATCTGCACTACAATGAAGTCTCACTTCCCCCCGGTCAAAAGGGCCATCTGAAAAAAGTGTAAAATCCAGAAAGGCAGGACAGGCCATGGAGAACTGGGAGCCTTGTTATGCTGATGGGCGGGATGTAAATTGCCAACAACCACTCGGGAGAAGTGTATGGTGTTTCCTGAAACATCTAAAAAACAAAGCAACAGAATCTAGGGCACTTCCACTTATGGTCCTATAGCTTAGGGAAATTAAAATCAAAAAGACACAGCCACCCCAAAGTTTGGAACTGCTCTGTTTACAACAACCTCGTTTACAGTACAAGTTCAACATCGCAGAAAGTGAAAAATGGATAAAGAAGTTGTGGTATTTACTTACAAAGCAATATCACTCAGCAATGAAATCTGTGTCATCAGGCCCTTAGCAGCACAATGAGTGGATTCAGGTATGATGATTCTAACTGAAATAAGTCACACAGAAAAAGAAACATCATAAGATATCAGTAATACACGGAATGGAAACTTGGCTACACAGGAACTGAATTACAGAACAGAACAGGGTCTCAAATTTAGAAAACCAACTTATGCTTGCTTAAGGGGAAAGGTGAGTTGGGGTGCTGCATAAAACCAGAGATTGAAATGAGCACAGATAAAGTTCCTTAAGTCAAATATGGAATAGACAAGAGCTACTCCTTGCTCAACGAAATGGACTCAACACCGCATATTAAACGCCTAAGAATGTACCTGACTAGTAAGTATCTTAAAACCTATGGATTGCTATGTCTCCGAAAGAGAATCAAGCATGTGTACAGGGGCATAAACGCAGCAGTGATAGGATTGGAGAGGCTCGGTGAGCAAATGAAGACCCTTTGAAGTCATATTGCATGGTACCCATTCCACGGGTCTTAACTCTCCAGGTTTAAGGTATTCTTCCTTCAGCTAAAACATGCATGTGGAACCCAAGTATGATCAACCATGTGAACGGGAGACGTGTTCAAATATGTCTCAGTTTTCCTCCCCTGGTACTCGGGTGCAACATTCCAGACACATTACTAACACTCTCCCCACTTGGAGAGTCAGCGCCTTTAACCTCCTGTTTGGCCCAGTTTGCAATTTCTGCGGAAGATGAACAGGAATAGCGAGAACCAATGAGAGACTAGCTGGAGGTGTCTGGACGGGCAAATTTAACTCTCATTTCCCACCAGGAAGAGGAAATAACCAAAGGCTCAGCGTGCCGTGCCGGAACCAGATTAGGGCCTGAAGCCATCCTGCGGTGTTGCGGCCAGGTCACAAGAAAGCAAGTTGAAGAAAGGAGCTCAGGGGCACTGTAATTCACAAACCTGCAGAGTTATAAATGACAGCTATCGTCCAAAAATAGACTGAAGTAAGGCTGCCAAGAGGACTTGAAAGCGGGGCAGAATTGCAGGAAACCGATTTCAGGAGATAGACTGGAATTGCATTGAAAGCATAGGAAAAGAGGCAGAACGTCCACAATGATGCACTTGGCCAAAAAGGGCGTATGCGTTTTTTCCTGAATATATTCAGGAAAAAACGCATACGCCCTTTTTGGCCAACCAAGCAAGCTTGCAAAGGAAATCTGCACTACAATGAAGTCTCACTTCCCCCCGGTCAAAAGGGCCATCTGAAAAAAGTGTAAAATCCAGAAAGGCAGGACAGGCCATGGAGAACTGGGAGCCTTGTTATGCTGATGGGCGGGATGTAAATTGCCAACAACCACTCGGGAGAAGTGTATGGTGTTTCCTGAAACATCTAAAAAACAAAGCAACAGAACCTAGGGCACTTCCACTTATGGTCCTATAGCTTAGGGAAATTAAAATCAAAAAGACACAGCCACCCCAAAGTTTGGAACGGCTCTGTTTACAAGAAGCTCGTTTACAGTACAAGTTCAACATCACAGAAAGTGAAAAATGGATAAAGAAGTTGTGGTATTTACTTACAAAGCAATATCACTCAGCAATGAAATCTGTGTCATCAGGCCCTTAGCAGCACAATGAGTGGATTCAGGTATGATGATTCTAACTGAAATAAGTCACACAGAAAAAGAAACATCATAAGATATCAGTAATACACGGAATGTAAACTTGGCTACACAGGAACTGAATTACAGAACAGAGCAGGGTCTCAAATTTAGAAAACCAACTTATGCTTGCTTAAGGGGAAAGGTGAGTTGGGGTGCTGCATAAAACCAGAGATTGAAATGAGCACAGATAAAGTTCCTTAAGTCAAATATGGAATAGACAAGAGCTACTCCTTGCTCAATGAAATGGACTCAACACCGCATATTAAATGCCTAAGAATGTACCTGACTAGTAAGTATCTTAAAACCTATGGATTGCTATGTCTCCGAAAGAGAATCAAGCATGTGTACAGGGGCATAAACGCAGCAGTGATAGGATTGGAGAGGTTCGGTGAGCAAATGAAGACCCTTTGAAGTCATATTGCATGGTACCCATTCCACGGGTCTTAACTCTCCAGGTTTAAGGTATTCTTCCTTCAGCTAAAACATGCATGTGGAACCCAAGTATGATGAACCATGTGAATGGGAGACGTGTTCAAATATGTCTCAGTTTTCCTCCCCTGGTACTCGGGTGCAACATTCCAGATGCTTTACTAACACTCTCCCCACTTGGAGAGTCAGCGCCTTTAACCTCCTGTTAGGCCCAGTTTGCAATTTCTGTGGAAGATGAACAGGAATAGCGAGAACCAATGAGAGACTAGCTGGAGGTGTCTGGACGGGCAAATTTAACTCTCATTTCCCACCAGGAAGAGGAACTAACCAAAGGCTCAGCGTGCCGTGCCGGAACCAGATTAGGGCCTGAAGCCATCCTGCGGTGTTGCGGCCAGGTCACAAGAAAGCAAGTTGAAGAAAGGAGCTCAGGGGCACTGTAATTCACAAACCTGCAGAGTTATAAATGACAGCTATCGTCCAAAAATAGACTGAAGTAAGGCTGTCAAGAGGACTTGAAAGCGGGGCAGAATTGCAGGAAACCGATTTCAGGAGGTAGACTGGAATTGCATTGAAAGCATAGGAAAAGAGGCAGAACGTCCACAATGATGCACTTGGCCAAAAAGGGCGTATGCGTTTTTTCCTGAATATATTCAGGAAAAAACGCATACGCCCTTTTTGGCCAACCAAGCAAGCTTGCAAAGGAAATCTGCACTACAATGAAGTCTCACTTCCCCCCGGTCAAAAGGGCCATCTGAAAAAAGTGTAAAATCCAGAAAGGCAGGACAGGCCATGGAGAACTGGGAGCCTTGTTATGCTGATGGGCGGGATGTAAATTGCCAACAACCAATCGGGAGAAGTGTATGGTGTTTCCTGAAACATCTAAAAAACAAAGCAACAGAACCTAGGGCACTTCCACTTATGGTCCTATAGCTTAAGGAAATTAAAATCAAAAAGACACAGCCACCCCAAAGTTTGGAACGGCTCTGTTTACAAGAACCTCGTTTACAGTACAAGTTCAACATCGCAGAAAGTGAAAAATGGATAAAGAAGTTGTGGTATTTACTTACAAAGCAATATCACTCAGCAATGAAATCTTTGTCACAAGGCCCTTAGCAGCACAATGAGTGGATTCAGGTATGATGATTCTAACTGAAATAAGTCACACAGAAAAAGAAACATCATAAGATATCAGTAATACATGGAATGTAAACTTGGCTACACAGGAACTGAATTACAGAACAGAACAGGGTCTCAAATTTAGAAAACCATCTTATGCTTGCTTAAGGGGAAAGGTGAGTTGGGGTGCTGCATAAAACCAGAGATTGAAATGAGCACAGATAAAGTTCCTTAAGCCAAATATGGGATAGACAAGAGCTACTCCTTGCTCAACGAAATGGACTCAACACCGCATATTAAACGCCTAAGAATGTACCTGACTAGTAAGTATCTTAAAACCTATGGATTGCTATGTCTCCGAAAGAGAATCAAGCATGTGTACAGGGGCATAAACGCAGCAGTGATAGGATTGGAGAGGTTCGGTGAGCAAATGAAGACCCTTTGAAGTCATATTGCATGGTACCCATTACACGGGTCTTAACTCTCCAGGTTTAAGGTATTCTTCCTTCAGCTAAAACATGCATGTGGAACCCAAGTATGATCAACCATGTGAACAGGAGACGTGTTCAAATATGTCTCAGTTTTCCTCCCCTGGTACTCGGGTGCAACATTCCAGACGCTTTACTAACACTCTCCCCACTTGGAGAGTCAGCGCCTTTAACCTCCTGTTTGGCCCAGTTTGCAATTTCTGCGGAAGATGAACAGGAATAGCGAGAACCAATGAGAGACTAGCTGGAGGTGTCTGGACGGGCAAATTTAACTCTCATTTCCCACCAGGAAGAGAAAATAACCAAAGGCTCAGCGTGCCGTGCCGGAACCAGATTAGGGCCTGAAGCCATCTTGCGGTGTTGCGGCCAGCTCACAAGAAAGCGAGTTGAAGAAAGGAGCTCAGGGGCACTGTAATTCACAAACCTGCAGAGTTATAAATGACAGCTATCATCCAAAAATAGACTGAAGTAAGGCTGCCAAGAGGACTTGAAAGCGGGGCAGAATTGCAGGAAACCGATTTCAGGAGGTAGACTGGAATTGCATTGAAAGCATAGGAAAAGAGGCAGAACGTCCACAATGATGCACTTGGCCAAAAAGGGCGTATGCGTTTTTTCCTGAATATATTCAGGAAAAAACGCATACGCCCTTTTTGGCCAACCAAGCAAGCTTGCAAAGGAAATCTGCACTACAATGAAGTCTCACTTCCCCCCGGTCAAAAGGGCCATCTGAAAAAAGTGTAAAATCCAGAAAGGCAGGACAGGCCATGGAGAACTGGGAGCCTTGTTATGCTGATGGGCGGGATGTAAATTGCCAACAACCACTCGGGAGAAGTGTATGGTGTTTCCTGAAACATCTAAAAAACAAAGCAACAGAACCTAGGGCACTTCCACTTATGGTCCTATAGCTTAGGGAAATTAAAATCAAAAAGACACAGCCACCCCAAAGTTTGGGACGCCTCTGTTTACAAGAACCTCGTTTACAGTACAAGTTCAACATCGCAGAAAGTGAAAAATGGGTAAAGAAGTTGTGGTATTTATTTACAAAGCAATATCACTCAGCAATGAAATCTATGTCATCAGGCCCTTAGCAGCACAATGAGTGGATTCAGGTATGATGATTCTAACTGAAATAAGTCACACAGAAAAAGAAACATCATAAGATATCAGTAATACACGGAATGTAAACTTGGCTACACAGGAACTGAATTACAGAACAGAACAGGGTCTCAAATTTAGAAAACCAACTTATGCTTGCTTAAGGGTAAAGGTGAGTTGGGGTGCTGCATAAAACCAGAGATTGAAATGAGCACAGATAAAGTTCCTTAAGCCAAATATGGAATAGACAAGAGCTACTCCTTGCTCAACGAAATGGACTCAACACCGCATATTAAACGCCTAAGAATGTACCTGACTAGTAAGTATCTTAAAACCTATAGATTGCTATGTCTCTGAAAAAGAATCAAGCATGTGTACAGGGGCATAAACGCAGCAGTGATAGGATTGGAGAGGTTCGGTGAGCAAATGAAGACCCTTTGAAGTCATATTGCATGGTACCCATTACACGGGTCTCAACTCTCCAGGTTTAAGGTATTCTTCCTTCAGCTAAAACATGCATGTGGAACCCAGAGTATGATCAACCATGTGAACGGGAGACGTGTTCAAATATGTCTCAGTTTTCCTCCCCTGGTACTCGGGTGCAACATTCCAGACACTTTACTAACACTCTCCCGACTTGGAGAGTCAGTCCCTTTAACCTCCTGTTTGGCCCAGTTTGCAATTTCTGCGGAAGATGAACAGGAATAGCGAGAACCAATGAGAGGTTAGCTGGAGGTGTCTGGACGGGCAAATTTAACTCTCATTTCCCACCAGGAAGAGGAATTAACCAAAGGCTCAGCATGCCGGGCCGGAACCAGATTAGGGCCTGAAGCCATCCTGCGGTGTTGCGGCCAGGTCACAAGAAAGCGAGTTGAAGAAAGGAGCTCAGGGGCACTGTAATTCACAAACCTGCAGAGTTATAAATGACAGCTATCGTCCAAAAATAGACTGAAGTAAGGCTGTCAAGAGGACTTGAAAGCGGGGCAGAATTGCAGGAAACCGATTTCAGGAGGTAGACTGGAATTGCATTGAAAGCATAGGAAAAGAGGCAGAACGTCCACAATGATGCACTTGGCCAAAAAGGGCGTATGCGTTTTTTCCTGAATATATTCAGGAAAAAACGCATACGCCCTTTTTGGCCAACCAAGCAAGCTTGCAAAGGAAATCTGCACTACAATGAAGTCTCACTTCCTCCCGGTCAAAAGGGCCATCTGAAAAAAGTGTAAAATCCAGAAAGGCAGGACAGGCCATGGAGAACTGGGAGCCTTGTTATGCTGATGGGCGGGATGTAAATTGCCAACAACCACTCGGGAGAAGTGTATGGTGTTTCCTGAAACATCTAAAAAACAAAGCAACAGAATCTAGGGCACTTCCACTTATGGTCCTATAGCTTAGGGAAATTAAAATCAAAAAGACACAGCCACCCCAAAGTTTGGAACGGCTCTGTTTACAAGAACCTCGTTTACAGTACAAGTTCAACATCGCAGAAAGTGAAAAATGGATAAAGGAGTTGTGGTATTTACTTACAAAGCAATATCACTCAGCAATGAAATCTGTGTCATCAGGCCCTTAGCAGCACAATGAGTGGATTCAGGTATGATGATTCTAACTGAAATAAGTCACACAGAAAAAGAAACATCATAAGATATCAGTAATACACGGAATGTAAACTTGGCTACACAGGAACTGAATTACAGAACAGAACAGGGTCTCAAATTTAGAAAACCAACTTATTCTTGCTTAAGGGTAAAGGTGAGTTGGGGTGCTGCATAAAACCAGAGATTGAAATGAGCACAGATAAAGTTCCTTAAGTCAAATATGGCATAGACAAGAGCTACTCCTTGCTCAACGAAATGGACTCAACACCCCATATTAAACGCCTAAGAATGTACCTGACTAGTAAGTATCTTAAAACCTATGGATTGCTATGTCTCCGAAAGAGAATCAAGCATGTGTACAGGGGCATAAACGCAGCAGTGATAGGATTGGAGAGGTTCGGTGAGCAAATGAAGACCCTTTGAAGTCATATTGCATGGTACCCATTACACGGGTCTTAACTCTCCAGGTTTAAGGTATTCTTCCTTCAGCTAAAACATGCATGTGGAACCCAAGTATGATCAACCATGTGAACGGGAGACGTGTTCAAATATGTCTCAGTTTTCCTCCCCTGGTACTCGGGTGCAACATTCCAGACGCTTTACTAACACTCTCCCCACTTGGAGAGTCAGCGCCTTTAACCTCCTGTTTGGCCCAGTTTGCAATTTCTGCGGAAGATGAACAGGAATAGCGAGAACCAATGAGAGACTAGCTGGAGGTGTCTGGACGGGCAAATTTAACTCTCATTTCCCACCAGGAAGAGGAAATAACCAAAGGCTCAGCGTGCCGTGCCGGAACCAGATTAGGGCCTGAAGCCATCCTGCGGTGTTGCGGCCAGGTCACAAGAAAGCAAGTTGAAGAAAGGAGCTCAGGGGCACTGTAATTCACAAACCTGCAGAGTTATAAATGACAGCTATCGTCCAAAAATAGACTGAAGTAAGGCTGCCAAGAGGACTTGAAAGCGGGGCAGAATTGCAGGAAACCGATTTCAGGAGGTAGACTGGAATTGCATTGAAAGCATAGGAAAAGAGGCAGAACGTCCACAATGATGCACTTGGCCAAAAAGGGCGTATGCGTTTTTTCCTGAATATATTCAGGAAAAAACGCATACGCCCTTTTTGGCCAACCAAGCAAGCTTGCAAAGGAAATCTGCACTACAATGAAGTCTCACTTTCCCCCGGTCAAAAGGGCCATCTGAAAAAAGTGTAAAATCCAGAAAGGCAGGACAGGCCATGGAGAACTGGGAGCCTTGTTATGCTGATGGGCGGGATGTAAATTGCCAACAACCACTCGGGAGAAGTGTATGGTGTTTCCTGAAACATCTAAAAAACAAAGCAACAGAATCTAGGGCACTTCCACTTATGGTCCTATAGCTTAGGGAAATTAAAATCAAAAAGACACAGCCACCCCAAAGTTTGGAACCGCTCTGTTTACAACAACCTCGTTTACAGTACAAGTTCAACATCGCAGAAAGTGAAAAATGGATAAAGGAGTTGTGGTATTTACTTACAAAGCAATATCACTCAGCAATGAAATCTGTGTCATCAGGCCCTTAGCAGCACAATGAGTGGATTCAGGTATGATGATTCTAACTGAAATAAGTCACACAGAAAAAGAAACATCATAAGATATCAGTAATACACGGAATGTAAACTTGGCTACACAGGAACTGAATTACAGAACAGAACAGGGTCTCAAATTTAGAAAACCAACTTATGCTTGCTTAAGGGGAAAGGTGAGTTGGGGTGCTGCATAAAACCAGAGATTGAAATGAGCACAGATAAAGTTCCTTAAGTCAAATATGGAATAGACAAGAGCTACTCCTTGCTCAACGAAATGGACTCAACACCGCATATTAAACGCCTAAGAATGTACCTGACTAGTAAGTATCTTAAAACCTATGGATTGCTATGTCTCCGAAAGAGAATCAAGCATGTGTACAGGGGCATAAACGCAGCAGTGATAGGATTGGAGAGGCTCGGTGAGCAAATGAAGACCCTTTGAAGTCATATTGCATGGTACCCATTCCACGGGTCTTAACTCTCCAGGTTTAAGGTATTCTTCCTTCAGCTAAAACATGCATGTGGAACCCAAGTATGATCAACCATGTGAACGGGAGACGTGTTCAAATATGTCTCAGTTTTCCTCCCCTGGTACTCGGGTGCAACATTCCAGACACTTTACTAACACTCTCCCCACTTGGAGAGTCAGCGCCTTTAACCTCCTGTTTGGCCCAGTTTGCAATTTCTGCGGAAGATGAACAGGAATAGCGAGAACCAATGAGAGACTAGCTGGAGGTGTCTGGACGGGCAAATTTAACTCTCATTTCCCACCATGAAGAGGAAATAACCAAAGGCTCAGCGTGCCGTGCCGGAACCAGATTAGGGCCTGAAGCCATCCTGCGGTGTTGCGGCCAGGTCACAAGAAAGCAAGTTGAAGAAAGGAGCTCAGGGGCACTGTAATTCACAAACCTGCAGAGTTATAAATGACAGCTATCGTCCAAAAATACACTGAAGTAAGGCTGCCAAGAGGACTTGAAAGCGGGGCAGAATTGCAGGAAACCGATTTCAGGAGGTAGACTGGAATTGCATTGAAAGCATAGGAAAAGAGGCAGAACGTCCACAATGATGCACTTGGCCAAAAAGGGCGTATGCGTTTTTTCCTGAATATATTCAGGAAAAAACGCATACGCCCTTTTTGGCCAACCAAGCAAGCTTGCAAAGGAAATCTGCACTACAATGAAGTCTCACTTCCCCCCGGTCAAAAGGGCCATCTGAAAAAAGTGTAAAATCCAGAAAGGCAGGACAGGCCATGGAGAACTGGGAGCCTTGTTATGCTGATGGGCGGGATGTAAATTGCAAACAACCACTCGGGAGAAGTGTATGGTGTTTCCTGAAACATCTAAAAAACAAAGCAACAGAATCTAGGGCACTTCCACTTATGGTCCTATAGCTTAGGGAAATTAAAATCAAAAAGACACAGCCACCCCAAAGTTTGGAACCGCTCTGTTTACAACAACCTCGTTTACAGTACAAGTTCAACATCGCAGAAAGTGAAAAATGGATAAAGGAGTTGTGGTATTTACTTACAAAGCAATATCACTCAGCAATGAAATCTGTGTCATCAGGCCCTTAGCAGCACAATGAGTGGATTCAGGTATGATGATTCTAACTGAAATAAGTCACACAGAAAAAGAAACATCATAAGATATCAGTAATACACGGAATGGAAACTTGGCTACACAGGAACTGAATTACAGAACAGAACAGGGTCTCAAATTTAGAAAACCAACTTATGCTTGCTTAAGGGGAAAGGTGAGTTGGGGTGCTGCATAAAACCAGAGATTGAAATGAGCACAGATAAAGTTCCTTAAGTCAAATATGGAATAGACAAGAGCTACTCCTTGCTCAACGAAATGGACTCAACACCGCATATTAAATGCCTAAGAATGTACCTGACTAGTAAGTATCTTAAAACCTATGGATTGCTATGTCTCCGAAAGAGAATCAAGCATGTGTACAGGGGCATAAACGCAGCAGTGATAGGATTGGAGAGGTTCGGTGAGCAAATGAAGACCCTTTGAAGTCATATTGCATGGTACCCATTCCACGGGTCTTAACTCTCCAGGTTTAAGGTATTCTTCCTTCAGCTAAAACATGCATGTGGAACCCAAGTATGATGAACCATGTGAATGGGAGACGTGTTCAAATATGTCTCAGTTTTCCTCCCCTGGTACTCGGGTGCAACATTCCAGATGCTTAACTAACACTCTCCCCACTTGGAGAGTCAGCGCCTTTAACCTCCTGTTTGGCCCAGTTTGCAATTTCTGCGGAAGATGAACAGGAATAGCGAGAACCAATGAGAGACTAGCTGGAGGTGTCTGGACGGGCAAATTTAACTCTCATTTCCCACCAGGAAGAGGAACTAACCAAAGGCTCAGCGTGCCGTGCCGGAACCAGATTAGGGCCTGAAGCCATCCTGCGGTGTTGCGGCCAGGTCACAAGAAAGCAAGTTGAAGAAAGGAGCTCAGGGGCACTGTAATTCACAAACCTGCAGAGTTATAAATGACAGCTATCGTCCAAAAATAGACTGAAGTAAGGCTGTCAAGAGGACTTGAAAGCGGGGCAGAATTGCAGGAAACCGATTTCAGGAGGTAGACTGGAATTGCATTGAAAGCATAGGAAAAGAGGCAGAACGTCCACAATGATGCACTTGGCCAAAAAGGGCGTATGCGTTTTTTCCTGAATATATTCAGGAAAAAACGCATACGCCCTTTTTGGCCAACCATGCAAGCTTGCAAAGGAAATCTGCACTACAATGAAGTCTCACTTCCCCCCGGTCAAAAGGGCCATCTGAAAAAAGTGTAAAATCCAGAAAGGCAGGACAGGCCATGGAGAACTGGGAGCCTTGTTATGCTGATGGGCGGGATGTAAATTGCCAACAACCACTCGGGAGAAGTGTATGGTGTTTCCTGAAACATCTAAAAAACAAAGCAACAGAACCTAGGGCACTTCCACTTATGGTCCTATAGCTTAGGGAAATTAAAATCAAAAAGACACAGCCACCCCAAAGTTTGGAACGGCTCTGTTTACAAGAAGCTCGTTTACAGTACAAGTTCAACATCGCAGAAAGTGAAAAATGGATAAAGAAGTTGTGGTATTTACTTACAAAGCAATATCACTCAGCAATGAAATCTGTGTCATCAGGCCCTTAGCAGCACAATGAGTGGATTCAGGTATGATGATTCTAACTGAAATAAGTCACACAGAAAAAGAAACATCATAAGATATCAGTAATACACGGAATGGAAACTTGGCTACACAGGAACTGAATTACAGAACAGAACAGGGTCTCAAATTTAGAAAACCAACTTATGCTTGCTTAAGGGGAAAGGTGAGTTGGGGTGCTGCATAAAACCAGAGATTGAAATGAGCACAGATAAAGTTCCTTAAGTCAAATATGGAATAGACAAGAGCTACTCCTTGCTCAACGAAATGGACTCAACACCGCATATTAAATGCCTAAGAATGTACCTGACTAGTAAGTATCTTAAAACCTATGGATTGCTATGTCTCCGAAAGAGAATCAAGCATGTGTACAGGGGCATAAACGCAGCAGTGATAGGATTGGAGAGGTTCGGTGAGCAAATGAAGACCCTTTGAAGTCATATTGCATGGTACCCATTCCACGGGTCTTAACTCTCCAGGTTTAAGGTATTCTTCCTTCAGCTAAAACATGCATGTGGAACCCAAGTATGATGAACCATGTGAATGGGAGACGTGTTCAAATATGTCTCAGTTTTCCTCCCCTGGTACTCGGGTGCAACATTCCAGATGCTTTACTAACACTCTCCCCACTTGGAGAGTCAGCGCCTTTAAAATCCTGTTTGGCCCAGTTTGCAATTTCTGCGGAAGATGAACAGGAATAGCGAGAACCAATGAGAGACTAGCTGGAGGTGTCTGGACGGGCAAATTTAACTCTCATTTCCCACCAGGAAGAGGAACTAACCAAAGGCTCAGCGTGCCGTGCCGGAACCAGATTAGGGCCTGAAGCCATCCTGCGGTGTTGCGGCCAGGTCACAAGAAAGCAAGTTGAAGAAAGGAGCTCAGGGGCACTGTAATTCACAAACCTGCAGAGTTATAAATGACAGCTATCGTCCAAAAATAGACTGAAGTAAGGCTGTCAAGAGGACTTGAAAGCGGGGCAGAATTGCAGGAAACCGATTTCAGGAGGTAGACTGGAATTGCATTGAAAGCATAGGAAAAGAGGCAGAACGTCCACAATGATGCACTTGGCCAAAAAGGGCGTATGCGTTTTTTCCTGAATATATTCAGGAAAAAACGCATACGCCCTTTTTGGCCAACCAAGCAAGCTTGCAAAGGAAATCTGCACTACAATGAAGTCTCACTTCCCCCCGGTCAAAAGGGCCATCTGAAAAAAGTGTAAAATCCAGAAAGGCAGGACAGGCCATGGAGAACTGGGAGCCTTGTTATGCTGATGGGCGGGATGTAAATTGCCAACAACCAATCGGGAGAAGTGTATGGTGTTTCCTGAAACATCTAAAAAACAAAGCAACAGAACCTAGGGCACTTCCACTTATGGTCCTATAGCTTAAGGAAATTAAAATCAAAAAGACACAGCCACCCCAAAGTTTGGAACGGCTCTGTTTACAAGAACCTCGTTTACAGTACAAGTTCAACATCGCAGAAAGTGAAAAATGGATAAAGAAGTTGTGGTATTTACTTACAAAGCAATATCACTCAGCAATGAAATCTTTGTCACAAGGCCCTTAGCAGCACAATGAGTGGATTCAGGTATGATGATTCTAACTGAAATAAGTCACACAGAAAAAGAAACATCATAAGATATCAGTAATACATGGAATGTAAACTTGGCTACACAGGAACTGAATTACAGAACAGAACAGGGTCTCAAATTTAGAAAACCATCTTATGCTTGCTTAAGGGGAAAGGTGAGTTGGGGTGCTGCATAAAACCAGAGATTGAAATGAGCACAGATAAAGTTCCTTAAGTCAAATATGGGATAGACAAGAGCTACTCCTTGCTCAACGAAATGGACTCAACAGCGCATATTAAACGCCTAAGAATGTACCTGACTAGTAAGTATCTTAAAACCTATGGATTGCTATGTCTCCGAAAGAGAATCAAGCATGTGTACAGGGGCATAAACGCAGCAGTGATAGGATTGGAGAGGTTCGGTGAGCAAATGAAGACCCTTTGAAGTCATATTGCATGGTACCCATTACACGGGTCTTAACTCTCCAGGTTTAAGGTATTCTTCCTTCAGCTAAAACATGCATGTGGAACCCAAGTATGATCAACCATGTGAACAGGAGACGTGTTCAAATATGTCTCAGTTTTCCTCCCCTGGTACTCGGGTGCAACATTCCAGACGCTTTACTAACACTCTCCCCACTTGGAGAGTCAGCGCCTTTAACCTCCTGTTTGGCCCAGTTTGCAATTTCTGCGGAAGATGAACAGGAATAGCGAGAACCAATGAGAGACTAGCTGGAGGTGTCTGGACGGGCAAATTTAACTCTCATTTCCCACCAGGAAGAGAAAATAACCAAAGGCTCAGCGTGCCGTGCCGGAACCAGATTAGGGCCTGAAGCCATCTTGCGGTGTTGCGGCCAGCTCACAAGAAAGCGAGTTGAAGAAAGGAGCTCAGGGGCACTGTAATTCACAAACCTGCAGAGTTATAAATGACAGCTATCATCCAAAAATAGACTGAAGTAAGGCTGCCAAGAGGACTTGAAAGCGGGGCAGAATTGCAGGAAACCGATTTCAGGAGGTAGACTGGAATTGCATTGAAAGCATAGGAAAAGAGACAAAACGTCCACAATGATGCACTTGGCCAAAAAGGGAGTATGCGTTTTTTCCTGAATATATTCAGGAAAAAACGCATACGCCCTTTTTGGCCAACCAAGCAAGCTTGCAAAGGACATCTGCACTACAATGAAGTCTCACTTCCCCCCGGTCAAAAGGGCCATCTGAAAAAAGTGTAAAATCCAGAAAGGCAGGACAGGCCATGGAGAACTGGGAGCCTTGTTATGCTGATGGGCGGGATGTAAATTGCCAACAACCACTCGGGAGAAGTGTATGGTGTTTCCTGAAACATCTAAAAAACAAAGCAACAGAACCTAGGGCACTTCCACTTATGGTCCTATAGCTTAGGGAAATTAAAATCAAAAAGACACAGCCACCCCAAAGTTTGGGACGCCTCTGTTTACAAGAACCTCGTTTACAGTACAAGTTCAACATCGCAGAAAGTGAAAAATGGATAAAGAAGTTGTGGTATTTATTTACAAAGCAATATCACTCAGCAATGAAATCTATGTCATCAGGCCCTTAGCAGCACAATGAGTGGATTCAGGTATGATGATTCTAACTGAAATAAGTCACACAGAAAAAGAAACATCATAAGATATCAGTAATACATGGAATGTAAACTTGGCTACACAGGAACTGAATTACAGAACAGAACAGGGTCTCAAATTTAGAAAACCAACTTATGCTTGCTTAAGGGTAAAGGTGAGTTGGGGTGCTGCATAAAACCAGAGATTGAAATGAGCACAGATAAAGTTCCTTAAGCCAAATATGGAATAGACAAGAGCTACTCCTTGCTCAACGAAATGGACTCAACACCGCATATTAAACGCCTAAGAATGTACCTGACTAGTAAGTATCTTAAAACCTATAGATTGCTATGTCTCTGAAAAAGAATCAAGCATGTGTACAGGGGCATAAACGCAGCAGTGATAGGATTGGAGAGGTTCGGTGAGCAAATGAAGACCCTTTGAAGTCATATTGCATGGTACCCATTACACGGGTCTCAACTCTCCAGGTTTAAGGTATTCTTCCTTCAGCTAAAACATGCATGTGGAACCCAGAGTATGATCAACCATGTGAACGGGAGACGTGTTCAAATATGTCTCAGTTTTCCTCCCCTGGTACTCGGGTGCAACATTCCAGACACTTTACTAACACTCTCCCGACTTGGAGAGTCAGTCCCTTTAACCTCCTGTTTGGCCCAGTTTGCAATTTCTGCGGAAGATGAACAGGAATAGCGAGAACCAATGAGAGGTTAGCTGGAGGTGTCTGGACGGGCAAATTTAACTCTCATTTCCCACCAGGAAGAGGAATTAACCAAAGGCTCAGCATGCCGGGCCGGAACCAGATTAGGGCCTGAAGCCATCCTGCGGTGTTGCGGCCAGGTCACAAGAAAGCGAGTTGAAGAAAGGAGCTCAGGGGCACTGTAATTCACAAACCTGCAGAGTTATAAATGACAGCTATCGTCCAAAAATAGACTGAAGTAAGGCTGCCAAGAGGACTTGAAAGCGGGGCAGAATTGCAGGAAACCGATTTCAGGAGGTAGACTGGAATTGCATTGAAAGCATAGGAAAAGAGGCAGAACGTCCACAATGATGCACTTGGCCAAAAAGGGCGTATGCGTTTTTTCCTGAATATATTCAGGAAAAAACGCATACGCACTTTTTGGCCAACCAAACAAGCTTGCAAAGGAAATCTGCACTACAATGAAGTCTCACTTCCCCCCGGTCAAAAGGGCCATCTGAAAAAAGTGTAAAATCCAGAAAGGCAACAGGCCATTGAGAACTGGGAGCCTTGTTATGCTGATGGGCGGGATGTAAATTGCCAACAGACACTTGGGAGAAGTGTATGGTGTTTCCTGAAACATCTAAAAAACAAAGCAACAGAGCCTAGGGCACTTCCACTTATGGTCCTATAGCTTAGGGAAATTAAAATCAAAAAGACACAGCCACCCCAAAGTTTGGAACGGCTCTGTTTACAAGAACCTCGTTTACAGTACAAGTTCAACATCGCAGAAAGTGAAAAATGGATAAAGAAGTTGTGGTATTCACTTACAAAGCAATATCACTCAGCAATGAAATCAATGTCATCAGGCCCTTAGCAGCACAATGAGTGGATTCAGGTATGATGATTCTAACTGAAATAAGTCACACAGAAAAAGAAACATCATAAGATATCAGTAATACACGGAATGGAAACTTGGCTACACAGGAACTGAATTATAGAACAGAACAGTGTCTCAAATTTAGAAAACCAACTTATGCTTGCTTAAGGGGAAAGGTGAGTTGGGGTGCTGCATAAAACCAGAGATTGAAATGAGCACAGATAAAGTTCCTTAAGCCAAATATGGAATAGACAAGAGCTACTCCTTGCTCAATGAAATGGACTCAACACCGCATATTAAACGCCTAAGAATGTACCTGACTAGTAAGTATCTTAAAACCTATAGATTGCTATGTCTCCGAAAGAGAATCAAGCATGTGTACAGGGGCATAAACGCAGCAGTGATAGGATTGGAGAGGTTCGGTGAGCAAATGAAGACCCTTTGAAGTCATATTGCATGGTACCCATTACACGGGTCTCAACTCTCCAGGTTTAAGGTATTCTTCCTTCAGCTAAAACATGCATGTGGAACCCAGAGTATGATCAACCATGTGAACGGGAGACGTGTTCAAATATGTCTCAGTTTTCCTCCCCTGGTACTCGGGTGCAACATTCCAGACACTTTACTAACACTCTCCCGACTTGGAGAGTCAGTCCCTTTAACCTCCTGTTTGGCCCAGTTTGCAATTTCTGCGGGAGATGAACAGGAATAGCGAGAACCAATGAGAGACTAGCTGGAGGTGTCTGGACGGGCAAATTTAACTCTCATTTCCCACCAGGAAGAGGAATTAACCAAAGGCTCAGCATGCCGGGCCGGAACCAGATTAGGGCCTGAAGCCATCCTGCGGTGTTGCGGCCAGGTCACAAGAAAGCGAGTTGAAGAAAGGAGCTCAGGGGCACTGTAATTCACAAACCTGCAGAGTTATAAATGACAGCTATCGTCCAAAAATAGACTGAAGTAAGGCTGCCAAGAGGACTTGAAAGCGGGGCAGAATTGCAGGAAACCGATTTCAGGAGGTAGACTGGAATTGCATTGAAAGCATAGGAAAAGAGGCAGAACGTCCACAATGATGCACTTGGCCAAAAAGGGCGTATGCGATTTTTCCTGAATATATTCAGGAAAAAACGCATACGCCCATTTTGGCCAACCAAGCAAGCTTGCAAAGGAAATCTGCACTACAATGAAGTCTCACTTCCCCCCGGTCAAAAGGGCCATCTGAAAAAAGTGTAAAATCCAGAAAGGCAACAGGCCATTGAGAACTGGGAGACTTGTTATGCTGATGGGCGGGATGTAAATTGCCAACAGACACTTGGGAGAAGTGTATGGTGTTTCCTGAAACATCTAAAAAACAAAGCAACAGAGCCTAGGGCACTTCCACTTATGGTCCTATAGCTTAGGGAAATTAAAATCAAAAAGACACAGCCACCCCAAAGTTTGGAACGGCTCTGTTTACAAGAACCTCGTTTACAGTACAAGTTCAACATCGCAGAAAGTGAAAAATGGATAAAGAAGTTGTGGTATTCACTTACAAAGCAATATCACTCAGCAATGAAATCAATGTCATCAGGCCCTTAGCAGCACAATGAGTGGATTCAGGTATGATGATTCTAACTGAAATAAGTCACACAGAAAAAGAAACATCATAAGATATCAGTAATACACGGAATGGAAACTTGGCTACACAGGAACTGAATTATAGAACAGAACAGTGTCTCAAATTTAGAAAACCAACTTATGCTTGCTTAAGGGGAAAGGTGAGTTGGGGTGCTGCATAAAACCAGAGATTGAAATGAGCACAGATAAAGTTCCTTAAGCCAAATATGGAATAGACAAGAGCTACTCCTTGCTCAACGAAATGGACTCAACACCGCATATTAAACGCCTAAGAATGTACCTGACTAGTAAGTATCTTAAAACCTATGGATTGCTATGTCTCCGAAAGAGAATCAAGCATGTGTACAGGGGCATAAACGCAGCAGTGATAGGATTGGAGAGGTTCGGTGAGCAAATGAAGACCCTTTGAAGTCATATTGCATGGTACCCATTCCACGGGTTACAACTACCCAGGTTTTAGGTATTCTTCCTTCAGCTTAAACATGCATGTGGAACCCAAGTATGATCAACCATGTGATCGTGAGACGTGTTCAAATATGTCTCAGTTTTCCTCCCCTGGTACTCGGGTGCAACATTCCAGACGCTTTACTAATACTCTCCCCACTTGGAGAGTCAGCGCCTTTAACCTCCTGTTTGGCCCAGTTTGCAATTTCTGCGGAAGATGAACAGGAATAGCGAGAACCAATGAGAGACTAGCTGGAGGTGTCTGGACGGGCAAATTTAACTCTCATTTCCCACCAGGAAGAGGAATTAACCAAAGGCTCAGCGTGCCGTGCCGGAACCAGATTAGGGCCTGAAGCCATCCTGCGGTGTTGCGGCCAGCTCAAAAGAAAGCGAGTTGAAGAAAGGAGCTCAGGGGCACTGTAATTCACAAACCTGCAGAGTTATAAATGACAGCTATCGTCCAAAAATAGACTGAAGTAAGGCTGCCAAGAGGACTTGAAAGCGGGGCAGAATTGCAGGAAACCGATTTCAGGAGGTAGACTGGAATTGCATTGAAAGCATAGGAAAAGAGGCAGAACGTCCACAATGATGCACTTGGCCAAAAAGGGCGTATGCGTTTTTTCCTGAATATATTCAGGAAAAAACGCATACGCCCTTTTTTGCCAACCAAGCAAACTTGCAAAGGAATTCGGCACTGCAATGAAGTCTCACTTCTCCCCGGTCAAAAGGGCCATCTGAAAAAAGTGTAAAATCCAGAAAGGCAAGACAGGCCATGGAGAACTGGGAGCCTTGTTATGCTGATGGGCGGGATGTAAATTGCCAACAGACACTCAGGAGAAGTGTATGGTGTTTCCTGAAACATCTAAAAAACAAAGCAACAGAGCCTAGGGCACTTCCACTTATGGTCCTATAGCTTAGGGAAATTAAAATCAAAAAG
Source organism: Stenella coeruleoalba (assembly GCF_951394435.1). Classification (NCBI taxonomy): domain Eukaryota; kingdom Metazoa; phylum Chordata; class Mammalia; order Artiodactyla; family Delphinidae; genus Stenella; species Stenella coeruleoalba. The sequence goes on along the minus strand of NW_027646159.1, from coordinate 3,239,926 downwards.
ACACAGCCACCCCAAATTTTGGAACGGCTCTGTTTACAAGAACCTCGTTTACAGTACAAGTTCAACATCACAGAAAGTGAAAAATGGATAAAGAAGTTGTGGTATTTACTTACAAAGCAATATCACTCAGCAATGAAATCTGTGTCATCAGGCCCTTAGCAGCACAATGAGTGGATTCAGGTATGATGATTCTAACTGAAATAAGTCACACAGAAAAAGAAACATCATAAGATATCAGTAATACACGGAATATAAACTTGGCTACACAGGAACTGAATTACAGAACAGAACAGGGTCTCAAATTTAGAAAACCAATTTATGCTTGCTTAAGGGTAAAGGTGAGTTGTGGTGCTGCATAAAACCAGAGATTGAAATGAGCACAGATAAAGTTCCTTAAGCCAAATATGGAATAGACAAGAGCTACTCCTTGCTCAACGAAATGGACTCAACACCGCATATTAAACGCCTAATAATGTACCTGACTAGTAAGTATCTTAAAACCTATGGATTGCTATGTCTCCGAAAGAGAATCAAGCATGTGTACAGGGGCATAAACGCAGCAGTGATAGGATTGGAGAGGTTCGGTGAGCAAATGAAGACCCTTTGAAGTCATATTGCATGGTACCCATTCCACGGGTTACAACTACCCAGGTTTTAGGTATTCTTCCTTCAGCTTAAACATGCATGTGGAACCCAAGTATGATCAACCATGTGATCGTGAGACGTGTTCAAATATGTCTCAGTTTTCCTCCCCTGGTACTCGGGTGCAACATTCCAGACGCTTTACTAACACTCTCCCCACTTGGAGAGTCAGCGCCTTTAACCTCCTGTTTGGCCCAGTTTGCAATTTCTGCGGAAGATGAACAGGAATAGCGAGAACCAATGAGAGACTAGTTGGAGGTGTCTGGACGGGCAAATTTAACTCTCATTTCCCACCAGGAAGAGGAAATAACCAAAGGCTCAGCGTGCCGTGCCAGAACCAGATTAGGGCCTGAAGCCATCCTGCGGTGTTGCGGCCAGGTCAGAAGAAAGCAAGTTGAAGAAAGGAGCTCAGGGGCACTGTAATTTACAAACATGCAGAGTTATAAATGACAGCTATCGTCCAAAACTAGACTGAAATAAGGCTGCAAAGAGGACTTGAAAGCGGGGCAGAATTGCAGGAAACCGATTTCAGGAGGTAGACTGGAATTGCATTGAAAGCATAGGAAAAGAGGCAGAACGTCCACAATGATGCACTTGGCCAAAAAGGGCGTATGCGTTTTTTCCTGAATATATTCAGGAAAAAACGCATATGCCCTTTTTGGCCAACCAAGCAAGCTTGCAAAGGAAATCTGCACTACAATGAAGTCTCACTTCCCCCCGGTCAAAAGGGCCATCTGAAAAAAGTGTAAAATCCAGAAAGGCAGGACAGGCCATTGAGAACTGGGAGCCTTGTTATGCTGATGGGCGGGATGTAAATTGCCAACAACCACTCGGGAGAAGTGTATGGTGTTTCCTGAAACATCTAAAAAACAAAGCAACAGAACCTAGGGCACTGCCACTTATGGTCCTATAGCTTAGGGAAATTAAAATCAAAAAGACACAGCCACCCCAACGTTTGGGACGCCTCTGTTTAGAAGAACCTCGTTTACAGTACAAGTTCAACATCGCAGAAAGTGAAAAATGGAGAAAGAAGTTGTGGTATTTACTTACAAAGCAATATCACTCAGCAATGAAATCTGTGTCATCAGGCCCTTAGCAGCACAATGAGTGGATTCAGGTATGATGATTCTAACTGAAATAAGTCACACAGAAAAAGAAACATCATAAGATATCAGTAATACACGGAATGGAAACTTGGCTACACAGGAACTGAATTACAGAACAGAACAGGGTCTCAAATTTAGAAAACCAACTTATGCTTGCTTAAGGGTAAAGGTGAGTTGGGGTGCTGCATAAAACCAGAGATTGAAATGAGCACAGATAAAGTTCCTTAAGCCAAATATGGAATAGACAAGAGCTACTCCTTGCTCAACGAAATGGACTCAACACCGCATATTAAACGCCTAAGAATGTACCTGAGTAGTAAGTATCTTAAAACCTATAGATTGCTATGTCTCCGAAAGAGAATCAAGCATGTGTACAGGGGCATACGCAGCAGTGATAGGATTGCAGAGGTTCGGTGAGCAAATGAAGACCCTTTGAAGTCATATTGCATGGTACCCATTCCACGGGTTTCAACTACCCAGGTTTTAGGTATTCTTCCTTCAGCTAAAACATGCATGTGGAACCCAGAGTATGATCAACCATGTGATCAGGAGACGTGTTCAAATATGTCTCAGTTTTCTTCCCCTGGTACTCGGGTGCAACATTCCAGACGCTTTACTAACACTCTCCCCACTTGGAGAGTCAGCGCCTTTAACCTCCTGTTTGGCACAGTTTGCAATTTCTGCGGAAGATGAACAGGAATAGCGAGAACAAATGAGAGGCTAGCTGGAGGTGTCTGGACGGGCAAATTTAACTCTCATTTCCCACCAGGAAGAGGAATTAACCAAAGGCTCAGCGTGCCGTGCCAGAACCAGATTAGGGCCTGAAGACATCCTGCGGTGTTGCGGCCAGGTCACAAGAAAGCGAGTTGAAGAAAGGAGCTCAGGGGCACTGTAATTCACAAACCTGCAGAGTTATAAATGACAGCTATCGTCCAAAAATAGACTGAAGTAAGGCTGCCAAGAGGACTTGAAAGCGGGGCAGAATTGCAGGAAACCGATTTCAGGAGGTAGACTGGAATTGCATTGAAAGCATAGGAAAAGAGGCAGAACGTCCACAATGATGCACTTGGCCAAAAAGGGCGTATGCGTTTTTTCCTGAATATATTCAGGAAAAAACGCATACGCCCTTTTTGGCCAACCAAGCAAGCTTGCAAAGGAAATCTGCACTACATTGAAGTCTCACTTCTCCCCGGTCAAAAGGGCCATCTGAAAAAAGTGTAAAATCCAGAAAGGCAGGACAGGCCATGGAGAACTGGGAGCCTTGTTATGCTGATGGGCGGGATGTAAATTGCCAACAGACATTCAGGAGAAGTGTATGGTGTTTCCTGAAACATCTAAAAAACAAAGCAACAGAGCCTAGGGCACATCCACTTATGGTCCTATAGCTTAGGGAAATTAAAATCAAAAAGACACAGCCACCCCAAAGTTTGGGACGCCTCCGTTTACAAGAACCTCGTTTACTGTACAAGTTCAATATCACAGAAAGGGAAAAATGGATAAAGAACTTGTGGTACTTACGTACAATGCAGTATCACTCAGCAATGAAATCTATGTCATCAGGCCCGTAGCAGCATAATGAGTGGATTCAGGTACGATGATTCTAACTGAAATAAGTCACACAGAAAAAGAAACATCATAAGATATCACTAATACACGGAATGTAAACTTGGCTACACAGGAACTGCATTCCATAACAGAACAGTGTCTCAAATTTAGAAAACCAACTTATGCTTGCTTAAGGGTAAAGGTGAGTTGGGGTGCTGCATAAAACCAGAGATTGAAATGAGCACAGATAAAGTTCCTTAAGCCAAATATGGAATAGACAAGAGCTACTCCTTGCTCAACGAAATGGACTCAAAACCCCATATTAAACGCCTAAGAATGTACCTGACTAGTAAGTATCTTAAAACCTATGGATTGCTATGTCTCCAAAAGAGAATCAAGCGTGTGTACAGGGGCATAAACGCAGCAGTGATAGGATTGGAGAGGTTCGGTGAGCAAATGAAGACCCTTTGAAGTCATATTGCATGGTACCCATTACACGGGTCTCAACTCTCCAGGTTTAAGGTATTCTTCCTTCAGCTAAAACATGCATGTGGAACCCAGAGTATGATCAACCATGTGAACGGGAGACGTGTTCAAATATGTCTCAGTTTTCCTCCCCTGGTACTCGGGTGCAACATTCCAGATGCTTTACTAACACTCTCCCGACTTGGAGAGTCAGTCCCTTTAACCTCCTCTTTGGCCCAGTTTGCAATTTCTGCGGAAGATGAACAGGAATAGCGAGAACCAATGAGAGACTAGCTGGAGGTGTCTGGACGGGCAAATTTAACTCTCATTTCCCACCAGGAAGAGGAATTAACCAAAGGCTCAGCATGCCCTGCCAGAACCAGATTAGGGCCTGAAGCCATCCTGCGGTGTTGCGGCCAGCTCACAAGAAAGCGAGTTGAAGAAAGGAGCTCAGGGGCACTGTAATTCACAAACCTGCAAAGTTATAAATGACAGCTATCGTCCAAAAATATACTGAAGTAAGCCTGCCAAGAGTACTTGAAAGCGGGGCAGAATTGCAGGAATCCGATTTCAGGAGGTAGACTGGAATTGCATTGAAAGCATAGGTAAAGAGGCAGAACGTCCACAATGATGCACTTGGCCAAAAAGGGCGTATGCGTTTTTTCCTGAATATATTCAGGAAAAAACGCATACGCCCTTTTTGGCCAACCAAGCAAGCTTGCAAAGGAAATCTGCACTACAATGAAGTCTCACTTCCCCCCGGTCAAAAGGGCCATCTGAAAAAAGTGTAAAATCCAGAAAGGCAGGACAGGCCATGGAGAACTGGGAGCCTTGTTATGCTGATGGGCGGGATGTAAATTGCCAACAACCACTCGGGAGAAGTGTATGGTGTTTCCTGAAACATCTAAAAAACAAAGCAACAGAACCTAGGGCACTTCCACTTATGGTCCTATAGCTTAGGGAAATTAAAATCAAAAAGACACAGCCACCCCAAAGTTTGGAACGGCTCTGTTGACAAGAACCTCGTTTACAGTACAAGTTCAACATCGCAGAAAGTGAAAAATGGAGAAAGAAGTTGTGGTATTTACTTACAAAGCAATATCACACAGCAATGAAATCTGTGTCATCAGGCCCTTAGCAGCACAATGAGTGGATTCAGGTATGATGATTCTAACTGAAATAAGTCACACAGAAAAAGAAACATCATAAGATATCAGTAATACACGGAATGTAAACTTGGCTACACAGGAACTGAATTACAGAACAGAACAGGGTCTCAAATTTAGAAAACCAACTTATGCTTGCTTAAGGGTAAAGGTGAGTTGGGGTGCTGCATAAAACCAGAGATTGAAATGAGCACAGATAAAGTTCCTTAAGTCAAATATGGAATAGACAAGAGCTACTCCTTGCTCAACGAAATGGACTCAACACCGCATATTAAACGCCTAAGAATGTACCTGACTAGTAAGTATCTTAAAACCTATGGATTGCTATGTCTCCAAAAGAGAATCAAGCATGTGTACAGGGGCATAAACGCAGCAGTGATAGGATTGGAGAGGTTCGGTGAGCAAATGAAGACCCTTTGAAGTCATATTGCATGGTACCCATTCCACGGGTTTCAACTACCCAGGTTTAAGGTATTCTTCCTTCAGCTAAAACATGCATGTGGAACCTAGAGTATGATCAACCATGTGATCGGGAGACGTGTTCAAGTATGTCTCAGTTTTCGTACCCAGGTACTTGGGTGAAACATTCCAGACACTTTACTAACACTCTCCCCACTTGGAGAGTCAGTCCCTTTAACCTCCTGTTTGGCCCAGTTTGCAATTTCTGTGGAAGATGAACAGGAATAGCGAGAACCAATGAGAGACTAGCTGGAAGTGTCTGGACGGGCAAATTTAACTCTCATTTCCCACCAGGAAGAGGAATTAACCAAAGGCTCAGCGTGCCGTGCCGGAACCAGTTTAGTGCCTGAAGCCATCCTGCGGTGTTGCGGCCAGCTCACAAGAAAGCGAGTTGAAGAAAGGAGCTCAGGGGCACTGTAATTCACAAACCTGCAGAGTTATAAATGACAGCTATCGTCCAAAAATATACTGAAGTAAGGCTGCAAAGAGGACTTGAAAGCGGGGCAGAATTGCAGGAAACCGATTTCAGGAGGTAGACTGGAATTGCATTGAAAGCATAGGAAAAGAGGCAGAACGTCCACAATGATGCACTTGGCCAAAAAGGGCGTATGCGTTTTTTCCTGAATATATTCAGGAAAAAACGCATACGCCCTTTTTGGCCAACCAAGCAAGCTTGCAAAGGAAATCTGCACTACAATGAAGTCTCACTTCCCCCCGGTCAAAAGGGCCATCTGAAAAAAGTGTAAAATCCAGAAAGGCAGGACAGTCCATGGCTAACAGGGAGCCTTGTTATGCTGATGGGCAGGATGTAAATTGCCAACAACCACTCGGGAGAAGTGTATGGTGTTTCGTGAAACATCTAAAAAACAAAGCTACAGAGCCTAGGGCACTTCCACTTATGGTCCTATAGCTTAGGGAAATTAAAATCAAAAAGACACAGCCACCCCAAAGTTTGCAACGGCTCTGTTTACAAGAACCTCGTTTACAGTACAAGTTCAACATCGCAGAAAGTGAAAAATGGATAAAGAAGTTGTGGTATTTACTTACAAAGCAATATCACTCAGCAATGAAATCTGTGTCATCAGGCCCTTAGCAGCACAATGAGTGGATTCAGGTATGATGATTCTAACTGAAATAAGTCACACAGAAAAAGAAACATCATAAGATATCAGTAATACACGGAATGGAAACTTGGCTACACAGGAACTGAATTACAGAACAGAACAGGGTCTCAAATTTAGAAAACCAACTTATGCTTGCTTAAGGGTAAAGGTGAGTTGGGGTGCTCATAAAACCAGAGATTGAAATGAGCACAGATAAAGTTCCTTAAGCCAAATATGGAATAGACAAGAGCTACTCCTTGCTCAACGAAATGGACTCAACACCGCATATTAAACGCCTAAGAATGTACCTGACTAGTAAGTATCTTAAAACCTATAGATTGCTATGTCTCCGAAAGAGAATCAAGCATGTGTACAGGGGCATAAACGCAGCAGTGATAGGATTGGAGAGGTTCGGTGAGCAAATGAAGACCCTTTGAAGTCATATTGCATGGTACCCATTCCACGGGTTTCAACTACCCAGGTTTTAGGTATTCTTCCTTCAGCTAAAACATGCATGTGGAACCCAGAGTATGATCAACCACGTGATCGGGAGATGTGTGCAAATATTTCTCAGTATTCCTCCCCTGGTACTCGGGTGCAACATTCCAGACGCTTTACTAACACTCTCCCCACTTGGAGAGTCAGCGCCTTTAACCTCCTGTTTGGCCCAGTTTGCAATTTCTGCGGAAGATGAACAGGAATAGTGAGAACCAATGAGAGGTTAGCTGGAGGTGTCTGGACGGGCAAATTTAACTCTCATTTCCCACCAGGAAGAGGAAATAACCAAAGGCTCAGCGCGCTGTACCGGAACCAGATTAGGGCCTGAAGCCATCCTGCGGTGTTGCGGCCAGCTCAAAAGAAAGGGAGTTGAAGAAAGGAGCTCAGGGGCACTGTAATTCAAAAACCTGCAGAGTTATAAATGACAGCTATCGTCCAAAAATATACTGAAGTAAGGCTGCCAAGAGGACTTGAAAGCGGGGCAGAATTGCAGGAAACCGATTTCAGGAGGTAGACTGGAATTGCATTGAAAGCATAGGAAAAGAGGCAGAACGTCCACAATGATGCACTTGGCCAAAAAGGGCGTATGCGTTTTTTCCTGAATATATTCAGGAAAAAACGCATACGCCCTTTTTGGCCAACCAAGCAAGCTTGCAAAGGAAATCTGCACTACAATGAAGTCTCACTTCCCCCCGGTCAAAAGGGCCATCTGAAAAAAGTGTAAAATCCAGAAAGGCAGGACAGGCCATGGAGAACTGGGAGCCTTGTTATGCTGATGGGCGGGATGTAAATTGCCAACAACCACTCGGGAGAAGTGTATGGTGTTTCCTGAAACATCAAAAAAACAAAGCAACAGAACCTAGGGCACTTCCACTTATGGTCCTATAGCTTAGGGAAATTAAAATCAAAAAGACACAGCCACCCCAAAGTTTGGAACGGCTCTGTTTACAAGAACCTCGTTTACAGTACAAGTTCAACATCGCAGAAAGTGAAAAATGGATAAAGAAGTTGTGGTATTTACTTACAAAGCAATATCACTCAGCAATGAAATCTGTGTCATCAGGCCCTTAGCAGCACAATGAGTGGATTCAGGTATGATGATTCTAACTGAAATAAGTCACACAGAAAAAGAAACATCATAAGATATCAGTAATACACGGAATGTAAACTTGGCTACACAGGAACTGAATTACAGAACAGAACAGGGTCTCAAATTTAGAAAACCAACTTATGCTTGCTTAAGGGTAAAGGTGAGTTGGGGTGCTGCATAAAACCAGAGATAGAAATGAGCACAGATAAAGTTCCTTAAGTCAAATATGGAATAGACAAGAGCTACTCCTTGCTCAACGAAATGGACACAACACCGCATATAAAACGCCTAAGAATGTACCTGACTAGTAAGTATCTTAAAACCTATGGATTGCTATGTCTCCAAAAGAGAATCAAGCATGTGTACAGGGGCATAAACGCAGCAGTGATAGGATTGGAGAGGTTCGGTGAGCAAATGAAGACCCTTTGAAGTCATATTGCATGGTACCCATTCCACGGGTTTCAACTACCCAGGTTTAAGGTATTCTTCCTTCAGCTAAAACATGCATGTGGAATCTAGAGTATGATCAACCATGTGATCGGGATACGTGTTCAACTATGTCTCAGTTTTCGTACCCAGGTACTCGGGTGCAACATTCCAGACACTTTACTAACACTCTCCCCACTTGGAGAGTCAGTCCCTTTAACCTCCTGTTTGGCCCAGTTTGCAATTTCTGTGGAAGATGAACAGGAATAGCGAGAACCAATGAGAGACTAGCTGGAGGTGTCTGGACGGGCAAATTTAACTCTCATTTCCCACCAGGAAGAGGAATTAACCAAAGGCTCAGCGTGCCGTGCCGGAACCAGATTAGTGCCTGAAGCCATCCTGCGGTGTTGCGGCCAGCTCACAAGAAAGCGAGTTGAAGAAAGGAGCTCAGGGGCACTGTAATTCACAAACCTGCAGAGTTATAAATGACAGCTATGGTCCAAAAATATACTGAAGTAAGGCTGCCAAGAGGACTTGAAAGCGGGGCAGAATTGCAGGAAACCGATTTCAGGAGGTAGACTGGAATTGCATTGAAAGCATAGGAAAAGAGGCAGAACGTCCACAATGATGCACTTGGCCAAAAAGGGCGTATGCGTTTTTTCCTGAATATATTCAGGAAAAAACGCATACGCACTTTTTGGCCAACCAAGCAAGCTTGCAAAGGAAATCTGCACTACAATGAAGTCTCACTTCCCCCCGGTCAAAAGGGCCATCTGAAAAAAGTGTAAAATCCAGAAAGGCAGGACAGTCCATGGCTAACAGGGAGCCTTGTTATGCTGATGGGCAGGATGTAAATTGCCAACAACCACTCGGGAGAAGTGTATGGTGTTTCGTGAAACATCTAAAAAACAAAGCTACAGAGCCTAGGGCACTTCCACTTATGGTCCTATAGTTTAGGGAAATTAAAATCAAAAAGACACAGCCACCCCAAAGTTTGCAACGGCTCTGTTTACAAGAACCTCGTTTACAGTACAAGTTCAACATCGCAGAAAGTGAAAAATGGATAAAGAAGTTGTGGTATTTACTTACAAAGCAATATCACTCAGCAATGAAATCTGTGTCATCAGGCCCTTAGCAGCACAATGAGTGGATTCAGGTATGATGATTCTAACTGAAATAAGTCACACAGAAAAAGAAACATCATAAGATATCAGTAATACACGGAATGGAAACTTGGCTACACAGGAACTGAATTACAGAACAGAACAGGGTCTCAAATTTAGAAAACCAACTTATGCTTGCTTAAGGGTAAAGGTGAGTTGGGGTGCTCATAAAACCAGAGATTGAAATGAGCACAGATAAAGTTCCTTAAGCCAAATATGGAATAGACAAGAGCTACTCCTTGCTCAACGAAATGGACTCAACACCGCATATTAAACGCCTAAGAATGTACCTGACTAGTAAGTATCTTAAAACCTATAGATTGCTATGTCTCCGAAAGAGAATCAAGCATGTGTACAGGGGCATAAACGCAGCAGTGATAGGATTGGAGAGGTTCGGTGAGCAAATGAAGACCCTTTGAAGTCATATTGCATGGTACCCATTCCACGGGTTTCAACTACCCAGGTTTTAGGTATTCTTCCTTCAGCTAAAACATGCATGTGGAACCCAGAGTATGATCAACCACGTGATCGGGAGACGTGTTCAAATATGTCTCAGTATTCCTCCTCTGGTACTCGGGTGCAACATTCCAGACGCTTTACTAACACTCTCCCCACTTGGAGAGTCAGCGACTTTAACCTCCTGTTTGGCCCAGTTTGCAATTTCTGCGGAAGATGAACAGGAATAGTGAGAACCAATGAGAGGTTAGCTGGAGGTGTCTGGACGGGCAAATTTAACTCTCATTTCCCACCAGGAAGAGGAAATAACCAAAGGCTCAGCGTGCCGTACCGGAACCAGATTAGGGCCTGAAGCCATCCTGCGGTGTTGCGGCCAGCTCAAAACAAAGCGAGTTGAAGAAAGGAGCTCAGGGGCACTGTAATTCAAAAACCTGCAGAGTTATAAATGACAGCTATCGTCCAAAAATAGACTGAAGTAAGGCTGCCAAGAGGACTTGAAAGCGGGGCAGAATTGCAGGAAACCGATTTCAGGAGGTAGACTGGAATTGCATTGAAAGCATAGGAAAAGAGGCAGAACGTCCACAATGATGCACTTGGCCAAAAAGGGCATATGCGTTTTTACCTGAATATATTCAGGAAAAAACGCATACGCCCTTTTTGGCCAACCAAGCAAGCTTGCAAAGGAAATCTGCACTACAATGAAGTCTCACTTCCCCCCGGTCAAAAGGGCCATCTGAAAAAAGTGTAAAATCCAGAAAGGCAGGACAGGCCATGGAGAACTGGGAGCCTTGTTATGCTGATGGGCGGGATGTAAATTGCCAACATCCACTCGGGAGAAGTGTATGGTGTTTCCTGAAACATCTAAAAAACAAAGCAACAGAACCTAGGGCACTTCCACTTATGGTCCTATAGCTTAGGGAAATTAAAATCAAAAAGACACAGCCACCCCAAAGTTTGGAACGGCTCTGTTTACAAGAACCTCGTTTACAGTACAAGTTCAACATCGCAGAAAGTGAAAAATGGAGATAGAAGTTGTGGTAATTACTTACAAAGCAATATCACTCAGCAATGAAATCTGTGACATCAGGCCCTTAGCATCACAATGAGTGGATTCAGGTATGATGATTCTAACTGAAATAAGTCACACAGAAAAAGAAACATCATAAGATATCAGTAATACACGGAATGGAAACTTGGCTACACAGGAACTGAATTACAGAGCAGAACAGGGTCTCAAATTTAGAAAACCAACTTATGCTTGCTTAAGGGTAAAGGTGAGTTGGGGTGCTCATAAAACCAGAGATTGAAATGAACACAGATAAAGTTCCTTAAGCCAAATATGGAATAGACAAGAGCTACTCCTTGCTCAACGAAATGGACTCAACACCGCATATTAAACGCCTAAGAATGTACCTGACTAGTAAGTATCTTAAAAGCTATAGATTGCTATGTCTCCGAAAGAGAATCAAGCATGTGTACAGGGGCATAAACGCAGCAGTGATAGGATTGGAGAGGTTCGGTGAGCAAATGAAGACCCTTTGAAGTCATATTGCATGGTACCCATTCCACGGGTTTCAACTACCCAGGTTTAAGGTATTCTTCCTTCAGCTAAAACATGCATGTGGAACCTAGAGTATGATCAACCATGTGATCGGGAGACGTGTTCAAATATGTCTTAGTTTTCGTACCCTGGTACTCGGGTGCAACATTCCAGACGCTTTACTAACACTCTCCCGACTTGGAGAGTCAGTCCCTTTAACCTCCTGTTTGGCCCAGTTTGCAATTTCTGAGGAAGATGAACAGGAATAGTGAGAACCAATGAGAGACTAGCTGGAGGTGTCTGGACGGGCAAATTTAACTCTCATTTCCCACCAGGAAGAGGAATTAACCAAAGGCTCAGCGTGCCGTGCCGGAACCAGATTAGGGCCTGAAGCCATCCTGCGGTGTTGCGGCCAGGTCACAAGAAAGCGAGTTGAAGAAAGGAGCTCAGGGGCACTGTAATTCACAAACCTGCAGAGTTATAAATGACAGCTATCGTCCAAAAATAGACTGAAGTAAGGCTGCCAAGAGGACTTGAAAGCGGGGCAGAATTGCAGGAAACCGATTTCAGGAGGTAGACTGGAATTGCATTGAAAGCATAGGAAAAGAGGCAGAACGTCCACAATGATGCACTTGGCCAAAAAGGGCGTATGCGTTTTTTCCTGAATATATTCAGGAAAAAACGCATACGCCCTTTTTGGCCAACCAAGCAAGCTTGCAAAGGAAATCTGCACTACAATGAAGTCTCACTTCACCCCGGTCAAAAGGGCCATCTGAAAAAAGTGTAAAATCCAGAAAGGCAGGACAGGCCATGGAGAACTGGGAGCCTTGTTATGCTGATGGGCGGGATGTAAATTGCCAACAACCACTCGGGAGAAGTGTATGGTGTTTCCTGAAACATCTAAAAAACAAAGCAACAGAGCCTAGGGCACTTCCACTTATGGTCCTATAGCTTAGGGAAATTAAAATCAAAAAGACACAGCCACCCCAAAGTTTGCAACGGCTCTGTTTACAAGAACCTCGTTTACAGTACAAGTTCAACATCGCAGAAAGTGAAAAATGGATAAAGAAGTTGTGGTATTTACTTACAAAGCAATATCACTCAGCAATGAAATCTGTGTCATCAGGCCCTTAGCAGCACAATGAGTGGATTCAGGTATGATGATTCTAACTGAAATAAGTCACACAGAAAAAGAAACATCATAAGATATCAGTAATACACGGAATGGAAACTTGGCTACACAGGAACTGAATTACAGAACAGAACAGGGTCTCAAATTTAGAAAACCAACTTATGCTTGCTTAAGGGGAAAGGTGAGTTGGGGTGCTGCATAAAACCAGAGATTGAAATGAGCACAGATAAAGTTCCTTAAGCCAAATATAGAATAGACAAGAGCTACTCCTTGCTCAACGAAATGGACTCAACACCGCATATTAAACGCCTAAGAATGTACCTGAGTAGTAAGTATCTTAAAACCTATAGATTGCTATGTCTCCGAAAGAGAATCAAGCATGTGTACAGGGGCATACGCAGCAGTGATAGGATTGGAGAGGTTCGGTGAGCAAATGAAGACCCTTTGAAGTCATATTGCATGGTACCCATTCCACGGGTTTCAACTACCCAGGTTTTAGGTATTCTTCCTTCAGCTAAACATGCATGTGGAACCCAGAGTATGATCAACCATGTGATCGGGAGACGTGTTCAAATATGTCTCAGTTTTCCTCCCCTGGTACTCGGGTGCAACATTCCAGACGCTTTACTAACACTCTCCCGACTTGGAGAGTCAGCGCCTTTAACCTCCTATTTGGCACAGTTTGCAATTTCTGCGGAAGATGAACAGGAATAGCGAGAACCAATGAGAGGCTAGCTGGAGGTGTCTGGACGGGCAAATTTAACTCTCATTTCCCACCAGGAAGAGAAAATAACCAAAGGCTCAGCGTGCCGTGCCGGAACCAGATTAGGGCCTGAAGCCATCTTGCGGTGTTGCGGCCAGCTCACAAGAAAGCGAGTTGAAGAAAGGAGCTCAGGGGCACTGTAATTCACAAACCTGCAGAGTTATAAATGACAGCTATCATCCAAAAATAGACTGAAGTAAGGCTGCCAAGAGGACTTGAAAGCGGGGCAGAATTGCAGGAAACCGATTTCAGGAGGTAGACTGGAATTGCATTGAAAGCATAGGAAAAGAGACAAAACGTCCACAATGATGCACTTGGCCAAAAAGGGAGTATGCGTTTTTTCCTGAATATATTCAGGAAAAAACGCATACGCCCTTTTTGGCCAACCAAGCAAGCTTGCAAAGGACATCTGCACTACAATGAAGTCTCACTTCCCCCCGGTCAAAAGGGCCATCTGAAAAAAGTGTAAAATCCAGAAAGGCAGGACAGGCCATGGAGAACTGGGAGCCTTGTTATGCTGATGGGCGGGATGTAAATTGCCAACAACCACTCGGGAGAAGTGTATGGTGTTTCCTGAAACATCTAAAAAACAAAGCAACAGAACCTAGGGCACTTCCACTTATGGTCCTATAGCTTAGGGAAATTAAAATCAAAAAGACACAGCCACCCCAAAGTTTGGGACGCCTCTGTTTACAAGAACCTCGTTTACAGTACAAGTTCAACATCGCAGAAAGTGAAAAATGGATAAAGAAGTTGTGGTATTTATTTACAAAGCAATATCACTCAGCAATGAAATCTATGTCATCAGGCCCTTAGCAGCACAATGAGTGGATTCAGGTATGATGATTCTAACTGAAATAAGTCACACAGAAAAAGAAACATCATAAGATATCAGTAATACATGGAATGTAAACTTGGCTACACAGGAACTGAATTACAGAACAGAACAGGGTCTCAAATTTAGAAAACCAACTTATGCTTGCTTAAGGGTAAAGGTGAGTTGGGGTGCTTCATAAAACCAGAGATTGAAATGAGCACAGATAAAGTTCCTTAAGCCAAATATGGAATAGACAAGAGCTACTCCTTGCTCAACGAAATGGACTCAACACCGCATATTAAACGCCTAAGAATGTACCTGACTAGTAAGTATCTTAAAACCTATAGATTGCTATGTCTCTGAAAAAGAATCAAGCATGTGTACAGGGGCATAAACGCAGCAGTGATAGGATTGGAGAGGTTCGGTGAGCAAATGAAGACCCTTTGAAGTCATATTGCATGGTACCCATTACACGGGTCTCAACTCTCCAGGTTTAAGGTATTCTTCCTTCAGCTAAAACATGCATGTGGAACCCAGAGTATGATCAACCATGTGAACGGGAGACGTGTTCAAATATGTCTCAGTTTTCCTCCCCTGGTACTCGGGTGCAACATTCCAGACACTTTACTAACACTCTCCCGACTTGGAGAGTCAGTCCCTTTAACCTCCTGTTTGGCCCAGTTTGCAATTTCTGCGGAAGATGAACAGGAATAGCGAGAACCAATGAGAGGTTAGCTGGAGGTGTCTGGACGGGCAAATTTAACTCTCATTTCCCACCAGGAAGAGGAATTAACCAAAGGCTCAGCATGCCGGGCCGGAACCAGATTAGGGCCTGAAGCCATCCTGCGGTGTTGCGGCCAGGTCACAAGAAAGCGAGTTGAAGAAAGGAGCTCAGGGGCACTGTAATTCACAAACCTGCAGAGTTATAAATGACAGCTATCGTCCAAAAATAGACTGAAGTAAGGCTGCCAAGAGGACTTGAAAGCGGGGCAGAATTGCAGGAAACCGATTTCAGGAGGTAGACTGGAATTGCATTGAAAGCATAGGAAAAGAGGCAGAACGTCCACAATGATGCACTTGGCCAAAAAGGGCGTATGCGTTTTTTCCTGAATATATTCAGGAAAAAACGCATACGCACTTTTTGGCCAACCAAACAAGCTTGCAAAGGAAATCTGCACTACAATGAAGTCTCACTTCCCCCCGGTCAAAAGGGCCATCTGAAAAAAGTGTAAAATCCAGAAAGGCAACAGGCCATTGAGAACTGGGAGCCTTGTTATGCTGATGGGCGGGATGTAAATTGCCAACAGACACTTGGGAGAAGTGTATGGTGTTTCCTGAAACATCTAAAAAACAAAGCAACAGAGCCTAGGGCACTTCCACTTATGGTCCTATAGCTTAGGGAAATTAAAATCAAAAAGACACAGCCACCCCAAAGTTTGGAACGGCTCTGTTTACAAGAACCTCGTTTACAGTACAAGTTCAACATCGCAGAAAGTGAAAAATGGATAAAGAAGTTGTGGTATTCACTTACAAAGCAATATCACTCAGCAATGAAATCAATGTCATCAGGCCCTTAGCAGCACAATGAGTGGATTCAGGTATGATGATTCTAACTGAAATAAGTCACACAGAAAAAGAAACATCATAAGATATCAGTAATACACGGAATGGAAACTTGGCTACACAGGAACTGAATTATAGAACAGAACAGTGTCTCAAATTTAGAAAACCAACTTATGCTTGCTTAAGGGGAAAGGTGAGTTGGGGTGCTGCATAAAACCAGAGATTGAAATGAGCACAGATAAAGTTCCTTAAGCCAAATATGGAATAGACAAGAGCTACTCCTTGCTCAACGAAATGGACTCAACACCGCATATTAAACGCCTAAGAATGTACCTGACTAGTAAGTATCTTAAAACCTATAGATTGCTATGTCTCCGAAAGAGAATCAAGCATGTGTACAGGGGCATAAACGCAGCAGTGATAGGATTGGAGAGGTTCGGTGAGCAAATGAAGACCCTTTGAAGTCATATTGCATGGTACCCATTCCACGGGTCTCAACTCTCCAGGTTTAAGGTATTCTTCCTTCAGCTAAAACATGCATGTGGAACCCAGAGTATGATCAACCATGTGAACGGGAGACGTGTTCAAATATGTCTCAGTTTTCCTCCCCTGGTACTCGGGTGCAACATTCCAGACACTTTACTAACACTCTCCCGACTTGGAGAGTCAGTCCCTTTAACCTCCTGTTTGGCCCAGTTTGCAATTTCTGCGGGAGATGAACAGGAATAGCGAGAACCAATGAGAGACTAGCTGGAGGTGTCTGGACGGGCAAATTTAACTCTCATTTCCCACCAGGAAGAGGAATTAACCAAAGGCTCAGCATGCCGGGCCGGAACCAGATTAGGGCCTGAAGCCATCCTGCGGTGTTGCGGCCAGGTCACAAGAAAGCGAGTTGAAGAAAGGAGCTCAGGGGCACTGTAATTCACAAACCTGCAGAGTTATAAATGACAGCTATCGTCCAAAAATAGACTGAAGTAAGGCTGCCAAGAGGACTTGAAAGCGGGGCAGAATTGCAGGAAACCGATTTCAGGAGGTAGACTGGAATTGCATTGAAAGCATAGGAAAAGAGGCAGAACGTCCACAATGATGCACTTGGCCAAAAAGGGCGTATGCGATTTTTCCTGAATATATTCAGGAAAAAACGCATACGCCCATTTTGGCCAACCAAGCAAGCTTGCAAAGGAAATCTGCACTACAATGAAGTCTCACTTCCCCCCGGTCAAAAGGGCCATCTGAAAAAAGTGTAAAATCCAGAAAGGCAACAGGCCATTGAGAACTGGGAGACTTGTTATGCTGATGGGCGGGATGTAAATTGCCAACAGACACTTGGGAGAAGTGTATGGTGTTTCCTGAAACATCTAAAAAACAAAGCAACAGAGCCTAGGGCACTTCCACTTATGGTCCTATAGCTTAGGGAAATTAAAATCAAAAAGACACAGCCACCCCAAAGTTTGGAACGGCTCTGTTTACAAGAACCTCGTTTACAGTACAAGTTCAACATCGCAGAAAGTGAAAAATGGATAAAGAAGTTGTGGTATTCACTTACAAAGCAATATCACTCAGCAATGAAATCAATGTCATCAGGCCCTTAGCAGCACAATGAGTGGATTCAGGTATGATGATTCTAACTGAAATAAGTCACACAGAAAAAGAAACATCATAAGATATCAGTAATACACGGAATGGAAACTTGGCTACACAGGAACTGAATTATAGAACAGAACAGTGTCTCAAATTTAGAAAACCAACTTATGCTTGCTTAAGGGGAAAGGTGAGTTGGGGTGCTGCATAAAACCAGAGATTGAAATGAGCACAGATAAAGTTCCTTAAGCCAAATATGGAATAGACAAGAGCTACTCCTTGCTCAACGAAATGGACTCAACACCGCATATTAAACGCCTAAGAATGTACCTGACTAGTAAGTATCTTAAAACCTATGGATTGCTATGTCTCCGAAAGAGAATCAAGCATGTGTACAGGGGCATAAACGCAGCAGTGATAGGATTGGAGAGGTTCGGTGAGCAAATGAAGACCCTTTGAAGTCATATTGCATGGTACCCATTCCACGGGTTACAACTACCCAGGTTTTAGGTATTCTTCCTTCAGCTTAAACATGCATGTGGAACCCAAGTATGATCAACCATGTGATCGTGAGACGTGTTCAAATATGTCTCAGTTTTCCTCCCCTGGTACTCGGGTGCAACATTCCAGACGCTTTACTAATACTCTCCCCACTTGGAGAGTCAGCGCCTTTAACCTCCTGTTTGGCCCAGTTTGCAATTTCTGCGGAAGATGAACAGGAATAGCGAGAACCAATGAGAGACTAGCTGGAGGTGTCTGGACGGGCAAATTTAACTCTCATTTCCCACCAGGAAGAGGAATTAACCAAAGGCTCAGCGTGCCGTGCCGGAACCAGATTAGGGCCTGAAGCCATCCTGCGGTGTTGCGGCCAGCTCAAAAGAAAGCGAGTTGAAGAAAGGAGCTCAGGGGCACTGTAATTCACAAACCTGCAGAGTTATAAATGACAGCTATCGTCCAAAAATAGACTGAAGTAAGGCTGCCAAGAGGACTTGAAAGCGGGGCAGAATTGCAGGAAACCGATTTCAGGAGGTAGACTGGAATTGCATTGAAAGCATAGGAAAAGAGGCAGAACGTCCACAATGATGCACTTGGCCAAAAAGGGCGTATGCGTTTTTTCCTGAATATATTCAGGAAAAAACGCATACGCCCTTTTTTGCCAACCAAGCAAACTTGCAAAGGAATTCGGCACTACAATGAAGTCTCACTTCTCCCCGGTCAAAAGGGCCATCTGAAAAAAGTGTAAAATCCAGAAAGGCAAGACAGGCCATGGAGAACTGGGAGCCTTGTTATGCTGATGGGCGGGATGTAAATTGCCAACAGACACTCAGGAGAAGTGTATGGTGTTTCCTGAAACATCTAAAAAACAAAGCAACAGAGCCTAGGGCACTTCCACTTATGGTCCTATAGCTTAGGGAAATTAAAATCAAAAAGACACAGCCACCCCAAATTTTGGAACGGCTCTGTTTACAAGAACCTCGTTTACAGTACAAGTTCAACATCACAGAAAGTGAAAAATGGATAAAGAAGTTGTGGTATTTACTTACAAAGCAATATCACTCAGCAATGAAATCTGTGTCATCAGGCCCTTAGCAGCACAATGAGTGGATTCAGGTATGATGATTCTAACTGAAATAAGTCACACAGAAAAAGAAACATCATAAGATATCAGTAATACACGGAATATAAACTTGGCTACACAGGAACTGAATTACAGAACAGAACAGGGTCTCAAATTTAGAAAACCAATTTATGCTTGCTTAAGGGTAAAGGTGAGTTGCGGTGCTGCATAAAACCAGAGATTGAAATGAGCACAGATAAAGTTCCTTAAGCCAAATATGGAATAGACAAGAGCTACTCCTTGCTCAACGAAATGGACTCAACACCGCATATTAAACGCCTAATAATGTACCTGACTAGTAAGTATCTTAAAACCTATGGATTGCTATGTCTCCGAAAGAGAATCAAGCATGTGTACAGGGGCATAAACGCAGCAGTGATAGGATTGGAGAGGTTCGGTGAGCAAATGAAGACCCTTTGAAGTCATATTGCATGGTACCCATTCCACGGGTTACAACTACCCAGGTTTTAGGTATTCTTCCTTCAGCTTAAACATGCATGTGGAACCCAAGTATGATCAACCATGTGATCGTGAGACGTGTTCAAATATGTCTCAGTTTTCCTCCCCTGGTACTCGGGTGCAACATTCCAGACGCTTTACTAACACTCTCCCCACTTGGAGAGTCAGCGCCTTTAACCTCCTGTTTGGCCCAGTTTGCAATTTCTGCGGAAGATGAACAGGAATAGCGAGAACCAATGAGAGACTAGTTGGAGGTGTCTGGACGGGCAAATTTAACTCTCATTTCCCACCAGGAAGAGGAAATAACCAAAGGCTCAGCGTGCCGTGCCAGAACCAGATTAGGGCCTGAAGCCATCCTGCGGTGTTGCGGCCAGGTCAGAAGAAAGCAAGTTGAAGAAAGGAGCTCAGGGGCACTGTAATTTACAAACATGCAGAGTTATAAATGACAGCTATCGTCCAAAACTAGACTGAAATAAGGCTGCAAAGAGGACTTGAAAGCGGGGCAGAATTGCAGGAAACCGATTTCAGGAGGTAGACTGGAATTGCATTGAAAGCATAGGAAAAGAGGCAGAACGTCCACAATGATGCACTTGGCCAAAAAGGGCGTATGCGTTTTTTCCTGAATATATTCAGGAAAAAACGCATATGCCCTTTTTGGCCAACCAAGCAAGCTTGCAAAGGAAATCTGCACTACAATGAAGTCTCACTTCCCCCCGGTCAAAAGGGCCATCTGAAAAAAGTGTAAAATCCAGAAAGGCAGGACAGGCCATTGAGAACTGGGAGCCTTGTTATGCTGATGGGCGGGATGTAAATTGCCAACAACCACTCGGGAGAAGTGTATGGTGTTTCCTGAAACATCTAAAAAACAAAGCAACAGAACCTAGGGCACTGCCACTTATGGTCCTATAGCTTAGGGAAATTAAAATCAAAAAGACACAGCCACCCCAACGTTTGGGACGCCTCTGTTTAGAAGAACCTCGTTTACAGTACAAGTTCAACATCGCAGAAAGTGAAAAATGGAGAAAGAAGTTGTGGTATTTACTTACAAAGCAATATCACTCAGCAATGAAATCTGTGTCATCAGGCCCTTAGCAGCACAATGAGTGGATTCAGGTATGATGATTCTAACTGAAATAAGTCACACAGAAAAAGAAACATCATAAGATATCAGTAATACACGGAATGGAAACTTGGCTACACAGGAACTGAATTACAGAACAGAACAGGGTCTCAAATTTAGAAAACCAACTTATGCTTGCTTAAGGGTAAAGGTGAGTTGGGGTGCTGCATAAAACCAGAGATTGAAATGAGCACAGATAAAGTTCCTTAAGCCAAATATGGAATAGACAAGAGCTACTCCTTGCTCAACGAAATGGACTCAACACCGCATATTAAACGCCTAAGAATGTACCTGAGTAGTAAGTATCTTAAAACCTATAGATTGCTATGTCTCCGAAAGAGAATCAAGCATGTGTACAGGGGCATACGCAGCAGTGATAGGATTGCAGAGGTTCGGTGAGCAAATGAAGACCCTTTGAAGTCATATTGCATGGTACCCATTCCACGGGTTTCAACTACCCAGGTTTTAGGTATTCTTCCTTCAGCTAAAACATGCATGTGGAACCCAGAGTATGATCAACCATGTGATCAGGAGACGTGTTCAAATATGTCTCAGTTTTCTTCCCCTGGTACTCGGGTGCAACATTCCAGACGCTTTACTAACACTCTCCCCACTTGGAGAGTCAGCGCCTTTAACCTCCTGTTTGGCACAGTTTGCAATTTCTGCGGAAGATGAACAGGAATAGCGAGAACAAATGAGAGGCTAGCTGGAGGTGTCTGGACGGGCAAATTTAACTCTCATTTCCCACCAGGAAGAGGAATTAACCAAAGGCTCAGCGTGCCGTGCCAGAACCAGATTAGGGCCTGAAGACATCCTGCGGTGTTGCGGCCAGGTCACAAGAAAGCGAGTTGAAGAAAGGAGCTCAGGGGCACTGTAATTCACAAACCTGCAGAGTTATAAATGACAGCTATCGTCCAAAAATAGACTGAAGTAAGGCTGCCAAGAGGACTTGAAAGCGGGGCAGAATTGCAGGAAACCGATTTCAGGAGGTAGACTGGAATTGCATTGAAAGCATAGGAAAAGAGGCAGAACGTCCACAATGATGCACTTGGCCAAAAAGGGCGTATGCGTTTTTTCCTGAATATATTCAGGAAAAAACGCATACGCCCTTTTTGGCCAACCAAGCAAGCTTGCAAAGGAAATCTGCACTACATTGAAGTCTCACTTCTCCCCGGTCAAAAGGGCCATCTGAAAAAAGTGTAAAATCCAGAAAGGCAGGACAGGCCATGGAGAACTGGGAGCCTTGTTATGCTGATGGGCGGGATGTAAATTGCCAACAGACATTCAGGAGAAGTGTATGGTGTTTCCTGAAACATCTAAAAAACAAAGCAACAGAGCCTAGGGCACATCCACTTATGGTCCTATAGCTTAGGGAAATTAAAATCAAAAAGACACAGCCACCCCAAAGTTTGGGACGCCTCCGTTTACAAGAACCTCGTTTACTGTACAAGTTCAATATCACAGAAAGGGAAAAATGGATAAAGAACTTGTGGTACTTACGTACAATGCAGTATCACTCAGCAATGAAATCTATGTCATCAGGCCCGTAGCAGCATAATGAGTGGATTCAGGTACGATGATTCTAACTGAAATAAGTCACACAGAAAAAGAAACATCATAAGATATCACTAATACACGGAATGTAAACTTGGCTACACAGGAACTGCATTCCATAACAGAACAGTGTCTCAAATTTAGAAAACCAACTTATGCTTGCTTAAGGGTAAAGGTGAGTTGGGGTGCTGCATAAAACCAGAGATTGAAATGAGCACAGATAAAGTTCCTTAAGCCAAATATGGAATAGACAAGAGCTACTCCTTGCTCAACGAAATGGACTCAAAACCCCATATTAAACGCCTAAGAATGTACCTGACTAGTAAGTATCTTAAAACCTATGGATTGCTATGTCTCCAAAAGAGAATCAAGCGTGTGTACAGGGGCATAAACGCAGCAGTGATAGGATTGGAGAGGTTCGGTGAGCAAATGAAGACCCTTTGAAGTCATATTGCATGGTACCCATTACACGGGTCTCAACTCTCCAGGTTTAAGGTATTCTTCCTTCAGCTAAAACATGCATGTGGAACCCAGAGTATGATCAACCATGTGAACGGGAGACGTGTTCAAATATGTCTCAGTTTTCCTCCCCTGGTACTCGGGTGCAACATTCCAGATGCTTTACTAACACTCTCCCGACTTGGAGAGTCAGTCCCTTTAACCTCCTCTTTGGCCCAGTTTGCAATTTCTGCGGAAGATGAACAGGAATAGCGAGAACCAATGAGAGACTAGCTGGAGGTGTCTGGACGGGCAAATTTAACTCTCATTTCCCACCAGGAAGAGGAATTAACCAAAGGCTCAGCATGCCCTGCCAGAACCAGATTAGGGCCTGAAGCCATCCTGCGGTGTTGCGGCCAGCTCACAAGAAAGCGAGTTGAAGAAAGGAGCTCAGGGGCACTGTAATTCACAAACCTGCAAAGTTATAAATGACAGCTATCGTCCAAAAATATACTGAAGTAAGCCTGCCAAGAGTACTTGAAAGCGGGGCAGAATTGCAGGAATCCGATTTCAGGAGGTAGACTGGAATTGCATTGAAAGCATAGGTAAAGAGGCAGAACGTCCACAATGATGCACTTGGCCAAAAAGGGCGTATGCGTTTTTTCCTGAATATATTCAGGAAAAAACGCATACGCCCTTTTTGGCCAACCAAGCAAGCTTGCAAAGGAAATCTGCACTACAATGAAGTCTCACTTCCCCCCGGTCAAAAGGGCCATCTGAAAAAAGTGTAAAATCCAGAAAGGCAGGACAGGCCATGGAGAACTGGGAGCCTTGTTATGCTGATGGGCGGGATGTAAATTGCCAACAACCACTCGGGAGAAGTGTATGGTGTTTCCTGAAACATCTAAAAAACAAAGCAACAGAACCTAGGGCACTTCCACTTATGGTCCTATAGCTTAGGGAAATTAAAATCAAAAAGACACAGCCACCCCAAAGTTTGGAACGGCTCTGTTGACAAGAACCTCGTTTACAGTACAAGTTCAACATCGCAGAAAGTGAAAAATGGAGAAAGAAGTTGTGGTATTTACTTACAAAGCAATATCACACAGCAATGAAATCTGTGTCATCAGGCCCTTAGCAGCACAATGAGTGGATTCAGGTATGATGATTCTAACTGAAATAAGTCACACAGAAAAAGAAACATCATAAGATATCAGTAATACACGGAATGTAAACTTGGCTACACAGGAACTGAATTACAGAACAGAACAGGGTCTCAAATTTAGAAAACCAACTTATGCTTGCTTAAGGGTAAAGGTGAGTTGGGGTGCTGCATAAAACCAGAGATTGAAATGAGCACAGATAAAGTTCCTTAAGTCAAATATGGAATAGACAAGAGCTACTCCTTGCTCAACGAAATGGACTCAACACCGCATATTAAACGCCTAAGAATGTACCTGACTAGTAAGTATCTTAAAACCTATGGATTGCTATGTCTCCAAAAGAGAATCAAGCATGTGTACAGGGGCATAAACGCAGCAGTGATAGGATTGGAGAGGTTCGGTGAGCAAATGAAGACCCTTTGAAGTCATATTGCATGGTACCCATTCCACGGGTTTCAACTACCCAGGTTTAAGGTATTCTTCCTTCAGCTAAAACATGCATGTGGAACCTAGAGTATGATCAACCATGTGATCGGGAGACGTGTTCAAGTATGTCTCAGTTTTCGTACCCAGGTACTTGGGTGAAACATTCCAGACACTTTACTAACACTCTCCCCACTTGGAGAGTCAGTCCCTTTAACCTCCTGTTTGGCCCAGTTTGCAATTTCTGTGGAAGATGAACAGGAATAGCGAGAACCAATGAGAGACTAGCTGGAAGTGTCTGGACGGGCAAATTTAACTCTCATTTCCCACCAGGAAGAGGAATTAACCAAAGGCTCAGCGTGCCGTGCCGGAACCAGTTTAGTGCCTGAAGCCATCCTGCGGTGTTGCGGCCAGCTCACAAGAAAGCGAGTTGAAGAAAGGAGCTCAGGGGCACTGTAATTCACAAACCTGCAGAGTTATAAATGACAGCTATCGTCCAAAAATATACTGAAGTAAGGCTGCAAAGAGGACTTGAAAGCGGGGCAGAATTGCAGGAAACCGATTTCAGGAGGTAGACTGGAATTGCATTGAAAGCATAGGAAAAGAGGCAGAACGTCCACAATGATGCACTTGGCCAAAAAGGGCGTATGCGTTTTTTCCTGAATATATTCAGGAAAAAACGCATACGCCCTTTTTGGCCAACCAAGCAAGCTTGCAAAGGAAATCTGCACTACAATGAAGTCTCACTTCCCCCCGGTCAAAAGGGCCATCTGAAAAAAGTGTAAAATCCAGAAAGGCAGGACAGTCCATGGCTAACAGGGAGCCTTGTTATGCTGATGGGCAGGATGTAAATTGCCAACAACCACTCGGGAGAAGTGTATGGTGTTTCGTGAAACATCTAAAAAACAAAGCTACAGAGCCTAGGGCACTTCCACTTATGGTCCTATAGCTTAGGGAAATTAAAATCAAAAAGACACAGCCACCCCAAAGTTTGCAACGGCTCTGTTTACAAGAACCTCGTTTACAGTACAAGTTCAACATCGCAGAAAGTGAAAAATGGATAAAGAAGTTGTGGTATTTACTTACAAAGCAATATCACTCAGCAATGAAATCTGTGTCATCAGGCCCTTAGCAGCACAATGAGTGGATTCAGGTATGATGATTCTAACTGAAATAAGTCACACAGAAAAAGAAACATCATAAGATATCAGTAATACACGGAATGGAAACTTGGCTACACAGGAACTGAATTACAGAACAGAACAGGGTCTCAAATTTAGAAAACCAACTTATGCTTGCTTAAGGGTAAAGGTGAGTTGGGGTGCTCATAAAACCAGAGATTGAAATGAGCACAGATAAAGTTCCTTAAGCCAAATATGGAATAGACAAGAGCTACTCCTTGCTCAACGAAATGGACTCAACACCGCATATTAAACGCCTAAGAATGTACCTGACTAGTAAGTATCTTAAAACCTATAGATTGCTATGTCTCCGAAAGAGAATCAAGCATGTGTACAGGGGCATAAACGCAGCAGTGATAGGATTGGAGAGGTTCGGTGAGCAAATGAAGACCCTTTGAAGTCATATTGCATGGTACCC
This sequence comes from Stenella coeruleoalba, assembly GCF_951394435.1. Lineage (NCBI taxonomy): Eukaryota > Metazoa > Chordata > Mammalia > Artiodactyla > Delphinidae > Stenella > Stenella coeruleoalba. The sequence continues at coordinate 3,214,037 of NW_027646159.1, read as the reverse complement.
ATTCCACGGGTTTCAACTACCCAGGTTTTAGGTATTCTTCCTTCAGCTAAAACATGCATGTGGAACCCAGAGTATGATCAACCACGTGATCGGGAGACGTGTGCAAATATTTCTCAGTATTCCTCCCCTGGTACTCGGGTGCAACATTCCAGACGCTTTACTAACACTCTCCCCACTTGGAGAGTCAGCGCCTTTAACCTCCTGTTTGGCCCAGTTTGCAATTTCTGCGGAAGATGAACAGGAATAGTGAGAACCAATGAGAGGTTAGCTGGAGGTGTCTGGACGGGCAAATTTAACTCTCATTTCCCACCAGGAAGAGGAAATAACCAAAGGCTCAGCGCGCTGTACCGGAACCAGATTAGGGCCTGAAGCCATCCTGCGGTGTTGCGGCCAGCTCAAAAGAAAGGGAGTTGAAGAAAGGAGCTCAGGGGCACTGTAATTCAAAAACCTGCAGAGTTATAAATGACAGCTATCGTCCAAAAATATACTGAAGTAAGGCTGCCAAGAGGACTTGAAAGCGGGGCAGAATTGCAGGAAACCGATTTCAGGAGGTAGACTGGAATTGCATTGAAAGCATAGGAAAAGAGGCAGAACGTCCACAATGATGCACTTGGCCAAAAAGGGCGTATGCGTTTTTTCCTGAATATATTCAGGAAAAAACGCATACGCCCTTTTTGGCCAACCAAGCAAGCTTGCAAAGGAAATCTGCACTACAATGAAGTCTCACTTCCCCCCGGTCAAAAGGGCCATCTGAAAAAAGTGTAAAATCCAGAAAGGCAGGACAGGCCATGGAGAACTGGGAGCCTTGTTATGCTGATGGGCGGGATGTAAATTGCCAACAACCACTCGGGAGAAGTGTATGGTGTTTCCTGAAACATCTAAAAAACAAAGCAACAGAACCTAGGGCACTTCCACTTATGGTCCTATAGCTTAGGGAAATTAAAATCAAAAAGACACAGCCACCCCAAAGTTTGGAACCGCTCTGTTTACAAGAACCTCATTTACAGTACAAGTTCAACATCGCAGAAAGTGAAAAATGGATAAAGAAGTTGTGGTATTTACTTACAAAGCAATATCACTCAGCAATGAAATCTGTGACATCAGGCCCTTAGCATCACAATGAGTGGATTCAGGTATGATGATTCTAACTGAAATAAGTCACACAGAAAAAGAAACATCATAAGATATCAGTAATACACGGAATGGAAACTTGGCTACACAGGAACTGAATTACAGAGCAGAACAGGGTCTCAAATTTAGAAAACCAACTTATGCTTGCTTAAGGGTAAAGGTGAGTTGGGGTGCTCATGAAACCAGAGATTGAAATGAGCACAGTTAAAGTTCCTTAAGCCAAATATGTAATAGACAAGAGCTACTCCTTGCTCAACGAAATGGACTCAACACCGCATATTAAACGTCTAAGAATGTACCTGACTAGTAAGTATCTTAAAAGCTATAGATTGCTATGTCTCCGAAAGAGAATCAAGCATGTGTACAGGGGCATAAACGCAGCAGTGATAGGATTGGAGAGGTTCGGTGAGCAAATGAAGACCCTTTGAAGTCATATTGCATGGTACCCATTCCACGGGTTTCAACTACCCAGGTTTAAGGTATTCTTCCTTCAGCTAAAACATGCATGTGGAACCTAGAGTATGATCAACCATGTGATCGGGAGACGTGTTCAAATATGTCTTAGTTTTCGTACCCTGGTACTCGGGTGCAACATTCCAGACGCTTTACTAACACTCTCCCGACTTGGAGAGTCAGTCCCTTTAACCTCCTGTTTGGCCCAGTTTGCAATTTCTGAGGAAGATGAACAGGAATAGCGAGAACCAATGAGAGACTAGCTGGAGGTGTCTGGACGGGCAAATTTAACTCTCATTTCCCACCAGGAAGAGGAATTAACCAAAGGCTCCGCGTGCCGTGCCGGAACCAGATTAGGGCCTGAAGCCGTCCTGCGGTGTTGCGGCCAGCTCACAAGAAAGCGAGTTGAAGAAAGGAGCTCAGGGGCACTGTAATTCACAAACCTGCAGAGTTATAAATGACAGCTATCGTCCAAAAATATACTGAAGTAAGGCTGCCAAGAGGACTTGAAAGCGGGGCAGAATTGCAGGAAACCGATTTCAGGAGGTAGACTGGAATTGCATTGAAAGCATAGGAAAAGAGGCAGAACGTCCACAATGATGCACTTGGCCAAGAAGGGCGTATGCGTTTTTTCCTGAATATATTCAGGAAAAAACGCATACGCCCTTTTTGGCCAACCAAGCAAGCTTGCAAAGGAAATCTGCACTACAATGAAGTCTCACTTCCCCCCGGTCAAAAGGGCCATCTGAAAAAAGAGTAAAATCCAGAAAGGCAGGACAGGCCATGGAGAACTGGGAGCCTTGTTATGCTGATGGGCGGGATGTAAATTGCCAAGAGACACTCGGGAGAAGTGTATGGTGTTTCCTGAAACATCAAAAAAACAAAGCAACAGAACATAGGGCACTTCCACTTATGGTCCTATAGCTTAGGGAAATTAAAATCAAAAAGACACAGCCACCCCAAAGTTTGGAACGGCTCTGTTTACAAGAACCTCGTTTACAGTACAAGTTCAACATCGCAGAAAGTGAAAAATGGATAAAGAAGTTGTGGTATTTACTTACAAAGCAATATCACTCAGCAATGAAATCTGTGTCATCAGGCCCTTAGCAGCACAATGAGTGGATTCAGGTATGATGATTCTAACTGAAATAAGTCACACAGAAAAAGAAACATCATAAGATATCAGTAATACACGGAATGTAAACTTGGCTACACAGGAACTGAATTACAGAACAGAACAGGGTCTCAAATTTAGAAAACCAACTTATGCTTGCTTAAGGGTAAAGGTGAGTTGGGGTGCTGCATAAAACCAGAGATAGAAATGAGCACAGATAAAGTTCCTTAAGTCAAATATGGAATAGACAAGAGCTACTCCTTGCTCAACGAAATGGACACAACACCGCATATAAAACGCCTAAGAATGTACCTGACTAGTAAGTATCTTAAAACCTATGGATTGCTATGTCTCCAAAAGAGAATCAAGCATGTGTACAGGGGCATAAACGCAGCAGTGATAGGATTGGAGAGGTTCGGTGAGCAAATGAAGACCCTTTGAAGTCATATTGCATGGTACCCATTCCACGGGTTTCAACTACCCAGGTTTAAGGTATTCTTCCTTCAGCTAAAACATGCATGTGGAATCTAGAGTATGATCAACCATGTGATCGGGATACGTGTTCAAGTATGTCTCAGTTTTCGTACCCAGGTACTCGGGTGCAACATTCCAGACACTTTACTAACACTCTCCCCACTTGGAGAGTCAGTCCCTTTAACCTCCTGTTTGGCCCAGTTTGCAATTTCTGTGGAAGATGAACAGGAATAGCGAGAACCAATGAGAGACTAGCTGGAGGTGTCTGGACGGGCAAATTTAACTCTCATTTCCCACCAGGAAGAGGAATTAACCAAAGGCTCAGCGTGCCGTGCCGGAACCAGATTAGTGCCTGAAGCCATCCTGCGGTGTTGCGGCCAGCTCACAAGAAAGCGAGTTGAAGAAAGGAGCTCAGGGGCACTGTAATTCACAAACCTGCAGAGTTATAAATGACAGCTATGGTCCAAAAATATACTGAAGTAAGGCTGCCAAGAGGACTTGAAAGCGGGGCAGAATTGCAGGAAACCGATTTCAGGAGGTAGACTGGAATTGCATTGAAAGCATAGGAAAAGAGGCAGAACGTCCACAATGATGCACTTGGCCAAAAAGGGCGTATGCGTTTTTTCCTGAATATATTCAGGAAAAAACGCATACGCACTTTTTGGCCAACCAAGCAAGCTTGCAAAGGAAATCTGCACTACAATGAAGTCTCACTTCCCCCCGGTCAAAAGGGCCATCTGAAAAAAGTGTAAAATCCAGAAAGGCAGGACAGTCCATGGCTAACAGGGAGCCTTGTTATGCTGATGGGCAGGATGTAAATTGCCAACAACCACTCGGGAGAAGTGTATGGTGTTTCGTGAAACATCTAAAAAACAAAGCTACAGAGCCTAGGGCACTTCCACTTATGGTCCTATAGTTTAGGGAAATTAAAATCAAAAAGACACAGCCACCCCAAAGTTTGCAACGGCTCTGTTTACAAGAACCTCGTTTACAGTACAAGTTCAACATCGCAGAAAGTGAAAAATGGATAAACAAGTTGTGGTATTTACTTACAAAGCAATATCACTCAGCAATGAAATCTGTGTCATCAGGCCCTTAGCAGCACAATGAGTGGATTCAGGTATGATGATTCTAACTGAAATAAGTCACACAGAAAAAGAAACATCATAAGATATCAGTAATACACGGAATGGAAACTTGGCTACACAGGAACTGAATTACAGAACAGAACAGGGTCTCAAATTTAGAAAACCAACTTATGCTTGCTTAAGGGTAAAGGTGAGTTGGGGTGCTCATAAAACCAGAGATTGAAATGAGCACAGATAAAGTTCCTTAAGCCAAATATGGAATAGACAAGAGCTACTCCTTGCTCAACGAAATGGACTCAACACCGCATATTAAACGCCTAAGAATGTACCTGACTAGTAAGTATCTTAAAACCTATAGATTGCTATGTCTCCGAAAGAGAATCAAGCATGTGTACAGGGGCATAAACGCAGCAGTGATAGGATTGGAGAGGTTCGGTGAGCAAATGAAGACCCTTTGAAGTCATATTGCATGGTACCCATTCCACGGGTTTCAACTACCCAGGTTTTAGGTATTCTTCCTTCAGCTAAAACATGCATGTGGAACCCAGAGTATGATCAACCACGTGATCGGGAGACGTGTTCAAATATGTCTCAGTATTCCTCCTCTGGTACTCGGGTGCAACATTCCAGACGCTTTACTAACACTCTCCCCACTTGGAGAGTCAGCGACTTTAACCTCCTGTTTGGCCCAGTTTGCAATTTCTGCGGAAGATGAACAGGAATAGTGAGAACCAATGAGAGGTTAGCTGGAGGTGTCTGGACGGGCAAATTTAACTCTCATTTCCCACCAGGAAGAGGAAATAACCAAAGGCTCAGCGTGCCGTACCGGAACCAGATTAGGGCCTGAAGCCATCCTGCGGTGTTGCGGCCAGCTCAAAACAAAGCGAGTTGAAGAAAGGAGCTCAGGGGCACTGTAATTCAAAAACCTGCAGAGTTATAAATGACAGCTATCGTCCAAAAATAGACTGAAGTAAGGCTGCCAAGAGGACTTGAAAGCGGGGCAGAATTGCAGGAAACCGATTTCAGGAGGTAGACTGGAATTGCATTGAAAGCATAGGAAAAGAGGCAGAACGTCCACAATGATGCACTTGGCCAAAAAGGGCATATGCGTTTTTACCTGAATATATTCAGGAAAAAACGCATACGCCCTTTTTGGCCAACCAAGCAAGCTTGCAAAGGAAATCTGCACTACAATGAAGTCTCACTTCCCCCCGGTCAAAAGGGCCATCTGAAAAAAGTGTAAAATCCAGAAAGGCAGGACAGGCCATGGAGAACTGGGAGCCTTGTTATGCTGATGGGCGGGATGTAAATTGCCAACATCCACTCGGGAGAAGTGTATGGTGTTTCCTGAAACATCTAAAAAACAAAGCAACAGAACCTAGGGCACTTCCACTTATGGTCCTATAGCTTAGGGAAATTAAAATCAAAAAGACACAGCCACCCCAAAGTTTGGAACGGCTCTGTTTACAAGAACCTCGTTTACAGTACAAGTTCAACATCGCAGAAAGTGAAAAATGGAGATAGAAGTTGTGGTAATTACTTACAAAGCAATATCACTCAGCAATGAAATCTGTGACATCAGGCCCTTAGCATCACAATGAGTGGATTCAGGTATGATGATTCTAACTGAAATAAGTCACACAGAAAAAGAAACATCATAAGATATCAGTAATACACGGAATGGAAACTTGGCTACACAGGAACTGAATTACAGAGCAGAACAGGGTCTCAAATTTAGAAAACCAACTTATGCTTGCTTAAGGGTAAAGGTGAGTTGGGGTGCTCATAAAACCAGAGATTGAAATGAACACAGATAAAGTTCCTTAAGCCAAATATGGAATAGACAAGAGCTACTCCTTGCTCAACGAAATGGACTCAACACCGCATATTAAACGCCTAAGAATGTACCTGACTAGTAAGTATCTTAAAAGCTATAGATTGCTATGTCTCCGAAAGAGAATCAAGCATGTGTACAGGGGCATAAACGCAGCAGTGATAGGATTGGAGAGGTTCGGTGAGCAAATGAAGACCCTTTGAAGTCATATTGCATGGTACCCATTCCACGGGTTTCAACTACCCAGGTTTAAGGTATTCTTCCTTCAGCTAAAACATGCATGTGGAACCTAGAGTATGATCAACCATGTGATCGGGAGACGTGTTCAAATATGTCTTAGTTTTCGTACCCTGGTACTCGGGTGCAACATTCCAGACGCTTTACTAACACTCTCCCGACTTGGAGAGTCAGTCCCTTTAACCTCCTGTTTGGCCCAGTTTGCAATTTCTGAGGAAGATGAACAGGAATAGTGAGAACCAATGAGAGACTAGCTGGAGGTGTCTGGACGGGCAAATTTAACTCTCATTTCCCACCAGGAAGAGGAATTAACCAAAGGCTCAGCGTGCCGTGCCGGAACCAGATTAGGGCCTGAAGCCATCCTGCGGTGTTGCGGCCAGGTCACAAGAAAGCGAGTTGAAGAAAGGAGCTCAGGGGCACTGTAATTCACAAACCTGCAGAGTTATAAATGACAGCTATCGTCCAAAAATAGACTGAAGTAAGGCTGCCAAGAGGACTTGAAAGCGGGGCAGAATTGCAGGAAACCGATTTCAGGAGGTAGACTGGAATTGCATTGAAAGCATAGGAAAAGAGGCAGAACGTCCACAATGATGCACTTGGCCAAAAAGGGCGTATGCGTTTTTTCCTGAATATATTCAGGAAAAAACGCATACGCCCTTTTTGGCCAACCAAGCAAGCTTGCAAAGGAAATCTGCACTACAATGAAGTCTCACTTCACCCCGGTCAAAAGGGCCATCTGAAAAAAGTGTAAAATCCAGAAAGGCAGGACAGGCCATGGAGAACTGGGAGCCTTGTTATGCTGATGGGCGGGATGTAAATTGCCAACAACCACTCGGGAGAAGTGTATGGTGTTTCCTGAAACATCTAAAAAACAAAGCAACAGAGCCTAGGGCACTTCCACTTATGGTCCTATAGCTTAGGGAAACTAAAATCAAAAAGACACAGCCACCCCAAAGTTTGCAACGGCTCTGTTTACAAGAACCTCGTTTACAGTACAAGTTCAACATCGCAGAAAGTGAAAAATGGATAAAGAAGTTGTGGTATTTACTTACAAAGCAATATCACTCAGCAATGAAATCTGTGTCATCAGGCCCTTAGCAGCACAATGAGTGGATTCAGGTATGATGATTCTAACTGAAATAAGTCACACAGAAAAAGAAACATCATAAGATATCAGTAATACACGGAATGGAAACTTGGCTACACAGGAACTGAATTACAGAACAGAACAGGGTCTCAAATTTAGAAAACCAACTTATGCTTGCTTAAGGGGAAAGGTGAGTTGGGGTGCTGCATAAAACCAGAGATTGAAATGAGCACAGATAAAGTTCCTTAAGCCAAATATAGAATAGACAAGAGCTACTCCTTGCTCAACGAAATGGACTCAACACCGCATATTAAACGCCTAAGAATGTACCTGAGTAGTAAGTATCTTAAAACCTATAGATTGCTATGTCTCCGAAAGAGAATCAAGCATGTGTACAGGGGCATACGCAGCAGTGATAGGATTGGAGAGGTTCGGTGAGCAAATGAAGACCCTTTGAAGTCATATTGCATGGTACCCATTCCACGGGTTTCAACTACCCAGGTTTTAGGTATTCTTCCTTCAGCTAAACATGCATGTGGAACCCAGAGTATGATCAACCATGTGATCGGGAGACGTGTTCAAATATGTCTCAGTTTTCCTCCCCTGGTACTCGGGTGCAACATTCCAGACGCTTTACTAACACTCTCCCGACTTGGAGAGTCAGCGCCTTTAACCTCCTATTTGGCACAGTTTGCAATTTCTGCGGAAGATGAACAGGAATAGCGAGAACCAATGAGAGGCTAGCTGGAGGTGTCTGGACGGGCAAATTTAACTCTCATTTCCCACCAGGAAGAGGAATTAACCAAAGGCTCAGCGTGCCGTGCCAGAACCAGATTAGGGCCTGAAGCCGTCCTGCGGTGTTGCGGCCAGGTCACAAGAAAGCGAGTTGAAGAAAGGAGCTCAGGGGCACTGTAATTCACAAACCTGCAGAGTTATAAATGACAGCTATCGTCCAAAAATATACTGAAGTAAGGCTGCAAAGAGGACTTGAAAGCGGGGCAGAATTGCAGGAAACCGATTTCAGGAGGTAGACTGGAATTGCATGGAAAGCATAGGAAAAGAGGCAGAACGTCCACAATGATGCACTTGGCCAAAAAGGGCGTATGCGTTTTTTCCTGAATATATTCAGGAAAAAACGCATACGCACTTTTTGGCCAACCAAGCAAGCTTGCAAAGGAAATCTGCACTACAATGAAGTCTCACTTCCCCCCGGTCAAAAGGGCCATCTGAAAAAAGTGTAAAATCCAGAAAGGCAGGACAGGCCATGGAGAACTGGGAGCCTTGTTATGCTGATGGGCGGGATGTAAATTGCCAACAACCACTCGGGAGAAGTGTATGGTGTTTCCTGAAACATCTAAAAAACAAAGCAACAGAACCTAGGGCACTTCCACTTATGGTCCTATAGCTTAGGGAAATTAAAATCAAAAAGACACAGCCACCCCAAAGTTTGCAACGGCTCTGTTTACAAGAACCTCGTTTACAGTACAAGTTCAACATCGCAGAAAGTGAAAAATGGATAAAGAAGTTGTGGTATTTACTTACAAAGCAATATCACTCAGCAATGAAATCTGTGTCATCAGGCCCTTAGCAGCACAATGAGTGGATTCAGGTATGATGATTCTAACTGAAATAAGTCACACAGAAAAAGAAACATCATAAGATATCAGTAATACACGGAATGGAAACTTGGCTACACAGGAACTGAATTACAGAACAGAACAGGGTCTCAAATTTAGAAAACCAACTTATGCTTGCTTAAGGGTAAAGGTGAGTTGGGGTGCTGCATAAAACCAGAGATTGAAATGAGCACAGATAAAGTTCCTTAAGCCAAATATGGAATAGACAAGAGCTACTCCTTGCTCAACGAAATGGACTCAACACCGCATATTAAACGCCTAAGAATGTACCTGAGTAGTAAGTATCTTAAAACCTATAGATTGCTATGTCTCCGAAAGAGAATCAAGCATGTGTACAGGGGCATACGCAGCAGTGATAGGATTGCAGAGGTTCGGTGAGCAAATGAAGACCCTTTGAAGTCATATTGCATGGTACCCATTACACGGGTTTCAACTACCCAGGTTTTAGGTATTCTTCCTTCAGCTAAAACATGCATGTGGAACCCAGAGTATGATCAACCATGTGATCGGGAGACGTGTTCAAATATGTCTCAGTTTTCCTCCCCTGGTACTCGGGTGCAACATTCCAGACGCTTTACTAACACTTTCCCCACTTGGAGAGTCAGCGCCTTTAACCTCCTATTTGGCACAGTTTGCAATTTCTGCGGAAGATGAACAGGAATAGCGAGAACCAATGAGAGGCTAGCTGGAGGTGTCTGGACGGGCAAATTTAACTCTCATTTCCCACCAGGAAGAGGAATTAACCAAAGGCTCAGCGTGCCGTGCCAGAACCAGATTAGGGCCTGAAGACATCCTGCGGTGTTGCGGCCAGGTCACAAGAAAGCGAGTTGAAGAAAGGAGCTCAGGGGCACTGTAATTCACAAACCTGCAGAGTTATAAATGACAGCTATCATCCAAAAATAGACTGAAGTAAGGCTGCCAAGAGGACTTGAAAGCGGGGCAGAATTGCAGGAAACCGATTTCAGGAGGTAGACTGGAATTGCATTGAAAGCATAGGAAAAGAGGCAGAACGTCCACAATGATGCACTTGGCCAAAAAGGGCGTATGCGTTTTTTCCTGAATATATTCAGGAAAAAACGCATACGCCCTTTTTGGCCAACCAAGCAAGCTTGCAAAGGAAATCTGCACTACAATGAAGTCTCACTTCCCCCCGGTCAAAAGGGCCATCTGAAAAAAGTGTAAAATCCAGAAAGGCAGGACAGGCCATGGAGAACTGGGAGCCTTGTTATGCTGATGGGCGGGATGTAAATTGCCAACAGACACTCAGGAGAAGTGTATGGTGTTTCCTGAAACATCTAAAAAACAAAGCAACAGAACCTAGGGCACTTCCACTTATGGTCCTATAGATTAGGGAATTTAAAATGAAAAAGACACAGCAACCCCAAAGTTTGCAACGGCTCTGTTTACAAGAACCTCGTTTACAGTACAAGTTCAACATCGCAGAAAGTGAAAAATGGAGAAAGAAGTTGTGGTATTTACTTACAAAGCAATATCACTCAGCAATGAAATCTGTGTCATCAGGCCCTTAGCAGCACAATGCGTGGATTCAGGTATAATGATTCTAACTGAAATAAGTCACACAGAAAAAGAAACATCATAAGATATCAGTAATACACGGAATGGAAACTTGGCTACACAGGAACTGAATTACAGAACAGAACAGGGTCTCAAATTTAGAAAACCAACTTATGCTTGCTTAAGGGGAAAGGTGAGTTGGGGTGCTGCATAAAACCAGAGATTGAAATGAGCACAGATAAAGTTCCTTAAGTCAAATATGGAATAGACAAGAGCTACTCCTTGCTCAACGAAATGGACTCAACACCGCATATTAAACGCCTAAGAATGTACCTGACTAGTAAGTATCTTAAAACCTATAGATAGCTATGTCTCCGAAAGAGAATCGAGCATGTGTACAGGGGCATAAATGCAGCAGTGATAGGATTGGAGAGGTTCGGTGAGCAAATGAAGACCCTTTGAAGTCATATTGCATGGTACCCATTACACGGGTTTCAACTACCCAGGTTTTAGGTATTCTTCCTTCAGCTAAAACATGCATGTGGAACCCAGAGTATGATCTACCACGTGATCGGGAGACGTGTTCAAATATGTCTCAGTATTCCTCCCCTGGTACTCGGGTGCAACATTCCAGACGCTTTACTAACACTCTCCCCACTTGGAGAGTCAGCGCCTTTAACCTCCTGTTTGGCCCAGTTTTCAATTTCTGCGGAAGATGAACAGGAATAGTGAGAACCAATGAGAGGTTAGCTGGAGGTGTCTGGACGGGCAAATTTAACTCTCATTTCCCACCAGGAAGAGGAAATAACCAAAGGCTCAGCGTGCCGTACCGCAACCAGATTAGGGCCTGAAGCCATCCTGCGTTGTTGCGGCCAGCTCAAAAGAAAGCGAGTTGAAGAAAGGAGCTCAGGGGCACTGTAATTCAAAAACCTGCAGAGTTATAAATGACAGCTATCGTCCAAAAATAGACTGAAGTAAGGCTGCCAAGAGGACTTGAAAGCGGGGCAGAATTGCAGGAAACCGATTTCAGGAGGTAGACTGGAATTGCATTGAAAGCATAGGAAAAGAGGCAGAACGTCCACAATGATGCACTTGGCCAAAAAGGGCGTATGCGTTTTTTCCTGAATATATTCAGGAAAAAACGCATACGCCCTTTTTGGCCAACCAAGCAAGCTTGCAAAGGAAATCTGCACTACAATGAAGTCTCACTTCCCCCCGGTCAAAAGGGCCATCTGAAAAAAGTGTAAAATCCAGAAAGGCAGGACAGGCCATGGAGAACTGGGAGCCTTGTTATGCTGATGGGCGGGATGTAAATTGCCAACAACCACTCGGGAGAAGTGTATGGTGTTTCCTGAAACATCTAAAAAACAAAGCAACAGAACCTAGGGCACTTCCACTTATGGTCCTATAGCTTAGGGAAATTAAAATCAAAAAGACACAGCCACCCCAAAGTTTGCAACGGCTCTGTTTACAAGAACCTCGTTTACAGTACAAGTTCAACATCGCAGAAAGTGAAAAATGGAGAAAGAAGTTGTGGTATTTACTTACAAAGCAATATCACTCAGCAATGAAATCTGTGTCATCAGGCCCTTAGCAGCACAATGAGTGGATTCAGGTATGATGATTCTAACTGAAATAAGTCACACAGAAAAAGAAACATCATAAGATATCAGTAATACACGGAATGTAAACTTGGCTACACAGGAACTGAATTACAGAACAGAACAGGGTCTCAAATTTAGAAAACCAACTTATGCTTGCTTAAGGGTAAAGGTGAGCTGGGGTGCTGCATAAAACCAGAGATTGAAATGAGCACAGATAAAGTTCCTTAAGTCAAATATGGAATAGACAAGAGCTACTCCTTGCTCAACGAAATGGACTCAACACCGCATATTAAACGCCTAAGAATGTACCTGACTAGTAAGTATCTTAAAACCTATGGATTGCTATGTCTCCAAAAGAGAATCAAGCATGTGTACAGAGGCATAAACGCAGCAGTGATAGGATTGGAGAGGTTCGGTGAGCAAATGAAGACCCTTTGAAGTCATATTGCATGGTACCCATTCCACGGGTTTCAACTACCCAGGTTTAAGGTATTCTTCCTTTAGCTAAAACATGCATGTGGAACCTAGAGTATGATCAACCATGTGATCGGAGACGTGTTCAAATATGTCTCAGTTTTCGTACCCTGGTACTCGGGTGCAACATTCCAGACGCTTTACTAACACTCTCCCGACTTGGAGAGTCAGTCCCTTTAACCTCCTGTTTGGCCTAGTTTGCAATTTCTGCGGAAGATGAACAGGAATAGCGAGAACCAATGAGAGGCTAGCTGGAGGTGTCTGGACGGGCAAACTTTACTCTCATTTCCCACCAGGAAGAGGAATTAACCAAAGGCTCAGCGTGCCGTACCGGAACCAGATTAGGGCCTGAAGCCATCCTGCGGTGTTGCGGCCAGCTCAAAAGAAAGCGAGTTGAAGAAAGGAGCTCAGGGGCACTGTAATTCAAAAACCTGCAGAGTTATAAATGACAGCTATCGTCCAAAAATATACTGAAGTAAGGCTGCCAAGAGGACTTGAAAGCGGGGCAGAATTGCAGGAAACCGATTTCAGGAGGTAGACTGGAATTGCATTGAAAGCATAGGAAAAGAGGCAGCACGTCCACAATGATGCACTTGGCCAAAAAGGGCGTATGCGTTTTTTCCTGAATATATTCAGGAAAAAACGCATACGCCCTTTTTGGCCAACCAAGCAAGCTTGCAAAGGAAATCTGCACTACAATGAAGTCTCACTTCCCCCCGGTCAAAAGGGCCATCTGAAAAAAGTGTAAAATCCAGAAAGGCAGGACAGGCCATGGAGAACTGGGAGCCTTGTTATGCTGATGGGCGGGATGTAAATTGCCAACAACCACTCGGGAGAAGTGTATGGTGTTTCCTGAAACATCTAAAAAACAATGCAACAGAACCTAGGGCACTTCCACTTATGGTCCTATAGCTTAGGGAAATTAAAATCAAAAAGACACAGCCACCCCAAAGTTTGGAACGGCTCTGTTGACAAGAACCTCGTTTACAGTACAAGTTCAACATCGCAGAAAGTGAAAAATGGATAAAGAAGTTGTGGTATTTACTTACAAAGCAATATCACTCAGCAATGAAATCTGTGTCATCAGGCCCTTAGCAGCACAATGAGTGGATTCAGGTATGATGATTCTAACTGAAATAAGTCACACAGAAAAAGAAACATCATAAGATATCAGTAATACACGGAATGGAAACTTGGCTACACAGGAACTGAATTACAGAACAGAACAGGGTCTCAAATTTAGAAAACCAACTTATGCTTGCTTAAGGGGAAAGGTGAGTTGGGGTGCTGCATAAAACCAGAGATTGAAATGAGCACAGATAAAGTTCCTTAAGCCAAATATGGAATAGACAAGAGCTACTCCTTGCTCAACGAAATGGACTCAACACCGCATATTAAACGCCTACGAATGTACCTGACTAGTAAGTATCTTAAATGCTATAGATTGCTATGTCTCCGAAAGAGAATCAAGCATGTGTACAGGGGCAAAAACGCAGCAGTGATAGGATTGGAGAGGTTCGGTGAGCAAATGAAGACCCTTTGAAGTCATATTGCATGGTACCCATTACACGGGTCTTAACTCTCCAGGTTTAAGGTATTCTTCCTTCAGCTTAAACATGCATGTGGAACCCAAGTATGATCAACCATGTGATCGGGAGACGTGTTCAAATATGTCTCAGTTTTCCTCCCCTGGTACTCGGGTGCAACATTCCAGACGCTTTACTAACACTCTCCCCACTTGGAGAGTCAGCGCCTTTAACCTCCTATTTGGCCCAGTTTGCAATTTCTGCGGAAGATGAACAGGAATAGCGAGAACCAATGAGAGGCTAGCTCGAGGTGTCTGGACGGGCAAATTTAACTCTCATTTCCCACCAGGAAGAGGAAATAACCAAAGGCTCAGCGTGCCATGCCAGAACCAGATTAGGGCCTGAAGCCATCCTGTGGTGTTGCGGACAGGTCAGAAGAAAGCAAGTTGAAGAAAGGAGCTCAGGGGCACTGTAATTTACAAACATGCAGAGTTATAAATGACAGCTATCGTCCAAAACTAGACTGAAATAAGGCTGCCAAGAGGACTTGAAAGCGGGGCAGAATTGCAGGAAACCGATTTCAGGAGGTAGACTGGAATTGCATTGAAAGCATAGGAAAAGAGGCAGAACGTCCACAATGATGCACTTGGCCAAAAAGGGCGTATGCGTTTTTTCCTGAATATATTCAGGAAAAAACGCATACGCACTTTTTGGCCAACCAAGCAAGCTTGCAAAGGAAATCTGCACTACAATGAAGTCTCACTTCCCCCCGGTCAAAAGGGCCATCTGAAAAAAGTGTAAAATCCAGAAACGCAGGACAGGCCATGGCTAACAGGGAGCCTTGTTATGCTGATGGGCAGGATGTAAATTGCCAACAACCACTCGGGAGAAGTGTATGGTGTTTCCTGAAACATCTAAAAAACAAAGCAACAGAGCCTAGGGCACTTCCACTTATGGTCCTATAGCTTAGGGAAATTAAAATCAAAAAGACACAGCCACCCCAAAGTTTGCAATGGCTCTGTTTACAAGAACCTCGTTTACAGTACAAGTTCAACATCGCAGAAAGTGAAAAATGGATAAAGAAGTTGTGGTATTTACTTACAAAGCAATATCACTCAGCAATGAAATCTGTGTCATCAGGCCCTTAGCAGCACAATGAGTGGATTCAGGTATGATGATTCTAACTGAAATAAGTCACACAGAAAAAGAAACATCATAAGATATCAGTAATACACGGAATGGAAACTTGGCTACACAGGAACTGAATTACAGAACAGAACAGGGTCTCAAATTTAGAAAACCAACTTATGCTTGCTTAAGGGGAAAGGTGAGTTGGGGTGCTCATAAAACCGGAGATTGAAATGAGCACAGATAAAGTTCCTTAAGCCAAATATGGAATAGACAAGAGCTACTCCTTGCTCAACGAAATGGACTCAACACCGCATATTAAACGCCTAAGAATGTACCTGACTAGTAAGTATCTTAAAACCTATAGATTGCTATGTCTCCGAAAGAGAATCAAGCATGTGTACAGGGGCATAAACGCAGCAGTGATAGGATTGGAGAGGTTCGGTGAGCAAATGAAGACCCTTTGAAGTCATATTGCATGGTACCCATTACACGGGTCTTAACTCTCCAGGTTTAAGGTATTCTTCCTTCAGCTAAAACATGCATGTGGAACCCAAGTATGATCAACCATGTGAACGGGAGACGTGTTCAAATATGTCTCAGTTTTCCTCCCCTGGTACTCGGGTGCAACATTCCAGACGCTTTACTAACACTCTCCCCACTTGGAGAGTCAGCGCCTTTAACTCCTGTTCGGCACAGTTTGCAATTTCTGCGGAAGATGAACAGGAATAGCGAGAACCAATGAGAGGCTAGCTGGAGGTGTCTGGACGGGCAAATTTAACTCTCATTTCCCACCAGGAAGAGGAAATAACCAAAGGCTCAGCGTGCCGTGCCGGAACCAGATTAGGGCCTGAAGCCATCCTGCGGTGTTGCGGCCAGCTCAAAAGAAAGCGAGTTGAAGAAAGGAGCTCAGGGGCACTGTAATTCACAAACCTGCAGAGTTATAAATGACAGCTATCGTCCAAAAATATACTGAAGTAAGGCTGCCAAGAGGACTTGAAAGCGGGGCAGAATTGCAGGAAACCGATTTCAGGAGGTAGACTGGAATTGCATGGAAAGCATAGGAAAAGAGGCAGAACGTCCACAATGATGCACTTGGCCAAAAAGGGCGTATGCGTTTTTTCCTGAATATATTCAGGAAAAAATGCATACGCACTCTTTGGCCAACCAAGCAAGCTTGCAAAGGAAATCTGCACTACAATGAAGTCTCACTTCCCCCCGGTCAAAAGGGCCATCTGAAAAAAGTGTAAAATCCAGAAAGGCAGGACAGGCCATGGAGAACTGGGAGCCTTGTTATGCTGATGGGCGGGATGTAAATTGCCAACAACCACTCGGGAGAAGTGTATGGTGTTTCCTGAAACATCTAAAAAACAAAGCAACAGAGCCTAGGGCACTTCCACTTATGGTCCTATAGCTTAGGGAAATTAAAATCAAAAAGACACAGCCACCCCAAAGTTTGCAACGGCTCTGTTTACAAGAACCTCGTTTACAGTACAAGTTCAACATCGCAGAAAGTGAAAAATGGAGAAAGAAGTTGTGGTATTTACTTACAAAGCAATATCACTCAGCAATGAAATCTGTGTCATCAGGCCCTTAGCAGCACAATGAGTGGATTCAGGTATGATGATTCTAACTGAAATAAGTCACACAGAAAAAGAAACATCATAAGATATCAGTAATACACGGAATGGAAACGTGGCTACACAGGAACTGAATTACAGAACAGAACAGGGTCTCAAATTTAGAAAACCAACTTATGCTTGCTTAAGGGTAAAGGTGAGTTGGGGTGCTCATAAAACCAGAGATTGAAATGAGCACAGATAAAGTTCTTTAAGCCAAATATGGAATAGACAAGAGCTACTCCTTGCTCAACGAAATGGACTCAACACCGCATATTAAACGCCTAAGAATGTACCTGACTAGTAAGTATCTTAAAACCTATAGATTGCTATGTCTCCGAAAGAGAATCAAGCATGTGTACAGGGGCATAAACGCAGCAGTGATAGGATTGGAGAGGTTCGGTGAGCAAATGAAGACCCTTTGAAGTCATACTGCATGGTACCCATTACACGGGTCTTAACTCTCCAGGTTTAAGGTATTCTTCCTTCAGCTAAAACATGCATGTGGAACCCAAGTATGATCAACCATGTGAACGGGAGACGTGTTCAAATATGTCTCAGTTTTCCTCCCCTGGTACTCGGGTGCAACATTCCAGATGCTTTACTAACACTCTCCCCACTTGGAGAGTCAGCGCCTTTAACTCCTGTTCGGCACAGTTTGCAATTTCTGCGGAAGATGAACAGGAATAGCGAGAACCAATGAGAGGCTAGCTGGAGGTGTCTGGACGGGCAAATTTAACTCTCATTTCCCACCAGGAAGAGGAAATAACCAAAAGCTCAGTGTGCCGTGCCGGAACCAGATTAGGGCCTGAAGCCATCCTGCGGTGTTGCGGCCAGCTCAAAATAAAGCGAGTTGAAGAAAGGAGCTCAGGGGCACTGTAATTCACAAACCTGCAGAGTTATAAATGACAGCTATCGTCCAAAAATATACTGAAGTAAGGCTGCCAAGAGGACTTGAAAGCGGGGCAGAATTGCAGGAAACCGATTTCAGGAGGTAGACTGGAATTGCATGGAAAGCATAGGAAAAGAGGCAGAACGTCCACAATGATGCACTTGGCCAAAAAGGGCGTATGCGTTTTTTCCTGAATATATTCAGGAAAAAACGCATACGCACTCTTTGGCCAACCAAGCAAGCTTGCAAAGGAAATCTGCACTACAATGAAGTTTCACTTCCCCCCGGTCAAAAGGGCCATCTGAAAAAAGTGTAAAATCCAGAAAGGCAGGACAGGCCATGGAGAACTGGGAGCCTTGTTATGCTGATGGGCGGGATGTAAATTGCCAACAACCACTCGGGAGAAGTGTATGGTGTTTCCTGAAACATCTAAAAAACAAAGCAACAGAACCTAGGGCACTTCCACTTATGGTCCTATAGATTAGGGAAATTAAAATCAAAAAGACACAGCCACCCCAAAGTTTGGAACGGCTCTGTTTACAAGAACCTCGTTTACAGTACAAGTTCAACATCGCAGAAAGTGAAAAATGGATAAAGAAGTTGTGGTATTTACTTACAAAGCAATATCACTCAGCAATGAAATCTGTGTCATCAGGCCCTTAGCAGCACAATGAGTGGATTCAGGTATGATGATTCTAACTGAAATAAGTCACACAGAAAAAGAAACATCATAAGATATCAGTAATACACGGAATGGAAACTTGGCTACACAGGAACTGAATTACAGAACAGAACAGGGTCTCAAATTTAGAAAACCAACTTATGCTTGCTTAAGGGTAAAGGTGAGTTGGGGTGCTGCATAAAACCAGAGATTGAAATGAGCACAGATAAAGTTCCTTAAGCCAAATATGGAATAGACAAGAGCTACTCCTTGCTCAACGAATTGGAGTCAACACCGCATATTAAACGCCTAAGAATGTACCTGACTAGTAAGTATCTTAAAACCTATGGATTGCTATGTCTCCGAAAGAGAATCAAGCATGTGTACAGGGGCAAAAACGCAGCAGTGATAGGATTGGAGAGGTTCGGTGAGCAAATGAAGACCCTTTGAAGTCATATTGCATGGTACCCATTACACGGGTCTTAACTCTCCAGGTTTAAGGTATTCTTCCTTCAGCTAAAACATGCATGTGGAACCCAAGTATGATCAACCATGTGAACGGGAGACGTGTTCAAATATGTCTCAGTTTTCGTACCGTGGTACTCGGGTGCAACATTCCAGACGCTTTACTAACACTCTCCCGACTTGGAGAGATAGTCCCTTTAACCTCCTGTTTGGCCCAGTTTGCAATTTCTGAGGAAGATGAACAGGAATAGCGAGAACCAATGAGAGACTAGCTGGAGGTGTCTGGACGGGCAAATTTAACTCTCATTTCCCACCAGGAAGAGGAATTAACCAAAGGCTCAGCGTGCCGTGCCGGAACCAGATTAGGGCCTGAAGCCGTCCTGCGGTGTTGCGGCCAGCTCACAAGAAAGCGAGTTGAAGAAAGGAGCTCAGGGGCACTGTAATTCACAAACCTGCAGAGTTATAAATGACAGCTATCGTCCAAAAATATACTGAAGTAAGGCTGCAAAGAGGACTTGAAAGCGGGGCAGAATTGCAGGAAACCGATTTCAGGAGGTAGACTGGAATTGCATTGAAAGCATAGGAAAAGAGGCAGAACGTCCACAATGATGCACTTGGCCAAAAAGGGCGTATGCGTTTTTTCCTGAATATATTCAGGAAAAAACGCATACGCCCTTTTTGGCCAACCAAGCAAGCTTGCAAAGGAAATCTGCACTACAATGAAGTCTCACTTCCCCCCGGTCAAAAGGGCCATCTGAAAAAAGTGTAAAATCCAGAAAGGCAGGACAGGCCATGGAGAACTGGGAGCCTTGTTATGCTGATGGGCGGGATGTAAATTGCCAACAACCACTCGGGAGAAGTGTATGGTGTTTCCTGAAACATCTAAAAAACAAAGCAACAGAACCTAGGGCACTTCCACTTATGGTCCTATAGCTTAGGGAAATTAAAATCAAAAAGACACAGCCACCCCAAAGTTTGCAATGGCTATGTTTACAAGAACCTCGTTTACAGTACAAGTTCAACATCGCAGAAAGTGAAAAATGGATAAAGAAGTTGTGGTATTTACTTACAAAGCAATATCACTCAGCAATGAAATCTGTGTCATCAGGCCCTTAGCAGCACAATGAGTGGATTCAGGTATGATGATTCTAACTGAAATAAGTCACACAGAAAAAGAAACATCATAAGATATCAGTAATACACGGAATGGAAACGTGGCTACACAGGAACTGAATTACAGAACAGAACAGGGTCTCAAATTTAGAAAACCAACTTATGCTTGCTTAAGGGGAAAGGTGAGTTGGGGTGCTGCATAAAACCAGAGATTGAAATGAGCACAGATAAAGTTCCTTAAGCCAAATATGGAATAGACAAGAGCTACTCCTTGCTCAACGAAATGGACTCAACACCGCATATTAAACGCCTAAGAATGTACCTGACTAGTAAGTATCTTAAAACCTATAGATTGCTATGTCTCCGAAAGAGAATCAAGCATGTGTACAGGGGCATAAACGCAGCAGTGATAGGATTGGAGAGGTTCGGTGAGCAAATGAAGACCCTTTGAAGTCATATTGCATGGTACCCATTCCACGGGTCTTAACTCTCCAGGTTTAAGGTATTCTTCCTTCAGCTAAAACATGCATGTGGAACCCAAGTATGATGAACCATGTGAACGGGAGACGTGTTCAAATATGTCTCAGTTTTCCTCCCCTGGTACACGGGTGCAACATTCCAGATGCTTTACTAACACTCTCCCCACTTGGAGAGTCAGCGCCTTTAACCTCCTGTTTGGCCCAGTTTGCAATTTCTGCGGAAGATGAACAGGAATAGCGAGAACCAATGAGAGACTAGCTGGAGGTGTCTGGACGGGCAAATTTAACTCTCATTTCCCACCAGGAAGAGGAAATAACCAAAGGCTCAGCGTGCCGTGCCGGAACCAGATTAGGGCCTGAAGCCATCCTGCGGTGTTGCGGCCAGGTCACAAGAAAGCAAGTTGAAGAAAGGAGCTCAGGGGCACTGTAATTCACAAACCTGCAGAGTTATAAATGACAGCTATCGTCCAAAAATACACTGAAGTAAGGCTGCCAAGAGGACTTGAAAGTGGGGCAGAATTTCAGGAAACCGATTTCAGGAGGTAGACTGGAATTGCATTGAAAGCATAGGAAAAGAGGCAGAACGTCCACAATGATGCACTTGGCCGAAAAGGGCGTATGCGTTTTTTCCTGAATATATTCAGGAAAAAACGCATACGCACTTTTTGGCCAACCAAGCAAGCTTGCAAAGGAAATCTGCACTACAATGAAGTCTCACTTCCCCCCGGTCAAAAGGGCCATCTGAAAAAAGTGTAAAATCCAGAAAGGCAGGACAGGCCATGGAGAACTGGGAGCCTTGTTATGCTGATGGGCAGGATGTAAATTGCCAACAGACACTCGGGAGAAGTGTATGGTGTTTCCTGAAACATCGAAAAAACAAAGCAACAGAGCCTAGGGCATTTCCACTTATGGTCGTATAGCTTAGGGAAATTAAAATAAAAAAGACACAGCCACCCCAAAGTTTGGGACGCCTCTGTTTACAAGAACCTCGTTTACCGTACAAATTCAATATCACAGAAAGTGAAAAATGGATAAAGAACTTGTGGTACTTATGTACAATGCAGTATCACTCAGCAATGAAATCTATGTCATCAGGCCCGTAGCAGCATAATGAGTGGATTCAGGTACGATGATTCTAACTGAAATAATTCACACAGAAAAAGAAACATCAAAAGATATCAGTAATACACGGAATGTAAACTTGGCTACACAGGAACTGAATTCCAAAACAGAACAGGGTCTCAAATTTAGAAAACCAACTTATGCTTGCTTAAGGGGAAAGGTGAGTTGGGGTGCTGCATAAAAGCAGAGATTGAAATGAGCACAGATAAAGTTCCTTAAGCCAAATATGGAACAGACAAGAGCTACTCCTTGCTCAACGAAATGGACTCAACACCGCATATTAAACGCCTAAAAATGTACCTGACTAGTAAGTATCTTAAAACCTAGGGATTGCTATGTCTCCGAAAGAGAATCAAGCGTGTGTACTGGGGCATAAATGCAGCAGTGATAGGATTGGAGAGGTTTGGTGAGCAAATGAAGACCCCTTGAAGTCATATTGCATGGTTCCCATTCCACAGGTCTCAACTCTCCAGGTTTAAGGTATTCTTCCTTCAGCTAAAACATGCATGTGGAACCCAGAGTATGATCAACCGTGTGATCGGGAGACGTGTTCAAATATGTCTCAGTTTTCGTACCCTGGTACTCGGGTGCAACATTCCAGACGCTTTACTAACACTCTCCCGACTTGGAAAGTCAGCGCCTTTAACCTCCTGTTTGGCCCAGTTTGCAATTTCTGCGGAAGATGAACAGGAATAGCGAGAACCAATGAGAGACTAGCTGGAGGTGTCTGGACGGGCAAATTTAACTCTCATTTCCCACCAGGAAGAGGAATTAACCAAAGGCTCAGCATGCCGTGCCGGAACCAGATTAGGGCCTGAAGCCATTCTGCGGTGTTGCGGCCAGGTCACAAGAAAGCAAGTTGAAGAAAGGAGCTCAGGGGCACTGTAATTCACAAACCTGCAGAGTTATAAATGACAGCTATCGTCCAAAAATAGACTGAAGTAAGGCTGCCAAGAGGACTTGAAAGCGGGGCAGAATTGCAGGAAACCGATTTCAGGAGGTAGACTGGAACTGCAATGAAAGCATAGGAAAAGAGGCAGAACGTCCACAATGATGCACTTGGCCAAAAAGGGCGTATGCGTTTTTCCCTGAATATATTCAGGAAAAAACGCATACGCCCTTTTTGGCCAACCAAGCAAGCTTGCAAAGGAAATCTGCACTACAATGAAGTCTCACTTCCCCCCGGTCAAAAGGGCCATCTGAAAAAAGTGTAAAATCCAGAAAGGCAGGACAGGCCATGGAGAACTGGGAGCCTTGTTATGCTGATGGGCGGGATGTAAATTGCCAACAGACACTCAGGAGAAGTGTATGGTGTTTCCTGAAACATCGAAAAAACAAAGCAACAGAGCCTAGGGCACTTCCACTTATGGTCTTATAGCTTAGGGAAATCAAAATAAAAAAGACACAGCCACCCCAAAGTTTGGGACGCCTCTGTTTACAAGAACCTCGTTTACCGTACAAATTCAATATCACAGAAAGTGAAAAATGGATAAAGAACTTGTGGTACTTATGTACAATGCAGTAACACTCAGCAATGAAATCTATGTCATCAGGCCCATAGCAGCATAATGAGTGGATTCAGGTACGATGATTCTAACTGAAATAAGTCACACAGAAAAAGAAACATCAAAAGATATCACTAATACACGGAATGTAAACTTGGCTACACAGGAACTGAATTCCAAAACAGAACAGGGTCTCAAATTTAGAAAACCAACTTATGCTTGCTTAAGGGGAAACGTGAGTTGGGGTGCTGCATAAAACCAGAGATTGAAATGAGCACAGATAAAGTTCCTTAAGCCAAATATGGAACAGACAAGAGCTATTCCTTGCTCAATGAAATGGACTCAACACCGCATATTAAACGCCTAAGAATGTACCTGACTAGTAAGTATCTTAAAACCTAGGGATTGCTATGTCTCCGAAAGAGAATCAAGCATGTGTACTGGGGCATAAATGCAGCAGTGATAGGATTGGAGAGGTTCGGTGAGCAAATGAAGACCCCTTGAAGTCATATTGCATGGTTCCCATTCCACAGGTCTCAACTCACCAGGTTTAAGGTATTCTTCCTTCAGCTAAAACATGCATGTGGAACCCAGAGTATGATCAACCGTGTGATCGGGAGACGTGTTCAAATATGTCTCAGTTTTCCTCCCCTGGTACTCGGGTGCAACATTCCAGACGCTTTACTAACACTCTCCCGACTTGGAAAGTCAGCGCCTTTAACCTCCTGTTTGGCCCAGTTTGCAATTTCTGCGGAAGATGAACAGGAATAGCGAGAACCAATGAGAGACTAGCTGGAGGTGTCTGGACGGGCAAATTTAACTCTCATTTCCCACCAGGAAGAGGAATTAACCAAAGGCTCAGCGTGCCGTGCCGGAACCAGATTAGGGCCTGAAGCCATGCTGCGGTGTTGCGGCCAGGTCACAAGAAAGCAAGTTGAAGAAAGGAGCTCAGGGGCACTGTAATTCACAAACCTGCAGAGTTATAAATGACAGCTATCGTCCAAAAATAGACTGAAGTAAGGCTGCCAAGAGGACATGAAAGCGGGGCAGAATTGCAGGAAACCGATTTCAGGAGGTAGACTGGAATTGCAATGAAAGCATAGGAAAAGAGGCAGAACGTCCACAATGATGCACTTGGCCAAAAAGGGCGTATGCGTTTTTCCCTGAATATATTCAGGAAAAAACGCATACACCCTTTTTGGCCAACCAAGCAAGCTTGCAAAGGAAATCTGCAATACAATGAAGTCTCACTTCCCCCCGGTCAAAAGGGCCATCTGAAAAAAGTGTAAAATCCAGAAAGGCAGGACAGGCCATGGACAACTGGGAGCCTTGTTATGCTGATGGGCAGGATGTAAATTGCCAACAGACATTCGGGAGAAGTGTATGGTGTTTCCTGAAACATCTAAAAAAGAAAGCAACAGAACCTAGGGCACTTCCACTTATGGTCCTATAGCTTAGGGAAATTAAAATCAAAAAGACACAGCCACCCCAAAGTTTGGAACGGCTCTGTTTACAAGAACCTCGTTTACAGTACAAGTTCAACATCGCAGAAAGTGAAAAATGGATAAAGAAGTTGTGGTATTTACTTACAAAGTAATAACACTCAGCAATGAAATCTGTGTCATCAGGCCCTTAGCAGCACAATGAGTGGATTCAGGTATGATGATTCTAAATGAAATAAGTCACACAGAAAAAGAAACATCATAAGATATCAGTAATACACGGAATGTAAACTTGGCTACACAGGAACTGAATTACAGAACAGAACAGGATCTCAAATTTAGAAAACCAACTTATGCTTGCTTAAGAGGAAAGGTGAGTTGGGGTGCTGCATAAAACCAGAGATTGAAATGAGCACAGATAAGTTCCTTAAGCCAAATATGGAATAGACAAGAGCTACTCCTTGCTCAACGAAATGGACTCAACAGCGCATATTAAACGCCTAAGAATGTACCTGACTAGTAAATATCTTAAAACCTATAGATTGCTATGTCTCTGAAAGAGAATCAAGCATGTTTACAGGGGCATAAACGCAGCAGTGATAGGATTGGAGAGGTTCGGTGAGCAAATGAAGACCCTTTGATGTCATATTTCATGGTACCCATTCCACGGGTTTCAACTACCCAGGTTTTAGGTATTCTTCCTTCAGCTAAAACATGCATGTGGAACCCAAGTAAGATGAACCATGTGAACGGGAGACGTGTTCAAATATGTCTCAGTTTTCCTCCCCTGGTACTCGGGTGCAACATTCCAGATGCTTTACTAACACTCTCCCTAGTTGGAGAGTCAGTGCCTTTAACCTCCTGTTTGCCCCAGTTTGCAATTTCTGCGGAAGATGAACAGGAATAGCGAGAACCAATGAGAGACTAGCTGGAGGTGTCTGAACGGGCAAATTTAACTCTCATTTCCCACCAGGAAGAGGAATTAACCAAAGGCTCGGCGTGCCATGCCGGAACCACATTAGGGCCTGAAGACATCCTGCGGTGTTGCGGCCAGCTCACAAGAAAGCGAGTTGAAGAAAGGAGCTCAGGGGCAGTGTAATTCACAAACCTGCAGAGTTATAAATGACAGCTATCATCCAAAAATAGACTGAAGTAAGGCTGCCAAGAGGACTTGAAAGCGGGGCAGAATTGCAGGAAACCGATTTCAGGAGGTAGACTGGAATTGCATTGAAAGCATAGGAAAAGAGGCAGAACGTCCACAATGATGCACTTGGCCAAAAAGGGCGTATGTGTTTTTTCCTGAATATATTCAGGAAAAAACGCATACGCACTTTTTGGCCAACCAAGCAAGCTTGCAAAGGAAATCTGCACTACAATGAAGTCTCACTTCCCCCGGGTCAAAAGGGCCATCTGAAAAAAGTGTAAAATCCAGAAAGGCAGGACAGGCCATGGAGAACTGGGAGCCTTGTTATGCTGATGGGCGGGATGTAAACTGCCAACAGCCACTCGGGAGAAGTGTATGGTGTTTCCTGAAACATCTAAAAAACAAAGCAACAGAACCTAGGGCACTTCCACTTATGGTCCTATAGCTTAGGGAAATTAAAATCAAAAAGACACAGCCACCCCAAAGTTTGGAACGGCTCTGTTTACAAGAACCTCGTTTACCGTACAAATTCAATATCACAGAAAGTGAAAAATGGATAAAGAACTTGTGGTACTTATGTACAATGCAGTATCACTCAGCAATGAAATCTATGTCATCAGGCCCTTAGCAGCACAATGAGTGGATTCAGGTATGATGATTCTAACTGAAATAAGTCACACAGAAAAAGAAACATCATAAGATATCAGTAATACACGGAATGTAAACTTGGCTACACAGGAACTGAATTACAGAACAGAACAGGGTCTCAAATTTAGAAAACCAACTTATGCTTGCTTAAGGGTAAAGGTGAGTTGGGGTGCTGCATAAAACCAGAGATTGAAATGAGCACAGATAAAGTTCCTTAAGCCAAATATGGAATAGACAAGAGCTACTCCTTGCTCAACGAAATGGACTCAACAGCGCATATTAAACGCCTAAGAATGTACCTGACTAGTAAGTATCTTAAAACCTATAGATTGCTATGTCTCTGAGAGAGAATCAAGCATGTGTACAGGGGCATAAACGCAGCAGTGATAGGATTGGAGAGGTTCGGTGAGCAAATGAAGACCCTTTGAAGTCATATTTCATGGTACCCATTCCACGGGTTTCAACTACCCAGGTTTTAGGTATTCTTCCTTCAGCTAAAACATGCATGTGGAACCCAGAGTATGATCAACCATGTGATCGGGAGACGTGTTCAAATATGTCTCAGTTTTCCTCCCCTGGTACTCGGGTGCAACATTCCAGACGCTTTACTAACACTCTCCCGACTTTGACAGTCAGTGCCTTTAACCTCCTGTTTGACCCAGTTTGCAATTTCTGTGGAAGATGAACAGGAATAGGGAGAACCAATGAGAGACTAGCTGGAGGTGTCTGAACGGGCAAATTTAACTCTCATTTCCCACTAGGAAGAGGAATTAACCAAAGGCTCAGCGTGCCGTGCCAGAACCAGATTAGGGCCTGAAGCCATCTTGCGGTGATGCGGCCAGCTCACAAGAAAGTGAGTTGAAGAAAGGAGCTCAGGGGCTCTGTAATTCACAAACCTGCAGAGTTATAAATGACAGCTATCGTCCAAAAATAGACTGAAGTAAGGCTGCCAAGAGGACTTGAAAGCGGGGCAGAATTGCAGGATACCGATTTCAGGAGGTAGACTGGAATTGCATTGAAAGCGTAGGAAGAGGCAGAACGTCCACAATGATGCACTTTGCCAAAAGGGCATATGCGTTTTTTCCTGAATATATTCAGGAAAAAACGCATACGCCCTTTTTGGCCAACCAAGCAAGCTTGCAAAGGAAATCTGCACTACAATGAAGTCTCACTTCCCCCCGGTCAAAAGGGCCATCAGAATAAAGTGTAAAATCCAGAAAGGCAGGACAGGCCATGGAGAACTGGGAGCCTTGTTATTCTGATGGGCAGGATGTAAATTGCCAACAGACACTCGGGAGAAGTGTATGGTGTTTCCTGAAACATCTAAAAAACAAAGCAACAGAGCCTAGGGCACTTCCACTTATGGTCCTATAGCTTAGGGAAATTAATATCAAAAAGACACAGCAACCCCAAAATTTGGGACGGCTCTTTTTACAGGAATCTCTTCTACGGCACAAGGTAAATATCCCAGAGAGCAAATAATGGATAAAGAAGTTGCGGTACTTATGTACAACAGAATACCACGCAGCAATGAAATCTATGTCACCAGGCCCGTTCCAGCATAATTAGTGGATTGAGGCACGATGATTCTAAGTGAAATAAGTCACACAGAAAAAGAAACATCATAAGGTATCACTAATACACGGAATGTGAACTTGGCTACACATGAACTGAATTACAAAACAGAACAGGGTCTCAAGTTTAGAAAACCAACTTATGCCTGCTTAAGGGGGAAGGTGAGTTGGGGTGCTGCATAAAAGCAGAGTTTGAAATTAGCACAGATAAAGTTCCTTAAGCCAAATATGTAATAGACGAGAGCTACCCCTTGCTCAACGAAATGGATTCAACAATGAGGTATCACCTCACACCTGGTAGAATAGGCATCATTGAAAATCTACAAACAAAAAATGCTGGAAAGGGTGTGGAGAAAAGGAACCCTCTCCCACTATTGTTGGGAATATAAATTGATACAGTCATTATGGAGAACAATATGGAATTTCTTAAGAAACTAACAATAGAATTACCATATGATACAGCAATCCCAGTACTGGACATATACCCAGACAAAACCATAAATCAAAAAGAGTCATTCACCGCAATGTTCATTGCATCACTATTTACAATATCGAGGTAATGGAAGCAACCTAAATGCCCACAGACAGACGAATGCATAAAGCTGTGGTACATATATAAAATGGAATATTACTAAGCCATGAAAAGGAATGAAATTGGGTCATTTGTAGAGACGTCGATGGATCTAGAGACTGTCATACAGAGTGAAGTAAGTCAGAAAGAGAAAAACAAATCTTGTATATTCATGCATATATGTGGAACCTAGAAAAACTGTACAGATTAACCATTTTGCAAGGCATAAATAGAGCAACAGATGTAGACAACAAACGTATGGACAACAAGGGGGGAAAGCTGTTGGGGGGTGGTGGTGGGAGGAGTTGAGAGACTGGGATTGGCATGTATACATTTATATGTATAAAATAGATAACCAATAAGAACCTGCTGTATAAAAATATAAAATAAAATTCAAAATTAAAAAGAAATAAAATTTAAAAAATAAAACAGAAAAAACAATTATTCCCTGCACATACATGTATTTATATGAATAAATTATTTCCATGCTTATATCTGTAAATACAAAAAAGAGGAATAAAATCTACCTTGAACCAAAAACGAAAAAGAGAAAAAAAACACAGAACCCACCAGTTACACAGAGGAAAACCGTATCAGGGCACTTGCTCCAGTTGTAAACAATTCTGAAGTTGGTCAGTGGTGGGGAATCGTCTCCCATTCAGCCAGCAACCCTCACGCAACAAGCGTCCTCATTGCAAAGCTGGGGCACCGTGCCGAGGCATCTGTGAGTAAACGTGAGCTGAGCCCCAGGCCAGTTGCTGCTGAACTATTCCCACCCATCCCAGGTAAAACACCTGAATATATACAAGGACTTGAAAGCCTAGAGGAAGGGCCATAGAGCCACACGAGTGACAGCATGCCGGCCGACTTGGTGCCTGCAGGCCAGCCAGGATGGTCTTGGCCCTGGGTGCTCTTCTGGAAGATTTCCATTTCCCTGCCTGAGATACCCGTCCTGTCCCTGCCCCCACTGCTTTTTTCCTTCCTCACCTCTGCCCAGGGAGAAATTCCAGCAGCAGGTATGGGTGACACATCCTCTTCTTTAGCAGGTGGCAGCCTGGCAACTGCTGCAGAAAGTCCAGCAGAGCCCCACTCACACTGGGCCACCCACAAAGCCGTGGCCTCTCACTCCCTCCCACCAGCCCAGCCCCGAGACTGCTGACAGGGCAGAGAAAATGGCGTCAGGCACAGCTGCAGGGGCTCTTGCTGCCTGGAGTGGTATTTATATTGATCTCAACCCAGGCACACCTGGGGAGGGCTGGCCGGCACGGTAAGGCTGCCCAGGTCAGCCAATCATCACCCCTCAGGGGCTCACAGTTGCAGAAAATGGAACTTGCTGAACCGGCCAGGTCCAAGGAACAGGTGTGGGCTCCTGAGAGTCAGGATAGACAAGGGGCTGCAGCTTTGGCTTGTTTTCTAATCATTTTATCTGGCCCATGAGTGGGAGACAACTTCAAGAAAACCCTCTCCTAATGAGAGGAACCCAGGAGTCAGGGAGAGGAGGGGTGGGTGGTGGTTGGAGACAGAGGCCTGGTGCCCCGGGTGCAGTGGAAGTCTCTGGAAGACCAGGTGGAGGGAGGCCTCACGGAGTGATGCCCAGGGTCACAGACCTGTCGCAGCTGCTGTTTGTTAGTTCAAGTCCTGCTCTGAGGTGCTCTGTGTCAGCTCTGAGCGACAGGTGAGCTGGGGGTGCTCTGCAATGAGGGCTATGTGCACGGTTCCTGTGTGCCCAGCCCTGCCACGGTACCTGCAAGGGTAGCTCTGTATCCTGGGAGGGGCCTGACCACGAGAGCCCCGTGGGCTGGGGTGGGGGTGGGGTACCTGCCCAGGTGAGCTCCATATTCTGGGATTGGTCTGACCACGAGAGCCCCATGGGCTGCTGGGGACCTGGTAAAGGATGTCAGGACAGTCAGTGAAGCCACCGAGGATATACCTCCAGTTGCTCCTAATTCCTACACCCTGCTGGTCATTCTACCAACCACCAGGACATGGTATTCTGTATTAGTCTTCAATGATGCCTTCTTTTGTATTCCATTAGTCCCAGAGTCACAAGAAATTTTGGCTTGTGAGTGGCAGGACTCAACATACAACTAAAACAATACTTCCGGGCCGTCTGGCCCCAAGGGTGCAAAAATTCCCACACCATCTTTGGGGAAAGCTTAGCTAAAGACCTAAAAGTTCTACCTCTGGAAAAGGAAACCCTCCTTCAATATGCAGACGACATTCTGATCACCAGCCCTACTAAGGAGGCCTCTGAACTACCAAGCCAATAAAGGATAGAAGTTGTCCAAGAAAAAGCTCAAATATCACAGACTGCGGTGACCTGCCTGGGCTTCATTCTCACAGAAGGTCAGAGAAGCCCATCCCAGGAAAGGGAAGAAACCATTTTCAGCCTTACCCCTTTCTAAAACTAGAAGACAGCTTAGGGGTTCCTGGGGAGGCCAGGGTGTGCTGCTTCTGGATCCCTAACTACAGTCTACTAGCTGGGCCTCTATATGAAACACTGAAAGGAAAAGATGATGATCCTTTTGAATAGAATCCAGAAGTGGCCTTTCAAGAATGGAAAGAGCAGTCAATTCAGACCCTTGCCCTGGAACTCCCTAATTTAGCTAAACCCTTTGACCTTTACATTCCCGGTGAAAGGTGAATCGCCATTGGAGAATTAGTGCAAAAACTGGGACCACTTGAAATGGAACAATGCAAGAATGCCATCCAGGTAGGATAAACTACGGTCACTAAGGGGCTTGGCCCACTGCCACATCTGGCCAAGATACTGGCGGTATCTAAAAACCTGGAAATCAGCAGCCCAAAAGGCCACCTCCCTCCTAAGGGAAAAGGACCCCACGTGGTGATCCTAACCACCAACCATGCCCTGAAGTTGCAGGGTTCGCTCCGTGGGCACACCGACCTCGAGTGAGGAGGCCCTCCAACTCCAACATCCAGAGAGATAACCGGGGGCAACAGGGCACCATGACGACTCGTGTGAACATCACTTGACCTGGAGTTTCTCTCATAAAACAACAAGAGTGAGTCCCAAAAGAGTAGACTACTGCTTGCAGGACTTACTGCACCCAGAGGGGAGCTAATAATCTTGGCGGGGGAACAGTATACCACACTGTCACCATAGAAAAGCCTACAGACACCGTGATGATGGTGGCCAATAAGACCGGCTGGACTCCTGTTTACTTCAAAAGGCTGTTGACTCAGTAGCCATCATGGTCCTTGATCACCACTGACCCTGGACTGTCTGGGAGTTGAGCGGGCAGGGCTCTGACACCTGGTGCTGTTTGTACGTTAATTCAGGGGCCTAATTGAAGAAAGCGCAGACTACTGGTCAGAGCATCTAGGCTGGCAGAGACGGTCAGCCTAAGGTGGCCGAACAAATGTGGGGCGGGGTGAAACCGGCCCCCACAGCGTCTCTGCACATCTCTTTCCTGGACCCTTAAAGGTCATTAGAATCTATAACACTTCCAATGCTGGTGTTCAGGTGGACGAGCAGGGAGGCAGGGGTCCTGGGGACAATCAACGTCACCGGGAGGCTGCTGGGGAGAAGCTCTGACCCTCGCCCCAGGGTATGAGGGCTCCCAACTCAGCACTCAGCAGTTACAGAAGAAGGGTCTGCACCCTCAGCACTCCAAGAATGAGGAACGGGACAAAAGGCAGAGGAGGGGTTTGTCCCCAGCAAAGCCCATTAAAAATCCCTGGGAGATAAAAATAGAATCTGGGCAATAAAGTCAAGTCTAACCTTTTTTATCCTTTGTGCTTTGTCTAATTTCACGTGCTCCTAGGGTCCCGCATGCAGAGGTTCCACACCCGGCACTTCAGACCAGATTTCCTAGTGCAGAATGGCTGGGTCGACACCTCAGCTCCTGGGGCCCAGTGCAGACTCCACGATATAGAGCCTGAGCTACAGCCAACCTGGCCCTCGAGAGCTCCGCCGCCTCCCTCCCTCCCACTGACTCTGACAGGATCTCTACACAGCAGCCCAGCCCACAGCCCACGGGGTAGTGCATGCTCTCACCTCTCCATTCTCTGATCAAAATATAAAGTTTCCTTTGCTTGTGAACCAAACTCAGTCTCGATCTGTTGGCCCCAATGACACTGGGCAGGGGGACACTTGTTGGGGTCCACTCTGGAGGATCAGTAACAGAAATTGAGACTATTGTAACCTCAATGAACAGATGTGTGAGCCAAACTGTAGTTAACATAGAACAGTGTATAAGGCTCGGGTAAAATAAGATGTTTTTAACACTTCCATTTGATATTTCCATCACTTTTTATAAGCAAGTTCAGTGAAAAGGTTTGTCTTATTTGTCAGGTCAATATTAGAGAAACGAAGTGATTTCTTTCCAAGGATGTACATCTAATAATCTTGGTTAAACCTTCAATCTTGTTTTAAATGCTTTTCCATTGAAAATGATACCTCTCTTTCAGCTCCCCCATTTCTGAGAAGTATAAAATCTTATAATTTATTATTACCAAAGGGGAAAGGTGGGAGGAGGGATAAATTAACAGTTTGGAATGAACACATACACACTGCTATGTATAAAATAGATCATCAACAAGGAACTACTGTATAGCACAGGGAACTACACTCAACATTTTGCAATAACCTATAAGGGGAAATAATCTGAAAAAGAATAGATATTTTTATTGACATCATCTATCAATGACAGTTAAAGTGTAGCCTAAGGGAAGCTGGTGGTGAGTGCTTCTGACCCTGAAGACTTCAATCATCTAAAGTTTGGACTCTGCCTACTTCCCAAGGCCCTTAATGAACATATGTGTAGCTGTAGCTTAAAAAATTCCCCAGTTTGGGTTTCGGGGAGACACTGATTTTGAAAAAGCCCTGGTGTTCTCCTTACATGAATGGGACTCTTCCTACTGCTAAAACATGTCTGTCACACCCAGAGGATGGTATACCGTCTGATCGGGAAGAGTTTGGAAAAGGCATCTCATCTCCTCATCTCCTGGTGCTCGGGTTCACCCCTCCAGCGTCTTTACTAACAGTCTCCCCACTTGGAGATGTCAGCACTGTCAACATCCTGTTGCGTACACTTTGGAATTTGTCCAGAGGATGAAGCGGAAGGATGAGGAACAATGAGAGACAAGTCCTAGGTGTTCAGACAGGCACATGTCACTCTAATTTCCAATCAGGAAGACGAATTGACCAAAGGCTAGGGTTGCCCATGG
Source organism: Stenella coeruleoalba (assembly GCF_951394435.1). Lineage (NCBI taxonomy): Eukaryota > Metazoa > Chordata > Mammalia > Artiodactyla > Delphinidae > Stenella > Stenella coeruleoalba. The sequence continues at coordinate 3,180,310 of NW_027646159.1, read as the reverse complement.
AAACAGTATAGGGCTTGAGGAAATCCCGCTGCTTTGTGGCCAGTTCCCATAAACACGAGTTGAACAATAGAACTCAGGGGCAGTAAAATTCACAAAACTGCAGAGTTGAAAATATCCATCACTGAAAAATGTCTTGAGGAAAGTCAGAGAAAAGGACTTGTAAGCAAGGGAGAATGGCAGGAAAGGGATTTGAGGAGGTAGAAAGGACTCGCCATTAAGCACAAGAAAAGGAGCTGAACATTGCCAACATTGCAGTTGGCCAAAAAGGGTGTATGCGTTCTTTTCTGTATATATTCAAGAAAAGGGCATACACGTTTTTAGCCAACCAAACAGGTGGGCACTGGAAGTCAATACTACAAAAGATATCACTTCGCATCAGTCAGAAGAGCCATCCTCATAAAGCGTAAACAACAGAAATGCAGGACAGGGCAACGAGAAGAGGGAGCCCTGTGAGACTTATAGTGGAAATGTATATTGCCAACGGCCATTCTGGAGAAGTGTATTGTGTTTACTAAAGCATCTAAAAAATGAGCTACAGAGCATAGGGCACTTGCACTCATGGGCGTATATCTTGGGAAAAACAAAAATCGAGAGGACACAGGCACCCCAATGTTTACCCCCTCTCTGTTTAAAAGATCCTCGACTAGGATATAACTTAAATGTCTCTGGAGGGAAAAAATGGATAGAGATGTGGTACTTAGGTAGAGTGGAATATTATTCAGCCTGGAAATCAATGAAATATGGCCAGTTGTAACAACTCCGGAGGAGTTACGTATGATCATTCTAAGTGACAGAATTCAAAAAGAAAAAGACACATATCATAAGATATCACTTAAAGGTGGAATCCAAAATGGCTACACATGAAATAAATTACAAAACAAAAACATAGTCAAATATGTAGAAAACACGCATAAGGCTGCTAAACGGGAAAGGTGGGGAGGGGTGAGGCATCATCCAGGAGGTTGAAATTAGCAAAGATACCATTCCAAATACCAAACTGATAATCAACAAGGCCTACACGGTAGCTAAAAGAACTGCACTCAGCACACTCAAGTCACCGGAAAAGAATATATACGACTGGTAAGAATCTGAAAAAGAATTTATTGATGTCTCTCTGTACGTGAATCAAGTGGATGTACAGCAGCAAGAAACAGAGCTTTGAAAATCAGCTGTAACCAATATAGTAATAAATTGAAAAAAATAAACGACAGAGAGACAGAGAAAACCTCTTACAACTTTTCCTCAGGGACGGTGATGCAACATGGATTGAACACATCTAGACCCACAGCAGGATGAGACATAAGGCTGGAAACTGTTTGCGCTAAGAGAAATGTGAGGTTGGGTGAGGAAATGCACACCCTTTAAAGTAATACTACCTGGTACCCATTCAATGGGTCCCAAATCTGCAGGTTCAAGGGATCTTCCTACAGCTAAAACATGCATGGAAAACCCAGAGGACTGTACACCATGTGATCGGGAGATGTGTCTAAAATGCACCTCATTTATCCTCTCCTGGTGCTCCTGTTCACCATTCCAGCCACGCTACTTAGAATCTCCCCACTTGGAGAATCAGCACATTTAAACTTCTGTTTCACACATTTTGCAAATTGTGAGGAGGATGAACGGGAAGAGGGGGAACCAATGAGAGAAGAGTTGTAGGGGTTTGGACGGGCACATATCACTCTAATTTCCCATTAAGAATAAGAATTAAAGAAAGGCTCAGCCTGCCTCGCCAGAGCCAAAATAGGGCCTGAAGCAATCCTGCGGGTTTGAGGCCAGCTCACAAAAGAGCAACTTAAAAAATGGAGCTCAGGGTCACTGCAATTCACAAACCTGCAGAGTTATAAATGAAAACTAACGTCCAAAAATATGTTGAGGTAAGGCAAAGAAGAGGATCTGAATGCAAGACAGAATTGCAAGAAACAGATTTCAAGAGATAGATTGGACTCGTCTTTAACGCACATGAAAAGCGGCAGAATTTCGACAATGATGCAGTTGGCCCAAAAGGGCGTATGCGTTTTTTCCTGATTATATCCAGGAAAAAACGCATACGCACTTTATGGGCAACGAAGCAAGCAAGCAATGCAAATGTGCACAACAAAGAAGTCTCACTTCCCACCGGTCAAAAGGGCCATCCTAAAAAATTGTAAAAACCAGAAATGCAGGACAGGCCATGGAGAACAGGGAGCCTTTATACGCTGATGGGCAGTGTGTGAACTGCCGAGAGCCACTCTGGAGAAGTGTATGGTGGTTCCTAAATCATCTAAAAAACAGAGCTACAGAGCATAGGACACTTCCAATCATGGGAGTATATCTAGGGAAGTCTAAAAATCAACAAGACACAAGCACACCACAGTTTAGGGCTACTCTGTTTACAAGAACCTCAACTTCAGTACACCTTAAATATCCCAGGAAAGAGAACAATGGATAAAGAAGATGTGGTACTTATGTACAATGGAATATCTCTTCACCATGAAATCAATGTAATAAGGCTAGTAGAAGGATAAAGAGTGGATTTAGGTCCGATAATACTACTTGAAATAAGTCAAACAGAAAAAGAAACATATCATAAGATATCACTTATAGAGGGAGGGTAAATATGGCTGCACAAGAAATGAATTACAGAACAGAACAGTGTCTCACATTTAGAAAACACACTTATGTCAGCTTAAGGGGAAAGGAGAGGTGGGGTGATGCATAAAACCAGAGTTTGAAATTAGCACAGATACCGTTCAATAAACCAAATAGGTATTAGACAAGATCTACACCTTGCTCAATGAACTGGCCTCAACACACCCTATACACCGCAGAGAAATATATCTGAGGAATAAGAATCTTAAAACCCATGTATTGATATATCTCCATAAGGGAATCAAGTGTGTGCAGAGCGGCACAAACACAGCAGTGAAAAGGAGCTAAACCCCATTATAGAAATAAATTTTAAAAACAAAACGCTGAAACAATGAAAGAGAGAAAAATTCTTACAAAATTCGCTCAGGGGCTGTGATGCAACCTGGATTGACCACATATAAACCCACAGCTGGATAAGACATAAGGCTGGACACTTGGGGCTGACAGGATTGGTGAGCTTTGGTGAGCAACTGCCGAAAGTTTAATGCAATACTTCATGCTACTCAGTCCAAGGGTCCCAACACTCCAGGTTGAAGGGAATCTTCCTACAGCTAAACCATGCTTGGGAAACCCAGCGACTGGTATACCATATGATCGGGAAAGGTTTCTAAAACGCACCTCATTTTTCCTCTCCTGGGGCTCCGGATCGACATTCCAGCCGCTTTACTAACAACATCCCCACATGGAGTCAATGCCTTTAAGTTCTGGTATCGCACAGTCTGCAGTTAGTGCAGAGGATGAATGGGAATAGGGGGAACCAGTGAGAAACTAGCTGTAGCGGTTTCAATGGGCACATGTCACTCTAATATCACATCAGTAAGAAGAATTAACCAAAGGCACAGCAAGGTGCCCCAGAAGAAAAATAGGGCTTCAAGGAATCCTGTGGTTACGGGGCAAGACCACAAAAATAAGAGCTAAAAAATGGAGCTAAGGGCCACTGCAATTCAAAAACCTACAGAGTTATAAAGGCCAACTATTTTCAAAAAATATATTGAGGTAAGGCTATGAAGAGGCATTGAAAGCAAGGCAGAATTGCAGGAAACCGATTTCAGGAGGTAGACTGGAATTGCATTGAAAACATATGAAGAGAGTCAGAACCTCGACAATGATGCACTTGGCCAAAAAGGGCGTATGCGTTTTTTCCTGAATATATTCAGGAAAAAACGCATACGCCCTTTTTGGCCAACCAAGCAAGCTTGCAAAGGAAATCTGCACTACAATGAAGTCTCACTTCCCCCCGGTCAAAAGGGCCATCTGAAAAAAGTGTAAAATCCAGAAAGGCAGGACAGGCCATGGAGAACTGGGAGCCTTCTTATGCTGATGGGCGGGATGTAAATTGCCAACAGCCACTCTGGAGAAGTGTATGGTGTTTCCTGAAACATCTAAAAAACAAAGCAACAGAGCCTAGGGCACTTCCACTTATGGTCCTATAGCTTAGGGAAATTAAAATCAAAAAGACACAGCCACCCCAAAGTTTGGAACGGCTCTGTTTACAAGAACCTCGTTTACGGTACAAGTTCAACATCGCAGAAAGTGAAAAATGGATAAAGAAGTTGTGGTACTTACGTACAATGCAATATCACTCAGCAATGAAATCTATGTGATCAGGCCCGTAGCAGCATAATGAGTGGATTCCGGTATGATGATTCGAACTGAAATAAGTCACACAGAAAAGAAACATCATAAGGTATCACTAATACACAGAATGTGAACTTGGCTACACATGAACTGAATTACAAAACAGAACAAGGTCTCAAGTTTAGAAAACCAAATTATGCTTTCTTAAGGGGGAAGGTGAGTTGGGGTGCTGCATAAAACCAGAGTTTGAAATTAGCACAGATAAAGTTCCTTAAGCCAAATATGGAATAGACAAGAGCTACTCCTTGCTCAACGAAATGGACTCAACACCCCATATTAAACGCCTAAGAATATACCTGACTAGTAAGAATCTTAAAACGTATGGATGGCTATGTCTGAAAAAGAATCAAGCGTGTGTACAGGGGCATAAACACAGCTGGGACAGGATTGGAGAGGTTCAGTGAGCAAATGAAGACCCTTTGAAGTCATATTGCATGGTACCCATTCCACGGGTCTCAACTCTCCAGGTTTAAGGTATTCTTCCTTCAGCTAAAACATGCATGTGGAACCCAGAGTATGATCAACCGTGTGATCGGGAGACGTGTTCAAATATGTCTCAGTTTTCGTCCCCTGGTACTCGGTGCAACATTCCAGACGCTTTACTAACACTCTCCTGACTTGGAGAGTCAGTCCCTTTAACCTCCTGTTTGGCCCAGTTTACAATTTCTGCGGAAGATGAACAGGAATAGCGAGAACAAATGAGAGACTAGCTGGAGGTGTCTGGACGGGCAAATTTAACTCTCATTTCCCACCAGGAAGAGGAATTAACCAAAGGCTCAGCGTGCCGTGCCGGAACCAGATTAGGGCCTGAAGCCATGCTGCGGTGTTGCGGCCAGGTCACAAGAAAGCGAGTTGAAGAAAGGAGCTCAGGGGCACTGTAATTCACAAACCTGCAGAGTTATAAATGACAGCTATCGTCCAAAAATAGACTGAAGTAAGGCTGCCAAAAGGACTTGAAAGCGGGGCAGAATTGCAGGAAACCGATTTCAGGAGGTAGACTGGAATTGCATTGAAAGCATAGGAAAAGAGGCAGAACGTCCACAATGATGCACTTGGCCAAAAAGGGCGTATGCGTTTTTTCCTGAATATATTCAGGAAAAAACGCATACGCCCTTTTTGGCCAACCAAGCAAGCTTGCAAAGAAATCTGCACTACAATGAAGTCTCACTTCACCCCGGTCAAAAGGGCCATCTGAAAAATGTGTAAAATCCAGAAAGGCAGGACAGGCCATGGAGAACTGGGAGCCTTGTTATGCTGATGGGCGGGATGTAAATTGCCAACAGACACTCGGGAGAAGTGTATGGTGTTTCCTGAAACATCTAAAAAACAAAGCAACAGAGCCTAGGGCACTTCCACTTATGGTCCTATAGCTTAGGGAAATTAAAATCAAAAAGACACAGCCACCCCAAAGTTTGGGACGCCTCCGTTTACAAGAACCTCATTTACCGTACAAGTTCAATATCACAGAAAATGAAAAATGGATAAAGAACATGTGGTACTTACGTACAATGCAGTATCACTCAGCAATGAAATCTATGTCATCAGGCCCGTAGCAGCATAATGAGTGGATTCAGGTACGATGATTCTAACTGAAATAAGTCACACAGAAAAAGAAAAATCATAAGATATCACTAATACACGGAATGTAAACTTGGCTACACAGGAACTGAATTCCAAAACAGAACAGGGTCTCAAATTTAGAAAACCAACTTATGCTTGCTTAAGGGGAAAGTTGAGTTGGGGTGCTGCATAAAACCAGAGATTGAAATGAGCACAGATAAAGTTCCTTAAGCCAAATATGGAATAGACAAGAGCTACTCCTTGCTCAACGAAATGGACTCAACACCCCATATTAAACGCCTAAGAATGTACCTGACTAGTAAGTATCTTAAAACCTATGGATTGCTATGTCTCCAAAAGAGAATCAAGCATGTGTACAGGGGCATAAACGCAGCAGTGATAGGATTGGAGAGGTTCGGTGAGCAAATGAAGACCGTTTGAAGTCATATTGCATGGTATCCATTCCACAGGTCTCAACTCTCCAGGTTTAAGGTATTCTTCCTTCAACTAAAACATGCATGTGGAACCCAGAGTATGATCAACCGTGTGAACGGGAGACGTGTTCAAATATGTCTCAGTTTTTGTCCCCTGGTACTCGGGTGCAACATTCCAGACGCTTTACTAACACTCTCCCCACTTGGAGAGTCAGCGCCTTTAACCTCCTGTTTGGCCCAGTTTGCAATTTCTGCGGAAGATGAACAGGAATAGAGAGAACCAATGAGAGACTAGCTGGAGGTGTCTGGACGGGCAAATTTAACTCTCATTTCCCACCAGGAAGAGGAATTAACCAAAGGCTAAGCGTGCCGTGCCAGAACCAGATTAGGGCCTCAAGCCATCCTGCGGTGTTGCGGCCAGCTCACAAGAAAGCGAGTTGAAGAAAGGAGCTCAGGGGCACTGTAATTCACAAACCTGCAGAGTTATAAATGACAGCTATCGTCCAAAAATAGACTGAAGTAAGGCTGCCAAGAGGACTTGAAAGCGGGTCAGAATTGCAGGAAACCGATTTCAGGAGGTAGACTGGAATTGCATTGAAAGCATAGGAAAAGAGGCAGAACGTCCACAATGATGCACTTGGCCAAAAAGGGCGTATGCGTTTTTTCCTGAATATATTCAGGAAAAAACGCATACGCCCTTTTTGGCCAACCAAGCAAGCTTGCAAAGGAAATCTGCACTACAATGAAGTCTCACTTCCCCCCGGTCAAAAGGGCCATCTGAAAAAAGTGTAAAATCCAGAAAGGCAGGACAGGCCATGGAGAACTGGGAGCCTTGTTATGCTGATGGGCGGGATGTAAATTGCCAACAGACACTCGGGAGACGTGTATGGTGTTTCCTGAAACATCTAAAAAGCAAAGCAACAGAACCTAGGGCACTTCCACTTATGGTCCTATAGCTTAGGGAAATTAAAATCAAAAAGACACAGCCACCCCAAAGTTTGGGACGCCTCTGTTTACAAGAACCTCATTTACCGTACAAGTTCAATATCACCGAAAGTGAAAAATTGATAAAGAACTTGTGGTACTTACGTACAATGCAGTATAGCTCAGCAATGAAATCTATGTCATCAGGCCCGTATCAGCATAATGAGTGGATTCAGGTACGATGATTCTAACTGAAATAAGTCACACAGAAAAAGAAACATCATAAGATATCACTAATACACGGAATGTAAACTTGGCTACACAGGAACTGAATTCCAAAACAGAACAGGGTCTCAAATTTAGAAAACCAACTTATGCTTGCTTAAGGGGAAAGGTGAGTTGGGGTGCTGCATAAAACCAGACATTGAAATGAGCACAGATAAAGTTCCTTAAGCCAAATATGGAATAGACAAGAGCTACTCCTTGCTCAACGAAATGGACTCAACACCCCATATTAAACGCCTAAGAATGTACCTGACTAGTAAGTATCTTAAAACCTATGGATTGCTATGTCTCCAAAAGAGAATCAAGCGTGTGTACAGGGGCATAAACGCAGCAGTGATATGATTGGAGAGGTTCGGTGAGCCAATGAAGACCGTGTGAAGTCATATTGCATGGTACCCATTCCAAGGGTCTCAACTCTCCAGGTTTAAGGTATTCTTCCTTCAGCTAAAACATGCATGTGGAACCCAGAGTATGATCAACCGTGTGAACGGGAGACGTGTTCAAATATGTCTCAGTTTTCCTCCCCTGGTTCTCGGGTGCAACATTCCAGACGCTTTGCTAACACTCTCCCCACTTGGAGAGTCAGCGCCTTTAACCTCCTGTTTGGCCCAGTTTGCAATTTCTGCGGAAGATGAACAGGAATAGGGAGAACCAATGAGAGACTAGCTGGAGGTGTCTGAACGGGCAAATTTAACTCTCATTTCCCACCAGGAAGAGGAAATAACCAAAGGCTCAGCGTGCCGTGCCGGAACCAGATTAGGGCCTGAAGCCGTCCTGCGGTGTTGCGGCCAGCTCACAAGAAAGCGAGTTGAAGAAAGGAGCTCAGGGACACTGTAATTCACAAACGTGCAGACTTATAAATGACAGCTATCGTCCAAAAATACACTGAAGTAAGGCTGCCAAGAGGACTTGAAAGCAGGGCAGAATTGCAGGAAACCGATTTCAGGAGGTAGACTGGAATCGCATTGAAAGCATAGGAAAAGAGGCAGAACGTCCACAATGATGCACTTGGCCAAAAAGGGCGTATGCGTTTTTTCCTGAATATATTCAGGAAAAAACGCATACGCCCTTTTTGGCCAACCGAGCAAGCTTGCAAAGGAAATCTGCACTACAATGAAGTCTCACTTCCCCCCGGTCAAAAGGGCCATCTGAAAAAAGTGTAAAATCCAGAAAGGCAGGACAGGCCATGGAGAACTGGGAGCCTTGTTATGCTGATGGGCGGGATGTAAATTGCCAACAGACACTCGGGAGAAGTGTATGGTGTTTCCTGAAACATCTAAAAAGCAAAGCAACAGAACCTACGGCACTTCCACTTACGGTCCTATAGCTCAGGGAAATTAAAATCAAAAAGACACAGCCACCCCAAAGTTTGGAACAGCTCTGTTTACAAGAACCTCGTTTACAGTACAAGTTCAACATCGCAGAAAGTGAAAAATGGATAAAGAAGTTGTGGTATTTACTTACAAAGCAATATCACTCAGCAATGAAATCTGTGTCATCAGGCCCTTAGCAGCACAATGAGTGGATTCAGGTATGATGATTCTAACTGAAATAAGTCACACAGAAAAAGAAACATCATAAGATATCAGTAATACACGGAACGTAAACTTGGCTACACAGGAACTGAATTACAGAACAGAACAGGGTCTCAAATGTAGAAAACCAACTTATGCTTGCTTAAGGGTAAAGGTGAGTTGGGGTGCTGCATAAAACCAGAGATTGAAATGAGCACAGATAAAGTTCCTTAAGTCAAATATGGAATAGACAAGAGCTACTCCTTGCTCAACGAAATGGACTCAACACCGCATATTAAACGCCTAAGAATGTACCTGACTAGTAAGTATCTTAAAACCTATGGATTGCTAAGTCTCCGAAAGAGAATCAAGCATGTGTACAGGGGCATAAACGCAGCAGTGATAGGATTGGAGAGGTTCGGTGAGCAAATGAAGACCCTTTGAAGTCATATTGCATGGTACCCATTACACGGGTCTTAACTCTCCAGGTTTAAGGTATTCTTCCTTCAGCTAAAACATGCATGTGGAACCCAAGTATGATCAACCATGTGAACGGGAGACGTGTTCAAATATTTCTCAGTTTTCCTCCCCTGGTACTCGGGTGCAACATTCCAGACGCTTTACTAACACTCTCCCAACTTGGAGAGTCAGCGCCTTTAACCTCCTGTTTGGCCCAGTTTGCAATTTCTGCAAAGATGAACAGGAATAGCGAGAACCAATGAGAGACTAGCTGGAGGTGTCTGGACGGGCAAATTTAACTCTCATTTCCCACCAGGAAGAGGAATTAACCAAAGGCTCAGCGTGCCGTGCCGGAACGAGATTAGGGCCTGAAGCCGTCCTGCGGTGTTGCGGCCAGCTCACAAGAAAGCGAGTTGAAGAAAGGAGCTCAGGGGCACTGTAATTCACAAACCTGCAGAGTTATAAATGACAGCTATCGTCCAAAAATATACTGAAGTAAGGCTGCAAAGAGGACTTGAAAGCGGGGCAGAATTGCAGGAAACCGATTTCAGGAGGTAGACTGGAATTGCATTGAAAGCATAGGAAAAGAGGCAGAACGTCCACAATGATGCACTTGGCCAAAAAGGACGTATGCGTTTTTTCCTGAATATATTCAGGAAAAAACGCATACGCCCTTTTTGGCCAACCAAGCAAGCTTGCAAAGGAAATCTGCACTACAATGAAGTCTCACTTCCCCCCGGTCAAAAGGGCCATCTGAAAAAAGTGTAAAATCCAGAAAGGCAGGACAGGCCATGGAGAACTGGGAGCCTTGTTATGCTGATGGGCGGGATGTAAATTGCCAACAACCACTCGGGAGAAGTGTATGGTGTTTCCTGAAACATCTAAAAAACAAAGCAACAGAACCTAGGGCACTTCCACTTATGGTCCTATAGCTTAGGGAAATTAAAATCAAAAAGACACAGCCACCCCAAAGTTTGCAATGGCTATGTTTACAAGAACCTCATTTACAGTACAAGTTCAACATCGCAGAAAGTGAAAAATGGATAAAGAAGTTGTGGTATTTACTTACAAAGCAATATCACTCAGCAATGAAATCTGTGTCATCAGGCCCTTGGCAGCACAATGAGTGGATTCAGGTATGATGATTCTAACTGAAATAAGTCACACAGAAAAAGAAACATCATAAGATATCAGTAATACACGGAATGGAAACGTGGCTACACAGGAACTGAATTACAGAACAGAACAGGGTCTCAAATTTAGAAAACCAACTTATGCTTGCTTAAGGGGAAAGGTGAGTTGGGGTGCTGCATAAAACCAGAGATTGAAATGAGCACAGATAAAGTTCCTTAAGCCAAATATGGAACAGACAAGAGCTACTCCTTGCTCAACGAAATGGACTCAACACCGCATATTAAACGCCTAAGAATGTACCTGACTAGTAAGTATCTTAAAACCTATAGATTGCTATGTCTCCGAAAGAGAATCAAGCATGTGTACAGGGGCATAAACGCAGCAGTGATAGGATTGGAGAGGTTCGGTGAGCAAATGAAGACCCTTTGAAGTCATATTGCATGGTACCCATTCCACGGGTCTTAACTCTCCAGGTTTAAGGTATTCTTCCTTCAGCTAAAACATGCATGTGGAACCCAAGTATGATGAACCATGTGAACGGGAGACGTGTTCAAATATGTCTCAGTTTTCCTCCCCTGGTACACGGGTGCAACATTCCAGATGCTTTACTAACACTCTCCCCACTTGGAGAGTCAGCGCCTTTAACCTCCTGTTTGGCCCAGTTTGCAATTTCTGCGGAAGATGAACAGGAATAGCGAGAACCAATGAGAGACTAGCTGGAGGTGTCTGGACGGGCAAATTTAACTCTCATTTCCCACCAGGAAGAGGAAATAACCAACGGCTCAGCGTGCCGTGCCGGAACCAGATTAGGGCCTGAAGCCATCCTGCGGTGTTGCGGCCAGGTCACAAGAAAGCAAGTTGAAGAAAGGAGCTCAGGGGCACTGTAATTCACAAACCTGCAGAGTTATAAATGACAGCTATCGTCCAAAAATACACTGAAGTAAGGCTGCCAAGAGGACTTGAAAGCGGGGCAGAATTGTAGGAAACCGATTTCAGGAGGTAGACTGGAATTGCATTGAAAGCATAGGAAAAGAGGCAGAACGTCCACAATGATGCACTTGGCCGAAAAGGGCGTATGCGTTTTTTCCTGAATATATTCAGGAAAAAACGCATACGCACTTTTTGGCCAACCAAGCAAGCTTGCAAAGGAAATCTGCACTACAATGAAGTCTCACTTCCCCCCGGTCAAAAGGGCCATCTGAAAAAAGTGTAAAATCCAGAAAGGCAGGACAGGCCATGGAGAACTGGGAGCCTTGTTATGCTGATGGGCAGGATGTAAATTGCCAACAGACACTCGGGAGAAGTGTATGGTGTTTCCTGAAACATCGAAAAAACAAAGCAACAGAGCCTAGGGCATTTCCACTTATGGTCGTATAGCTTAGGGAAATTAAAATAAAAAAGACACAGCCACCCCAAAGTTTGGGACGCCTCTGTTTACAAGAACCTCGTTTACCGTACAAATTCAATATCACAGAAAGTGAAAAATGGATAAAGAACTTGTGGTACTTATGTACAATGCAGTATCACTCAGCAATGAAATCTATGTCATCAGGCCCGTAGCAGCATAATGAGTGGATTCAGGTACGATGATTCTAACTGAAATAAGTCACACAGAAAAAGAAACATCAAAAGATATCACTAATACACGGAATGTAAACTTGGCTACACAGGAACTGAATTCCAAAACAGAACAGGGTCTCAAATTTAGAAAACCAACTTATGCTTGCTTAAGGGGAAAGGTGAGTTGGGGTGCTGCATAAAAGCAGAGATTGAAATGAGCACAGATAAAGTTCCTTAAGCCAAATATGGAACAGACAAGAGCTACTCCTTGCTCAACGAAATGGACTCAACACCGCATATTAAACGCCAAAAAATGTACCTGACTAGTAAGTATCTTAAAACCTAGGGATTGCTATGTCTCCGAAAGAGAATCAAGCGTGTGTACTGGGGCATAAATGCAGCAGTGATAGGATTGGAGAGGTTTGGTGAGCAAATGAAGACCCCTTGAAGTCATATTGCATGGTTCCCATTCCACAGGTCTCAACTCTCCAGGTTTAAGGTATTCTTCCTTCAGCTAAAACATGCATGTGGAACCCAGAGTATGATCAACCGTGTGATCGGGAGACGTGTTCAAATATGTCTCAGTTTTCGTACCCTGGTACTCGGGTGCAACATTCCAGACGCTTTACTAACACTCTCCCGACTTGGAAAGTCAGCGCCTTTAACCTCCTGTTTGGCCCAGTTTGCAATTTCTGCGGAAGATGAACAGGAATAGCGAGAACCAATGAGAGACTAGCTGGAGGTGTCTGGACGGGCAAATTTAACTCTCATTTCCCACCAGGAAGAGGAATTAACCAAAGGCTCAACATGCCGTGCCGGAACCAGATTAGGGCCTGAAGCCATTCTGCGGTGTTGCGGCCAGGTCACAAGAAAGCAAGTTGAAGAAAGGAGCTCAGGGGCACTGTAATTCACAAACCTGCAGAGTTATAAATGACAGCTATCGTCCAAAAATAGACTGAAGTAAGGCTGCCAAGAGGACTTGAAAGCGGGGCAGAATTGCAGGAAACCGATTTCAGGAGGTAGACTGGAACTGCAATGAAAGCATAGGAAAAGAGGCAGAACGTCCACAATGATGCACTTGGCCAAAAAGGGCGTATGCGTTTTTCCCTGAATATATTCAGGAAAAAACGCATACGCCCTTTTTGGCCAACCAAGCAAGCTTGCAAAGGAAATCTGCACTACAATGAAGTCTCACTTCCCCCCGGTCAAAAGGGCCATCTGAAAAAAGTGTAAAATCCAGAAAGGCAGGACAGGCCATGGAGAACTGGGAGCCTTGTTATGCTGATGGGCGGGATGTAAATTGCCAACAGACACTCAGGAGAAGTGTATGGTGTTTCCTGAAACATCGAAAAAACAAAGCAACAGAGCCTAGGGCACTTCCACTTATGGTCTTATAGCTTAGGGAAATCAAAATAAAAAAGACACAGCCACCCCAAAGTTTGGGACGCCTCTGTTTACAAGAACCTCGTTTACCGTACAAATTCAATATCACAGAAAGTGAAAAATGGATAAAGAACTTGTGGTACTTATGTACAATGCAGTATCACTCAGCAATGAAATCTATGTCATCAGGCCCATAGCAGCATAATGAGTGGATTCAGGTACGATGATTCTAACTGAAATAAGTCACACAGAAAAAGAAACATCAAAAGATATCACTAATACACGGAATGTAAACTTGGCTACACAGGAACTGAATTCCAAAACAGAACAGGGTCTCAAATTTAGAAAACCAACTTATGCTTGCTTAAGGGGAAACGTGAGTTGGGGTGCTGCATAAAACCAGAGATTGAAATGAGCACAGATAAAGTTCCTTAAGCCAAATATGGAACAGACAAGAGCTATTCCTTGCTCAATGAAATGGACTCAACACCGCATATTAAACGCCTAAGAATGTACCTGACTAGTAAGTATCTTAAAACCTAGGGATTGCTATGTCTCCGAAAGAGAATCAAGCATGTGTACTGGGGCATAAATGCAGCAGTGATAGGATTGGAGAGGTTCGGTGAGCAAATGAAGACCCCTTGAAGTCATATTGCATGGTTCCCATTCCACAGGTCTCAACTCACCAGGTTTAAGGTATTCTTCCTTCAGCTAAAACATGCATGTGGAACCCAGAGTATGATCAACCGTGTGATCGGGAGACGTGTTCAAATATGTCTCAGTTTTCCTCCCCTGGTACTCGGGTGCAACATTCCAGACGCTTTACTAACACTCTCCCGACTTGGAAAGTCAGCGCCTTTAACCTCCTGTTTGGCCCAGTTTGCAATTTCTGCGGAAGATGAACAGGAATAGCGAGAACCAATGAGAGACTAGCTGGAGGTGTCTGGACGGGCAAATTTAACTCTCATTTCCCACCAGGAAGAGGAATTAACCAAAGGCTCAGCGTGCCGTGCCGGAACCAGATTAGGGCCTGAAGCCATGCTGCGGTGTTGCGGCCAGGTCACAAGAAAGCAAGTTGAAGAAAGGAGCTCAGGGGCACTGTAATTCACAAACCTGCAGAGTTATAAATGACAGCTATCGTCCAAAAATAGACTGAAGTAAGGCTGCCAAGAGGACATGAAAGCGGGGCAGAATTGCAGGAAACCGATTTCAGGAGGTAGACTGGAATTGCAATGAAAGCATAGGAAAAGAGGCAGAACGTCCACAATGATGCACTTGGCCAAAAAGGGCATATGCGTTTTTCCCTGAATATATTCAGGAAAAAACGCATACACCCTTTTTGGCCAACCAAGCAAGCTTGCAAAGGAAATCTGCAATACAATGAAGTCTCACTTCCCCCCGGTCAAAAGGGCCATCTGAAAAAAGTGTAAAATCCAGAAAGGCAGGACAGGCCATGGACAACTGGGAGCCTTGTTATGCTGATGGGCAGGATGTAAATTGCCAACAGACATTCGGGATAAGTGTATGGTGTTTCCTGAAACATCTAAAAAAGAAAGCAACAGAACCTAGGGCACTTCCACTTATGGTCCTATAGCTTAGGGAAATTAAAATCAAAAAGACACAGCCACCCCAAAGTTTGGAACGGCTCTGTTTACAAGAACCTCGTTTACAGTACAAGTTCAACATCGCAGAAAGTGAAAAATGGATAAAGAAGTTGTGGTATTTACTTACAAAGTAATAACACTCAGCAATGAAATCTGTGTCATCAGGCCCTTAGCAGCACAATGAGTGGATTCAGGTATGATGATTCTAAATGAAATAAGTCACACAGAAAAAGAAACATCTTAAGATATCAGTAATACACGGAATGTAAACTTGGCTACACAGGAACTGAATTACAGAACAGAACAGGATCTCAAATTTAGAAAACCAACTTATGCTTGCTTAAGAGGAAAGGTGAGTTGGGGTGCTGCATAAAACCAGAGATTGAAATGAGCACAGATAAGTTCCTTAAGCCAAATATGGAATAGACAAGAGCTACTCCTTGCTCAACGAAATGGACTCAACAGCGCATATTAAACGCCTAAGAATGTACCTGACTAGTAAATATCTTAAAACCTATAGATTGCTATGTCTCTGAAAGAGAATCAAGCATGTTTACAGGGGCATAAACGCAGCAGTGATAGGATTGGAGAGGTTCGGTGAGCAAATGAAGACCCTTTGAAGTCATATTTCATGGTACCCATTCCACGGGTTTCAACTACCCAGGTTTTAGGTATTCTTCCTTCAGCTAAAACATGCATGTGGAACCCAAGTAAGATGAACCATGTGAACGGGAGACGTGTTCAAATATGTCTCAGTTTTCCTCCCCTGGTACTCGGGTGCAACATTCCAGATGCTTTACTAACACTCTCCCCACTTGGAGAGTCAGCGCCTTTAACCTCCTGTTTGGCCCAGTTTGCAATTTCTGCGGAAGATGAACAGGAATAGCGAGAACCAATGAGAGACTAGCTGGAGGTGTCTGGACGGGCAAATTTAACTCTCATTTCCCACCAGGAAGAGGAAATAACCAAAGGCTCAGCGTGCCGTGCCGGAACCAGATTAGGGCCTGAAGCCATCCTGCGGTGTTTCGGCCAGGTCACAAGAAAGCGAGTTGAAGAAAGCAGCTCAGGGGCACTGTAATTCACAAACCTGCAGAGTTATAAATGACAGCTATCGTCCAAAAATAGACTGAAGTAAGGCTGCCAAGAGGACTTGAAAGCGGGGCAGAATTGCAGGAAACCGATTTCAGGAGGTAGACTGGAATTGCATTGAAAGCATAGGAAAAGACGCAGAACGTCCACAATGATGCACTTGGCCGAAAAGGGCGTATGCGTTTTTTCCTGAATATATTCAGGAAAAAACGCATACGCACTTTTTGGCCAACCAAGCAAGCTTGCAAAGGAAATCTGCACTACAATGAAGTCTCACTTCCCCCCGGTCAAAAGGGCCATCTGAAAAAAGTGTAAAATCCAGAAAGGCAGGACAGGCCATGGAGAACTGGGAGCCTTGTTATGCTGACGGGCGGGATGTAAATTGCCAACAACCACTTGGCAGAAGTGTATGGTGTTTCCTGAAACATCTAAAAA
The DNA here is from genome assembly GCF_951394435.1 of Stenella coeruleoalba. Classification (NCBI taxonomy): domain Eukaryota; kingdom Metazoa; phylum Chordata; class Mammalia; order Artiodactyla; family Delphinidae; genus Stenella; species Stenella coeruleoalba. Next base: position 3,163,660 of record NW_027646159.1, on the reverse strand, counting down.
ACAAAGCAACAGAACCTAGGGCACTTCCACTTATGGTCCTATAGCTTAGGGAAATTAAAATCAAAAAGACACAGCCACCCCAAAGTTTGGGACGCCTCTCTTTACAAGAACCTCGTTTACCGTACAAGTTCAATATAACAGAAAGTGAAAAATGGATAAAGAACTTGTGGTACTTACGTACAATGCAGTATCACTCAGCAATGAAATCTATGTCATCAGGCCCGTAGCAGCATAATGAGTGGATTCAGGTACGATGATTCTAACTGAAATAAGTCACACAGAAAAAGAAACATCATAAGATATCACTAATACACAGAATGTAAACTTGGCTACACAGGAACTGAATTCCAAAACAGAACAGGGTCTCAAATTTAGAAAACCAACTTATGCTTCCATAGGGGAAAGGTGAGTTGGGGTGCTGCATAAAACCAGAGATTGAAATGAGCACAGATAAAGTTCCTTAAGCCAAATATGGAATAGACAAGAGCTACTCCTTGCTCAACGAAATGGACTCATCACCCCATATTAAACGCCTAAGAATGTACCTGACTAGTAAGTATCTTAAAACCTATGGATTGCTATGTCTCCAAAAGAGAATCAAGCGTGTGTACAGGGGCATAAACGCAGCAGTGATAGGATTGGAGAGGTTCGGTGAGCAAATGAAGACCCTTTGAAGTCATATTGCATGGTACCCATTCCACGGGTCTCAACTCTCCAGGTTTAAGGTATTCTTCCTTCAGCTAAAACATGCATGTGGAACCCAGAGTATGATCAACCGTGTGAACGGGAGACGTGTTCAAATATGTCTCAGTTTTCCTCCCCTGGTACTCGGGTGCAACATTCCAGATGCTTTACTAACACTCTCCCTAGTTGGAGAGTCAGTGCCTTTAACCTCCTGTTTGCCCCAGTTTGCAATTTCTGCGGAAGATGAACAGGAATAGCGAGAACCAATGAGAGACTAGCTGGAGGTGTCTGAACGGGCAAATTTAACTCTCATTTCCCACCAGGAAGAGGAATTAACCAAAGGCTCGGCGTGCCATGCCGGAACCACATTAGGGCCTGAAGACATCCTGCGGTGTTGCGGCCAGCTCACAAGAAAGCGAGTTGAAGAAAGGAGCTCAGGGGCAGTGTAATTCACAAACCTGCAGAGTTATAAATGACAGCTATCATCCAAAAATAGACTGAAGTAAGGCTGCCAAGAGGACTTGAAAGCGGGGCAGAATTGCAGGAAACCGATTTCAGGAGGTAGACTGGAATTGCATTGAAAGCATAGGAAAAGAGGCAGAACGTCCACAATGATGCACTTGGCCAAAAAGGGCGTATGCGTTTTTTCCTGAATATATTCAGGAAAAAACGCATACGCCCTTTTTGGCCAACCAAGCAAGCTTGCAAAGGAAATCTGCACTACAATGAAGTCTCACTTCCCCCCGGTCAAAAGGGCCATCTGAAAAAAGTGTAAAATCCAGAAAGGCAGGACAGGCCATGGAGAACTGGGAGCCTTGTTATGCTGATGGGCGGGATGTAAATTGCCAACAACCACTCGGGAGAAGTGTATGGTGTTTCCTGAAACATCTAAAAAACAAAGCAACAGAACCTAGGGCACTTCCACTTATGGTCCTATAGCTTAGGGAAATTAAAATCAAAAAGACACAGCCACCCCAAAGTTTGCAATGGCTATGTTTACAAGAACCTCATTTACAGTACAAGTTCAACATCGCAGAAAGTGAAAAATGGATAAAGAAGTTGTGGTATTTACTTACAAAGCAATATCACTCAGCAATGAAATCTGTGTCATCAGGCCCTTAGCAGCACAATGAGTGGATTCAGGTATGATGATTCTAACTGAAATAAGTCACACAGAAAAAGAAACATCATAAGATATCAGTAATACACGGAATGGAAACGTGGCTACACAGGAACTGAATTACAGAACAGAACAGGGTCTCAAATTTAGAAAACCAACTTATGCTTGCTTAAGGGGAAAGGTGAGTTGGGGTGCTGCATAAAACCAGAGATTGAAATGAGCACAGATAAAGTTCCTTAAGCCAAATATGGAACAGACAAGAGCTACTCCTTGCTCAACGAAATGGACTCAACACCGCATATTAAACGCCTAAGAATGTACCTGACTAGTAAGTATCTTAAAACCTATAGATTGCTATGTCTCCGAAAGAGAATCAAGCATGTGTACAGGGGCATAAACGCAGCAGTGATAGGATTGGAGAGGTTCGGTGAGCAAATGAAGACCCTTTGAAGTCATATTGCATGGTACCCATTCCACGGGTCTTAACTCTCCAGGTTTAAGGTATTCTTCCTTCAGCTAAAACATGCATGTGGAACCCAAGTATGATGAACCATGTGAACGGGAGACGTGTTCAAATATGTCTCAGTTTTCCTCCCCTGGTACACGGGTGCAACATTCCAGATGCTTTACTAACACTCTCCCCACTTGGAGAGTCAGCGCCTTTAACCTCCTGTTTGGCCCAGTTTGCAATTTCTGCGGAAGATGAACAGGAATAGCGAGAACCAATGAGAGACTAGCTGGAGGTGTCTGGACGGGCAAATTTAACTCTCATTTCCCACCAGGAAGAGGAAATAACCAACGGCTCAGCGTGCCGTGCCGGAACCAGATTAGGGCCTGAAGCCATCCTGCGGTGTTGCGGCCAGGTCACAAGAAAGCAAGTTGAAGAAAGGAGCTCAGGGGCACTGTAATTCACAAACCTGCAGAGTTATAAATGACAGCTATCGTCCAAAAATACACTGAAGTAAGGCTGCCAAGAGGACTTGAAAGCGGGGCAGAATTGTAGGAAACCGATTTCAGGAGGTAGACTGGAATTGCATTGAAAGCATAGGAAAAGAGGCAGAACGTCCACAATGATGCACTTGGCCGAAAAGGGCGTATGCGTTTTTTCCTGAATATATTCAGGAAAAAACGCATACGCACTTTTTGGCCAACCAAGCAAGCTTGCAAAGGAAATCTGCACTACAATGAAGTCTCACTTCCCCCCGGTCAAAAGGGCCATCTGAAAAAAGTGTAAAATCCAGAAAGGCAGGACAGGCCATGGAGAACTGGGAGCCTTGTTATGCTGATGGGCAGGATGTAAATTGCCAACAGACACTCGGGAGAAGTGTATGGTGTTTCCTGAAACATCGAAAAAACAAAGCAACAGAGCCTAGGGCATTTCCACTTATGGTCGTATAGCTTAGGGAAATTAAAATAAAAAAGACACAGCCACCCCAAAGTTTGGGACGCCTCTGTTTACAAGAACCTCGTTTACCGTACAAATTCAATATCACAGAAAGTGAAAAATGGATAAAGAACTTGTGGTACTTATGTACAATGCAGTATCACTCAGCAATGAAATCTATGTCATCAGGCCCGTAGCAGCATAATGAGTGGATTCAGGTACGATGATTCTAACTGAAATAAGTCACACAGAAAAAGAAACATCAAAAGATATCACTAATACACGGAATGTAAACTTGGCTACACAGGAACTGAATTCCAAAACAGAACAGGGTCTCAAATTTAGAAAACCAACTTATGCTTGCTTAAGGGGAAAGGTGAGTTGGGGTGCTGCATAAAAGCAGAGATTGAAATGAGCACAGATAAAGTTCCTTAAGCCAAATATGGAACAGACAAGAGCTACTCCTTGCTCAACGAAATGGACTCAACACCGCATATTAAACGCCAAAAAATGTACCTGACTAGTAAGTATCTTAAAACCTAGGGATTGCTATGTCTCCGAAAGAGAATCAAGCGTGTGTACTGGGGCATAAATGCAGCAGTGATAGGATTGGAGAGGTTTGGTGAGCAAATGAAGACCCCTTGAAGTCATATTGCATGGTTCCCATTCCACAGGTCTCAACTCTCCAGGTTTAAGGTATTCTTCCTTCAGCTAAAACATGCATGTGGAACCCAGAGTATGATCAACCGTGTGATCGGGAGACGTGTTCAAATATGTCTCAGTTTTCGTACCCTGGTACTCGGGTGCAACATTCCAGACGCTTTACTAACACTCTCCCGACTTGGAAAGTCAGCGCCTTTAACCTCCTGTTTGGCCCAGTTTGCAATTTCTGCGGAAGATGAACAGGAATAGCGAGAACCAATGAGAGACTAGCTGGAGGTGTCTGGACGGGCAAATTTAACTCTCATTTCCCACCAGGAAGAGGAATTAACCAAAGGCTCAGCATGCCGTGCCGGAACCAGATTAGGGCCTGAAGCCATTCTGCGGTGTTGCGGCCAGGTCACAAGAAAGCAAGTTGAAGAAAGGAGCTCAGGGGCACTGTAATTCACAAACCTGCAGAGTTATAAATGACAGCTATCGTCCAAAAATAGACTGAAGTAAGGCTGCCAAGAGGACTTGAAAGCGGGGCAGAATTGCAGGAAACCGATTTCAGGAGGTAGACTGGAACTGCAATGAAAGCATAGGAAAAGAGGCAGAACGTCCACAATGATGCACTTGGCCAAAAAGGGCGTATGCGTTTTTCCCTGAATATATTCAGGAAAAAACGCATACGCCCTTTTTGGCCAACCAAGCAAGCTTGCAAAGGAAATCTGCACTACAATGAAGTCTCACTTCCCCCCGGTCAAAAGGGCCATCTGAAAAAAGTGTAAAATCCAGAAAGGCAGGACAGGCCATGGAGAACTGGGAGCCTTGTTATGCTGATGGGCGGGATGTAAATTGCCAACAGACACTCAGGAGAAGTGTATGGTGTTTCCTGAAACATCGAAAAAACAAAGCAACAGAGCCTAGGGCACTTCCACTTATGGTCTTATAGCTTAGGGAAATCAAAATAAAAAAGACACAGCCACCCCAAAGTTTGGGACGCCTCTGTTTACAAGAACCTCGTTTACCGTACAAATTCAATATCACAGAAAGTGAAAAATGGATAAAGAACTTGTGGTACTTATGTACAATGCAGTATCACTCAGCAATGAAATCTATGTCATCAGGCCCATAGCAGCATAATGAGTGGATTCAGGTACGATGATTCTAACTGAAATAAGTCACACAGAAAAAGAAACATCAAAAGATATCACTAATACACGGAATGTAAACTTGGCTACACAGGAACTGAATTCCAAAACAGAACAGGGTCTCAAATTTAGAAAACCAACTTATGCTTGCTTAAGGGGAAACGTGAGTTGGGGTGCTGCATAAAACCAGAGATTGAAATGAGCACAGATAAAGTTCCTTAAGCCAAATATGGAACAGACAAGAGCTATTCCTTGCTCAATGAAATGGACTCAACAGCGCATATTAAACGCCTAAGAATGTACCTGACTAGTAAGTATCTTAAAACCTAGGGATTGCTATGTCTCCGAAAGAGAATCAAGCATGTGTACTGGGGCATAAATGCAGCAGTGATAGGATTGGAGAGGTTCGGTGAGCAAATGAAGACCCCTTGAAGTCATATTGCATGGTTCCCATTCCACAGGTCTCAACTCACCAGGTTTAAGGTATTCTTCCTTCAGCTAAAACATGCATGTGGAACCCAGAGTATGATCAACCGTGTGATCGGGAGACGTGTTCAAATATGTCTCAGTTTTCCTCCCCTGGTACTCGGGTGCAACATTCCAGACGCTTTACTAACACTCTCCCGACTTGGAAAGTCAGCGCCTTTAACCTCCTGTTTGGCCCAGTTTGCAATTTCTGCGGAAGATGAACAGGAATAGCGAGAACCAATGAGAGACTAGCTGGAGGTGTCTGGACGGGCAAATTTAACTCTCATTTCCCACCAGGAAGAGGAATTAACCAAAGGCTCAGCGTGCCGTGCCGGAACCAGATTAGGGCCTGAAGCCATGCTGCGGTGTTGCGGCCAGGTCACAAGAAAGCAAGTTGAAGAAAGGAGCTCAGGGGCACTGTAATTCACAAACCTGCAGAGTTATAAATGACAGCTATCGTCCAAAAATAGACTGAAGTAAGGCTGCCAAGAGGACATGAAAGCGGGGCAGAATTGCAGGAAACCGATTTCAGGAGGTAGACTGGAATTGCAATGAAAGCATAGGAAAAGAGGCAGAACGTCCACAATGATGCACTTGGCCAAAAAGGGCATATGCGTTTTTCCCTGAATATATTCAGGAAAAAACGCATACACCCTTTTTGGCCAACCAAGCAAGCTTGCAAAGGAAATCTGCAATACAATGAAGTCTCACTTCCCCCCGGTCAAAAGGGCCATCTGAAAAAAGTGTAAAATCCAGAAAGGCAGGACAGGCCATGGACAACTGGGAGCCTTGTTATGCTGATGGGCAGGATGTAAATTGCCAACAGACATTCGGGATAAGTGTATGGTGTTTCCTGAAACATCTAAAAAAGAAAGCAACAGAACCTAGGGCACTTCCACTTATGGTCCTATAGCTTAGGGAAATTAAAATCAAAAAGACACAGCCACCCCAAAGTTTGGAACGGCTCTGTTTACAAGAACCTCGTTTACAGTACAAGTTCAACATCGCAGAAAGTGAAAAATGGATAAAGAAGTTGTGGTATTTACTTACAAAGTAATAACACTCAGCAATGAAATCTGTGTCATCAGGCCCTTAGCAGCACAATGAGTGGATTCAGGTATGATGATTCTAAATGAAATAAGTCACACAGAAAAAGAAACATCATAAGATATCAGTAATACACGGAATGTAAACTTGGCTACACAGGAACTGAATTACAGAACAGAACAGGATCTCAAATTTAGAAAACCAACTTATGCTTGCTTAAGAGGAAAGGTGAGTTGGGGTGCTGCATAAAACCAGAGATTGAAATGAGCACAGATAAGTTCCTTAAGCCAAATATGGAATAGACAAGAGCTACTCCTTGCTCAACGAAATGGACTCAACAGCGCATATTAAACGCCTAAGAATGTACCTGACTAGTAAATATCTTAAAACCTATAGATTGCTATGTCTCTGAAAGAGAATCAAGCATGTTTACAGGGGCATAAACGCAGCAGTGATAGGATTGGAGAGGTTCGGTGAGCAAATGAAGACCCTTTGAAGTCATATTTCATGGTACCCATTCCACGGGTTTCAACTACCCAGGTTTTAGGTATTCTTCCTTCAGCTAAAACATGCATGTGGAACCCAAGTAAGATGAACCATGTGAACGGGAGACGTGTTCAAATATGTCTCAGTTTTCCTCCCCTGGTACTCGGGTGCAACATTCCAGATGCTTTACTAACACTCTCCCCACTTGGAGAGTCAGCGCCTTTAACCTCCTGTTTGGCCCAGTTTGCAATTTCTGCGGAAGATGAACAGGAATAGCGAGAACCAATGAGAGACTAGCTGGAGGTGTCTGGACGGGCAAATTTAACTCTCATTTCCCACCAGGAAGAGGAAATAACCAAAGGCTCAGCGTGCCGTGCCGGAACCAGATTAGGGCCTGAAGCCATCCTGCGGTGTTTCGGCCAGGTCACAAGAAAGCGAGTTGAAGAAAGCAGCTCAGGGGCACTGTAATTCACAAACCTGCAGAGTTATAAATGACAGCTATCGTCCAAAAATAGACTGAAGTAAGGCTGCCAAGAGGACTTGAAAGCGGGGCAGAATTGCAGGAAACCGATTTCAGGAGGTAGACTGGAATTGCATTGAAAGCATAGGAAAAGACGCAGAACGTCCACAATGATGCACTTGGCCGAAAAGGGCGTATGCGTTTTTTCCTGAATATATTCAGGAAAAAACGCATACGCACTTTTTGGCCAACCAAGCAAGCTTGCAAAGGAAATCTGCACTACAATGAAGTCTCACTTCCCCCCGGTCAAAAGGGCCATCTGAAAAAAGTGTAAAATCCAGAAAGGCAGGACAGGCCATGGAGAACTGGGAGCCTTGTTATGCTGACGGGCGGGATGTAAATTGCCAACAACCACTTGGCAGAAGTGTATGGTGTTTCCTGAAACATCTAAAAAACAAAGCAACAGAACCTAGGGCACTTCCACTTATGGTCCTATAGCTTAGGGAAATTAAAATCAAAAAGACACAGCCACCCCAAAGTTTGGGACGCCTCTCTTTACAAGAACCTCGTTTACCGTACAAGTTCAATATAACAGAAAGTGAAAAATGGATAAAGAACTTGTGGTACTTACGTACAATGCAGTATCACTCAGCAATGAAATCTATGTCATCAGGCCCGTAGCAGCATAATGAGTGGATTCAGGTACGATGATTCTAACTGAAATAAGTCACACAGAAAAAGAAACATCATAAGATATCACTAATACACGGAATGTAAACTTGGCTACACAGGAACTGAATTCCAAAACAGAACAGGGTCTCAAATTTAGAAAACCAACTTATGCTTCCATAGGGGAAAGGTGAGTTGGGGTGCTGCATAAAACCAGAGATTGAAATGAGCACAGATAAAGTTCCTTAAGCCAAATATGGAATAGACAAGAGCTACTCCTTGCTCAACGAAATGGACTCATCACCCCATATTAAACGCCTAAGAATGTACCTGACTAGTAAGTATCTTAAAACCTATGGATTGCTATGTCTCCAAAAGAGAATCAAGCGTGTGTACAGGGGCATAAACGCAGCAGTGATAGGATTGGAGAGGTTCGGTGAGCAAATGAAGACCCTTTGAAGTCATATTGCATGGTACCCATTCCACGGGTCTCAACTCTCCAGGTTTAAGGTATTCTTCCTTCAGCTAAAACATGCATGTGGAACCCAGAGTATGATCAACCGTGTGAACGGGAGACGTGTTCAAATATGTCTCAGTTTTCCTCCCCTGGTACTCGGGTGCAACATTCCAGATGCTTTACTAACACTCTCCCTAGTTGGAGAGTCAGTGCCTTTAACCTCCTGTTTGCCCCAGTTTGCAATTTCTGCGGAAGATGAACAGGAATAGCGAGAACCAATGAGAGACTAGCTGGAGGTGTCTGAACGGGCAAATTTAACTCTCATTTCCCACCAGGAAGAGGAATTAACCAAAGGCTCGGCGTGCCATGCCGGAACCACATTAGGGCCTGAAGACATCCTGCGGTGTTGCGGCCAGCTCACAAGAAAGCGAGTTGAAGAAAGGAGCTCAGGGGCAGTGTAATTCACAAACCTGCAGAGTTATAAATGACAGCTATCATCCAAAAATAGACTGAAGTAAGGCTGCCAAGAGGACTTGAAAGCGGGGCAGAATTGCAGGAAACCGATTTCAGGAGGTAGACTGGAATTGCATTGAAAGCATAGGAAAAGAGGCAGAACGTCCACAATGATGCACTTGGCCAAAAAGGGCGTATGTGTTTTTTCCTGAATATATTCAGGAAAAAACGCATACGCACTTTTTGGCCAACCAAGCAAGCTTGCAAAGGAAATCTGCACTACAATGAAGTCTCACTTCCCCCGGGTAAAAAGGGCCATCTGAAAAAAGTGTAAAATCCAGAAAGGCAGGACAGGCCATGGAGAACTGGGAGCCTTGTTATGCTGATGGGCGGGATGTAAACTGCCAACAGCCACTCGGGAGAAGTGTATGGTGTTTCCTGAAACATCTAAAAAACAAAGCAACAGAACCTAGGGCACTTCCACTTATGGTCCTATAGCTTAGGGAAATTAAAATCAAAAAGACACAGCCACCCCAAAGTTTGGAACGGCTCTGTTTACAAGAACCTCGTTTACCGTACAAATTCAATATCACAGAAAGTGAAAAATGGATAAAGAACTTGTGGTACTTATGTACAATGCAGTATCACTCAGCAATGAAATCTATGTCATCAGGCCCTTAGCAGCACAATGAGTGGATTCAGGTATGATGATTCTAACTGAAATAAGTCACACAGAAAAAGAAACATCATAAGATATCAGTAATACACGGAATGTAAACTTGGCTACACAGGAACTGAATTACAGAACAGAACAGGGTCTCAAATTTAGAAAACCAACTTATGCTTGCTTAAGGGTAAAGGTGAGTTGGGGTGCTGCATAAAACCAGAGATTGAAATGAGCACAGATAAAGTTCCTTAAGCCAAATATGGAATAGACAAGAGCTACTCCTTGCTCAACGAAATGGACTCAACAGCGCATATTAAACGCCTAAGAATGTACCTGACTAGTAAGTATCTTAAAACCTATAGATTGCTATGTCTCTGAGAGAGAATCAAGCATGTGTACAGGGGCATAAACGCAGCAGTGATAGGATTGGAGAGGTTCGGTGAGCAAATGAAGACCCTTTGAAGTCATATTTCATGGTACCCATTCCACGGGTTTCAACTACCCAGGTTTTAGGTATTCTTCCTTCAGCTAAAACATGCATGTGGAACCCAGAGTATGATCAACCATGTGATCGGGAGACGTGTTCAAATATGTCTCAGTTTTCCTCCCCTGGTACTCGGGTGCAACATTCCAGACGCTTTACTAACACTCTCCCGACTTTGACAGTCAGTGCCTTTAACCTCCTGTTTGACCCAGTTTGCAATTTCTGTGGAAGATGAACAGGAATAGGGAGAACCAATGAGAGACTAGCTGGAGGTGTCTGAACGGGCAAATTTAACTCTCATTTCCCACTAGGAAGAGGAATTAACCAAAGGCTCAGCGTGCCGTGCCAGAACCAGATTAGGGCCTGAAGCCATCTTGCGGTGATGCGGCCAGCTCACAAGAAAGTGAGTTGAAGAAAGGAGCTCAGGGGCTCTGTAATTCACAAACCTGCAGAGTTATAAATGACAGCTATCGTCCAAAAATAGACTGAAGTAAGGCTGCCAAGAGGACTTGAAAGCGGGGCAGAATTGCAGGATACCGATTTCAGGAGGTAGACTGGAATTGCATTGAAAGCGTAGGAAGAGGCAGAACGTCCACAATGATGCACTTTGCCAAAAGGGCATATGCGTTTTTTCCTGAATATATTCAGGAAAAAACGCATACGCCCTTTTTGGCCAACCAAGCAAGCTTGCAAAGGAAATCTGCACTACAATGAAGTCTCACTTCCCCCCGGTCAAAAGGGCCATCAGAATAAAGTGTAAAATCCAGAAAGGCAGGACAGGCCATGGAGAACTGGGAGCCTTGTTATTCTGATGGGCAGGATGTAAATTGCCAACAGACACTCGGGAGAAGTGTATGGTGTTTCCTGAAACATCTAAAAAACAAAGCAACAGAGCCTAGGGCACTTCCACTTATGGTCCTATAGCTTAGGGAAATTAATATCAAAAAGACACAGCAACCCCAAAATTTGGGACGGCTCTTTTTACAGGAATCTCTTCTACGGCACAAGGTAAATATCCCAGAGAGCAAATAATGGATAAAGAAGTTGCGGTACTTATGTACAACAGAATACCACGCAGCAATGAAATCTATGTCACCAGGCCCGTTCCAGCATAATTAGTGGATTGAGGCACGATGATTCTAAGTGAAATAAGTCACACAGAAAAAGAAACATCATAAGGTATCACTAATACACGGAATGTGAACTTGGCTACACATGAACTGAATTACAAAACAGAACAGGGTCTCAAGTTTAGAAAACCAACTTATGCCTGCTTAAGGGGGAAGGTGAGTTGGGGTGCTGCATAAAAGCAGAGTTTGAAATTAGCACAGATAAAGTTCCTTAAGCCAAATATGTAATAGACGAGAGCTACCCCTTGCTCAACGAAATGGATTCAACAATGAGGTATCACCTCACACCTGGTAGAATAGGCATCATTGAAAATCTACAAACAAAAAATGCTGGAAAGGGTGTGGAGAAAAGGAACCCTCTCCCACTATTGTTGGGAATATAAATTGATACAGTCATTATGGAGAACAATATGGAATTTCTTAAGAAACTAACAATAGAATTACCATATGATACAGCAATCCCAGTACTGGACATATACCCAGACAAAACCATAAATCAAAAAGAGTCATTCACCGCAATGTTCATTGCATCACTATTTACAATATCGAGGTAATGGAAGCAACCTAAATGCCCACAGACAGACGAATGCATAAAGCTGTGGTACATATATAAAATGGAATATTACTAAGCCATGAAAAGGAATGAAATTGGGTCATTTGTAGAGACGTCGATGGATCTAGAGACTGTCATACAGAGTGAAGTAAGTCAGAAAGAGAAAAACAAATCTTGTATATTCATGCATATATGTGGAACCTAGAAAAACTGTACAGATTAACCATTTTGCAAGGCATAAATAGAGCAACAGATGTAGACAACAAACGTATGGACAACAAGGGGGGAAAGCTGTTGGGGGGTGGTGGTGGGAGGAGTTGAGAGACTGGGATTGGCATGTATACATTTATATGTATAAAATAGATAACCAATAAGAACCTGCTGTATAAAAATATAAAATAAAATTCAAAATTAAAAAGAAATAAAATTTAAAAAATAAAACAGAAAAAACAATTATTCCCTGCACATACATGTATTTATATGAATAAATTATTTCCATGCTTATATCTGTAAATACAAAAAAGAGGAATAAAATCTACCTTGAACCAAAAACGAAAAAGAGAAAAAAAACACAGAACCCACCAGTTACACAGAGGAAAACCGTATCAGGGCACTTGCTCCAGTTGTAAACAATTCTGAAGTTGGTCAGTGGTGGGGAATCGTCTCCCATTCAGCCAGCAACCCTCACGCAACAAGCGTCCTCATTGCAAAGCTGGGGCACCGTGCCGAGGCATCTGTGAGTAAACGTGAGCTGAGCCCCAGGCCAGTTGCTGCTGAACTATTCCCACCCATCCCAGGTAAAACACCTGAATATATACAAGGACTTGAAAGCCTAGAGGAAGGGCCATAGAGCCACACGAGTGACAGCATGCCGGCCGACTTGGTGCCTGCAGGCCAGCCAGGATGGTCTTGGCCCTGGGTGCTCTTCTGGAAGATTTCCATTTCCCTGCCTGAGATACCCGTCCTGTCCCTGCCCCCACTGCTTTTTTCCTTCCTCACCTCTGCCCAGGGAGAAATTCCAGCAGCAGGTATGGGTGACACATCCTCTTCTTTAGCAGGTGGCAGCCTGGCAACTGCTGCAGAAAGTCCAGCAGAGCCCCACTCACACTGGGCCACCCACAAAGCCGTGGCCTCTCACTCCCTCCCACCAGCCCAGCCCCGAGACTGCTGACAGGGCAGAGAAAATGGCGTCAGGCACAGCTGCAGGGGCTCTTGCTGCCTGGAGTGGTATTTATATTGATCTCAACCCAGGCACACCTGGGGAGGGCTGGCCGGCACGGTAAGGCTGCCCAGGTCAGCCAATCATCACCCCTCAGGGGCTCACAGTTGCAGAAAATGGAACTTGCTGAACCGGCCAGGTCCAAGGAACAGGTGTGGGCTCCTGAGAGTCAGGATAGACAAGGGGCTGCAGCTTTGGCTTGTTTTCTAATCATTTTATCTGGCCCATGAGTGGGAGACAACTTCAAGAAAACCCTCTCCTAATGAGAGGAACCCAGGAGTCAGGGAGAGGAGGGGTGGGTGGTGGTTGGAGACAGAGGCCTGGTGCCCCGGGTGCAGTGGAAGTCTCTGGAAGACCAGGTGGAGGGAGGCCTCACGGAGTGATGCCCAGGGTCACAGACCTGTCGCAGCTGCTGTTTGTTAGTTCAAGTCCTGCTCTGAGGTGCTCTGTGTCAGCTCTGAGCGACAGGTGAGCTGGGGGTGCTCTGCAATGAGGGCTATGTGCACGGTTCCTGTGTGCCCAGCCCTGCCACGGTACCTGCAAGGGTAGCTCTGTATCCTGGGAGGGGCCTGACCACGAGAGCCCCGTGGGCTGGGGTGGGGGTGGGGTACCTGCCCAGGTGAGCTCCATATTCTGGGATTGGTCTGACCACGAGAGCCCCATGGGCTGCTGGGGACCTGGTAAAGGATGTCAGGACAGTCAGTGAAGCCACCGAGGATATACCTCCAGTTGCTCCTAATTCCTACACCCTGCTGGTCATTCTACCAACCACCAGGACATGGTATTCTGTATTAGTCTTCAATGATGCCTTCTTTTGTATTCCATTAGTCCCAGAGTCACAAGAAATTTTGGCTTGTGAGTGGCAGGACTCAACATACAACTAAAACAATACTTCCGGGCCGTCTGGCCCCAAGGGTGCAAAAATTCCCACACCATCTTTGGGGAAAGCTTAGCTAAAGACCTAAAAGTTCTACCTCTGGAAAAGGAAACCCTCCTTCAATATGCAGACGACATTCTGATCACCAGCCCTACTAAGGAGGCCTCTGAACTACCAAGCCAATAAAGGATAGAAGTTGTCCAAGAAAAAGCTCAAATATCACAGACTGCGGTGACCTGCCTGGGCTTCATTCTCACAGAAGGTCAGAGAAGCCCATCCCAGGAAAGGGAAGAAACCATTTTCAGCCTTACCCCTTTCTAAAACTAGAAGACAGCTTAGGGGTTCCTGGGGAGGCCAGGGTGTGCTGCTTCTGGATCCCTAACTACAGTCTACTAGCTGGGCCTCTATATGAAACACTGAAAGGAAAAGATGATGATCCTTTTGAATAGAATCCAGAAGTGGCCTTTCAAGAATGGAAAGAGCAGTCAATTCAGACCCTTGCCCTGGAACTCCCTAATTTAGCTAAACCCTTTGACCTTTACATTCCCGGTGAAAGGTGAATCGCCATTGGAGAATTAGTGCAAAAACTGGGACCACTTGAAATGGAACAATGCAAGAATGCCATCCAGGTAGGATAAACTACGGTCACTAAGGGGCTTGGCCCACTGCCACATCTGGCCAAGATACTGGCGGTATCTAAAAACCTGGAAATCAGCAGCCCAAAAGGCCACCTCCCTCCTAAGGGAAAAGGACCCCACGTGGTGATCCTAACCACCAACCATGCCCTGAAGTTGCAGGGTTCGCTCCGTGGGCACACCGACCTCGAGTGAGGAGGCCCTCCAACTCCAACATCCAGAGAGATAACCGGGGGCAACAGGGCACCATGACGACTCGTGTGAACATCACTTGACCTGGAGTTTCTCTCATAAAACAACAAGAGTGAGTCCCAAAAGAGTAGACTACTGCTTGCAGGACTTACTGCACCCAGAGGGGAGCTAATAATCTTGGCGGGGGAACAGTATACCACACTGTCACCATAGAAAAGCCTACAGACACCGTGATGATGGTGGCCAATAAGACCGGCTGGACTCCTGTTTACTTCAAAAGGCTGTTGACTCAGTAGCCATCATGGTCCTTGATCACCACTGACCCTGGACTGTCTGGGAGTTGAGCGGGCAGGGCTCTGACACCTGGTGCTGTTTGTACGTTAATTCAGGGGCCTAATTGAAGAAAGCGCAGACTACTGGTCAGAGCATCTAGGCTGGCAGAGACGGTCAGCCTAAGGTGGCCGAACAAATGTGGGGCGGGGTGAAACCGGCCCCCACAGCGTCTCTGCACATCTCTTTCCTGGACCCTTAAAGGTCATTAGAATCTATAACACTTCCAATGCTGGTGTTCAGGTGGACGAGCAGGGAGGCAGGGGTCCTGGGGACAATCAACGTCACCGGGAGGCTGCTGGGGAGAAGCTCTGACCCTCGCCCCAGGGTATGAGGGCTCCCAACTCAGCACTCAGCAGTTACAGAAGAAGGGTCTGCACCCTCAGCACTCCAAGAATGAGGAACGGGACAAAAGGCAGAGGAGGGGTTTGTCCCCAGCAAAGCCCATTAAAAATCCCTGGGAGATAAAAATAGAATCTGGGCAATAAAGTCAAGTCTAACCTTTTTTATCCTTTGTGCTTTGTCTAATTTCACGTGCTCCTAGGGTCCCGCATGCAGAGGTTCCACACCCGGCACTTCAGACCAGATTTCCTAGTGCAGAATGGCTGGGTCGACACCTCAGCTCCTGGGGCCCAGTGCAGACTCCACGATATAGAGCCTGAGCTACAGCCAACCTGGCCCTCGAGAGCTCCGCCGCCTCCCTCCCTCCCACTGACTCTGACAGGATCTCTACACAGCAGCCCAGCCCACAGCCCACGGGGTAGTGCATGCTCTCACCTCTCCATTCTCTGATCAAAATATAAAGTTTCCTTTGCTTGTGAACCAAACTCAGTCTCGATCTGTTGGCCCCAATGACACTGGGCAGGGGGACACTTGTTGGGGTCCACTCTGGAGGATCAGTAACAGAAATTGAGACTATTGTAACCTCAATGAACAGATGTGTGAGCCAAACTGTAGTTAACATAGAACAGTGTATAAGGCTCGGGTAAAATAAGATGTTTTTAACACTTCCATTTGATATTTCCATCACTTTTTATAAGCAAGTTCAGTGAAAAGGTTTGTCTTATTTGTCAGGTCAATATTAGAGAAACGAAGTGATTTCTTTCCAAGGATGTACATCTAATAATCTTGGTTAAACCTTCAATCTTGTTTTAAATGCTTTTCCATTGAAAATGATACCTCTCTTTCAGCTCCCCCATTTCTGAGAAGTATAAAATCTTATAATTTATTATTACCAAAGGGGAAAGGTGGGAGGAGGGATAAATTAACAGTTTGGAATGAACACATACACACTGCTATGTATAAAATAGATCATCAACAAGGAACTACTGTATAGCACAGGGAACTACACTCAACATTTTGCAATAACCTATAAGGGGAAATAATCTGAAAAAGAATAGATATTTTTATTGACATCATCTATCAATGACAGTTAAAGTGTAGCCTAAGGGAAGCTGGTGGTGAGTGCTTCTGACCCTGAAGACTTCAATCATCTAAAGTTTGGACTCTGCCTACTTCCCAAGGCCCTTAATGAACATATGTGTAGCTGTAGCTTAAAAAATTCCCCAGTTTGGGTTTCGGGGAGACACTGATTTTGAAAAAGCCCTGGTGTTCTCCTTACATGAATGGGACTCTTCCTACTGCTAAAACATGTCTGTCACACCCAGAGGATGGTATACCGTCTGATCGGGAAGAGTTTGGAAAAGGCATCTCATCTCCTCATCTCCTGGTGCTCGGGTTCACCCCTCCAGCGTCTTTACTAACAGTCTCCCCACTTGGAGATGTCAGCACTGTCAACATCCTGTTGCGTACACTTTGGAATTTGTCCAGAGGATGAAGCGGAAGGATGAGGAACAATGAGAGACAAGTCCTAGGTGTTCAGACAGGCACATGTCACTCTAATTTCCAATCAGGAAGACGAATTGACCAAAGGCTAGGGTTGCCCATGGAAACAGTATAGGGCTTGAGGAAATCCCGCTGCTTTGTGGCCAGTTCCCATAAACACGAGTTGAACAATAGAACTCAGGGGCAGTAAAATTCACAAAACTGCAGAGTTGAAAATATCCATCACTGAAAAATGTCTTGAGGAAAGTCAGAGAAAAGGACTTGTAAGCAAGGGAGAATGGCAGGAAAGGGATTTGAGGAGGTAGAAAGGACTCGCCATTAAGCACAAGAAAAGGAGCTGAACATTGCCAACATTGCAGTTGGCCAAAAAGGGTGTATGCGTTCTTTTCTGTATATATTCAAGAAAAGGGCATACACGTTTTTAGCCAACCAAACAGGTGGGCACTGGAAGTCAATACTACAAAAGATATCACTTCGCATCAGTCAGAAGAGCCATCCTCATAAAGCGTAAACAACAGAAATGCAGGACAGGGCAACGAGAAGAGGGAGCCCTGTGAGACTTATAGTGGAAATGTATATTGCCAACGGCCATTCTGGAGAAGTGTATTGTGTTTACTAAAGCATCTAAAAAATGAGCTACAGAGCATAGGGCACTTGCACTCATGGGCGTATATCTTGGGAAAAACAAAAATCGAGAGGACACAGGCACCCCAATGTTTACCCCCTCTCTGTTTAAAAGATCCTCGACTAGGATATAACTTAAATGTCTCTGGAGGGAAAAAATGGATAGAGATGTGGTACTTAGGTAGAGTGGAATATTATTCAGCCTGGAAATCAATGAAATATGGCCAGTTGTAACAACTCCGGAGGAGTTACGTATGATCATTCTAAGTGACAGAATTCAAAAAGAAAAAGACACATATCATAAGATATCACTTAAAGGTGGAATCCAAAATGGCTACACATGAAATAAATTACAAAACAAAAACATAGTCAAATATGTAGAAAACACGCATAAGGCTGCTAAACGGGAAAGGTGGGGAGGGGTGAGGCATCATCCAGGAGGTTGAAATTAGCAAAGATACCATTCCAAATACCAAACTGATAATCAACAAGGCCTACACGGTAGCTAAAAGAACTGCACTCAGCACACTCAAGTCACCGGAAAAGAATATATACGACTGGTAAGAATCTGAAAAAGAATTTATTGATGTCTCTCTGTACGTGAATCAAGTGGATGTACAGCAGCAAGAAACAGAGCTTTGAAAATCAGCTGTAACCAATATAGTAATAAATTGAAAAAAATAAACGACAGAGAGACAGAGAAAACCTCTTACAACTTTTCCTCAGGGACGGTGATGCAACATGGATTGAACACATCTAGACCCACAGCAGGATGAGACATAAGGCTGGAAACTGTTTGCGCTAAGAGAAATGTGAGGTTGGGTGAGGAAATGCACACCCTTTAAAGTAATACTACCTGGTACCCATTCAATGGGTCCCAAATCTGCAGGTTCAAGGGATCTTCCTACAGCTAAAACATGCATGGAAAACCCAGAGGACTGTACACCATGTGATCGGGAGATGTGTCTAAAATGCACCTCATTTATCCTCTCCTGGTGCTCCTGTTCACCATTCCAGCCACGCTACTTAGAATCTCCCCACTTGGAGAATCAGCACATTTAAACTTCTGTTTCACACATTTTGCAAATTGTGAGGAGGATGAACGGGAAGAGGGGGAACCAATGAGAGAAGAGTTGTAGGGGTTTGGACGGGCACATATCACTCTAATTTCCCATTAAGAATAAGAATTAAAGAAAGGCTCAGCCTGCCTCGCCAGAGCCAAAATAGGGCCTGAAGCAATCCTGCGGGTTTGAGGCCAGCTCACAAAAGAGCAACTTAAAAAATGGAGCTCAGGGTCACTGCAATTCACAAACCTGCAGAGTTATAAATGAAAACTAACGTCCAAAAATATGTTGAGGTAAGGCAAAGAAGAGGATCTGAATGCAAGACAGAATTGCAAGAAACAGATTTCAAGAGATAGATTGGACTCGTCTTTAACGCACATGAAAAGCGGCAGAATTTCGACAATGATGCAGTTGGCCCAAAAGGGCGTATGCGTTTTTTCCTGATTATATCCAGGAAAAAACGCATACGCACTTTATGGGCAACGAAGCAAGCAAGCAATGCAAATGTGCACAACAAAGAAGTCTCACTTCCCACCGGTCAAAAGGGCCATCCTAAAAAATTGTAAAAACCAGAAATGCAGGACAGGCCATGGAGAACAGGGAGCCTTTATACGCTGATGGGCAGTGTGTGAACTGCCGAGAGCCACTCTGGAGAAGTGTATGGTGGTTCCTAAATCATCTAAAAAACAGAGCTACAGAGCATAGGACACTTCCAATCATGGGAGTATATCTAGGGAAGTCTAAAAATCAACAAGACACAAGCACACCACAGTTTAGGGCTACTCTGTTTACAAGAACCTCAACTTCAGTACACCTTAAATATCCCAGGAAAGAGAACAATGGATAAAGAAGATGTGGTACTTATGTACAATGGAATATCTCTTCACCATGAAATCAATGTAATAAGGCTAGTAGAAGGATAAAGAGTGGATTTAGGTCCGATAATACTACTTGAAATAAGTCAAACAGAAAAAGAAACATATCATAAGATATCACTTATAGAGGGAGGGTAAATATGGCTGCACAAGAAATGAATTACAGAACAGAACAGTGTCTCACATTTAGAAAACACACTTATGTCAGCTTAAGGGGAAAGGAGAGGTGGGGTGATGCATAAAACCAGAGTTTGAAATTAGCACAGATACCGTTCAATAAACCAAATAGGTATTAGACAAGATCTACACCTTGCTCAATGAACTGGCCTCAACACACCCTATACACCGCAGAGAAATATATCTGAGGAATAAGAATCTTAAAACCCATGTATTGATATATCTCCATAAGGGAATCAAGTGTGTGCAGAGCGGCACAAACACAGCAGTGAAAAGGAGCTAAACCCCATTATAGAAATAAATTTTAAAAACAAAACGCTGAAACAATGAAAGAGAGAAAAATTCTTACAAAATTCGCTCAGGGGCTGTGATGCAACCTGGATTGACCACATATAAACCCACAGCTGGATAAGACATAAGGCTGGACACTTGGGGCTGACAGGATTGGTGAGCTTTGGTGAGCAACTGCCGAAAGTTTAATGCAATACTTCATGCTACTCAGTCCAAGGGTCCCAACACTCCAGGTTGAAGGGAATCTTCCTACAGCTAAACCATGCTTGGGAAACCCAGCGACTGGTATACCATATGATCGGGAAAGGTTTCTAAAACGCACCTCATTTTTCCTCTCCTGGGGCTCCGGATCGACATTCCAGCCGCTTTACTAACAACATCCCCACATGGAGTCAATGCCTTTAAGTTCTGGTATCGCACAGTCTGCAGTTAGTGCAGAGGATGAATGGGAATAGGGGGAACCAGTGAGAAACTAGCTGTAGCGGTTTCAATGGGCACATGTCACTCTAATATCACATCAGTAAGAAGAATTAACCAAAGGCACAGCAAGGTGCCCCAGAAGAAAAATAGGGCTTCAAGGAATCCTGTGGTTACGGGGCAAGACCACAAAAATAAGAGCTAAAAAATGGAGCTAAGGGCCACTGCAATTCAAAAACCTACAGAGTTATAAAGGCCAACTATTTTCAAAAAATATATTGAGGTAAGGCTATGAAGAGGCATTGAAAGCAAGGCAGAATTGCAGGAAACCGATTTCAGGAGGTAGACTGGAATTGCATTGAAAACATATGAAGAGAGTCAGAACCTCGACAATGATGCACTTGGCCAAAAAGGGCGTATGCGTTTTTTCCTGAATATATTCAGGAAAAAACGCATACGCCCTTTTTGGCCAACCAAGCAAGCTTGCAAAGGAAATCTGCACTACAATGAAGTCTCACTTCCCCCCGGTCAAAAGGGCCATCTGAAAAAAGTGTAAAATCCAGAAAGGCAGGACAGGCCATGGAGAACTGGGAGCCTTCTTATGCTGATGGGCGGGATGTAAATTGCCAACAGCCACTCTGGAGAAGTGTATGGTGTTTCCTGAAACATCTAAAAAACAAAGCAACAGAGCCTAGGGCACTTCCACTTATGGTCCTATAGCTTAGGGAAATTAAAATCAAAAAGACACAGCCACCCCAAAGTTTGGAACGGCTCTGTTTACAAGAACCTCGTTTACGGTACAAGTTCAACATCGCAGAAAGTGAAAAATGGATAAAGAAGTTGTGGTACTTACGTACAATGCAATATCACTCAGCAATGAAATCTATGTGATCAGGCCCGTAGCAGCATAATGAGTGGATTCCGGTATGATGATTCGAACTGAAATAAGTCACACAGAAAAGAAACATCATAAGGTATCACTAATACACAGAATGTGAACTTGGCTACACATGAACTGAATTACAAAACAGAACAAGGTCTCAAGTTTAGAAAACCAAATTATGCTTTCTTAAGGGGGAAGGTGAGTTGGGGTGCTGCATAAAACCAGAGTTTGAAATTAGCACAGATAAAGTTCCTTAAGCCAAATATGGAATAGACAAGAGCTACTCCTTGCTCAACGAAATGGACTCAACACCCCATATTAAACGCCTAAGAATATACCTGACTAGTAAGAATCTTAAAACGTATGGATGGCTATGTCTGAAAAAGAATCAAGCGTGTGTACAGGGGCATAAACACAGCTGGGACAGGATTGGAGAGGTTCAGTGAGCAAATGAAGACCCTTTGAAGTCATATTGCATGGTACCCATTCCACGGGTCTCAACTCTCCAGGTTTAAGGTATTCTTCCTTCAGCTAAAACATGCATGTGGAACCCAGAGTATGATCAACCGTGTGATCGGGAGACGTGTTCAAATATGTCTCAGTTTTCGTCCCCTGGTACTCGGTGCAACATTCCAGACGCTTTACTAACACTCTCCTGACTTGGAGAGTCAGTCCCTTTAACCTCCTGTTTGGCCCAGTTTACAATTTCTGCGGAAGATGAACAGGAATAGCGAGAACAAATGAGAGACTAGCTGGAGGTGTCTGGACGGGCAAATTTAACTCTCATTTCCCACCAGGAAGAGGAATTAACCAAAGGCTCAGCGTGCCGTGCCGGAACCAGATTAGGGCCTGAAGCCATGCTGCGGTGTTGCGGCCAGGTCACAAGAAAGCGAGTTGAAGAAAGGAGCTCAGGGGCACTGTAATTCACAAACCTGCAGAGTTATAAATGACAGCTATCGTCCAAAAATAGACTGAAGTAAGGCTGCCAAAAGGACTTGAAAGCGGGGCAGAATTGCAGGAAACCGATTTCAGGAGGTAGACTGGAATTGCATTGAAAGCATAGGAAAAGAGGCAGAACGTCCACAATGATGCACTTGGCCAAAAAGGGCGTATGCGTTTTTTCCTGAATATATTCAGGAAAAAACGCATACGCCCTTTTTGGCCAACCAAGCAAGCTTGCAAAGAAATCTGCACTACAATGAAGTCTCACTTCACCCCGGTCAAAAGGGCCATCTGAAAAATGTGTAAAATCCAGAAAGGCAGGACAGGCCATGGAGAACTGGGAGCCTTGTTATGCTGATGGGCGGGATGTAAATTGCCAACAGACACTCGGGAGAAGTGTATGGTGTTTCCTGAAACATCTAAAAAACAAAGCAACAGAGCCTAGGGCACTTCCACTTATGGTCCTATAGCTTAGGGAAATTAAAATCAAAAAGACACAGCCACCCCAAAGTTTGGGACGCCTCCGTTTACAAGAACCTCATTTACCGTACAAGTTCAATATCACAGAAAATGAAAAATGGATAAAGAACATGTGGTACTTACGTACAATGCAGTATCACTCAGCAATGAAATCTATGTCATCAGGCCCGTAGCAGCATAATGAGTGGATTCAGGTACGATGATTCTAACTGAAATAAGTCACACAGAAAAAGAAAAATCATAAGATATCACTAATACACGGAATGTAAACTTGGCTACACAGGAACTGAATTCCAAAACAGAACAGGGTCTCAAATTTAGAAAACCAACTTATGCTTGCTTAAGGGGAAAGTTGAGTTGGGGTGCTGCATAAAACCAGAGATTGAAATGAGCACAGATAAAGTTCCTTAAGCCAAATATGGAATAGACAAGAGCTACTCCTTGCTCAACGAAATGGACTCAACACCCCATATTAAACGCCTAAGAATGTACCTGACTAGTAAGTATCTTAAAACCTATGGATTGCTATGTCTCCAAAAGAGAATCAAGCATGTGTACAGGGGCATAAACGCAGCAGTGATAGGATTGGAGAGGTTCGGTGAGCAAATGAAGACCGTTTGAAGTCATATTGCATGGTATCCATTCCACAGGTCTCAACTCTCCAGGTTTAAGGTATTCTTCCTTCAACTAAAACATGCATGTGGAACCCAGAGTATGATCAACCGTGTGAACGGGAGACGTGTTCAAATATGTCTCAGTTTTTGTCCCCTGGTACTCGGGTGCAACATTCCAGACGCTTTACTAACACTCTCCCCACTTGGAGAGTCAGCGCCTTTAACCTCCTGTTTGGCCCAGTTTGCAATTTCTGCGGAAGATGAACAGGAATAGAGAGAACCAATGAGAGACTAGCTGGAGGTGTCTGGACGGGCAAATTTAACTCTCATTTCCCACCAGGAAGAGGAATTAACCAAAGGCTAAGCGTGCCGTGCCAGAACCAGATTAGGGCCTCAAGCCATCCTGCGGTGTTGCGGCCAGCTCACAAGAAAGCGAGTTGAAGAAAGGAGCTCAGGGGCACTGTAATTCACAAACCTGCAGAGTTATAAATGACAGCTATCGTCCAAAAATAGACTGAAGTAAGGCTGCCAAGAGGACTTGAAAGCGGGTCAGAATTGCAGGAAACCGATTTCAGGAGGTAGACTGGAATTGCATTGAAAGCATAGGAAAAGAGGCAGAACGTCCACAATGATGCACTTGGCCAAAAAGGGCGTATGCGTTTTTTCCTGAATATATTCAGGAAAAAACGCATACGCCCTTTTTGGCCAACCAAGCAAGCTTGCAAAGGAAATCTGCACTACAATGAAGTCTCACTTCCCCCCGGTCAAAAGGGCCATCTGAAAAAAGTGTAAAATCCAGAAAGGCAGGACAGGCCATGGAGAACTGGGAGCCTTGTTATGCTGATGGGCGGGATGTAAATTGCCAACAGACACTCGGGAGAAGTGTATGGTGTTTCCTGAAACATCTAAAAAGCAAAGCAACAGAACCTAGGGCACTTCCACTTATGGTCCTATAGCTTAGGGAAATTAAAATCAAAAAGACACAGCCACCCCAAAGTTTGGGACGCCTCTGTTTACAAGAACCTCATTTACCGTACAAGTTCAATATCACCGAAAGTGAAAAATTGATAAAGAACTTGTGGTACTTACGTACAATGCAGTATAGCTCAGCAATGAAATCTATGTCATCAGGCCCGTATCAGCATAATGAGTGGATTCAGGTACGATGATTCTAACTGAAATAAGTCACACAGAAAAAGAAACATCATAAGATATCACTAATACACGGAATGTAAACTTGGCTACACAGGAACTGAATTCCAAAACAGAACAGGGTCTCAAATTTAGAAAACCAACTTATGCTTGCTTAAGGGGAAAGGTGAGTTGGGGTGCTGCATAAAACCAGACATTGAAATGAGCACAGATAAAGTTCCTTAAGCCAAATATGGAATAGACAAGAGCTACTCCTTGCTCAACGAAATGGACTCAACACCCCATATTAAACGCCTAAGAATGTACCTGACTAGTAAGTATCTTAAAACCTATGGATTGCTATGTCTCCAAAAGAGAATCAAGCGTGTGTACAGGGGCATAAACGCAGCAGTGATATGATTGGAGAGGTTCGGTGAGCCAATGAAGACCGTGTGAAGTCATATTGCATGGTACCCATTCCAAGGGTCTCAACTCTCCAGGTTTAAGGTATTCTTCCTTCAGCTAAAACATGCATGTGGAACCCAGAGTATGATCAACCGTGTGAACGGGAGACGTGTTCAAATATGTCTCAGTTTTCCTCCCCTGGTTCTCGGGTGCAACATTCCAGACGCTTTGCTAACACTCTCCCCACTTGGAGAGTCAGCGCCTTTAACCTCCTGTTTGGCCCAGTTTGCAATTTCTGCGGAAGATGAACAGGAATAGGGAGAACCAATGAGAGACTAGCTGGAGGTGTCTGAACGGGCAAATTTAACTCTCATTTCCCACCAGGAAGAGGAAATAACCAAAGGCTCAGCGTGCCGTGCCGGAACCAGATTAGGGCCTGAAGCCGTCCTGCGGTGTTGCGGCCAGCTCACAAGAAAGCGAGTTGAAGAAAGGAGCTCAGGGACACTGTAATTCACAAACGTGCAGACTTATAAATGACAGCTATCGTCCAAAAATACACTGAAGTAAGGCTGCCAAGAGGACTTGAAAGCAGGGCAGAATTGCAGGAAACCGATTTCAGGAGGTAGACTGGAATCGCATTGAAAGCATAGGAAAAGAGGCAGAACGTCCACAATGATGCACTTGGCCAAAAAGGGCGTATGCGTTTTTTCCTGAATATATTCAGGAAAAAACGCATACGCCCTTTTTGGCCAACCGAGCAAGCTTGCAAAGGAAATCTGCACTACAATGAAGTCTCACTTCCCCCCGGTCAAAAGGGCCATCTGAAAAAAGTGTAAAATCCAGAAAGGCAGGACAGGCCATGGAGAACTGGGAGCCTTGTTATGCTGATGGGCGGGATGTAAATTGCCAACAGACACTCGGGAGAAGTGTATGGTGTTTCCTGAAACATCTAAAAAGCAAAGCAACAGAACCTACGGCACTTCCACTTACGGTCCTATAGCTTAGGGAAATTAAAATCAAAAAGACACAGCCACCCCAAAGTTTGGAACGGCTCTGTTTACAAGAACCTCGTTTACAGTACAAGTTCAACATCGCAGAAAGTGAAAAATGGATAAAGAAGTTGTGGTATTTACTTACAAAGCAATATCACTCAGCAATGAAATCTGTGTCATCAGGCCCTTAGCAGCACAATGAGTGGATTCAGGTATGATGATTCTAACTGAAATAAGTCACACAGAAAAAGAAACATCATAAGATATCAGTAATACACGGAACGTAAACTTGGCTACACAGGAACTGAATTACAGAACAGAACAGGGTCTCAAATGTAGAAAACCAACTTATGCTTGCTTAAGGGTAAAGGTGAGTTGGGGTGCTGCATAAAACCAGAGATTGAAATGAGCACAGATAAAGTTCCTTAAGTCAAATATGGAATAGACAAGAGCTACTCCTTGCTCAACGAAATGGACTCAACACCGCATATTAAACGCCTAAGAATGTACCTGACTAGTAAGTATCTTAAAACCTATGGATTGCTAAGTCCTCGAAAGAGAATCAAGCATGTGTACAGGGGCATAAACGCAGCAGTGATAGGATTGGAGAGGTTCGGTGAGCAAATGAAGACCCTTTGAAGTCATATTGCATGGTACCCATTACACGGGTCTTAACTCTCCAGGTTTAAGGTATTCTTCCTTCAGCTAAAACATGCATGTGGAACCCAAGTATGATCAACCATGTGAACGGGAGACGTGTTCAAATATTTCTCAGTTTTCCTCCCCTGGTACTCGGGTGCAACATTCCAGACGCTTTACTAACACTCTCCCAACTTGGAGAGTCAGCGCCTTTAACCTCCTGTTTGGCCCAGTTTGCAATTTCTGCGGAAGATGAACAGGAATAGCGAGAACCAATGAGAGACTAGCTGGAGGTGTCTGGACAGGCAAATTTAACTCTCATTTCCAACCAAGAAGAGGAAATAACCAAAGGCTCAGCGTGCCATGCCGGAACCAGATTAGGGCCTGAAGCCATGCTGCGGTGTTGCGGCCAGGTCACAAGAAAGCGAGTTGAAGAAAGGAGCTCAGGAGCACTGTAATTCACAAACCTGCAGAGTTATAAATGACAGCTATCGTCCAAAAATAGACTGAAGTAAGGCTGCCAAGAGGACTTGAAAGCGGGGCAGAATTGCAGGAAACCGATTTCAGAAGGTAGACTGGAATTGCATTGAAAGCATAGGAAAAGAGGCAGAACGTCCACAATGATGCACTTGGCCAAAAAGGGCGTATGCGTTTTTTCCTGAATATATTCAGGAAAAAACGCATACGCCCTTTTTGGCCAACCAAGCAAGCTTGCAAAGGAAATCTGCACTACAATGAAGTCTCACTTCCCCCCGGTCAAAAGGGCCATCTGAAAAAAGTGTAAAATCCAGAAAGGCAGGACAGGCCATGGAGAACTGGGAGCCTTGTTATGCTGATGGGCGGGATGTAAATTGCCAACAGACACTCTGGTGAAGTGTATGGTGTTTCCTGAAACATCTAAAAAACAAAGCAACAGAGCCTAGGGCACTTCCACTTATGGTCCTATAGCTTAGGGAAATTAAAATCAAAAAGACACAGCCACCCCAAAGTTTGGGACGCCTCTGTTTACAAGAACCTCATTTACCGTACAAGTTCAATATCACAGAAAGTGAAAAATGGATAAAGAACTTGTGGTACTTACGTACAATGCAGTATAACTCAGCAATGAAATCTATGTCATCAGGCCCGTAGCAGCATAATGAGTGGATTCAGGTACGATGATTCTAACTGAAATAAGTCACACAGAAAAAGAAACATCATAAGATATCACTAATACACGGAATGTAAACTTGGCTACACAGGAACGGAATTCCAAAACAGAACAGGGTCTCAAATTTAGAAAACCAACTTATGCTTGCTTAAGGGGAAAGGTGAGTTGGGGTGCTGCATAAAACCAGACATTGAAATGAGCACAGATAAAGTTCCTTAAGCCAAATATGGAATAGACAAGAGCTACTCCTTGCTCAACGAAATGGACTCAACACCCCATATTAAATGCCTAAGAATGTACCTGACTAGTAAGTATCTTAAAACCTATGGATTGCTATGTCTCCAAAAGAGAATCAAGCGTGTGTACAGGGACATAAACGCAGCAGTGATATGATTGGAGAGGTTCGGTGAGCAAATGAAGACCGTGTGAAGTCATATTGCATGGTACCCAGTCCAAGGGTCTCAACTCTCCAGGTTTAAGGTATTCTTCCTTCAGCTAAAACATGCATGTGGAACCCAGAGTATGATCAACCGTGTGAACGGGAGACGTGTTCAAATATGTCTCAGTTTTCCTCCCCTGGTACTCGGGTGCAACATTCCAGATGCTTTGCTAACACTCTCCCCACTTGGAGAGTCAGCGCCTTTAACCTCCTGTTTGGCCCAGTTTGCAATTTCTGCGGAAGATGAACAGGAATAGGGAGAACCAATGAGAGACTAGCTGGAGGTGTCTGAACGGGCAAATTTAACTCTCATTTCCCACCAGGAAGAGGAAATAACCAAAGGCTCAGCGTGCCGTGCCGGAACCAGATTAGGGCCTGAAGCCGTCCTGCGGTGTTGCGGCCAGCTCACAAGAAAGCGAGTTGAAGAAAGGAGCTCAGGGACACTGTAATTCACAAACGTGCAGACTTATAAATGACAGCTATCGTCCAAAAATACACTGAAGTAAGGCTGCCAAGAGGACTTGAAAGCAGGGCAGAATTGCAGGAAACCAATTTCAGGAGGTAGACTGGAATTGCATTGAAAGCATAGGAAAAGAGGCAGAACGTCCACAATGATGCACTTGGCCAAAAAGGGCGTATGCGTTTTTTCCTGAATATATTCAGGAAAAAACGCATACGCCCTTTTTGGCCAACCGAGCAAGCTTGCAAAGGAAATCTGCACTACAATGAAGTCTCACTTCCCCCCGGTCAAAAGGGCCATCTGAAAAAAGTGTAAAATCCAGAAAGGCAGGACAGGCCATGGAGAACTGGGAGCCTTGTTATGCTGATGGGCGGGATGTAAATTGCCAACAGACACTCGGGAGAAGTGTATGGTGTTTCCTGAAACATCTAAAAACCAAAGCAACAGAACCTAGGGCACTTCCACTTACGGTCCTATAGCTTAGGGAAATTAAAATCAAAAAGACACAGCCACCCCAAAGTTTGGAACGGCTCTGTTTACAAGAACCTCGTTTACAGTACAAGTTCAACATCGCAGAAAGTGAAAAATGGATAAAGAAGTTGTGGTATTCACTTACAAAGCAATATCACTCAGCAATGAAATCTATATCATCAGGCCCTTAGCAGCACAATGAGTGGATTCAGGTATGATGATTCTAACTGAAATAAGTCACACAGAAAAAGAAACATCATAAGATATCAGTAATACACGGAATGGAAACTTGGCTACACAGGAACTGAATTACAGAACAGAACAGGGTCTCAAATTTAGAAAACCAACTTATGCTTGCTTAAGGGGAAAGGTGAGTTGGGGTGCTGCATAAAACCAGAGATTGAAATGAGCACAGATAAAGTTCCTTAAGTCAAATATGGAATAGACAAGAGCTACTCCTTGCTCAACGAAATGGACTCAACACCGCATATTAATCGCCTAAGAATGTACCTGACTAGTAAGTATCTTAAAACCTATGGATTGCTAAGTCTCCGAAAGAGAATCAAGCATGTGTACAGGGGCATAAACGCAGCAGTGATAGGATTGGAGAGGTTCGGTGAGCAAATGAAGACCCTTTGAAGTCATATTGCATGGTACCCATTACACGGGTCTTAACTCTCCAGGTTTAAGGTATTCTTCCTTCAGCTAAAACATGCATGTGGAACCCAAGTATGATCAACCATGTGAACGGGAGACGTGTTCAAATATTTCTCAGTTTTCCTCCCCTGGTACTCGGGTGCAACATTCCAGACGCTTTACTAACACTCTCCCAACTTGGAGAGTCAGTCCCTTTAACCTCCTGTTTGGCCCAGTTTGCAATTTCTGCGGAAGATGAACAGGAATAGCGAGAACCAATGAGAGACTAGCTGGAGGTGTCTGGACAGGCAAATTTAACTCTCATTTCCCACCAGGAAGAGGAAATAACCAAAGGCTCAGTGTGCCATGCCGGAACCAGATTAGGGCCTGAAGCCATGCTGCGGTGTTGTGGCCAGGTCACAAGAAAGCGAGTTGAAGAAATGAGCTCAGGAGCACTGTAATTCACAAACCTGCAGAGTTATAAATGACAGCTATCGTCCAAAAATAGACTGAAGTAAGGCTGCCAAGAGGACTTGAAAGCGGGGCAGAATTGCAGGAAACCGATTTCAGAAGGTAGACTGGAATTGCATTGAAAGCATAGGAAAAGAGGCAGAACGTCCACAATGATGCACTTGGCCAAAAAGGGCGTATGCGTTTTTTCCTGAATATATTCAGGAAAAAACGCATACGCCCATTTTGGCCAACCAAGCAAGCTTGCAAAGGAAATCTGCACTACAATGAAGTCTCACTTCCCCCCGGTCAAAAGGGCCATCTGAAAAAAGTGTAAAATCCAGAAAGGCAGGACAGGCCATGGAGAACTGGGAGCCTTGTTATGCTGATGGGTGGGATGTAAATTGCCTACAGACACTCCGGAGAAGTGTATGGTGTTTCCTGAAACATCTAAAAAACAAAGCAACAGAGCCTAGGGCACTTCCACTTATGGTCCTATAGCTTAGGGAAATTAAAATCAAAAAGACACAGCCACCCCAAAGTTTGGGATGCCTCTGTTTACAAGAACCTCATTTACCGTACAAGTTCAATATCACAGAAAGTGAAAAATGGATAAAGAACTTGTGGTACTTACGTACAATGCAGTATAACTCAGCAATGAAATCTATGTCATCAGGCCCGTAGCAGCATAATGAGTGGATTCAGGTACGATGATTCTAACTGAAATAAGTCACACAGAAAAAGAAACATCATAAGATATCACTAATACACGGAATGTAAACTTGGCTACACAGGAACTGAATTCCAAAACAGAACAGGGTCTCAAATTTAGAAAACCAACTTATGCTTGCTTAAGGGGAAAGGTGAGTTGGGGTGCTGCATAAAACCAGACATTGAAATGAGCACAGATAAAGTTCCTTAAGCCAAATATGGAATAGACAAGAGCTACTCCTTGCTCAACGAAATGGACTCAACACCCCATATTAAACGCCTAAGAATGTACCTGACTAGTAAGTATCTTAAAACCTATGGATTGCTATGTCTCCAAAAGAGAATCAAGCGTGTGTACAGGGGCATAAACGCAGCAGTGATATGATTGGAGAGGTTCGGTGAGCAAATGAAGACCGTGTGAAGTCATATTGCATGGTACCCATTCCAAGGGTCTCAACTCTCCAGGTTTAAGGTATTCTTCCTTCAGCTAAAACATGCATGTGGAACCCAGAGTATGATCAACCGTGTGAACGGGAGACGTGTTCAAATATGTCTCAGTTTTCCTCCCCTGGTACTCGGGTGCAATATTCCAGATGCTTTGCTAACACTCTCCCCACTTGGAGAGTCAGCGCCTTTAACCTCCTGTTTGGCCCAGTTTGCAATTTCTGCGGAAGATGAACAGGAATAGGGAGAACCAATGAGAGACTAGCTGGAGGTGTCTGAACGGGCAAATTTAACTCTCATTTCCCACCAGGAAGAGGAAATAACCAAAGGCTCAGCGTGCCGTGCCGGAACCAGATTAGGGCCTGAAGCCGTCCTGCGGTGTTGCGGCCAGCTCACAAGAAAGCGAGTTGAAGAAAGGAGCTCAGGGACACTGTAATTCACAAACCTGCAGACTTATAAATGACAGCTATCGTCCAAAAATACACTGAAGTAAGGCTGCCAAGAGGACTTGAAAGCAGGGCAGAATTGCAGGCAACCGATTTCAGGAGGTAGACTGGAATTACATTGAAAGCATAGGAAAAGAGGCAGAACGTCCACAATGATGCACTTGGCCAAAAAGGGCGTATGCGTTTTTTCCTGAATATATTCAGGAAAAAACGCATACGCCCTTTTTGGCCAACCGAGCAAGCTTGCAAAGGAAATCTGCACTACAATGAAGTCTCACTTTCCCCCGGTCAAAAGGGCCATCTGAAAAAAGTGTAAAATCCAGAAAGGCAGGACAGGCCATGGAGAACTGGGAGCCTTGTTATGCTGATGGGCGGGATGTAAATTGCCAACAGACACTCGGGAGAAGTGTATGGTGTTTCCTGAAACATCTAAAAAACAAAGCAACAGAGCCTAGGGCACTTCCACTTATGGTCCTATAGCTTAGGGAAATTAAAATAAAAAAGACACAGCCACCCCAAAGTTTGGGACGGCTCTGTTTACAAGAACCTCGTTTACCATACAAGTTCAACATCGCAGAAAGTGAAAAATGGATAAAGAAGTTGTGGTGTTTACTTACAAAGCAATATCACTCAGCAATGAAATCTGTGTCATCAGGCCCTTAGCAGCACAATGAGTGGATTCAGGTATGATGATTCTAACTGAAATAAGTCACACAGAAAAAGAAACATCATAAGATATCAGTAATACACGGAACGTAAACTTGGCTACACAGGAACTGAATTACAGAACAGAACAGGGTCTCAAATGTAGAAAACCAACTTATGCTTGCTTAAGGGTAAAGGTGAGTTGGGGTGCTGCATAAAACCAGAGATTGAAATGAGCACAGATAAAGTTCCTTAAGTCAAATATGGAATAGACAAGAGCTACTCCTTGCTCAACGAAATGGACTCAACACCGCATATTAAACGCCTAAGAATGTACCTGACTAGTAAGTATCTTAAAACCTATGGATTGCTAAGTCTCCGAAAGAGAATCAAGCATGTGTACAGGGGCATAAACGCAGCAGTGATAGGATTGGAGAGGTTCGGTGAGCAAATGAAGACCCTTTGAAGTCATATTGCATGGTACCCATTACACGGGTCTTAACTCTCCAGGTTTAAGGTATTCTTCCTTCAGCTAAAACATGCATGTGGAACCCAAGTATGATCAACCATGTGAACGGGAGACGTGTTCAAATATTTCTCAGTTTTCCTCCCCTGGTACTCGGGTGCAACATTCCAGACGCTTTACTAACACTCTCCCAACTTGGAGAGTCAGTCCCTTTAACCTCCTGTTTGGCCCAGTTTGCAATTTCTGCGGAAGATGAACAGGAATAGCGAGAACCAATGAGAGACTAGCTGGAGGTGTCTGGACAGGCAAATTTAACTCTCATTTCCCACCAGGAAGAGGAAATAACCAAAGGCTCAGCGTGCCATGCCGGAACCAGATTAGGGCCTGAAGCCATCCTGCGGTGTTGCGGCCAGGTCACAAGAAAGCGAGTTGAAGAAATGAGCTCAGGAGCACTGTAATTCACAAACCTGCAGAGTTATAAATGACAGCTATCGTCCAAAAATAGACTGAAGTAAGGCTGCCAAGAGGACTTGAAAGCGGGGCAGAATTGCAGGAAACCGATTTCAGAAGGTAGACTGGAATTGCATTGAAAGCATAGGAAAAGAGGCAGAACGTCCACAATGATGCACTTGGCCAAAAATGGCGTATGCGTTTTTTCCTGAATATATTCAGGAAAAAACGCATACGCCCTTTTTGGCCAACCAAGCAAGCTTGCAAAGGAAATCTGCACTACAATGAAGTCTCACTTCCCCCCGGTCAAAAGGGCCATCTGAAAAAAGTGTAAAATCCAGAAAGGCAGGACAGGCCATGGAGAACTGGGAGCCTTGTTATGCTGATGGGCGGGATGTAAATTGCCTACAGACACTCCGGAGAAGTGTATGGTGTTTCCTGAAACATCTAAAAAACAAAGCAACAGAGCCTAGGGCACTTCCACTTATGGTCCTATAGCTTAGGGAAATTAAAATCAAAAAGACACAGCCACCCCAAAGTTTGGGACGCCTCTGTTTACAAGAACCTCATTTACCGTACAAGTTCAATATCACAGAAAGTGAAAAATGGATAAAGAACTTGTGGTACTTACGTACAATGCAGTATAACTCAGCAATGAAATCTATGTCATCAGGCCCGTAGCAGCATAATGAGTGGATTCAGGTACGATGATTCTAACTGAAATAAGTCACACAGAAAAAGAAACATCATAAGATATCACTAATACACGGAATGTAAACTTGGCTACACAGGAACTGAATTCCAAAACAGAACAGGGTCTCAAATTTAGAAAACCAACTTATGCTTGCTTAAGGGGAAAGGTGAGTTGGGGTGCTGCATAAAACCAGACATTGAAATGAGCACAGATAAAGTTCCTTAAGCCAAATATGGAATAGACAAGAGCTACTCCTTGCTCAACGAAATGGACTCAACACCCCATATTAAACGCCTAAGAATGTACCTGACTAGTAAGTATCTTAAAACCTATGGATTGCTATGTCTCCAAAAGAGAATCAAGCGTGTGTACAGGGGCATAAACGCAGCAGTGATATGATTGGAGAGGTTCGGTGAGCAAATGAAGACCGTGTGAAGTCATATTGCATGGTACCCAGTCCAAGGGTCTCAACTCTCCAGGTTTAAGGTATTCTTCCTTCAGCTAAAACATGCATGTGGAACCCAGAGTATGATCAACCGTGTGAACGGGAGACGTGTTCAAATATGTCTCAGTTTTCCTCCCCTGGTACTCGGGTGCAACATTCCAGATGCTTTGCTAACACTCTCCCCACTTGGAGAGTCAGCGCCTTTAACCTCCTGTTTGGCCCAGTTTACAATTTCTGCGGAAGATGAACAGGAATAGGGAGAACCAATGAGAGACTAGCTGGAGGTGTCTGAACGGGCAAATTTAACTCTCATTTCCCACCAGGAAGAGGAAATAACCAAAGGCTCAGCGTGCCGTGCCGGAACCAGATTAGGGCCTGAAGCCGTCCTGCGGTGTTGCGGCCAGCTCACAAGAAAGCGAGTTGAAGAAAGGAGCTCAGGGACACTGTAATTCACAAACCTGCAGACTTATAAATGACAGCTATCGTCCAAAAATACACTGAAGTAAGGCTGCCAAGAGGACTTGAAAGCAGGGCAGAATTGCAGGAAACCGATTTCAGGAGGTAGACTGGAATTACATTGAAAGCATAGGAAAAGAGGCAGAACGTCCACAATGATGCACTTGGCCAAAAAGGGCGTATGCGTTTTTTCCTGAATATATTCAGGAAAAAACGCATACGCCCTTTTTGGCCAACCGAGCAAGCTTGCAAAGGAAATCTGCACTACAATGAAGTCTCACTTTCCCCCGGTCAAAAGGGCCATCTGAAAAAAGTGTAAAATCCAGAAAGGCAGGACAGGCCATGGAGAACTGGGAGCCTTGTTATGCTGATGGGCGGGATGTAAATTGCCAACAGACACTCGGGAGAAGTGTATGGTGTTTCCTGAAACATCTAAAAAACAAAGCAACAGAGCCTAGGGCACTTCCACTTATGGTCCTATAGCTTAGGGAAATTAAAATCAAAAAGACACAGCCACCCCAAAGTTTGGGACGGCTCTGTTTACAAGAACCTCGTTTACCATACAAGTTCAACATCGCAGAAAGTGAAAAATGGATAAAGAAGTTGTGGTGTTTACTTACAAAGCAATATCACTCAGCAATGAAATCTGTGTCATCAGGCCCTTAGCAGCACAGTGAGTGGATTCAGGTATGATGATTCTAACTGAAATAAGTCACACAGAAAAAGAAACATCATAAGATATCAGTAATACACGGAACGTAAACTTGGCTACACAGGAACTGAATTACAGAACAGAACAGGGTCTCAAATGTAGAAAACCAACTTATGCTTGCTTAAGGGTAAAGGTGAGTTGGGGTGCTGCATAAAACCAGAGATTGAAATGAGCACAGATAAAGTTCCTTAAGTCAAATATGGAATAGACAAGAGCTACTCCTTGCTCAACGAAATGGACTCAACACCGCATATTAAACGCCTAAGAATGTACCTGACTAGTAAGTATCTTAAAACCTATGGATTGCTAAGTCTCCGAAAGAGAATCAAGCATGTGTACAGGGGCATAAACGCAGCAGTGATAGGATTGGAGAGGTTCGGTGAGCAAATGAAGACCCTTTGAAGTCATATTGCATGGTACCCATTACACGGGTCTTAACTCTCCAGGTTTAAGGTATTCTTCCTTCAGCTAAAACATGCATGT
Organism: Stenella coeruleoalba; assembly: GCF_951394435.1. Lineage (NCBI taxonomy): Eukaryota > Metazoa > Chordata > Mammalia > Artiodactyla > Delphinidae > Stenella > Stenella coeruleoalba. The sequence continues at coordinate 3,127,615 of NW_027646159.1, read as the reverse complement.
GGAACCCAAGTATGATCAACCATGTGAACGGGAGACGTGTTCAAATATTTCTCAGTTTTCCTCCCCTGGTACTCGGGTGCAACATTCCAGACGCTTTACTAACACTCTCCCAACTTGGAGAGTCAGCACCTTTAACCTCCTGTTTGGCCCAGTTTGCAATTTCTGCGGAAGATGAACAGGAATAGCGAGAACCAATGAGAGACTAGCTGGAGGTGTCTGGACAGGCAAATTTAACTCTCATTTCCAACCAGGAAGAGGAAATAACCAAAGGCTCAGCGTGCCATGCCGGAACCAGATTAGGGCCTGAAGCCATGCTGCGGTGTTGCGGCCAGGTCACAAGAAAGCGAGTTGAAGAAAGGAGCTCAGGAGCACTGTAATTCACAAACCTGCAGAGTTATAAATGACAGCTATCGTCCAAAAATAGAGTGAAGTAAGGCTGCCAAGAGGACTTGAAAGCGGGGCAGAATTGCAGGAAACCAATTTCAGGAGGTAGACTGGAATTGCATTGAAAGCATAGGAAAAGAGGCAGAACGTCCACAATGATGCACTTGGCCAAAAAGGGCGTATGCGTTTTTTCCTGAATATATTCAGGAAAAAACGCATACGCCCTTTTTGGCCAACCGAGCAAGCTTGCAAAGGAAATCTGCACTACAATGAAGTCTCACTTCCCCCCGGTCAAAAGGGCCATCTGAAAAAAGTGTAAAATCCAGAAAGGCAGGACAGGCCATGGAGAACTGGGAGCCTTGTTATGCTGATGGGCGGGATGTAAATTGCCAACAGACACTCGGGAGAAGTGTATGGTGTTTCCTGAAACATCTAAAAACCAAAGCAACAGAACCTAGGGCACTTCCACTTACGGTCCTATAGCTTAGGGAAATTAAAATCAAAAAGACACAGCCACCCCAAAGTTTGGAACGGCTCTGTTTACAAGAACCTCGTTTACAGTACAAGTTCAACATCGCAGAAAGTGAAAAATGGATAAAGAAGTTGTGGTATTCACTTACAAAGCAATATCACTCAGCAATGAAATCTATATCATCAGGCCCTTAGCAGCACAATGAGTGGATTCAGGTATGATGATTCTAACTGAAATAAGTCACACAGAAAAAGAAACATCATAAGATATCAGTAATACACGGAATGTAAACTTGGCTACACAGGAACTGAATTACAGAACAGAACAGGGTCTCAAATTTAGAAAACCAACTTATGCTTGCTTAAGGGGAAAGGTGAGTTGGGGTGCTGCATAAAACCAGAGATTGAAATGAGCACAGATAAAGTTCCTTAAGTCAAATATGGAATAGACAAGAGCTACTCCTTGCTCAACGAAATGGACTCAACACCGCATATTAATCGCCTAAGAATGTACCTGACTAGTAAGTATCTTAAAACCTATGGATTGCTAAGTCTCCGAAAGAGAATCAAGCATGTGTACAGGGGCATAAACGCAGCAGTGATAGGATTGGAGAGGTTCGGTGAGCAAATGAAGACCCTTTGAAGTCATATTGCATGGTACCCATTACACGGGTCTTAACTCTCCAGGTTTAAGGTATTCTTCCTTCAGCTAAAACATGCATGTGGAACCCAAGTATGATCAACCATGTGAACGGGAGACGTGTTCAAATATTTCTCAGTTTTCCTCCCCTGGTACTCGGGTGCAACATTCCAGACGCTTTACTAACACTCTCCCAACTTGGAGAGTCAGTCCCTTTAACCTCCTGTTTGGCCCAGTTTGCAATTTCTGCGGAAGATGAACAGGAATAGCGAGAACCAATGAGAGACTAGCTGGAGGTGTCTGGACAGGCAAATTTAACTCTCATTTCCCACCAGGAAGAGGAAATAACCAAAGGCTCAGCGTGCCATGCCGGAACCAGATTAGGGCCTGAAGCCATCCTGCGGTGTTGCGGCCAGGTCACAAGAAAGCGAGTTGAAGAAATGAGCTCAGGAGCACTGTAATTCACAAACCTGCAGAGTTATAAATGACAGCTATCGTCCAAAAATAGACTGAAGTAAGGCTGCCAAGAGGACTTGAAAGCGGGGCAGAATTGCAGGAAACCGATTTCAGAAGGTAGACTGGAATTGCATTGAAAGCATAGGAAAAGAGGCAGAACGTCCACAATGATGCACTTGGCCAAAAAGGGCGTATGCGTTTTTTCCTGAATATATTCAGGAAAAAACGCATACGCCCTTTTTGGCCAACCAAGCAAGCTTGCAAAGGAAATCTGCACTACAATGAAGTCTCACTTCCCCCCGGTCAAAAGGGCCATCTGAAAAAAGTGTAAAATCCAGAAAGGCAGGACAGGCCATGGAGAACTGGGAGCCTTGTTATGCTGATGGGCGGGATGTAAATTGCCTACAGACACTCCGGAGAAGTGTATGGTGTTTCCTGAAACATCTAAAAAACAAAGCAACAGAGCCTAGGGCACTTCCACTTATGGTCCTATAGCTTAGGGAAATTAAAATCAAAAAGACACAGCCACCCCAAAGTTTGGGACGCCTCTGTTTACAAGAACCTCATTTACCGTACAAGTTCAATATCACAGAAAGTGAAAAATGGATAAAGAACTTGTGGTACTTACGTACAATGCAGTATAACTCAGCAATGAAATCTATGTCATCAGGCCCGTAGCAGCATAATGAGTGGATTCAGGTACGATGATTCTAACTGAAATAAGTCACACAGAAAAAGAAACATCATAAGATATCACTAATACACGGAATGTAAACTTGGCTACACAGGAACTGAATTCCAAAACAGAACAGGGTCTCAAATTTAGAAAACCAACTTATGCTTGCTTAAGGGGAAAGGTGAGTTGGGGTGCTGCATAAAACCAGACATTGAAATGAGCACAGATAAAGTTCCTTAAGCCAAATACGGAATAGACAAGAGCTACTCCTTGCTCAACGAAATGGACTCAACACCCCATATTAAACGCCTAAGAATGTACCTGACTAGTAAGTATCTTAAAACCTATGGATTGCTATGTCTCCAAAAGAGAATCAAGCGTGTGTACAGGGGCATAAACGCAGCAGTGATATGATTGGAGAGGTTCGGTGAGCAAATGAAGACCGTGTGAAGTCATATTGCATGGTACCCAGTCCAAGGGTCTCAACTCTCCAGGTTTAAGGTATTCTTCCTTCAGCTAAAACATGCATGTGGAACCCAGAGTATGATCAACCGTGTGAACGGGAGACGTGTTCAAATATGTCTCAGTTTTCCTCCCCTGGTACTCGGGTGCAACATTCCAGATGCTTTGCTAACACTCTCCCCACTTGGAGAGTCAGCGCCTTTAACCTCCTGTTTGGCCCAGTTTACAATTTCTGCGGAAGATGAACAGGAATAGGGAGAACCAATGAGAGACTAGCTGGAGGTGTCTGAACGGGCAAATTTAACTCTCATTTCCCACCAGGAAGAGGAAATAACCAAAGGCTCAGCGTGCCGTGCCGGAACCAGATTAGGGCCTGAAGCCGTCCTGCGGTGTTGCGGCCAGCTCACAAGAAAGCGAGTTGAAGAAAGGAGCTCAGGGACACTGTAATTCACAAACCTGCAGACTTATAAATGACAGCTATCGTCCAAAAATACACTGAAGTAAGGCTGCCAAGAGGACTTGAAAGCAGGGCAGAATTGCAGGAAACCGATTTCAGGAGGTAGACTGGAATTACATTGAAAGCATAGGAAAAGAGGCAGAACGTCCACAATGATGCACTTGGCCAAAAAGGGCGTATGCGTTTTTTCCTGAATATATTCAGGAAAAAACGCATACGCCCTTTTTGGCCAACAGAGCAAGCTTGCAAAGGAAATCTGCACTACAATGAAGTCTCACTTTCCCCCGGTCAAAAGGGCCATCTGAAAAAAGTGTAAAATCCAGAAAGGCAGGACAGGCCATGGAGAACTGGGAGCCTTGTTATGCTGATGGGCGGGATGTAAATTGCCAACAGACACTCCGGAGAAGTGTATGGTGTTTCCTGAAACATCTAAAAAACAAAGCAACAGAGCCTAGGGCACTTCCACTTATGGTCCTATAGCTTAGGGAAATTAAAATCAAAAAGACACAGCCACCCCAAAGTTTGGGACGCCTCTGTTTACAAGAACCTCGTTTACCATACAAGTTCAATATCACAGAAAGTGAAAAATGGATAAAGAACTTGTGGTACTTACGTACAATGCAGTATCACTCAGCAATGAAATCTATGTCATCAGGCCCGTAGCAGCACAATGAGTGGATTCAGGTACGATGATTCTAACTGAAATAAGTCACACAGAAAAAGAAACATCATAAGATATCACTAATACACGGAATGTAAACTTGGCTACACAGGAACTGAATTCCATAACAGAAGAGGGCCTCATATTTAGAAAACCAACTTATGCTCGCTTAAGGGGAAAGGTGAGTTGGGGTGCTGCATAAAACCAGACATTGAAATGAGCACAGATTAAGTTCCTTAAGCCAAATATGGAATAGACAAGAGCTACTCCTTGCTCAACGAAATGGACTCAACACCCCATATTAAACGCCTAAGAATGTACCTGACTAGTAAGTATCTTAAAACCTATGGATTGCTATGTCTCCGAAAGAGAATCAAGCATGTGTACAGGGGCATAAACGCAGCAGTGATAGGATTGGAGAGGTTCGGTGAGCAAATGAAGACCCTTTGAAGTCATATTACATGGTACCCATTCCACGGGTTTCAACTACCAAGGTTTAACGTATTCTTCCTTCAGCTAAAACATGCATGTGGAACCTAGAGTATGATCAACCATGTGATCGGGAGACGTCTTCAAATATGTCTCAGTTTTCGTACCCTGGTACTCGGGTGCAACATTCCAGACGCTTTACTAACACTCTCCCGAATTGGAGAGTCAGTCCCTTTAACCTCCTGTTTGGCCCAGTTTGCAATTTCTGCGGAAGATGAACAGGAATAGCGAGAACCAATGAGAGACTAGCTGGAGGTGTCTGGACGGGCAAATTTAACTCTAATTTCCCACCAGGAAGAGGAATTAACCAAAGGCTCAGCGTGCCGTGCCGGAACCAGATTAGGGCCTGAAGCCATGCTGCCGTGTTGCGGCCAGGTCACAAGAAAGTGAGTTGAAGAAAGGAGCTCAGGGGCACTGTAATTCACAAACCTGCAGAGTTATAAATGACAGCTATCGTCCAAAAATATACTGAAGTAAGGCTGCCAAGAGGACTTGAAAGCGGGGCAGAATTGCAGGAAACCGATTTCAGGAGGTAGACTGGAATTGCATTGAAAGCATAGGAAAAGAGGCAGAACCTCCACAATGATGCACTTGGCCAAAAAGGGCGTATGCGTTTTTTCCTGAATATATTCAGGAAAAAACGCATACGCGCTTTTTGGCTAACCAAGCAAGCTTGCAAAGGAAATCTGCACTACAATGAAGTCTCACTTCCCCCCGGTCAAAAGGGCCATCTGAAAAAAGTGTAAAATCCAGAAAGGCAGGACAGGCCATGGAGAACTGGGAGCCTTGTTATGCTGATGGGCGGGATGTAAATTGACAACAGCCGCTCTGTAGAAGTGTATGGTGTTTCCTGAAACATCTAAAAAACAAAGCAACAGAGCCTAGGGCACTTCCACTTTTGGTCCTATAGCTTAGGGAAATTAAAATCAAAAAGACACAGCCACCCCAAAGATGGAACGGCTCTGTTTACAAGAACCTCGTTTACAGTACAAGTTCAACATCGCAGAAAGTGAAAAATGGATAAAGAAGTTGTGGTATTCACTTACAAAGCAATATCACTCAGCAATGAAATCTATATCATCAGGCCCTTAGCAGCACAATGAGTGGATTCAGGTATGATGATTCTAACTGAAATAAGTCACACAGAAAAAGAAACATCATAAGATATCAGTAATACACGGAATGGAAACTTGGCTACACAGGAACTGAATTACAGAACAGAACAGGGTCTCAAATTTAGAAAACCAACTTATGCTTGCTTAAGGGTAAAGGTGAGTTGGGGTGCTGCATAAAACCAGAGATTGAAATGAGCACAGATAAAGTTTCTTAAGCCAAATATGGAATAGACAAGAGCTACTCCTTGCTCAACGAAATGGACTCAACACCGCATATTAAACGCCTAAGAATGTACCTGACTAGTAAGTATCTTAAAACCTATGGATTGCTATGTCTCCGAAAGAGAATCAAGCATGTGTACAGGGGCATAAATGCAGCAGTGATAGTATTGGAGAGTTTCGGTGAACAAATGAAGACCCTTTGAAGTCATATTGCATGGTACCCATTCCACGGGTTTCAACACCCAGGTTTAAGGTATTCTACCTTCAGCTAAAACATGCATGTGGAACCTAGAGTATGATCAACAATGTGATCGGGAGACGTGTTCAAATATGTCTCAGTTTTCCTACCCTGGTACTCGGGTGCAACATTCCAGACGCTTTACTAAAACTCTCCCCACTTGGAGAGTCAGTCCCTTTAACCTCCTGTTTGGCTCAGTTTGCAATTTCTGCGGAAGATGAACAGGAATAGCGAGAACCAATGAGAGACTAGCTGGAGGTGTCTGAACGGGCAAATTTAACTCTCATTTCCCACCAGGAAGAGGAATTAACCAAAGGCTCAGCGTGCCGTGCCGGAACCAGATTAGGACCTGAAGCCATCCTGCGGTGTTGCGGCCAGGTCACAAGAAAGCGAGTTGAAGAAAGGAGCTCAGGGGCACTGTAATTCACAAATCTGCAGAGTTATAAATGACAGCTATCGTCCAAAAATAGACTGAAGTAAGGCTGCTAAGAGGACTTGAAAGCGGGGCAGAATTGCAGGAAACCGATTTCAGGAGGTAGACTGGAATTGCATTGAAAGCATAGGAAAAGAGGCAGAACGTCCACAATGATGCACTTGGCCAAAAAGGACGTATGCGTTTTTTCCTGAATATATTCAGGAAAAAACGCATACGCCCTTTTTGGCCAACCAAGCAAGCTTGCAAAGGAAATCTGCACTACAATGAAGTCTCACTTCCCCCCGGTCAAAAGGGCCATCTGAAAAAAGTGTAAAATCCAGAAAGGCAGGACAGGCCATGGAGAACTGGGAGCCTTGTTATGCTGATGGGCGGGATGTAAATTGCCAACAGACACTCGGGAGAAGTGTATGGTGTTTCCTGAAACATCTAAAAAACAAAGCAACAGAGCCTAGGCACTGCCAATAATGGTCCTATAGCTTAGGGAAATTAAAATCAAAAAGACACAGCCACCCCAAAGTTTGGGATGCCTCTGTTTACAAGAACCTCGTTTACAGTACAAGTTCAACATCGCAGAAAGTGAAAAATGGATAAAGAAGTTGTGGTATTTACTTACAAAGCAATATCACTCAGCAATGAAATCTGTGTCATCAGGCCCTTAGCAGCACAATGAGTGGATTCAGGTATGATGATTCTAACTGAAATAAGTCACACAGAAAAATAAACATCATAAGATATCAGTAATACACAGAATGTAAACTTGGCTACACAGGAACTGAATTACAGAACAGAACAGGGTCTCAAATTTAGAAAACGAACTTATGCTTGCTTAAGGGGAAAGGTGAGTTGGGGTGCTGCATAAAACCAGAGATTGAAATGAGCACAGATAAATTTCCTTAAGTCAAATATGGAATAGACAAGAGCTACTCCTTGCTCAACGAAATGGACTCAACACCGCATATTAAACGCCTAAGAATGTACCTGACTAGTAAGTATCTTAAAACCTATGGATTGCTATGTCTCCGAAAGAGAATCAAGCATGTGTACAGGGGCATAAACGCAGCAGTGATAGGATTGGAGAGGTTCGGTGAGCAAATGAAGACCCTTTGAAGTCATATTGCATGGTACCCATTACATGGGTCTTAACTCTCCAGGTTTAAGGTATTCTTCCTTCAGCTAAAACATGCATGTGGAACCCAAGTATGATGAACCATGTGAACGGAGACGTGTTCAAATATGTCTCAGTTTTCCTCCCCTGGTACTCGGGTGCAACATTCCAGATGCTTTACTAACACTCTCCCCACTTGGAGAGTCAGTGCCTTTAACCTCCTGTTTGGCCCAGTTTGCAATTTCTGCGGAAGATGAACAGGAATAGCGAGAACCAATGAGAGACTAGCTGGAGGTGTCTGGACGGGCAAATTTAACTCTCATTTCCCACCAGGAAGAGGAAATAACCAAAGGATCAACGTGCTGTACCGGAACCAGATTAGGGCCTGAAGCCATGATGCGGTGTTGCGGCCAGCTCACAAGAAAGCGAGTTGAAGAAAGGAGCTCAGGGGCACTGTAATTCACAAATCTGCAGAGTTATAAATGACAGCTATCGTCCAAAAATAGACTGAAGTAAGGCTGCCAAGAGGACTTGAAAGCGGGGCAGAATTGCAGGAAACCGATTTCAGGAGGTAGACTGGAATTGCATTGAAAGCATAGGAAAAGAGGCAGAACGTCCACAATGATGCACTTGGCCAAAAAGGGCGTATGCGTTTTTTCCTGAATATATTCAGGAAAAAACGCATACGCCCTTTTTGGCCAACCAAGCAAGCTTGCAAAGGAAATCTGCACTACAATGAAGTCTCACTTCCCCCCGGTCAAAAGGGCCATCTGAAAAAAGTGTAAAACCAAGAAAGGCAGGACAGGCCATGGAGAACTGGGAGCCTTGTTATGCTGATGGGCGGGATGTAAATGGCCAACAGCCACTCTGGAGAAGTGTATGGTGTTTCCTGAAACATCTAAAAAACAAAGCAACAGAGCCTAGGGCACTGCCACTTATGGTCCTATAGCTTAGGGAAATTAAAATCAAAAAGACACAGCCACCCCAAAGTTTGGGAAGCCTCTGTTTACAAGAACCTCGTTTACCGTACATGTTCAATATCACAGAAAGTGAAAAATGGATAAAGAACTTGTGGTACTTACGTACAATGCAGTATCACTCAGCAATGAAATCTATGTCATCAGGCCCGTAGCAGCATAATGAGTGGATTCAGGTACGATGATTCTAACTGAAATAAGTCACACAGAAAAAGAAACATCATAAGATATCACTAATACACGGAATGTAAACTTGGCTACACAGGAACTGAATTACAGAACAGAACAGGGTCTCAAATTTAGAAAACCAACTTATGCTTGCTTAAGGGTAAAGGTGAGTTGGGGTGCTGCATAAAACCAGAGATTGAAATGAGCACAGATAAAGCTCCTTTAGTCAAATATGGAATAGACAAGAGCTACTCCTTGCTCAACGAAATGGACTCAACACCGCATATTAAACGCCTAAGAATGTACCTGACTAGTAAGTATCATAAAACCTATGGATTGCTATGTCTCCAAAAGAGAATCAAGCATGTGTACAGGGGCATAAACGCAGCAGTGATAGGATTGGAGAGGTTCGGTGAGCAAATGAAGACCCTTTGAAGTCATATTTCATGGTACCCATTCCACGGGTTTCAACTACCCAGGTTTTAGGTATTCTTCCTTCAGCTAAAACATGCATGTGGAACCCAAGTATGATCAACCATGTGAACGGGAGACGTGTTCAAATATGTCTCAGTTTTCCTCCCCTGGTACTCGGGTGCAACATTCCAGACGCTTTACTAACACTCTCCCCACTTGGAGAGTCAGCGCCTTTAACCTCCTGTTTGGCCCAGTTTGCAAATTCTGCGGAAGATGAACAGGAATAGCGAGAACCAATGAGAGACTAGCTGGAGGTGTCTGGACGGGCAAATTTAACTCTCATTTCCCACCAGGAAGAGGAAATAACCAAAGGCTCAGCGTGCCGTGCCGGAACCAGATTAGGGCCTGAAGCCATCCTGCGGTGTTGCGGCCAGGTCACAAGAAAGCAAGTTGAAGAAAGGAGCTCAGGGGCACTGTAATTCACAAACCTGCAGAGTTATAAATGACAGCTATCGTCCAAAAATAGACTGAAGTAAGGCTGCCAAGAGGACTTGAAAGCGGAGCAGAATTGCAGGAAACCGATTTCAGGAGGTAGACTGGAATTGCATTGAAAGCATAGGAAAAGAGGCAGAACGTCCACAATGATGCACTTGGCCAAAAAGGGCGTATGCGTTTTTTCCTGAATATATTCAGGAAAAAACGCATACGCCCTTTTTGGCCAACCAAGCAAGCTTGCAAAGGAAATCTGCACTACAATGAAGTCTCACTTCCCCCCGGTCAAAAGGGCCATCTGAAAAAAGTGTAAAATCCAGAAAGGCAGGACAGGCCATGGAGAACTGGGAGCCTTGTTATGCTGATGGGCGGGATGTAACTTGCCAACAGACACTCGGGGGAAGTGTATGGTGTTTCCTGAAACATCTAAAAAACAAAGCAACAGAGCCTAGGCACTGCCACTTATGGTCCTATAGCTTAGGGAAATTAAAATCAAAAAGACACAGCCACACCAAAGTTTGGGACGCCTCTGTTTACAAGAACCTCGTTTACAGTACAAGTTCAACATCGCAGAAAGTGAAAAATGGATAAAGAAGATGTGGTATTTACTTACAAAGCAATATCACTCAGCAATGAAATCTGTGTCATCAGGCCCTTAGCAGCACAATGAGTGGATTCAGGTATGATGATTCTAACTGAAATAAGTCACACAGAAAAAGAAACATCATAAGATATCAGTAATACACGGAATGTAAACTTGGCTACACAGGAACTGAATTACAGAACAGAACAGGGTCTCAAATTTAGAAAACCAACTTATGCTTGCTTAAGGGTAAAGGTGAGTTGGGGTGCTGCATAAAACCAGAGATTGAAATGAGCACAGATAAAGCTCCTTAAGTCAAATATGGAATAGACAAGAGCTACTCCTTGCTCAACGAAATGGACTCAACACCGCATATTAAACGCCTAAGAATGTACCTGACTAGTAAGTATCATAAAACCTATGGATTGCTATGTCTCCAAAAGAGAATCAAGCATGTGTACAGGGGCATAAACGCAGCAGTGATAGGATTGGAGAGGTTCGGTGAGCAAATGAAGACCCTTTGAAGTCATATTTCATGGTACCCATTCCACGGGTTTCAACTACACAGGTTTTAGGTATTCTTCCTTCAGCTAAAACATGCATGTGGAACCCAAGTATGATCAACCATGTGAACGGGAGACGTGTTCAAATATGTCTCAGTTTTCCTCCCCTGGTACTCGCGTGCAACATTCCAGACGCTTTACTAACACTCTCCCCACTTGGAGAGTCAGCGCCTTTAACCTCCTGTTTGGCCCAGTTTGCAAATTCTGCGGAAGATGAACAGGAATAGCGAGAACCAATGAGAGACTAGCTGGAGGTGTCTGGACGGGCAAATTTAACTCTCATTTCCCACCAGGAAGAGGAATTAACCAAAGGCTCAGCGTGCCGTGCCGGAACAAGATTAGGGCCTGAAGCCATCCTGCGGTGTTGTGGCCAGCTCAAAAGAAAGCGAGTTGAAGAAAGGAGCTCAGGGGCACTGTAATTCACAAACCTGCAGAGTTATAAATGACAGCTATCGTCCAAAAATATACTGAAGTAAGGTTGCCAAGAGGACTTGAAAGCGGGGCAGAATTGCAGGAAACTGATTTCAGGAGGTAGACTGGAATTGCATTGAAAGCATAGGAAAAGAGGCAGAACGTCCACAATGATGCACTTGGCCAAAAAGGGCGTATGCGTTTTTTCCTGAATATATTCAGGAAAAAACGCATACGCCCTTTTTGGCCAACCAAGCAAGCTTGCAAAGGAAATCTGCACTACAATGAAGTCTCACTTCCCACCGGTCAAAAGGGCCATCTGAAAAAAGTGTAAAATCCAGAAAGGCAGGACAGGCCATGGAGAACTGGGAGCCTTGTTATGCTGATGGGCGGGATGTAAATTGCCAACAACCACTCGGGAGAAGTGTATGGTGTTTCCTGAAACATCTAAAAAACAAAGCAACAGAACCTAGGGCACTTCCACTTATGGTCCTATAGCTTAGGGAAATTAAAATCAAAAAGACACAGCCACCCCAAAGGTTGGAACGGCTCTGTTTACAAGAACCTCGTTTACAGTACAAGTTCAACATCGCAGAAAGTGAAAAATGGATAAAGAAGTTGTGGTATTTACTTACAAAGCAATATCACTAAGCAATGAAATCTGTGTCATCAGGCCCTTAGCAGCACAATGAGTGGATTCAGGTATGATGATTCTAACTGAAATAAGTCACACAGAAAAAGAAACATCATTAGATATCAGTAATACACGGAATGTAAACTTGGCTACACAGGAACTGAATTACAGAACAGAACAGGGTCTCAAATTTAGAAAACCAACTTATGCTTGCTTAAGGGTAAAGGTGAGTTGGGGTGCTGCATAAAACCAGAGATTGAAATGAGCACAGATAAAGTTCCTTAAGTCAAATATGGAATAGACAAGAGCTACTCCTTGCTCAACGAAATGGACTCAACACCGCATATTAAACGCCTAAGAATGTACCTGACTAGTAAGTATCTTAAAACCTATGGATTGCTATGTCTCCGAAAGAGAATCAAGCATGTGTACAGGGGCATAAACGCAGCAGTGATAGGATTGGAGAGGTTCGGTGAGCAAATGAAGACCCTTTGAAGTCATATTGCATGGTACCCATTCCACGGGTCTTAACTCTCCAGGTTTAAGGTATTCTTCCTTCAGCTAAAACATGCATGTGGATCCCAAGTATGATCAACCATGTGAACGGGAGACGTGTTCAAATATGTCTCAGTTTTCCTCCCCTGGTACTCTGGTGCAACATTCCAGACGCTTTACTAATACTCTCCCCACTTGGAGAGTCAGCGCCTTTAACCTCCTGTTTGGCCCAGTTTGCAAATTCTGCGGAAGATGAACAGGAATAGCGAGAACCAATGAGAGACTAGCTGGAGGTGTCTGGACGGGCAAATTTAACTCTCATTTCCCACCAGGAAGAGGAAATAACCAAAGGCTCAGCGTGCCATGCCGGAACCAGATTAGGGCCTGAAGCCATCCTGCGGTGTTGCGGCCAGGTCACAAGAAAGCAAGTTGAAGAAAGGAGCTCAGGGGCACTGTAATTCACAAACCTGCAGAGTTATAAATGACAGCTATCGTCCAAAAATATACTGAAGTAAGGCTGCCAAGAGGACTTGAAAGCAGGGCAGAATTGCAGGAAACCGATTTCAGGAGGTAGACTGGAATTGCATTGAAAGCATAGGAAAAGAGGCAGAACGTCCACAATGATGCACTTGGCCAAAAAGGGCGTATGCGTTTTTTCCTGACTATATTCAGGAAAAAACGTATACGCCCTTTTTGGCCAACCAAGCAAGCTTGCAAAGGAAATCTGCACTGCAATGAAGTCTCACTTCCCCCCGGTCAAAAGGGCCATCTGAAAAAAGTGTAAAATCCAGAAAGGCAGGACAGGCCATGGAGAACTGGGAGCCTTGTTATGCTGATGGGCGGGATGTAAATTGCCAACAGACACTCAGGAGAAGTGTATGGTGTTTCCTGAAACATCTAAAAAACAAAGCAACAGAGCCTAGGGCACTGCCACTTATGGTCCTATAGCTTAGGGAAATTAAAATCAAAAAGACACAGACACCCCAAAGTTTGGGACGCCTCTGTTTACAAGAACCTCGTTTACAGTACAAGTTCAACATCGCAGAAAGTGAAAAATGGATAAAGAAGTTGTGGTATTTACTTAAAAAGCAATATCACTCAGCAATGAAATCTGTGTCATCAGGCCCTTAGCAGCACAATGAGTGGATTCAGGTATGATGATTCTAACTGAAATAAGTCACACAGAAAAAGAAACATCATAAGATATCAGTAATACACGGAATGTAAACTTGGCTACACAGGAAATGAATTCCAAAACAGAACAGGGTCTCAAATTTAGAAAACCAACTTATGCTTGCTTAAGGGGAAAGGTGAGTTGGGGTGCTGCATAAAACCAGAGATTGAAATGAGCACAGATAAAGTTCCTTAAGTCAAATATGGAATAGACAAGAGCTACTCCTTGCTCAACGAAATGGACTCAACACCGCATATTAAACGCCTAAGAATGTACCTGACTAGTAAGTATCTTAAAACCTATGGATTGCTATGTCTCCGAAAGAGAATCAAGCATGTGTACAGGGGCATAAACGCAGCAGTGATAGGATTGGAGAGGTTCGGTGAGCAAATGAAGACCCTTTGAAGTCATATTGCATGGTACCCATTCCACGGGTCTTAACTCTCCAGCTTTAAGGTATTCTTCCTTCAGCTAAAACATGCATGTGGAACCCAAGTATGATGAACCATGTGAACGGGAGACGTGTTCAAATATGTCTCAGTTTTCCTCCCCTGGTACTCGGGTGCAACATTCCAGACGCTTTACTAACACTCTCCCCACTTGGAGAGTCAGCGCCTTTAACCTCCTGTTTGGCCCAGTTTGCAATTTCTGCGGAAGATGAACAGGAATAGCGAGAACCAATGAAAGGCTAGCTGGAGGTGTCTGGACGGGCAAATTTAACTCTCATTTCCCACCAGAAAGAGGAATTAACCAAAGGCTCAGCGTGCCGTGCCGGAACCAGATTAGGGCCTGAAGCCATCCTGCGGTGTTGCGGCCAGGTCACAAGAAAGCGAGTTGAAGAAAGGAGCTCAGGGGCACTGTAATTCACAAACCTGCAGAGTTATAAATGAGAGCTACCGTCCAAAAATAGACTGAAGTAAGGCTGCTAAGAGGACTTGAAACCGGGGCAGAATTGCAGGAAACCGATTTCAGGAGGTAGACTGGAATTGCATTGAAAGCATAGGAAAAGAGGCAGAACGTCCACAATGATGCACTTGGCCAAAAAGGGCGTATGCGTTTTTTCCTGAATATATTCAGGAAAAAACGCATACGCCCTTTTTGGCCAACCAAGCAAGCTTGCAAAGGAAATCTGCACTACAATGAAGTCTCACTTCCCCCTGGTCAAAAGGGCCATCTGAAAAAAGTGTAAAATCCAGAAAGGCAGGACAGGCCATGGAGAACTGGGAGCCTTGTTATGCTGATGGGCGGGATGTAAATTGCCAACAACCACTCAGGAGAAGTGTATGGTGTTTCCTGAAACATCTAAAAAACAAAGCAACAGAACCTAGGGCACTTCTACTTATGGTCCTATAGCTTAGGGAAATTAAAATCAAAAAGACGCAGCCACCCCAAAGTTTGGAACGGCTCTGTTTACAAGAAGCTCGTTTACAGTACAAGTTCAACATCGCAGAAAGTGAAAAATGGATAAAGAAGTTGTGGTATTTACTTACAAAGCAATATCACTTAGCAATGAAATCTGTGTCATCAGGCCCATAGCAGCACAATGAGTGGATTCAGGTATGATGATTCTAACTGAAATAAGTCACACAGAAAAAGAAACATCATAAGATATCAGTAATACACGGAATGTAAACTTGGCTACACAGGAACTGAATTACAGAACAGAACAGGGTCTCAAATTTAGAAAACCAACTTATGCTTGCTTAAGGGGAAAGGTGAGTTGGGGTGCTGCATAAAACCAGAGATTGAAATGAGCACAGATAAAGTTCCTTAAGTCAAATATGGAATAGACAAGAGCTACTCCTTGCTCAACGAAATGGACTCAACACCGCATATTAAACGCCTAAGAATGTACCTGACTAGTAAGTATCTTAAAACCTATGGATTGCTATGTCTCCGAAAGAGAATCAAGCATGTGTACAGGGGCATAAACGGAGCAGTGATAGGATTGGAGAGGCTCGGTGAGCAAATGAAGACCCTTTGAAGTCATATTGCATGGTACCCATTCCACGGGTCTTAACTCTCCAGGTTTAAGGTATTCTTCCTTCAGCTAAAACATGCATGTGGAACCCAAGTATGATCAACCATGTGATCTGGAGACGTGTTCAAATATGTCTCAGTTTTCGTACCCTGGTACTCGGGTGCAACACTCCAGACGCTTTACTAACACTCTCCCCACTTGGAGAGTCAGTGCCTTTAACCTCCTGTTTGGCCCAGTTTGCAATTTCTGCGGAAGATGAACAGGAATAGCGAGAACCAATGAGAGACTAGCTGGAGGTGTCTGGACGGGCAAATTTAACTCTCATTTCCCACCAGGAAGAGGAAATAACCAAAGGCTCAGCGTGCCGTGCCGGAACCAGATTAGGGCCTGAAGCCATCCTGCGGTGTTGCGGCCAGGTCACAAGAAAGCAAGTTGAAGAAAGGAGCTCAGGGGCACTGTAATTCACAAACCTGCAGAGTTATAAATGAGAGCTACCGTCCAAAAATAGACTGAAGTAAGGCTGCTAAGAGGACTTGAAAGCGGGACAGAATTGCAGGAAACCGATTTCAGGAGGTAGACTGGAATTGCATTGAAAGCATAGGAAAAGAGGCAGAACGTCCACAATGATGCACTTGGCCAAAAAGGGCGTATGCGTTTTTTCCTGAATATATTCAGGAAAAAACGCATACGCCCTTTTTGGCCAACCAAGCAAGCTTGCAAAGGAAATCTGCACTACAATGAAGTCTCACTTCCCCCCGGTCAAAAGGGCCATCTGAAAAAAGTGTAAAATCCAGAAAGGCAGGACAGGCCATGGAGAACTGGGAGCCTTGTTATGCTGATGGGCGGGATGTAAATTGCCAACAACCACTCAGGAGAAGTGTATGGTGTTTCCTGAAACATCTAAAAAACAAAGCAACAGAACCTAGGGCACTTCCACTTATGGTCCTATAGCTTAGGGAAATTAAAATCAAAAAGACGCAGCCACCCCAAAGTTTGGAACGGCTCTGTTTACAAGAAGCTCGTTTACAGTACAAGTTCAACATCGCAGAAAGTGAAAAATGGATAAAGAAGTTGTGGTATTTACTTACAAAGCAATATCACTTAGCAATGAAATCTGTGTCATCAGGCCCATAGCAGCACAATGAGTGGATTCAGGTATGATGATTCAACTGAAATAAGTCACACAGAAAAAGAAACATCATAAGATATCTGTAATACACGGAATGTAAACTTGGCTACACAGGAACTGAATTACAGAACAGAACAGGGTCTCAAATTTAGAAAACCAACTTATGCTTGCTTAAGGGGAAAGGTGAGTTGGGGTGCTGCATAAAACCAGAGATTGAAATGAGCACAGATAAAGTTCCTTAAGTCAAATATGGCATAGACAAGAGCTACTCCTTGCTCAACGAAATGGACTCAACACCGCATATTAAACGCCTAAGAATGTACCTGACTAGTAAGTATCTTAAAACCTATGGATTGCTATGTCTCCGAAAGAGAATCAAGCATGTGTACAGGGGCATAAACGCAGCAGTGATAGGATTGGAGAGGTTCGGTGAGCAAATGAAGACCCTTTGAAGTCATATTGCATGGTACCCATTCCACGGGTCTTAACTCTCCAGGTTTAAGGTATTCTTCCTTCAGCTAAAACATGCATGTGGAACCCAAGTATGATGAACCATGTGAACGGGAGACGTGTTCAAATATGTCTCAGTTTTCCTCCCCTGGTACTCGGGTGCAATATTCCAGACGCTTTACTAACACTCTCCCCACTTGGAGAGTCAGTCCTTTTAACCTCCTGTTTGGCCCAGTTTGCAATTTCTGCGGAAGATGAACAGGAATAGCGAGAACCAATGAGAGACTAGCTGGAGGTGTCTGGACGGGCAAATTTAACTCTCATTTCCCACCAGGAAGAGGAAATAACCAAAGGCTCAGCGTGCCGTGCCGGAACCAGATTAGGGCCTGAAGCCATCCTGCGGTGTTGCGGCCAGGTCACAAGAAAGCAAGTTGAAGAAAGGAGCTCAGGGGCACTGTAATTCACAAACCTGCAGAGTTATAAATGACAGCAATCGTCCAAAAATACACTGAAGTAAGGCTGCCAAGACGACTTGAAAGTGGGGCAGAATTTCAGGAAACCGATTTCAGGAGGTAGACTGGAATTGCATTGAAAGCATAGGAAAAGAGGCAGAACGTCCACAATGATGCACTTGGCCAAAAAGGGCGTATGCGTTTTTTCCTGAATATATTCAGGAAAAAACGCATACGCCCTTTTTGGCCAACCAAGCAAGCTTGCAAAGGAAATCTGCACTACAATGAAGTCTCACTTCCCCCCGGTCAAAAGGGCCATCTGAAAAAAGTGTAAAATCCAGAAAGGCAGGACAGGCCATGGAGAACTGGGAGCCTTGTTATGCTGATGGGCGGGATGTAAATTGCCAACAACCACTCGGGAGAAGTGTATGGTGTTTCCTGAAACATCTAAAAAACAAAGCAACAGAATCTAGGGCACTTCCACTTATGGTCCTATAGCTTAGGGAAATTAAAAATCAAAAAGACACAGCCACCCCAAAGTTTGGAACGGCTCTGTTTACAAGAACCTCGTTTACAGTACAAGTTCAACATCGCAGAAAGTGAAAAATGGATAAAGGAGTTGTGGTATTTACTTACAAAGCAATATCACTCAGCAATGAAATCTGTGTCATCAGGCCCTTAGCAGCACAATGAGTGGATTCAGGTATGATGATTCTAACTGAAATAAGTCACACAGAAAAAGAAACATCATAAGATATCAGTAATACACGGAATGTAAACTTGGCTACACAGGAACTGAATTACAGAACAGAACAGGGTCTCAAATTTAGAAAACCAACTTATTCTTCCTTAAGGGTAAAGGTGAGTTGGGGTGCTGCATAAAACCAGAGATTGAAATGAGCACAGATAAAGTTCCTTAAGCCAAATATGGCATAGACAAGAGCTACTCCTTGCTCAACGAAATGGACTCAACACCCCATATTAAACGCCTAAGAATGTACCTGACTAGTAAGTATCTTAAAACCTATGGATTGCTATGTCTCCGAAAGAGAATCAAGCATGTGTACAGGGGCATAAACGCAGCAGTGATAGGATTGGAGAGGTTCGGTGAGCAAATGAAGACCCTTTGAAGTCATATTGCATGGTACCCATTACACGGGTCTTAACTCTCCAGGTTTAAGGTATTCTTCCTTCAGCTAAAACATGCATGTGGAACCCAAGTATGATCAACCATGTGAACGGGAGACGTGTTCAAATATGTCTCAGTTTTCCTCCCCTGGTACTCGGGTGCAACATTCCAGACGCTTTACTAACACTCTCCCCACTTGGAGAGTCAGCGCCTTTAACCTCCTGTTTGGCCCAGTTTGCAATTTCTGCGGAAGATGAACAGGAATAGCGAGAACCAATGAGAGACTAGCTGGAGGTGTCTGGACGGGCAAATTTAACTCTCATTTCCCACCAGGAAGAGGAAATAACCAAAGGCTCAGCGTGCCGTGCCGGAACCAGATTAGGGCCTGAAGCCGTCCTGCGGTGTTGCGGCCAGCTCACAAGAAAGCGAGTTGAAGAAAGGAGCTCAGGGGCACTGTAATTCACAAACCTGCAGAGTTATAAATGACAGCTATCGTCCAAAAATACACTGAAGTAAGGCTGCCAAGAGGACTTGAAAGCGGGGCAGAATTGCAGGAAACCGATTTCAGGAGGTAGACTGGAATTGCATTGAAAGCATAGGAAAAGAGGCAGAACGTCCACAATGATGCACTTGGCCAAAAAGGGCGTATGCGTTTTTTCCTGAATATATTCAGGAAAAAACGCATACGCCCTTCTGGCCAACCAAGCAAGCTTGCAAAGGAAATCTGCACTACAATGAAGTCTCACTTCCCCCCGGTCAAAAGGGCCATCTGAAAAAAGTGTAAAATCCAGAAAGGCAGGACAGGCCATGGAGAACTGGGAGCCTTGTTATGCTGATGGGCGGGATGTAAATTGCAAACAACCACTCGGGAGAAGTGTATGGTGTTTCCTGAAACATCTAAAAAACAAAGCAACAGAATCTAGGGCACTTCCACTTATGGTCCTATAGCTTAGGGAAATTAAAATCAAAAAGACACAGCCACCCCAAAGTTTGGAACCGCTCTGTTTACAACAACCTCGTTTACAGTACAAGTTCAACATCGCAGAAAGTGAAAAATGGATAAAGGAGTTGTGGTATTTACTTACAAAGCAATATCACTCAGCAATGAAATCTGTGTCATCAGGCCCTTAGCAGCACAATGAGTGGATTCAGGTATGATGATTCTAACTGAAATAAGTCACACAGAAAAAGAAACATCATAAGATATCAGTAATACACGGAATGTAAACTTGGCTACACAGGAACTGAATTACAGAACAGAACAGGGTCTCAAATTTAGAAAACCAACTTATGCTTGCTTAAGGGGAAAGGTGAGTTGGGGTGCTGCATAAAACCAGAGATTGAAATGAGCACAGATAAAGTTCCTTAAGTCAAATATGGAATAGACAAGAGCTACTCCTTGCTCAACGAAATGGACTCAACACCGCATATTAAACGCCTAAGAATGTACCTGACTAGTAAGTATCTTAAAACCTATGGATTGCTATGTCTCCGAAAGAGAATCAAGCATGTGTACAGGGGCATAAACGCAGCAGTGATAGGATTGGAGAGGCTCGGTGAGCAAATGAAGACCCTTTGAAGTCATATTGCATGGTACCCATTCCACGGGTCTTAACTCTCCAGGTTTAAGGTATTCTTCCTTCAGCTAAAACATGCATGTGGAACCCAAGTATGATCAACCATGTGAACGGGAGACGTGTTCAAATATGTCTCAGTTTTCCTCCCCTGGTACTCGGGTGCAACATTCCAGACACATTACTAACACTCTCCCCACTTGGAGAGTCAGCGCCTTTAACCTCCTGTTTGGCCCAGTTTGCAATTTCTGCGGAAGATGAACAGAAATAGCGAGAACCAATGAGAGACTAGCTGGAGGTGTCTGGACGGGCAAATTTAACTCTCATTTCCCACCAGGAAGAGGAACTAACCAAAGGCTCAGCGTGCCGTGCCGGAACCAGATTAGGGCCTGAAGCCATCCTGCGGTGTTGCGGCCAGGTCACAAGAAAGCAAGTTGAAGAAAGGAGCTCAGGGGCACTGTAATTCACAAACCTGCAGAGTTATAAATGACAGCTATCGTCCAAAAATAGACTGAAGTAAGGCTGCCAAGAGGACTTGAAAGCGGGGCAGAATTGCAGGAAACCGATTTCAGGAGGTAGACTGGAATTGCATTGAAAGCATAGGAAAAGAGGCAGAACGTCCACAATGATGCACTTGGCCAAAAAGGGCGTATGCGTTTTTTCCTGAATATATTCAGGAAAAAACGCATACGCCCTTTTTGGCCAACCATGCAAGCTTGCAAAGGAAATCTGCACTACAATGAAGTCTCACTTCCCCCCGGTCAAAAGGGCCATCTGAAAAAAGTGTAAAATCCAGAAAGGCAGGACAGGCCATGGAGAACTGGGAGCCTTGTTATGCTGATGGGCGGGATGTAAATTGCCAACAACCACTCGGGAGAAGTGTATGGTGTTTCCTGAAACATCTAAAAAACAAAGCAACAGAACCTAGGGCACTTCCACTTATGGTCCTATAGCTTAGGGAAATTAAAATCAAAAAGACACAGCCACCCCAAAGTTTGGAACGGCTCTGTTTACAAGAAGCTCGTTTACAGTACAAGTTCAACATCGCAGAAAGTGAAAAATGGATAAAGAAGTTGTGGTATTTACTTACAAAGCAATATCACTCAGCAATGAAATCTGTGTCATCAGGCCCTTAGCAGCACAATGAGTGGATTCAGGTATGATGATTCTAACTGAAATAAGTCACACAGAAAAAGAAACATCATAAGATATCAGTAATACACGGAATGTAAACTTGGCTACACAGGAACTGAATTACAGAACAGAACAGGGTCTCAAATTTAGAAAACCAACTTATGCTTGCTTAAGGGGAAAGGTGAGTTGGGGTGCTGCATAAAACCAGAGATTGAAATGAGCACAGATAAAGTTCCTTAAGTCAAATATGGAATAGACAAGAGCTACTCCTTGCTCAACGAAATGGACTCAACACCGCATATTAAACGCCTAAGAATGTACCTGACTAGTAAGTATCTTAAAACCTATGGATTGCTATGTCTCCGAAAGAGAATCAAGCATGTGTACAGGGGCATAAACGCAGCAGTGATAGGATTGGAGAGGCTCGGTGAGCAAATGAAGACCCTTTGAAGTCATATTGCATGGTACCCATTCCACGGGTCTTAACTCTCCAGGTTTAAGGTATTCTTCCTTCAGCTAAAACATGCATGTGGAACCCAAGTATGATCAACCATGTGAACGGGAGACGTGTTCAAATATGTCTCAGTTTTCCTCCCCTGGTACTCGGGTGCAACATTCCAGACACATTACTAACACTCTCCACTTGGAGAGTCAGCGCCTTTAACCTCCTGTTTGGCCCAGTTTGCAATTTCTGCGGAAGATGAACAGAAATAGCGAGAACCAATGAGAGACTAGCTGGAGGTGTCTGGACGGGCAAATTTAACTCTCATTTCCACCAGGAAGAGGAACTAACCAAAGGCTCAGCGTGCCGTGCCGGAAACCAGATTAGGGCCTGAAGCCATCCTGCGGTGTTGCGGCCAGGTCACAAGAAAGCAAGTTGAAGAAAGGAGCTCAGGGGCACTGTAATTCACAAACCTGCAGAGTTATAAATGACAGCTATCGTCCAAAATAGACTGAAGTAAGGCTACCAAGAGGACTTGAAAGCGGGGCAGAATTGCAGGAAACCGATTTCAGGAGGTAGACTGGAATTGCATTGAAAGCATAGGAAAAGAGGCAGAACGTCCACAATGATGCACTTGGCCAAAAAGGGCGTATGCGTTTTTTCCTGAATATATTCAGGAAAAAACGCATACGCCCCTTTTTGGCCAACCATGCAAGCTTGCAAAGGAAATCTGCACTACAATGAAGTCTCACTTCCCCCCCCGGTCAAAAGGGCCATCTGAAAAAAGTGTAAAATCCAGAAAGGCAGGACAGGCCATGGAGAACTGGGAGCCTTGTTATGCTGATGGGCGGGATGTAAATTGCCAACAACCACTCGGGAGAAGTGTATGGTGTTTCCTGAAACATCTAAAAAACAAAGCAACAGAACCTAGGGCACTTCCACTTATGGTCCTATAGCTTAGGGAAATTAAAATCAAAAAGACACAGCCACCCCAAAGTTTGGAACGGCTCTGTTTACAAGAAGCTCGTTTACAGTACAAGTTCAACATCGCAGAAAGTGAAAAATGGATAAAGAAGTTGTGGTATTTACTTACAAAGCAATATCACTCAGCAATGAAATCTGTGTCATCAGGCCCTTAGCAGCACAATGAGTGGATTCAGGTATGATGATTCTAACTGAAATAAGTCACACAGAAAAAGAAACATCATAAGATATCAGTAATACACGGAATGTAAACTTGGCTACACAGGAACTGAATTACAGAACAGAACAGGGTCTCAAATTTAGAAAACCAACTTATTCTTGCTTAAGGGTAAAGGTGAGTTGGGGTGCTGCATAAAACCAGAGATTGAAATGAGCACAGATAAAGTTCCTTAAGCCAAATATGGCATAGACAAGAGCTACTCCTTGCTCAACGAAATGGACTCAACACCCCATATTAAACGCCTAAGAATGTACCTGACTAGTAAGTATCTTAAAACCTATGGATTGCTATGTCTCCGAAAGAGAATCAAGCATGTGTACAGGGGCATAAACGCAGCAGTGATAGGATTGGAGAGGTTCGGTGAGCAAATGAAGACCCTTTGAAGTCATATTGCATGGTACCCATTACACGGGTCTTAACTCTCCAGGTTTAAGGTATTCTTCCTTCAGCTAAAACATGCATGTGGAACCCAAGTATGATCAACCATGTGAACGGGAGACGTGTTCAAATATGTCTCAGTTTTCCTCCCCTGGTACTCGGGTGCAACATTCCAGACGCTTTACTAACACTCTCCCCACTTGGAGAGTCAGCGCCTTTAACCTCCTGTTTGGCCCAGTTTGCAATTTCTGCGGAAGATGAACAGGAATAGCGAGAACCAATGAGAGACTAGCTGGAGGTGTCTGGACGGGCAAATTTAACTCTCATTTCCAACCAGGAAGAGGAAATAACCAAAGGCTCAGCGTGCCGTGCCGGAACCAGATTAGGGCCTGAAGCCATCCTGCGGTGTTGCGGCCAGGTCACAAGAAAGCAAGTTGAAGAAAGGAGCTCAGGGGCACTGTAATTCACAAACCTGCAGAGTTATAAATGACAGCTATCGTCCAAAAATAGACTGAAGTAAGGCTGCCAAGAGGACTTGAAAGCGGGGCAGAATTGCAGGAAACCGATTTCAGGAGGTAGACTGGAATTGCATTGAAAGCATAGGAAAAGAGGCAGAACGTCCACAATGATGCACTTGGCCAAAAAGGGCGTATGCGTTTTTTCCTGAATATATTCAGGAAAAAACGCATACGCCCTTTTTGGCCAACCAAGCAAGCTTGCAAAGGAAATCTGCACTACAATGAAGTCTCACTTCCCCCCGGTCAAAAGGGCCATCTGAAAAAAGTGTAAAATCCAGAAAGGCAGGACAGGCCATGGAGAACTGGGAGCCTTGTTATGCTGATGGGTGGGATGTAAATTGCCAACAACCACTCGGGAGAAGTGTATGGTGTTTCCTGAAACATCTAAAAAACAAAGCAACAGAATCTAGGGCACTTCCACTTATGGTCCTATAGCTTAGGGAAATTAAAATCAAAAAGACACAGCCACCCCAAAGTTTGGAACCGCTCTGTTTACAACAACCTCGTTTACAGTACAAGTTCAACATCGCAGAAAGTGAAAAATGGATAAAGGAGTTGTGGTATTTACTTACAAAGCAATATCACTCAGCAATGAAATCTGTGTCATCAGGCCCTTAGCAGCACAATGAGTGGATTCAGGTATGATGATTCTAACTGAAATAAGTCACACAGAAAAAGAAACATCATAAGATATCAGTAATACACGGAATGTAAACTTGGCTACACAGGAACTGAATTACAGAACAGAACAGGGTCTCAAATTTAGAAAACCAACTTATGCTTGCTTAAGGGGAAAGGTGAGTTGGGGTGCTGCATAAAACCAGAGATTGAAATGAGCACAGATAAAGTTCCTTAAGTCAAATATGGAATAGACAAGAGCTACTCCTTGCTCAACGAAATGGACTCAACACCGCATATTAAACGCCTAAGAATGTACCTGACTAGTAAGTATCTTAAAACCTATGGATTGCTATGTCTCCGAAAGAGAATCAAGCATGTGTACAGGGGCATAAACGCAGCAGTGATAGGATTGGAGAGGCTCGGTGAGCAAATGAAGACCCTTTGAAGTCATATTGCATGGTACCCATTCCACGGGTCTTAACTCTCCAGGTTTAAGGTATTCTTCCTTCAGCTAAAACATGCATGTGGAACCCAAGTATGATCAACCATGTGAACGGGAGACGTGTTCAAATATGTCTCAGTTTTCCTCCCCTGGTACTCGGGTGCAACATTCCAGACACATTACTAACACTCTCCCCACTTGGAGAGTCAGCGCCTTTAACCTCCTGTTTGGCCCAGTTTGCAATTTCTGCGGAAGATGAACAGAAATAGCGAGAACCAATGAGAGACTAGCTGGAGGTGTCTGGACGGGCAAATTTAACTCTCATTTCCCACCAGGAAGAGGAACTAACCAAAGGCTCAGCGTGCCGTGCCGGAACCAGATTAGGGCCTGAAGCCATCCTGCGGTGTTGCGGCCAGGTCACAAGAAAGCAAGTTGAAGAAAGGAGCTCAGGGGCACTGTAATTCACAAACCTGCAGAGTTATAAATGACAGCTATCGTCCAAAAATAGACTGAAGTAAGGCTGCCAAGAGGACTTGAAAGCGGGGCAGAATTGCAGGAAACCGATTTCAGGAGGTAGACTGGAATTGCATTGAAAGCATAGGAAAAGAGGCAGAACGTCCACAATGATGCACTTGGCCAAAAAGGGCGTATGCGTTTTTTCCTGAATATATTCAGGAAAAAACGCATACGCCCTTTTTGGCCAACCATGCAAGCTTGCAAAGGAAATCTGCACTACAATGAAGTCTCACTTCCCCCCGGTCAAAAGGGCCATCTGAAAAAAGTGTAAAATCCAGAAAGGCAGGACAGGCCATGGAGAACTGGGAGCCTTGTTATGCTGATGGGCGGGATGTAAATTGCCAACAACCACTCGGGAGAAGTGTATGGTGTTTCCTGAAACATCTAAAAAACAAAGCAACAGAACCTAGGGCACTTCCACTTATGGTCCTATAGCTTAGGGAAATTAAAATCAAAAAGACACAGCCACCCCAAAGTTTGGAACGGCTCTGTTTACAAGAAGCTCGTTTACAGTACAAGTTCAACATCGCAGAAAGTGAAAAATGGATAAAGAAGTTGTGGTATTTACTTACAAAGCAATATCACTCAGCAATGAAATCTGTGTCATCAGGCCCTTAGCAGCACAATGAGTGGATTCAGGTATGATGATTCTAACTGAAATAAGTCACACAGAAAAAGAAACATCATAAGATATCAGTAATACACGGAATGGAAACTTGGCTACACAGGAACTGAATTACAGAACAGAACAGGGTCTCAAATTTAGAAAACCAACTTATGCTTGCTTAAGGGGAAAGGTGAGTTGGGGTGCTGCATAAAACCAGAGATTGAAATGAGCACAGATAAAGTTCCTTAAGTCAAATATGGAATAGACAAGAGCTACTCCTTGCTCAACGAAATGGACTCAACACCGCATATTAAATGCCTAAGAATGTACCTGACTAGTAAGTATCTTAAAACCTATGGATTGCTATGTCTCCGAAAGAGAATCAAGCATGTGTACAGGGGCATAAACGCAGCAGTGATAGGATTGGAGAGGTTCGGTGAGCAAATGAAGACCCTTTGAAGTCATATTGCATGGTACCCATTCCACGGGTCTTAACTCTCCAGGTTTAAGGTATTCTTCCTTCAGCTAAAACATGCATGTGGAACCCAAGTATGATGAACCATGTGAATGGGAGACGTGTTCAAATATGTCTCAGTTTTCCTCCCCTGGTACTCGGGTGCAACATTCCAGATGCTTTACTAACACTCTCCCCACTTGGAGAGTCAGCGCCTTTAAACTCCTGTTTGGCCCAGTTTGCAATTTCTGCGGAAGATGAACAGGAATAGCGAGAACCAATGAGAGACTAGCTGGAGGTGTCTGGACGGGCAAATTTAACTCTCATTTCCCACCAGGAAGAGGAACTAACCAAAGGCTCAGCGTGCCGTGCCGGAACCAGATTAGGGCCTGAAGCCATCCTGCGGTGTTGCGGCCAGGTCACAAGAAAGCAAGTTGAAGAAAGGAGCTCAGGGGCACTGTAATTCACAAACCTGCAGAGTTATAAATGACAGCTATCGTCCAAAAATAGACTGAAGTAAGGCTGTCAAGAGGACTTGAAAGCGGGGCAGAATTGCAGGAAACCGATTTCAGGAGGTAGACTGGAATTGCATTGAAAGCATAGGAAAAGAGGCAGAACGTCCACAATGATGCACTTGGCCAAAAAGGGCGTATGCGTTTTTTCCTGAATATATTCAGGAAAAAACGCATACGCCCTTTTTGGCCAACCAAGCAAGCTTGCAAAGGAAATCTGCACTACAATGAAGTCTCACTTCCCCCCGGTCAAAAGGGCCATCTGAAAAAAGTGTAAAATCCAGAAAGGCAGGACAGGCCATGGAGAACTGGGAGCCTTGTTATGCTGATGGGCGGGATGTAAATTGCCAACAACCAATCGGGAGAAGTGTATGGTGTTTCCTGAAACATCTAAAAAACAAAGCAACAGAACCTAGGGCACTTCCACTTATGGTCCTATAGCTTAAGGAAATTAAAATCAAAAAGACACAGCCACCCCAAAGTTTGGAACGGCTCTGTTTACAAGAACCTCGTTTACAGTACAAGTTCAACATCACAGAAAGTGAAAAATGGATAAAGAAGTTGTGGTATTTACTTACAAAGCAATATCACTCAGCAATGAAATCTTTGTCACAAGGCCCTTAGCAGCACAATGAGTGGATTCAGGTATGATGATTCTAACTGAAATAAGTCACACAGAAAAAGAAACATCATAAGATATCAGTAATACATGGAATGTAAACTTGGCTACACAGGAACTGAATTACAGAACAGAACAGGGTCTCAAATTTAGAAAACCATCTTATGCTTGCTTAAGGGGAAAGGTGAGTTGGGGTGCTGCATAAAACCAGAGATTGAAATGAGCACAGATAAAGTTCCTTAAGTCAAATATGGGATAGACAAGAGCTACTCCTTGCTCAACGAAATGGACTCAACAGCGCATATTAAACGCCTAAGAATGTACCTGACTAGTAAGTATCTTAAAACCTATGGATTGCTATGTCTCCGAAAGAGAATCAAGCATGTGTACAGGGGCATAAACGCAGCAGTGATAGGATTGGAGAGGTTCGGTGAGCAAATGAAGACCCTTTGAAGTCATATTGCATGGTACCCATTACACGGGTCTTAACTCTCCAGGTTTAAGGTATTCTTCCTTCAGCTAAAACATGCATGTGGAACCCAAATGATCAACCATGTGAACAGGAGACGTGTTCAAATATGTCTCAGTTTTCCTCCCCTGGTACTCGGGTGCAACATTCCAGACGCTTTACTAACACTCTCCCCACTTGGAGAGTCAGCGCCTTTAACCTCCTGTTTGGCCCAGTTTGCAATTTCTGCGGAAGATGAACAGGAATAGCGAGAACCAATGAGAGACTAGCTGGAGGTGTCTGGACGGGCAAATTTAACTCTCATTTCCCACCAGGAAGAGAAAATAACCAAAGGCTCAGCGTGCCGTGCCGGAACCAGATTAGGGCCTGAAGCCATCTTGCGGTGTTGCGGCCAGCTCACAAGAAAGCGAGTTGAAGAAAGGAGCTCAGGGGCACTGTAATTCACAAACCTGCAGAGTTATAAATGACAGCTATCATCCAAAAATAGACTGAAGTAAGGCTGCCAAGAGGACTTGAAAGCGGGGCAGAATTGCAGGAAACCGATTTCAGGAGGTAGACTGGAATTGCATTGAAAGCATAGGAAAAGAGACAAAACGTCCACAATGATGCACTTGGCCAAAAAGGGAGTATGCGTTTTTTCCTGAATATATTCAGGAAAAAACGCATACGCCCTTTTTGGCCAACCAAGCAAGCTTGCAAAGGACATCTGCACTACAATGAAGTCTCACTTCCCCCCGGTCAAAAGGGCCATCTGAAAAAAGTGTAAAATCCAGAAAGGCAGGACAGGCCATGGAGAACTGGGAGCCTTGTTATGCTGATGGGCGGGATGTAAATTGCCAACAACCACTCGGGAGAAGTGTATGGTGTTTCCTGAAACATCTAAAAAACAAAGCAACAGAACCTAGGGCACTTCCACTTATGGTCCTATAGCTTAGGGAAATTAAAATCAAAAAGACACAGCCACCCCAAAGTTTGGGACGCCTCTGTTTACAAGAACCTCGTTTACAGTACAAGTTCAACATCGCAGAAAGTGAAAAATGGATAAAGAAGTTGTGGTATTCACTTACAAAGCAATATCACTCAGCAATGAAATCAATGTCATCAGGCCCTTAGCAGCACAATGAGTGGATTCAGGTATGATGATTCTAACTGAAATAAGTCACACAGAAAAAGAAACATCATAAGATATCAGTAATACACGGAATGGAAACTTGGCTACACAGGAACTGAATTATAGAACAGAACAGTGTCTCAAATTTAGAAAACCAACTTATGCTTGCTTAAGGGGAAAGGTGAGTTGGGGTGCTGCATAAAACCAGAGATTGAAATGAGCACAGATAAAGTTCCTTAAGCCAAATATGGAATAGACAAGAGCTACTCCTTGCTCAACGAAATGGACTCAACACCGCATATTAAACGCCTAAGAATGTACCTGACTAGTAAGTATCTTAAAACCTATAGATTGCTATGTCTCCGAAAGAGAATCAAGCATGTGTACAGGGGCATAAACGCAGCAGTGATAGGATTGGAGAGGTTCGGTGAGCAAATGAAGACCCTTTGAAGTCATATTGCATGGTACCCATTACACGGGTCTCAACTCTCCAGGTTTAAGGTATTCTTCCTTCAGCTAAAACATGCATGTGGAACCCAAGTATGATCAACCATGTGAACGGGAGACGTGTTCAAATATGTCTCAGTTTTCCTCCCCTGGTACTCGGGTGCAACATTCCAGACACTTTACTAACACTCTCCCGACTTGGAGAGTCAGTCCCTTTAACCTCCTCTTTGGCCCAGTTTGCAATTTCTGCGGAAGATGAACAGGAATAGCGAGAACCAATGAGAGGTTAGCTGGAGGTGTCTGGACGGGCAAATTTAACTCTCATTTCCCACCAGGAAGAGGAATTAACCAAAGGCTCAGCATGCCGGGCCGGAACCAGATTAGGGCCTGAAGCCATCCTGCGGTGTTGCGGCCAGGTCACAAGAAAGCGAGTTGAAGAAAGGAGCTCAGGGGCACTGTAATTCACAAACCTGCAGAGTTATAAATGACAGCTATCGTCCAAAAATAGACTGAAGTAAGGCTGCCAAGAGGACTTGAAAGCGGGGCAGAATTGCAGGAAACCGATTTCAGGAGGTAGACTGGAATTGCATTGAAAGCATAGGAAAAGAGGCAGAACGTCCACAATGATGCACTTGGCCAAAAAGGGCGTATGCGTTTTTTCCTGAATATATTCAGGAAAAAACGCATACGCCCTTTTTTGCCAACCAAGCAAACTTGCAAAGGAATTCGGCACTACAATGAAGTCTCACTTCTCCCCGGTCAAAAGGGCCATCTGAAAAAAGTGTAAAATCCAGAAAGGCAGGACAGGCCATGGAGAACTGGGAGCCTTGTTATGCTGATGGGCGGGATGTAAATTGCCAACAGACACTCAGGAGAAGTGTATGGTGTTTCCTGAAACATCTAAAAAACAAAGCAACAGAGCCTAGGGCACTTCCACTTATGGTCCTATAGCTTAGGGAAATTAAAATCAAAAAGACACAGCCACCCCAAATTTTGGAACGGCTCTGTTTACAAGAACCTCGTTTACAGTACAAGTTCAACATCACAGAAAGTGAAAAATGGATAAAGAAGTTGTGGTATTTACTTACAAAGCAATATCACTCAGCAATGAAATCTGTGTCATCAGGCCCTTAGCAGCACAATGAGTGGATTCAGGTATGATGATTCTAACTGAAATAAGTCACACAGAAAAAGAAACATCATAAGATATCAGTAATACACGGAATGTAAACTTGGCTACACAGGAACTGAATTACAGAACAGAACAGGGTCTCAAATTTAGAAAACCAATTTATGCTTGCTTAAGGGTAAAGGTGAGTTGTGGTGCTGCATAAAACCAGAGATTGAAATGAGCAAAGATAAAGTTCCTTAAGCCAAATATGGAATAGACAAGAGCTACTCCTTGCTCAACGAAATGGACTCAACACCGCATATTAAACGCCTAATAATGTACCTGACTAGTAAGTATCTTAAAACCTATGGATTGCTATGTCTCCGAAAGAGAATCAAGCATGTGTACAGGGGCATAAACGCAGCAGTGATAGGATTGGAGAGTTTCGGTGAGCAAATGAAGACCCTTTGAAGTCATATTGCATGGTACCCATTCCACGGGTTACAACTACCCAGGTTTTAGGTATTCTTCCTTCAGCTTAAACATGCATGTGGAACCCAAGTATGATCAACCATGTGATCGTGAGACGTGTTCAAATATGTCTCAGTTTTCCTCCCCTGGTACTCGGGTGCAACATTCCAGACGCTTTACTAATACTCTCCCCACTTGGAGAGTCAGCGCCTTTAACCTCCTGTTTGGCCCAGTTTGCAATTTCTGCGGAAGATGAACAGGAATAGCGAGAACCAATGAGAGACTAGCTGGAGGTGTCTGGACGGGCAAATTTAACTCTCATTTCCCACCAGGAAGAGGAATTAACCAAAGGCTCAGCGTGCCGTGCCGGAACCAGATTAGGGCCTGAAGCCATCCTGCGGTGTTGCGGCCAGCTCAAAAGAAAGCGAGTTGAAGAAAGGAGCTCAGGGGCACTGTAATTCACAAACCTGCAGAGTTATAAATGACAGCTATCGTCCAAAAATAGACTGAAGTAAGGCTGCCAAGAGGACTTGAAAGCGGGGCAGAATTGCAGGAAACCGATTTCAGGAGGTAGACTGGAATTGCATTGAAAGCATAGGAAAAGAGGCAGAACGTCCACAATGATGCACTTGGCCAAAAAGTGCGTATGCGTTTTTTCCTGAATATATTCAGGAAAAAACGCATACGCCCTTTTTTGCCAACCAAGCAAACTTGCAAAGGAATTCGGCACTACAATGAAGTCTCACTTCTCCCCGGTCAAAAGGGCCATCTGAAAAAAGTGTAAAATCCAGAAAGGCAAGACAGGCCATGGAGAACTGGGAGCCTTGTTATGCTGATGGGCGGGATGTAAATTGCCAACAGACACTCAGGAGAAGTGTATGGTGTTTCCTGAAACATCTAAAAAACAAAGCAACAGAGCCTAGGGCACTTCCACTTATGGTCCTATAGCTTAGGGAAATTAAAATCAAAAAGACACAGCCACCCCAAATTTTGGAACGGCTCTGTTTACAAGAACCTCGTTTACAGTACAAGTTCAACATCACAGAAAGTGAAAAATGGATAAAGAAGTTGTGGTATTTACTTACAAAGCAATATCACTCAGCAATGAAATCTGTGTCATCAGGCCCTTAGCA
The DNA here is from genome assembly GCF_951394435.1 of Stenella coeruleoalba. Lineage (NCBI taxonomy): Eukaryota > Metazoa > Chordata > Mammalia > Artiodactyla > Delphinidae > Stenella > Stenella coeruleoalba. The sequence continues at coordinate 3,094,988 of NW_027646159.1, read as the reverse complement.
GCACAATGAGTGGATTCAGGTATGATGATTCTAACTGAAATAAGTCACACAGAAAAAGAAACATCATAAGATATCAGTAATACACGGAATGTAAACTTGGCTACACAGGAACTGAATTACAGAACAGAACAGGGTCTCAAATTTAGAAAACCAATTTATGCTTGCTTAAGGGTAAAGGTGAGTTGTGGTGCTGCATAAAACCAGAGATTGAAATGAGCACAGATAAAGTTCCTTAAGCCAAATATGGAATAGACAAGAGCTACTCCTTGCTCAACGAAATGGACTCAACACCGCATATTAAACGCCTAATAATGTACCTGACTAGTAAGTATCTTAAAACCTATGGATTGCTATGTCTCCGAAAGAGAATCAAGCATGTGTACAGGGGCATAAACGCAGCAGTGATAGGATTGGAGAGGTTCGGTGAGCAAATGAAGACCCTTTGAAGTCATATTGCATGGTACCCATTCCACGGGTTACAACTACCCAGGTTTTAGGTATTCTTCCTTCAGCTTAAACATGCATGTGGAACCCAAGTATGATCAACCATGTGATCGTGAGACGTGTTCAAATATGTCTCAGTTTTCCTCCCCTGGTACTCGGGTGCAACATTCCAGACGCTTTACTAACACTCTCCCCACTTGGAGAGTCAGCGCCTTTAACCTCCTGTTTGGCCCAGTTTGCAATTTCTGCGGAAGATGAACAGGAATAGCGAGAACCAATGAGAGACTAGCTGGAGGTGTCTGGACGGGCAAATTTAACTCTCATTTCCCACCAGGAAGAGGAAATAACCAAAGGCTCAGCGTGCCGTGCCAGAACCAGATTAGGGCCTGAAGCCATCCTGCGGTGTTGCGGCCAGGTCAGAAGAAAGCAAGTTGAAGAAAGGAGCTCAGGGGCACTGTAATTTACAAACATGCAGAGTTATAAATGACAGCTATCGTCCAAAACTAGACTGAAATAAGGCTGCAACGAGGACTTGAAAGCGGGGCAGAATTGCAGGAAACCGATTTCAGGAGGTAGACTGGAATTGCATTGAAAGCATAGGAAAAGAGGCAGAACGTCCACAATGATGCACTTGGCCAAAAAGGGCATATGCGTTTTTTCCTGAATATATTCAGGAAAAAACGCATATGCCCTTTTTGGCCAACCAAGCAAGCTTGCAAAGGAAATCTGCACTACAATGAAGTCTCACTTCCCCCCGGTCAAAAGGGCCATCTGAAAAAAGTGTAAAATCCAGAAAGGCAGGACAGGCCATTGAGAACTGGGAGCCTTGTTATGCTAATGGGCGGGATGTAAATTGCCAACAACCACTCGGGAGAAGTGTATGGTGTTTCCTGAAACATCTAAAAAACAAAGCAACAGAACCTAGGGCACTGCCACTTATGGTCCTATAGCTTAGGGAAATTAAAATAAAAAAGACACAGCCACCCCAACGTTTGGGACGCCTCTGTTTACAAGAACCTCGTTTACAGTACAAGTTCAACATCGCAGAAAGTGAAAAATGGAGAAAGAAGTTGTGGTATTTACTTACAAAGCAATATCACTCAGCAATGAAATCTGTGTCATCAGGCCCTTAGCAGCACAATGAGTGGATTCAGGTATGATGATTCTAACTGAAATAAGTCACACAGAAAAAGAAACATCATAAGATATCAGTAATACACGGAATGGAAACTTGGCTACACAGGAACTGAATTACAGAACAGAACAGGGTCTCAAATTTAGAAAACCAACTTATGCTTGCTTAAGGGGAAAGGTGAGTTGGGGTGCTGCATAAAACCAGAGATTGAAATGAGCACAGATAAAGTTCCTTAAGCCAAATATGGAATAGACAAGAGCTACTCCTTGCTCAACGAAATGGACTCAACACCGCATATTAAACACCTAAGAATGTACCTGAGTAGTAAGTATCTTAAAACCTATAGATTGCTATGTCTCCGAAAGAGAATCAAGCATGTGTACAGGGGCATACGCAGCAGTGATAGGATTGGAGAGGTTCGGTGAGCAAATGAAGACCCTTTGAAGTCATATTGCATGGTACCCATTCCACGGGTTTCAACTACCCAGGTTTTAGGTATTCTTCCTTCAGCTAAAACATGCATGTGGAACCCAGAGTATGATCAACCATGTGATCAGGAGACGTGTTCAAATATGTCTTAGTTTTCTTCCCCTGGTACTCGGGTGCAACATTCCAGACGCTTTACTAACACTCTCCCCACTTGGAGAGTCAGCGCCTTTAACCTCCTGTTTGGCACAGTTTGCAATTTCTGCGGAAGATGAACAGGAATAGCGAGAACCAATGAGAGGCTAGCTGGAGGTGTCTGGACGGGCAAATTTAACTCTCATTTCCCACCAGGAAGAGGAATTAACCAAAGGCTCAGCGTGCCGTGCCAGAACCAGATTAGGGCCTGAAGACATCCTGCGGTGTTGCGGCCAGGTCACAAGAAAGCGAGTTGAAGAAAGGAGCTCAGGGGCACTGTAATTCACAAACCTGCAGAGTTATAAATGACAGCTATCGTCCAAAAATAGACTGAAGTAAGGCTGCCAAGAGGACTTGAAAGCGGGGCAGAATTGCAGGAAACCGATTTCAGGAGGTAGACTGGAATTGCATTGAAAGCATAGGAAAAGAGGCAGAACGTCCACAATGATGCACTTGGCCAAAAAGGGCGTATGCGTTTTTTCCTGAATATATTCAGGAAAAAACGCATACGCCCTTTTTGGCCAACCAAGCAAGCTTGCAAAGGAAATCTGCACTACATTGAAGTCTCACTTCTCCCCGGTCAAAAGGGCCATCTGAAAAAAGTGTAAAATCCAGAAAGGCAGGACAGGCCATGGAGAACTGGGAGCCTTGTTATGCTGATGGGCGGGATGTAAATTGCCAACAGACATTCAGGAGAAGTGTATGGTGTTTCCTGAAACAACTAAAAAACAAAGCAACAGAGCCTAGGGCACATCCACTTATGGTCCTATAGCTTAGGGAAATTAAAATCAAAAAGACACAGCCACCCCAAAGTTTGGGACGCCTCCGTTTACAAGAACCTCGTTTACTGTACAAGTTCAATATCACAGAAAGGGAAAAATGGATAAAGAACTTGTGGTACTTACGTACAATGCAGTATCACTCAGCAATGAAATCTATGTCATCAGGCCCGTAGCAGCATAATGAGTGGATTCAGGTACGATGATTCTAACTGAAATAAGTCACACAGAAAAAGAAACATCATAAGATATCACTAATACACGGAATGTAAACTTGGCTACACAGGAACTGCATTCCAAAACAGAACAGTGTCTCAAATTTAGAAAACCAACTTATGCTTGCTTAAGGGTAAAGGTGAGTTGGGGTGCTGCATAAAACCAGAGATTGAAATGAGCACAGATAAAGTTCCTTAAGCCAAATATGGAATAGACAAGAGCTACTCCTTGCTCAACGAAATGGACTCAAAACCCCATATTAAACGCCTAAGAATGTACCTGACTAGTAAGTATCTTAAAACCTATGGATTGCTATGTCTCCAAAAGAGAATCAAGCGTGTGTACAGGGGCATAAACGCAGCAGTGATAGGATTGGAGAGGTTCGGTGAGCAAATGAAGACCCTTTGAAGTCATATTGCATGGTACCCATTACACGGGTCTCAACTCTCCAGGTTTAAGGTATTCTTCCTTCAGCTAAAACATGCATGTGGAACCCAGAGTATGATCAACCATGTGAACGGGAGACGTGTTCAAATATGTCTCAGTTTTCCTCCCCTGGTACTCGGGTGCAACATTCCAGATGCTTTACTAACACTCTCCCGACTTGGAGAGTCAGTCCCTTTAACCTCCTCTTTGGCCCAGTTTGCAATTTCTGCGGAAGATGAACAGGAATAGCGAGAACCAATGAGAGACTAGCTGGAGGTGTCTGGACGGGCAAATTTAACTCTCATTTCCCACCAGGAAGAGGAATTAACCAAAGGCTCAGCATGCCGTGCCAGAACCAGATTAGGGCCTGAAGCCATCCTGCGGTGTTGCGGCCAGCTCACAAGAAAGCGAGTTGAAGAAAGGATTTCAGGGGCACTGTAATTCACAAACATGCAGAGTTATAAATGACAGCTATGGTCCAAAAATATACTGAAGTAAGGCTGCCAAGAGGACTTGAAAGCGGGGCAGAATTGCAGGAATCCGATTTCAGGAGGTAGACTGGAATTGCATTGAAAGCATAGGAAAAGAGGCAGAACGTCCACAATGATGCACTTGGCCAAAAAGGGCGTATGCGTTTTTTCCTGAATATATTCAGGAAAAAACGCATACGCCCTTTTTGGCCAACCAAGCAAGCTTGCAAAGGAAATCTGCACTACAATGAAGTCTCACTTCCCCCCGGTCAAAAGGGCCATCTGAAAAAAGTGTAAAATCCAGAAAGGCAGGACAGGCCACGGAGAACTGGGAGCCTTGTTATGCTGATGGGCGGGATGTAAATTGCCAACAACCACTCGGGAGAAGTGTATGGTGTTTCCTGAAACATCTAAAAAACAAAGCAACAGAACCTAGGGCACTTCCACTTATGGTCCTATAGCTTAGGGAAATTAAAATCAAAAAGACACAGCCACCCCAAAGTTTGGAACGGCTCTGTTTACAAGAACCTCGTTTACAGTACAAGTTCAACATCGCAGAAAGTGAAAAATGGAGAAAGAAGTTGTGGTATTTACTTACAAAGCAATATCACACAGCAATGAAATCTGTGTCATCAGGCCCTTAGCAGCACAATGAGTGGATTCAGGTATGATGATTCTAACTGAAATAAGTCACACAGAAAAAGAAACATCATAAGATATCAGTAATACACGGAATGGAAACTTGGCTACACAGGAACTGAATTACAGAACAGAACAGGGTCTCAAATTTAGAAAACCAACTTATGCTTGCTTAAGGGTAAAGGTGAGTTGGGGTGCTGCATAAAACCAGAGATTGAAATGAGCACAGATAAAGTTCCTTAAGTCAAATATGGAATAGACAAGAGCTACTCCTTGCTCAACGAAATGGACTCAACACCGCATATTAAACGCCTAAGAATGTACCTGACTAGTAAGTATCTTAAAACCTATGGATTGCTATGTCTCCAAAAGAGAATCAAGCATGTGTACAGGGGCATAAACGCAGCAGTGATAGGATTGGAGAGGTTCGGTGAGCAAATGAAGACCCTTTGAAGTCATATTGCATGGTACCCATTCCACGGGTTTCAACTACCCAGGTTTAAGGTATTCTTCCTTCAGCTAAAACATGCATGTGGAACCTAGAGTATGATCAACCATGTGATCGGGAGACGTGTTCAAGTATGTCTCAGTTTTCGTACCCAGGTACTTGGGTGCAACATTCCAGACACTTTACTAACACTCTCCCCACTTGGAGAGTCAGTCCCTTTAACCTCCTGTTTGGCCAAGTTTGCAATTTCTGTGGAAGATGAACAGGAATAGCGAGAACCAATGAGAGACTAGCTGGAGGTGTCTGGACGGGCAAATTTAACTCTCATTTCCCACCAGGAAGAGGAATTAACCAAAGGCTCAGCGTGCCGTGCCGGAACCAGTTTAGTGCCTGAAGCCATCCTGCGGTGTTGCGGCCAGCTCACAAGAAAGCGAGTTGAAGAAAGGAGCTCAGGGGCACTGTAATTCACAAACCTGCAGAGTTATAAATGACAGCTATCGTCCAAAAATATACTGAAGTAAGGCTGCAAAGAGGACTTGAAAGCGGGGCAGAATTGCAGGAAACCGATTTCAGGAGGTAGACTGGAATTGCATTGAAAGCATAGGAAAAGAGGCAGAACGTCCACAATGATGCACTTGGCCAAAAAGGGCGTATGCGTTTTTTCCTGAATATATTCAGGAAAAAACGCATACGCCCTTTTTGGCCAACCAAGCAAGCTTGCAAAGGAAATCTGCACTACAATGAAGTCTCACTTCCCCCCGGTCAAAAGGGCCATCTGAAAAAAGTGTAAAATCCAGAAAGGCAGGACAGTCCATGGCTAACAGGGAGCCTTGTTATGCTGATGGGCAGGATGTAAATTGCCAACAACCACTCGGGAGAAGTGTATGGTGTTTCGTGAAACATCTAAAAAACAAAGCTACAGAGCCTAGGGCACTTCCACTTATGGTCCTATAGCTTAGGGAAATTAAAATCAAAAAGACACAGCCACCCCAAAGTTTGCAACGGCTCTGTTTACAAGAACCTCGTTTACAGTACAAGTTCAACATCGCAGAAAGTGAAAAATGGATAAAGAAGTTGTGGTATTTACTTACAAAGCAATATCACTCAGCAATGAAATCTGTGTCATCAGGCCCTTAGCAGCACAATGAGTGGATTCAGGTATGATGATTCTAACTGAAATAAGTCACACAGAAAAAGAAACATCATAAGATATCAGTAATACACGGAATGGAAACTTGGCTACACAGGAACTGAATTACAGAACAGAACAGGGTCTCAAATTTAGAAAACCAACTTATGCTTGCTTAAGGGGAAAGGTGAGTTGGGGTGCTGCATAAAACCAGAGATTGAAATGAGCACAGATAAAGTTCCTTAAGCCAAATATAGAATAGACAAGAGCTACACCTTGCTCAACGAAATGGACTCAACACCGCATATTAAACGCCTAAGAATGTACCTGAGTAGTAAGTATCTTAAAACCTATAGATTGCTATGTCTCCGAAAGAGAATCAAGCATGTGTACAGGGGCATACGCAGCAGTGATAGGATTGGAGAGGTTCGGTGAGCAAATGAAGACCCTTTGAAGTCATATTGCATGGTACCCATTCCACGGGTTTCAACTACCCAGGTTTTAGGTATTCTTCCTTCAGCTAAAACATGCATGTGGAACCCAGAGTATGATCAACCACGTGATCGGGAGACGTGTGCAAATATTTCTCAGTATTCCTCCCCTGGTACTCGGGTGCAACATTCCAGACGCTTTACTAACACTCTCCCCACTTGGAGAGTCAGCGCCTTTAACCTCCTGTTTGGCCCAGTTTGCAATTTCTGCGGAAGATGAACAGGAATAGTGAGAACCAATGAGAGGTTAGCTGGAGGTGTCTGGACGGGCAAATTTAACTCTCATTTCCCACCAGGAAGAGGAAATAACCAAAGGCTCAGCGCGCTGTACCGGAACCAGATTAGGGCCTGAAGCCATCCTGCGGTGTTGCGGCCAGCTCAAAAGAAAGGGAGTTGAAGAAAGGAGCTCAGGGGCACTGTAATTCAAAAACCTGCAGAGTTATAAATGACAGCTATCGTCCAAAAATATACTGAAGTAAGGCTGCCAAGAGGACTTGAAAGCGGGGCAGAATTGCAGGAAACCGATTTCAGGAGGTAGACTGGAATTGCATTGAAAGCATAGGAAAAGAGGCAGAACGTCCACAATGATGCACTTGGCCAAAAAGGGCGTATGCGTTTTTTCCTGAATATATTCAGGAAAAAACGCATACGCCCTTTTTGGCCAACCAAGCAAGCTTGCAAAGGAAATCTGCACTACAATGAAGTCTCACTTCCCCCCGGTCAAAAGGGCCATCTGAAAAAAGTGTAAAATCCAGAAAGGCAGGACAGGCCATGGAGAACTGGGAGCCTTGTTATGCTGATGGGCGGGATGTAAATTGCCAACAACCACTCGGGAGAAGTGTATGGTGTTTCCTGAAACATCTAAAAAACAAAGCAACAGAACCTAGGGCACTTCCACTTATGGTCCTATAGCTTAGGGAAATTGAAATCAAAAAGACACAGCCACCCCAAAGTTTGGAACCGCTCTGTTTACAAGAACCTCGTTTACAGTACAAGTTCAACATCGCAGAAAGTGAAAAATGGATAAAGAAGTTGTGGTATTTACTTACAAAGCAATATCACTCAGCAATGAAATCTGTGACATCAGGCCCTTAGCATCACAATGAGTGGATTCAGGTATGATGATTCTAACTGAAATAAGTCACACAGAAAAAGAAACATCATAAGATATCAGTAATACACGGAATGGAAACTTGGCTACACAGGAACTGAATTACAGAGCAGAACAGGGTCTCAAATTTAGAAAACCAACTTATGCTTGCTTAAGGGTAAAGGTGAGTTGGGGTGCTCATAAAACCAGAGATTGAAATGAGCACAGATAAAGTTCCTTAAGCCAAATATGGAATAGACAAGAGCTACTCCTTGCTCAACGAAATGGACTCAACACCGCATATTAAACGTCTAAGAATGTACCTGACTAGTAAGTATCTTAAAAGCTATAGATTGCTATGTCTCCGAAAGAGAATCAAGCATGTGTACAGGGGCATAAACGCAGCAGTGATAGGATTGGAGAGGTTCGGTGAGCAAATGAAGACCCTTTGAAGTCATATTGCATGGTACCCATTCCACGGGTTTCAACTACCCCGGTTTAAGGTATTCTTCCTTCAGCTAAAACATGCATGTGGAATCTAGAGTATGATCAACCATGTGATCGGGATACGTGTTCAAGTATGTCTCAGTTTTCGTACCCAGGTACTCGGGTGCAACATTCCAGACACTTTACTAACACTCTCCCCACTTGGAGAGTCAGTCCCTTTAACCTCCTGTTTGGCTCAGTTTGCAATTTCTGTGGAAGATGAACAGGAATAGCGAGAACCAATGAGAGACTAGCTGGAGGTGTCTGGACGGGCAAATTTAACTCTCATTTCCCACCAGGAAGAGGAATTAACCAAAGGCTCAGCGTGCCGTGCCGGAACCAGATTAGTGCCTGAAGCCATCCTGCGGTGTTGCGGCCAGCTCACAAGAAAGCGAGTTGAAGAAAGGAGCTCAGGGGCACTGTAATTCACAAACATGCAGAGTTATAAATGACAGCTATGGTCCAAAAATATACTGAAGTAAGGCTGCCAAGAGGACTTGAAAGCGGGGCAGAATTGCAGGAAACCGATTTCAGGAGGTAGACTGGAATTGCATTGAAAGCATAGGAAAAGAGGCAGAACGTCCACAATGATGCACTTGGCCAAAAAGGGCGTATGCGTTTTTTCCTGAATATATTCAGGAAAAAACGCATACGCACTTTTTGGCCAACCAAGCAAGCTTGCAAAGGAAATCTGCACTACAATGAAGTCTCACTTCCCCCCGGTCAAAAGGGCCATCTGAAAAAAGTGTAAAATCCAGAAAGGCAGGACAGTCCATGGCTAACAGGGAGCCTTGTTATGCTGATGGGCAGGATGTAAATTGCCAACAACCACTCGGGAGAAGTGTATGGTGTTTCGTGAAACATCTAAAAAACAAAGCTACAGAGCCTAGGGCACTTCCACTTATGGTCCTATAGTTTAGGGAAATTAAAATCAAAAAGACACAGCCACCCCAAAGTTTGCAACGGCTCTGTTTACAAGAACCTCGTTTACAGTACAAGTTCAACATCGCAGAAAGTGAAAAATGGATAAACAAGTTGTGGTATTTACTTACAAAGCAATATCACTCAGCAATGAAATCTGTGTCATCAGGCCCTTAGCAGCACAATGAGTGGATTCAGGTATGATGATTCTAACTGAAATAAGTCACACAGAAAAAGAAACATCATAAGATATCAGTAATACACGGAATGGAAACTTGGCTACACAGGAACTGAATTACAGAACAGAACAGGGTCTCAAATTTAGAAAACCAACTTATGCTTGCTTAAGGGTAAAGGTGAGTTGGGGTGCTCATAAAACCAGAGATTGAAATGAGCACAGATAAAGTTCCTTAAGCCAAATATGGAATAGACAAGAGCTACTCCTTGCTCAACGAAATGGACTCAACACCGCATATTAAACGCCTAAGAATGTACCTGACTAGTAAGTATCTTAAAACCTATAGATTGCTATGTCTCCGAAAGAGAATCAAGCATGTGTACAGGGGCATAAACGCAGCAGTGATAGGATTGGAGAGGTTCGGTGAGCAAATGAAGACCCTTTGAAGTCATATTGCATGGTACCCATTCCACGGGTTTCAACTACCCAGGTTTTAGGTATTCTTCCTTCAGCTAAAACATGCATGTGGAACCCAGAGTATGATCAACCACGTGATCGGGAGACGTGTTCAAATATGTCTCAGTATTCCTCCTCTGGTACTCGGGTGCAACATTCCAGACGCTTTACTAACACTCTCCCCACTTGGAGAGTCAGCGCCTTTAACCTCCTGTTTGGCCCAGTTTGCAATTTCTGCGGAAGATGAACAGGAATAGTGAGAACCAATGAGAGGTTAGCTGGAGGTGTCTGGACGGGCAAATTTAACTCTCATTTCCCACCAGGAAGAGGAAATAACCAAAGGCTCAGCGTGCCGTACCGGAACCAGATTAGGGCCTGAAGCCATCCTGCGGTGTTGCGGCCAGCTCAAAACAAAGCGAGTTGAAGAAAGGAGCTCAGGGGCACTGTAATTCAAAAACCTGCAGAGTTATAAATGACAGCTATCGTCCAAAAATAGACTGAAGTAAGGCTGCCAAGAGGACTTGAAAGCGGGGCAGAATTGCAGGAAACCGATTTCAGGAGGTAGACTGGAATTGCATTGAAAGCATAGGAAAAGAGGCAGAACGTCCACAATGATGCACTTGGCCAAAAAGGGCGTATGCGTTTTTACCTGAATATATTCAGGAAAAAACGCATACGCCCTTTTTGGCCAACCAAGCAAGCTTGCAAAGGAAATCTGCACTACAATGAAGTCTCACTTCCCCCCGGTCAAAAGGGCCATCTGAAAAAAGTGTAAAATCCAGAAAGGCAGGACAGGCCATGGAGAACTGGGAGCCTTTTTATGCTGATGGGCGGGATGTAAATTGCCAACAACCACTCGGGAGAAGTGTATGGTGTTTCCTGAAACATCTAAAAAACAAAGCAACAGAACCTAGGGCACTTCCACTTATGGTCCTATAGCTTAGGGAAATTAAAATCAAAAAGACACAGCCACCCCAAAGTTTGGAACGGCTCTGTTTACAAGAACCTCGTTTACAGTACAAGTTCAACATCGCAGAAAGTGAAAAATGGAGAAAGAAGTTGTGGTAATTACTTACAAAGCAATATCACTCAGCAATGAAATCTGTGACATCAGGCCCTTAGCATCACAATGAGTGGATTCAGGTATGATGATTCTAACTGAAATAAGTCACACAGAAAAAGAAACATCATAAGATATCATTAATACACGGAATGGAAACTTGGCTACACAGGAACTGAATTACAGAGCAGAACAGGGTCTCAAATTTAGAAAACCAACTTATGCTTGCTTAAGGGTAAAGGTGAGTTGGGGTGCTCATAAAACCAGAGATTGAAATGAACACAGATAAAGTTCCTTAAGCCAAATATGGAATAGACAAGAGCTACTCCTTGCTCAACGAAATGGACTCAACACCGCATATTAAACGCCTAAGAATGTACCTGACTAGTAAGTATCTTAAAACCTATGGATTGCTATGTCTCCAAAAGAGAATCAAGCATGTGTACAGGGGCATAAACGCAGCAGTGATAGGATTGGAGAGGTTCGGTGAGCAAATGAAGACCCTTTGAAGTCATATTGCATGGTACCCATTCCACGGGTTTCAACTACCCAGGTTTAAGGTATTCTTCCTTCAGCTAAAACATGCATGTGGAACCTAGAGTATGATCAACCATGTGATCGGGAGACGTGTTCAAGTATGTCTCAGTTTTCGTACCCAGGTACTTGGGTGCAACATTCCAGACACTTTACTAACACTCTCCCCACTTGGAGAGTCAGTCCCTTTAACCTCCTGTTTGGCCAAGTTTGCAATTTCTGTGGAAGATGAACAGGAATAGCGAGAACCAATGAGAGACTAGCTGGAGGTGTCTGGACGGGCAAATTTAACTCTCATTTCCCACCAGGAAGAGGAATTAACCAAAGGCTCAGCGTGCCGTGCCGGAACCAGTTTAGTGCCTGAAGCCATCCTGCGGTGTTGCGGCCAGCTCACAAGAAAGCGAGTTGAAGAAAGGAGCTCAGGGGCACTGTAATTCACAAACCTGCAGAGTTATAAATGACAGCTATCGTCCAAAAATATACTGAAGTAAGGCTGCAAAGAGGACTTGAAAGCGGGGCAGAATTGCAGGAAACCGATTTCAGGAGGTAGACTGGAATTGCATTGAAAGCATAGGAAAAGAGGCAGAACGTCCACAATGATGCACTTGGCCAAAAAGGGCGTATGCGTTTTTTCCTGAATATATTCAGGAAAAAACGCATACGCCCTTTTTGGCCAACCAAGCAAGCTTGCAAAGGAAATCTGCACTACAATGAAGTCTCACTTCCCCCCGGTCAAAAGGGCCATCTGAAAAAAGTGTAAAATCCAGAAAGGCAGGACAGTCCATGGCTAACAGGGAGCCTTGTTATGCTGATGGGCAGGATGTAAATTGCCAACAACCACTCGGGAGAAGTGTATGGTGTTTCGTGAAACATCTAAAAAACAAAGCTACAGAGCCTAGGGCACTTCCACTTATGGTCCTATAGCTTAGGGAAATTAAAATCAAAAAGACACAGCCACCCCAAAGTTTGCAACGGCTCTGTTTACAAGAACCTCGTTTACAGTACAAGTTCAACATCGCAGAAAGTGAAAAATGGATAAAGAAGTTGTGGTATTTACTTACAAAGCAATATCACTCAGCAATGAAATCTGTGTCATCAGGCCCTTAGCAGCACAATGAGTGGATTCAGGTATGATGATTCTAACTGAAATAAGTCACACAGAAAAAGAAACATCATAAGATATCAGTAATACACGGAATGGAAACTTGGCTACACAGGAACTGAATTACAGAACAGAACAGGGTCTCAAATTTAGAAAACCAACTTATGCTTGCTTAAGGGGAAAGGTGAGTTGGGGTGCTGCATAAAACCAGAGATTGAAATGAGCACAGATAAAGTTCCTTAAGCCAAATATAGAATAGACAAGAGCTACACCTTGCTCAACGAAATGGACTCAACACCGCATATTAAACGCCTAAGAATGTACCTGAGTAGTAAGTATCTTAAAACCTATAGATTGCTATGTCTCCGAAAGAGAATCAAGCATGTGTACAGGGGCATACGCAGCAGTGATAGGATTGGAGAGGTTCGGTGAGCAAATGAAGACCCTTTGAAGTCATATTGCATGGTACCCATTCCACGGGTTTCAACTACCCAGGTTTTAGGTATTCTTCCTTCAGCTAAAACATGCATGTGGAACCCAGAGTATGATCAACCACGTGATCGGGAGACGTGTGCAAATATTTCTCAGTATTCCTCCCCTGGTACTCGGGTGCAACATTCCAGACGCTTTACTAACACTCTCCCCACTTGGAGAGTCAGCGCCTTTAACCTCCTGTTTGGCCCAGTTTGCAATTTCTGCGGAAGATGAACAGGAATAGTGAGAACCAATGAGAGGTTAGCTGGAGGTGTCTGGACGGGCAAATTTAACTCTCATTTCCCACCAGGAAGAGGAAATAACCAAAGGCTCAGCGCGCTGTACCGGAACCAGATTAGGGCCTGAAGCCATCCTGCGGTGTTGCGGCCAGCTCAAAAGAAAGGGAGTTGAAGAAAGGAGCTCAGGGGCACTGTAATTCAAAAACCTGCAGAGTTATAAATGACAGCTATCGTCCAAAAATATACTGAAGTAAGGCTGCCAAGAGGACTTGAAAGCGGGGCAGAATTGCAGGAAACCGATTTCAGGAGGTAGACTGGAATTGCATTGAAAGCATAGGAAAAGAGGCAGAACGTCCACAATGATGCACTTGGCCAAAAAGGGCGTATGCGTTTTTTCCTGAATATATTCAGGAAAAAACGCATACGCCCTTTTTGGCCAACCAAGCAAGCTTGCAAAGGAAATCTGCACTACAATGAAGTCTCACTTCCCCCCGGTCAAAAGGGCCATCTGAAAAAAGTGTAAAATCCAGAAAGGCAGGACAGGCCATGGAGAACTGGGAGCCTTGTTATGCTGATGGGCGGGATGTAAATTGCCAACAACCACTCGGGAGAAGTGTATGGTGTTTCCTGAAACATCTAAAAAACAAAGCAACAGAACCTAGGGCACTTCCACTTATGGTCCTATAGCTTAGGGAAATTGAAATCAAAAAGACACAGCCACCCCAAAGTTTGGAACCGCTCTGTTTACAAGAACCTCGTTTACAGTACAAGTTCAACATCGCAGAAAGTGAAAAATGGATAAAGAAGTTGTGGTATTTACTTACAAAGCAATATCACTCAGCAATGAAATCTGTGACATCAGGCCCTTAGCATCACAATGAGTGGATTCAGGTATGATGATTCTAACTGAAATAAGTCACACAGAAAAAGAAACATCATAAGATATCAGTAATACACGGAATGGAAACTTGGCTACACAGGAACTGAATTACAGAGCAGAACAGGGTCTCAAATTTAGAAAACCAACTTATGCTTGCTTAAGGGTAAAGGTGAGTTGGGGTGCTCATAAAACCAGAGATTGAAATGAGCACAGATAAAGTTCCTTAAGCCAAATATGGAATAGACAAGAGCTACTCCTTGCTCAACGAAATGGACTCAACACCGCATATTAAACGTCTAAGAATGTACCTGACTAGTAAGTATCTTAAAAGCTATAGATTGCTATGTCTCCGAAAGAGAATCAAGCATGTGTACAGGGGCATAAACGCAGCAGTGATAGGATTGGAGAGGTTCGGTGAGCAAATGAAGACCCTTTGAAGTCATATTGCATGGTACCCATTCCACGGGTTTCAACTACCCCGGTTTAAGGTATTCTTCCTTCAGCTAAAACATGCATGTGGAATCTAGAGTATGATCAACCATGTGATCGGGATACGTGTTCAAGTATGTCTCAGTTTTCGTACCCAGGTACTCGGGTGCAACATTCCAGACACTTTACTAACACTCTCCCCACTTGGAGAGTCAGTCCCTTTAACCTCCTGTTTGGCTCAGTTTGCAATTTCTGTGGAAGATGAACAGGAATAGCGAGAACCAATGAGAGACTAGCTGGAGGTGTCTGGACGGGCAAATTTAACTCTCATTTCCCACCAGGAAGAGGAATTAACCAAAGGCTCAGCGTGCCGTGCCGGAACCAGATTAGTGCCTGAAGCCATCCTGCGGTGTTGCGGCCAGCTCACAAGAAAGCGAGTTGAAGAAAGGAGCTCAGGGGCACTGTAATTCACAAACATGCAGAGTTATAAATGACAGCTATGGTCCAAAAATATACTGAAGTAAGGCTGCCAAGAGGACTTGAAAGCGGGGCAGAATTGCAGGAAACCGATTTCAAGAGGTAGACTGGAATTGCATTGAAAGCATAGGAAAAGAGGCAGAACGTCCACAATGATGCACTTGGCCAAAAAGGGCGTATGCGTTTTTTCCTGAATATATTCAGGAAAAAACGCATACGCACTTTTTGGCCAACCAAGCAAGCTTGCAAAGGAAATCTGCACTACAATGAAGTCTCACTTCCCCCCGGTCAAAAGGGCCATCTGAAAAAAGTGTAAAATCCAGAAAGGCAGGACAGTCCATGGCTAACAGGGAGCCTTGTTATGCTGATGGGCAGGATGTAAATTGCCAACAACCACTCGGGAGAAGTGTATGGTGTTTCGTGAAACATCTAAAAAACAAAGCTACAGAGCCTAGGGCACTTCCACTTATGGTCCTATAGTTTAGGGAAATTAAAATCAAAAAGACACAGCCACCCCAAAGTTTGCAACGGCTCTGTTTACAAGAACCTCGTTTACAGTACAAGTTCAACATCGCAGAAAGTGAAAAATGGATAAACAAGTTGTGGTATTTACTTACAAAGCAATATCACTCAGCAATGAAATCTGTGTCATCAGGCCCTTAGCAGCACAATGAGTGGATTCAGGTATGATGATTCTAACTGAAATAAGTCACACAGAAAAAGAAACATCATAAGATATCAGTAATACACGGAATGGAAACTTGGCTACACAGGAACTGAATTACAGAACAGAACAGGGTCTCAAATTTAGAAAACCAACTTATGCTTGCTTAAGGGTAAAGGTGAGTTGGGGTGCTCATAAAACCAGAGATTGAAATGAGCACAGATAAAGTTCCTTAAGCCAAATATGGAATAGACAAGAGCTACTCCTTGCTCAACGAAATGGACTCAACACCGCATATTAAACGCCTAAGAATGTACCTGACTAGTAAGTATCTTAAAACCTATAGATTGCTATGTCTCCGAAAGAGAATCAAGCATGTGTACAGGGGCATAAACGCAGCAGTGATAGGATTGGAGAGGTTCGGTGAGCAAATGAAGACCCTTTGAAGTCATATTGCATGGTACCCATTCCACGGGTTTCAACTACCCAGGTTTTAGGTATTCTTCCTTCAGCTAAAACATGCATGTGGAACCCAGAGTATGATCAACCACGTGATCGGGAGACGTGTTCAAATATGTCTCAGTATTCCTCCTCTGGTACTCGGGTGCAACATTCCAGACGCTTTACTAACACTCTCCCCACTTGGAGAGTCAGCGCCTTTAACCTCCTGTTTGGCCCAGTTTGCAATTTCTGCGGAAGATGAACAGGAATAGTGAGAACCAATGAGAGGTTAGCTGGAGGTGTCTGGACGGGCAAATTTAACTCTCATTTCCCACCAGGAAGAGGAAATAACCAAAGGCTCAGCGTGCCGTACCGGAACCAGATTAGGGCCTGAAGCCATCCTGCGGTGTTGCGGCCAGCTCAAAAGAAAGGGAGTTGAAGAAAGGAGCTCAGGGGCACTGTAATTCAAAAACCTGCAGAGTTATAAATGACAGCTATCGTCCAAAAATAGACTGAAGTAAGGCTGCCAAGAGGACTTGAAAGCGGGGCAGAATTGCAGGAAACCGATTTCAGGAGGTAGACTGGAATTGCATTGAAAGCATAGGAAAAGAGGCAGAACGTCCACAATGATGCACTTGGCCAAAAAGGGCGTATGCGTTTTTACCTGAATATATTCAGGAAAAAACGCATACGCCCTTTTTGGCCAACCAAGCAAGCTTGCAAAGGAAATCTGCACTACAATGAAGTCTCACTTCCCCCCGGTCAAAAGGGCCATCTGAAAAAAGTGTAAAATCCAGAAAGGCAGGACAGGCCATGGAGAACTGGGAGCCTTTTTATGCTGATGGGCGGGATGTAAATTGCCAACAACCACTCGGGAGAAGTGTATGGTGTTTCCTGAAACATCTAAAAAACAAAGCAACAGAACCTAGGGCACTTCCACTTATGGTCCTATAGCTTAGGGAAATTAAAATCAAAAAGACACAGCCACCCCAAAGTTTGGAACGGCTCTGTTTACAAGAACCTCGTTTACAGTACAAGTTCAACATCGCAGAAAGTGAAAAATGGAGAAAGAAGTTGTGGTAATTACTTACAAAGCAATATCACTCAGCAATGAAATCTGTGACATCAGGCCCTTAGCATCACAATGAGTGGATTCAGGTATGATGATTCTAACTGAAATAAGTCACACAGAAAAAGAAACATCATAAGATATCATTAATACACGGAATGGAAACTTGGCTACACAGGAACTGAATTACAGAGCAGAACAGGGTCTCAAATTTAGAAAACCAACTTATGCTTGCTTAAGGGTAAAGGTGAGTTGGGGTGCTCATAAAACCAGAGATTGAAATGAACACAGATAAAGTTCCTTAAGCCAAATATGGAATAGACAAGAGCTACTCCTTGCTCAACGAAATGGACTCAACACCGCATATTAAACGCCTAAGAATGTACCTGACTAGTAAGTATCTTAAAAGCTATAGATTGCTATGTCTCCGAAAGAGAATCAAGCATGTGTACAGGGGCATAAACGCAGCAGTGATAGGATTGGAGAGGTTCGGTGAGCAAATGAAGACCCTTTGAAGTCATATTGCATGGTACCCATTCCACGGGTTTCAACTACCCAGGTTTAAGGTATTCTTCCTTCAGCTAAAACATGCATGTGGAACCTAGAGTATGATCAACCATGTGATCGGGAGACGTGTTCAAATATGTCTTAGTTTTCGTACCCTGGTACTCGGGTGCAACATTCCAGACGCTTT
Organism: Stenella coeruleoalba; assembly: GCF_951394435.1. Lineage (NCBI taxonomy): Eukaryota > Metazoa > Chordata > Mammalia > Artiodactyla > Delphinidae > Stenella > Stenella coeruleoalba. The sequence goes on along the minus strand of NW_027646159.1, from coordinate 3,076,996 downwards.
ACTAACACTCTCCCGACTTGGAGAGTCAGTCCCTTTAACCTCCTGTTTGGCCCAGTTTGCAATTTCTGAGGAAGATGAACAGGAATAGCGAGAACCAATGAGAGACTAGCTGGAGGTGTCTGGACGGGCAAATTTAACTCTCATTTCCCACCAGGAAGAGGAATTAACCAAAGGCTCAGCGTGCCGTGCCGGAACCAGATTAGGGCCTGAAGCCATCCTGCGGTGTTGCGGCCAGGTCACAAGAAAGCGAGTTGAAGAAAGGAGCTCAGGGGCACTGTAATTCACAAACCTGCAGAGTTATAAATGACAGCTATCGTCCAAAAATAGACTGAAGTAAGGCTGCCAAGAGGACTTGAAAGCGGGGCAGAATTGCAGGAAACCGATTTCAGGAGGTAGACTGGAATTGCATTGAAAGCATAGGAAAAGAGGCAGAACGTCCACAATGATGCACTTGGCCAAAAAGGGCGTATGCGTTTTTTCCTGAATATATTCAGGAAAAAACGCATACGCCCTTTTTGGCCAACCAAGCAAGCTTGCAAAGGAAATCTGCACTACAATGAAGTCTCACTTCCCCCCGGTCAAAAGGGCCATCTGAAAAAAGTGTAAAATCCAGAAAGGCAGGACAGGCCATGGAGAACTGGGAGCCTTGTTATGCTGATGGGCGGGATGTAAATTGCCAACAACCACTCGGGAGAAGTGTATGGTGTTTCCTGAAACATCTAAAAAACAAAGCAACAGAACCTAGGGCACTTCCACTTATGGTCCTATAGCTTAGGGAAATTAAAATCAAAAAGACACAGCCACCCCAAAGTTTGCAACGGCTCTGTTTACAAGAACCTCGTTTACAGTACAAGTTCAACATCGCAGAAAGTGAAAAATGGATAAAGAAGTTGTGGTATTTACTTACAAAGCAATATCACTCAGCAATGAAATCTGTGTCATCAGGCCCTTAGCAGCACAATGAGTGGATTCAGGTATGATGATTCTAACTGAAATAAGTCACACAGAAAAAGAAACATCATAAGATATCAGTAATACACGGAATGGAAACTTGGCTACACAGGAACTGAATTACAGAACAGAACAGGGTCTCAAATTTAGAAAACCAACTTATGCTTGCTTAAGGGGAAAGGTGAGTTGGGGTGCTGCATAAAACCAGAGATTGAAATGAGCACAGATAAAGTTCCTTAAGCCAAATATAGAATAGACAAGAGCTACACCTTGCTCAACGAAATGGACTCAACACCGCATATTAAACGCCTAAGAATGTACCTGAGTAGTAAGTATCTTAAAACCTATAGATTGCTATGTCTCCGAAAGAGAATCAAGCATGTGTACAGGGGCATACGCAGCAGTGATAGGATTGGAGAGGTTCGGTGAGCAAATGAAGACCCTTTGAAGTCATATTGCATGGTACCCATTCCACGGGTTTCAACTACCCAGGTTTTAGGTATTCTTCCTTCAGCTAAACATGCATGTGGAACCCAGAGTATGATCAACCATGTGATCGGGAGATGTGTTCAAATATGTCTCAGTTTTCCTCCCCTGGTACTCGGGTGCAACATTCCAGACGCTTTACTAACACTCTCCCCACTTGGAGAGTCAGCGCCTTTAACCTCCTATTTGGCACAGTTTGCAATTTCTGCGGAAGATGAACAGGAATAGCGAGAACCAATGAGAGGCTAGCTGGAGGTGTCTGGACGGGCAAATTTAACTCTCATTTCCCACCAGGAAGAGGAATTAACCAAAGGCTCAGCGTGCCGTGCCAGAACCAGATTAGGGCCTGAAGCCGTCCTGCGGTGTTGCGGCCAGGTCACAAGAAAGCGAGTTGAAGAAAGGAGCTCAGGGGCACTGTAATTCACAAACCTGCAGAGTTATAAATGACAGCTATCGTCCAAAAATAGACTGAAGTAAGGCTGCCAAGAGGACTTGAAAGCGGGGCAGAATTGCAGGAAACCGATTTCAGGAGGTAGACTGGAATTGCTTTGAAAGCATAGGAAAAGAGGCAGAACGTCCACAATGATGCACTTGGCCAAAAAGGGCGTATGCGTTTTTACCTGAATATATTCAGGAAAAAACGCATACGCCCTTTTTGGCCAACCAAGCAAGCTTGCAAAGGAAATCTGCACTACAATGAAGTCTCACTTCCCCCCGGTCAAAAGGGCCATCTGAAAAAAGTGTAAAATCCAGAAAGGCAGGACAGGCCATGGAGAACTGGGAGCCTTGTTATGCTGATGGGCGGGATGTAAATTGCCAACAACCACTCGGGAGAAGTGTATGGTGTTTCCTGAAACATCTAAAAAACAAAGCAACAGAACCTAGGGCACTTCCACTTATGGTCCTATAGCTTAGGGAAATTAAAATCAAAAAGACACAGCCACCCCAAAGTTTGGAACGGCTCTGTTTACAAGAACCTCGTTTACAGTACAAGTTCAACATCGCAGAAAGTGAAAAATGGAGAAAGAAGTTGTGGTAATTACTTACAAAGCAATATCACTCAGCAATGAAATCTGTGACATCAGGCCCTTAGCATCACAATGAGTGGATTCAGGTATGATGATTCTAACTGAAATAAGTCACACAGAAAAAGAAACATCATAAGATATCATTAATACACGGAATGGAAACTTGGCTACACAGGAACTGAATTACAGAGCAGAACAGGGTCTCAAATTTAGAAAACCAACTTATGCTTGCTTAAGGGTAAAGGTGAGTTGGGGTGCTCATAAAACCAGAGATTGAAATGAACACAGATAAAGTTCCTTAAGCCAAATATGGAATAGACAAGAGCTACTCCTTGCTCAACGAAATGGACTCAACACCGCATATTAAACGCCTAAGAATGTACCTGACTAGTAAGTATCTTAAAAGCTATAGATTGCTATGTCTCCGAAAGAGAATCAAGCATGTGTACAGGGGCATAAACGCAGCAGTGATAGGATTGGAGAGGTTCGGTGAGCAAATGAAGACCCTTTGAAGTCATATTGCATGGTACCCATTCCACGGGTTTCAACTACCCAGGTTTAAGGTATTCTTCCTTCAGCTAAAACATGCATGTGGAACCTAGAGTATGATCAACCATGTGATCGGGAGACGTGTTCAAATATGTCTTAGTTTTCGTACCCTGGTACTCGGGTGCAACATTCCAGACGCTTTACTAACACTCTCCCGACTTGGAGAGTCAGTCCCTTTAACCTCCTGTTTGGCCCAGTTTGCAATTTCTGAGGAAGATGAACAGGAATAGCGAGAACCAATGAGAGACTAGCTGGAGGTGTCTGGACGGGCAAATTTAACTCTCATTTCCCACCAGGAAGAGGAATTAACCAAAGGCTCAGCGTGCCGTGCCGGAACCAGATTAGGGCCTGAAGCCATCCTGCGGTGTTGCGGCCAGGTCACAAGAAAGCGAGTTGAAGAAAGGAGCTCAGGGGCACTGTAATTCACAAACCTGCAGAGTTATAAATGACAGCTATCGTCCAAAAATAGACTGAAGTAAGGCTGCCAAGAGGACTTGAAAGCGGGGCAGAATTGCAGGAAACCGATTTCAGGAGGTAGACTGGAATTGCATTGAAAGCATAGGAAAAGAGGCAGAACGTCCACAATGATGCACTTGGCCAAAAAGGGCGTATGCGTTTTTTCCTGAATATATTCAGGAAAAAACGCATACGCCCTTTTTGGCCAACCAAGCAAGCTTGCAAAGGAAATCTGCACTACAATGAAGTCTCACTTCACCCCGGTCAAAAGGGCCATCTGAAAAAAGTGTAAAATCCAGAAAGGCAGGACAGGCCATGGAGAACTGGGAGCCTTGTTATGCTGATGGGCGGGATGTAAATTGCCAACAACCACTCGGGAGAAGTGTATGGTGTTTCCTGAAACATCTAAAAAACAAAGCAACAGAACCTAGGGCACTTCCACTTATGGTCCTATAGCTTAGGGAAATTAAAATCAAAAAGACACAGCCACCCCAAAGTTTGCAACGGCTCTGTTTACAAGAACCTCGTTTACAGTACAAGTTCAACATCGCAGAAAGTGAAAAATGGATAAAGAAGTTGTGGTATTTACTTACAAAGCAATATCACTCAGCAATGAAATCTGTGTCATCAGGCCCTTAGCAGCACAATGAGTGGATTCAGGTATGATGATTCTAACTGAAATAAGTCACACAGAAAAAGAAACATCATAAGATATCAGTAATACACGGAATGTAAACTTGGCTACACAGGAACTGAATTACAGAACAGAACAGGGTCTCAAATTTAGAAAACCAACTTATGCTTGCTTAAGGGTAAAGGTGAGTTGGGGTGCTGCATAAAACCAGAGATTGAAATGAGCACAGATAAAGTTCCTTAAGCCAAATATAGAATAGACAAGAGCTACTCCTTGCTCAACGAAATGGACTCAACACCGCATATTAAACGCCTAAGAATGTACCTGACTAGTAAGTATCTTAAAACCTATAGATTGCTATGTCTCCGAAAGAGAATCAAGCATGTGTACAGGGGCATACGCAGCAGTGATAGGATTGGAGAGGTTCGGTGAGCAAATGAAGACCCTTTGAAGTCATATTGCATGGTACCCATTCCACGGGTTTCAACTACCCAGGTTTTAGGTATTCTTCCTTCAGCTAAACATGCATGTGGAACCCAGAGTATGATCAACCATGTGATCGGGAGACGTGTTCAAATATGTCTCAGTTTTCCTCCCCTGGTACTCGGGTGCAACATTCCAGACGCTTTACTAACACTCTCCCCACTTGGAGAGTCAGCGCCTTTAACCTCCTATTTGGCACAGTTTGCAATTTCTGCGGAAGATGAACAGGAATAGCGAGAACCAATGAGAGGCTAGCTGGAGGTGTCTGGACGGGCAAATTTAACTCTCATTTCCCACCAGGAAGAGGAATTAACCAAAGGCTCAGCGTGCCGTGCCAGAACCAGATTAGGGCCTGAAGCCGTCCTGCGGTGTTGCGGCCAGGTCACAAGAAAGCGAGTTGAAGAAAGGAGCTCAGGGGCACTGTAATTCACAAACCTGCAGAGTTATAAATGACAGCTATCGTCCAAAAATATACTGAAGTAAGGCTGCAAAGAGGACTTGAAAGCGGGGCAGAATTGCAGGAAACCGATTTCAGGAGGTAGACTGGAATTGCATTGAAAGCATAGGAAAAGAGGCAGAACGTCCACAATGATGCACTTGGCCAAAAAGGGCGTATGCGTTTTTTCCTGAATATATTCAGGAAAAAACGCATATGCCCTTTTTGGCCAACCAAGCAAGCTTGCAAAGGAAATCTGCACTACAATGAAGTCTCACTTCCCCCCGGTCAAAAGGGCCATCTGAAAAAAGTGTAAAATCCAGAAAGGCAGGACAGGCCATGGAGAACTGGGAGCCTTGTTATGCTGATGGGCGGGATGTAAATTGCCAACAACCACTCGGGAGAAGTGTATGGTGTTTCCTGAAACATCTAAAAAACAAAGCAACAGAACCTAGGGCACTTCCACTTATGGTCCTATAGCTTAGGGAAATTAAAATCAAAAAGACACAGCCACCCCAAAGTTTGCAACGGCTCTGTTTACAAGAACCTCGTTTACAGTACAAGTTCAACATCGCAGAAAGTGAAAAATGGATAAAGATGTTGTGGTATTTACTTACAAAGCAATATCACTCAGCAATGAAATCTGTGTCATCAGGCCCTTAGCAGCACAATGAGTGGATTCAGGTATGATGATTCTAACTGAAATAAGTCACACAGAAAAAGAAACATCATAAGATATCAGTAATACACGGAATGGAAACTTGGCTACACAGGAACTGAATTACAGAACAGAACAGGGTCTCAAATTTAGAAAACCAACTTATGCTTGCTTAAGGGTAAAGGTGAGTTGGGGTGCTGCATAAAACCAGAGATTGAAATGAGCACAGATAAAGTTCCTTAAGCCAAATATGGAATAGACAAGAGCTACTCCTTGCTCAACGAAATGGACTCAACACCGCATATTAAACGCCTAAGAATGTACCTGAGTAGTAAGTATCTTAAAACCTATAGATTGCTATGTCTCCGAAAGAGAATCAAGCATGTGTACAGGGGCATACGCAGCAGTGATAGGATTGCAGAGGTTCGGTGAGCAAATGAAGACCCTTTGAAGTCATATTGCATGGTACCCATTCCACGGGTTTCAACTACCCAGGTTTTAGGTATTCTTCCTTCAGCTAAAACATGCATGTGGAACCCAGAGTATGATCAACCATGTGATCGGGAGACGTGTTCAAATATGTCTCAGTTTTCCTCCCCTGGTACTCGGGTGCAACATTCCAGACGCTTTACTAACACTCTCCCCACTTGGAGAGTCAGCGCCTTTAACCTCCTATTTGGCACAGTTTGCAATTTCTGCGGAAGATGAACAGGAATAGCGAGAACCAATGAGAGGCTAGCTGGAGGTGTCTGGACGGGCAAATTTAACTCTCATTTCCCACCAGGAAGAGGAATTAACCAAAGGCTCAGCGTGCCGTGCCAGAACCAGATTAGGGCCTGAAGACATCCTGCGGTGTTGCGGCAAGGTCACAAGAAAGCGAGTTGAAGAAAGGAGCTCAGGGGCACTGTAATTCACAAACCTGCAGAGTTATAAATGACAGCTATCATCCAAAAATAGACTGAAGTAAGGCTGCCAAGAGGACTTGAAAGCGGGGCAGAATTGCAGGAAACCGATTTCAGGAGGTAGACTGGAATTGCATTGAAAGCATAGGAAAAGAGGCAGAACGTCCACAATGATGCACTTGGCCAAAAAGGGCGTATGCGTTTTTTCCTGAATATATTCAGGAAAAAACGCATACGCCCTTTTTGGCCAACCAAGCAAGCTTGCAAAGGAAATCTGCACTACAATGAAGTCTCACTTCCCCCCGGTCAAAAGGGCCATCTGAAAAAAGTGTAAAATCCAGAAAGGCAGGACAGGCCATGGAGAACTGGGAGCCTTGTTATGCTGATGGGCGGGATGTAAATTGCCAACAGACACTCAGGAGAAGTGTATGGTGTTTCCTGAAACATCTAAAAAACAAAGCAACAAAACCTAGGGCACTTCCACTTCTGGTCCTATAGATTAGGGAATTTAAAATGAAAAAGACACAGCAACCCCAAAGTTTGGAACGGCTCTGTTTACAAGAACCTCGTTTACAGTACAAGTTCAACATCGCAGAAAGTGAAAAATGGAGAAAGAAGTTGTGGTATTTACTTACAAAGCAATATCACTCAGCAATGAAATCTGTGTCATCAGGCCCTTAGCAGCACAATGCGTGGATTCAGGTATAATGATTCTAACTGAAATAAGTCACACAGAAAAAGAAACATCATAAGATATCAGTAATACACGGAATGGAAACTTGGCTACACAGGAACTGAATTACAGAACAGAACAGGGTCTCAAATTTAGAAAACCAACTTATGCTTGCTTAAGGGGAAAGGTGAGTTGGGGTGCTGCATAAAACCAGAGATTGAAATGAGCACAGATAAAGTTCCTTAAGTCAAATATGGAATAGACAAGAGCTACTCCTTGCTCAACGAAATGGACTCAACACCGCATATTAAACGCCTAAGAATGTACCTGACTAGTAAGTATCTTAAAACCTATAGATAGCTATGTCTCCGAAAGAGAATCGAGCATGTGTACAGGGGCATAAATGCAGCAGTGATAGGATTGGAGAGGTTCGGTGAGCAAATGAAGACCCTTTGAAGTCATATTGCATGGTACCCATTACACGGGTTTCAACTACCCAGGTTTTAGGTATTCTTCCTTCAGCTAAAACATGCATGTGGAACCCAGAGTATGATCAACCACGTGATTGGGAGACGTGTTCAAATATGTCTCAGTATTCCTCCCCTGGTACTCGGGTGCAACATTCCAGACGCTTTACTAACACTCTCCCCACTTGGAGAGTCAGCGCCTTTAACCTCCTGTTTGGCCCAGTTTTCAATTTCTGCGGAAGATGAACAGGAATAGTGAGAACCAATGAGAGGTTAGCTGGAGGTGTCTGGACGGGCAAATTTAACTCTCATTTCCCACCAGGAAGAGGAAATAACCAATGGCTCAGCGTGCCGTACCGGAACCAGATTAGGGCCTGAAGCCATCCTGCGTTGTTGCGGCCAGCTCAAAAGAAAGCGAGTTGAAGAAAGGAGCTCAGGGGCACTGTAATTCAAAAACCTGCAGAGTTATAAATGACAGCTATCGTCCAAAAATAGACTGAAGTAAGGCTGCCAAGAGGACTTGAAAGCGGGGCAGAATTGCAGGAAACCGATTTCAGGAGGTAGACTGGAATTGCATTGAAAGCATAGGAAAAGAGGCAGAACGTCCACAATGATGCACTTGGCCAAAAAGGGCGTATGCGTTTTTTCCTGAATATATTCAGGAAAAAACGCATACGCCCTTTTTGGCCAACCAAGCAAGCTTGCAAAGGAAATCTGCACTACAATGAAGTCTCACTTCCCCCCGGTCAAAAGGGCCATCTGAAAAAAGTGTAAAATCCAGAAAGGCAGGACAGGCCATGGAGAACTGGGAGCCTTGTTATGCTGATGGGCGGGATGTAAATTGCCAACAACCACTCGGGAGAAGTGTATGGTGTTTTCTGAAACATCTAAAAAACAAAGCAACAGAACCTAGGGCACTTCCACTTATGGTCCTATAGCTTAGGGAAATTAAAATCAAAAAGACACAGCCACCCCAAAGTTTGCAACGGCTCTGTTTACAAGAACCTCGTTTACAGTACAAGTTCAACATCGCAGAAAGTGAAAAATGGAGAAAGAAGTTGTGGTATTTACTTACAAAGCAATATCACTCAGCAATGAAATCTGTGTCATCAGGCCCTTAGCAGCACAATGAGTGGATTCAGGTATGATGATTCTAACTGAAATAAGTCACACAGAAAAAGAAACATCATAAGATATCAGTAATACACGGAATGTAAACTTGGCTACACAGGAACTGAATTACAGAACAGAACAGGGTCTCAAATTTAGAAAACCAACTTATGCTTGCTTAAGGGTAAAGGTGAGCTGGGGTGCTGCATAAAACCAGAGATTGAAATGAGCATAGATAAAGTTCCTTAAGTCAAATATGGAATAGACAAGAGCTACTCCTTGCTCAACGAAATGGACTCAACACCGCATATTAAACGCCTAAGAATGTACCTGACTAGTAAGTATCTTAAAACCTATGGATTGCTATGTCTCCAAAAGAGAATCAAGCATGTGTACAGAGGCATAAACGCAGCAGTGATAGGATTGGAGAGGTTCGGTGAGCAAATGAAGACCCTTTGAAGTCATATTGCATGGTACCCATTCCACGGGTTTCAACTACCCAGGTTTAAGGTATTCTTCCTTCAGCTAAAACATGCATGTGGAACCTAGAGTATGATCAACCATGTGATCGGAGACGTGTTCAAATATGTCTCAGTTTTCGTACCCTGGTACTCGGGTGCAACATTCCAGACGCTTTACTAACACTCTCCCGACTTGGAGAGTCAGTCCCTTTAACCTCCTGTTTGGCCTAGTTTGCAATTTCTGCGGAAGATGAACAGGAATAGCGAGAACCAATGAGAGGCTAGCTGGAGGTGTCTGGACGGGCAAACTTTACTCTCATTTCCCACCAGGAAGAGGAATTAACCAAAGGCTCAGCGTGCCGTACCGGAACCAGATTAGGGCCTGAAGCCATCCTGCGGTGTTGCGGCCAGGTCACAAGAAAGCGAGTTGAAGAAAGGAGCTCAGGGGCACTGTAATTCACAAACCTGCAGAGTTATAAATGACAGCTATCGTCCAAAAATATACTGAAGTAAGGCTGCCAAGAGGACTTGAAAGCGGGGCAGAATTGCAGGAAACCGATTTCAGGAGGTAGACTGGAATTGCATTGAAAGCATAGGAAAAGAGGCAGCACGTCCACAATGATGCACTTGGCCAAAAAGGGCGTATGCGTTTTTTCCTGAATATATTCAGGAAAAAACGCATACGCCCTTTTTGGCCAACCAAGCAAGCTTGCAAAGGAAATCTGCACTACAATGAAGTCTCACTTCCCCCCGGTCAAAAGGGCCATCTGAAAAAAGTGTAAAATCCAGAAAGGCAGGACAGGCCATGGAGAACTGGGAGCCTTGTTATGCTGATGGGCGGGATGTAAATTGCCAACAACCACTCGGGAGAAATGTATGGTGTTTCCTGAAACATCTAAAAAACAAAGCAACAGAGCCTAGGGCACTGCCACTTATGGCCCTATAGCTCAGGGAAATTAAAATCAAAAAGACACAGCCACCCTAAAGTTTGGGACGGCTCTGTTTACAAGAACCTCGTTTACAGTACAAGTTCAACATCTCAGAAAGTGAAAAATGGATAAAGAAGTTGTGGTATTTACTTACAAAGCAATATCACTCAGCAATGAAATCTATGTCATCAGGCCTTTAGCAGCACAATGAGTGGATTCAGGTATGATGATTCTAACTGAAATAAGTCACACAGAAAAAGAAACATCATAAGATATCAGTAATACACGGAATGTAAACTTGGCTACACAGGAACTGAATTACAGAACAGAACAGGGTCTCAAATTTAGAAAACCAACTTATGCTTGCTTAAGGGGAAAGGTGAGTTGGGGTGCTGCATAAAACCAGAGATTGAAATGAGCACAGATAAAGTTCCTTAAGCCAAATATGGAATAGACAAGAGCTACTCCTTGCTCAACGAAATGGACTCAACACCGCATATTAAACGCCTAAGAATGTACCTGACTAGTAAGTATCTTAAAACCTATGGATTGCTATGTCTCCGAAAGAGAATCAAGCATGTGTACAGGGGCATAAACGCAGCAGTGATAGGATTGGAGAGGTTCGGTGAGCAAATGAAGACCCTTTGAAGTCATATTGCATGGTACCCATTACACGGGTTTCAACTACCCAGGTTTAAGGTATTCTTCCTTAAGCTAAAACATGCATGTGGAACCTAGAGTATGATCAACCATGTGATCGGGAGACGTGTTCAAATATGTCTCAGTTTTCGTACCCAGGTACTCGGGTGCAACATTCCAGACACTTTAGTAACACTCTCCCGACTTGGAGAGTCAGTCCCTTTAACCTCCTGTTTGGCCCAGTTTGCAATTTCTGAGGAAGATGAACAGGAATAGCGAGAACCAATGAGAGACTAGCTGGAGGTGTCTGGACGGGCAAATTTAACTCTCATTTCCCACCAGGAAGAGGAATTAACCAAAGGCTCAGCGTGCCGTGCCGGAACCAGATTAGGGCCTGAAGCCATCCTGCGGTGTTGCGGCCAGGTCACAAGAAAGCGAGTTGAAGAAAGGAGCTCAGGGGCACTGTAATTCACAAACCTGCAGAGTTATAAATGACAGCTATCGTCCAAAAATAGACTGAAGTAAGGCTGCCAAGAGGACTTGAAAGCGGGGCAGAATTGCAGGAAACCGATTTCAGGAGGTAGACTGGAATTGCATTGAAAGCATAGGAAAAGAGGCAGAACGTCCACAATGATGCACTTGGCCAAAAAGGGCGTATGCGTTTTTTCCTGAATATATTCAGGAAAAAACGCATACGCCCTTTTTGGCCAACCAAGCAAGCTTGCAAAGGAAATCTGCACTACAATGAAGTCTCACTTCACCCCGGTCAAAAGGGCCATCTGAAAAAAGTGTAAAATCCAGAAAGGCAGGACAGGCCATGGAGAACTGGGAGCCTTGTTATGCTGATGGGCGGGATGTAAATTGCCAACAACCACTCGGGAGAAGTGTATGGTGTTTCCTGAAACATCTAAAAAACAAAGCAACAGAACCTAGGGCACTTCCACTTATGGTCCTATAGCTTAGGGAAATTAAAATCAAAAAGACACAGCCACCCCAAAGTTTGCAATGGCTCTGTTTACAAGAACCTCGTTTACAGTACGAGTTCAACATCGCAGAAAGTGAAAAATGGAGAAAGAAGTTGTGGTATTTACTTACAAAGCAATATCACTCAGCAATGAAATCTGTGTCATCAGGCCCTTAGCAGCACAATGAGTGGATTCAGGTATGATGATTCTAACTGAAATAAGTCACACAGAAAAAGAAACATCATAAGATATCAGTAATACACGGAATGGAAACTTGGCTACACAGGAACTGAATTACAGAACAGAACAGGGTCTCAAATTTAGAAAACCAACTTATGCTTGCTTAAGGGGAAAGGTGAGTTGGGGTGCTGCATAAAACCAGAGATTGAAATGAGCACAGATAAAGTTCCTTAAGCCAAATATAGAATAGACAAGAGCTACTCCTTGCTCAACGAAATGGACTCAACACCGCATATTAAACGCCTAAGAATGTACCTGAGTAGTAAGTATCTTAAAACCTATAGATTGCTATGTCTCCGAAAGAGAATCAAGCATGTGTACAGGGGCATACGCAGCAGTGATAGGATTGGAGAGGTTCGGTGAGCAAATGAAGACCCTTTGAAGTCATATTGCATGGTACCCATTCCACGGGTTTCAACTACCCAGGTTTTAGGTATTCTTCCTTCAGCTAAACATGCATGTGGAACCCAGAGTATGATCAACCATGTGATCGGGAGACGTGTTCAAATATGTCTCAGTTTTCCTCCCCTGGTACTCGGGTGCAACATTCCAGACCCTTTACTAACACTCTCCCCACTTGGAGAGTCAGCGCCTTTAACCTCCTATTTGGCACAGTTTGCAATTTCTGCGGAAGATGAACAGGAATAGCGAGAACCAATGAGAGGCTAGCTGGAGGTGTCTGGACGGGCAAATTTAACTCTCATTTCCCACCAGGAAGAGGAATTAACCAAAGGCTCAGCGTGCCGTGCCAGAACCAGATTAGGGCCTGAAGCCGTCCTGCGGTGTTGCGGCCAGGTCACAAGAAAGCGAGTTGAAGAAAGGAGCTCAGGGGCACTGTAATTCACAAACCTGCAGAGTTATAAATGACAGCTATCGTCCAAAAATATACTGAAGTAAGGCTGCAAAGAGGACTTGAAAGCGGGGCAGAATTGCAGGAAACCGATTTCAGGAGGTAGACTGGAATTGCATTGAAAGCATAGGAAAAGAGGCAGAACGTCCACAATGATGCACTTGGCCAAAAAGGGCGTATGCGTTTTTTCCTGAATATATTCAGGAAAAAACGCATACGCCCTTTTTGGCCAACCAAGCAAGCTTGCAAAGGAAATCTGCACTACAATGAAGTCTCACTTCCCCCCGGTCAAAAGGGCCATCTGAAAAAAGTGTAAAATCCAGAAAGGCAGGACAGGCCATGGAGAACTGGGAGCCTTGTTATGCTGATGGGCGGGATGTAAATTGCCAACAACCACTCGGGAGAAGTGTATGGTGTTTCCTGAAACATCTAAAAAACAAAGCAACAGAACCTAGGGCACTTCCACTTATGGTCCTATAGCTTAGGGAAATTAAAATCAAAAAGACACAGCCACCCCAAAGTTTGCAATGGCTCTGTTTACAAGAACCTCGTTTACAGTACAAGTTCAACATCGCAGAAAGTGAAAAATGGATAAAGAAGTTGTGGTATTTACTTACAAAGCAATATCACTCAGCAATGAAATCTGTGTCATCAGGCCCTTAGCAGCACAATGAGTGGATTCAGGTATGATGATTCTAACTGAAATAAGTCACACAGAAAAAGAAACATCATAAGATATCAGTAATACACGGAATGGAAACTTGGCTACACAGGAACTGAATTACAGAACAGAACAGGGTCTCAAATTTAGAAAACCAACTTATGCTTGCTTAAGGGTAAAGGTGAGTTGGGGTGCTGCATAAAACCAGAGATTGAAATGAGCACAGATAAAGTTCCTTAAGCCAAATATGGAATAGACAAGAGCTACTCCTTGCTCAACGAAATGGACTCAACACCGCATATTAAACGCCTAAGAATGTACCTGAGTAGTAAGTATCTTAAAACCTATAGATTGCTATGTCTCCGAAAGAGAATCAAGCATGTGTACAGGGGCATACGCAGCAGTGATAGGATTGGAGAGGTTCGGTGAGCAAATGAAGACCCTTTGAAGTCATATTGCATGGTACCCATTACACGGGTTTCAACTACCCAGGTTTTAGGTATTCTTCCTTCAGCTAAAACATGCATGTGGAGCCCAGAGTATGATCAACCACGTGATCGGGAGACGTGTTCAAATATGTCTCAGTTTTCCTCCCCTGGTACTCGGGTGCAACATTCCAGACGCTTTACTAACACTCTCCCCACTTGGAGAGTCAGCGCCTTTAACCTCCTATTTGGCACAGTTTGCAATTTCTGCAGAAGATGAACAGGAATAGCGAGAACCAATGAGAGGCTAGCTGGAGGTGTCTGGACGGGCAAATTTAACTCTCATTTCCCACCAGGAAGAGGAATTAACCAAAGGCTCAGCGTGCCGTGCCAGAACCAGATTAGGGCCTGAAGACATCCTGCGGTGTTGCGGCCAGGTCACAAGAAAGCGAGTTGAAGAAAGGAGCTCAGGGGCACTGTAATTCACAAACCTGCAGAGTTATAAATGACAGCTATCATCCAAAAATAGACTGAAGTAAGGCTGCCAAGAGGACTTGAAAGCGGGGCAGAATTGCAGGAAACCGATTTCAGGAGGTAGACTGGAATTGCATTGAAAGCATAGGAAAAGAGGCAGAACGTCCACAATGATGCACTTGGCCAAAAAGGGCGTATGCGTTTTTTCCTGAATATATTCAGGAAAAAACGCATACGCCCTTTTTGGCCAACCAAGCAAGCTTGCAAAGGAAATCTGCACTACAATGAAGTCTCACTTCCCCCCGGTCAAAAGGGCCATCTGAAAAAAGTGTAAAATCCAGAAAGGCAGGACAGGCCATGGAGAACTGGGAGCCTTGTTATGCTGATGGGCGGGATGTAAATTGCCAACAGACACTCAGGAGAAGTGTATGGTGTTTCCTGAAACATCTAAAAAACAAAGCAACAGAACCTAGGGCACTTCCACTTATGGTCCTATAGATTAGGGAATTTAAAATGAAAAAGACACAGCAACCCCAAAGTTTGGAACGGCTCTGTTTACAAGAACCTCGTTTACAGTACAAGTTCAACATCGCAGAAAGTGAAAAATGGAGAAAGAAGTTGTGGTATTTACTTACAAAGCAATATCACTCAGCAATGAAATCTGTGTCATCAGGCCCTTAGCAGCACAATGCGTGGATTCAGGTATAATGATTCTAACTGAAATAAGTCACACAGAAAAAGAAACATCATAAGATATCAGTAATACACGGAATGGAAACTTGGCTACACAGGAACTGAATTACAGAACAGAACAGGGTCTCAAATTTAGAAAACCAACTTATGCTTGCTTAAGGGGAAAGGTGAGTTGGGGTGCTGCATAAAACCAGAGATTGAAATGAGCACAGATAAAGTTCCTTAAGTCAAATATGGAATAGACAAGAGCTACTCCTTGCTCAACGAAATGGACTCAACACCGCATATTAAACGCCTAAGAATGTACCTGACTAGTAAGTATCTTAAAACCTATAGATAGCTATGTCTCCGAAAGAGAATCGAGCATGTGTACAGGGGCATAAATGCAGCAGTGATAGGATTGGAGAGGTTCGGTGAGCAAATGAAGACCCTTTGAAGTCATATTGCATGGTACCCATTACACGGGTTTCAACTACCCAGGTTTTAGGTATTCTTCCTTCAGCTAAAACATGCATGTGGAACCCAGAGTATGATCAACCACGTGATCGGGAGACGTGTTCAAATATGTCTCAGTATTCCTCCCCTGGTACTCGGGTGCAACATTCCAGACGCTTTACTAACACTCTCCCCACTTGGAGAGTCAGCGCCTTTAACCTCCTGTTTGGCCCAGTTTTCAATTTCTGCGGAAGATGAACAGGAATAGTGAGAACCAATGAGAGGTTAGCTGGAGGTGTCTGGACGGGCAAATTTAACTCTCATTTCCCACCAGGAAGAGGAAATAACCAAAGGCTCAGCGTGCCGTACCGGAACCAGATTAGGGCCTGAAGCCATCCTGCGTTGTTGCGGCCAGCTCAAAAGAAAGCGAGTTGAAGAAAGGAGCTCAGGGGCACTGTAATTCAAAAACCTGCAGAGTTATAAATGACAGCTATCGTCCAAAAATAGACTGAAGTAAGGCTGCCAAGAGGACTTGAAAGCGGGGCAGAATTGCAGGAAACCGATTTCAGGAGGTAGACTGGAATTGCATTGAAAGCATAGGAAAAGAGGCAGAACGTCCACAATGATGCACTTGGCCAAAAAGGGCGTATGCGTTTTTTCCTGAATATATTCAGGAAAAAACGCATACGCCCTTTTTGGCCAACCAAGCAAGCTTGCAAAGGAAATCTGCACTACAATGAAGTCTCACTTCCCCCCGGTCAAAAGGGCCATCTGAAAAAAGTGTAAAATCCAGAAAGGCAGGAAAGGCCATGGAGAACTGGGAGCCTTGTTATGCTGATGGGCGGGATGTAAATTGCCAACAACCACTCGGGAGAAGTGTATGGTGTTTCCTGAAACATCCAAAAAACAAAGCAACAGAACCTAGGGCACTTCCACTTATGGTCCTATAGCTTAGGGAAATTAAAATCAAAAAGACACAGCCACCCCAAAGTTTGGAACGGCTCTGTTGACAAGAACCTCGTTTACAGTACAAGTTCAACATCGCAGAAAGTGAAAAATGGATAAAGAAGTTGTGGTATTTACTTACAAAGCAATATCACTCAGCAATGAAATCTGTGTCATCAGGCCCTTAGCAGCACAATGAGTGGATTCAGGTATGATGATTCTAACTGAAATAAGTCACACAGAAAAAGAAACATCATAAGATATCAGTAATACACGGAATGGAAACTTGGCTACACAGGAACTGAATTACAGAACAGAACAGGGTCTCAAATTTAGAAAACCAACTTATGCTTGCTTAAGGGGAAAGGTGAGTTGGGGTGCTGCATAAAACCAGAGATTGAAATGAGCACAGATAAAGTTCCTTAAGCCAAATATGGAATAGACAAGAGCTACTCCTTGCTCAACGAAATGGACTCAACACCGCATATTAAACGCCTACGAATGTACCTGACTAGTAAGTATCTTAAATGCTATAGATTGCTATGTCTCCGAAAGAGAATCAAGCATGTGTACAGGGGCAAAAACGCAGCAGTGATAGGATTGGAGAGGTTCGGTGAGCAAATGAAGACCCTTTGAAGTCATATTGCATGGTACCCATTACACGGGTCTTAACTCTCCAGGTTTAAGGTATTCTTCCTTCAGCTTAAACATGCATGTGGAACCCAAGTATGATCAACCATGTGATCGGGAGACGTGTTCAAATATGTCTCAGTTTTCCTCCCCTGGTACTCGGGTGCAACATTCCAGACGCTTTACTAACACTCTCCCCACTTGGAGAGTCAGCGCCTTTAACCTCCTATTTGGCCCAGTTTGCAATTTCTGCGGAAGATGAACAGGAATAGCGAGAACCAATGAGAGGCTAGCTCGAGGTGTCTGGACGGGCAAATTTAACTCTCATTTCCCACCAGGAAGAGGAAATAACCAAAGGCTCAGCGTGCCGTGCCAGAACCAGATTAGGGCCTGAAGCCATCCTGCGGTGTTGCGGCCAGGTCAGAAGAAAGCAAGTTGAAGAAAGGAGCTCAGGGGCACTGTAATTTACAAACATGCAGAGTTATAAATGACAGCTATCGTCCAAAACTAGACTGAAATAAGGCTGCCAAGAGGACTTGAAAGCGGGGCAGAATTGCAGGAAACCGATTTCAGGAGGTAGACTGGAATTGCATTGAAAGCATAGGAAAAGAGGCAGAACGTCCACAATGATGCACTTGGCCAAAAAGGGCGTATGCGTTTTTTCCTGAATATATTCAGGAAAAAACGCATACGCACTTTTTGGCCAACCAAGCAAGCTTGCAAAGGAAATCTGCACTACAATGAAGTCTCACTTCCCCCCGGTCAAAAGGGCCATCTGAAAAAAGTGTAAAATCCAGAAACGCAGGACAGGCCATGGCTAACAGGGAGCCTTGTTATGCTGATGGGCAGGATGTAAATTGCCAACAACCACTCGGGAGAAGTGTATGGTGTTTCCTGAAACATCTAAAAAACAAAGCAACAGAGCCTAGGGCACTTCCACTTATGGTCCTATAGCTTAGGGAAATTAAAATCAAAAAGACACAGCCACCCCAAAGTTTGCAACGGCTCTGTTTACAAGAACCTCGTTTACAGTACAAGTTCAACATCGCAGAAAGTGAAAAATGGAGAAAGAAGTTGTGGTATTTACTTACAAAGCAATATCACTCAGCAATGAAATCTGTGTCATCAGGCCCTTAGCAGCACAATGAGTGGATTCAGGTATGATGATTCTAACTGAAATAAGTCACACAGAAAAAGAAACATCATAAGATATCAGTAATACACGGAATGGAAACTTGGCTACACAGGAACTGAATTACAGAACAGAACAGGGTCTCAAATTTAGAAAACCAACTTATGCTTGCTTAAGGGTAAAGGTGAGTTGGGGTGCTCATAAAACCAGAGATTGAAATGAGCACAGATAAAGTTCCTTAAGCCAAATATGGAATAGACAAGAGCTACTCCTTGCTCAACGAAATGGACTCAACACCGCATATTAAACGCCTAAGAATGTACCTGACTAGTAAGTATCTTAAAACCTATAGATTGCTATGTCTCCGAAAGAGAATCAAGCATGTGTACAGGGGCATAAACGCAGCAGTGATAGGATTGGAGAGGTTCGGTGAGCAAATGAAGACCCTTTGAAGTCATATTGCATGGTACCCATTACACGGGTCTTAACTCTCCAGGTTTAAGGTATTCTTCCTTCAGCTAAAACATGCATGTGGAACCCAAGTATGATCAACCATGTGAACGGGAGACGTGTTCAAATATGTCTCAGTTTTCCTCCCCTGGTACTCGGGTGCAACATTCCAGACGCTTTACTAACACTCTCCCCACTTGGAGAGTCAGCGCCTTTAACTCCTGTTCGGCACAGTTTGCAATTTCTGCGGAAGATGAACAGGAATAGCGAGAACCAATGAGAGGCTAGCTGGAGGTGTCTGGACGGGCAAATTTAACTCTCATTTCCCACCAGGAAGAGGAAATAACCAAAGGCTCAGCGTGCCGTGCCGGAACCAGATTAGGGCCTGAAGCCATCCTGCGGTGTTGCGGCCAGCTCAAAAGAAAGCGAGTTGAAGAAAGGAGCTCAGGGGCACTGTAATTCACAAACCTGCAGAGTTATAAATGACAGCTATCGTCCAAAAATAGACTGAAGTAAGGCTGCCAAGAGGACTTGAAAGCGGGGCAGAATTGCAGGAAACCGATTTCAGGAGGTAGACTGGAATTGCATGGAAAGCATAGGAAAAGAGGCAGAACGTCCACAATGATGCACTTGGCCAAAAAGGGCGTATGCGTTTTTTCCTGAATATATTCAGGAAAAAACGCATACGCACTCTTTGGCCAACCAAGCAAGCTTGCAAAGGAAATCTGCACTACAATGAAGTCTCACTTCCCCCCGGTCAAAAGGGCCATCTGAAAAAAGTGTAAAATCCAGAAAGGCAGGACAGGCCATGGAGAACTGGGAGCCTTGTTATGCTGATGGGCGGGATGTAAATTGCCAACAACCACTCGGGAGAAGTGTATGGTGTTTCCTGAAACATCTAAAAAACAAAGCAACAGAACCTAGGGCACTTCCACTTATGGTCCTATAGCTTAGGGAAATTAAATTCAAAAAGACACAGCCACCCCAAAGTTTGGAACGGATCTGTTTACAAGAACCTCGTTTACAGTACAAGTTCAACATCGCAGAAAGTGAAAAATGGATAAAGAAGTTGTGGTATTTACTTACAAAGCAATATCACTCAGCAATGAAATCTGTGTCATCAGGCCCTTAGCAGCACAATGAGTGGATTCAGGTATGATGATTCTAACTGAAATAAGTCACACAGAAAAAGAAACATCATAAGATATCAGTAATACACGGAATGGAAACTTGGCTACACAGGAACTGAATTACAGAACAGAACAGGGTCTCAAATTTAGAAAACCAACTTATGCTTGCTTAAGGGGAAAGGTGAGTTGGGGTGCTGCATAAAACCAGAGATTGAAATGAGCACAGATAAAGTTCCTTAAGCCAAATATGGAATAGACAAGAGCTACTCCTTGCTCAACGAATTGGAGTCAACACCGCATATTAAACGCCTAAGAATGTACCTGACTAGTAAGTATCTTAAAACCGATGGATTGCTATGTCTCCGAAAGAGAATCAAGCATGTGTACAGGGGCAAAAACGCAGCAGTGATAGGATTGGAGAGGTTCGGTGAGCAAATGAAGACCCTTTGAAGTCATATTGCATGGTACCCATTACACGGGTCTTAACTCTCCAGGTTTAAGGTATTCTTCCTTCAGCTAAAACATGCATGTGGAACCCAAGTATGATCAACCATGTGAACGGGAGACGTGTTCAAATATGTCTCAGTTTTCGTACCGTGGTACTCGGGTGCAACATTCCAGACGCTTTACTAACACTCTCCCGACTTGGAGAGTCAGTCCCTTTAACCTCCTGTTTGGCCCAGTTTGCAATTTCTGAGGAAGATGAACAGGAATAGCGAGAACCAATGAGAGACTAGCTGGAGGTGTCTGGACGGGCAAATTTAACTCTCATTTCCCACCAGGAAGAGGAATTAACCAAAGGCTCAGCGTGCCGTGCCGGAACCAGATTAGGGCCTGAAGCCGTCCTGCGGTGTTGCGGCCAGCTCACAAGAAAGCGAGTTGAAGAAAGGAGCTCAGGGGCACTGTAATTCACAAACCTGCAGAGTTATAAATGACAGCTATCGTCCAAATATATACTGAAGTAAGGCTGCAAAGAGGACTTGAAAGCGGGGCAGAATTGCAGGAAACCGATTTCAGGAGGTAGACTGGAATTGCATTGAAAGCATAGGAAAAGAGGCAGAACGTCCACAATGATGCACTTGGCCAAAAAGGACGTATGCGTTTTTTCCTGAATATATTCAGGAAAAAACGCATACGCCCTTTTTGGCCAACCAAGCAAGCTTGCAAAGGAAATCTGCACGACAATGAAGTCTCACTTCCCCCCGGTCAAAAGGGCCATCTGAAAAAAGTGTAAAATCCAGAAAGGCAGGACAGGCCATGGAGAACTGGGAGCCTTGTTATGCTGATGGGCGGGATGTAAATTGCCAACAACCACTCGGGAGAAGTGTATGGTGTTTCCTGAAACATCTAAAAAACAAAGCAACAGAACCTAGGGCACTTCCACTTATGGTCCTATAGCTTAGGGAAATTAAAATCAAAAAGACACAGCCACCCCAAAGTTTGCAATGGCTCTGTTTACAAGAACCTCGTTTACAGTACAAGTTCAACATCGCAGAAAGTGAAAAATGGATAAAGAAGTTGTGGTATTTACTTACAAAGCAATATCACTCAGCAATGAAATCTGTGTCATCAGGCCCTTAGCAGCACAATGAGTGGATTCAGGTATGATGATCCTAACTGAAATAAGTCACACAGAAAAAGAAACATCATAAGATATCAGTAATACACGGAATGGAAACTTGGCTACACAGGAACTGAATTACAGAACAGAACAGGGTCTCAAATTTAGAAAACCAACTTATGCTTGCTTAAGGGGAAAGGTGAGTTGGGGTGCTGCATAAAACCAGAGATTGAAATGAGCACAGATAAAGTTCCTTAAGCCAAATATGGAATAGACAAGAGCTACTCCTTGCTCAACGAATTGGAGTCAACACCGCATATTAAACGCCTAAGAATGTACCTGACTAGTAAGTATCTTAAAACCTATGGATTGCTATGTCTCCGAAAGAGAATCAAGCATGTGTACAGGGGCAAAAACGCAGCAGTGATAGGATTGGAGAGGTTCGGTGAGCAAATGAAGACCCTTTGAAGTCATATTGCATGGTACCCATTACACGGGTCTTAACTCTCCAGGTTTAAGGTATTCTTCCTTCAGCTAAAACATGCATGTGGAACCCAAGTATGATCAACCATGTGAACGGGAGACGTGTTCAAATATGTCTCAGTTTTCGTACCGTGGTACTCGGGTGCAACATTCCAGACGCTTTACTAACACTCTCCCGACTTGGAGAGTCAGTCCCTTTAACCTCCTGTTTGGCCCAGTTTGCAATTTCTGAGGAAGATGAACAGGAATAGCGAGAACCAATGAGAGACTAGCTGGAGGTGTCTGGACGGGCAAATTTAACTCTCATTTCCCACCAGGAAGAGGAATTAACCAAAGGCTCAGCGTGCCGTGCCGGAACCAGATTAGGGCCTGAAGCCGTCCTGCGGTGTTGCGGCCAGCTCACAAGAAAGCGAGTTGAAGAAAGGAGCTCAGGGGCACTGTAATTCACAAACCTGCAGAGTTATAAATGACAGCTATCGTCCAAAAATATACTGAAGTAAGGCTGCAAAGAGGACTTGAAAGCGGGGCAGAATTGCAGGAAACCGATTTCAGGAGGTAGACTGGAATTGCATTGAAAGCATAGGAAAAGAGGCAGAACGTCCACAATGATGCACTTGGCCAAAAAGGACGTATGCGTTTTTTCCTGAATATATTCAGGAAAAAACGCATACGCCCTTTTTGGCCAACCAAGCAAGCTTGCAAAGGAAATCTGCACGACAATGAAGTCTCACTTCCCCCCGGTCAAAAGGGCCATCTGAAAAAAGTGTAAAATCCAGAAAGGCAGGACAGGCCATGGAGAACTGGGAGCCTTGTTATGCTGATGGGCGGGATGTAAATTGCCAACAACCACTCGGGAGAAGTGTATGGTGTTTCCTGAAACATCTAAAAAACAAAGCAACAGAACCTAGGGCACTTCCACTTATGGTCCTATAGCTTAGGGAAATTAAAATCAAAAAGACACAGCCACCCCAAAGTTTGCAATGGCTCTGTTTACAAGAACCTCGTTTACAGTACAAGTTCAACATCGCAGAAAGTGAAAAATGGATAAAGAAGTTGTGGTATTTACTTACAAAGCAATATCACTCAGCAATGAAATCTGTGTCATCAGGCCCTTAGCAGCACAATGAGTGGATTCAGGTATGATGATTCTAACTGAAATAAGTCACACAGAAAAAGAAACATCATAAGATATCAGTAATACACGGAATGGAAACTTGGCTACACAGGAACTGAATTACAGAACAGAACAGGGTCTCAAATTTAGAAAACCAACTTATGCTTGCTTAAGGGGAAAGGTGAGTTGGGGTGCTGCATAAAACCAGAGATTGAAATGAGCACAGATAAAGTTCCTTAAGCCAAATATGGAATAGACAAGAGCTACTCCTTGCTCAACGAAATGGACTCAACACCGCATATTAAACGCCTAAGAATGTACCTGACTAGTAAGTATCTTAAAACCTATAGATTGCTATGTCTCCGAAAGAGAATCAAGCATGTGTACAGGGGCATAAACGCAGCAGTGATAGGATTGGAGAGGTTCGGTGAGCAAATGAAGACCCTTTGAAGTCATATTGCATGGTACCCATTACACGGGTTTCAACTACCCAGGTTTTAGGTATTCTTCCTTCAGCTAAAACATGCATGTGGAACCCAGAGCATGATCAACCATGTGATCTGGAGACGTGTTCAAATATGTCTCAGTTTTCGTACCCTGGTACTCGGGTGCAACATTCCAGACGCTTTACTAACACTCTCCCCACTTGGAGAGTCAGCGCCTTTAACCTCCTGTTTGGCACAGTTTGCAATTTCTGCGGAAGATGAACAGGAATAGCGAGAACCAATGAGAGGCTAGCTGGAGGTGTCTGGACGGGCAAATTTAACTCTCATTTCCCACCAGGAAGAGGAATTAACCAAAGGCTCAGCGTGCCGTGCCAGAACCAGATTAGGGCCTGAAGACATCCTGCGGTGTTGCGGCCAGGTCACAAGGAAGCGAGTTGAAGAAAGGAGCTCAGGGGCACTGTAATTCACACACCTGCAGAGTTTTAAATGACAGCTATCATCCAAAAATAGACTGAAGTAAGGCTGCCAAGAGGACATGAAAGCGGGGCAGAATTGCAGGAAACCGATTTCAGGAGGTAGACTGGAATTGCATTGAAAGCATAGGAAAAGAGGCAGAACGTCCACAATGATGCACTTGGCCAAAAAGGGCGTATGCGTTTTTTCCTGAATATATTCAGGAAAAAACGCATACGCCCTTTTTGGCCAACCAAGCAAGCTTGCAAAGGAAATCTGCACTACAATGAAGTCTCACTTCCCCCCGGTCAAAAGGACCATCTGAAAAAAGTGTAAAATCCAGAAAGGCAACAGGCCATTGAGAACTGGGAGCCTTGTTATGCTGATGGGCGGGATGTAAATTGCCAACAGACACTAGGGAGAAGTGTATGGTGTTTCCTGAAACATCTAAAAAACAAAGCAACAGAGCCTAGGGCACTTCCACTTATGGTCCTATAGCTTAGGGAAGTTAAAATCAAAAAGACACAGCCACCCCAAAGTTTGGAACGGCTCTGTTTACAAGAACCTCGTTTACAGTACAAGTTCAACATCGCAGAAAGTGAAAAATGGATAAAGAAGTTGTGGTATTCACTGACAAAGCAATATCACTCAGCAATGAAATCTATGTCATCAGACCCTTAGCAGCACAATGAGTGGATTCAGGTATGATGATTCTAACTGAAATAAGTCACACAGAAAAAGAAACATCATAAGATATCAGTAATACACGGAATGGAAACTTGGCTACACAGGAACTGAATTACAGAACAGAACAGGGTCTCAAATTTAGAAAACCAACTTATGCTTGCTTAAGGGTAAAGGTGAGTTGGGGTGCTGCATAAAACCAGAGATTGAAATGAGCACAGATAAAGTTCCTTAAGCCAAATATAGAATAGACAAGAGCTACTCCTTGCTCAACGAAATGGACTCAACACCGCATATTAAACGCCTAAGAATGTACCTGACTAGTAAGTATCTTAAAACCTATGGATTGCTATGTCTCCGAAAGAGAATCAAGCATGTGTACAGGGGCATAAACGCAGCAGTGATAGGATTGGAGAGGTTCGGTGAGCAAATGAAGACGCTTTGAAGTCATATTGCATGGTACCCATTCCACGGTTTTCAACTACCCAGGTTTAGGGTATTCTTCCTTCAGCTAAAACATGCATGTGGAACCAAGAGTATGATCAACCATGTGATCGGGAGACGTGTTCAAATATGTCTCAGTTTTCGTACCCTGGTACTCGGGTGCAACATTCCAGACGCTTTACTAACACTCTCCCCACTTGGAGAGTCAGTCCCTTTAACCTCCTGTTTGGCCCAGTTTGCAATTTCTGCGGAAGATGAACAGGAATAGCGAGAACCAATGAGAGACTAGCTGGAGGTGTCTGAACGGGCAAATTTAACTCTCATTTCCCACCAGGAAGGGGAATTAACCAAAGGCTCAGCGTGCCGTGCCGGAACCAGATTAGGGCCTGAAGCCATCCTGCGGTGTTGCGGCCAGGTCACAAGAAAGCGAGTTGAAGAAAGGAGCTCAGGGGCACTGTAATTCACAAACCTGCAGAGTTATAAATGACAGCTATCGTCCAAAAATAGACTGAAGTAAGGCTGCCAAGAGGACTTGAAAGCGGGGCAGAATTGCAGGAAACCGATTTCAGGAGGTAGACTGGAATTGCATTGAAAGCATAGGAAAAGAGGCAGAACGTCCACAATGATGCACTTGGCCAAAAAGGGCGTATGCGTTTTTCCTGAATATATTCAGGAAAATATTCAGGAATATATTCAGGAAAAAACGCATACGCCCTTTTTGGCCAACCAAGCAAGCTTGCAAAGGAAATCTGCACTACAATGAAGTCTCACTTCCCCCCGGTCAAAAGGACCATCTGAAAAAAGTGTAAAATCCAGAAAGGCAACAGGCCATTGAGAACTGGGAGCCTTGTTATGCTGATGGGCGGGATGTAAATTGCCAACAGACACTAGGGAGAAGTGTATGGTGTTTCCTGAAACATCTAAAAAACAAAGCAACAGAGCCTAGGGCACTTCCACTTATGGTCCTATAGCTTAGGGAAGTTAAAATCAAAAAGACACAGCCACCCCAAAGTTTGGAACGGCTCTGTTTACAAGAACCTCGTTTACAGTACAAGTTCAACATCGCAGAAAGTGAAAAATGGATAAAGAAGTTGTGGTATTCACTGACAAAGCAATATCACTCAGCAATGAAATCTATGTCATCAGGCCCTTAGCAGCACAATGAGTGGATTCAGGTATGATGATTCTAACTGAAATAAGTCACACAGAAAAAGAAACATCATAAGATATCAGTAATACACGGAATGGAAACTTGGCTACACAGGAACTGAATTACAGAACAGAACAGGGTCTCAAATTTAGAAAACCAACTTATGCTTGCTTAAGGGTAAAGGTGAGTTGGGGTGCTGCATAAAACCAGAGATTGAAATGAGCACAGATAAAGTTCCTTAAGCCAAATATGGAATAGACAAGAGCTACTCCTTGCTCAACGAAATGGACTCAACACCGCATATTAAACGCCTAAGAATGTACCTGACTAGTAAGTATCTTAAAACCTATGGATTGCTATGTCTCCGAAAGAGAATCAAGCATGTGTACAGGGGCATAAACGCAGCAGTGATAGGATTGGAGAGGTTCGGTGAGCAAATGAAGACGCTTTGAAGTCATATTGCATGGTACCCATTCCACGGTTTTCAACTACCCAGGTTTAGGGTATTCTTCCTTCAGCTAAAACATGCATGTGGAACCAAGAGTATGATCAACCATGTGATCGGGAGACGTGTTCAAATATGTCTCAGTTTTCGTACCCTGGTACTCGGGTGCAACATTCCAGACGCTTTACTAACACTCTCCCCACTTGGAGAGTCAGTCCCTTTAACCTCCTGTTTGGCCCAGTTTGCAATTTCTGCGGAAGATGAACAGGAATAGCGAGAACCAATGAGAGACTAGCTGGAGGTGTCTGAACGGGCAAATTTAACTCTCATTTCCCACCAGGAAGGGGAATTAACCAAAGGCTCAGCGTGCCGTGCCGGAACCAGATTAGGGCCTGAAGCCATCCTGCGGTGTTGCGGCCAGGTCACAAGAAAGCGAGTTGAAGAAAGGAGCTCAGGGGCACTGTAATTCACAAACCTGCAGAGTTATAAATGACAGCTATCGTCCAAAAATAGACTGAAGTAAGGCTGCCAAGAGGACTTGAAAGCGGGGCAGAATTGCAGGAAACCGATTTCAGGAGGTAGACTGGAATTGCATTGAAAGCATAGGAAAAGAGGCAGAACGTCCACAATGATGCACTTGGCCAAAAAGGGCGTATGCGTTTTTCCTGAATATATTCAGGAAAATATTCAGGAATATATTCAGAAAAAAACGCATACGCCCTTTTTGGCCAACCAAGCAAGCTTGCAAAGGAAATCTGCACTACAATGAAGTCTCACTTCCCCCCGGTCAAAAGGTCCATCTGAAAAAAGTGTAAAATCCAGAAAGGCAGGACAGTCCATTGAGAACTGGGAGCCTTGTTATGCTGATGGGCAGGATGTAAATTGCCAACAACCACTCGGGAGAAGTGTATGGTGTTTCCTGAAACATCTAAAAAACAAAGCAACAGAACCTAGGGCACTTCCACTTATGGTCCTATAGCTTAGGGAAATTAAAATCAAAAAGACACAGCCACCCCAAAGTTTGCAACGGCTCTGTTTACAAGAACCTCGTTTACAGTACAAGTTCAGCATCGCAGAAAGTGAAAAATGGAGAAAGAACTTGTGGTATTTACTTACAAAGCAATATCACTCAGCAATGAAATCTGTGTCATCAGGCCCTTAGCAGCACAATGAGTGGATTCAGGTATGATGATTCTAACTGAAATAAGTCACACAGAAAAAGAAACATCATAAGATATCAGTAATACACGGAATGGAAACTTGGCTACACAGGAACTGAGTTACAGAACAGAACAGGGTCTCAAATTTTTAAAACCAACTTATGCTTGCTTAAGGGTAAAGGTGAGTTGGGGTGCTGCATAAAACCAGAGATTGAAATGAGCACAGATAAAGTTCCTTAAGCCAAATATGGAATAGACAAGAGCTACTCCTTGCTCAACGAAATGGACTCAACACCGCATATTAAACGCCTAAGAATGTACATGACTAGTAAGTATCTTAAAACCTATAGATTGCTATGTCTCCGAAAGAGAATCAAACATGTGTACAGGGGCATAAACGCAGCAGTGATACGATTGGAGAGGTGCGGTGAGCAAATGAAGACCCTTTGAAGTCATATTGCATGGTACCCATTACACGGGTTTCAACTACCCAGGTTTTAGGTATTCTTCCTTCAGCTAAAACATGCATGTGGAACCCAGAGTATGATCAACCATGTGATCGGGAGATGTGTTCAAATATGTCTCAGTTTTCCTCCCCTGGTACTCGGGTGCAACATTCCAGACGCTTTACTAACACTCTCCCCACTTGGAGAGTCAGCGCCTTTAACCTCCTGTTTGGCACAGTTTGCAATTTCTGCGGAAGATGAACAGGAATAGCAAGAACCAATGAGAGGCTAGCTGGAGGTGTCTGGACGGGCAAATTTAACTCTCATTTCCCACCAGGAAGAGGAAATAACCAAAGGCTCAGCGTGCCGTACCGGAACCAGATTAGGGCCTGAAGCCATCCTGCGGTGTTGCGGCCAGCTCAAAATAAAGCGAGTCGAAGAAAGGAGCTCAAGGGCACTGTAATTCACAAACCTGCAGAGTTATAAATGACAGCTATCGTCCAAAAATAGACTGAAGTAAGGCTGCCAAGAGGACTTGAAAGCGGGGCAGAATTGCAGGAAACCAATTGCAGGAGGTAGACTGGAATTGCATTGAAAGCATAGGAAAAGAGGCAGAACGTCCACAATGATGCACTTGGCCAAAAAGGGCGTATGCGTTTTTTCCTGAATATATTCAGGAAAAAACGCATACGCCCTTTTTGGCCAACCAAGCAAGCTTGCAAAGGAAATCTGCACTACAATGAAGTCTCACTTCCCCCCGGTCAAAAGGGCCATCTGAAAAAAGTGTAAAATCCAGAAAGGCAGGACAGGCCATGGAGAACTGGGAGCCTTGTTATGCTGATGGGCGGGATGTAAATTGCCAACAACCACGTGGGAGAAGTGTATGGTGATCCATGAAACATGTAAAAAACAAAGCAACAGAACCTAGGGCACTTCCACTTATGGTCCTATAGCTTAGGGAAATTAAAATCAAAAAGACACAGCCACCCCAAAGTTTGGAACGGCTCTGTTTACAAGAACCTCGTTTACAGTACAAGTTCAACATCGCAGAAAGTGAAAAATGGATAAAGAAGTTGTGGTATTTACTTACAAAGCAATATCACTCAGCAATGAAATCTGTGTCATCAGGCCCTTAGCAGCACAATGAGTGGATTCAGGTATGATGATTCTAACTGAAATAAGTCACACAGAAAAAGAAACATCATAAGATATCAGTAATACACGGAATGGAAACTTGGCTACACAGGAACTGAATTACAGAACAGAACAGGGTCTCAAATTTAGAAAACCAACTTATGCTTGCTTAAGGGGAAAGGTGAGTTGGAGTGCTGCATAAAACCAGAGATTGAAATGAGCACAGATAAAGTTCCTTAAGTCAAATATGGAATAGACAAGAGCTACTCCTTGCTCAACGAAATGGACTCAACACCGCATATTAAACGCCTAAGAATGTACCTGACTAGTAAGTATCTTAAAACCTATGGATTGCTATGTCTCCAAAAGAGAATCAAGCGTGTGTACAGGGCCATAAACGCAGCAGTGATAGGATTGGAGAGGTTCGGTGAGCAATTGAAGACCCTTTGAAGTCATATTGCATGGTACCCATTACACGGGTCTCAACTCTCCAGGTTTAAGGTATTCTTCCTTCAGCTAAAACATGCATGTGGAACCCAGAGTATGATGAACCATGTGAACGGGAGACGTGTTCAAATATGTCTCAGTTTTCCTCCCCTGGTACTCGGGTGCAACATTCCAGACGCTTTACTAACACTCTCCCGACTTGGAGAGTCAGTCCCTTTAACATCCTGTTTGGCCCAGTTTGCAATTTCTGCGGAAGATGAACAGGAATAGCGAGAACCAATGAGAGACTAGCTGGAGGTGTCTGGACGGGCAAATTTAACTCTCATTTCCCACCAGGAAGAGGAATTAACCAAAGGCTCAGCATGCCGTTCCAGAAACAGATTAGGGCCTGAAGCCATCCTGCGGTGTTGCGGCCAGGTCACAAGAAAGCGAGTTGAAGAAAGGAGCTCAGGGGCACTGTAATTCACAAACCTGCAGAGTTATAAATGACAGCTATCGTCCAAAAATAGACTGAAGTAAGGCTGCCAAGAGGACTTGAAAGCGGGGCAGAATTGCAGGAAACCGATTTCAGGAGGTAGACTGGAATTGCATTGAAAGCATAGGAAAAGAGGCAGAACGTCCACAATGATGCACTTGGCCAAAAAGGGCGTATGCGTTTTTCCTGAATATATTCAGGAAAATATTCAGGAATATATTCAGAAAAAAACGCATACGCCCTTTTTGGCCAACCAAGCAAGCTTGCAAAGGAAATCTGCACTACAATGAAGTCTCACTTCCCCCCGGTCAAAAGGGCCATCTGAAAAAAGTGTAAAATCCAGAAAGGCAGGACAGTCCATTGAGAACTGGGAGCCTTGTTATGCTGATGGGCAGGATGTAAATTGCCAACAACCACTCGGGAGAAGTGTATGGTGTTTCCTGAAACATCTAAAAAACAAAGCAACAGAACCTAGGGCACTTCCACTTATGGTCCTATAGCTTAGGGAAATTAAAATCAAAAAGACACAGCCACCCCAAAGTTTGGAACGGCTCTGTTTACAAGAACCTCGTTTACAGTACAAGTTCAACATCGCAGAAAGTGAAAAATGGATAAAGAAGTTGTGGTATTTACTTACAAAGCAATATCACTCAGCAATGAAATCTGTGTCATCAGGCACTTAGCAGCACAATGAGTGGATTCAGGTATGATGATTCTAACTGAAATAAGTCACACAGAAAAAGAAACATCATAAGATATCAGTAATACACGGAATGGAAACTTGGCTACACAGGAACTGAATTACAGAACAGAACAGGGTCTCAAATTTAGAAAACCAACTTATGCTTGCTTAAGGGGAAAGGTGAGTTGGGGTGCTGCATAAAACCAGAGATTGAAATGAGCACAGATAAAGTTCCTTAAGCCAAATATGGAATAGACAAGAGCTACTCCTTGCTCAACGAAATGGACTCAACACCGCATATTAAACGCCTAAGAATGTACCTGACTAGTAAGTATCTTAAAACCTATAGATTGCTATGTCTCCGAAAGAGAATCAAGCATGTGTACAGGGGCATAAACGCAGCAGTGATAGGATTGGAGAGGTTCGGTGAGCAAATGAAGACCCTTTGAAGTCATATTGCATGGTACCCATTACACGGGTTTCAACTACCCAGGTTTTAGGTATTCTTCCTTCAGCTAAAACATGCATGTGGAACCCAGAGCATGATCAACCATGTGATCTGGAGACGTGTTCAAATATGTCTCAGTTTTCGTACCCTGGTACTCGGGTGCAACATTCCAGACGCTTTACTAACACTCTCCCCACTTGGAGAGTCAGCGCCTTTAACCTCCTGTTTGGCACAGTTTGCAATTTCTGCGGAAGATGAACAGGAATAGCGAGAACCAATGAGAGGCTAGCTGGAGGTGTCTGGACGGGCAAATTTAACTCTCATTTCCCACCAGGAAGAGGAATTAACCAAAGGCTCAGCGTGCCGTGCCAGAACCAGATTAGGGCCTGAAGACATCCTGCGGTGTTGCGGCCAGGTCACAAGGAAGCGAGTTGAAGAAAGGAGCTCAGGGGCACTGTAATTCACACACCTGCAGAGTTTTAAATGACAGCTATCATCCAAAAATAGACTGAAGTAAGGCTGCCAAGAGGACATGAAAGCGGGGCAGAATTGCAGGAAACCGATTTCAGGAGGTAGACTGGAATTGCATTGAAAGCATAGGAAAAGAGGCAGAACGTCCACAATGATGCACTTGGCCAAAAAGGGCGTATGCGTTTTTTCCTGAATATATTCAGGAAAAAACGCATACGCCCTTTTTGGCCAACCAAGCAAGCTTGCAAAGGAAATCTGCACTACAATGAAGTCTCACTTCCCCCCGGTCAAAAGGACCATCTGAAAAAAGTGTAAAATCCAGAAAGGCAACAGGCCATTGAGAACTGGGAGCCTTGTTATGCTGATGGGCGGGATGTAAATTGCCAACAGACACTAGGGAGAAGTGTATGGTGTTTCCTGAAACATCTAAAAAACAAAGCAACAGAGCCTAGGGCACTTCCACTTATGGTCCTATAGCTTAGGGAAGTTAAAATCAAAAAGACACAGCCACCCCAAAGTTTGGAACGGCTCTGTTTACAAGAACCTCGTTTACAGTACAAGTTCAACATCGCAGAAAGTGAAAAATGGATAAAGAAGTTGTGGTATTCACTGACAAAGCAATATCACTCAGCAATGAAATCTATGTCATCAGGCCCTTAGCAGCACAATGAGTGGATTCAGGTATGATGATTCTAACTGAAATAAGTCACACAGAAAAAGAAACATCATAAGATATCAGTAATACACGGAATGGAAACTTGGCTACACAGGAACTGAATTACAGAACAGAACAGGGTCTCAAATTTAGAAAACCAACTTATGCTTGCTTAAGGGTAAAGGTGAGTTGGGGTGCTGCATAAAACCAGAGATTGAAATGAGCACAGATAAAGTTCCTTAAGCCAAATATGGAATAGACAAGAGCTACTCCTTGCTCAACGAAATGGACTCAACACCGCATATTAAACGCCTAAGAATGTACCTGACTAGTAAGT
The DNA here is from genome assembly GCF_951394435.1 of Stenella coeruleoalba. NCBI lineage: Eukaryota > Metazoa > Chordata > Mammalia > Artiodactyla > Delphinidae > Stenella > Stenella coeruleoalba. The sequence continues at coordinate 3,044,069 of NW_027646159.1, read as the reverse complement.
ATCTTAAAACCTATGGATTGCTATGTCTCCGAAAGAGAATCAAGCATGTGTACAGGGGCATAAACACAGCAGTGATAGGATTGGAGAGGTTCGGTGAGCAAATGAAGACGCTTTGAAGTCATATTGCATGGTACCCATTCCACGGTTTTCAACTACCCAGGTTTAGGGTATTCTTCCTTCAGCTAAAAGATGCATGTGGAACCAAGAGTATGATCAACCATGTGATCGGGAGACGTGTTCAAATATGTCTCAGTTTTCGTACCCTGGTACTCGGGTGCAACATTCCAGACGCTTTACTAACACTCTCCCCACTTGGAGAGTCAGTCCCTTTAACCTCCTGTTTGGCCCAGTTTGCAATTTCTGCGGAAGATGAACAGGAATAGCGAGAACCAATGAGAGACTAGCTGGAGGTGTCTGAACGGGCAAATTTAACTCTCATTTCCCACCAGGAAGGGGAATTAACCAAAGGCTCAGCGTGCCGTGCCGGAACCAGATTAGGGCCTGAAGCCATCCTGCGGTGTTGCGGCCAGGTCACAAGAAAGCGAGTTGAAGAAAGGAGCTCAGGGGCACTGTAATTCACAAACCTGCAGAGTTATAAATGACAGCTATCGTCCAAAAATAGACTGAAGTAAGGCTGCCAAGAGGACTTGAAAGCGGGGCAGAATTGCAGGAAACCGATTTCAGGAGGTAGACTGGAATTGCATTGAAAGCATAGGAAAAGAGGCAGAACGTCCACAATGATGCACTTGGCCAAAAAGGGCGTATGCGTTTTTCCTGAATATATTCAGGAAAATATTCAGGAATATATTCAGAAAAAAACGCATACGCCCTTTTTGGCCAACCAAGCAAGCTTGCAAAGGAAATCTGCACTACAATGAAGTCTCACTTCCCCCCGGTCAAAAGGTCCATCTGAAAAAAGTGTAAAATCCAGAAAGGCAGGACAGTCCATTGAGAACTGGGAGCCTTGTTATGCTGATGGGCAGGATGTAAATTGCCAACAACCACTCGGGAGAAGTGTATGGTGTTTCCTGAAACATCTAAAAAACAAAGCAACAGAACCTAGGGCACTTCCACTTATGGTCCTATAGCTTAGGGAAATTAAAATCAAAAAGACACAGCCACCCCAAAGTTTGCAACGGCTCTGTTTACAAGAACCTCGTTTACAGTACAAGTTCAGCATCGCAGAAAGTGAAAAATGGAGAAAGAACTTGTGGTATTTACTTACAAAGCAATATCACTCAGCAATGAAATCTGTGTCATCAGGCCCTTAGCAGCACAATGAGTGGATTCAGGTATGATGATTCTAACTGAAATAAGTCACACAGAAAAAGAAACATCATAAGATATCAGTAATACACGGAATGGAAACTTGGCTACACAGGAACTGAGTTACAGAACAGAACAGGGTCTCAAATTTTTAAAACCAACTTATGCTTGCTTAAGGGTAAAGGTGAGTTGGGGTGCTGCATAAAACCAGAGATTGAAATGAGCACAGATAAAGTTCCTTAAGCCAAATATGGAATAGACAAGAGCTACTCCTTGCTCAACGAAATGGACTCAACACCGCATATTAAACGCCTAAGAATGTACATGACTAGTAAGTATCTTAAAACCTATAGATTGCTATGTCTCCGAAAGAGAATCAAACATGTGTACAGGGGCATAAACGCAGCAGTGATACGATTGGAGAGGTTCGGTGAGCAAATGAAGACCCTTTGAAGTCATATTGCATGGTACCCATTACACGGGTTTCAACTACCCAGGTTTTAGGTATTCTTCCTTCAGCTAAAACATGCATGTGGAACCCAGAGTATGATCAACCATGTGATCGGGAGATGTGTTCAAATATGTCTCAGTTTTCCTCCCCTGGTACTCGGGTGCAACATTCCAGACGCTTTACTAACACTCTCCCCACTTGGAGAGTCAGCGCCTTTAACCTCCTGTTTGGCACAGTTTGCAATTTCTGCGGAAGATGAACAGGAATAGCAAGAACCAATGAGAGGCTAGCTGGAGGTGTCTGGACGGGCAAATTTAACTCTCATTTCCCACCAGGAAGAGGAAATAACCAAAGGCTCAGCGTGCCGTACCGGAACCAGATTAGGGCCTGAAGCCATCCTGCGGTGTTGCGGCCAGCTCAAAATAAAGCGAGTCGAAGAAAGGAGCTCAGGGGCACTGTAATTCACAAACCTGCAGAGTTATAAATGACAGCTATCGTCCAAAAATAGACTGAAGTAAGGCTGCCAAGAGGACTTGAAAGCGGGGCAGAATTGCAGGACACCAATTGCAGGAGGTAGACTGGAATTGCATTGAAAGCATAGGAAAAGAGGCAGAACGTCCACAATGATGCACTTGGCCAAAAAGGGCGTATGCGTTTTTTCCTGAATATATTCAGGAAAAAACGCATACGCCCTTTTTGGCCAACCAAGCAAGCTTGCAAAGGAAATCTGCACTACAATGAAGTCTCACTTCCCCCCGGTCAAAAGGGCCATCTGAAAAAAGTGTAAAATCCAGAAAGGCAGGACAGGCCATGGAGAACTGGGAGCCTTGTTATGCTGATGGGCGGGATGTAAATTGCCAACAACCACTCGGGAGAAGTGTATGGTGATCCATGAAACATGTAAAAAACAAAGCAACAGAACCTAGGGCACTTCCACTTATGGTCCTATAGCTTAGGGAAATTAAAATCAAAAAGACACAGCCACCCCAAAGTTTGGAACGGCTCTGTTTACAAGAACCTCGTTTACAGTACAAGTTCAACATCGCAGAAAGTGAAAAATGGATAAAGAAGTTGTGGTATTTACTTACAAAGCAATATCACTCAGCAATGAAATCTGTGTCATCAGGCCCTTAGCAGCACAATGAGTGGATTCAGGTATGATGATTCTAACTGAAATAAGTCACACAGAAAAAGAAACATCATAAGATATCAGTAATACACGGAATGGAAACTTGGCTACACAGGAACTGAATTACAGAACAGAACAGGGTCTCAAATTTAGAAAACCAACTTATGCTTGCTTAAGGGTAAAGGTGAGTTGGAGTGCTGCATAAAACCAGAGATTGAAATGAGCACAGATAAAGTTCCTTAAGTCAAATATGGAATAGACAAGAGCTACTCCTTGCTCAACGAAATGGACTCAACACCGCATATTAAACGCCTAAGAATGTACCTGACTAGTAAGTATCTTAAAACCTATGGATTGCTATGTCTCCAAAAGAGAATCAAGCGTGTGTACAGGGCCATAAACGCAGCAGTGATAGGATTGGAGAGGTTCGGTGAGCAAATGAAGACCCTTTGAAGTCATATTGCATGGTACCCATTACACGGGTCTCAACTCTCCAGGTTTAAGGTATTCTTCCTTCAGCTAAAACATGCATGTGGAACCCAGAGTATGATGAACCATGTGAACGGGAGACGTGTTCAAATATGTCTCAGTTTTCCTCCCCTGGTACTCGGGTGCAACATTCCAGACGCTTTACTAACACTCTCCCGACTTGGAGAGTCAGTCCCTTTAACATCCTGTTTGGCCCAGTTTGCAATTTCTGCAGAAGATGAACAGGAATAGCGAGAACCAATGAGAGACTAGCTGGAGGTGTCTGGACGGGCAAATTTAACTCTCATTTCCCACCAGGAAGAGGAATTAACCAAAGGCTCAGCATGCCGTTCCAGAACCAGATTAGGGCCTGAAGCCATCCTGCGGTGTTGCGGCCAGGTCACAAGAAAGCGAGTTGAAGAAAGGAGCTCAGGGGCACTGTAATTCACAAACCTGCAGAGTTATAAATGACAGCTATCGTCCAAAAATATACTGAAGTAAGGCTGCCAAGAGGACTTGAAAGCGGGGCAGAATTGCAGGAAACCGATTTCAGGAGGTAGACTGGAATTGCATTGAAAGCATAGGAAAAGAGGCAGAACGTCCACAATGATGCACTTGGCCAAAAAGGGCGTATGCGTTTTTTCCTTTCAGGAAAAAACGCATATGCCCTTTTTGGCCAACCAAGCAAGCTTGCAAAGGAAATCTGCACTACAATGAAGTCTCACTTCCCCCCGGTCAAAAGGGCCATCTGAAAAAAGTGTAAAATCCAGAAAGGCAGGACAGGCCATGGAGAACTGGGAGCCTTGTTATGCTGAAGGGCAGGATGTAAATTGCCAACAACCACTCGGGAGAAGTGTATGGTGTTTCCTGAAACATCTAAAAAACAAAGCAACAGAGCCTAGGGCACTTCCACTTATGGTCCTATAGCTTAGGATATTTAAAATCAAAAAGACACAGCCACCCCAAAGTTTGGAACGGCTCTGTTTACAAGAACCTCGTTTACAGTACAAGTTCAACATCGCAGAAAGTGAAAAATGGATAAAAAAGTTGTGGTATTTACTTACAAAGCAATATCACTCAGCAATGAAATCTGTGTCATCAGGCCCTTAGCAGCACAATGAGTGGATTCAGGTATGATGATTCTAACTGAAATAAGTCACACAGAAAAAGAAACATCATAAGATATCAGTAATACACGGAATGTAAACTTGGCTACACAGGAACTGAATTACAGAACAGAACAGGGTCTCAAATTTAGAAAACCAACTTATGCTTGCTTAAGGGGAAAGGTGAGTTGGGGTGCTGCATAAAACCAGAGATTGAAATGAGCACAGATAAAGTTCCTTAAGCCAAATATGGAATAGACAAGAGCTACTCCTTGCTCAACGAAATGGACTCAACACCGCATATTAAACGACTAAGAATGTACCTGACTAGTAAGTATCTTAAAATCTATAGATTGCTATGTCTCCAAAAGAGAATCAAGCATGTGAAAAGGGGCATAAACGTAGCAGTGATAGGATTGGAGAGGTTCGGTGAGCAAATGAAGACCCTTTGACGTCATATTGCATGGTACCCATTCCACGGGTTTCAACTACCCAGGTTTTAGGTATTCTTCCTTCAGCTAAAACATGCATGTGGAACCCAGAGTATGATCAACCATGTGAACGGGAGACGTGTTCAAATATGTCTCAGTTTTCCTCCCCTGGTACTCGGGTGCAACATTCCAGACGCTTTACTAACACTCTCCCCACTTGGAGAATCAGCGCCTTTAACCTCCTGTTTGGCCCAGTTTGCAATTTCTGCGGAAGATGAACAGGAATAGCGAGAACCAATGAGAGGCTAGCTGGAGGTGTCTGGACGGGCAAATTTAACTCTCATTTCCCACCAGGAAGAGGAAATAACCAAAGGCTCAGCATGCCGTACCGGAACCAGATTAGGGCCTGAAGCCATCCTGCGGTGTTGCGGCCAGCTCAAAAGAAAGCGAGTTGAAGAAAGGAGCTCAGGGGCACTGTAATTCACAAACCTGCAGAGTTATAAATGACAGCTATCGTCCAAAAATAGACTGAAGTAAGGCTGCCAAGAGGACTTGAAAGCGGGGCAGAATTGCAGGAAACCGATTTCAGGAGGTAGACTGGAATTGCATTGAAAGCATAGGAAAAGAGGCAGAACGTCCACAATGATGCACTTGGCCAAAAAGGGCATATGTGTTTTTTCCTGAATATATTCAGGAAAAAACGCATATGCCCTTTTTGGCCAACCAAGCAAGCTTGCAAAGGACATCTGCACTACAATGAAGTCTCACTTCCCCCCGGTCAAAAGGGCCATCTGAAAAAAGTGTAAAATCCAGAAAGGCAGGACAGGCCATGGAGAACTGGGAGCCTTGTTATGCTGATGGGCGGGATGTAAATTGCCAACAGACACTCGGGAGAAGTGTATGGTGTTTCCTGAAACATCTAAAACACAAACCAACAGAGCCTAGGGCACTTCCACTTATGGTCCTATAGCTTAGGGAAATTAAAATCAAAAAGACACAGACACCCCAAAGTTTGGGACGCCTCTGTTTACAAGAACCTCGTTTACAGTACAAGTTCAACATCGCAGAAAGTGAAAAAAGGATAAAGAAGTTGTGGTATTTACTTACAAAGCAATATCACTCAGCAATGAAATCTGTGTCATCAGGCCCTTAGCAGCACAATGAGTGGATTCAGGTATGATGATTCTAACTGAAATAAGTCACACAGAAAAAGAAACATCATAAGATATCAGTAATACACGGAATGGAAACTTGGCTACACAGGAACTGAATTACAGAACAGAACAGGGTCTCAAATTTAGAAAACCAACTTATGCTTGCTTAAGGGTAAAGGTGAGTTGGGGTGCTGCATAAAACCAGAGATTGAAATGAGCACAGATAAAGTTCCTTAAGTCAAATATGGAATAGACAAGAGCTACTCCTTGCTCAACGAAATGGACTCAACACCGCATATTAAACGCCTAAGAATGTACCTGACTAGTAAGTATCGTAAAACCTATGGATTGCTATGTCTCCAAAAGAGAATCAAGCATGTGTACAGGGGCATAAACGCAGCAGTGATAGGATTGGAGAGGTTCGGTGAGCAAATGAAGACCCTTTGAAGTCATATTGCATGGTACCCATTACACGGGTCTCAACTCTCCAGGTTTAAGGTATTCTTCCTTCAGCTAAAACATGCATGTGGAACCCAAGTATGATGAACCATGTGAACGGGAGACGTGTTCAAATATGTCTCACTTTTCCTCCCCTGGTACTCGGGTGCAACATTCCAGACGCTTTACTAACACTCTCCCCACTTGGAGAGTCAGCGCCTTTAACCTCCTGTTTGGCCCAGTTTGCAATTTCTGCGGAAGATGAACAGGAATAGCGAGAACCAATGAGAGGCTAGCTTGAGGTGTCTGGACGGGCAAATTTAACTCTCATTTCCCACCAGGAAGAGGAAATAACCAAAGGCTCAGCGTGCCGTACCAGAACCAGATTAGGGCCTGAAGCCATCCTGCGGTGTTGCGGCCAGCTCAAAAGAATGCGAGTTGAAGAAAGGAGCTCAGGGGCACTGTAATTCACAAACCTGCAGAGTTATAAATGACAGCTATCGTCCAAAAATAGACTGAAGTAAGGCTGCCAAGAGGACTTGAAAGCGGGGCAGAATTGCAGGAAACCGATTTCAGGAGGTAGACTGGAATTGCATTGAAAGCATAGGAAAAGAGGCAGAACGTCCACAATGATGCACTTGGCCAAAAAGGGCGTATGCGTTTTTTCCTGAATATATTCAGGAAAAAACGCATACGCCCTTTTTGGCCAACCAAGCAAGCTTGCAAAGGAAATCTGCACTACAATGAAGTCTCACTTCCCCCCGGTCAAAAGGGCCATCTGAAAAAAGTGTAAAATCCAGAAAGGCAGGACAGGCCATGGAGAACTGGGAGCCTTGTTATGCTGATGGGCGGGATGTAAATTGCCAACAGACACTCGGGAGAAGTGTATGGTGTTTCCTGAAACATCTAAAACACAAACCAACAGAGCCTAGGGCACTTCCACTTATGGTCCTATAGCTTAGGGAAATTAAAATCAAAAAGACACAGCCACCCCAAAGTTTGGGACGCCTCTGTTTACAAGAACCTCGTTTACAGTACAAGTTCAACATCGCAGAAAGTGAAAAAAGGATAAAGAAGTTGTGGTATTTACTTACAAAGCAATATCACTCAGCAATGAAATCTGTGTCATCAGGCCCTTAGCAGCACAATGAGTGGATTCAGGTATGATGATTCTAACTGAAATAAGTCACACAGAAAAAGAAACATCATAAGATATCAGTAATACACGGAATGTAAACTTGGCTACACAGGAACTGAATTACAGAACAGAACAGGGTCTCAAATTTAGAAAACCAACTTATGCTTGCTTAAGGGTAAAGGTGAGTTGGGGTGCTGCATAAAACCAGAGATTGAAATGAGCACAGATAAAGTTCCTTAAGTCAATTATGGAATAGACAAGAGCTACTCCTTGCTCAACGAAATGGACTCAACACCGCATATTAAACACCTAAGAATGTACCTGACTAGTAAGTATCGTAAAACCTATGGATTGCTATGTCTCCAAAAGAGAATCAAGCATGTGTACAGGGGCATAAACGCAGCAGTGATAGGATTGGAGAGGTTCGGTGAGCAAATGAAGACCCTTTGAAGTCATATTGCATGGTACCCATTACACGGGTCTCAACTCTCCAGGTTTAAGGTATTCTTCCTTCAGCTAAAACATGCATGTGGAACCCAAGTATGATCAACCATGTGAACGGGAGACGTGTTCAAATATGTCTCAGTTTTCCTCCCCTGGTACTCGGGTGCAACATTCCAGACGCTTTACTAACACTCTCCCCACTTGGAGAGTCAGCGCCTTTAACCTCCTGTTTGGCCCAGTTTGCAATTTCTGCGGAAGATGAACAGGAATAGCGAGAACCAATGAGAGGCTAGCTGGAGGTGTCTGGACGGGCAAATTTAACTCTCATTTCCCACCAGGAAGAGGAAATAACCAAAGGCTCAGCGTGCCGTACCGGAACCAGATTAGGGCCTGAAGCCATCCTGTGGTGTTGCGGCCAGCTCACAAGAAAGCGAGTTGAAGAAAGGAGCTCAAGGGCACTGTAATTCACAAACCTGCAGAGTTATAAATGACAGCTATCGTCCAAAAATAGACTGAAGTAAGGCTGCCAAGAGGACTTGAAAGCAGGGCAGAATTGCAGGAAACCGATTTCAGCAGGTAGACTGGAATTGCATTGAAAGCATAGGAAAAGAGGCAGAACGTCCACAATGATGCACTTGGCCAAAAAGGGCGTATGCGTTTTTTCCTGAATATATTCAGGAAAAAACGCATACGCACTTTTTGGCCAACCAAGCAAGCTTGCAAAGGAAATCTGCACTACAATGAAGTCTCACTTCCCCCCGGTCAAAAGGGCCATCTGAAAAAAGTGTAAAATCCAGAAAGGCAGGACAGGCCATGGAGAACTGGGAGCCTTGTTATGCTGATGGGCGGGATGTAAATTGCCAACAAGCACTCTGGAGAAGTGTATGGTGTTTCCTGAAACATCTAAAAAACAAAGCAACAGAACCTAGGGCACTTCCACTTATGGTCCTATAGCTTAGGGAAATTAAAATCAAAAAGACACAGCCACCCCAAAGTTTGGAACGGCTCTGTTTACAAGAACCTCGTTTACAGTACAAGTTCAACATCGCAGAAAGTGAAAAATGGATAAAGAAGTTGTGGTATTTACTTACAAAGCAATATCACTCAGCAATGAAATCTGTGTCATCAGGCCCTTAGCAGCACAATGAGTGGATTCAGGTATGATGATTCTAACTGAAATAAGTCACACAGAAAAAGAAACCTCATAAGATATCAGTAATACACGGAATGGAAACTTGGCTACACAGGAACTGAATTACAGAACAGAACAGGGTCTCAAATTTAGAAAACCAACTTATGCTTGCTTAAGGGTAAAGGTGAGTTGGGGTGCTGCATAAAACCAGAGATTGAAATGAGCACAGATAAAGTTCCTTAAGTCAAATATGGAATAGACAAGAGCTACTCCTTGCTCAACGAAATGGACTCAACACCGCATATTAAACGCCTAAGAATGTACCTGACTAGTAAGTATCTTAAAACCTATGGATTGCTATGTCTCCGAAAGAGAATCAAGCATGTGTACAGGGGCATAAACGCAGCAGTGATAGGATTGGAGAGGTTCGGTGAGCAAATGAAGACCCTTTGAAGTCATATTGCATGGTACCCATTCCACGGGTTTCAACTACCCAGGTTTAAGGTATTCTTCCTTCAGCTAAAACATGCATGTGGAACCTAGAGTATGATCAACCATGTGATCGGGAGACGTGTTCAAATATGTCTCAGTTTTCCTCCCCTGGTACTCGGGTGCAACATTCCAGACGCTTTACTAACACTCTCCCCACTTGGAGAGTCAGCGCCTTTAACCTCCTGTTTGGCACAGTTTGCAATTTCTGTGGAAGATGAACAGGAATAGCGAGAACCAATGAGAGGCTAGCTGGAGGTGTCTGGACGGGCAAATTTAACTCTCATTTCCCACCAGGAAGAGGAAATAACCAAAGGCTCAGCGTGCCGTACCGGAACCAGATTAGGGCCTGAAGCCATCCTGCGGTGTTGCGGCCAGCTCACAAGAAAGCGAGTTGAAGAAAGGAGCTCAGGGGCACTGTAATTCACAAACCTGCAGAGTTATAAATGACAGCTATCGTCCAAAAATATACTGAAGTAAGGCTGCAAAGAGGACTTGAAAGCGGGGCAGAATTGCAGGAAACCGATTTCAGGAGGTAGACTGGAATTGCATTGAAAGCATAGGAAAAGAGGCAGAACGTCCACAATGATGCACTTGGCCAAAAAGGGCGTATGCGTTTTTTCCTGAATATATTCAGGAAAAAACGCATACGCCCTTTTTGGCCAACCAAGCAAGCTTGCAAAGGAAATCTGCACTACAATGAAGTCTCACTTCCCCCTGGTCAAGAGGGCCATCTGAAAAAAGTGTAAAATCCAGAAAGGCAGGACAGGCCATGGAGAACTGGGAGCCTTGTTATGCTGAAGGGCAGGATGTAAATTGCCAACAACCACTCGGGAGAAGTGTATGGTGTTTCCTGAAACATCTAAAAAACAAAGCAACAGAGCCTAGGGCACTTCCACTTATGGTCCTATAGCTTAGGGAAATTAAAATCAAAAAGACACAGCCACCCCAAAGTTTGGAACGGCTCTGTTTACAAGAACCTCGTTTACAGTACAAGTTCAACATCGCAGAAAGTGAAAAATGGATAAAGAAGTTGTGGTATTTACTTACAAAGCAATATCACTCAGCAATGAAATCTGTGTCATCAGGCCCTTAGCAGCACAATGAGTGGATTCAGGTATGATGATTCTAACTGAAATAAGTCACACAGAAAAAGAAACATCATAAGATATCAGTAATACACGGAATGGAAACTTGGCTACACAGGAACTGAATTACAGAACAGAACAGGGTCTCCAATTTAGAAAACCAACTTATGCTTGCTTAAGGGGAAAGGTGAGTTGGGGTGCTGCATAAAACCAGAGATTGAAATGAGCACAGATAAAGTTACTTAAGTCAAATATGGAATAGACAAGAGCTACTCCTTGCTCAACGAAATGGACTCAACACCGCATATTAAACGCCTAAGAATGTACCTGACTAGTAAGTATCTTAAAACCTATAGATTGCTATGTCTCCGAAAGAGAATCAAGCATGTGTACAGGGGCAAAAACGCAGCAGTGATAGGATTGGAGAGGTTCGGTGAGCAAATGAAGACCCTTTGAAGTCATATTGCATGGTACCCATTACACGGGTCTTAACTCTCCAGGTTTAAGGTATTCTTCCTTCAGCTTAAACATGCATGTGGAACCCAAGTATGATCAACCATGTGATCGGGAGACGTGTTCAAATATGTCTCAGTTTTCCTCCCCTGGTACTCGGGTGCAACATTCCAGACGCTTTACTAACACTCTCCCCACTTGGAGAGTCAGCGCCTTTAACCTCCTGTTTGGCCCAGTTTGCAATTTCTGCGGAAGATGAACAGGAATAGCGAGAACCAATGAGAGGCCAGCTGGAGGTGTCTGGACGGGCAAATTTAACTCTCATTTCCCACCAGGAAGAGGAAATAACCAAAGGCTCAGCGTGCCGTACCGGAACCAGATTAGGGCCTGAAGCCATCCTGCGGTGTTGCGGCCAGCTCAAAAGAAAGCGAGTTGAAGAAAGGAGCTAAGGGGCACTGTAATTCACAAACCTGCAGAGTTATAAATGACAGCTATCGTCCAAAAATAGACTGAAGTAAGGCTGCCAAGAGGATTTGAAAGTGGGGCAGAATTGCAGGAAACCGATTTCAGGAGGTAGACTGGAATTGCATTGAAAGCATAGGAAAAGAGGCAGAACGTCCACAATGATGCACTTGGCCAAAAAGGGCGTATGCGTTTTTTCCTGAATATATTCAGGAAAAAACGCATACGCCCTTTTTGGCCAACCAAGCAAGCTTGCAAAGGAAATCTGCACTACAATGAAGTCTCACTTCCCCCCGGTCAAAAGGGCCATCTGAAAAAAGTGTAAAATCCAGAAAGGCAGGAAAGGCCATGGAGAACTGTGAGCCTTGTTATGCTGATGGGCGGGATGTAAATTGCCAACAACCACTCGGGAGAAGTGTATGGTGTTTCCTGAAACATCTAAAAAACAAAGCAACAGAGCCTAGGGCACTTCCACTTATGGTCCTATAGCTTAGGGAAATTAAAATCAAAAAGACACAGCCACCCCAAAGTTTGCAACGGCTCTGTTTACAAGAACCTCGTTTACAGTACAAGTTCAACATCGCAGAAAGTGAAAAATGGATAAAGAAATTGTGGTATTTACTTACAAAGCAATATCACTCAGCAATGAAATCTGTGTCATCAGGCCCTTAGCAGCACAATGAGTGGATTCAGGTATGATGATTCTAACTGAAATAAGTCACACAGAAAAAGAAACATCATAAGATATCAGTAATACACGGAATGGAAACTTGGCTACACAGGAACTGAATTACAGAACAGAACAGGGTCTCAAATTTAGAAAACCAACTTATGCTTGCTTAAGGGGAAAGGTGAGTTGGGGTGCTGCATAAAAACAGAGATTGAAATGAGCACAGATAAAGTTCCTTAAGCCAAATATGGAATAGACAAGAGCTACTCCTTGCTCAATGAAATGGACTCAACACCGCATATTAAACGCCTAAGAATGTACCTGACTAGTAAGTATCTTAATACCTATAGATTGCTATGTCTCCGAAAGAGAATCAAGCATGTGTACAGGGGCATAAACGCAGCAGTGATAGGATTGGAGAGGTTTGGTGAGCAAATGAAGACCCTTTGAAGTCATATTGCATGGTACCCATTACACGGGTCTCAACTCTCCAGGTTTAAGGTATTCTTCTTTCAGCTAAAACATGCATGTGGAACCCAGAGTATGATCAACCATGTGAACGGGAGACGTGTTCAAATATGTCTCAGTTTTCCTCCCCTGGTACTCGGGTGCAACATTCCAGACGCTTTACTAACACTCTCCCCACTTGGAGAGTCAGCGCCTTTAACCTCCTGTTTGGCCCAGTTTGCAATTTCTGCGGCAGATGAACAGGAATAGCAAGAACCAATGAGAGACTAGCTGGAGGTGTCTGGACGGGCGAATTTAACTCTCATTTCCCACCAGGAAGAGGAAATAACCAAAGGCTCAGCGTGCCGTGCCAGAACCAGATTAGGGCCTGAAGCCATCCTGCGGTGTTGCGGCCAGGTCACAAGAAAGCAAGTTGAAGAAAGGAGCTCAGGGGCAGTGTAATTCACAAACCTGCAGAGTTATAAATGACAGCTATCGTCCAAAAATAGACTGAAGTAAGGCTGCCAAGAGGACTTGAAAGCGGGGCAGAATTGCAGGAAACCGATTTCAGGAGGTAGACTGGAATTGCACTGAAAGCATAGGAAAAGAGGCAGAACGTCCACAATGATGCTCTTGGCCAAAAAGGGCGTATGCGTTTTTTCCTGAATATATTCAGGAAAAAACGCATACGCTCTTTTTGGCCAACCAAGCAAGCTTGCAAAGGAAATCTGCACTACAATGAAGTCTAACTTCCCCCTGGTCAAAAGGGCCATCTGAAAAAAGTGTAAAATCCAGAAAGGCAGGACAGGCCATGGAGAACTGGGAGCCTTGTTATGCTGATGGGCGGGATGTAAATTGCCAACAACCACTCGGGAGAAGTGTATGGTGTTTCCTGAAACATCTAAAAAACAAAGCAACAGAACCTAGGGCACTTCCACTTATGGTCCTATAGCTTAGGGAAATTAAAATCAAAAAGACACAGCCACCCCAAAGTTTGGAACGGCTCTGTTTACAAGAACCTCGTTTACAGTACAAGTTCAACATCGCAGAAAGTGAAAAATGGATAAAGAAGTTGTGGTATTTACTTACAAAGCAATATCACTCAGCAATGAAATCTGTGTCATCAGGCCCTTAGCAGCACAATGAGTGGATTCAGGTATGATGATTCTAACTGAAATAAGTCACACAGAAAAAGAAACATCATAAGATATCAGTAATACACGGAATGTAAACTTGGCTACACAGGAACTGAATTACAGAACAGAACAGGGTCTCAAATTTAGAAAACCAACTTATTCTTGCTTAAGGGTAAAGGTGAGTTGGGGTGCTGCATAAAACCAGAGATTGAAATGAGTACAGATAAAGTTCCTTAAGTCAAATATGGAATAGACAAGAGCTACTCCTTGCTCAACGAAATGGACTCAACACCGCATATTAAACGCCTAAGAATGTACCTGACTAGTAAGTATCTTAAAACCTATGGATTGCTATGTCTCCGAAAGAGAATCAAGCATGTGTACAGGGGCATAAACGCAGCAGTGATAGGATTGGAGAGGTTCGGTGAGCAAATGAAGACCCTTTGAAGTCATATTGCATGGTACCCATTACACGGGTCTCAACTCTCCAGGTTTAAGGTATTCTTCCTTCAGCTAAAACATGCATGTGGAACCCAAGTATGATCAACCATGTGATCGGGAGACGTGTTCAAATATGTCTCAGTTTTCCTCCCCTGGTACTCGGGTGCAACATTCCAGATGCTTTACTAAGACTCTCCCCACTTGGAGAGTCAGCGCCTTTAACCTCCTGTTGGGCCCAGTTTGTAATTTCTGCGGCAGATGAACAGGAATAGCGAGAACCAATGAGAGGCTAGCTGGAGGTGTCTGGACGGGCAAATTTAACTCTCATTTCCCACCAGGAAGAGGAAATAACCAAAGGCTCAGTGTGCCATGCCGGAACCAGATTAGGGCCTGAAGCCATCCTGCGGTGTTGCGGCCAGCTCAAAAGAAAGTGAGTTGAAGAAAGGAGCTCAGGGGCACTGTAATTCACAAACCTGCAGAGTTATAAATGACAGCTATCGTCCAAAAATAGACTGAAGTAAGGCTGCCAAGAGGGCTTGAAAGCGGGGCAGAATTGCAGGAAACCGATTTCAGGAGGTAGACTGGAATTGCACTGAAAGCATAGGAAAAGAGGCAGAACGTCCAAAATGATGCACTTGGCCAAAAAGGGCGTATGCGTTTTTTCCTGAATATATTCAGGAAAAAACGCATACGCCCTTTTTGGCCAACCAAGCAAGCTTGCAAAGGAAATCTGCACTACAATGAAGTCTCACTTCCCCCTGGTCAAGAGGGCCATCTGAAAAAAGTGTAAAATCCAGAAAGGCAGGACAGGCCATGGAGAACTGGGAGCCTTGTTATGCTGAAGGGCAGGATGTAAATTGCCAACAACCACTCGGGAGAAGTGTATGGTGTTTCCTGAAACATCTAAAAAACAAAGCAACAGAGCCTAGGGCACTTCCACTTATGGTCCTATAGCTTAGGGAATTTAAAATCAAAAAGACACAGCCACCCCAAAGTTTGGAACGGCTCTGTTTACAAGAACCTCGTTTACAGTACAAGTTCAACATCGCAGAAAGTGAAAAATGGATAAAAAAGTTGTGGTATTTACTTACAAAGCAATATCACTCAGCAATGAAATCTGTGTCATCAGGCCCTTAGCAGCACAATGAGTGCATTCAGGTATGATGATTCTAACGGAAATAAGTCACACAGAAAAAGAAACATCATAAGATATCAGTAATACACGGAATGTAAACTTGGCTACACAGGAACTGAATTACAGAACAGAACAGGGTCTCAAATTTAGAAAACCAACTTATGCTTGCTTAAGGGGAAAGGTGAGTTGGGGTGCTGCATAAAACCAGAGATTGAAATGAGCACAGATAAAGTTCCTTAAGCCAAATATGGAATAGACAAGAGCTACTCCTTGCTCAACGAAATGGACTCAACACCCCATATTAAACGCCTAAAAATGTACCTGACTAGTAAGTATCTTAAAACCTATGGATTGCTATGTCTCCAAAAGAGAATCAAGCATGTGAAAAGGGGCATAAACGCAGCAGTGATAGGATTGGAGAGGTTCGGTGAGCAAATGAAGACCCTTTGAGGTCATATTGCAGGGTACCCATTCCACGGGTTTCAACTACCCAGGTTTTAGGTATTCTTCCTTCAGCTAAAACATGCATGTGGAACCCAGAGTATGATCAACCATGTGATCGGGAGACGTGTTCAAATATGTCTCAGTTTTCCTCCCCTGGTACTCGGGTGCAACATTCCAGACGCTTTACTAACACTCTCCCCACTTGGAGAATCAGCGCCTTTAACCTCCTGTTTGGCCCAGTTTGCAATTTCTGCGGAAGATGAACAGGAATAGCGAGAACCAATGAGAGGCTAGCTGGAGGTGTCTGGACGGGCAAATTTAACTCTCATTTCCCACCAGGAAGAGGAAATAACCAAAGGCTCAGCGTGCCGTACCGGAACCAGATTAGGGCCTGAAGCCATCCAGCGGTGTTGCGGCCAGCTCAAAAGAAAGCGAGTTGAAGAAAGGAGCTCAGGGGCACTGTAATTCACAAACCTGCAGAGTTATAAATGACAGCTATCGTCCAAAAATAGACTGAAGTAAGGCTGCCAAGAGGACTTGAAAGCGGGGCAGAATTGCAGGAAACCGATTTCAGGAGGTAGACTGGAATTGCATTGAAAGCATAGGAAAAGAGGCAGAAGGTCCACAATGATGCACTTGGCCAAAAAGGGCGTATGCGTTTTTTCCTGAATATATTCAGGAAAAAACGCATACGCCCTTTTTGGCCAACCAAGCAAGCTTGCAAAGGAAATCTGCACTACAATGAACTCTCACTTCCCCCCGGTCAAAAGGGCCATCTGAAAAAAGTGTAAAATCCAGAAAGGCAGGACAGGCCATGGAGAACTGGGAGCCTTGTTATGCTGATGGGCGGGATGTAAATTGCCAACAGACACTCGGGAGAAGTGTATGGTGTTTCCTGAAACATCTAAAACAGAAACCAACAGAGCCTAGGGCACTTCCACTTATGGTCCTATAGCTTAGGGAAATTAAAATCAAAAAGACACAGCCACCCCAAAGTTTGGGACGCCTCTGTTTACAAGAACCTCGTTTACAGTACAAGTTCAACATCGCAGAAAGTGAAAGAAGGATAAAGAAGTTGTGGTATTTACTTACAAAGCAATATCACTCAGCAATGAAATCTGTGTCATCAGGCCCTTAGCAGCACAATGAGTGGATTCAGGTATGATGATTCTAACTGAAATAAGTCACACAGAAAAAGAAACATCATAAGATATCAGTAATACACGGAATGTAAACTTGGCTACACAGGAACTGAATTACAGAACAGAACAGGGTCTCAAATTTAGAAAACCAACTTATGCTTGCTTAAGGGTAAAGGTGAGTTGGGGTGCTGCATAAAACCAGAGATTGAAATGAGCACAGATAAAGTTCCTTAAGTCAAATATGGAATAGACAAGAGCTACTCCTTGCTCAACGAAATGGACTCAACACCGCATATTAAACGCCTAAGAATGTACCTGACTAGTAAGTATCGTAAAACCTATGGATTGCTATGTCTCCAAAAGAGAATCAAGCATGTGTACAGGGGCATAAACGCAGCAGTGATAGGATTGGAGAGGTTCGGTGAGCAAATGAAGACCCTTTGAAGTCATATTGCATGGTACCCATTACACGGGTCTCAACTCTCCAGGTTTAAGGTATTCTTCCTTCAGCTAAAACATGCATGTGGAACCCAAGTATGATCAACCATGTGAACGGGAGACGTGTTCAAATATGTCTCAGTTTTCCTCCCCTGGTACTCGGGTGCAACATTCCAGACGCTTTACTAACACTCTCCCCACTTGGAGAGTCAGCGCCTTTAACCTCCTGTTTGGCCCAGTTTGCAATTTCTGCGGAAGATGAACAGGAATAGCGAGAACCAATGAGAGGCTAGCTGGAGGTGTCTGGACGGGCAAATTTAACTCTCATTTCCCACCAGGAAGAGGAAATAACCAAAGGCTCAGCGTGCCGTACCGGAACCAGATTAGGGCCTGAAGCCATCCTGCGGTGTTGCGGCCAGCTCAAAAGAAAGCGAGTTGAAGAAAGGAGCTCAGGGGCACTGTAATTCACAAACCTGCAGAGTTATAAATGACAGCTATCGTCCAAAAATAGACTGAAGTAAGGCTGCCAAGAGGACTTGAAAGCGGGGCAGAATTGCAGGAAACCGATTTCAGGAGGTAGACTGGAATTGCATTGAAAGCATAGGAAAAGAGGCAGAACGTCCACAATGATGCACTTGGCCAAAAAGGGCGTATGCGTTTTTTCCTGAATATATTCAGGAAAAAACGCATACGCCCTTTTTGGCCAACCAAGCAAGCTTGCAAAGGAAATCTGCACTACAATGAAGTCTAACTTCCCCCCGGTCAAAAGGGCCATCTGAAAAAACTGTAAAATCCAGAAAGGCAGGACAGGCCATGGAGAACTGGGAGCCTTGTTATGCTGATGGGCGGGATGTAAATTGCCAACAACCACTCGGGAGAAGTGTATGGTGTTTCCTGAAACATCTAAAAAACAAAGCAACAGAACCTAGGGCACTTCCACTTATGGTCCTATAGCTTAGGGAAATTAAAATCAAAAAGACACAGCCAACCCAAAGTTTGGAATGGCTCTGTTTACAAGAACCTCGTTTACAGTACAAGTTCAACATCGCAGAAAGTGAAAAATGGATAAAGAAGTTGTGGTATTTACTTACAAAGCAATATCACTCAGCAATGAAATCTGTGTCATCAGGCCCTTAGCAGCACAATGAGTGGATTCAGGTATGATGATTCTAACTGAAATAAGTCACACAGAAAAAGAAACATCATAAGATATCAGTAATACACAGAATATAAACTTGGCTACACAGGAACTGAATTACAGAACAGAACAGGGTCTCAAATTTAGAAAACGAACTTATGCTTGCTTAAAGGTAAAGGTGAGTTGGGGTGCTGCATAAAACCAGAGATTGAAATGAGCACAGATAAAGTTCCTTAAGTCAAAAACTATTTCCTGAATATATTCAGGAAAAAACGCATACGCACTTTTTGGCCAACCAAGCAAGCTTGCAAAGGAAATCTGCACTACAATGAAGTCTCACTTCCCCCCGGTCAAAAGGGCCATCTGAAAAAACTGTAAAATCCAGAAAGGCAGGACAGGCCATGGAGAACTGGGAGCCTTGTTAAGCTGATGGGCGGGATGTAAATTGCCAACAACCACTCGGGAGAAGTGTATGGTGTTTCCTGAAACATCTAAAAAACAAAGCAACAGAACCTAGGGCACTTCCACTTATGGTCCTATAGCTTAGGGAATTTAAAATCAAAAAGACACAGCCACCCCAAAGTTTGGAACGGCTCTGTTTACAAGAACCTCGTTTACAGTACAAGTTCAACATCGCAGAAAGTGAAAAATGGATAAAGAAGTTGTGGTATTTACTTACAAAGCAATATCACTCAGCAATGAAATCTGTGTCATCAGGCCCTTAGCAGCACAATGAGTGGATTCAGGTATGATGATTCTAACTGAAATAAGTCACACAGAAAAAGAAACATCATAAGATATCAGTAATACACGGAATGTAAACTTGGCTACACAGGAACTGAATTACAGAACAGAACAGGGTCTCAAATTTAGAAAACCAACTTATTCTTGCTTAAGGGTAAAGGTGAGTTGGGGTGCTGCATAAAACCAGAGATTGAAATGAGCACAGATAAAGTTCCTTAAGCCAAATATGGTATAGACAAGAGCTACTCCTTGCTCAACGAAATGGACTCAACACCCCGTATTAAACGCCTAAGAATGTACCTGACTAGTAAGTATCTTAAAACCTATGGATTGCTATGTCTCCGAAAGAGAATCAAGCATGTGTACAGGGGCATAAACGCAGCAGTGATAGGATTGGAGAGGTTCGGTGAGCAAATGAAGACCCTTTGAAGTCATATTGCATGGTACCCATTACACGGGTCTCAACTATCCATGTTTAAGGTATTCTTCCTTCAGCTAAAACATGCATGTGGAACCCAAGTATGATCAACCATGTGAACGGGAGACGTGTTCAAATATGTCTCAGTTTTCCTCCCCTGGTACTCGGGTGCAACATTCCAGACGCTTTACTAACACTCTCCCCACTTGGAGAGTCAGCGCCGTTAACCTCCTGTTTGGCCCAGTTTGCAATTTCTGCGGAAGATGAACAGGAATAGCGAGAACCAATGAGAGGCTAGCTGGAGGTGTCTGGACGGGCAAATTTAACTCTCATTTCCCACCAGGAAGAGGAAATAACCAAAGGCTCAGCGTGCCGTACCGGAACCAGATTAGGGCCTGAAGCCATCCTGCGGTGTTGCGGCCAGCTCAAAAGAAAGCGAGTTGAAGAAAGGAGCTCAGGGGCACTGTAATTCACAAACCTGCAGAGTTATAAATGACAGCTATCGTCCAAAAATAGACTGAAGTAAGGCTGCCAAGAGGACTTGAAAGCGGGGCAGAATTGCAGGAAACCGATTTCAGGAGGTAGACTGGAATTGCATTGAAAGCATAGGAAAAGAGGCAGAACGTCCACAATGATGCACTTGGCCAAAAAGGGCGTATGCGTTTTTTCCTGAATATATTCAGGAAAAAACGCATACGCCCTTTTTGGCCAACCAAGCAAGCTTGCAAAGGAAATCTTCACTACAATGAAGTCTCACTTCCCCCCGGTCAAAAGGGCCATCTGAAAAAAGTGTAAAATCCAGAAAGGCAGGACAGACCATGGAGAACTGGGAGCCTTGTTATGCTGATGGGCGGGATGTAAATTGCCAACAACCACTCGGGAGAAGTGTATGGTGTTTCCTGAAACATCTAAAAAACAAAGCAACAGAGCCTAGGGCACTTCCACTTATGGTCCTATAGCTTAGGGAAATTAAAATCAAAAAGATACAGCCACCCCAAAGTTTGGAACGGCTCTGTTTACAAGAACCTCGTTTACAGTACAAGTTCAACATCGCAGAAAGTGAAAAATGGATAAAGAAGTTGTGGTATTTACTTACAAAGCAATATCACTCAGCAATGAAATCTGTGTCATCAGGCCCTTAGCAGCACAATGAGTGGATTCAGGTATGATGATTCTAACTGAAATAAGTCACACAGAAAAAGAAACATCATAAGATATCAGTAATACACGGAATGTAAACTTGGCTACACAGGAACTGAATTACAGAACAGAACAGGGTCTCAAATTTAGAAAACCAACTTATGCTTGCTTAAGGGTAAAGGTGAGTTGGGGTGCTGCATAAAACCAGAGATTGAAATGAGCACAGATAAAGTTCCTTAAGTCAAATATGGAATAGACAAGAGCTACTCCTTGCTCAACGAAATGGACTCAACACCGCATATTAAACGCCTAAGAATGTACCTGACTAGTAAGTATCTTAAAACCTATGGATTGCTATGTCTCCAAAAGAGAATCAAGCGTGTGTACAGGGGCATAAACGCAGCAGTGATAGGATTGGAGAGGTTCGGTGAGCAAATGAAGACCCTTTGAAGTCATATTGCATGGTACCCATTACACGGGTCTCAACTCTCCATGTTTAAGGTATTCTTCCTTCAGCTAAAACATGCATGTGGAACCCAAGTATGATGAACCATGTGAACGGGAGACGTGTTCAAATATGTCTCAGTTTTCCTCCCCTGGTACTCGGGTGCAACATTCCAGACGCTTTACTAACACTCTCCCCACTTGGAGAGTCAGCGCCTTTAACCTCCTGTTTGGCCCAGTTTGCAATTTCTGCGGAAGATGAACAGGAATAGCGAGAACCAATGAGAGACTAGCTGGAGGTGTCTGGACGGGCGAATTTAACTCTCATTTCCCACCAGGAAGAGGAAATAACCAAAGGCTCAGCGTGCCGTGCCAGAACCAGATTAGGGCCTGAAGCCATCCTGCAGTGTTGCGGCCAGGTCACAAGAAAGCAAGTTGAAGAAAGGAGCTCAGGGGCACTGTAATTCACAAACCTGCAGAGTTATAAATGACAGCTATCGTCCAAAAATAGACTGAAGTAAGGCTGCCAAGAGGACTTGAAAGCGGGGCAGAATTGCAGGAAACCGATTTCAGGAGGTAGACTGGAATTGCACTGAAAGCATAGGAAAAGAGGCAGAACGTCCACAATGATGCACTTGGCCAAAAAGGGCGTATGCGTTTTTTCCTGAATATATTCAGGAAAAAACGCATACGCCCTTTTTGGCCAACCAAGCAAGCTTGCAAAGGAAATCTGCACTACAATGAAGTCTAACTTCCCCCTGGTCAAAAGGGCCATCTGAAAAAAGTGTAAAATCCAGAAAGGCAGGAAAGGCCATGGAGAACTGTGAGCCTTGTTATGCTGATGGGCGGGATGTAAATTGCCAACAACCACTGTGGAGAAGTGTATGGTGTTTCCTGAAACATCTAAAAAACAAAGCAACAGAGCCTAGGGCACTTCCACTTATGGTCCTATAGCTTAGGGAAATTAAAATCAAAAAGACACAGCCACCCCAAAGTTTGGAACGGCTCTGTTTACAAGAACCTCGTTTACAGTACAAGTTCAACATCGCAGAAAGTGAAAAATGGATAAAGAAGTTGTGGTATTTCCTTACAAAGCAATATCACTCAGCAATGAAATCTGTGTCATCAGGCCCTTAGCAGCACAATGAGTGGATTCAGGTATGATGATTCTAACTGAAATAAGTCACACAGAAAAAGAAACATCATAAGATATCAGTAATACACGGAATGTAAACTTGGCTACACAGGAACTGAATTACAGAACAGAACAGGGTCTCAAATTTAGAAAACCAACTTATTCTTGCTTAAGGGTAAAGGTGAGTTGGGGTGCTGTATAAAACCAGAGATTGAAATGAGCACAGATAAAGTTCCTTAAGTCAAATATGGAATAGACAAGAGCTACTCCTTGCTCAACGAAATGGACTCAACACCGCATATTAAACACCTAAGAATGTACCTGGCTAGTAAGTATCGTAAAACCTATGGATTGCTATGTCTCCAAAAGAGAATCAAGCATGTGTACAGGGGCATAAACGCAGCAGTGATAGGATTGGAGAGGTTCGGTGAGCAAATGAAGACCCTTTGAAGTCATATTGCATGGTACCCATTCCACGGGTTTCAACTACCCAGGTTTTAGGTATTCTTCCTTCAGCTAAAACATGCATGTGGAACCCAAGTATGATCAACCATGTGATCGGGAGACGTGTTCAAATATGTCTCAGTTTTCCTCCCCTGGTACTCGGGTGCAACATTCCAGACGCTTTACTAACACTCTCCCCACTTGGAGAGTCAGCGCCTTTAACCTCCTGTTTGGCCCAGTTTGCAATTTCTGCGGAAGATGAACAGGAATAGCGAGAACCAATGAGAGGTTAGCTGGAGGTGTCTGGACGGGCAAATTTAACTCTCATTTCCCACCAGGAAGAGGAAATAACCAAAGGCTCAGCGTGCCGTACCGGAACCAGATTAGGGCCTGAAGCCATGATGCGGTGTTGCGGCCAGCTCACAAGAAAGCGAGTTGAAGAAAGGAGCTAAGGGGCACTGTAATTCACAAACCTGCAGAGTTATAAATGACAGCTATCGTCCAAAAATATACTGAAGTAAGGCTGCCAAGAGGACTTGAAAGCGGGGCAGAATTGCAGGAAACCGATTTCAGGAGGTAGACTGGAATTGCATTGAAAGCATAGGAAAAGAGGCAGAACGTCCACAATGATGCACTTGGCCAAAAAGGGCGTATGCGTTTTTTCCTGAATATATTCAGGAAAAAACGAATACGCCCTTTTTGGCCAACCAAGCAAGCTTGCAAAGGAAATCTGCACTACAATGAAGTCTCACTTCCCCCCGGTCAAAAGGGCCATCTGAAAAAAGTGTAAAATCCAGAAAGGCAGGACAGGCCATGGAGAACTGGGAGCCTTGTTATGCTGATGGGCAGGATGTAAATTGCCAACAACCACTCGGGAGAAGTGTATGGTGTTTCCTGAAACATCTAAAAAACAAAGCAACAGAACCTAGGGCACTTCCACTTATGGTCCTATAGCTTAGGGAAATTAAAATCAAAAAGACACAGCCACCCCAAAGTTTGGAACGGCTCTGTTTACAAGAACCTCGTTTACAGTACAAGTTCAACATCGCAGAAAGTGAAAAATGGATAAAGAAATTGTGGTATTTACTTACAAAGCAATATCACTCAGCAATGAAATCTGTGTCATCAGGCCCTTAGCAGCACAATGAGTGGATTCAGGTATGATGATTCTAACTGAAATAAGTCACACAGAAAAAGAAACATCATAAGATATCAGTAATACACGGAATGTAAACTTGGCTACACAGGAACTGAATTACAGAACAGAACAGTGTCTCAAATTTAGAAAACCAACTTATGCTTGCTTAAGGGGAAAGGTGAGTTGGGGTGCTGCATAAAAACAGAGATTGAAATGAGCACAGATAAAGTTCCTTAAGCCAAATATGGAATAGACAAGAGCTACTCCTTGCTCAATGAAATGGACTCAACACCGCATATTAAACGCCTAAGAATGTACCTGACTAGTAAGTATCTTAATACCTATAGATTGCTATGTCTCCGAAAGAGAATCAAGCATGTGTACAGGGGCATAAACGCAGCAGTGATAGGATTGGAGAGGTTTGGTGAGCAAATGAAGACCCTTTGAAGTCATATTGCATGGTACCCATTACACGGGTCTCAACTCTCCAGGTTTAAGGTATTCTTCTTTCAGCTAAAACATGCATGTGGAACCCAGAGTATGATCAACCATGTGAACGGGAGACGTGTTCAAATATGTCTCAGTTTTCCTCCCCTGGTACTCGGGTGCAACATTCCAGACGCTTTACTAACACTCTCCCCACTTGGAGAGTCAGCGCCTTTAACCTCCTGTTTGGCCCAGTTTGCAATTTCTGCGGAAGATGAACAGGAATAGCGAGAACCAATGAGAGGCTAGCTGGAGGTGTCTGGACGGGCAAATTTAACTCTCATTTCCCACCAGGAAGAGGAAATAACCAAAGGCTCAGCGTGCCGTACCGGAACCAGATTAGGGCCTGAAGCCATCCTGCGGTGTTGCGGCCAGCTCAAAAGAAAGCGAGTTGAAGAAAGGAGCTCAGGGGCACTGTAATTCACAAACCTGCAGAGTTATAAATGACAGCTATCGTCCAAAAATAGACTGAAGTAAGGCTGCCAAGAGGACTTGAAAGCGGGGCAGAATTGCAGGAAACCGATTTCAGGAGGTAGACTGGAATTGCATTGAAAGCATAGGAAAAGAGGCAGCACGTCCACAATGATGCACTTGGTCAAAAAGGGTGTATGCGTTTTTTCCTGAATATATTCAGGAAAAAACGCATACGCCATTTTTGGCCAACCAAGCAAGCTTGCAAAGGAAATCTGCACTACAATGAAGTCTCACTTCCCCCCGGTCAAAAGGGCCATCTGAAAAAAGTGTAAAATCCAGAAAGGCAGGACAGGCCATGGAGAACTGGGAGCCTTGTTATGCTGATGGGCGGGATGTAAATTGCCAACAGACACTCGGGAGAAGTGTATGGTGTTTCCTGAAACATCTAAAACACAAACCAACAGAGCCTAGGGCACTTCCACTTATGGTCCTATAGCTTAGGGAAATTAAAATCTAAAAGACACAGCCACCCCAAAGTTTGGGACGCCTCTGTTTACAAGAACCTCGTTTACAGTACAAGTTCAACATCGCAGAAAGTGAAAAATGGATAAAGAAGTTGTGGTATTTACTTACAAAGCAATATCACTCAGCAATGAAATCTGTGTCATCAGGCCCTTAGCAGCACAATGAGTGGATTCAGGTATGATGATTCTAACTGAAATAAGTCACACAGAAAAAGAAACATCATAAGATATCAGTAATACACGGAATGTAAACTTGGCTACACAGGAACTGAATTACAGAACAGAACAGGGTCTCAAATTTAGAAAACCAACTTATGCTTGCTTAAGGGTAAAGGTGAGTTGGGGTTCTGCATAAAACCAGAGATTGAAATGAGCACAGATAAAGTTCCTTAAGTCAAATATGGAATAGACAAGAGCTACTCCTTGCTCAACGAAATGGACTCAACACCGCATATTAAACGCCTAAGAATGTACCTGACTAGTAAGTATCGTAAAACCTATGGATTGCTATGTCTCCAAAAGAGAATCAAGCATGTGTACAGGGGCATAAACGCAGCAGTGATAGGATTGGAGAGGTTCGGTGAGCAAATGAAGACCCTTTGAAGTCATATTGCATGGTACCCATTACACGGGTCTCAACTCTCCAGGTTTAAGGTATTCTTCCTTCAGCTAAAACATGCATGTGGAACCCAAGTATGATGAACCATGTGAACGGGAGACGTGTTCAAATATGTCTCAGTTTTCCTCCCCTGGTACTCGGGTGCAACATTCCAGACGCTTTACTAACACTCTCCCCACTTGGAGAGTCAGCGCCTTTAACCTCCTGTTTGGCCCAGTTTGCAATTTCTGCGGAAGATGAACAGGAATAGCGAGAACCAATGAGAGGCTAGCTGGAGGTGTCTGGACGGGCAAATTTAACTCTCATTTCCCACCAGGAAGAGGAAATAACCAAAGGCTCAGCGTGCCGTACCGGAACCAGATTAGGGCCTGAAGCCATCCTGCGGTGTTGCGGCCAGCTCAAAAGAAAGCGAGTTGAAGAAAGGAGCTCAGGGGCACTGTAATTCACAAACCTGCAGAGTTATAAATGACAGCTATCGTCCAAAAATAGACTGAAGTAAGGCTGCCAAGAGGACTTGAAAACGGGGCAGAATTGCAGGAAACCGATTTCAGGAGGTAGACTGGAATTGCATTGAAAGCACAGGAAAAGAGGCAGAACGTCCACAATGATGCACTTGGCCAAAAAGGGCGTATGCGTTTTTTCCTGAATATATTCAGGAAAAAACGCATACGCCCTTTTTGGCCAACCAAGCAAGCTTGCAAAGGAAATCTGCACTACAATGAAGTCTCACTTCCCCCCGGTCAAAAGGGCCATCTGAAAAAACTGTAAAATCCAGAAAGGCAGGACAGGCCATGGAGAACTGGGAGCCTTGTTATGCTGATGGGCGGGAAGTAAATTGCCAACAACCACTCGGGAGAAGTGTATGGTGTTTCCTGAAACATCTAAAAAACAAAGCAACAGAACCTAGGGCACTTCCACTTATGGTCCTATAGCTTAGGGAAATTAAAATCAAAAAGACACAGCCACCCCAAAGTTTGCAACGGCTCTGTTTACAAGAACCTCGTTTACAGTACAAGTTCAACATCGCAGAAAGTGAAAAATGGATAAAGAAGTTGTGGTATTTACTTACAAAGCAATATCACTCAGCAATGAAATCTGTGTCATCAGGCCCTTAGCAGCACAATGAGTGGATTCAGGTATGATGATTCTAACTGAAATAAGTCACACAGAAAAAGAAACATCATAAGATATCAGTAATACACGGAATGTAAACTTGGCTACACAGGAACTGAATTACAGAACAGAACAGGGTCTCAAATTTAGAAAACCAACTTATGCTTGCTTAAGGGTAAAGGTGAGTTGGGGTGCTGCATAAAACCAGAGATTGAAATGAGCACAGATAAAGTTCCTTAAGTCAAATATGGAATAGACAAGAGCTACTCCTTGCTCAACGAAATGGACTCAACACCGCATATTAAACGCCTAAGAATGTACCTGACTAGTAAGTATCTTAAAACCTATGGATTGCTATGTCTCTGAAAGAGAATCAAGCATGTGTACAGGGGCATAAACGCAGCAGTGATAGGATTGGAGAGGTTCGGTGAGCAAATGAAGACCCTTTGAAGTCATATTGCATGGTATCCATTACACGGGTCTCAACTCTCCAGGTTTAAGGTATTCTTCCTTCAGCTAAAACATGCATGCGGAACCCAAGTATGATCAACCATGTGAACGGGAGACGTGTTCAAATATGTCTCAGTTTTCCTCCCCTGGTACTCGGGTGCAACATTCCAGACGCTTTACTAACACTCTCCCCACTTGGAGAGTCAGCGCCTTTAACCTCCTGTTTGGCCCAGTTTGCAATTTCTGTGGAAGATGAACAGGAATAGCGAGAACCAATGAGAGGCTAGCTGGAGGTGTCTGGACGGGCAAATTTAACTCTCATTTCCCACCAGGAAGAGGAAATAACCAAAGGCTCAGCGTGCCGTACCGAAACCAGATTAGGGCCTGAAGCCATCCTGCGGTGTTGCGGCCAGCTCAAAAGAAAGCGAGTTGAAGAGAGGAGCTCAGGGGCACTGTAATTCACAAACCTGCAGAGTTATAAATGACAGCTATCGTCCAAAAATAGACTGAAGTAAGGCTGCCAAGAGGACTTGAAAGCGGGGCAGAATTGCAGGAAACCGATTTCAGGAGGTAGACTGGAATTGCACTGAAAGCATAGGAAAAGAGGCAGAACGTCCACAATGATGCACTTGGCCAAAAAGGGCGTATGCGTTTTTTCCTGAATATATTCAGGAAAAAACGCATACGCCCTTTTTGGCCAACCAAGCAAGCTTGCAAAGGAAATCTGCACTACAATGAAGTCTAACTTCCCCCTGGTCAAAAGGGCCATCTGAAAAAAGTGTAAAATCCAGAAAGGCAGGACAGGCCATGGAGAACTGGGAGCCTTGTTATGCTGATGGGCGGGATGTAAATTGCCAACAACCACTCGGGAGATGTGTATGGTGTTTCCTGAAACATCTAAAAAACAAAGCAACAGAACCTAGGGCACTTCCACTTATGGTCCTATAGCTTAGGGAAATTAAAATCAAAAAGACACAGCCACCCCAAAGTTTGGAACGGCTCTGTTTACAAGAACCTCGTTTACAGTACAAGTTCAACATCGCAGAAAGTGAAAAATGGATAAAGAAGTTGTGGTATTTACTTACAAAGCAATATCACTCAGCAATGAAATCTGTGTCATCAGGCCCTTAGCAGCACAATGAGTGGATTCAGGTATGATGATTCTAACTGAAATAAGTCACACAGAAAAAGAAACATCATAAGATATCAGTAATACACGGAATGTAAACTTGGCTACACAGGAACTGAATTACAGAACAGAACAGGGTCTCAAATTTAGAAAACCAACTTATGCTTGCTTAAGGGTAAAGGTGAGTTGGGGTGCTGCATAAAACCAGAGATTGAAATGAGTACAGATAAAGTTCCTTAAGTCAAATATGGAATAGACAAGAGCTACTCCTTGCTCAACGAAATGGACTCAACACCGCATATTAAACGCCTAAGAATGTACCTGACTAGTAAGTATCTTAAAACCTATGGATTGCTATGTCTCCGAAAGAGAATCAAGCATGTGTACAGGGGCATAAACGCAGCAGTGATAGGATTGGAGAGGTTCGGTGAGCAAATGAAGACCCTTTGAAGTCATATTGCATGGTACCCATTACACGGGTCTCAACTCTCCAGGTTTAAGGTATTCTTCCTTCAGCTAAAACATGCATGTGGAACCCAAGTATGATCAACCATGTGATCGGGAGACGTGTTCAAATATGTCTCAGTTTTCCTCCCCTGGTACTCGGGTGCAACATTCCAGATGCTTTACTAAGACTCTCCCCACTTGGAGAGTCAGCGCCTTTAACCTCCTGTTGGGCCCAGTTTGTAATTTCTGCGGCAGATGAACAGGAATAGCGAGAACCAATGAGAGGCTAGCTGGATTTGTCTAGACGGGCAAATTTAACTCTCATTTCCCACCAGGAAGAGGAAATAACCAAAGGCTCAGTGTGCCGTGCCGGAACCAGATTAGGGCCTGAAGCCATCCTGCGGTGTTGCGGCCAGCTCAAAAGAAAGTGAGTTGAAGAAAGGAGCTCAGGGGCACTGTAATTCACAAACCTGCAGAGTTATAAATGACAGCTATCGTCCAAAAATAGACTGAAGTAAGGCTGCCAAGAGGGCTTGAAAGCGGGGCAGAATTGCAGGAAACCGATTTCAGGAGGTAGACTGGAATTGCATTGAAAGCATAGGAAAAGAGGCAGAACGTCCACAATGATGCACTTGGCCAAAAAGGGCATATGCGTTTTTTCCTGAATATATTCAGGAAAAAACGCATACGCCCTTTTTGGCCAACCAAGCAAGCTTGCAAAGGAAATCTGCACTACAATGAAGTCTCACTTCCCCCCGGTCAAAAGGGCCATCTGAAAAAAGTGTAAAATCCAGAAAGGCAGGACAGGCCATGGAGAACTGGGAGCCTTGTTATGCTGATGGGCGGGAAGTAAATTGCCAACAACCACTCGGGAGAAGTGTATGGTGTTTCCTGAAACATCTAAAAAACAAAGCAACAGAACCTAGGACACTTCCACTTATGGTCCTATAGCTTAGGGAAATTAAAATCAAAAAGACACAGCCACCCCAAAGTTTGGAATGGCTCTGTTTACAAGAACCTCGTTTACAGTACAAGTTCAACATCGCAGAAAGTGAAAAATGGATAAAGAAGTTGTGGTATTTACTTACAAAGCAATATCACTCAGCAATGAAATCTGTGTCATCAGGCCCTTAGCAGCACAATGAGTGGATTCAGGTATGATGATTCTAACTGAAATAAGTCACACAGAAAAAGAAACATCATAAGATATCAGTAATACACAGAATATAAACTTGGCTACACAGGAACTGAATTACAGAACAGAACAGTGTCTCAAATTTAGAAAACGAACTTATGCTTGCTTAAGGGTAAAGGTGAGTTGGGGTGCTGCATAAAACCAGAGATTGAAATGAGCACAGATAAAGTTCCTTAAGTCAAAAACTATTTCCTGAATATATTCAGGAAAAAACGCATACGCACTTTTTGGCCAACCAAGCAAGCTTGCAAAGGAAATCTGCACTACAATGAAGTCTCAGTTCCCCCCGGTCAAAAGGGCCATCTGAAAAAAGTGTAAAATCCAGAAAGGCAGGACAGGCCATGGAGAACTGGGAGCCTTGTTATGCTGATGGGCGGGATGTAAATTGCCAACAACCACTCGGGAGAAGTGTATGGTGTTTCCTGAAACATCTAAAAAACAAAGCAACAGAACCTAGGGCACTTCCACTTATGGTCCTATAGCTTAGGGAATTTAAAATCAAAAAGACACAGCCACCCCAAAGTTTGGAACGGCTCTGTTTACAAGAACCTCGTTTACAGTACAAGTTCAACATCGCAGAAAGTGAAAAATGGATAAAGAAGTTGTGGTATTTACTTACAAAGCAATATCACTCAGCAATGAAATCTGTGTCATCAGGCCCTTAGCAGCACAATGAGTGGATTCAGGTATGATGATTCTAACTGAAATAAGTCACACAGAAAAAGAAACATCATAAGATATCAGTAATACACGGAATGTAAACTTGGCTACACAGGAACTGAATTACAGAACAGAACAGGGTCTCAAATTTAGAAAACCAACTTATTCTTGCTTAAGC
Organism: Stenella coeruleoalba; assembly: GCF_951394435.1. NCBI lineage: Eukaryota > Metazoa > Chordata > Mammalia > Artiodactyla > Delphinidae > Stenella > Stenella coeruleoalba. The sequence continues at coordinate 3,012,751 of NW_027646159.1, read as the reverse complement.
GTAAAGGTGAGTTGGGGTGCTGCATAAAACCAGAGATTGAAATGAGCACAGATAAAGTTCCTTAAGCCAAATATGGAATAGACAAGAGCTACTCCTTGCTCAACGAAATGGACTCAACACCCCGTATTAAACGCCTAAGAATGTACCTGACTAGTAAGTATCTTAAAACCTATGGATTGCTATGTCTCCGAAAGAGAATCAAGCATGTGTACAGGGGCATAAATGCAGCAGTGATAGGATTGGAGAGGTTCGGTGAGCAAATGAAGACCCTTTGAAGTCATATTGCATGGTACCCATTACACGGGTCTCAACTCTCCAGGTTTAAGGTATTCTTCCTTCAGCTAAAACATGCATGTGGAACCCAAGTATGATGAACCATGTGAACGGGAGACGTGTTCAAATATGTCTCAGTTTTCCTCCCCTGGTACTCGGGTGCAACATTCCAGACGCTTTACTAACACTCTCCCCACTTGGAGAGTCAGCGCCGTTAACCTCCTGTTTGGCCCAGTTTGCAATTTCTGCGGAAGATGAACAGGAATAGCGAGAACCAATGAGAGGCTAGCTGGAGGTGTCTGGACGGGCAAATTTAACTCTCATTTCCCACCAGGAAGAGGAAATAACCAAAGGCTCAGCGTGCCGTACCGGAACCAGATTAGGGCCTGAAGCCATCCTGCGGTGTTGCGGCCAGCTCAAAAGAAAGCGAGTTGAAGAAAGGAGCTCAGGGGCACTGTAATTCACAAACCTGCAGAGTTATAAATGACAGCTATCGTCCAAAAATAGACTGAAGTAAGGCTGCCAAGAGGACTTGAAAGCGGGGCAGAATTGCAGGAAACCGATTTCAGGAGGTAGACTGGAATTGCATTGAAAGCATAGGAAAAGAGGCAGAACGTCCACAATGATGCACTTGGCCAAAAAGGGCGTATGCGTTTTTTCCTGAATATATTCAGGAAAAAACGCATACGCCCTTTTTGGCCAACCAAGCAAGCTTGCAAAGGAAATCTTCACTACAATGAAGTCTCACTTCCCCCCGGTCAAAAGGGCCATCTGAAAAAAGTGTAAAATCCAGAAAGGCAGGACAGACCATGGAGAACTGGGAGCCTTGTTATGCTGATGGGCGGGATGTAAATTGCCAACAACCACTCGGGAGAAGTGTATGGTGTTTCCTGAAACATCTAAAAAACAAAGCAACAGAACCTAGGGCACTTCCACTTATGGTCCTATAGCTTAGGGAAATTAACATCAAAAAGATACAGCCACCCCAAAGTTTGGAACGGCTCTGTTTACAAGAACCTCGTTTACAGTACAAGTTCAACATCGCAGAAAGTGAAAAATGGATAAAGAAGTTGTGGTATTTACTTACAAAGCAATATCACTCAGCAATGAAATCTGTGTCATCAGGCCCTTAGCAGCACAATGAGTGGATTCAGGTATGATGATTCTAACTGAAATAAGTCACACAGAAAAAGAAACATCATAAGATATCAGTAATACACGGAATGTAAACTTGGCTACACAGGAACTGAATTACAGAACAGAACAGGGTCTCAAATTTAGAAAACCAACTTATGCTTGCTTAAGGGTAAAGGTGAGTTGGGGTGCTGCATAAAACCAGAGATTGAAATGAGCACAGATAAAGTCCCTTAAGTCAAATATGGAATAGACAAGAGCTACTCCTTGCTCAACGAAATGGACTCAACACCGCATATTAAACGCCTAAGAATGTACCTGACTAGTAAGTATCTTAAAACCTATGGATTGCTATGTCTCTGAAAGAGAATCAAGCATGTGTACAGGGGCATAAACGCAGCAGTGATAGGATTGGAGAGGTTCGGTGAGCAAATGAAGACCCTTTGAAGTCATATTGCATGGTATCCATTACACGGGTCTCAACTCTCCAGGTTTAAGGTATTCTTCCTTCAGCTAAAACATGCATGCGGAACCCAAGTATGATCAACCATGTGAACGGGAGACGTGTTCAAATATGTCTCAGTTTTCCTCCCCTGGTACTCGGGTGCAACCTTCCAGACGCTTTACTAACACTCTCCCCACTTGGAGAGTCAGCGCCTTTAACCTCCGGTTTGGCCCAGTTTGCAATTTCTGTGGAAGATGAACAGGAATAGCGAGAACCAATGAGAGGCTAGCTGGAGGTGTCTGGACGGGCAAATTTAACTCTCATTTCCCACCAGGAAGAGGAAATAACCAAAGGCTCAGCGTGCCGTACCGAAACCAGATTAGGGCCTGAAGCCATCCTGCGGTGTTGCGGCCAGCTCAAAAGAAAGCGAGTTGAAGAGAGGAGCTCAGGGGCACTGTAATTCACAAACCTGCAGAGTTATAAATGACAGCTATCGTCCAAAAATAGACTGAAGTAACACTACCAAGAGGACTTGAAAGCGGGGCAGAATTGCAGGAAACCGATTTCAGGAGGTAGACTGGAATTGCACTGAAAGCATAGGAAAAGAGGCAGAACGTCCACAATGATGCACTTGGCCAAAAAGGGCGTATGCGTTTTTTCCTGAATATATTCAGGAAAAAACGCATACGCCCTTTTTGGCCAACCAAGCAAGCTTGCAAAGGAAATCTGCACTACAATGAAGTCTAACTTCCCCCTGGTCAAAAGGGCCATCTGAAAAAAGTGTAAAATCCAGAAAGGCAGGACAGGCCATGGAGAACTGGGAGCCTTGTTATGCTGATGGGCGGGATGTAAATTGCCAACAACCACTCGGGAGATGTGTATGGTGTTTCCTGAAACATCTAAAAAACAAAGCAACAGAACCTAGGGCACTTCCACTTATGGTCCTATAGCTTAGGGAAATTAAAATCAAAAAGACACAGCCACCCCAAAGTTTGGGTCGCCTCTGTTTACAAGAACCTCGTTTACAGTACAAGTTCAACATCGCAGAAAGTGAAAAATGGATAAAGAAGTTGTGGTATTTACTTACAAAGCAATATCACTCAGCAATGAAATCTGTGTCATCAGGCCCTTAGCAGCACAATGAGTGGATTCAGGTATGATGATTCTAACTGAAATAAGTCACACAGAAAAAGAAACATCATAAGATATCAGTAATACACGGAATGTAAACTTGGCTACACAGGAACTGAATTACAGAACAGAACAGGGTCTCAAATTTAGAAAACCAACTTATGCTTGCTTAAGGGTAAAGGTGAGTTGGGGTGTTGCATAAAACCAGAGATTGAAATGAGTACAGATAAAGTTCCTTAAGTCAAATATGGAATAGACAAGAGCTACTCCTTGCTCAACGAAATGGACTCAACACCGCATATTAAACGCCTAAGAATGTACCTGACTAGTAAGTATCTTAAAACCTATGGATTGCTATGTCTCCGAAAGAGAATCAAGCATGTGTACAGGGGCATAAACGCAGCAGTGATAGGATTGGAGAGGTTCGGTGAGCAAATGAAGACCCTTTGAGGTCATATTGCAGGGTACCCATTCCACGTGTTTCAACTACCCAGGTTTTAGGTATTCTTCCTTCAGCTAAAACATGCATGTGGAACCCAGAGTATGATCAACCATGTGATCGGGAGACGTGTTCAAATATGTCTCAGTTTTCCTCCCCTGGTACTCGGGTGCAACATTCCAGACGCTTTACTAACACTCTCCCCACTTGGAGAATCAGCGCCTTTAACCTCCTGTTTGGCCCAGTTTGCAATTTCTGCGGAAGATGAACAGGAATAGCGAGAACCAATGAGAGGCTAGCTGGAGGTGTCTGGACGGGCAAATTTAACTCTCATTTCCCACCAGGAAGAGGAAATAACCAAAGGCTCAGCATGCCGTACCGGAACCAGATTAGGGCCTGAAGCCATCCAGCGGTGTTGCGGCCAGCTCAAAAGAAAGCGAGTTGAAGAAAGGAGCTCAGGGGCACTGTAATTCACAAACCTGCAGAGTTATAAATGACAGCTATCGTCCAAAAATAGACTGAAGTAAGGCTGCCAAGAGGACTTGAAAGCGGGGCAGAATTGCAGGAAACCGATTTCAGGAGGTAGACTGGAATTGCATTGAAAGCATAGGAAAAGAGGCAGAAGGTCGACAATGATGCACTTGGCCAAAAAGGGCGTATGCGTTTTTTCCTGAATATATTCAGGAAAAAACGCATACGCCCTTTTTGGCCAACCAAGCAAGCTTGCAAAGGAAATCTGCACTACAATGAAGTCTCACTTCCCCCCGGTCAAAAGGGCCATCTGAAAAAAGTGTAAAATCCAGAAAGGCAGGACAGGCCATGGAGAACTGGGAGCCTTGTTATGCTGATGGGCGGGATGTAAATTGCCAACAGACACTCGGGAGAAGTGTATGGTGTTTCCTGAAACATCTAAAACAGAAACCAACAGAGCCTAGGGCACTTCCACTTATGGTCCTATAGCTTAGGGAAATTAAAATCAAAAAGACACAGCCACCCCAAAGTTTGCAATGGCTCTGTTTACAAGAACCTCGTTTACAGTACAAGTTCAACATCGCAGAAAGTGAAAGAAGGATAAAGAAGTTGTGGTATTTACTTACAAAGCAATATCACTCAGCAATGAAATCTGTGTCATCAGGCCCTTAGCAGCACAATGAGTGGATTCAGGTATGATGATTCTAACTGAAATAAGTCACACAGAAAAAGAAACATCATAAGATATCAGTAATACACGGAATGTAAACTTGGCTACACAGGAACTGAATTACAGAACAGAACAGGGTCTCAAATTTAGAAAACCAACTTATGCTTGCTTAAGGGTAAAGGTGAGTTGGGGTGCTGCATAAAACCAGAGATTGAAATGAGCACAGATAAAGTTCCTTAAGTCAAATATGGAATAGACAAGAGCTACTCCTTGCTCAACGAAATGGACTCAACACCGCATATTAAACGCCTAAGAATGTACCTGACTAGTAAGTATCGTAAAACCTATGGATTGCTATGTCTCCAAAAGAGAATCAAGCATGTGTACAGGGGCATAAACGCAGCAGTGATAGGATTGGAGAGGTTCGGTGAGCAAATGAAGACCCTTTGAAGTCATATTGCATGGTACCCATTACACGGGTCTCAACTCTCCAGGTTTAAGGTATTCTTCCTTCAGCTAAAACATGCATGTGGAACCCAAGTATGATCAACCATGTGAACGGGAGACGTGTTCAAATATGTCTCAGTTTTCCTCCCCTGGTACTCGGGTGCAACATTCCAGACGCTTTACTAACACTCTCCCCACTTGGAGAGTCAGCGCCTTTAACCTCCTGTTTGGCCCAGTTTGCAATTTCTGCGGAAGATGAACAGGAATAGCGAGAACCAATGAGAGGCTAGCTGGAGGTGTCTGGACGGGCAAATTTAACTCTCATTTCCCACCAGGAAGAGGAAATAACCAAAGGCTCAGCGTGCCGTACCGGAACCAGATTAGGGCCTGAAGCCATCCTGCGGTGTTGCGGCCAGCTCAAAAGAAAGCGAGTTGAAGAAAGGAGCTCAGGGGCACTGTAATTCACAAACCTGCAGAGTTATAAATGACAGCTATCGTCCAAAAATAGACTGAAGTAAGGCTGCCAAGAGGACTTGAAAGCGGGGCAGAATTGCAGGAAACCGATTTCAGGAGGTAGACTGGAATTGCATTGAAAGCATAGGAAAAGAGGCAGAACGTCCACAATGATGCACTTGGCCAAAAAGGGCGTATGCGTTTTTTCCTGAATATATTCAGGAAAAAACGCATACGCCCTTTTTGGCCAACCAAGCAAGCTTGCAAAGGAAATCTGCACTACAATGAAGTCTCACTTCCCCCCGGTCAAAAGGGCCATCTGAAAAAACTGTAAAATCCAGAAAGGCAGGACAGGCCATGGAGAACTGGGAGCCTTGTTATGCTGATGGGCGGGAAGTAAATTGCCAACAACCACTCGGGAGAAGTGTATGGTGTTTCCTGAAACATCTAAAAAACAAAGCAACAGAACCTAGGGCACTTCCACTTATGGTCCTATAGCTTAGGGAAATTAAAATCAAAAAGACACAGCCACCCCAAAGTTTGGAATGGCTCTGTTTACAAGAACCTCGTTTACAGTACAAGTTCAACATCGCAGAAAGTGAAAAATGGATAAAGAAGTTGTGGTATTTACTTACAAAGCAATATCACTCAGCAATGAAATCTGTGTCATCAGGCCCTTAGCAGCACAATGAGTGGATTCAGGTATGATGATTCTAACTGAAATAAGTCACACAGAAAAAGAAACATCATAAGATATCAGTAATACACAGAATATAAACTTGGCTACACTGGAACTGAATTACAGAACAGAACAGGGTCTCAAATTTAGAAAACGAACTTATGCCTGCTTAAGGGTAAAGGTGAGTTGGGGTGCTGCATAAAACCAGAGATTGAAATGAGCACAGATAAAGTTCCTTAAGCCAAATATGGAATAGACAAGAGCTACTCCTTGCTCAACGAAATGGACTCAACACCCCGTATTAAACGCCTAAGAATGTACCTGACTAGTAAGTATCTTAAAACCTATGGATTGCTATGTCTCCGAAAGAGAATCAAGCATGTGTACAGGGGCATAAACGCAGCAGTGATAGGATTGGAGAGGTTCGGTGAGCAAATGAAGACCCTTTGAAGTCATATTGCATGGTACCCATTCCACGGGTTTCAACTACCCAGGTTTAAGGTATTCTTCCTTAAGCTAAAACATGCATGTGGAACCTAGAGTATGATCAACCATGTGATCGGGAGACGTGTTCAAATATGTCTCAGTTTTCGTACCCTGGTACTCGGGTGCAACATTCCAGACGCTTTACTAACACTCTCCCGACTTGGAGAGTCAGTCCCTTTAACCTCCTGTTTGGCCCACTTTGCAATTTCTGTGGAAGATGAACAGGAATAGTGAGAACCAATGAGAGGCTAGCTGGAGGTGTCTGGACGGGCAAATTTAACTCTCATTTCCCACCAGGAAGAGGAATTAACCAAAGGCACAGCGTGCCGTGCCGGAACCAGATTAGGGCCTGAAGCCATCCTGCGGTGTTGCGGCCAGCTCAAAAGAAAGCGAGTTGAAGAAAGGAGCTCAGGGACACTGTAATTCACAAACCTGCAGAGTTATAAATGACAGCTATCGTCCAAAAATAGACTGAAGTAAGGCTGCCAAGAGGACTTGAAAGCGGGGCAGAATTGCAGGAAACCGATTTCAGGAGGTAGACTGGAATTGCATTGAAAGCATAGGAAAAGAGGCAGAACGTCCACAATGATGCACTTGGCCAAAAAGGGCGTATGCGTTTTTTCCTGAATATATTCAGGAAAAAACGCATACGCCCTTTTTGGCCAACCAAGCAAGCTTGCAAAGGAAATCTGCACTACAATGAAGTCTCAGTTCCCCCTGGTTAAATTGGCCATCTGAAAAAAGTGTAAAATCCAGAAAGGCAGGACAGGCCATGGAGAACTGGGAGGCTTGTTATGCTGATGGGCGGGATGTAAATTGCCAACAACCACTGTGGAGAAGTGTATGGTGTTTCCTGAAACATCTAAAAAACAAAGCAACAGAGCCTAGGGCACTGCCACTTATGGTCCTATAGCTTAGGGAAATTAAAATCAAAAAGACACAGCCACCCCAAAGTTTGGGACGCCTCTGTTTACAAGAACCTCGTTTACAGTACAAGTTCAACATCGCAGAAAGTGAAAAATGGATAAAGAAGTTGTGGTATTTACTTACAAAGCAATATCACTCAGCAATGAAATCTGTGTCATCAGGCCCTTAGCAGCACAATGAGTGGATTCAGGTATGATGATTCTAACTGAAATAAGTCACACAGAAAAAGAAACATCATAAGATATCAGTAATACACGGAATGTAAACTTGGCTACACAGGAACTGAATTACAGAACAGAACAGGGTCTCAAATTTAGAAAACCAACTTATGCTTGCTTAAGGGTAAAGGTGAGTTGGGGTGCTGCATAAAACCAGAGATTGAAATGAGCACAGATAAAGTTCCTTAAGTCAAATATGGAATAGACAAGAGCTACTCCTTGCTCAACGAAATGGACTCAACACCGCATATTAAACGCCTAAGAATGTACCTGACTAGTAAGTATCTTAAAACCTATGGATTGCTATGTCTCTGAAAGAGAATCAAGCATGTGTACAGGGGCATAAACGCAGCAGTGATAGGATTGGAGAGGTTCGGTGAGCAAATGAAGACCCTTTGAAGTCATATTGCATGGTATCCATTAAACGGGTCTCAACTCTCCAGGTTTAAGGTATTCTTCCTTCAGCTAAAACATGCATGCGGAACCCAAGTATGATCAACCATGTGAACGGGAGACGTGTTCAAATATGTCTCAGTTTTCCTCCCCTGGTACTCGGGTGCAATATTCCAGACGCTTTACTAACACTCTCCCCACTTGGAGAGTCAGCGCCTTTAACCTCCTGTTTGGCCCAGTTTGCAATTTCTGTGGAAGATGAACAGGAATAGCGAGAACCAATGAGAGGCTAGCTGGAGGTGTCTGGACGGGCAAATTTAACTCTCATTTCCCACCAGGAAGAGGAAATAACCAAAGGCTCAGCGTGCCGTACCGAAACCAGATTAGGGCCTGAAGCCATCCTGCGGTGTTGCGGCCAGCTCAAAAGAAAGCGAGTTGAAGAGAGGAGCTCAGGGGCACTGTAATTCACAAACCTGCAGAGTTATAAATGACAGCTATCGTCCAAAAATAGACTGAAGTAAGGCTGCCAAGAGGACTTGAAAGCGGGGCAGAATTGCAGGAAACCGATTTCAGGAGGTAGACTGGAATTGCATTGAAAGCATAGGAAAAGAGGCAGAACGTCCACAATGATGCACTTGGCCAAAAAGGGCGTATGCGTTTTTTCCTGAATATATTCAGGAAAAAACGCATACGCCCTTTTTGGCCAACCAAGCAAGCTTGCAAAGGAAATCTGCACTACAATGAAGTCTCACTTCCCCCCGGTCAAAAGGGCCATCTGAAAAAAGTGTAAAATCCAGAAAGGCAAGACAGGCCATGGAGAACTGGGAACCTTGTTATGCTGATGGGCGGGATGTAAATTGCCAACAACCACTGTGGAGAAGTGTATGGTGTTTCCTGAAACATCTAAAAAACAAAGCAACAGAGCCTAGGGCACTGCCACTTATGGTCCTATAGCTTAGGGAAATTAAAATCAAAAAGACACAGCCACCCCAAAGTTTGGGACGCCTCTGTTTACAAGAACCTCGTTTACAGTACAAGTTCAACATCGCAGAAAGTGAAAAGTGGATAAAGAAGTTGTGGTATTTACTTACAAAGCAATATCACTCAGCAATGAAATCTGTGTCATCAGGCCCTTAGCAGCACAATGAGTGGATTCAGGTATGATGATTCTAACTGAAATAAGTCACACAGAAGAAGAAACATCATAAGATATCAGTAATACACGGAATGTAAACTTGGCTACACAGGAACTGAATTACAGAACAGAACAGGGTCTCAAATTTAGAAAACCAACTTATGCTTGCTTAAGGGTAAAGGTGAGTTGGGGTGCTGCATAAAACCAGAGATTGAAATGAGCACAGATAAAGTTCCTTAAGTCAAAAAATATTTCCTGAATATATTCAGGAAAAAACGCATACGCCCTTTTTGGCCAACCAAGCAAGCTTGCAAAGGAAATCTGCACTGCAATGAAGTCTCACTTCCCCCCGGTCAAAAGGGCCATCTGAAAAAAGTGTAAAATCCAGAAAGGCAGGACAGGCCATGGAGAACTGGGAGTCTTGTTATGCTGATGGGCGGGATGTAAATTGCCAACAACCACTCGGGAGAAGTGTATGGTGTTTCCTGAAACATCTAAAAAACAAAGCAACAGAACCTAGGGCACTTCCACTTATGGTCCTATAGCTTAGGGAATTTAAAATCAAAAAGACACAGCCACCCCAAAGTTTGGAACGGCTCTGTTTACAAGAACCTCGTTTACAGTACAAGTTCAACATCGCAGAAAGTGAAAAATGGATAAAGAAGTTGTGGTATTTACTTACAAAGCAATATCACTCAGCAATGAAATCTGTGTCATCAGGCCCTTAGCAGCACAATGAGTGGATTCAGGTATGATGATTCTAACTGAAATAAGTCACACAGAAAAAGAAACATCATAAGATATCAGTAATACACGGAATGGAAACTTGGCTACACAGGAACTGAATTACAGAACAGAACAGGGTCTCAAATTTAGAAAACCAACTTATTCTTGCTTAAGGGTAAAGGTGAGTTGGGGTGCTGCATAAAACCAGAGATTGAAATGAGCACAGATAAAGTTCCTTAAGCCAAATATGGAATAGACAAGAGCTACTCCTTGCTCAACGAAATGGACTCAACACCCCGTATTAAACGCCTAAGAATGTACCTGACTAGTAAGTATCTTAAAACCTATGGATTGCTATGTCTCCGAAAGAGAATCAAGCATGTGTACAGGGGCATAAACGCAGCAGTGATAGGATTGGAGAGGTTCGGTGAGCAAATGAAGACCCTTTGAAGTCATATTGCATGGTACCCATTACACGGGTCTCAACTCTCCAGGTTTAAGGTATTCTTCCTTCAGCTAAAACATGCATGCGGAACCCAAGTATGATCAACCATGTGAACGGGAGACGTGTTCAAATATGTCTCAGTTTTCCTCCCCTGGTACTCGGGTGCAATATTCCAGACGCTTTACTAACACTCTCCCCACTTGGAGAGTCAGCGCCTTTAACCTCCTGTTTGGCCCAGTTTGCAATTTCTGTGGAAGATGAACAGGAATAGCGAGAACCAATGAGAGGCTAGCTGGAGGTGTCTGGACGGGCAAATTTAACTCTCATTTCCCACCAGGAAGAGGAAATAACCAAAGGCTCAGCGTGCCGTACCGAAACCAGATTAGGGCCTGAAGCCATCCTGCGGTGTTGCGGCCAGCTCAAAAGAAAGCGAGTTGAAGAGAGGAGCTCAGGGGCACTGTAATTCACAAACCTGCAGAGTTATAAATGACAGCTATCGTCCAAAAATAGACTGAAGTAAGGCTGCCAAGAGGACTTGAAAGCGGGGCAGAATTGCAGGAAACCGATTTCAGGAGGTAGACTGGAATTGCATTGAAAGCATAGGAAAAGAGGCAGAACGTCCACAATGATGCACTTGGCCAAAAAGGGCGTATGCGTTTTTTCCTGAATATATTCAGGAAAAAACGCATACGCCCTTTTTGGCCAACCAAGCAAGCTTGCAAAGGAAATCTGCACTACAATGAAGTCTCACTTCACCCCGGTCAAAAGGGCCATCTGAAAAAAGTGTAAAATCCAGAAAGGCAAGACAGGCCATGGAGAACTGGGAACCTTGTTATGCTGATGGGCGGGATGTAAATTGCCAACAACCACTGTGGAGAAGTGTATGGTGTTTCCTGAAACATCTAAAAAACAAAGCAACAGAGCCTAGGGCACTGCCACTTATGGTCCTATAGCTTAGGGAAATTAAAATCAAAAAGACACAGCCACCCCAAAGTTTGGGACGCCTCTGTTTACAAGAACCTCGTTTACAGTACAAGTTCAACATCGCAGAAAGTGAAAAGTGGATAAAGAAGTTGTGGTATTTACTTACAAAGCAATATCACTCAGCAATGAAATTTGTGTCATCAGGCCCTTAGCAGCACAATGAGTGGATTCAGGTATGATGATTCTAACTGAAATAAGTCACACAGAAGAAGAAACATCATAAGATATCAGTAATACACGGAATGTAAACTTGGCTACACAGGAACTGAATTACAGAACAGAACAGGGTCTCAAATTTAGAAAACCAACTTATGCTTGCTTAAGGGTAAAGGTGAGTTGGGGTGCTGCATAAAACCAGAGATTGAAATGAGCACAGATAAAGTTCCTTAAGTCAAATATGGAATAGACAAGAGCTACTCCTTGCTCAATGAAATGGACTCAACACCGCATATTAAACGCCTAAGAATGTACCTGACTAGTAAGTATCGTAAAACCTATGGATTGCTATGTCTCCAAAAGAGAATCAAGCATGTGTACAGGGGCATAAACGCAGCAGTGATAGGATTGGAGAGGTTCGGTGAGCAAATGAAGACCCTTTGAAGTCATATTGCATGGTACCCATTACACGGGTCTCAACTCTCCAGGTTTAAGGTATTCTTCCTTCAGCTAAAACATGCATGTGGAACCCAAGTATGATCAACCATGTGAACGGGAGACGTGTTCAAATATGTCTCAGTTTTCCTCCCCTGGTACTCGGGTGCAACATTCCAGACGCTTTACTAACACTCTCCCCACTTGGAGAGTCAGCGCCTTTAAACTCCTGTTTGGCCCAGTTTGCAATTTCTGCGGAAGATGAACAGGAATAGCGAGAACCAATGAGAGGCTAGCTGGAGGTGTCTGGACGGGCAAATTTAACTCTCATTTCCCACCAGGAAGAGGAAATAACCAAAGGCTCAGCGTGTCGTACTGGAACCAGATTAGGGCCTGAAGCCATCCTGCGGTGTTGCGGCCAGCTCAAAAGAAAGCGAGTTGAAGAAAGGAGCTCAGGGGCACTGTAATTCACAAACCTGCAGAGTTATAAATGACAGCTATCGTCCAAAAATAGACTGAAGTAAGGCTGCCAAGAGGACTTGAAAGTGGGGCAGAATTGCAGGAAACCGATTTCAGGAGGTAGACTGGAATTGCATTGAAAGCATAGGAAAAGAGGCAGAACGTCCACAATGATGCACTTGGCCAAAAAGGGCGTATGCGTTTTTTCCTGAATATATTCAGGAAAAAACGCATACGCCCTTTTTGGCCAACCAAGCAAGCTTGCAAAGGAAATCTGCACTACAATGAAGTCTCACTTCCCCCCGGTCAAAAGGGCCATCTGAAAAAAGTGTAAAATCTAGAAAGGCAGGACAGGCCATGGAGAACTGGGAGCCTTGTTATGCTGATGGGCGGGAAGTAAATTGCCAACAACCACTCGGGAGAAGTGTATGGTGTTTCCTGAAACATCTAAAAAACAAAGCAACAGAGCCTAGGGCACTGCCACTTATGGTCCTATAGCTTAGGGAAATTAAAATCAAAAAGACACAGCCACCCCACAGTTTGGGACGCCTCTGTTTACAAGAACCTCATTTACAGTACAGGTTCAACATCGCAGAAAGTGAAAAATGGATAAAGAAGTTGTGGTATTTACTTACAAAGCAATATCACTCAGCAATGAAATCTGTGTCATCAGGCCCTTAGCAGCACAATGAGTGGATTCAGGTATGATGATTCTAACTGAAATAAGTCACACAGAAAAAGAAACATCATAAGATATCAGTAATACACGGAATGTAAACTTGGCTACACAGGAACTGAATTACAGAACAGAACAGGGTCTCAAATTTAGAAAACCAACTTATGCTTGCTTAAGGGTAAAGGTGAGTTGGGGTGCTGCATAAAACCAGAGATTGAAATGAGCACAGATAAAGTTCCTTAAGTCAAATATGGAATAGACAAGAGCTACTCCTTGCTCAACGAAATGGACTCAACACCGCATATTAAACGCCTAAGAATGTACCTGACTAGTAAGTATCGTAAAACCTATGGATTGCTATGTCTCCAAAAGAGAATCAAGCATGTGTACAGGGGCATAAACGCAGCAGTGATAGGATTGGAGAGGTTCGGTGAGCAAATGAAGACCCTTTGAAGTCATATTGCATGGTTCGCATTACACGGGTCTCAACTATCCATGTTTAAGGTATTCTTCCTTCAGCTAAAACATGCATGTGGAACCCAAGTATGATGAACCATGTGAACGGGAGACGTGTTCAAATATGTCTCAGTTTTCCTCCCCTGGTACTCGGGTGCAACATTCCAGACGCTTTACTAACACTCTCCCCACTTGGAGAGTCAGCGCCTTTAACCTCCTGTTTGGCCCAGTTTGCAATTTCTGTGGAAGATGAACAGGAATAGCGAGAACCAATGAGAGGCTAGCTGGAGGTGTCTGGACGGGCAAATTTAACTCTCATTTCCCACCAGGAAGAGGAAATAACCAAAGGCTCAGCGTGCCGTACCGGAACCAGATTAGGGCCTGAAGCCATCCTGCGGTGTTGCGGCCAGCTCAAAAGAAAGCGAGTTGAAGAAAGGAGCTCAGGGGCACTGTAATTCACAAACCTGCAGAGTTATAAATGACAGCTATCGTCCAAAAATAGACTGAAGTAAGGCTGCCAAGAGGACTTGAAAGCGGGGCAGAATTGCAGGAAACCGATTTCAGGAGGTAGACTGGAATTGCATTGAAAGCATAGGAAAAGAGGCAGAACGTCCACAATGATGCACTTGGCCAAAAAGGGCGTATGCGTTTTTTCCTGAATATATTCAGGAAAAAACGCATACGCCCTTTTTGGCCAACCAAGCAAGCTTGCAAAGGAAATCTGCACTACAATGAAGTCTCACTTCTCCCCGGTCAAAAGGGCCATCTGAAAAAAGTGTAAAATCCAGAAAGGCAGGACAGGCCATGGAGAACTGGGAGCCTTGTTATGCTGATGGGCGGGATGTAAATTGCCAACAAGCACTCTGGAGAAGTGTATGGTGTTTCCTGAAACATCTAAAAAACAAAGCAACAGAACCTAGGGCACTTCCACTTATGGTCCTATAGCTTAGGGAAATTAAAATCAAAAAGACACAGCCACCCCAAAGTTTGGAACGGCTCTGTTTACAAGAACCTCGTTTACAGTACAAGTTCAACATCGCAGAAAGTGAAAAATGGATAAAGAAGTTGTGGTATTTACTTACAAAGCAATATCACTCAGCAATGAAATCTGTGTCATCAGGCCATTAGCAGCACAATGAGTGGATTCAGGTATGATGATTCTAACTGAAATAAGTCACACAGAAAAAGAAACATCATAAGATATCAGTAATACACGGAATGTAAACTTGGCTACACAGGAACTGAATTACAGAACAGAACAGGGTCTCAAATTTAGAAAACCAACTTATGCTTGCTTAAGGGGAAAGGTGAGTTGGGGTGCTGCATAAAACCAGAGATTGAAATGAGCACAGATAAAGTTCCTTAAGTCAAATATGGAATAGACAAGAGCTACTCCTTGCTCAACGAAATGGACTCAACACCGCATATTAAACGCCTAAGAATGTACCTGACTAGTAAGTATCTTAAAACCTATGGATTGCTATGTCTCTGAAAGAGAATCAAGCATGTGTACAGGGGCATAAACGCAGCAGTGATAGGATTGGAGAGGTTCGGTGAGCAAATGAAGACCCTTTGAAGTCATATTGCATGGTACCCATTACACGGGTCTCAACTCTCCAGGTTTAAGGTATTCTTCCTTCAGCTAAAACATGCATGCGGAACCCAAGTATGATCAACCATGTGAACGGGAGACGTGTTCAAATATGTCTCAGTTTTCCTCCCCTGGTACTCGGGTGCAATATTCCAGACGCTTTACTAACACTCTCCCCACTTGGAGAGTCAGCGCCTTTAACCTCCTGTTTGGCCCAGTTTGCAATTTCTGTGGAAGATGAACAGGAATAGCGAGAACCAATGAGAGGCTAGCTGGAGGTGTCTAGACGGGCAAATTTAACTCTCATTTCCCACCAGGAAGAGGAAATAACCAAAGGCTCAGCGTGCCGTACCGAAACCAGATTAGGGCCTGAAGCCATCCTGCGGTGTTGCGGCCAGCTCAAAAGAAAGCGAGTTGAAGAGAGGAGCTCAGGGGCACTGTAATTCACAAACCTGCAGAGTTATAAATGACAGCTATCGTCCAAAAATAGACTGAAGTAAGGCTGCCAAGAGGACTTGAAAGCGGGGCAGAATTGCAGGAAACCGATTTCAGGAGGTAGACTGGAATTGCATTGAAAGCATAGGAAAAGAGGCAGAACGTCCACAATGATGCACTTGGCCAAAAAGGGCGTATGCGTTTTTTCCTGAATATATTCAGGAAAAAACGCATACGCCCTTTTTGGCCAACCAAGCAACCTTGCAAAGGAAATCTGCACTACAATGAAGTCTCACTTCCCCCCAGTCAAAAGGGCCATCTGAAAAAAGTGTAAAATCCAGAAAGGCAAGACAGGCCATGGAGAACTGGGAACCTTGTTATGCTGATGGGCGGGATGTAAATTGCCAACAACCACTGTGGAGAAGTGTATGGTGTTTCCTGAAACATCTAAAAAACAAAGCAACAGAGCCTAGGGCACTTCCACTTATGGTCCTATAGCTTAGGGAAATTAAAATCAAAAAGACACAGCCACCCCAAAGTTTGGGACGCCTCTGTTTACAAGAACCTCGTTTACAGTACAAGTTCAACATCGCAGAAAGTGAAAAGTGGATAAAGAAGTTGTGGTATTTACTTACAAAGCAATATCACTCAGCAATGAAATCTGTGTCATCAGGCCCTTAGCAGCACAATGAGTGGATTCAGGTATGATGATTCTAACTGAAATAAGTCACACAGAAGAAGAAACATCATAAGATATCAGTAATACACGGAATGTAAACTTGGCTACACAGGAACTGAATTACAGAACAGAACAGGGTCTCAAATTTAGAAAACCAACTTATGCTTGCTTAAGGGTAAAGGTGAGTTGGGGTGCTGCATAAAACCAGAGATTGAAATGAGCACAGATAAAGTTCCTTAAGTCAAATATGGAATAGACAAGAGCTACTCCTTGCTCAATGAAATGGACTCAACACCGCATATTAAACGCCTAAGAATGTACCTGACTAGTAAGTATCGTAAAACCTATGGATTGCTATGTCTCCAAAAGAGAATCAAGCATGTGTACAGGGGCATAAACGCAGCAGTGATAGGATTGGAGGGGTTCGGTGAGCAAATGAAGACCCTTTGAAGTCATATTGCATGGTACCCATTACACGGGTCTCAACTCTCCAGGTTTAAGGTATTCTTCCTTCAGCTAAAACATGCATGTGGAACCCAAGTATGATCAACCATGTGAACGGGAGACGTGTTCAAATATGTCTCAGTTTTCCTCCCCTGGTACTCGGGTGCAACATTCCAGACGCTTTACTAACACTCTCCCCACTTGGAGAGTCAGCGCCTTTAACCTCCTGTTTGGCCCAGTTTGCAATTTCTGCGGAAGATGAACAGGAATAGCGAGAACCAATGAGAGGCTAGCTGGAGGTGTCTGGACGGGCAAATTTAACTCTCATTTCCCACCAGGAAGAGGAAATAACCAAAGGCTCAGCGTGCCGTACTGGAACCAGATTAGGGCCTGAAGCCATCCTGCGGTGTTGCGGCCAGCTCAAAAGAAAGCGAGTTGAAGAAAGGAGCTCAGGGGCACTGTAATTCACAAACCTGCAGAGTTATAAATGACAGCTATCGTCCAAAAATAGACTGAAGTAAGGCTGCCAAGAGGACTTGAAAGTGGGGCAGAATTGCAGGAAACCGATTTCAGGAGGTAGACTGGAATTGCATTGAAAGCATAGGAAAAGAGGCAGAACGTCCACAATGATGCACTTGGCCAAAAAGGGCGTATGCGTTTTTTCCTGAATATATTCAGGAAAAAACGCATACGCCCTTTTTGGCCAACCAAGCAAGCTTGCAAAGGAAATCTGCACTACAATGAAGTCTCACTTCCCCCCGGTCAAAAGGGCCATCTGAAAAAAGTGTAAAATCCAGAAAGGCAGGACAGGCCATGGAGAACTGGGAGCCTTGTTATGCTGATGGGCGGGATGTAAATTGCCAACAACCACTCGGGAGAAGTGTATGGTGTTTCCTGAAACATCTAAAAAACAAAGCAACAGAACCTAGGGTACTTCCACTTATGGTCCTATAGCTTAGGGAAATTAAAATCAAAAAGACACAGCCACCCCAAAGTTTGGAACGGCTCTGTTTACAAGAACCTCGTTTACAGTACAAGTTCAACATCGCAGAAAGTGAAAAATGGATAAAGAAGTTGTGGTATTTACTTACAAAGCAATATCACTCAGCAATGAAATCTGTGTCATCAGGCCCTAAGCAGCACAATGAGTGGATTCAGGTATGATGATTCTAACTGAAATAAGTCACACAGAAAAAGAAACATCATAAGATATCAGTAATACACAGAATGTAAACTTGGCTACACAGGAACTGAATTACAGAACAGAACAGGGTCTCAAATTTAGAAAACCAACTTATGCTTGCTTAAGGGTAAAGGTGAGTTGGGGTGCTGCATAAAACCAGAGATTGAAATGAGCACAGATAAAGTTCCTTAAGTCAAATATGGAATAGACAAGAGCTACTCCTTGCTCAACGAAATGGACTCAACACCGCATATTAAACGCCTAAGAATGTACCTGACTAGTAAGTATCTTAAAACCTATGGATTGCTATGTCTCCGAAAGAGAATCAAGCATGTGTACAGGGGCATAAACGCAGCAGTGATAGGATTGGAGAGGTTCGGTGAGCAAATGAAGACCCTTTGAAGTCATATTGCATGGTACCCATTACACGGGTCTTAACTCTCCAGGTTTAAGGTATTCTTCCTTCAGCTAAAACATGCATGTGGAACCCAAGTATGATCAACCATGTGAACGGGAGACGTGTTCAAATATGTCTCAGTTTTCCTCCCCTGGTACTCGGGTGCAACACTCCAGACGCTTCACTAACACTCTCCCCACTTGGAGAGTCAGCGCCTTTAACCTCCTGTTTGGCCCAGTTTGCAATTTCTCCGGAAGATGAACAGGAATAGCGAGAACCAATGAGAGGCTAGCTGGAGGTGTCTGGACGGGCAAATTTAACTCTCATTTCCCACCAGGAAGAGGAAATAACCAAAGGCTCAGCGTGCCGTACCGGAACCAGATAAGGGCCTGAAGCCATCCTGCGGTGTTGCGGCCAGCTCAAAAGAAAGCGAGTTGAAGAAAGGAGGTCAGGGGCACTGTAATTCACAAAACTGCAGAGTTATAAATGACAGCTATCGTCCAAAAATAGACTGAAGTAAGGCTGCCAAGAGGACTTGAAAGCGGGGCAGAATTGCAGGAAACCGATTTCAGGAGGTAGACTGGAATTGCATTGAAAGCATAGGAAAAGAGGCAGAACGTCCACAATGATGCACTTGGCCAAAAAGGGCGTATGCGTTTTTTCCTGAATATATTCAGGAAAAAACGCATACGCCCTTTTTGGCCAACCAAGCAAGCTTGCAAAGGAAATCTGCACTACAATGAAGTCTCACTTCCCCCCGGTCAAAAGGGCCATCTGAAAAAAGTGTAAAATCCAGAAAGGCAAGACAGGCCATGGAGAATTGGGAGCCTTGTTATGCTGATGGGTGGGATGTAAATTGCCAACAACCACTGTGGAGAAGTGTATGGTGTTTCCTGAAACATCTAAAAAACAAAGCAACAGAGCCTAGGGCACTGCCACTTATGGTGCTATAGCTTAGGGAAATTAAAATCAAAAAGACACAGCCACCCCAATGTTTGGGACGCCTCTGTTTACAAGAACCTCGTTTACAGTACAAGTTCAACATCGCAGAAAGTGAAAAATGGATAAAGAAGTTGTGGTATTTACTTACGAAGCAATATCACTCAGCAATGAAATCTGTGTCATCAGGCCCTTAGCAGCACAATGAGTGGATTCAGGTATGATGATTCTAACTGAAATAAGTCACACAGAAAAAGAAACATCATAAGATATCAGTAATACACGGAATGTAAACTTGGCTACACAGGAACTGAATTACAGAACAGAACAGGGTCTCAAATTTAGAAAACCAACTTATGCTTGCTTAAGGGTAAAGGTGAGTTGGGGTGCTGCATAAAACCAGAGATTGAAATGAGCACAGATAAAGTTCCTTAAGTCAAATATGGAATAGACAAGAGCTACTCCTTGCTCAACGAAATGGACTCAACACCGCATATTAAACGCCTAAGAATGTACCTGACTAGTAAGTATCGTAAAACCTATGGATTGCTATGTCTCCAAAAGAGAATCAAGCATGTGTACAGGGGCATAAACGCAGCAGTGATAGGATTGGAGAGGTTCGGTGAGCAAATGAAGACCCTTTGAAGTCATATTGCATGGTACCCATTACACGGGTCTCAACTATCCATGTTTAAGGTATTCTTCCTTCAGCTAAAACATGCATGTGGAACCCAAGTATGATGAACCATGTGAACGGGAGACGTGTTCAAATATGTCTCAGTTTTCCTCCCCTGGTACTCGGGTGCAACATTCCAGACGCTTTACTAACACTCTCCCCACTTGGAGAGTCAGCGCCTTTAACCTCCTGTTTGGCACAGTTTGCAATTTCTGCGGAAGATGAACAGGAATAGCGAGAACCAATGAGAGGCTAGCTGGAGGTGTCTGGACGGGCAAATTTAACTCTCATTTCCCACCAGGAAGAGGAAATAACCAAAGGCTCAGCGTGCCGTACCGGAACCAGATTAGGGCCTGAAGCCATCCTGCGGTGTTGCGGCCAGCTCAAAAGAAAGCGAGTTGAAGAAAGGAGCTCAGGGGCACTGTAATTCACAAACCTGCAGAGTTATAAATGACAGCTATCGTCCAAAAATAGACTGAAGTAAGGCTGCCAAGAGGACTTGAAAGCGGGGCAGAATTGCAGGAAACCGATTTCAGGAGGTAGACTGGAATTGCATTGAAAGCATAGGAAAAGAGGCAGAACGTCCACAATGATGCACTTGGCCAAAAAGGGCGTATGCGTTTTTTCCTGAATATATTCAGGAAAAAACGCATACGCCCTTTTTGGCCAACCAAGCAAGCTTGCAAAGGAAATCTGCACTACAATGAAGTCTCACTTCCCGCCGGTCAAAAGGGTCATCTGAAAAAAGTGTAAAATCCAGAAAGGAAGGACAGGCCATGGAGAACTGGGAGCCTTGTTATGTTGATGGGCGGGATGTAAATTGCCAACAATCACTTGGGAGAAGTGTATGGTGTTTCCTGAAACATCTAAAAAACAAAGCAACAGAACCTAGGGCACTTCCACTTATGGTCCTATAGCTTAGGGAAATTAAAATCAAAAAGACACAGCCACCCCAAAGTTTGGAACGGCTCTGTTTACAAGAACCTCGTTTACAGTACAAGTTCAACATCGCAGAAAGTGAAAAATGGAGAAAGAAGTTGTGGTATTTACTTACAAAGCAATATCACTCAGCAATGAAATCTGTGTCATCAGGCCCTTAGCAGCACAATGAGTGGATTCAGGTATGATGATTCTAACTGAAATAAGTCACACAGAAAAAGAAACATCATAAGATATCAGTAATACACGGAATGGAAACTTGGCTACACAGGAACTGAATTACAGAACAGAACAGGGTCTCAAATTTAGAAAACCAACTTATGCTTGCTTAAGGGTAAAGGTGAGTTGGGGTGCTGCATAAAACCAGAGATTGAAATGAGCACAGATAAAGTTCCTTAAGTCAAATATGGAATAGACAAGAGCTACTCCTTGCTCAACGAAATGGACTCAACACCGCATATTAAACGCCTAAGAATGTACCTGACTAGTAAGTATCGTAAAACCTATGGATTGCTATGTCTCCAAAAGAGAATCAAGCATGTGTACAGGGGCATAAACGCAGCAGTGATAGGATTGGAGAGGTTCGGTGAGCAAATGAAGACCCTTTGAAGTCATATTGCATGGTACCCATTACACGGGTCTCAACTATCCATGTTTAAGGTATTCTTCCTTCAGCTAAAACATGCATGTGGAACCCAAGTATGATCAACCATGTGAACGGGAGACGTGTTCAAATATGTCTCAGTTTTCCTCCCCTGGTACTCGGGTGCAACATTCCAGACGCTTTACTAACACTCTCCCCACTTGGAGAGTCAGCGCCTTTAACCTCCTGTTTGGCACAGTTTGCAATTTCTGCGGAAGATGAACAGGAATAGCGAGAACCAATGAGAGGCTAGCTGGAGGTGTCTGGACGGGCAAATTTAACTCTCATTTCCCACCAGGAAGAGGAAATAACCAAAGGCTCAGCGTGCCGTACCGGAACCAGATTAGGGCCTGAAGCCATCCTGCGGTGTTGCGGCCAGCTCAAAAGAAAGCGAGTTGAAGAAAGGAGCTCAGGGGCACTGTAATTCACAAACCTGCAGAGTTATAAATGACAGCTATCGTCCAAAAATAGACTGAAGTAAGGCTGCCAAGAGGACTTGAAAGCGGGGCAGAATTGCAGGAAACCGATTTCAGGAGGTAGACTGGAATTGCATTGAAAGCATAGGAAAAGAGGCAGAACGTCCACAATGATGCACTTGGCCAAAAAGGGCGTATGCGTTTTTTCCTGAATATATTCAGGAAAAAACGCATACGCCCTTTTTGGCCAACCAAGCAAGCTTGCAAAGGAAATCTGCACTACAATGAAGTCTCAGTTCCCCCCGGTCAAATTGGCCATCTGAAAAAAGTGTAAAATCCAGAAAGGCAGGACAGGCCATGGAGAACTGGGAGGCTTGTTATGCTGATGGGCGGGATGTAAATTGCCAACAGACACTCGGGAGAAGTGTATGGTGTTTCCTGAAACATCTAAAAAACAAAGCAACAGAGCCTAGGGCACTGCCACTTATGGTCCTATAGCTTAGGGAAATTAAAATCAAAAAGACACAGCCACCCCAAAGTTTGGGTCGCCTCTGTTTACAAGAACCTCGTTTACAGTACAAGTTCAACATCGCAGAAAGTGAAAAATGGATAAAGAAGTTGTGGTATTTACTTACAAAGCAATATCACTCAGCAATGAAATCTGTGTCATCAGGCCCTTAGCAGCACAATGAGTGGATTCAGGTATGATGATTCTAACTGAAATAAGTCACACAGAAAAAGAAACATCATAAGATATCAGTAATACACGGAATGTAAACTTGGCTACACAGGAACTGAATTACAGAACAGAACAGGGTCTCAAATTTAGAAAACCAACTTATGCTTGCTTAAGGGTAAAGGTGAGTTGGGGTGCTGCATAAAACCAGAGATTGAAATGAGCACAGATAAAGTTCCTTAAGTCAAATATGGAATAGACAAGAGCTACTCCTTGTTCAACGAAATGGACTCAACACCGCATATTAAACGCCTAAGAATGTACCTGACTAGTAAGTATCGTAAAACCTATGGGTTGCTATGTCTCCAAAAGAGAATCAAGCATGTGTACAGGGGCATAAACGCAGCAGTGATAGGATTGGAGAGGTTCGGTGAGCAAATGAAGACCCTTTGAAGTCATATTGCATGGTACCCATTACACGGGTCTCAACTCTCCAGGTTTAAGGTATTCTTCCTTCAGCTAAAACATGCATGTGGAACCCAAGTATGATGAACCATGTGAACGGGAGACGTGTTCAAATATGTCTCAGTTTTCCTCCCCTGGTACTCGGGTGCAACATTTCAGACGCTTTACTAACACTCTCCCCACTTGGAGAGTCAGTGCCTTTAACCTCCTGTTTGGCCCAGTTTGCAATTTCTGCGGAAGATGAACAGGAATAGCGAGAACCAATGAGAGGCTAGCTGGAGGTGTCTGGACGGGCAAATTTAACTCTCATTTCCCACCAGGAAGAGGAATTAACCAAAGGCTCAGCGTGCCGTGCCGGAACCAGATTAGGGCCTGAAGCCATCCTGCGGTGTTGCGGCCAGCTCAAAAGAAAGCGAGTTGAAGAAAGGAGCTCAGGGGCACTGTAATTCACAAACCTGCAGAGTTATAAATGACAGCTATCGTCCAAAAATAGACTGAAGTAAGGCTGCCAAGAGGACTTGAAAGCGGGGCAGAATTGCAGGAAACCGATTTCAGGAGGTAGACTGGAATTGCATTGAAAGCATAGGAAAAGAGGCAGAACGTCCACAATGATGCACTTGGCCAAAAAGGGCGTATGCGTTTTTTCCTGAATATATTCAGGAAAAAACGCATACGCCCTTTTTGGCCAACCAAGCAAGCTTGCAAAGGAAATCTGCACTACAATGAAGTCTCACTTCCCCCCGGTCAAAAGGGCCATCTGAAAAAAGTGTAAAATCCAGAAAGGCAGGACAGGCCATGGAGAACTGGGAGCCTTGTTATGCTGATGGGCGGGATGTAAATTGCCAACAAGCACTCTGGAGAAGTGTATGGTGTTTCCTGAAACATCTAAAAAACAAAGCAACAGAACCTAGGGCACTTCCACTTATGGTCCTATAGCTTAGGGAAATTAAAATCAAAAAGACACAGCCACCCCAAAGTTTGGAACGGCTCTGTTTACAAGAACCTCGTTTACAGTACAAGTTCAACATCGCAGAAAGTGAAAAATGGAGAAAGAAGTTGTGGTATTTACTTACAAAGCAATATCACTCAGCAATGAAATCTGTGTCATCAGGCCCTTAGCAGCACAATGAGTGGATTCAGGTATGATGATTCTAACTGAAATAAGTCACACAGAAAAAGAAACATCATAAGATATCAGTAATACACGGAATGTAAACATGGCTACACAGGAACTGAATTACAGAACAGAACAGGGTCTCAAATTTAGAAAACCAACTTATGCTTGCTTAAGGGTAAAGGTGAGTTGGGGTGCTGCATAAAACCAGAGATTGAAATGAGCACAGATAAAGTTCCTTAAGTCAAATATGGAATAGACAAGAGCTACTCCTTGCTCAACGAAATGGACTCAACACCGCATATTAAACGCCTAAGAATGTACCTGACTAGTAAGTATCTTAAAACCTATGGATTGCTATGTCTCTGAAAGAGAATCAAGCATGTGTACAGGGGCATAAACGGAGCAGTGATAGGATTGGAGAGGTTCAGTGAGCAAATGAAGACCCTTTGAAGTCATATTGCATGGTACCCATTACACGGGTCTCAACTCTCCAGGTTTAAGGTATTCTTCCTTCAGCTAAAACATGCATGCGGAACCCAAGTATGATCAACCATGTGAACGGGAGACGTGTTCAAATATGTCTCAGTTTTCCTCCCCTTGTACTCGGGTGCAACATTCCAGACGCTTTACTAACACTCTCCCCACTTGGAGAGTCAGCGCCTTTAACCTCCTGTTTGGCCCAGTTTGCAATTTCTGCGGAAGATGAACAGGAATAGCGAGAACCAATGAGAGGCTAGCTGGAGGTGTCTGGACGGGCAAATTTAACTCTCATTTCCCACCAGGAAGAGGAAATAACCAAAGGCTCAGCGTGCCGTACCGGAACCAGATAAGGGCCTGAAGCCATCCTGCGGTGTTGCGGCCAGCTCAAAAGAAAGCGAGTTGAAGAAAGGAGCTCAGGGGCACTGTAATTCACAAAACTGCAGAGTTATAAATGACAGCTATCGT
The DNA here is from genome assembly GCF_951394435.1 of Stenella coeruleoalba. Classification (NCBI taxonomy): domain Eukaryota; kingdom Metazoa; phylum Chordata; class Mammalia; order Artiodactyla; family Delphinidae; genus Stenella; species Stenella coeruleoalba. Next base: position 2,987,568 of record NW_027646159.1, on the reverse strand, counting down.
CCAAAAATAGACTGAAGTAAGGCTGCCAAGAGGACTTGAAAGCGGGGCAGAATTGCAGGAAACCGATTTCAGGAGGTAGACTGGAATTGCATTGAAAGCATAGGAAAAGAGGCAGAACGTCCACAATGATGCACTTGGCCAAAAAGGGCGTATGCGTTTTTTCCTGAATATATTCAGGAAAAAACGCATACGCCCTTTTTGGCCAACCAAGCAAGCTTGCAAAGGAAATCTGCACTACAATGAAGTCTCACTTCCCCCCAGTCAAAAGGGCCATCTGAAAAAAGTGTTAAATCCAGATAGGCAAGACAGGCCATGGAGAATTGGGAGCCTTGTTATGCTGATGGGCGGGATGTAAATTGCCAACAGACACTCGGGAGAAGTGTATGGTGTTTCCTGAAACATCTAAAAAACAAAGCAACAGAGCCTAGGGCACTGCCACTTATGGTGCTATAGCTTAGGGAAATTAAAATCAAAAAGACACAGCCACCCCAAAGTTTGGGACGCCTCTGATTACAAGAACCTCGTTTACAGTACAAGTTCAACATCGCAGAAAGTGAAAAATGGATAAAGAAGTTGTGGTATTTACTTACAAAGCAATATCACTCAGCAATGAAATCTGTGTCATCAGGCCCTTAGCAGCACAATGAGTGGATTCAGGTATGATGATTCTAACTGAAATAAGTCACACAGAAAAAGAAACATCATAAGATATCAGTAATACACGGAATGTAAACTTGGCTACACAGGAACTGAATTACAGAACAGAACAGGGTCTCAAATTTAGAAAACCAACTTATGCTTGCTTAAGGGTAAAGGTGAGTTGGGGTGCTGCATAAAACCAGAGATTGAAATGAGCACAGATAAAGTTCCTTAAGTCAAATATGGAATAGACAAGAGCTACTCCTTGCTCAACGAAATGGACTCAACACCGCATATTAAACGCCTAAGAATGTACCTGACTAGTAAGTATCGTAAAACCTATGGATTGCTATGTCTCCAAAAGAGAATCAAGCATGTGTACAGGGGCATAAACGCAGCAGTGATAGGATTGGAGAGGTTCGGTGAGCAAATGAAGACCCTTTGAAGTCATATTGCATGGTACCCATTACACGGGTCTCAACTATCCATGTTTAAGGTATTCTTCCTTCAGCTAAAACATGCATGTGGAACCCAAGTATGATGAACCATGTGAACGGGAGACGTGTTCAAATATGTCTCAGTTTTCCTCCCCTGGTACTCGGGTGCAACATTCCAGACGCTTTACTAACACTCTCCCCACTTGGAGAGTCAGCGCCTTTAAACTCCTGTTTGGCCCAGTTTGCAATTTCTGCGGAAGATGAACAGGAATAGCGAGAACCAATGAGAGGCTAGCTGGAGGTGTCTGGACGGGCAAATTTAACTCTCATTTCCCACCAGGAAGAGGAAATAACCAAAGGCTCAGCGTGCCGTACCGGAACCAGATTAGGGCCTGAAGCCATCCTGCGGTGTTGCGGCCAGCTCAAAAGAAAGCGAGTTGAAGAAAGGAGGTCAGGGGCACTGTAATTCACAAACCTGCAGAGTTATAAATGACAGCTATCGTCCAAAAATAGACTGAAGTAAGGCTGCCAAGAGGACTTGAAAGCGGGGCAGAATTGCAGGAAACCGATTTCAGGAGGTAGACTGGAATTGCATTGAAAGCATAGGAAAAGAGGCAGAACGTCCACAATGATGCACTTGGCCAAAAAGGACGTATGCGTTTTTTCCTGAATATATTCAGGAAAAAACGCATACGCCCTTTTTGGCCAACCAAGCAAGCTTGCAAAGGAAATCTGCACTACAATGAAGTCTCAGTTCCCCCCGGTCAAATTGGCCATCTGAAAAAAGTGTAAAATCCAGAAAGGCAGGACAGGCCATGGAGAACTGGGAGGCTTGTTATGCTGATGGGCGGGATGTAAATTGCCAACAGACACTCGGGAGAAGTGTATGGTGTTTCCTGAAACATCTAAAAAACAAAGCAACAGAGCCTAGGGCACTGCCACTTATGGTCCTATAGCTTAGGGAAATTAAAATCAAAAAGACACAGCCACCCCAAAGTTTGGGTCGCCTCTGTTTACAAGAACCTCGTTTACAGTACAAGTTCAACATCGCAGAAAGTGAAAAATGGATAAAGAAGTTGTGGTATTTACTTACAAAGCAATATCACTCAGCAATGAAATCTGTGTCATCAGGCCCTTAGAAGCACAATGAGTGGATTCAGGTATGATGATTCTAACTGAAATAAGTCACACAGAAAAAGAAACATCATAAGATATCAGTAATACACGGAATGGAAACTTGGCTACACAGGAACTGAATTACAGAACAGAACAGGGTCTCAAATTTAGAAAACCAACTTATGCTTGCTTAAGGGTAAAGGTGAGTTGGGGTGCTGCATAAAACCAGAGATTGAAATGAGCACAGATAAAGTTCCTTAAGTCAAATATGGAATAGACAAGAGCTACTCCTTGTTCAACGAAATGGACTCAACACCGCATATTAAACGCCTAAGAATGTACCTGACTAGTAAGTATCGTAAAACCTATGGGTTGCTATGTCTCCAAAAGAGAATCAAGCATGTGTACAGGGGCATAAACGCAGCAGTGATAGGATTGGAGAGGTTCGGTGAGCAAATGAAGACCCTTTGAAGTCATATTGCATGGTACCCATTACACGGGTCTCAACTCTCCAGGTTTAAGGTATTCTTCCTTCAGCTAAAACATGCATGTGGAACCCAAGTATGATGATCCATGTGAACGGGAGACGTGTTCAAATATGTCTCAGTTTTCCTCCCCTGGTACTCGGGTGCAACATTTCAGACGCTTTACTAACACTCTCCCCACTTGGAGAGTCAGTGCCTTTAACCTCCTGTTTGGCCCAGTTTGCAATTTCTGCGGAAGATGAACAGGAATAGCGAGAACCAATGAGAGGCTAGCTGGAGGTGTCTGGACGAGCAAATTTAACTCTCATTTCCCACCAGGAAGAGGAATTAACCAAAGGCTCAGCGTGCCGTGCCGGAACCAGATTAGGGCCTGAAGCCATCCTGCGGTGTTGCGGCCAGCTCAAAAGAAAGCGAGTTGAAGAAAGGAGCTCAGGGGCACTGTAATTCACAAACCTGCAGAGTTATAAATGACAGCTATCGTCCAAAAATAGACTGAAGTAAGGCTGCCAAGAGGACTTGAAAGCGGGGCAGAATTGCAGGAAACCGATTTCAGGAGGTAGACTGGAATTGCATTGAAAGCATAGGAAAAGAGGCAGAACGTCCACAATGATGCACTTGGCCAAAAAGGGCGTATGCGTTTTTTCCTGAATATATTCAGGAAAAAACGCATACGCCCTTTTTGGCCAACCAAGCAAGCTTGCAAAGGAAATCTGCACTACAATGAAGTCTCACTTCCCCCCGGTCAAAAGGGCCATCTGAAAAAAGTGTAAAATCCAGAAAGGCAGGACAGGCCATGGAGAACTGGGAGCCTTGTTATGCTGATGGGCGGGATGTAAATTGCCAACAACCACTCGGGAGAAGTGTATGGTGTTTCCTGAAACATCTAAAAAACAAAGCAACAGAACCTAGGGCACTTCCACTTATGGTCCTATAGCTTAGGGAAATTAAAATCAAAAAGACACAGCCACCCCAAAGTTTGGAACGGCTCTGTTTACAAGAACCTCGTTTACAGTACAAGTTCAACATCGCAGAAAGTGAAAAATGGAGAAAGAAGTTGTGGTATTTACTTACAAAGCAATATCACTCAGCAATGAAATCTGTGTCATCAGGCCCTTAGCAGCACAATGAGTGGATTCAGGTATGATGATTCTAACTGAAATAAGTCACACAGAAAAAGAAACATCATAAGATATCAGTAATACACGGAATGTAAACTTGGCTACACAGGAACTGAATTACGGAACAGAACAGGGTCTCAAATTTAGAAAACCAACTTATGCTTGCTTAAGGGTAAAGGTGAGTTGGGGTGCTGCATAAAACCAGAGATTGAAATGAGCACAGATAAAGTTCCTTAAGTCAAATATGGAATAGACAAGAGCTACTCCTTGCTCAACGAAATGGACTCAACACCGCATATTAAACGCCTAAGAATGTACCTGACTAGTAAGTATCTTAAAACCTATGGATTGCTATGTCTCTGAAAGAGAATCAAGCATGTGTACAGGGGCATAAACGCAGCAGTGATAGGATTGGAGAGGTTCAGTGAGCAAATGAAGACCCTTTGAAGTCATATTGCATGGTACCCATTACACGGGTCTCAACTCTCCAGGTTTAAGGTATTCTTCCTTCAGCTAAAACATGCATGCGGAACCCAAGTATGATCAACCATGTGAACGGGAGACGTGTTCAAATATGTCTCAGTTTTCCTCCCCTTGTACTCGGGTGCAACATTCCAGACGCTTTACTAACATTCTCCCCACTTGGAGAGTCAGCGCCTTTAACCTCCTGTTTGGCCCAGTTTGCAATTTCTGCGGAAGATGAACAGGAATAGCGAGAACCAATGAGAGGCTAGCTGGAGGTGTCTGGACGGGCAAATTTAACTCTCATTTCCCACCAGGAAGAGGAAATAACCAAAGGCTCAGCGTGCCGTACCGGAACCAGATAAGGGCCTGAAGCCATCCTGCGGTGTTGCGGCCAGCTCAAAAGAAAGCGAGTTGAAGAAAGGAGCTCAGGGGCACTGTAATTCACAAAACTGCAGAGTTATAAATGACAGCTATCGTCCAAAAATAGACTGAAGTAAGGCTGCCAAGAGGACTTGAAAGCGGGGCAGAATTGCAGGAAACCGATTTCAGGAGGTAGACTGGAATTGCATTGAAAGCATAGGAAAAGAGGCAGAACGTCCACAATGATGCACTTGGCCAAAAAGGGCGTATGCGTTTTTTCCTGAATATATTCAGGAAAAAACGCATACGCCCTTTTTGGCCAACCAAGCAAGCTTGCAAAGGAAATCTGCACTACAATGAAGTCTCACTTCCCCCCGGTCAAAAGGGCCATCTGAAAAAAGTGTTAAATCCAGAAAGGCAAGACAGGCCATGGAGAATTGGGAGCCTTGTTATGCTGATGGGCGGGATGTAAATTGCCAACAGACACTTGGGAGAAGTGTATGGTGTTTCCTGAAACATCTAAAAAACAAAGCAACAGAGCCTAGGGCACTGCCACTTATGGTGCTATAGCTTAGGGAAATTAAAATCAAAAAGACACAGCCACCCCAAAGTTTGGGACGCCTCTGATTACAAGAACCTCGTTTACAGTACAAGTTCAACATCGCAGAAAGTGAAAAATGGATAAAGAAGTTGTGGTATTTACTTACAAAGCAATATCACTCAGCAATGAAATCTGTGTCATCAGGCCCTTAGCAGCACAATGAGTGGATTCAGGTATGATGATTCTAACTGAAATAAGTCACACAGAAAAAGAAACATCATAAGATATCAGTAATACACGGAATGTAAACTTGGCTACACAGGAACTGAATTACAGAACAGAACAGGGTCTCAAATTTAGAAAACCAACTTATGCTTGCTTAAGGGTAAAGGTGAGTTGGGGTGCTGCATAAAACCAGAGATTGAAATGAGCACAGATAAAGTTCCTTAAGTCAAATATGGAATAGACAAGAGCTACTCCTTGCTCAACGAAATGGACTCAACACCGCATATTAAACGCCTAAGAATGTACCTGACTAGTAAGTATCGTAAAACCTATGGATTGCTATGTCTCCAAAAGAGAATCAAGCATGTGTACAGGGGCATAAACGCAGCAGTGATAGGATTGGAGAGGTTCGGTGAGCAAATGAAGACCCTTTGAAGTCATATTGCATGGTACCCATTACACGGGTCTCAACTATCCATGTTTAAGGTATTCTTCCTTCAGCTAAAACATGCATGTGGAACCCAAGTATGATGAACCATGTGAACGGGAGACGTGTTCAAATATGTTTCAGTTTTCCTCCCCTGGTACTCGGGTGCAACATTCCAGACGCTTTACTAACACTCTCCCCACTTGGAGAGTCAGCGCCTTTAAACTCCTGTTTGGCCCAGTTTGCAATTTCTGCGGAAGATGAACAGGAATAGCGAGAACCAATGAGAGGCTAGCTGGAGGTGTCTGGACGGGCAAATTTAACTCTCATTTCCCACCAGGAAGAGGAAATAACCAAAGGCTCAGCGTGCCGTACCGGAACCAGATTAGGGCCTGAAGCCATCTTGCGGTGTTGCGGCCAGCTCAAAAGAAAGCGAGTTGAAGAAAGGAGGTCAGGGGCACTGTAATTCACAAACCTGCAGAGTTATAAATGACAGCTATCGTCCAAAAATAGACTGAAGTAAGGCTGCCAAGAGGACTTGAAAGCGGGGCAGAATTGCAGGAAACCGATTTCAGGAGGTAGACTGGAATTGCATTGAAAGCATAGGAAAAAAGGCAGAACGTCCACAATGATGCACTTGGCCAAAAAGGGCGTATGCGTTTTTTCCTGAATATATTCAGGAAAAAACGCATACGCCCTTTTTGGCCAACCAAGCAAGCTTGCAAAGGAAATCTTCACTACAATGAAGTCTCACTTCCCCCCGGTCAAAAGGGCCATCTGAAAAAAGTGTAAAATCCAGAAAGGCAGGACAGACCATGGAGAACTGGGAGGCTTGTTATGCTGATGGGCGGGATGTAAATTGCCAACAACCACTCGGGAGAAGTGTATGGTGTTTCCTGAAACATCTAAAAAACAAAGCAACAGAACCTAGGGCACTTCCACTTATGGTCCTATAGCTTAGGGAAATTAAAATCAAAAAGACACAGCCACCCCAAAGTTTGGAACGGCTCTGTTTACAAGAAGCTTGTTTACAGTACAAGTTCAACATCGCAGAAAGTGAAAAATGGATAAAGAAGTTGTGGTATTTACTTACAAAGCAATATCACTCAGCAATGAAATCTGTGTCATCAGGCCCTTAGCAGCACAGTGAGTGGATTCAGGTACGATGATTCTAACTGAAATAAGTCACACAGAAAAAGAAACATCATAAGATATCAGTAATACACGGAATGGAAACTTGGCTACACAGGAACTGAATTACAGAACAGAAGAGGGTCTCAAATTTAGAAAACCAACTTATGCTTGCTTAAGGGTAAAGGTGAGTTGGGGTGCTGCATAAAACCAGAGATTGAAATGAGCACAGATAAAGTTCCTTAAGCCAAATATGGAATAGACAAGAGCTACTCCTTGCTCAACGAAATGTACTCAACACCGCATATTAAACGCCTAAGAATGTACCTGACTAGTAAGTATCTTAAAACCTATGGATTGCTATGTCTCCGAAAGAGAATCAAGCATGTGTACAGGGGCATAAACGCAGCAGTGATAGGATTGGAGAGGTTCGGTGAGCAAATGAAGACCCTTTGAAGTCATATTGCATGGTACCCATTACACGGGTCTTAACTCTCCAGGTTTAAGGTATTCTTTCTTCAGCTAAAACATGCATGTGGAACCCAAGTATGATCAACCATGTGATCGAGAGACGTGTTCAAATATGTCTCAGTTTTCCTCCCCTGGTACTCGGGTGCAACATTCCAGACGCTTTACTAACAGTCTCCCCACTTGGAGAGTCAGCGCCTTTAACCTCCTGTTTGGCCCAGTTTGCCATTTCTGCGGAAGATGAACAGGAATAGCGAGAACCAATGAGAGACTAGCTGGAGGTGTCTGGACGGGCAAATTTAACTCTCATTTCCCACCAGGAAGAGGAATTAACCAAAGGCTCAGCGTGTCGTGCCGGAACCAGATTAGGGCCTGAAGCCATCCTGCGGTGTTGCGGCCAGCTCACAAGAAAGCGAGTTGAAGAAAGGAGCTCAGGGGCACTGTAATTCACAAACCTGCAGAGTTATAAATGACAGCTATCGTCCAAAAATAGACTGAAGTAAGGCTGCCAAGAGGACTTGAAAGCGGGGCAGAATTGCAGGAAACCGATTTCAGGAGGTAGACTGGAATTGCATTGAAAGCATAGGAAAAGAGGCAGAACGTCCACAGTGATGCACTTGGCCAAAAAGGGTGTATGCGTTTTTTTCCTGAATATATTCAGGAAAAAACGCATACGCCCTTTTTGGCCAACCAAGCAAGCTTGCAAAGGAAATCTGCACTACAATGAAGTCTCACTTCCCCCCGGTCAAAAGGGCCATCTGAAAAAAGTGTAAAATCCAGAAAGGCAACAGGCCATTGAGAACTGGGAGCCTTGTTATGCTGATGGGCGGGATGTAAATTGCCAAGAGACACTTGGGAGAAGTGTATGGTGTTTCCTGAAACATCTAAAAAACAAAGCAACAGAGCCTAGGGCACTTCCACTTATGGTCCTATAGCTTAGGGAAATTAAAATCAAAAAGACACAGCCACCCCAAAGTTTGGGACGCCTCTGTTTACAAGAACCTCGTTTACCGTACAAGTTCAATATCACAGAAAGTGAAAAATGGATAAAGAAGTTGTGGTACTCATGTACAATGTAATATCACTCAGCAATGAAATCTATGTCACCAGGCCCGTAGCAGCATAATGAGTGGTTTCGGGTATGGTGATTCTAACTGAAATAAGTCACACAGAAAAAGAAACATCATAAAATATCACTAATACATGGAATTTAAACTTGGCTACAGAGGATCTGAATTACAAAACAGAACAGGGTCTCAAATTTAGAAAACCAACTTATGCTTGCTTAAGGGTAAAGGTGAGTTGGGGTGCTGCATAAAACAAGAGATTGAAATGAGCACAGATAAAGTTCCTTAAGTCAAATATGGAATAGACAAGAGCTACTCCTTGCTCAACGAAATGGACTCAACACCGCATATTAAACACCTAAGAATGTACCTGACTAGTAAGTATCGTAAAACCTATGGATTGCTATGTCTCCAAAAGAGAATCAAGCATGTGTACAGGGGCATAAACGCAGCAGTGATAGGATTGGAGAGGTTCGGTGAGCAAATGAAGACCCTTTGAAGTCATATTGCATGGTACCCATTACACGGGTCTCAACTCTCCAGGTTTAAGGTATTCTTCCTTCAGCTAAAACATGCATGTGGCACCCAGAGTATGATCAACTGTGTGATCGGGAGACGTGTTCTAATATGTCTCAGTTTTCATACCCTGGTACTCGGGTGCAACATTCCAGACACTTTACTAACACTCTCCCGACTTGGACAGTCAGTGCCTTTAACCTCCTGTTTGGCCCAGTTTGCAATTTCTGCGGAAGATGAACAGGAATAGGGAGAACCAATGAGAGACTAGCTGGAGGTGTCTGAACGGGCAAATTTAACTCTCATTTCCCACTAGGAAGAGGAATTAACCAAAGGCTCAGCGTGCTGTGCCGGAAACAGATTAGGGCCTGAAGCCATCCTGCGGTGTTGCGGCCAGCTCACAAGAAAGTGAGTTGAAGAAAGGAGCTCAGGGGCTCTGTAATTCACAAACCTGCAGAGTTATAAATGACAGCTATCGTCCAAAAATATACTGAAGTAAGGCTGCCAAGAGGACTTGAAAGCGGGGCAGAATTGCAGGATACCGATTTCAGGAGGTAGACTGGAATTGCATTGAAAGCGTAGGAAAAGAGGCAGAATGTCCACAATGATGCACTTTGCCAAAAGGGCATATGCGTTTTTTCCTGAATATATTCAGGAAAAAACGCATACGCCCTTTTTGGCCCACCAAGCAAGCTTGCAAAGGAAATCTGCACTACAATGAAGTCTCACTTCCCCCCGGTCAAAAGGGCCATCAGAATAAAGTGTAAAATCCAGAAAGGCAGGACAGGCCATGCAGAACTGGGAGCCTTGTTATGCTGATGGGCGGGATGTAAATTGCCAACAGACACTCGGGAGAAGTGTATGGTGTTTCCTGAAACATCTAAAAAACAAAGCAACAGAGCCTAGGGCACTTCCACTTATGGTCCTATAGCTTAGGGAAATTAATATCAAAAAGACACAGCAACCCCAAAATTTGGGATGGCTCTTTTTACAGGAATCTCTTCTACGGCACAAGTTAAATATCCCAGAGAGCAAATAATGGATAAAGAAATTGCGGTACTTATGTACAACAGAATACCACTCAGCAATGAAATCTATGTCACCAGGCCCATACCAGCATAATGAGTGGATTGAGGTACGGTGATTCTAAGTGAAATAAGTCACACAGAAAAAGAAACATCATAAGGTATCACTAATACACGGAATGTGAACTTGGCTACACATGAACTGAATTACAAAACAGAACAGGGTCTCAAGTTTAGAAAACCAACTTATGCCTCCTTAAGGGGGAAGGTGAGTTGGGGTGCTGCATAAAAGCAGAGTTTGAAATTAGCACAGATACCGTTCCATAAGCCAAATATGTAATAGACGAGAGCTACCCCTTGCTCAACGAAATGGATTCAACAATGAGGTATCACCTCACACCTGGTAGAATAGGCATCATTGAAAATCTACAAACAAAAAATGCTGGAAAGGGTGTGGAGAAAAGGAACCCTCTCCCACTATTGTTGGGAATATAAATTGATACAGTCATTATGGAGAACAATATGGAATTTCTTAAGAAACTAACAATAGAATTACCATATGATACAGCAATCCCAGTACTGGACATATACCCAGACAAAACCATAAATCAAAAAGAGTCATTCACCGCAATGTTCATTGCATCACTATTTACAATATCGAGGTAATGGAAGCAACCTAAATGCCCACAGACAGACGAATGCATAAAGATGTGGTACATATATAAAATGGAATATTACTAAGCCATGAAAAGGAATGAAATTGGGTCATTTGTAGAGACGTCGATGGATCTAGAGACTGTCATACAGAGTGAAGTAAGTCAGAAAGAGAAAAACAAATCTTGTATATTCATGCATATATGTGGAACCTAGAAAAACTGTACAGATTAACCATTTTGCAAGGCATAAATAGAGCAACAGATGTAGACAACAAACGTATGGACAACAAGGGGGGAAAGCTGTTGGGGGGTGGTGGTGGGAGGAGTTGAGAGACTGGGATTGGCATGTATACATTTATATGTATAAAATAGATAACCAATAAGAACCTGCTGTATAAAAATATAAAATAAAATTCAAAATTAAAAAGAAATAAAATTTAAAAAATAAAACAGAAAAAACAATTATTCCCTGCACATACATGTATTTATATGAATAAATTATTTCCATGCTTATATCTGTAAATACAAAAAAGAGGAATAAAATCTACCTTGAACCAAAAACGAAAAAGAGAAAAAAAACACAGAACCCACCAGTTACACAGAGGAAAACCGTATCAGGGCACTTGCTCCAGTTGTAAACAATTCTGAAGTTGGTCAGTGGTGGGGAATCGTCTCCCATTCAGCCAGCAGCCCCCACGCAACAAGCGTCCTCATTGCAAAGCTGGGGCACCGTGCCGAGGCATCTGTGAGTAAACGTGAGCTGAGCCCCAGGCCAGTTGCTGCTGAACTATTCCCACCCGTCCCAGGTAAAACACCTGAATATATACAAGGACTTGAAAGCCTAGAGGAAGGGCCATAGAGCAACACGAATGACAGCATGCCAGCCGACTTGGTGCCTGCAGGCCAGCCAGGATGGTCCTGGCCCTGGGTGCTCTTCTGGAAGATTTCCATTTCCCTGCCTGAGATAACCATCCTGTCCCTGCCCCCACTGCTTTTTTCCTTCCTCACCTCTGCCCAGGGAGAAATTCCAGCAGCAGGTATGGGTGACACATCCTCTTCTTTAGCAGGTGGCAGCCTGGCAACTGCTGCAGAAAGTCCAGCAGAGCCCCACTCACACTGGGCCACCCACAAAGCCGTGGCCTCTCACTCCCTCCCACCAGCCCAGCCCCGAGACTGCTGACAGGGCAGAGAAAATGGCGTCAGGCACGGCTGCAGGGGCTCTTGCTGCCTGGAGTGGTATTTATATTGATCTCAACCCAGGCACACCTGGGGAGGGCTGGCCGGCACGGTAAGGCTGCCCAGGTCAGCCAATCATCACCCCTCAGGGGCTCACAGTTGCAGAAAATGGAACTTGCTGAACCGGCCAGGTCCAAGGAACAGGTGTGGGCTCCTGAGAGTCAGGATAGACAAGGGGCTGCAGCTTTGGCTTGTTTTCTAATCATTTTATCTGGCCCATGAGTGGGAGACAACTTCAAGAAAACCCTCTCCTAATGAGAGGAACCCAGGAGTCAGGGAGAGGAGGGGTGGGTGGTGGTTGGAGACAGAGGCCTGGTGCCCCGGGTGCAGTGGAAGTCTCTGGAAGACCAGGTGGAGGGAGGCCTCACGGAGTGATGCCCAGGGTCACAGACCTGTCACAGCTGCTGTTTATTAGTTCAAGTCCTGCTCTGAGGTGCTCTGTGTCAGCTCTGAGCGACAGGTGAGCTGGGGGTGCTCTGCAATGAGGGCTATGTGCACGGTTCCTGTGTGCCCAGCCCTGCCACGGTACCTGCAAGGGTAGCTCTGTATCCTGGGAGGGGCCTGACCACGAGAGCCCCGTGGGCTGGGGTGGGGGTGGGGTACCTGCCCAGGTGAGCTCCATATTCTGGGATTGGTCTGACCACGAGAGCCCCATGGGCTGCTGGGGACCTGGTAAAGGATGTCAGGACAGTCAGTGAAGCCACCGAGGATATACCTCCAGTTGCTCCTAATTCCTACACCCTGCTGGTCATTCTACCAACCACCAGGACATGGTATTCTGTATTAGTCTTCAATGATGCCTTCTTTTGTATTCCATTAGTCCCAGAGTCACAAGAAATTTTGGCTTGTGAGTGGCAGGACTCAACATACAACTAAAACAATACTTCCGGGCCGTCTGGCCCCAAGGGTGCAAAAATTCCCACACCATCTTTGGGGAAAGCTTAGCTAAAGACCTAAAAGTTCTACCTCTGGAAAAGGAAACCCTCCTTCAATATGCAGACGACATTCTGATCACCAGCCCTACTAAGGAGGCCTCTGAACTACCAAGCCAATAAAGGATAGAAGTTGTCCAAGAAAAAGCTCAAATATCACAGACTGCGGTGACCTGCCTGGGCTTCATTCTCACAGAAGGTCAGAGAAGCCCATCCCAGGAAAGGGAAGAAACCATTTTCAGCCTTACCCCTTTCTAAAACTAGAAGACAGCTTAGGGGTTCCTGGGGAGGCCAGGGTGTGCTGCTTCTGGATCCCTAACTACAGTCTACTAGCTGGGCCTCTATATGAAACACTGAAAGGAAAAGATGATGATCCTTTTGAATAGAATCCAGAAGTGGCCTTTCAAGAATGGAAAGAGCAGTCAATTCAGACCCTTGCCCTGGAACTCCCTAATTTAGCTAAACCCTTTGACCTTTACATTCCCGGTGAAAGGTGAATCGCCATTGGAGAATTAGTGCAAAAACTGGGACCACTTGAAATGGAACAATGCAAGAATGCCATCCAGGTAGGATAAACTACGGTCACTAAGGGGCTTGGCCCACTGCCACATCTGGCCAAGATACTGGCGGTATCTAAAAACCTGGAAATCAGCAGCCCAAAAGGCCACCTCCCTCCTAAGGGAAAAGGACCCCACGTGGTGATCCTAACCACCAACCATGCCCTGAAGTTGCAGGGTTCGCTCCGTGGGCACACCGACCTCGAGTGAGGAGGCCCTCCAACTCCAACATCCAGAGAGATAACCGGGGGCAACAGGGCACCATGACGACTCGTGTGAACATCACTTGACCTGGAGTTTCTCTCATAAAACAACAAGAGTGTGTCCCAAAAGAGTAGACTACTGCTTGCAGGACTTACTGCACCCAGAGGGGAGCTAATAATCTTGGCGGGGGAACAGTATACCACACTGTCACCATAGAAAAGCCTACAGACACCGTGATGATGGTGGCCAATAAGACCGGCTGGACTCCTGTTTACTTCAAAAGGCTGTTGACTCAGTAGCCATCATGGTCCTTGATCACCACTGACCCTGGACTGTCTGGGAGTTGAGCGGGCAGGGCTCTGACACCTGGTGCTGTTTGTACGTTAATTCAGGGGCCTAACTGAAGAAAGCGCAGACTACTGGTCAGAGCATCTAGGCTGGCAGAGACGGTCAGCCTAAGGTGGCCGAACAAATGTGGGGCGGGGTGAAACCGGCCCCCACAGCGTCTCTGCACATCTCTTTCCTGGACCCTTAAAGGTCATTAGAATCTATAACACTTCCAATGCTGGTGCTCAGGTGGACGAGCAGGGAGGCAGGGGTCCTGGGGACAATCAACGTCACCGGGAGGCTGCTGGGGAGAAGCTCTGACCCTCGCCCCAGGGTATGAGGGCTCCCAACTCAGCACTCAGCAGTTACAGAAGAAGGGTCTGCACCCTCAGCACTCCAAGAATGAGGAACGGGACAAAAGGCAGAGGAGGGGTTTGTCCCCAGCAAAGCCCATTAAAAATCCCTGGGAGATAAAAATAGAATCTGGGCAATAAAGTCAAGTCTAACCTTTTTTATCCTTTGTGCTTTGTCTAATTTCACGTGCTCCTAGGGTCCCGCATGCAGAGGTTCCACACCCGGCACTTCAGACCAGATTTCCTAGTGCAGAATGGCTGGGTCGACACCTCAGCTCCTGGGGCCCAGTGCAGACTCCACGATATAGAGCCTGAGCTACAGCCAACCCGGCCCTCGAGAGCTCCGCCGCCTCCCTCCCTCCCACTGACTCTGACAGGATCTCTACACAGCAGCCCAGCCCACAGCCCACGGGGTAGTGCATGCTCTCACCTCTCCATTCTCTGATCAAAATATAAAGGTTCCTTTGCTTGTGAACCAAACTCAGTCTCGATCTGTTGGCCCCAATGACACTGGGCAGGGGGACACTTGTTGGGGTCCACTCTGGAGGATCAGTAACAGAAATTGAGACTATTGTAACCTCAATGAACAGATGTGTGAGCCAAAGTGTAGTTAACATAGAACAGTGTATAAGGCTCGGGTAAAATAAGATGTTTTTAACACTTCCATTTGATATTTCCATCACTTTTTATAAGCAAGTTCAGTGAAAAGGTTTGTCTTATTTGTCAGGTCAATATTAGAGAAACGAAGTGATTTCTTTCCAAGGATGTACATCTAATAATCTTGGTTAAACCTTCAATCTTGTTTTAAATGCTTTTCCATTGAAAATGATACCTCTCTTTCAGCTCCCCCATTTCTGAGAAGTATAAAATCTTATAATTTATTATTACCAAAGGGGAAAGGTGGGAGGAGGGATAAATTAACAGTTTGGAATGAACACATACACACTGCTATGTATAAAATAGATCATCAACAAGGAACTACTGTATAACACAGGGAACTACACTCAACATTTTGCAATAACCTATAAGGGGAAATAATCTGAAAAAGAATAGATATTTTTATTGACATCATCTATCAATGACAGTTAAAGTGTAGCCTAAGGGAAGCTGGTGGTGAGTGCTTCTGACCCTGAAGACTTCAATCATCTAAAGTTTGGACTCTGCCTACTTCCCAAGGCCCTTAATGAACATATGTGTAGCTGTAGCTTAAAAAATTCCCCAGTTTGGGTTTCGGGGAGACACTGATTTTGAAAAAGCCCTGGTGTTCTCCTTACATGAATGAGACTCTTCCTACTGCTAAAACATGTCTGTCACACCCAGAGGATGGTATACCGTCTGATCGGGAAGAGTTTGGAAAAGGCATCTCATCTCCTCATCTCCTGGTGCTCGGGTTCACCCCTCCAGCGTCTTTACTAACAGTCTCCCCACTTGGAGATGTCAGCACTGTCAACATCCTGTTGCGTACAGTTTGGAATTTGTCCAGAGGATGAAGCGGAAGGATGAGGAACAATGAGAGACAAGTCCTAGGTGTTCAGACAGGCACATGTCACTCTAATTTCCAATCAGGAAGACGAATTGACCAAAGGCTAGGGTTGCCCATGGAAACAGTATAGGGCTTGAGGAAATCCCGCTGCTTTGTGGCCAGTTCCCATAAACACGAGTTGAACAATGGAACTCAGGGGCAGTAAAATTCACAAAACTGCAGAGTTGAAAATATCCATCACTGAAAAATGTCTTGAGGAAAGTCAGAGAAAAGGACTTGTAAGCAAGGGAGAATGGCAGGAAAGGGATTTGAGGAGGTAGAAAGGACTCGCCATTAAGCACAAGAAAAGGAGCTGAACATTGCCAACATTGCAGTTGGCCAAAAAGGGTGTATGTGTTCTTTTCTGTATATATTCAAGAAAAGGGCATACACTTTTTCAGCCAACCAAACAGGTGGGCACTGGAAGTCAATACTACAAAAGATATCACTTCGCATCAGTCAGAAGAGCCATCCTCATAAAGCGTAAACAACAGAAATGCAGGACAGGGCAACGAGAAGAGGGAGCCCTGTGAGACTTATAGTGGAAATGTATATTGCCAACGGCCATTCTGGAGAAGTGTATTGTGTTTACTAAAGCATCTAAAAAATGAGCTACAGAGCATAGGGCACTTGCACTCATGGGCGTATATCTTGGGAAAAACAAAAATCGAGAGGACACAGGCACCCCAATGTTTACCCCCTCTCTGTTTAAAAGATCCTCGACTAGGATATAACTTAAATGTCTCTGGAGGGAAAAAATGGATAGAGATGTGGTACTTAGGTAGAGTGGAATATTATTCAGCCTGGAAATCAATGAAATATGGCCAGTTGTAACAACTCCGGAGGAGTTACGTATGATCATTCTAAGTGACAGAATTCAAAAAGAAAAAGACACATATCATAAGATATCACTTAAAGGTGGAATCCAAAATGGCTACACATGAAATAAATTACAAAACAAAAACATAGTCAAATATGTAGAAAACACGCATAAGGCTGCTAAACGGGAAAGGTGGGGAGGGGTGAGGCATCATCCAGGAGGTTGAAATTAGCAAAGATACCATTCCAAATACCAAACTGATAATCAACAAGGCCTACACGGTAGCTAAAAGAACTGCACTCAGCACACTCAAGTCACCGGAAAAGAATATATACGACTGGTAAGAATCTGAAAAAGAATTTATTGATGTCTCTCTGTACGTGAATCAAGTGGATGTACAGCAGCAAGAAACAGAGCTTTGAAAATCAGCTGTAACCAATATAGTAATAAATTGAAAAAAATAAACGACAGAGAGACAGAGAAAACCTCTTACAACTTTTCCTCAGGGATGGTGATGCAACATGGATTGAACACATCTAGACCCACAGCAGGATGAGACATAAGGCTGGAAACTGTTTGCGCTAAGAGAAATGTGAGGTTGGGTGAGGAAATGCACACCCTTTAAAGTAATACTACCTGGTACCCATTCAATGGGTCCCAAATCTGCAGGTTCAAGGGATCTTCCTACAGCTAAAACATGCATGGAAAACCCAGAGGACTGTACACCATGTGATCGGGAGATGTGTCTAAAATGCACCTCATTTATCCTCTCCTGGTGCTCCTGTTCACCATTCCAGCCACGCTACTTAGGATCTCCCCACTTGGAGAATCAGCACATTTAAACTTCTGTTTCACACATTTTGCAAATTGTGAGGAGGATGAACGGGAAGAGGGGGAACCAATGAGAGAAGAGTTGTAGGGGTTTGGACGGGCACATATCACTCTAATTTCCCATTAAGAATAAGAATTAAAGAAAGGCTCAGCCTGCCTCGCCGGAGCCAAAATAGGGCCTGAAGCAATCCTGCGGGTTTGAGGCCAGCTCACAAAAGAGCAACTTAAAAAATGGAGCTCAGGGTCACTGCAATTCACAAACCTGCAGAGTTATAAATGAAAACTAACGTCCAAAAATATGTTGAGGTAAGGCAAAGAAGAGGATCTGAATGCAAGACAGAATTGCAAGAAACAGATTTCAAGAGATAGATTGGACTCGTCTTTAACGTACATGAAAAGCGGCAGAATTTCGACAATGATGCAGTTGGCCCAAAAGGGCGTATGCGTTTTTTCCTGATTATATCCAGGAAAAAACGCATACGCACTTTATGGGCAACGAAGCAAGCAAGCAATGCAAATGTGCACAACAAAGAAGTCTCACTTCCCACCGGTCAAAAGGGCCATCCTAAAAAATTGTAAAAACCAGAAATGCAGGACAGGCCATGGAGAACAGGGAGCCTTTATACGCTGATGGGCAGTGTGTGAACTGCCGAGAGCCACTCTGGAGAAGTGTATGGTGGTTCCTAAATCATCTAAAAAACAGAGCTACAGAGCATAGGACACTTCCAATCATGGGAGTATATCTAGGGAAGTCTAAAAATCAACAAGACACAAGCACACCACAGTTTAGGGCTACTCTGTTTACAAGAACCTCAACTTCAGTACACCTTAAATATCCCAGGAAAGAGAACAATGGATAAAGAAGATGTGGTACTTATGTACAATGGAATATCTCTTCACCATGAAATCAATGTAATAAGGCTAGTAGAAGGATAAAGAGTGGATTTAGGTCCGATAATACTACTTGAAATAAGTCAAACAGAAAAAGAAACATATCATAAGATATCACTTATAGAGGGAGGGTAAATATGGCTGCACAAGAAATGAATTACAGAACAGAACAGTGTCTCACATTTAGAAAACACACTTATGTCAGCTTAAGGGGAAAGGAGAGGTGGGGTGATGCATAAAACCAGAGTTTGAAATTAGCACAGATACCGTTCAATAAACCAAATAGGTATTAGACAAGATCTACACCTTGCTCAATGAACTGGCCTCAACACACCCTATACACCGCAGAGAAATATATCTGAGGAATAAGAATCTTAAAACCCATGTATTGATATATCTCCATAAGGGAATCAAGTGTGTGCAGAGCGGCACAAACACAGCAGTGAAAAGGAGCTAAACCCCATTATAGAAATAAATTTTAAAAACAAAACGCTGAAACAATGAAAGAGAGAAAAATTCTTACAAAATTCGCTCAGGGGCTGTGATGCAACCTGGATTGACCACATATAAACCCACAGCTGGATAAGACATAAGGCTGGACACTTGGGGCTGACAGGATTGGTGAGCTTTGGTGAGCAACTGCCGGAAGTTTAATGCAATACTTCATGCTACTCAGTCCAAGGGTCCCAACACTCCAGGTTGAAGGGAATCTTCCTACAGCTAAACCATGCTTGGGAAACCCAGCGACTGGTATACC
This sequence comes from Stenella coeruleoalba, assembly GCF_951394435.1. Classification (NCBI taxonomy): domain Eukaryota; kingdom Metazoa; phylum Chordata; class Mammalia; order Artiodactyla; family Delphinidae; genus Stenella; species Stenella coeruleoalba. Next base: position 2,968,462 of record NW_027646159.1, on the reverse strand, counting down.
ATATGATCGGGAAAGGTTTCTAAAACGCACCTCATTTTTCCTCTCCTGGGGCTCCGGATCGACATTCCAGCCGCTTTACTAACAACATCCCCACATGGAGTCAATGCCTTTAAGTTCTGGTATCGCACAGTCTGCAGTTAGTGCAGAGGATGAATGGGAATAGGGGGAACCAGTGAGAAACTAGCTGTAGCGGTTTCAATGGGCACATGTCACTCTAATATCACATCAGTAAGAAGAATTAACCAAAGGCACAGCAAGGTGCCCCAGAAGAAAAATAGGGCTTCAAGGAATCCTGTGGTTACGGGGCAAGACCACAAAAATAAGAGCTAAAAAATGTAGCTAAGGGCCACTGCAATTCAAAAACCTGCAGAGTTATAAAGGCCAACTATTTTTAAAAAATATATTGAGGTAAGACTATGAAGAGGCATTGAAAGCAAGGCAGAATTGCAGGAAACCGATTTCAGAAGGTAGACTGGAATTGCATTGAAAACATATGAAGAGAGTCAGAAACTCGACAATGATGCACTTGGCCAAAAAGGGCGTATGCGGTTTTTCCTGAATATATTCAGGAAAAAACGCATACGCCCTTTTTGGCCAACCAAGCAAGCTTGCAAAGGAAATCTGCACTACAATGAAGTCTCACTTCCACCTGGTCAAAAGGGCCATCTGAAAAAAGTGTAAAATCCATAAAGGCAGGACAGGCCATGGAGAACTGGGAGCCTTCTTATGCTGATGGGCGGGATGTAAATTGCCAACAGCCACTCTGGAGAAGAGTATGGTGTTTCCTGAAACATCTAAAAAACAAAGCAACAGAGCCTAGGGCACTTCCACTTATGGTCCTATAGCTTAGGGAAATTAAAATCAAAAAGACACAGCCACCCCAAAGTTTGGGACGGCTCTGTTTACAAGAACCTCGTTTACGGTACAAGTTCAATATCGCAGAAAGTGAAAAATGGATAAAGAACTTGTGGTACTTACGTACAATGCAATATCACTCAGCAATGAAATCTATGTCATCAGGCCCGTAGCAGCATAATGAGTGGATTCAGGTATGATGATTCTAACTGAAATAAGTCACACAGAAAAGAAACATCATAAGGTATCACTAATACACAGAATGTGAACTTGGCTACACATGAACTGAATTACAAAACAGAACAGTGTCTCAAGTTTAGAAAACCAACTTACGCTTGCTTAACGGGGAAGGTGAGTTGGGGTACTGCATAAAACCAGAGATTGAAATGAGCACAGATAAAGTTCCTTAAGCCAAATATGGAATAGACAAGAGCTACTCCTTGCTCAACGAAATGGACTCAACACCCCATATTAAACGCCTAAGAATGTACCTGACTAGTAAGTATCTTAAAACCTATGGATTGCTATGTCTCCAAAAGAGAATCAAGCGTGTGTACAGGGGAATAAATGCAGCAGTGATAGGATTGGAGAGGTTCGGTGAGCAACTGAAGACCCTTTGAAGTCATATTGCATGGTACCCATTACACAGGTCTCAACTCTCCAGGTTTAAGGTATTCTTCCTTCAGCTAAAACATGCATGTGGAACCCAGAGTATGATCAACGGTTTGAAAGGGAGACGTGTTCAAATATGTCTCAGTTTTCCTCCCCTGGTACTCGGGTGCAACATTCCAGATGCTTTACTAACACTCTCCCTACTTGGAGAGTCAGTGCCTTTAACCTCCTGTTTGCCCCAGTTTGCAATTTCTGCGGAAGATGAACAGGAATAGCGAGAACCAATGAGAGGCTAGCTGGAGGTGTCTGGACGGGCAAATTTAACTCTCATTTCCCACCAGGAAGAGGAAATAACCAAAGGCTCAGCGTGCCATGCCGGAACCACATTAGGGCCTGAAGCCATCCTGCGGTGTTGCGGCCAGGTCACAAGAAAGCGAGTTGAAGAAAGGAGCTCAGGGGCACTGTAATTCACAAACCTGCAGAGTTATAAATGACAGCTATCGTCCAAAAATAGACTGAAGTAAGGCTGCCAAGAGGACTTGAAAGCGGGGCAGAATTGCAGGAAACCGATTTCAGGAGGTAGACTGGAATTGCATTGAAAGCATAGGAAAAGAGGCAGAACGTCCACAATGATGCACTTGGCCAAAAAGGGCGTATGCGTTTTTTCCTGAATATATTCAGGAAAAAACGCATACGCCCTTTTTGGCCAACCAAGCAAGCTTGCAAAGGAAATCTGCACTACAATGAAGTCTCACTTCCCCCCGGTAAAAAGGGCCATCTGAAAAAAGTGTAAAATCCAGAAAGGCAACAGGCCATTGAGAACTGGGAGCCTTGTTATGCTGATGGGCGGGATGTAAATTGCCAAAAGACACTTGGGAGAAGTGTATGGTGTTTCCTGAAACATCTAAAAAACAAAGCAACAGAGCCTAGGGCACTTCCACTTATGGTCCTATAGCTTAGGGAAATTAAAATAAAAAAGACACAGCCACCCCAAAGTTTGGAATGGCTCTGTTTACAAGAACCTCGTTTACAGTACAAGTTCAACATCGCAGAAAGTGAAAAATGGATAAAGAAGTTGTGGTATTCACTTACAAAGCAATATCACTCAGCAATGAAATCTATGTCATCAGGCCCTTAGCAGCACAATGAGTGGATTCAGGTATGATGATTCTAACTGTAATAAGTCACACAGAAAAAGAAACATCATAAGATATCAGTAATACACGGAATGTAAACTTGGCTACACAGGAACTGAATTACAGAACAGAACAGGGACTCAAATTTAGAAAACCAACTTATGCTTGCTTAAGGGTAAAGGTGAGTTGGGGTGCTGCATAAAACCAGAGATTGAAATGAGCACAGATAAAGTCCCTTAAGCCAAATATGGAATACACAAGAGCTACTCCTTGCTCAACGAAATGGACTCAACACCGCATATTAAACGCCTAAGAATGTACCTGACTAGTAAGTATCTTAAAACCTATGGATTGCTATGTCTCCGAAAGAGAATCAAGCATGTGTACAGGGGCATAAACACAGCAGTGATAGGATTGGAGAGGTTCGGTGAGCAAATGAAGACCCTTTGAAGTCATATTGCATGGTACCCATTACACGGGTCTTAACTCTCCAGGTTTAAGGTATTCTTCCTTCAGCTAAAACATGCATGTGGAACCCAAGTATGATGAACCATGTGAACGGGAGACGTGTTCAAATATGTCTCAGTTTTCCTCCCCTGGTACTCGGGTGCAACATTCCAGACGCTTTACTAACACTCTCCCCACTTGGAGAGTCAGCGCCTTTAACCTCCTGTTTGGCCCAGTTTGCAATATCTGCGGAAGATGAACAGGAATAGCGAGAACCAATGAGAGACTAGCTGGAGGTGTCTGGACGGGCAAATTTAACTCTCATTTCCCACCAGGAAGAGGAATTAACCAAAGGCTCAGCGTGCCGTGCCGGAACCAGATTAGGGCCTGAAGCCATCCTGCGGTGTTGCGGCCAGGTCACAAGAAAGCGAGTTGAAGAAAGGAGCTCAGGGGCACTGTAATTCACAAACCTGCAGAGTTATAAATGACAGCTATCGTCCAAAAATAGACTGAAGTAAGGCTGCCAAGAGGACTTGAAAGCGGGGCAGAATTGCAGGAAACCGATTTCAGGAGGTAGACTGGAATTGCATTGAAAGCATAGGAAAAGAGGCAGAACGTCCACAATGATGCACTTGGCCAAAAAGGGCGTATGCGTTTTTTCCTGAATATATTCAGGAAAAAACGCATACGCCCTTTTTGGCCAACCAAGCAAGCTTGCAAAGGAAATCTGCACTACAATGAAGTCTCACTTCCCCCCGGTCAAAAGGGCCATCTGAAAAAAGTGTAAAATCCAGAAAGGCAGGACAGGCCATGGAGAACTGGGAGCCTTGTTATGCTGATGGGCGGGATGTAAATTGCCAACAAGCACTCTGGAGAAGTGTATGGTGTTTCCTGAAACATCTAAAAAACAAAGCAACAGAACCTAGGGCACTTCCACTTATGGTCCTATAGCTTAGGGAAATTAAAATCAAAAAGACACAGCCACCCCAAAGTTTGGAACGGCTCTGTTTACAAGAACCTCGTTTACAGTACAAGTTCAACATCGCAGAAAGTGAAAAATGGATAAGGAAGTTGTGGTATTTACTTACAAAGCAATATCACTCAGCAATGAAATCTGTGTCATCAGGCCCTTAGCAGCACAATGAGTGGATTCAGGTATGATGATTCTAACTGAAATAAGTCACACAGAAAAAGAAACATCATAAGATATCAGTAATACACGGAATGTAAACTTGGCTACACAGGAACTGAATTACAGAACAGAACAGGGTCTCAAATTTAGAAAACCAACTTATGCTTGCTTAAGGGGAAAGGTGAGTTGGGGTGCTGCATAAAACCAGAGATTGAAATGAGCACAGATAAAGTTCCTTAAGCCAAATATGGAATAGACAAGAGCTACTCCTTGCTGAACGAAATGGACTCAACACCCCATAATAAATGCCTAAGAATGTACCTGACTAGTAAGTATCTTAAAACCTATGGATTGCTATGTCTCCGAAAGAGAATGTAGCATGTGTACAGGGGCATAAACGCAGCAGTGATAGGATTGGAGAGGTTCGTGAGCAAATGAAGACCCTTTGAAGTCATATTGCATGGTACCCATTCCACGGGTTTCAACTACCCAGGTTTAAGGTATTCTTCCTTCAGCTAAAACATGCATGTGGAACCCAAGTATGATGAACCATGTGAACGGGAGACGTGTTCAAATATGTCTCAGTTTTCCTCCCCTGGTACTCGGGTGCAACATTCCAGACGCTTTACTAACACTCTCCCCACTTGGAGAGTCAGTTCCTTTAACCTCCTGTTTGGCCCAGTTTGCAATATCTGCGGAAGATGAACAGGAATAGCGAGAACCAATGAGAGACTAGCTGGAGGTGTCTGGACGGGCAAATTTAACTCTCATTTCCCACCAGGAAGAGGAAATAACCAAAGGCTCAGCGTGCCGTGCCGGAACCAGATTAGGGCCTGAAGCCATCCTGCGGTGTTGCGGCCAGGTCACAAGAAAGAGAGTTGAAGAAAGGAGCTCAGGGGCACTGTAATTCACAAACCTGCAGAGTTATAAATGACAGCTATCGTCCAAAAATAGACTGAAGTAAGGCTGCCAAGAGGACTTGAAAGCGGGGCAGAATTGCAGGAAACCGATTTCAGGAGGTAGACTGGAATTGCATTGAAAGCATAGGAAAAGAGGCAGAACGTCCACAATGATGCACTTGGCCAAAAAGGGCGTATGCGTTTTTTCCTGAATATATTCAGGAAAAAACGCATACGCCCTTTTTGGCCAACCAAGCAAGCTTGCAAAGGAAATCTGCACTAAAATGAAGTCTCACTTCCCCCCGGTCAAAAGGGCCATCTGAAAAAAGTGTAAAATCCAGAAAGGCAGGACAGGCCATGGAGAACTGGGAGCCTTGTTATGCTGATGGGCGGGATGTAAATTGCCAACAACCACTCCGGAGAAGTGTATGGTGTTTCCTGAAACATCTAAAAAACAAAGCAACAGAACCTAGGGCACTTCCACTTATGGTCCTATAGATTAGGGAAATTAAAATCAAAAAGACACAGCCACCCCAAAGTTTGGAACAGCTCTGTTTACAAGAACCTCGTTTACAGTACAAGTTCAACATCGCAGAAAGTGAAAAATGGATAAGGAAGTTGTGGTATTTACTTACAAAGCAATATGACTCAGCAATGAAATCTATGTCATCAGGCCCGTAGCAGCATAATGAGTGGATTCAGGTACGATGATTCTAACTGAAATAAGTCACACAGAAAAAGAAACATCATAAGATATCACTAATACACGGAATGTAAACTTGGCTACACAGGAACTGCATTCCAAAACAGAACAGGGTCTCAAATTTAGAAAACCAACTTATGCTTGCTTAAGGGGAAAGGGGAGTTGGGGTGCTGCATAAAACCAGAGATTGAAATGAGCACAGATAAAGTTCCTTAAGCCAAATATGGAATAGACAAGAGCTACTCCTTGCTCAACGAAATGGACTCAACACCCCATATTAAACACCTAAGAATGTACCTGACTAGTAAGTATCTTAAAACCTATGGATTGCTATGTCTCCAAAAGAGAATCAAGCGTGTGTACAGGGGCATAAACGCAGCAGTGATAGGATTGGAGAGGTTCGGTGAGCAAATGAAGACCCTTTGAAGACATATTGCATGGTACCCATTCCACGGGTCTCAACTCTCCAGGTTTAAGGTATTCTTCCTTCAGCTAAAACATGCATGTGAAACCCAGTGTATGATCAACCGTGTGAACGGGAGACTTGTTCAAATATGTCTCAGTTTTCCTCCCCTGGTACTCGGGTGCAACATTCCAGACGCTTTACTAACAGTCTCCCCACTTGGAGAGTCAGCGCCTTTAACCTCCTGTTTGGCCCAGTTTACAATTTCTGCGGAAGATGAACAGGAATAGCGAGAACCAATGAGAGACTAGCTGGAGGTGTCTGGACGGGCAAATTTAACTCTCATTTCCCACCAGGAAGAGGAATTAACCAAAGGCTCAGCGTGTCGTGCCGGAACCAGATTAGGGCCTGAAGCCATGCTGCGGTGTTGCGGCCAGCTCACAAGAAAGCGAGTTGAAGAAAGGAGCTCAGGGGCACTGTAATTCACAAACCTGCAGAGTTATAAATGACAGCTATCGTCCAAAAATAGACTGAAGTAAGGCTGCCAAGAGGACTTGAAAGCGGGGCAGAATTGCAGGAAACCGATTTCAGGAGGTAGACTGGAATTGCATTGAAAGCATAGGAAAAGAGGCAGAACGTCCACAGTGATGCACTTGGCCAAAAAGGGTGTATGCGTTTTTTTCCTGAATATATTCAGGAAAAAACGCATACGCCCTTTTTGGCCAACCAAGCAAGCTTGCAAAGGAAATCTGCACTACAATGAAGTCTCACTTCCCCCCGGTCAAAAGGGCCATCTGAAAAAAGTGTAAAATCCAGAAAGGCAACAGGCCATTGAGAACTGGGAGCCTTGTTATGCTGATGGGCGGGATGTAAATTGCCAAGAGACACTTGGGACAAGTGTATGGTGTTTCCTGAAACATCTAAAAAACAAAGCAACAGAGCCTAGGGCACTTCCACTTATGGTCCTATAGCTTAGGGAAATTAAAATCAAAAAGACACAGCCACCCCAAAGTTTGGGACGCCTCTGTTTACAAGAACCTCGTTTACCGTACAAGTTCAATATCACAGAAAGTGAAAAATGGATAAAGAAGTTGTGGTACTCATGTACAATGTAATATCACTCAGCAATGAAATCTATGTCACCAGGCCCGTAGCAGCATAATGAGTGGTTTCGGGTATGGTGATTCTAACTGAAATAAGTCACACAGAAAAAGAAACATCATAAAATATCACTAATACATGGAATTTAAACTTGGCTACAGAGGATCTGAATTACAAAACAGAACAGGGTCTCAAATTTAGAAAACCAACTTATGCTTGCTTAAGGGTAAAGGTGAGTTGGGGTGCTGCATAAAACAAGAGATTGAAATGAGCACAGATAAAGTTCCTTAAGTCAAATATGGAATAGACAAGAGCTACTCCTTGCTCAACGAAATGGACTCAACACCGCATATTAAACACCTAAGAATGTACCTGACTAGTAAGTATCGTAAAACCTATGGATTGCTATGTCTCCAAAAGAGAATCAAGCATGTGTACAGGGGCATAAACGCAGCAGTGATAGGATTGGAGAGGTTCGGTGAGCAAATGAAGACCCTTTGAAGTCATATTGCATGGTACCCATTCCACGGGTCTCAACTCTCCAGGTTTAAGGTATTCTTCCTTCAGCTAAAACATGCATGTGGCACCCAGAGTATGATCAACTGTGTGATCGGGAGACGTGTTCAAATATGTCTCAGTTTTCGTACCCTGGTACTCGGGTGCAACATTCCAGACACTTTACTAACACTCTCCCGACTTGGACAGTCAGTGCCTTTAACCTCCTGTTTGGCCCAGTTTGCAATTTCTGCGGAAGATGAACAGGAATAGGGAGAACCAATGAGAGACTAGCTGGAGGTGTCTGAACGGGCAAATTTAACTCTCATTTCCCACTAGGAAGAGGAATTAACCAAAGGCTCAGCGTGCTGTGCCGGAAACAGATTAGGGCCTGAAGCCATCCTGCGGTGTTGCGGCCAGCTCACAAGAAAGTGAGTTGAAGAAAGGAGCTCAGGGGCTCTGTAATTCACAAACCTGCAGAGTTATAAATGACAGCTATCGTCCAAAAATATACTGAAGTAAGGCTGCCAAGAGGACTTGAAAGCGGGGCAGAATTGCAGGATACCGATTTCAGGAGGTAGACTGGAATTGCATTGAAAGCGTAGGAAAAGAGGCAGAATGTCCACAATGATGCACTTTGCCAAAAGGGCATATGCGTTTTTTCCTGAATATATTCAGGAAAAAACGCATACGCCCTTTTTGGCCCACCAAGCAAGCTTGCAAAGGAAATCTGCACTACAATGAAGTCTCACTTCCCCCCGGTCAAAAGGGCCATCAGAATAAAGTGTAAAATCCAGAAAGGCAGGACAGGCCATGCAGAACTGGGAGCCTTGTTATGCTGATGGGCGGGATGTAAATTGCCAACAGACACTCGGGAGAAGTGTATGGTGTTTCCTGAAACATCTAAAAAACAAAGCAACAGAGCCTAGGGCACTTCCACTTATGGTCCTATAGCTTAGGGAAATTAATATCAAAAAGACACAGCAACCCCAAAATTTGGGATGGCTCTTTTTACAGGAATCTCTTCTACGGCACAAGTTAAATATCCCAGAGAGCAAATAATGGATAAAGAAATTGCGGTACTTATGTACAACAGAATACCACTCAGCAATGAAATCTATGTCACCAGGCCCATACCAGCATAATGAGTGGATTGAGGTACGATGATTCTAAGTGAAATAAGTCACACAGAAAAAGAAACATCATAAGGTATCACTAATACACGGAATGTGAACTTGGCTACACATGAACTGAATTACAAAACAGAACAGGGTCTCAAGTTTAGAAAACCAACTTATGCCTGCTTAAGGGGGAAGGTGAGTTGGGGTGCTGCATAAAAGCAGAGTTTGAAATTAGCACAGATAAAGTTCCTTAAGCCAAATATGTAATAGACGAGAGCTACCCCTTGCTCAACGAAATGGATTCAACAATGAGGTATCACCTCACACCTGGTAGAATAGGCATCATTGAAAATCTACAAACAAAAAATGCTGGAAAGGGTGTGGAGAAAAGGAACCCTCTCCCACTATTGTTGGGAATATAAATTGATACAGTCATTATGGAGAACAATATGGAATTTCTTAAGAAACTAACAATAGAATTACCATATGATACAGCAATCCCAGTACTGGACATATACCCAGACAAAACCATAAATCAAAAAGAGTCATTCACCGCAATGTTCATTGCATCACTATTTACAATATCGAGGTAATGGAAGCAACCTAAATGCCCACAGACAGACGAATGCATAAAGATGTGGTACATATATAAAATGGAATATTACTAAGCCATGAAAAGGAATGAAATTGGGTCATTTGTAGAGACGTCGATGGATCTAGAGACTGTCATACAGAGTGAAGTAAGTCAGAAAGAGAAAAACAAATCTTGTATATTCATGCATATATGTGGAACCTAGAAAAACTGTACAGATTAACCATTTTGCAAGGCATAAATAGAGCAACAGATGTAGACAACAAACGTATGGACAACAAGGGGGGAAAGCTGTTGGGGGGTGGTGGTGGGAGGAGTTGAGAGACTGGGATTGGCATGTATACATTTATATGTATAAAATAGATAACCAATAAGAACCTGCTGTATAAAAATATAAAATAAAATTCAAAATTAAAAAGAAATAAAATTTAAAAAATAAAACAGAAAAAACAATTATTCCCTGCACATACATGTATTTATATGAATAAATTATTTCCATGCTTATATCTGTAAATACAAAAAAGAGGAATAAAATCTACCTTGAACCAAAAACGAAAAAGAGAAAAAAAACACAGAACCCACCAGTTACACAGAGGAAAACCGTATCAGGGCACTTGCTCCAGTTGTAAACAATTCTGAAGTTGGTCAGTGGTGGGGAATCGTCTCCCATTCAGCCAGCAGCCCCCACGCAACAAGCGTCCTCATTGCAAAGCTGGGGCACCGTGCCGAGGCATCTGTGAGTAAACGTGAGCTGAGCCCCAGGCCAGTTGCTGCTGAACTATTCCCACCCGTCCCAGGTAAAACACCTGAATATATACAAGGACTTGAAAGCCTAGAGGAAGGGCCATAGAGCAACACGAATGACAGCATGCCAGCCGACTTGGTGCCTGCAGGCCAGCCAGGATGGTCCTGGCCCTGGGTGCTCTTCTGGAAGATTTCCATTTCCCTGCCTGAGATAACCATCCTGTCCCTGCCCCCACTGCTTTTTTCCTTCCTCACCTCTGCCCAGGGAGAAATTCCAGCAGCAGGTATGGGTGACACATCCTCTTCTTTAGCAGGTGGCAGCCTGGCAACTGCTGCAGAAAGTCCAGCAGAGCCCCACTCACACTGGGCCACCCACAAAGCCGTGGCCTCTCACTCCCTCCCACCAGCCCAGCCCCGAGACTGCTGACAGGGCAGAGAAAATGGCGTCAGGCACGGCTGCAGGGGCTCTTGCTGCCTGGAGTGGTATTTATATTGATCTCAACCCAGGCACACCTGGGGAGGGCTGGCCGGCACGGTAAGGCTGCCCAGGTCAGCCAATCATCACCCCTCAGGGGCTCACAGTTGCAGAAAATGGAACTTGCTGAACCGGCCAGGTCCAAGGAACAGGTGTGGGCTCCTGAGAGTCAGGATAGACAAGGGGCTGCAGCTTTGGCTTGTTTTCTAATCATTTTATCTGGCCCATGAGTGGGAGACAACTTCAAGAAAACCCTCTCCTAATGAGAGGAACCCAGGAGTCAGGGAGAGGAGGGGTGGGTGGTGGTTGGAGACAGAGGCCTGGTGCCCCGGGTGCAGTGGAAGTCTCTGGAAGACCAGGTGGAGGGAGGCCTCACGGAGTGATGCCCAGGGTCACAGACCTGTCACAGCTGCTGTTTATTAGTTCAAGTCCTGCTCTGAGGTGCTCTGTGTCAGCTCTGAGCGACAGGTGAGCTGGGGGTGCTCTGCAATGAGGGCTATGTGCACGGTTCCTGTGTGCCCAGCCCTGCCACGGTACCTGCAAGGGTAGCTCTGTATCCTGGGAGGGGCCTGACCACGAGAGCCCCGTGGGCTGGGGTGGGGGTGGGGTACCTGCCCAGGTGAGCTCCATATTCTGGGATTGGTCTGACCACGAGAGCCCCATGGGCTGCTGGGGACCTGGTAAAGGATGTCAGGACAGTCAGTGAAGCCACCGAGGATATACCTCCAGTTGCTCCTAATTCCTACACCCTGCTGGTCATTCTACCAACCACCAGGACATGGTATTCTGTATTAGTCTTCAATGATGCCTTCTTTTGTATTCCATTAGTCCCAGAGTCACAAGAAATTTTGGCTTGTGAGTGGCAGGACTCAACATACAACTAAAACAATACTTCCGGGCCGTCTGGCCCCAAGGGTGCAAAAATTCCCACACCATCTTTGGGGAAAGCTTAGCTAAAGACCTAAAAGTTCTACCTCTGGAAAAGGAAACCCTCCTTCAATATGCAGACGACATTCTGATCACCAGCCCTACTAAGGAGGCCTCTGAACTACCAAGCCAATAAAGGATAGAAGTTGTCCAAGAAAAAGCTCAAATATCACAGACTGCGGTGACCTGCCTGGGCTTCATTCTCACAGAAGGTCAGAGAAGCCCATCCCAGGAAAGGGAAGAAACCATTTTCAGCCTTACCCCTTTCTAAAACTAGAAGACAGCTTAGGGGTTCCTGGGGAGGCCAGGGTGTGCTGCTTCTGGATCCCTAACTACAGTCTACTAGCTGGGCCTCTATATGAAACACTGAAAGGAAAAGATGATGATCCTTTTGAATAGAATCCAGAAGTGGCCTTTCAAGAATGGAAAGAGCAGTCAATTCAGACCCTTGCCCTGGAACTCCCTAATTTAGCTAAACCCTTTGACCTTTACATTCCCGGTGAAAGGTGAATCGCCATTGGAGAATTAGTGCAAAAACTGGGACCACTTGAAATGGAACAATGCAAGAATGCCATCCAGGTAGGATAAACTACGGTCACTAAGGGGCTTGGCCCACTGCCACATCTGGCCAAGATACTGGCGGTATCTAAAAACCTGGAAATCAGCAGCCCAAAAGGCCACCTCCCTCCTAAGGGAAAAGGACCCCACGTGGTGATCCTAACCACCAACCATGCCCTGAAGTTGCAGGGTTCGCTCCGTGGGCACACCGACCTCGAGTGAGGAGGCCCTCCAACTCCAACATCCAGAGAGATAACCGGGGGCAACAGGGCACCATGACGACTCGTGTGAACATCACTTGACCTGGAGTTTCTCTCATAAAACAACAAGAGTGTGTCCCAAAAGAGTAGACTACTGCTTGCAGGACTTACTGCACCCAGAGGGGAGCTAATAATCTTGGCGGGGGAACAGTATACCACACTGTCACCATAGAAAAGCCTACAGACACCGTGATGATGGTGGCCAATAAGACCGGCTGGACTCCTGTTTACTTCAAAAGGCTGTTGACTCAGTAGCCATCATGGTCCTTGATCACCACTGACCCTGGACTGTCTGGGAGTTGAGCGGGCAGGGCTCTGACACCTGGTGCTGTTTGTACGTTAATTCAGGGGCCTAACTGAAGAAAGCGCAGACTACTGGTCAGAGCATCTAGGCTGGCAGAGACGGTCAGCCTAAGGTGGCCGAACAAATGTGGGGCGGGGTGAAACCGGCCCCCACAGCGTCTCTGCACATCTCTTTCCTGGACCCTTAAAGGTCATTAGAATCTATAACACTTCCAATGCTGGTGCTCAGGTGGACGAGCAGGGAGGCAGGGGTCCTGGGGACAATCAACGTCACCGGGAGGCTGCTGGGGAGAAGCTCTGACCCTCGCCCCAGGGTATGAGGGCTCCCAACTCAGCACTCAGCAGTTACAGAAGAAGGGTCTGCACCCTCAGCACTCCAAGAATGAGGAACGGGACAAAAGGCAGAGGAGGGGTTTGTCCCCAGCAAAGCCCATTAAAAATCCCTGGGAGATAAAAATAGAATCTGGGCAATAAAGTCAAGTCTAACCTTTTTTATCCTTTGTGCTTTGTCTAATTTCACGTGCTCCTAGGGTCCCGCATGCAGAGGTTCCACACCCGGCACTTCAGACCAGATTTCCTAGTGCAGAATGGCTGGGTCGACACCTCAGCTCCTGGGGCCCAGTGCAGACTCCACGATATAGAGCCTGAGCTACAGCCAACCCGGCCCTCGAGAGCTCCGCCGCCTCCCTCCCTCCCACTGACTCTGACAGGATCTCTACACAGCAGCCCAGCCCACAGCCCACGGGGTAGTGCATGCTCTCACCTCTCCATTCTCTGATCAAAATATAAAGGTTCCTTTGCTTGTGAACCAAACTCAGTCTCGATCTGTTGGCCCCAATGACACTGGGCAGGGGGACACTTGTTGGGGTCCACTCTGGAGGATCAGTAACAGAAATTGAGACTATTGTAACCTCAATGAACAGATGTGTGAGCCAAAGTGTAGTTAACATAGAACAGTGTATAAGGCTCGGGTAAAATAAGATGTTTTTAACACTTCCATTTGATATTTCCATCACTTTTTATAAGCAAGTTCAGTGAAAAGGTTTGTCTTATTTGTCAGGTCAATATTAGAGAAACGAAGTGATTTCTTTCCAAGGATGTACATCTAATAATCTTGGTTAAACCTTCAATCTTGTTTTAAATGCTTTTCCATTGAAAATGATACCTCTCTTTCAGCTCCCCCATTTCTGAGAAGTATAAAATCTTATAATTTATTATTACCAAAGGGGAAAGGTGGGAGGAGGGATAAATTAACAGTTTGGAATGAACACATACACACTGCTATGTATAAAATAGATCATCAACAAGGAACTACTGTATAACACAGGGAACTACACTCAACATTTTGCAATAACCTATAAGGGGAAATAATCTGAAAAAGAATAGATATTTTTATTGACATCATCTATCAATGACAGTTAAAGTGTAGCCTAAGGGAAGCTGGTGGTGAGTGCTTCTGACCCTGAAGACTTCAATCATCTAAAGTTTGGACTCTGCCTACTTCCCAAGGCCCTTAATGAACATATGTGTAGCTGTAGCTTAAAAAATTCCCCAGTTTGGGTTTCGGGGAGACACTGATTTTGAAAAAGCCCTGGTGTTCTCCTTACATGAATGAGACTCTTCCTACTGCTAAAACATGTCTGTCACACCCAGAGGATGGTATACCGTCTGATCGGGAAGAGTTTGGAAAAGGCATCTCATCTCCTCATCTCCTGGTGCTCGGGTTCACCCCTCCAGCGTCTTTACTAACAGTCTCCCCACTTGGAGATGTCAGCACTGTCAACATCCTGTTGCGTACAGTTTGGAATTTGTCCAGAGGATGAAGCGGAAGGATGAGGAACAATGAGAGACAAGTCCTAGGTGTTCAGACAGGCACATGTCACTCTAATTTCCAATCAGGAAGACGAATTGACCAAAGGCTAGGGTTGCCCATGGAAACAGTATAGGGCTTGAGGAAATCCCGCTGCTTTGTGGCCAGTTCCCATAAACACGAGTTGAACAATGGAACTCAGGGGCAGTAAAATTCACAAAACTGCAGAGTTGAAAATATCCATCACTGAAAAATGTCTTGAGGAAAGTCAGAGAAAAGGACTTGTAAGCAAGGGAGAATGGCAGGAAAGGGATTTGAGGAGGTAGAAAGGACTCGCCATTAAGCACAAGAAAAGGAGCTGAACATTGCCAACATTGCAGTTGGCCAAAAAGGGTGTATGTGTTCTTTTCTGTATATATTCAAGAAAAGGGCATACACTTTTTCAGCCAACCAAACAGGTGGGCACTGGAAGTCAATACTACAAAAGATATCACTTCGCATCAGTCAGAAGAGCCATCCTCATAAAGCGTAAACAACAGAAATGCAGGACAGGGCAACGAGAAGAGGGAGCCCTGTGAGACTTATAGTGGAAATGTATATTGCCAACGGCCATTCTGGAGAAGTGTATTGTGTTTACTAAAGCATCTAAAAAATGAGCTACAGAGCATAGGGCACTTGCACTCATGGGCGTATATCTTGGGAAAAACAAAAATCGAGAGGACACAGGCACCCCAATGTTTACCCCCTCTCTGTTTAAAAGATCCTCGACTAGGATATAACTTAAATGTCTCTGGAGGGAAAAAATGGATAGAGATGTGGTACTTAGGTAGAGTGGAATATTATTCAGCCTGGAAATCAATGAAATATGGCCAGTTGTAACAACTCCGGAGGAGTTACGTATGATCATTCTAAGTGACAGAATTCAAAAAGAAAAAGACACATATCATAAGATATCACTTAAAGGTGGAATCCAAAATGGCTACACATGAAATAAATTACAAAACAAAAACATAGTCAAATATGTAGAAAACACGCATAAGGCTGCTAAACGGGAAAGGTGGGGAGGGGTGAGGCATCATCCAGGAGGTTGAAATTAGCAAAGATACCATTCCAAATACCAAACTGATAATCAACAAGGCCTACACGGTAGCTAAAAGAACTGCACTCAGCACACTCAAGTCACCGGAAAAGAATATATACGACTGGTAAGAATCTGAAAAAGAATTTATTGATGTCTCTCTGTACGTGAATCAAGTGGATGTACAGCAGCAAGAAACAGAGCTTTGAAAATCAGCTGTAACCAATATAGTAATAAATTGAAAAAAATAAACGACAGAGAGACAGAGAAAACCTCTTACAACTTTTCCTCAGGGATGGTGATGCAACATGGATTGAACACATCTAGACCCACAGCAGGATGAGACATAAGGCTGGAAACTGTTTGCGCTAAGAGAAATGTGAGGTTGGGTGAGGAAATGCACACCCTTTAAAGTAATACTACCTGGTACCCATTCAATGGGTCCCAAATCTGCAGGTTCAAGGGATCTTCCTACAGCTAAAACATGCATGGAAAACCCAGAGGACTGTACACCATGTGATCGGGAGATGTGTCTAAAATGCACCTCATTTATCCTCTCCTGGTGCTCCTGTTCACCATTCCAGCCACGCTACTTAGGATCTCCCCACTTGGAGAATCAGCACATTTAAACTTCTGTTTCACACATTTTGCAAATTGTGAGGAGGATGAACGGGAAGAGGGGGAACCAATGAGAGAAGAGTTGTAGGGGTTTGGACGGGCACATATCACTCTAATTTCCCATTAAGAATAAGAATTAAAGAAAGGCTCAGCCTGCCTCGCCGGAGCCAAAATAGGGCCTGAAGCAATCCTGCGGGTTTGAGGCCAGCTCACAAAAGAGCAACTTAAAAAATGGAGCTCAGGGTCACTGCAATTCACAAACCTGCAGAGTTATAAATGAAAACTAACGTCCAAAAATATGTTGAGGTAAGGCAAAGAAGAGGATCTGAATGCAAGACAGAATTGCAAGAAACAGATTTCAAGAGATAGATTGGACTCGTCTTTAACGTACATGAAAAGCGGCAGAATTTCGACAATGATGCAGTTGGCCCAAAAGGGCGTATGCGTTTTTTCCTGATTATATCCAGGAAAAAACGCATACGCACTTTATGGGCAACGAAGCAAGCAAGCAATGCAAATGTGCACAACAAAGAAGTCTCACTTCCCACCGGTCAAAAGGGCCATCCTAAAAAATTGTAAAAACCAGAAATGCAGGACAGGCCATGGAGAACAGGGAGCCTTTATACGCTGATGGGCAGTGTGTGAACTGCCGAGAGCCACTCTGGAGAAGTGTATGGTGGTTCCTAAATCATCTAAAAAACAGAGCTACAGAGCATAGGACACTTCCAATCATGGGAGTATATCTAGGGAAGTCTAAAAATCAACAAGACACAAGCACACCACAGTTTAGGGCTACTCTGTTTACAAGAACCTCAACTTCAGTACACCTTAAATATCCCAGGAAAGAGAACAATGGATAAAGAAGATGTGGTACTTATGTACAATGGAATATCTCTTCACCATGAAATCAATGTAATAAGGCTAGTAGAAGGATAAAGAGTGGATTTAGGTCCGATAATACTACTTGAAATAAGTCAAACAGAAAAAGAAACATATCATAAGATATCACTTATAGAGGGAGGGTAAATATGGCTGCACAAGAAATGAATTACAGAACAGAACAGTGTCTCACATTTAGAAAACACACTTATGTCAGCTTAAGGGGAAAGGAGAGGTGGGGTGATGCATAAAACCAGAGTTTGAAATTAGCACAGATACCGTTCAATAAACCAAATAGGTATTAGACAAGATCTACACCTTGCTCAATGAACTGGCCTCAACACACCCTATACACCGCAGAGAAATATATCTGAGGAATAAGAATCTTAAAACCCATGTATTGATATATCTCCATAAGGGAATCAAGTGTGTGCAGAGCGGCACAAACACAGCAGTGAAAAGGAGCTAAACCCCATTATAGAAATAAATTTTAAAAACAAAACGCTGAAACAATGAAAGAGAGAAAAATTCTTACAAAATTCGCTCAGGGGCTGTGATGCAACCTGGATTGACCACATATAAACCCACAGCTGGATAAGACATAAGGCTGGACACTTGGGGCTGACAGGATTGGTGAGCTTTGGTGAGCAACTGCCGGAAGTTTAATGCAATACTTCATGCTACTCAGTCCAAGGGTCCCAACACTCCAGGTTGAAGGGAATCTTCCTACAGCTAAACCATGCTTGGGAAACCCAGCGACTGGTATACCATATGATCGGGAAAGGTTTCTAAAACGCACCTCATTTTTCCTCTCCTGGGGCTCCGGATCGACATTCCAGCCGCTTTACTAACAACATCCCCACATGGAGTCAATGCCTTTAAGTTCTGGTATCGCACAGTCTGCAGTTAGTGCAGAGGATGAATGGGAATAGGGGGAACCAGTGAGAAACTAGCTGTAGCGGTTTCAATGGGCACATGTCACTCTAATATCACATCAGTAAGAAGAATTAACCAAAGGCACAGCAAGGTGCCCCAGAAGAAAAATAGGGCTTCAAGGAATCCTGTGGTTACGGGGCAAGACCACAAAAATAAGAGCTAAAAAATGTAGCTAAGGGCCACTGCAATTCAAAAACCTGCAGAGTTATAAAGGCCAACTATTTTTAAAAAATATATTGAGGTAAGACTATGAAGAGGCATTGAAAGCAAGGCAGAATTGCAGGAAACCGATTTCAGAAGGTAGACTGGAATTGCATTGAAAACATATGAAGAGAGTCAGAAACTCGACAATGATGCACTTGGCCAAAAAGGGCGTATGCGGTTTTTCCTGAATATATTCAGGAAAAAACGCATACGCCCTTTTTGGCCAACCAAGCAAGCTTGCAAAGGAAATCTGCACTACAATGAAGTCTCACTTCCACCTGGTCAAAAGGGCCATCTGAAAAAAGTGTAAAATCCATAAAGGCAGGACAGGCCATGGAGAACTGGGAGCCTTCTTATGCTGATGGGCGGGATGTAAATTGCCAACAGCCACTCTGGAGAAGAGTATGGTGTTTCCTGAAACATCTAAAAAACAAAGCAACAGAGCCTAGGGCACTTCCACTTATGGTCCTATAGCTTAGGGAAATTAAAATCAAAAAGACACAGCCACCCCAAAGTTTGGGACGGCTCTGTTTACAAGAACCTCGTTTACGGTACAAGTTCAATATCGCAGAAAGTGAAAAATGGATAAAGAACTTGTGGTACTTACGTACAATGCAATATCACTCAGCAATGAAATCTATGTCATCAGGCCCGTAGCAGCATAATGAGTGGATTCAGGTATGATGATTCTAACTGAAATAAGTCACACAGAAAAGAAACATCATAAGGTATCACTAATACACAGAATGTGAACTTGGCTACACATGAACTGAATTACAAAACAGAACAGTGTCTCAAGTTTAGAAAACCAACTTACGCTTGCTTAACGGGGAAGGTGAGTTGGGGTACTGCATAAAACCAGAGATTGAAATGAGCACAGATAAAGTTCCTTAAGCCAAATATGGAATAGACAAGAGCTACTCCTTGCTCAACGAAATGGACTCAACACCCCATATTAAACGCCTAAGAATGTACCTGACTAGTAAGTATCTTAAAACCTATGGATTGCTATGTCTCCAAAAGAGAATCAAGCGTGTGTACAGGGGAATAAATGCAGCAGTGATAGGATTGGAGAGGTTCGGTGAGCAACTGAAGACCCTTTGAAGTCATATTGCATGGTACCCATTACACAGGTCTCAACTCTCCAGGTTTAAGGTATTCTTCCTTCAGCTAAAACATGCATGTGGAACCCAGAGTATGATCAACGGTTTGAAAGGGAGACGTGTTCAAATATGTCTCAGTTTTCCTCCCCTGGTACTCGGGTGCAACATTCCAGATGCTTTACTAACACTCTCCCTACTTGGAGAGTCAGTGCCTTTAACCTCCTGTTTGCCCCAGTTTGCAATTTCTGCGGAAGATGAACAGGAATAGCGAGAACCAATGAGAGGCTAGCTGGAGGTGTCTGGACGGGCAAATTTAACTCTCATTTCCCACCAGGAAGAGGAAATAACCAAAGGCTCAGCGTGCCATGCCGGAACCACATTAGGGCCTGAAGCCATCCTGCGGTGTTGCGGCCAGGTCACAAGAAAGCGAGTTGAAGAAAGGAGCTCAGGGGCACTGTAATTCACAAACCTGCAGAGTTATAAATGACAGCTATCGTCCAAAAATAGACTGAAGTAAGGCTGCCAAGAGGACTTGAAAGCGGGGCAGAATTGCAGGAAACCGATTTCAGGAGGTAGACTGGAATTGCATTGAAAGCATAGGAAAAGAGGCAGAACGTCCACAATGATGCACTTGGCCAAAAAGGGCGTATGCGTTTTTTCCTGAATATATTCAGGAAAAAACGCATACGCCCTTTTTGGCCAACCAAGCAAGCTTGCAAAGGAAATCTGCACTACAATGAAGTCTCACTTCCCCCCGGTAAAAAGGGCCATCTGAAAAAAGTGTAAAATCCAGAAAGGCAACAGGCCATTGAGAACTGGGAGCCTTGTTATGCTGATGGGCGGGATGTAAATTGCCAAAAGACACTTGGGAGAAGTGTATGGTGTTTCCTGAAACATCTAAAAAACAAAGCAACAGAGCCTAGGGCACTTCCACTTATGGTCCTATAGCTTAGGGAAATTAAAATAAAAAAGACACAGCCACCCCAAAGTTTGGAATGGCTCTGTTTACAAGAACCTCGTTTACAGTACAAGTTCAACATCGCAGAAAGTGAAAAATGGATAAAGAAGTTGTGGTATTCACTTACAAAGCAATATCACTCAGCAATGAAATCTATGTCATCAGGCCCTTAGCAGCACAATGAGTGGATTCAGGTATGATGATTCTAACTGTAATAAGTCACACAGAAAAAGAAACATCATAAGATATCAGTAATACACGGAATGTAAACTTGGCTACACAGGAACTGAATTACAGAACAGAACAGGGACTCAAATTTAGAAAACCAACTTATGCTTGCTTAAGGGTAAAGGTGAGTTGGGGTGCTGCATAAAACCAGAGATTGAAATGAGCACAGATAAAGTCCCTTAAGCCAAATATGGAATACACAAGAGCTACTCCTTGCTCAACGAAATGGACTCAACACCGCATATTAAACGCCTAAGAATGTACCTGACTAGTAAGTATCTTAAAACCTATGGATTGCTATGTCTCCGAAAGAGAATCAAGCATGTGTACAGGGGCATAAACACAGCAGTGATAGGATTGGAGAGGTTCGGTGAGCAAATGAAGACCCTTTGAAGTCATATTGCATGGTACCCATTACACGGGTCTTAACTCTCCAGGTTTAAGGTATTCTTCCTTCAGCTAAAACATGCATGTGGAACCCAAGTATGATGAACCATGTGAACGGGAGACGTGTTCAAATATGTCTCAGTTTTCCTCCCCTGGTACTCGGGTGCAACATTCCAGACGCTTTACTAACACTCTCCCCACTTGGAGAGTCAGCGCCTTTAACCTCCTGTTTGGCCCAGTTTGCAATATCTGCGGAAGATGAACAGGAATAGCGAGAACCAATGAGAGACTAGCTGGAGGTGTCTGGACGGGCAAATTTAACTCTCATTTCCCACCAGGAAGAGGAATTAACCAAAGGCTCAGCGTGCCGTGCCGGAACCAGATTAGGGCCTGAAGCCATCCTGCGGTGTTGCGGCCAGGTCACAAGAAAGCGAGTTGAAGAAAGGAGCTCAGGGGCACTGTAATTCACAAACCTGCAGAGTTATAAATGACAGCTATCGTCCAAAAATAGACTGAAGTAAGGCTGCCAAGAGGACTTGAAAGCGGGGCAGAATTGCAGGAAACCGATTTCAGGAGGTAGACTGGAATTGCATTGAAAGCATAGGAAAAGAGGCAGAACGTCCACAATGATGCACTTGGCCAAAAAGGGCGTATGCATTTTTTCCTGAATATATTCAGGAAAAAACGCATACGCCCTTTTTGGCCAACCAAGCAAGCTTGCAAAGGAAATCTGCACTACAATGAAGTCTCACTTCCCCCCGGTCAAAAGGGCCATCTGAAAAAAGTGTAAAATCCAGAAAGGCAGGACAGGCCGTGGAGAACTGGGAGCCTTGTTATGCTGATGGGCGGGATGTAAATTGCCAACAAGCACTCTGGAGAAGTGTATGGTGTTTCCTGAAACATCTAAAAAACAAAGCAACAGAACCTAGGGCACTTCCACTTATGGTCCTATAGCTTAGGGAAATTAAAATCAAAAAGACACAGCCACCCCAAAGTTTGGAACGGCTCTGTTTACAAGAACCTCGTTTACAGTACAAGTTCAACATCGCAGAAAGTGAAAAATGGATAAGGAAGTTGTGGTATTTACTTACAAAGCAATATCACTCAGCAATGAAATCTGTGTCATCAGGCCCTTAGCAGCACAATGAGTGGATTCAGGTATGATGATTCTAACTGAAATAAGTCACACAGAAAAAGAAACATCATAAGATATCAGTAATACACGGAATGTAAACTTGGCTACACAGGAACTGAATTACAGAACAGAACAGGGTCTCAAATTTAGAAAACCAACTTATGCTTGCTTAAGGGGAAAGGTGAGTTGGGGTGCTGCATAAAACCAGAGATTGAAATGAGCACAGATAAAGTTCCTTAAGCCAAATATGGAATAGACAAGAGCTACTCCTTGCTCAACGAAATGGACTCAACACCCCATAATAAATGCCTAAGAATGTACCTGACTAGTAAGTATCTTAAAACCTATGGATTGCTATGTCTCCGAAAGAGAATGTAGCATGTGTACAGGGGCATAAACGCAGCAGTGATAGGATTGGAGAGGTTCGTGAGCAAATGAAGACCCTTTGAAGTCATATTGCATGGTACCCATTCCACGGGTTTCAACTACCCAGGTTTAAGGTATTCTTCCTTCAGCTAAAACATGCATGTGGAACCCAAGTATGATGAACCATGTGAACGGGAGACGTGTTCAAATATGTCTCAGTTTTCCTCCCCTGGTACTCGGGTGCAACATTCCAGACGCTTTACTAACACTCTCCCCACTTGGAGAGTCAGTTCCTTTAACCTCCTGTTTGGCCCAGTTTGCAATATCTGCGGAAGATGAACAGGAATAGCGAGAACCAATGAGAGACTAGCTGGAGGTGTCTGGACGGGCAAATTTAACTCTCATTTCCCACCAGGAAGAGGAAATAACCAAAGGCTCAGCGTGCCGTGCCGGAACCAGATTAGGGCCTGAAGCCATCCTGCGGTGTTGCGGCCAGGTCACAAGAAAGAGAGTTGAAGAAAGGAGCTCAGGGGCACTGTAATTCACAAACCTGCAGAGTTATAAATGACAGCTATCGTCCAAAAATAGACTGAAGTAAGGCTGCCAAGAGGACTTGAAAGCGGGGCAGAATTGCAGGAAACCGATTTCAGGAGGTAGACTGGAATTGCATTGAAAGCATAGGAAAAGAGGCAGAACGTCCACAATGATGCACTTGGCCAAAAAGGGCGTATGCGTTTTTTCCTGAATATATTCAGGAAAAAACGCATACGCCCTTTTTGGCCAACCAAGCAAGCTTGCAAAGGAAATCTGCACTAAAATGAAGTCTCACTTCCCCCCGGTCAAAAGGGCCATCTGAAAAAAGTGTAAAATCCAGAAAGGCAGGACAGGCCATGGAGAACTGGGAGCCTTGTTATGCTGATGGGCGGGATGTAAATTGCCAACAACCACTCCGGAGAAGTGTATGGTGTTTCCTGAAACATCTAAAAAACAAAGCAACAGAACCTAGGGCACTTCCACTTATGGTCCTATAGATTAGGGAAATTAAAATCAAAAAGACACAGCCACCCCAAAGTTTGGAACAGCTCTGTTTACAAGAACCTCGTTTACAGTACAAGTTCAACATCGCAGAAAGTGAAAAATGGATAAGGAAGTTGTGGTATTTACTTACAAAGCAATATGACTCAGCAATGAAATCTATGTCATCAGGCCCGTAGCAGCATAATGAGTGGATTCAGGTACGATGATTCTAACTGAAATAAGTCACACAGAAAAAGAAACATCATAAGATATCACTAATACACGGAATGTAAACTTGGCTACACAGGAACTGCATTCCAAAACAGAACAGGGTCTCAAATTTAGAAAACCAACTTATGCTTGCTTAAGGGGAAAGGGGAGTTGGGGTGCTGCATAAAACCAGAGATTGAAATGAGCACAGATAAAGTTCCTTAAGCCAAATATGGAATAGACAAGAGCTACTCCTTGCTCAACGAAATGGACTCAACACCCCATATTAAACGCCTAAGAATGTACCTGACTAGTAAGTATCTTAAAACCTATGGATTGCTATGTCTCCAAAAGAGAATCAAGCGTGTGTACAGGGGCATAAACGCAGCAGTGATAGGATTGGAGAGGTTCGGTGAGCAAATGAAGACCCTTTGAAGACATATTGCATGGTACCCATTCCACGGGTCTCAACTCTCCAGGTTTAAGGTATTCTTCCTTCAGCTAAAACATGCATGTGAAACCCAGTGTATGATCAACCGTGTGAACGGGAGACTTGTTCAAATATGTCTCAGTTTTCCTCCCCTGGTACTCGGGTGCAACATTCCAGACGCTTTACTAACAGTCTCCCCACTTGGAGAGTCAGCGCCTTTAACCTCCTGTTTGGCCCAGTTTGCAATTTCTGCGGAAGATGAACAGGAATAGCGAGAACCAATGAGAGACTAGCTGGAGGTGTCTGGACGGGCAAATTTAACTCTCATTTCCCACCAGGAAGAGGAATTAACCAAAGGCTCAGCGTGTCGTGCCGGAACCAGATTAGGGCCTGAAGCCATCCTGCGGTGTTGCGGCCAGCTCACAAGAAAGCGAGTTGAAGAAAGGAGCTCAGGGGCACTGTAATTCACAAACCTGCAGAGTTATAAATGACAGCTATCGTCCAAAAATAGACTGAAGTAAGGCTGCCAAGAGGACTTGAAAGCGGGGCAGAATTGCAGGAAACCGATTTCAGGAGGTAGACTGGAATTGCATTGAAAGCATAGGAAAAGAGGCAGAACGTCCACAGTGATGCACTTGGCCAAAAAGGGTGTATGCGTTTTTTTCCTGAATATATTCAGGAAAAAACGCATACGCCCTTTTTGGCCAACCAAGCAAGCTTGCAAAGGAAATCTGCACTACAATGAAGTCTCACTTCCCCCCGGTCAAAAGGGCCATCTGAAAAAAGTGTAAAATCCAGAAAGGCAACAGGCCATTGAGAACTGGGAGCCTTGTTATGCTGATGGGCGGGATGTAAATTGCCAAGAGACACTTGGGACAAGTGTATGGTGTTTCCTGAAACATCTAAAAAACAAAGCAACAGAGCCTAGGGCACTTCCACTTATGGTCCTATAGCTTAGGGAAATTAAAATCAAAAAGACACAGCCACCCCAAAGTTTGGGACGCCTCTGTTTACAAGAACCTCGTTTACCGTACAAGTTCAATATCACAGAAAGTGAAAAATGGATAAAGAAGTTGTGGTACTCATGTACAATGTAATATCACTCAGCAATGAAATCTATGTCACCAGGCCCGTAGCAGCATAATGAGTGGTTTCGGGTATGGTGATTCTAACTGAAATAAGTCACACAGAAAAAGAAACATCATAAAATATCACTAATACATGGAATTTAAACTTGGCTACAGAGGATCTGAATTACAAAACAGAACAGGGTCTCAAATTTAGAAAACCAACTTATGCTTGCTTAAGGGTAAAGGTGAGTTGGGGTGCTGCATAAAACAAGAGATTGAAATGAGCACAGATAAAGTTCCTTAAGTCAAATATGGAATAGACAAGAGCTACTCCTTGCTCAACGAAATGGACTCAACACCGCATATTAAACACCTAAGAATGTACCTGACTAGTAAGTATCGTAAAACCTATGGATTGCTATGTCTCCAAAAGAGAATCAAGCATGTGTACAGGGGCATAAACGCAGCAGTGATAGGATTGGAGAGGTTCGGTGAGCAAATGAAGACCCTTTGAAGTCATATTGCATGGTACCCATTCCACGGGTCTCAACTCTCCAGGTTTAAGGTATTCTTCCTTCAGCTAAAACATGCATGTGGCACCCAGAGTATGATCAACTGTGTGATCGGGAGACGTGTTCAAATATGTCTCAGTTTTCGTACCCTGGTACTCGGGTGCAACATTCCAGACACTTTACTAACACTCTCCCGACTTGGACAGTCAGTGCCTTTAACCTCCTGTTTGGCCCAGTTTGCAATTTCTGCGGAAGATGAACAGGAATAGGGAGAACCAATGAGAGACTAGCTGGAGGTGTCTGAACGGGCAAATTTAACTCTCATTTCCCACTAGGAAGAGGAATTAACCAAAGGCTCAGCGTGCTGTGCCGGAAACAGATTAGGGCCTGAAGCCATCCTGCGGTGTTGCGGCCAGCTCACAAGAAAGTGAGTTGAAGAAAGGAGCTCAGGGGCTCTGTAATTCACAAACCTGCAGAGTTATAAATGACAGCTATCGTCCAAAAATATACTGAAGTAAGGCTGCCAAGAGGACTTGAAAGCGGGGCAGAATTGCAGGATACCGATTTCAGGAGGTAGACTGGAATTGCATTGAAAGCGTAGGAAAAGAGGCAGAATGTCCACAATGATGCACTTTGCCAAAAGGGCATATGCGTTTTTTCCTGAATATATTCAGGAAAAAACGCATACGCCCTTTTTGGCCCACCAAGCAAGCTTGCAAAGGAAATCTGCACTACAATGAAGTCTCACTTCCCCCCGGTCAAAAGGGCCATCAGAATAAAGTGTAAAATCCAGAAAGGCAGGACAGGCCATGCAGAACTGGGAGCCTTGTTATGCTGATGGGCGGGATGTAAATTGCCAACAGACACTCGGGAGAAGTGTATGGTGTTTCCTGAAACATCTAAAAAACAAAGCAACAGAGCCTAGGGCACTTCCACTTATGGTCCTATAGCTTAGGGAAATTAATATCAAAAAGACACAGCAACCCCAAAATTTGGGATGGCTCTTTTTACAGGAATCTCTTCTACGGCACAAGTTAAATATCCCAGAGAGCAAATAATGGATAAAGAAATTGCGGTACTTATGTACAACAGAATACCACTCAGCAATGAAATCTATGTCACCAGGCCCATACCAGCATAATGAGTGGATTGAGGTACGATGATTCTAAGTGAAATAAGTCACACAGAAAAAGAAACATCATAAGGTATCACTAATACACGGAATGTGAACTTGGCTACACATGAACTGAATTACAAAACAGAACAGGGTCTCAAGTTTAGAAAACCAACTTATGCCTCCTTAAGGGGGAAGGTGAGTTGGGGTGCTGCATAAAAGCAGAGTTTGAAATTAGCACAGATACCGTTCCATAAGCCAAATATGTAATAGACGAGAGCTACCCCTTGCTCAACGAAATGGATTCAACAATGAGGTATCACCTCACACCTGGTAGAATAGGCATCATTGAAAATCTACAAACAAAAAATGCTGGAAAGGGTGTGGAGAAAAGGAACCCTCTCCCACTATTGTTGGGAATATAAATTGATACAGTCATTATGGAGAACAATATGGAATTTCTTAAGAAACTAACAATAGAATTACCATATGATACAGCAATCCCAGTACTGGACATATACCCAGACAAAACCATAAATCAAAAAGAGTCATTCACCGCAATGTTCATTGCATCACTATTTACAATATCGAGGTAATGGAAGCAACCTAAATGCCCACAGACAGACGAATGCATAAAGATGTGGTACATATATAAAATGGAATATTACTAAGCCATGAAAAGGAATGAAATTGGGTCATTTGTAGAGACGTCGATGGATCTAGAGACTGTCATACAGAGTGAAGTAAGTCAGAAAGAGAAAAACAAATCTTGTATATTCATGCATATATGTGGAACCTAGAAAAACTGTACAGATTAACCATTTTGCAAGGCATAAATAGAGCAACAGATGTAGACAACAAACGTATGGACAACAAGGGGGGAAAGCTGTTGGGGGGTGGTGGTGGGAGGAGTTGAGAGACTGGGATTGGCATGTATACATTTATATGTATAAAATAGATAACCAATAAGAACCTGCTGTATAAAAATATAAAATAAAATTCAAAATTAAAAAGAAATAAAATTTAAAAAATAAAACAGAAAAAACAATTATTCCCTGCACATACATGTATTTATATGAATAAATTATTTCCATGCTTATATCTGTAAATACAAAAAAGAGGAATAAAATCTACCTTGAACCAAAAACGAAAAAGAGAAAAAAAACACAGAACCCACCAGTTACACAGAGGAAAACCGTATCAGGGCACTTGCTCCAGTTGTAAACAATTCTGAAGTTGGTCAGTGGTGGGGAATCGTCTCCCATTCAGCCAGCAGCCCCCACGCAACAAGCGTCCTCATTGCAAAGCTGGGGCACCGTGCCGAGGCATCTGTGAGTAAACGTGAGCTGAGCCCCAGGCCAGTTGCTGCTGAACTATTCCCACCCGTCCCAGGTAAAACACCTGAATATATACAAGG
Organism: Stenella coeruleoalba; assembly: GCF_951394435.1. Classification (NCBI taxonomy): domain Eukaryota; kingdom Metazoa; phylum Chordata; class Mammalia; order Artiodactyla; family Delphinidae; genus Stenella; species Stenella coeruleoalba. The sequence goes on along the minus strand of NW_027646159.1, from coordinate 2,940,227 downwards.
ACTTGAAAGCCTAGAGGAAGGGCCATAGAGCAACACGAATGACAGCATGCCAGCCGACTTGGTGCCTGCAGGCCAGCCAGGATGGTCCTGGCCCTGGGTGCTCTTCTGGAAGATTTCCATTTCCCTGCCTGAGATAACCATCCTGTCCCTGCCCCCACTGCTTTTTTCCTTCCTCACCTCTGCCCAGGGAGAAATTCCAGCAGCAGGTATGGGTGACACATCCTCTTCTTTAGCAGGTGGCAGCCTGGCAACTGCTGCAGAAAGTCCAGCAGAGCCCCACTCACACTGGGCCACCCACAAAGCCGTGGCCTCTCACTCCCTCCCACCAGCCCAGCCCCGAGACTGCTGACAGGGCAGAGAAAATGGCGTCAGGCACGGCTGCAGGGGCTCTTGCTGCCTGGAGTGGTATTTATATTGATCTCAACCCAGGCACACCTGGGGAGGGCTGGCCGGCACGGTAAGGCTGCCCAGGTCAGCCAATTATCACCCCTCAGGGGCTCACAGTTGCAGAAAATGGAACTTGCTGAACCGGCCAGGTCCAAGGAACAGGTGTGGGCTCCTGAGAGTCAGGATAGACAAGGGGCTGCAGCTTTGGCTTGTTTTCTAATCATTTTATCTGGCCCATGAGTGGGAGACAACTTCAAGAAAACCCTCTCCTAATGAGAGGAACCCAGGAGTCAGGGAGAGGAGGGGTGGGTGGTGGTTGGAGACAGAGGCCTGGTGCCCCGGGTGCAGTGGAAGTCTCTGGAAGACCAGGTGGAGGGAGGCCTCACGGAGTGATGCCCAGGGTCACAGACCTGTCACAGCTGCTGTTTATTAGTTCAAGTCCTGCTCTGAGGTGCTCTGTGTCAGCTCTGAGCGACAGGTGAGCTGGGGGTGCTCTGCAATGAGGGCTATGTGCACGGTTCCTGTGTGCCCAGCCCTGCCACGGTACCTGCAAGGGTAGCTCTGTATCCTGGGAGGGGCCTGACCACGAGAGCCCCGTGGGCTGGGGTGGGGGTGGGGTACCTGCCCAGGTGAGCTCCATATTCTGGGATTGGTCTGACCACGAGAGCCCCATGGGCTGCTGGGGACCTGGTAAAGGATGTCAGGACAGTCAGTGAAGCCACCGAGGATATACCTCCAGTTGCTCCTAATTCCTACACCCTGCTGGTCATTCTACCAACCACCAGGACATGGTATTCTGTATTAGTCTTCAATGATGCCTTCTTTTGTATTCCATTAGTCCCAGAGTCACAAGAAATTTTGGCTTGTGAGTGGCAGGACTCAACATACAACTAAAACAATACTTCCGGGCCGTCTGGCCCCAAGGGTGCAAAAATTCCCACACCATCTTTGGGGAAAGCTTAGCTAAAGACCTAAAAGTTCTACCTCTGGAAAAGGAAACCCTCCTTCAATATGCAGACGACATTCTGATCACCAGCCCTACTAAGGAGGCCTCTGAACTACCAAGCCAATAAAGGATAGAAGTTGTCCAAGAAAAAGCTCAAATATCACAGACTGCGGTGACCTGCCTGGGCTTCATTCTCACAGAAGGTCAGAGAAGCCCATCCCAGGAAAGGGAAGAAACCATTTTCAGCCTTACCCCTTTCTAAAACTAGAAGACAGCTTAGGGGTTCCTGGGGAGGCCAGGGTGTGCTGCTTCTGGATCCCTAACTACAGTCTACTAGCTGGGCCTCTATATGAAACACTGAAAGGAAAAGATGATGATCCTTTTGAATAGAATCCAGAAGTGGCCTTTCAAGAATGGAAAGAGCAGTCAATTCAGACCCTTGCCCTGGAACTCCCTAATTTAGCTAAACCCTTTGACCTTTACATTCCCGGTGAAAGGTGAATCGCCATTGGAGAATTAGTGCAAAAACTGGGACCACTTGAAATGGAACAATGCAAGAATGCCATCCAGGTAGGATAAACTACGGTCACTAAGGGGCTTGGCCCACTGCCACATCTGGCCAAGATACTGGCGGTATCTAAAAACCTGGAAATCAGCAGCCCAAAAGGCCACCTCCCTCCTAAGGGAAAAGGACCCCACGTGGTGATCCTAACCACCAACCATGCCCTGAAGTTGCAGGGTTCGCTCCGTGGGCACACCGACCTCGAGTGAGGAGGCCCTCCAACTCCAACATCCAGAGAGATAACCGGGGGCAACAGGGCACCATGACGACTCGTGTGAACATCACTTGACCTGGAGTTTCTCTCATAAAACAACAAGAGTGTGTCCCAAAAGAGTAGACTACTGCTTGCAGGACTTACTGCACCCAGAGGGGAGCTAATAATCTTGGCGGGGGAACAGTATACCACACTGTCACCATAGAAAAGCCTACAGACACCGTGATGATGGTGGCCAATAAGACCGGCTGGACTCCTGTTTACTTCAAAAGGCTGTTGACTCAGTAGCCATCATGGTCCTTGATCACCACTGACCCTGGACTGTCTGGGAGTTGAGCGGGCAGGGCTCTGACACCTGGTGCTGTTTGTACGTTAATTCAGGGGCCTAACTGAAGAAAGCGCAGACTACTGGTCAGAGCATCTAGGCTGGCAGAGACGGTCAGCCTAAGGTGGCCGAACAAATGTGGGGCGGGGTGAAACCGGCCCCCACAGCGTCTCTGCACATCTCTTTCCTGGACCCTTAAAGGTCATTAGAATCTATAACACTTCCAATGCTGGTGCTCAGGTGGACGAGCAGGGAGGCAGGGGTCCTGGGGACAATCAACGTCACCGGGAGGCTGCTGGGGAGAAGCTCTGACCCTCGCCCCAGGGTATGAGGGCTCCCAACTCAGCACTCAGCAGTTACAGAAGAAGGGTCTGCACCCTCAGCACTCCAAGAATGAGGAACGGGACAAAAGGCAGAGGAGGGGTTTGTCCCCAGCAAAGCCCATTAAAAATCCCTGGGAGATAAAAATAGAATCTGGGCAATAAAGTCAAGTCTAACCTTTTTTATCCTTTGTGCTTTGTCTAATTTCACGTGCTCCTAGGGTCCCGCATGCAGAGGTTCCACACCCGGCACTTCAGACCAGATTTCCTAGTGCAGAATGGCTGGGTCGACACCTCAGCTCCTGGGGCCCAGTGCAGACTCCACGATATAGAGCCTGAGCTACAGCCAACCCGGCCCTCGAGAGCTCCGCCGCCTCCCTCCCTCCCACTGACTCTGACAGGATCTCTACACAGCAGCCCAGCCCACAGCCCACGGGGTAGTGCATGCTCTCACCTCTCCATTCTCTGATCAAAATATAAAGGTTCCTTTGCTTGTGAACCAAACTCAGTCTCGATCTGTTGGCCCCAATGACACTGGGCAGGGGGACACTTGTTGGGGTCCACTCTGGAGGATCAGTAACAGAAATTGAGACTATTGTAACCTCAATGAACAGATGTGTGAGCCAAAGTGTAGTTAACATAGAACAGTGTATAAGGCTCGGGTAAAATAAGATGTTTTTAACACTTCCATTTGATATTTCCATCACTTTTTATAAGCAAGTTCAGTGAAAAGGTTTGTCTTATTTGTCAGGTCAATATTAGAGAAACGAAGTGATTTCTTTCCAAGGATGTACATCTAATAATCTTGGTTAAACCTTCAATCTTGTTTTAAATGCTTTTCCATTGAAAATGATACCTCTCTTTCAGCTCCCCCATTTCTGAGAAGTATAAAATCTTATAATTTATTATTACCAAAGGGGAAAGGTGGGAGGAGGGATAAATTAACAGTTTGGAATGAACACATACACACTGCTATGTATAAAATAGATCATCAACAAGGAACTACTGTATAACACAGGGAACTACACTCAACATTTTGCAATAACCTATAAGGGGAAATAATCTGAAAAAGAATAGATATTTTTATTGACATCATCTATCAATGACAGTTAAAGTGTAGCCTAAGGGAAGCTGGTGGTGAGTGCTTCTGACCCTGAAGACTTCAATCATCTAAAGTTTGGACTCTGCCTACTTCCCAAGGCCCTTAATGAACATATGTGTAGCTGTAGCTTAAAAAATTCCCCAGTTTGGGTTTCGGGGAGACACTGATTTTGAAAAAGCCCTGGTGTTCTCCTTACATGAATGAGACTCTTCCTACTGCTAAAACATGTCTGTCACACCCAGAGGATGGTATACCGTCTGATCGGGAAGAGTTTGGAAAAGGCATCTCATCTCCTCATCTCCTGGTGCTCGGGTTCACCCCTCCAGTGTCTTTACTAACAGTCTCCCCACTTGGAGATGTCAGCACTGTCAACATCCTGTTGCGTACAGTTTGGAATTTGTCCAGAGGATGAAGCGGAAGGATGAGGAACAATGAGAGACAAGTCCTAGGTGTTCAGACAGGCACATGTCACTCTAATTTCCAATCAGGAAGACGAATTGACCAAAGGCTAGGGTTGCCCATGGAAACAGTATAGGGCTTGAGGAAATCCCGCTGCTTTGTGGCCAGTTCCCATAAACACGAGTTGAACAATGGAACTCAGGGGCAGTAAAATTCACAAAACTGCAGAGTTGAAAATATCCATCACTGAAAAATGTCTTGAGGAAAGTCAGAGAAAAGGACTTGTAAGCAAGGGAGAATGGCAGGAAAGGGATTTGAGGAGGTAGAAAGGACTCGCCATTAAGCACAAGAAAAGGAGCTGAACATTGCCAACATTGCAGTTGGCCAAAAAGGGTGTATGTGTTCTTTTCTGTATATATTCAAGAAAAGGGCATACACTTTTTTAGCCAACCAAACAGGTGGGCACTGGAAGTCAATACTACAAAAGATATCACTTCGCATCAGTCAGAAGAGCCATCCTCATAAAGCGTAAACAACAGAAATGCAGGACAGGGCAACGAGAAGAGGGAGCCCTGTGAGACTTATAGTGGAAATGTATATTGCCAACGGCCATTCTGGAGAAGTGTATTGTGTTTACTAAAGCATCTAAAAAATGAGCTACAGAGCATAGGGCACTTGCACTCATGGGCGTATATCTTGGGAAAAACAAAAATCGAGAGGACACAGGCACCCCAATGTTTACCCCCTCTCTGTTTAAAAGATCCTCGACTAGGATATAACTTAAATGTCTCTGGAGGGAAAAAATGGATAGAGATGTGGTACTTAGGTAGAGTGGAATATTATTCAGCCTGGAAATCAATGAAATATGGAAATCAATGAAAAATGGAGCTCAGGGTCACTGCAATTCACAAACCTGCAGAGTTATAAATGAAAACTAACGTCCAAAAATATGTTGAGGTAAGGCAAAGAAGAGGATCTGAATGCAAGACAGAATTGCAAGAAACAGATTTCAAGAGATAGATTGGACTCGTCTTTAACGTACATGAAAAGCGGCAGAATTTCGACAATGATGCAGTTGGCCCAAAAGGGCGTATGCGTTTTTTCCTGATTATATCCAGGAAAAAACGCATACGCACTTTATGGGCAACGAAGCAAGCAAGCAATGCAAATGTGCACAACAAAGAAGTCTCACTTCCCACCGGTCAAAAGGGCCATCCTAAAAAATTGTAAAAACCAGAAATGCAGGACAGGCCATGGAGAACAGGGAGCCTTTATACGCTGATGGGCAGTGTGTGAACTGCCGAGAGCCACTCTGGAGAAGTGTATGGTGGTTCCTAAATCATCTAAAAAACAGAGCTACAGAGCATAGGACACTTCCAATCATGGGAGTATATCTAGGGAAGTCTAAAAATCAACAAGACACAAGCACACCACAGTTTAGGGCTACTCTGTTTACAAGAACCTCAACTTCAGTACACCTTAAATATCCCAGGAAAGAGAACAATGGATAAAGAAGATGTGGTACTTATGTACAATGGAATATCTCTTCACCATGAAATCAATGTAATAAGGCTAGTAGAAGGATAAAGAGTGGATTTAGGTCCGATAATACTACTTGAAATAAGTCAAACAGAAAAAGAAACATATCATAAGATATCACTTATAGAGGGAGGGTAAATATGGCTGCACAAGAAATGAATTACAGAACAGAACAGTGTCTCACATTTAGAAAACACACTTATGTCAGCTTAAGGGGAAAGGAGAGGTGGGGTGATGCATAAAACCAGAGTTTGAAATTAGCACAGATACCGTTCAATAAACCAAATAGGTATTAGACAAGATCTACACCTTGCTCAATGAACTGGCCTCAACACACCCTATACACCGCAGAGAAATATATCTGAGGAATAAGAATCTTAAAACCCATGTATTGATATATCTCCATAAGGGAATCAAGTGTGTGCAGAGCGGCACAAACACAGCAGTGAAAAGGAGCTAAACCCCATTATAGAAATAAATTTTAAAAACAAAACGCTGAAACAATGAAAGAGAGAAAAATTCTTACAAAATTCGCTCAGGGGCTGTGATGCAACCTGGATTGACCACATATAAACCCACAGCTGGATAAGACATAAGGCGGGACACTTGGGGCTGACAGGATTGGTGAGCTTTGGTGAGCAACTGCCGAAAGTTTAATGCAATACTTCATGCTACTCAGTCCAAGGGTCCCAACACTCCAGGTTGAAGGGAATCTTCCTACAGCTAAACCATGCTTGGGAAACCCAGCGACTGGTATACCATATGATCGGGAAAGGTTTCTAAAACGCACCTCATTTTTCCTCTCCTGGGGCTCCGGATCGACATTCCAGCCGCTTTACTAACAACATCCCCACATGGAGTCAATGCCTTTAAGTTCTGGTATCGCACAGTCTGCAGTTAGTGCAGAGGATGAATGGGAATAGGGGGAACCAGTGAGAAACTAGCTGTAGCGGTTTCAATGGGCACATGTCACTCTAATATCACATCAGTAAGAAGAATTAACCAAAGGCACAGCAAGGTGCCCCAGAAGAAAAATAGGGCTTCAAGGAATCCTGTGGTTACGGGGCAAGACCACAAAAATAAGAGCTAAAAAATGTAGCTAAGGGCCACTGCAATTCAAAAACCTGCAGAGTTATAAAGGCCAACTATTTTTAAAAAATATATTGAGGTAAGACTATGAAGAGGCATTGAAAGCAAGGCAGAATTGCAGGAAACCGATTTCAGAAGGTAGACTGGAATTGCATTGAAAACATATGAAGAGAGTCAGAAACTCGACAATGATGCACTTGGCCAAAAAGGGCGTATGCGGTTTTTCCTGAATATATTCAGGAAAAAACGCATACGCCCTTTTTGGCCAACCAAGCAAGCTTGCAAAGGAAATCTGCACTACAATGAAGTCTCACTTCCACCTGGTCAAAAGGGCCATCTGAAAAAAGTGTAAAATCCATAAAGGCAGGACAGGCCATGGAGAACTGGGAGCCTTCTTATGCTGATGGGCGGGATGTAAATTGCCAACAGCCACTCTGGAGAAGAGTATGGTGTTTCCTGAAACATCTAAAAAACAAAGCAACAGAGCCTAGGGCACTTCCACTTATGGTCCTATAGCTTAGGGAAATTAAAATCAAAAAGACACAGCCACCCCAAAGTTTGGGACGGCTCTGTTTACAAGAACCTCGTTTACGGTACAAGTTCAATATCGCAGAAAGTGAAAAATGGATAAAGAACTTGTGGTACTTACGTACAATGCAATATCACTCAGCAATGAAATCTATGTCATCAGGCCCGTAGCAGCATAATGAGTGGATTCAGGTATGATGATTCTAACTGAAATAAGTCACACAGAAAAGAAACATCATAAGGTATCACTAATACACAGAATGTGAACTTGGCTACACATGAACTGAATTACAAAACAGAACAGTGTCTCAAGTTTAGAAAACCAACTTACGCTTGCTTAACGGGGAAGGTGAGTTGGGGTACTGCATAAAACCAGAGATTGAAATGAGCACAGATAAAGTTCCTTAAGCCAAATATGGAATAGACAAGAGCTACTCCTTGCTCAACGAAATGGACTCAACACCCCATATTAAACGCCTAAGAATGTACCTGACTAGTAAGTATCTTAAAACCTATGGATTGCTATGTCTCCAAAAGAGAATCAAGCGTGTGTACAGGGGAATAAATGCAGCAGTGATAGGATTGGAGAGGTTCGGTGAGCAACTGAAGACCCTTTGAAGTCATATTGCATGGTACCCATTACACAGGTCTCAACTCTCCAGGTTTAAGGTATTCTTCCTTCAGCTAAAACATGCATGTGGAACCCAGAGTATGATCAACGGTTTGAAAGGGAGACGTGTTCAAATATGTCTCAGTTTTCCTCCCCTGGTACTCGGGTGCAACATTCCAGATGCTTTACTAACACTCTCCCTACTTGGAGAGTCAGTGCCTTTAACCTCCTGTTTGCCCCAGTTTGCAATTTCTGCGGAAGATGAACAGGAATAGCGAGAACCAATGAGAGGCTAGCTGGAGGTGTCTGGACGGGCAAATTTAACTCTCATTTCCCACCAGGAAGAGGAAATAACCAAAGGCTCAGCGTGCCATGCCGGAACCACATTAGGGCCTGAAGCCATCCGGCGGTGTTGCGGCCAGGTCACAAGAAAGCGAGTTGAAGAAAGGAGCTCAGGGGCACTGTAATTCACAAACCTGCAGAGTTATAAATGACAGCTATCGTCCAAAAATAGACTGAAGTAAGGCTGCCAAGAGGACTTGAAAGCGGGGCAGAATTGCAGGAAACCGATTTCAGGAGGTAGACTGGAATTGCATTGAAAGCATAGGAAAAGAGGCAGAACGTCCACAATGATGCACTTGGCCAAAAAGGGCGTATGCGTTTTTTCCTGAATATATTCAGGAAAAAACGCATACGCCCTTTTTGGCCAACCAAGCAAGCTTGCAAAGGAAATCTGCACTACAATGAAGTCTCACTTCCCCCCGGTAAAAAGGGCCATCTGAAAAAAGTGTAAAATCCAGAAAGGCAACAGGCCATTGAGAACTGGGAGCCTTGTTATGCTGATGGGCGGGATGTAAATTGCCAAAAGACACTTGGGAGAAGTGTATGGTGTTTCCTGAAACATCTAAAAAACAAAGCAACAGAGCCTAGGGCACTTCCACTTATGGTCCTATAGCTTAGGGAAATTAAAATAAAAAAGACACAGCCACCCCAAAGTTTGGAATGGCTCTGTTTACAAGAACCTCGTTTACAGTACAAGTTCAACATCGCAGAAAGTGAAAAATGGATAAAGAAGTTGTGGTATTCACTTACAAAGCAATATCACTCAGCAATGAAATCTATGTCATCAGGCCCTTAGCAGCACAATGAGTGGATTCAGGTATGATGATTCTAACTGTAATAAGTCACACAGAAAAAGAAACATCATAAGATATCAGTAATACACGGAATGTAAACTTGGCTACACAGGAACTGAATTACAGAACAGAACAGGGTCTCAAATTTAGAAAACCAACTTATGCTTGCTTAAGGGTAAAGGTGAGTTGGGGTGCTGCATAAAACCAGAGATTGAAATGAGCACAGATAAAGTCCCTTAAGCCAAATATGGAATACACAAGAGCTACTCCTTGCTCAACGAAATGGACTCAACACCGCATATTAAACGCCTAAGAATGTACCTGACTAGTAAGTATCTTAAAACCTATGGATTGCTATGTCTCCGAAAGAGAATCAAGCATGTGTACAGGGGCATAAACACAGCAGTGATAGGATTGGAGAGGTTCGGTGAGCAAATGAAGACCCTTTGAAGTCATATTGCATGGTACCCATTACACGGGTCTTAACTCTCCAGGTTTAAGGTATTCTTCCTTCAGCTAAAACATGCATGTGGAACCCAAGTATGATCAACCATGTGAACGGGAGACGTGTTCAAATATGTCTCAGTTTTCCTCCCCTGGTACTCGGGTGCAACATTCCAGACGCTTTACTAACACTCTCCCCACTTGGAGAGTCAGCGCCTTTAACCTCCTGTTTGGCCCAGTTTGCAATATCTGCGGAAGATGAACAGGAATAGCGAGAACCAATGAGAGACTAGCTGGAGGTGTCTGGACGGGCAAATTTAACTCTCATTTCCCACCAGGAAGAGGAATTAACCAAAGGCTCAGCGTGCCGTGCCGGAACCAGATTAGGGCCTGAAGCCATCCTGCGGTGTTGCGGTCAGGTCACAAGAAAGCGAGTTGAAGAAAGGAGCTCAGGGGCACTGTAATTCACAAACCTGCAGAGTTATAAATGACAGCTATCGTCCAAAAATAGACTGAAGTAAGGCTGCCAAGAGGACTTGAAAGCGGGGCAGAATTGCAGGAAACCGATTTCAGGAGGTAGACTGGAATTGCATTGAAAGCATAGGAAAAGAGGCAGAACGTCCACAATGATGCACTTGGCCAAAAAGGGCGTATGCGTTTTTTCCTGAATATATTCAGGAAAAAACGCATACGCCCATTTTGGCCAACCAAGCAAGCTTGCAAAGGAAATCTGCACTACAATGAAGTCTCACTTCCCCCCGGTCAAAAGGGCCATCTGAAAAAAGTGTAAAATCCAGAAAGGCAGGACAGGCCATGGAGAACTGGGAGCCTTGTTATGCTGATGGGCGGGATGTAAATTGCCAACAAGCACTCTGGAGAAGTGTATGGTGTTTCCTGAAACATCTAAAAAACAAAGCAACAGAACCTAGGGCACTTCCACTTATGGTCCTATAGCTTAGGGAAATTAAAATCAAAAAGACACAGCCACCCCAAAGTTTGGAACGGCTCTGTTTACAAGAACCTCGTTTACAGTACAAGTTCAACATCGCAGAAAGTGAAAAATGGATAAGGAAGTTGTGGTATTTACTTACAAAGCAATATCACTCAGCAATGAAATCTGTGTCATCAGGCCCTTAGCAGCACAATGAGTGGATTCAGGTATGATGATTCTAACTGAAATAAGTCACACAGAAAAAGAAACATCATAAGATATCACTAATACACGGAATGTAAACTTGGCTACACAGGAACTGAATTACAGAACAGAACAGGGTCTCAAATTTAGAAAACCAACTTATGCTTGCTTAAGGGGAAAGGTGAGTTGGGGTGCTGCATAAAACCAGAGATTGAAATGAGCACAGATAAAGTTCCTTAAGCCAAATATGGAATAGACAAGAGCTACTCCTTGCTCAACGAAATGGACTCAACACCCCATAATAAATGCCTAAGAATGTACCTGACTAGTAAGTATCTTAAAACCTATGGATTGCTATGTCTCCGAAAGAGAATGTAGCATGTGTACAGGGGCATAAACGCAGCAGTGATAGGATTGGAGAGGTTCGTGAGCAAATGAAGACCCTTTGAAGTCATATTGCATGGTACCCATTACACGGGTCTCAACTCTCCAGGTTTAAGGTATTCTTCCTTCAGCTAAAACATGCATGTGGAACCCAGAGTATGATCAACCATGTGAACGGGAGACGTGTTCAAATATGTCTCAGTTTTCCCCCCCTGGTACTCGGGTGCAACATTCCAGACGCTTTACTAACACTCTCCCGACTTGGAGAGTCAGTCCCTTTAACCTCCTGTTTGGCCCAGTTTGCAATTTCTGCGGAAGATGAACAGGAATAGCGAGAACCAATGAGAGGCTAGCTGGAGGTGTCTGGACGGGCAAATTTAACTCTCATTTCCCACCAGGAAGAGGAATTAACCAAAGGCTCAGCATGCCGGGCCGGAACCAGATTAGGGCCTGAAGCCATCCTGCGGTGTTGCGGCCAGGTCACAAGAAAGCGAGTTGAAGAAAGGAGCTCAGGGGCACTGTAATTCACAAACCTGCAGAGTTATAAATGACAGCTATCGTCCAAAAATAGACTGAAGTAAGGCTGCCAAGAGGACTTGAAATCGGGGCAGAATTGCAGGAAACCGATTTCAGGAGGTAGACTGGAATTGCATTGAAAGAATAGGAAAAGAGGCAGAACGTCCACAATGATGCACTTGGCCAAAAAGGGCGTATGCGTTTTTTCCTGAATATATTCAGGAAAAAACGCATACGCACTTTTTGGCCAACCAAGCAAGCTTGCAAAGGAAATCTGCACTACAATGAAGTCTCACTTCTCCCCGGTCAAAAGGGCCATCTGAAAAAAGTGTAAAATCCAGAAAGGCAGGACAGGCCATGGAGAACTGGGAGCCTTGTTATGCTGATGGGCGGGATGTAAATTGCCAACAACCACTCAGGAGAAGTGTATGGTGTTTCCTGAAACATCTAAAAAACAAAGCAACAGAGCCTAGGGCACTTCCACTTATGGTCCTATAGCTTAGGGAAATTAAAATCAAAAAGACACAGCCACCCCAAAGTTTGGAACGGCTCTGTTTACAAGAACCTCGTTTACAGTACAAGTTCAACATCGCAGAAAGTGAAAAATGGATAAAGAAGTTGTGGTATTTACTTACAAAGCAATATCACTCAGCAATGAAATCTATGTCATCAGGCCCTTAGCAGCACAGTGAGTGGATTCAGGTATGATGATTCTAACTGAAATAAGTACACAGAAAAAGAAACATCATAATATATCAGTAATACACGGAATGTAAACTTGGCTACACAGGAACTGAATTACAGAACAGAACAGGGTCTCAAATTTAGAAAACCAACTTATGCTTGCTTAAGGGTAAAGGTGAGTTGGGGTGCTGCATAACCAGAGATCGAAATGAGCACAGATAAAGTTCCTTAAGCCAAATATGGAATAGACAAGAGCTACTCCTTGCTCAACGAAATGGACTCAACACCGCATATTAAACGCCTAAGAATGTACCTGACTAGTAAGTATCTTAAAACCTATGGATTGCTATGTCTCCAAAAGAGAATCAAGCATGTGTACAGGGGCATAAACGCAGCAGTGATAGGATTGGAGAGGTTCGGTGAGCAAATGAAGAACCTTTGAAGTCATATTGCATGGTACCCATTCCACGGGTTTCAACTACCCAGGTTTAAAGTATTCTTCCTTCAGCTAAAACATGCATGTGGAACCTAGAGTATGATCAACCATGTGATCGGGAGACGTGTTCAAATATGTCTCAGTTTTCGTACCCTGGTACTCGGGTGCAACATTCCAGACGCTTTACTAACACTCTCCCGACTTGGAGAGTCAGTTCCTTTAACCTCCTGTTTGGCCCAGTTTGCAATTTCTGTGGAAGATGAACAGGAATAGCGAGAACCAATGAGAGACTAGCTGGAGGTGTCTGGACGGGCAAATTTAACTCTCATTTCCCACCAGGAAGAGGAATTAACCAAAGGCTCAGCGTGCCTTGCCGGAACCAGATTAGGGCCTGAAGCCATCCTGCGGTGTTGCGGCCAGCTCACAAGAAAGCGAGTTGAAGAAAGGAGCTCAGGGGCACTGTAATTCACAAACCTGCAGAGTTATAAATGACAGCTATCATCCAAAAATATACTGAAGTAAGGCTGCCAAGAGGACTTGAAAGCGGGGCAGAATTGCAGGAAACCGATTTCAGGAGGTAGACTGGAATTGCATTGAAACCATAGGAAAAGAGGCAGAACGTCCACAATGATGCACTTGGCCAAAAAGGGCGTATGCATTTTTTCCTGAATATATTCAGGAAAAAACGCATACGCCCTTTTTGGCCAACCAAGCAAGCTTGCAAAGGAAATCTGCACTACAATGAAGTCTCACTTCCCCCCGGTCAAAAGGGCCATCTGAAAAAAGTGTAAAATCCAGAAAGGCAGGACAGGCCATGGAGAACTGGGAGCCTTGTTATGCTGATGGGCGGGATGTAAATTGCCAACAGACACTCGGGAGAAGTGTATGGTGTTTCCTGAAACATCTAAAAAACAAAGCAACAGAGCCTAGTGCACTTCCACTTATGGTCCTATAGCTTAGGGAAATTAAAATCAAAAAGACACAGCCACCCCAAAGTTTGGGACGCCTCTGTTTACAAGAACCTCGTTTACAGTACAAGTTCAATATCACATAAAGTGAAAAATGGATAAAGAACTTGTGGTACTTACGTACAATGCAGTATCACTCAGCAATGAAATCTATGTCATCAGGCCCGTAGCAGCATAATGAGTGGATTCAGGTACGATGATTCTAACTGAAATAAGTCACACAGAAAAAGAAACATCATAATATATCAGTAATACACGGAATGGAAACTTGGCTACACAGGAACTGAATTACAGAACAGAACAGGGTCTCAAATTTAGAAAACCAACTTATGCTTGCTTAAGGGGAAAGGTGAGTTGGGGTGCTGCATAAAACCAGAGATTGAAATGAGCACAGATAAAGTTCCTTAAGCCAAATATGGAATAGACAAGAGCTACTCCTTGCTCAACGAAATGGACTCAACACCGCATATTAAACGCCTAAGAATGTACCTGACTAGTAAGTATCTTAAAACCTATGGATTGCTATGTCTCCAAAAGAGAACCAAGCGTGTATACAGGGGCATAAACGCAGCAGTGATAGGATTGGAGAGGTTCGTGAGCAAATGAAGACCCTTTGAAGTCATATTACATGGTACCCATTACACGGGTCTCAACTCTCCAGGTTTAAGGTATTCTTCCTTCAGCTAAAACATGCATGTGGAACCCAGAGTATGATCAACCATGTGAACGGGAGACGTGTTCAAATATGTCTCAGTTTTCCGCCCCTGGTACTCGGGTGCAACATTCCAGATGCTTTACTAACACTCTCCCGACTTGGAGAGTAAGTCCCTTAAACCTCCTGTTTGGCCCAGTTTGCAATTTCTGCGGAAGATGAACAGGAATAGCGAGAACCAATGAGAGGCTAGCTAGAGGTGTCTGGACGGGCAAATTTAACTCTCATTTCCCACCAGGAAGAGGAATTAACCAAAGGCTCAGCATGCCGGGCCGGAACCAGATTAGGGCCTGAAGCCATCCTGCGGTGTTGCGGCCAGGTCACAAGAAAGTGAGTTGAAGAAAGGAATTCAGGGGCACTGTAATTCACAAACCTGCAGAGTTATAAATGACAGCTATCGTCCAAAAATAGACTGAAGTAAGGCTGCCAAGAGGACTTGAAAGCGGGGCAGAATTGCAGGAAACCGATTTCAGGAGGTAGACTGGAATTGCATTGAAAGCATAGGAAAAGAGGCAGAACGTCCACAATGATGCACTTGGCCAAAAAGGGCATATGCGTTTTTTCCTGAATATATTCAGGAAAAAACGCATACGCCCTTTTTGGCCAACCAAGCAAGCTTGCAAAGGAAATCTGCACTACAATGAAGTCTCACTTCCCCCCGGTCAAAAGGGCCATCTGAAAAAAGTGTAAAATCCAGAAAGGCAGGACAGGCCATGGAGAACTGGGAGCCTTGTTATGCTGACGGGCGGGATGTAAATTGCCAACAACCACTCGGGAGAAGTGTATGGTGTTTCCTGAAACATCTAAAAAACAAAGCAACAGAGCCTAGGGCACTTCCACTTATGGTCCTATAGCTTAGGGAAATTAAAATCAAAAAGACACAGCCACCCCAAAGTTTGGGACGCCTCTGTTTACAAGAACCTCGTTTACAGTACAAGTTCAACATCGCAGAAAGTGAAAAATGGATAAAGAAGTTGTGGTATTCACTTACAAAGCAATATCACTCAGCAATCAAATCTATGTCATCAGGCCCTTAGCAGCACAATGAGTGGATTCAGGTATGATGATTCTAACTGAAATAAGTCACACAGAAAAAGAAACATCATAAGATATCAGTAATACACGGAATGGAAACTTGGCTACACAGGAACTGAATTACAGAACAGAACAGGGTCTCAAATTTAGAAAACCAACTTATGCTTGCTTAAGGGTAAAGGTGAGTTGGGGTGCTGCATAAAACCAGAGATTGAAATGAGCACAGATAAAGTTCCTTAAGCCAAATATGGAATAGACAAGAGCTACTCCTTGCTCAACGAAATGGACTCAACACCGCATATTAAACGCCTAAGAATGTACCTGACTAGTAAGTATCTTAAAACCTATGGATTGCTATGTCTCCGAAAGAGAATCAAGCATGTGTACAGGGGCATAAACACAGCACTGATAGGATTGGAGAGGTGCGGTGAGCAAATGAAGACCCTTTGAAGTCATATTGCATGGTACCCATTCCACGGGTTTCAACTACCCAGGTTTAAGGTATTCTTCCTTCAGCTAAAACATGCATGTGGAACCTAGAGTATGATCAACCATGTGATCGGGAGACGTGTTCAAATATGTCTCAGTTTTCGTACCCTGGTACGCCGGTGCAACATTCAAGACGCTTTACTAACACTCTCCCGACTTGGAGAGTCAGTCCCTTTAACCTCCTGTTTGGCCCAGTTTGCAATTTCTGCGGAAGATGAACAGGAATAGCGAGAACCAATGAGAGACTAGCTGGAGGTGTCTGGACGGGCAAATTTAACTCTCATTTCCCACCAGGAAGAGGAATTAACCAAAGGCTCAGCGTGCCTTGCCGGAACCAGATTAGGGCCTGAAGCCATCCTGCGGTGTTGCGGCCAGCTCACAAGAAAGCGAGTTGAAGAAAGGAGCTCAGGGACACTGTAATTCACAAACCTGCAGAGTTATAAATGACAGCTATCGTCAAAAAATATACTGAAGTAAGGCTGCCAAGAGGACTTGAAAGCAGGGCAGAATTGCAGGAAACCGATTTCAGGAGGTAGACTGGAATTGCATTGAAAGCATAGGAAAAGAGGCAGAACGTCCACAATGATGCACTTGGCCAAAAAGGGCGTATGCGTTTTTTCCTGAATATATTCAGGAAAAAACGCATACGCCCTTTTTGGCCAACCAAGCAAGCTTGCAAAGGAAATCTGCACTACAATGAAGTCTCACTTCCCCCCCGGTCAAAAGGGCCATCTGAAAAAAGTGTAAAATCCAGAAAGGCAGGACAGGCCATGGAGAACTGGGAGCTTTGTTATGCTGATGGGCGGGAGGTAAATTGCCAACAGACACTCGGGAGAAGTGTATGGTGTTTCCTGAAACATCTAAAAAACAAAGCAACAGAGCCTAGGGCACTGCCACTTATGGTCCTATAGCTTAGGGAAATTAAAATAAAAAAGACACAGCCACCCCAAAGTTTGGAACCGTTCTGTTTACAAGAACCTCGTTTAAAGTACAAGTTCAACATCGCAGAAAGTGAAAAATGGATAAAGAAGTTGTGGTATTTACTTACAAAGCAATATCACTCAGCAATCAAATCTATGTCATCAGGCCCTTAGCAGCACAATGAGTGGATTCAGGTATGATAATTCTAACTGAAATAAGTACACAGAAAAAGAAACATCATAATATATCAGTAATACACGGAATGTAAACTTGGCTACACAGGAACTGAATTACAGAACAGAACAGGGTCTCAAATTTAGAAAACCAACTTATGCTTGCTTAAGGGTAAAGGTGAGTTGGGGTGCTGCATAACCAGAGATCGAAATGAGCAAAGATAAAGTTCCTTAAGCCAAATATGGAATAGACAAGAGCTACTCCTTGCTCAACGAAATGGACTCAACACCGCATATTAAACGCCTAAGAAAGTACCTGACTAGTAAGTATCTTAAAACCTATGGATTGCTATGTCTCCGAAAGAGAATGTAGCATGTGTACAGGGGCATAAACGCAGCAGTGATAGGATTGGAGAGGTTCGTGAGCAAATGAAGACCCTTTGAAGTCATATTGCATGGTACCCATTCCACGGGTCTCAACTCTCCAGGTTTAAGGTATTCTTCCTTCAGCTAAAACATGCATGTGGAACCCAGAGTATGATCAACCATGTGAACGGGAGACGTGTTCAAATATGTCTCAGTTTTCCCCCCCTGGTACTCGGGTGCAACATTCCAGACGCTTTACTAACACTCTCCCGACTTGGAGAGTCAGTCCCTTTAACCTCCTGTTTGGCCCAGTTTGCAATTTCTGCGGAAGATGAACAGGAATAGCGAGAACCAATGAGAGGCTAGCTGGAGGTGTCTGGACGGGCAAATTTAACTCTCATTTCCCACCAGGAAGAGGAATTAACCAAAGGCTCAGCATGCCGGGCCGGAACCAGATTAGGGCCTGAAGCCATCCTGCGGTGTTGCGGCCAGGTCACAAGAAAGCGAGTTGAAGAAAGGAGCTCAGGGGCACTGTAATTCACAAACCTGCAGAGTTATAAATGACAGCTATCGTCCAAAAATAGACTGAAGTAAGGCTGCCAAGAGGACTTGAAAGCGCGGCAGAATTGCAGGAAACCGATTTCAGCAGGTAGACTGGAATTGCATTGAAAGCATAGGAAAAGAGGCAGAACGTCCACAATGATGCACTTGGCCAAAAAGGGCGTATGCGTTTTTTCCTGAATATATTCAGGAAAAAACGCATACGCCCTTTTTGGCCAACCAAGCAAGCTTGCAAAGGAAATCTGCACTACAATGAAGTCTCACTTCCCCCCGGTCAAAAAAGCCATCTGAAAAAAGTGTAAAATCCAGAAAGGCAGGACAGGCCATGGAGAACTGGGAGCCTTGTTATGCTGATGGGCGGGATGTAAATTGCCAACAACCACTCGGGAGAAGTGTATGGTGTTTCCTGAAACATCTAAAAAACAAAGCAACAGAGCCTAGGGCACTGCCACTTATGGTCCTATAGCTTAGGGAAATTAAAATCAAAAAGACACAGCCACCCCAAAGTTTGGAATGGCTCTGTTTACAAGAACCTCGTTTACAGTACAAGTTCAACATCGCAGAAAGTGAAAAATGGATAAAGAAGTTGTGGTATTCACTTACAAAGCAATATCACTCAGCAATGAAATCTATGTCATCAGGCCCTTAGCAGCACAATGAGTGGATTCAGGTATGATGATTCTAACTGAAATAAGTCACACAGAAAAAGAAACATCATAAGATATCAGTAATACACGGAATGGAAACTTGGCTACACAGGAACTGCATTCCAAAACAGAACAGGGTCTCAAATTTAGAAAACCAACTTATGCTTGCTTAAGGGGAAAGGGGAGTTGGGGTGCTGCATAAAACCAGAGATTGAAATGAGCACAGATAAAGTTCCTTAAGCCAAATATGGAATAGACAAGAGCTACTCCTTGCTCAACGAAATGGACTCAACACCCCATATTAAACGCCTAAGAATGTACCTGACTAGTAAGTATCTTAAAACCTATGGATTGCTATGTCTCCAAAAGAGAATCAAGCGTGTGTACAGGGGCAAAAACGCAGCAGTGATAGGATTGGAGAGGTTCGGTGAGCAAATGAAGACCCTTTGAAGACATATTGCATGGTACCCATTCCACGGGTCTCAACTCTCCAGGTTTAAGGTATTCTTCCTTCAGCTAAAACATGCATGTGAAACCCAGAGTATGATCAACCGTGTGAACGGGAGAGGTGTTCAAATATGTCTCAGTTTTCCTCCCCTGGTACTCGGGTGCAACATTCCAGACGCTTTACTAACAGTCTCCCCACTTGGAGAGTCAGCGCCTTTAACCTCCTGTTTGGCCCAGTTTGCAATTTCTGCGGAAGATGAACAGGAATAGCGAGAACCAATGAGAGACTAGCTGGAGGTGTCTGGACGGGCAAATTTAACTCTCATTTCCCACCAGGAAGAGGAAATAACCAAAGGCTCAGTGTGCCGTGCCGGAACCAGATTAGGGCCTGAAGCCATTCTGCGGTGTTGCGGCCAGCTCACAAGAAAGCGAGTTGAAGAAAGGAGCTCAGGGGCACTGTAATTCACAAACCTGCAGAGTTATAAATGACAGCTATCGTCCAAAAATAGACTGAAGTAAGGCTGCCAAGAGGACTTGAAAGCGGGGCAGAATTGCAGGAAACCGATTTCAGGAGGTAGACTGGAATTGCATTGAAAGCATAGGAAAAGAGGCAGAACGTCCACAATGATGCACTTGGCCAAAAAGGGCGTATGCGTTTTTTCCTGAATATATTCAGGAAAAAACGCATACGCACTTTTTGGCCAACCAAGCAAGCTTGCAAAGGAAATCTGCACTACAATGAAGTCTCACTTCTCCCCGGTCAAAAGGGCCATCTGAAAAAAGTGTAAAATCCAGAAAGGCAGGACAGGCCATGGAGAACTGGGAGCCTTGTTATGCTGATGGGCGGGATGTAAATTGCCAACAACCACTCAGGAGAAGTGTATGGTGTTTCCTGAAACATCTAAAAAACAAAGCAACAGAGCCTAGGGCACTTCCACTTATGGTCCTATAGCTTAGGGAAATTAAAATCAAAAAGACACAGCCACCCCAATGTTTGGAACGGCTCTGTTTACAAGAACCTCGTTTACAGTACAAGTTCAACATCGCAGAAAGTGAAAAATGGATAAAGAAGTTGTGGTATTTACTTAAAAAGCAATATCACTCAGCAATCAAATCTATGTCATCAGGCCCTTAGCAGCACAGTGAGTGGATTCAGGTATGATGATTCTAACTGAAATAAGTACACAGAAAAAGAAACATCATAATATATCAGTAATACACGGAATGTAAACTTGGCTACACAGGAACTGAATTACAGAACAGAACAGGGTCTCAAATTTAGAAAACCAACTTATGCTTGCTTAAGGGTAAAGGTGAGTTGGGGTGCTGCATAACCAGAGATCGAAATGAGCACAGATAAAGTTCCTTAAGCCAAATATGGAATAGACAAGAGCTACTCCTTGCTCAACGAAATGGACTCAACACCGCATATTAAACGCCTAAGAATGTACCTGACTAGTAAGTATCTTAAAACCTATGGATTGCTATGTCTCCGAAAGAGAATCAAGCATGTGTACAGGGGCATAAACGCAGCAGTGATAGGATTGGAGAGGTTCGGTGAGCAAATGAAGACCCTTTGAAGTCATATTGCATGGTACCCATTCCACGGGTTTCAACTACCCAGGTTTAAGGTATTCTTCCTTCAGCTAAAACATGCATGTGGAACCTAGAGTATGATCAACCATGTGATCGGGAGACGTGTTCAAATATGTCTCAGTTTTCGTACCCTGGTACTCGGGTGCAACATTCCAGACGCTTTACTAACACTCTCCCGACTTGGAGAGTCAGTTCCTTTAACCTCCTGTTTGGCCCAGTTTGCAATTTCTGTGGAAGATGAACAGGAATAGCGAGAACCAATGAGAGACTAGCTGGAGGTGTCTGGACGGGCAAATTTAACTCTCATTTCCCACCAGGAAGAGGAATTAACCAAAGGCTCAGCGTGCCTTGCCGGAACCAGATTAGGGCCTGAAGCCATCCTGCGGTGTTGCGGCCAGCTCACAAGAAAGCGAGTTGAAGAAAGGAGCTCAGGGGCACTGTAATTCACAAACCTGCAGAGTTATAAATGACAGCTATCATCCAAAAATATACTGAAGTAAGGCTGCCAAGAGGACTTGAAAGCGGGGCAGAATTGCAGGAAACCGATTTCAGGAGGTAGACTGGAATTGCATTGAAACCATAGGAAAAGAGGCAGAACGTCCACAATGATGCACTTGGCCAAAAAGGGCGTATGCATTTTTTCCTGAATATATTCAGGAAAAAACGCATACGCCCTTTTTGGCCAACCAAGCAAGCTTGCAAAGGAAATCTGCACTACAATGAAGTCTCACTTCCCCCCGGTCAAAAGGGCCATCTGAAAAAAGTGTAAAATCCAGAAAGGCAGGACAGGCCATGGAGAACTGGGAGCCTTGTTATGCTGATGGGCGGGATGTAAATTGCCAACAGACACTCGGGAGAAGTGTATGGTGTTTCCTGAAACATCTAAAAAACAAAGCAACAGAGCCTAGGGCACTTCCACTTATGGTCCTATAGCTTAGGGAAATTAAAATCAAAAAGACACAGCCACCCCAAAGTTTGGGACGCCTCTGTTTACAAGAACCTCGTTTACAGTACAAGTTCAATATCACATAAACTGAAAAATGGATAAAGAACTTGTGGTACTTACGTACAATGCAGTATCACTCAGCAATGAAATCTATGTCATCAGGCCCGTAGCAGCATAATGAGTGGATTCAGGTACGATGATTCTAACTGAAATAAGTCACACAGAAAAAGAAACATCATAATATATCAGTAATACACGGAATGGAAACTTGGCTACACAGGAACTGAATTACAGAACAGAACAGGGTCTCAAATTTAGAAAACCAACTTATGCTTGCTTAAGGGGAAAGGTGAGTTGGGGTGCTGCATAAAACCAGAGATTGAAATGAGCACAGATAAAGTTCCTTAAGCCAAATATGGAATAGACAAGAGCTACTCCTTGCTCAACGAAATGGACTCAACACCGCATATTAAACGCCTAAGAATGTACCTGACTAGTAAGTATCTTAAAACCTATGGATTGCTATGTCTCCGAAAGAGAACCAAGCGTGTATACAGGGGCATAAACGCAGCAGTGATAGGATTGGAGAGGTTCGTGAGCAAATGAAGACCCTTTGAAGTCATATTACATGGTACCCATTACACGGGTCTCAACTCTCCAGGTTTAAGGTATTCTTCCTTCAGCTAAAACATGCATGTGGAACCCAGAGTATGATCAACCATGTGAACGGGAGACGTGTTCAAATATGTCTCAGGTTTCCGCCCCTGGTACTCGGGTGCAACATTCCAGATGCTTTACTAACACTCTCCCGACTTGGAGAGTAAGTCCCTTAAACCTCCTGTTTGGCCCAGTTTGCAAATTCTGCGGAAGATGAACAGGAATAGAGAGAACCAATGAGAGGCTAGCTAGAGGTGTCTGGACGGGCAAATTTAACTCTCATTTCCCACCAGGAAGAGGAATTAACCAAAGGCTCAGCGTGCCGTACCGGAACCAGATTAGGGCCTGAAGCCATCTTGCGGTGTTGCGGCCAGCTCACAAGAAAGGGAGTTGAAGAAAGGAGCTCAGGGACACTGTAATTCACAAACCTGCAGAGTTATAAATGACAGCTATCGTCCAAAAATAGACTGAAGTAAGGCTGCCAAGAGGACTTGAAAGCAGGGCAGAATTGCAGGAAACCGATTTCAGGAGGTAGACTGGAATTGCATTGAAAGCATAGGAAAAGAGGCAGAACGTCCACAATGATGCACTTGGCCAAAAAGGGCGTATGCGTTTTTTCCTGAATATATTCAGGAAAAAACGCATACGCCCTTTTTGGCCAACCAAGCAAGCTTGCAAAGGAAATCTGCACTACAATGAAGTCTCACTTCCCCCCGGTCAAAAGGGCCATCTGAAAAAAGTGTAAAATCCAGAAAGGCAGGACAGGCCATGGAGAACTGGGAGCCTTGTTATGCTGATGGGCGGGATGTAAATTGCCAACAACCACTCGGGAGAAGTGTATGGTGTTTCCTGAAACATCTAAAAAACAAAGCAACAGAACCTAGGGCACTGCCACTTATGGTCCTATAGCTTAGGGAAATTAAAATCAAAAAGACACAGCCACCCCACAGTTTGGGACGCCTCTGTTTACAAGAACCTCGTTTACCGTACAAGTTCAATATCACAGAAAGTGAAAAATGGATAAAGAACTTGTGGTACTTACGTACAATGCAGTATCACTCAGCAATGAAATCTAAGTCATGAGGCCCGTAGCAGCATAATGAGTGGATTCAGGTACGATGATTCTAACTGAAATAAGTCACACAGAAAAAGAAACATCATAAGATATCACTAATACACGGAATGTAAACTTGGCTACACAGGAACTGCATTCCAAAACAGAACAGGGTCTCAAATTTAGAAAACCAACATATGCTTGATTAAGGGGAAAGGTGAGTTGGGGTGCTGCATAAAACCAGAGATTGAAATGAGCACAGATAAAGTTCCTTAAGCCAAATATGGAATAGACAAGAGCTACTCCTTGCTCAACGAAATGGACTCAACACCCCATATTAAACGCCTAAGAATGTACCTGACTAGTAAGTATCTTAAAACCTATGGATTGCTATGTCTCCAAAAGAGAATCAAGCGTGTATACAGGGGCATAAACGCAGCACTGATAGGATTGGAGAGGTTCGGTGAGCAAATGAAGACCCTTTGAAGACATATTGCATGGTACCAATTCCACGGGTCTCAACTCTCCAGGTTTAAGGTATTCTTCCTTCAGATAAAACATGCATGTGGAACCCAGAGTATGATCAACCGTGTGAACGGGAGACGTGTTCAAATATGTCTCAGTTTTCTTCCCCTGGTACTCGGGTGCAACATTCCAGACGCTTTACTAACAGTCTCCCCACTTGGAGAGTCAGCGCCTTTAACCTCCTGTTTGGCCCAGTTTGCAATTTCTGCGGAAGATGAACAGGAATAGCGAGAACCAATGAGAGACTAGCTGTAGGTGTCTGGACGGGCAAATTTAACTCTCATTTCCCACCAGGAAGAGGAATTAACCAAAGGCTCAGCGTGCCGTGCCGGAACCAGATTAGGGCCTGAAGCCATCCTGCGGTGTTGCGGCCAGCTCACAAGAAAACGAGTTGAAGAAAGGAGCTCAGGGGCACTGTAATTCACAAACCTGCAGAGTTATAAATGGCAGCTATCATCCAAAAATAGACTGAAGTAAGGCTGCCAAGAGGACTTGAAAGCGGGGCAGAATTGCAGGAAACCGATTTCAGGAGGTAGACTGGAATTGCATTGAAAGCATAGGAAAAGAGGCAGAACGTCCACAATGATGCACTTGGCCAAAAAGGGCGTATGCGTTTTTTCCTGAATATATTCAGGAAAAAACGCATATGCCCTTTTTGGTCAACCAAGCAAGCTTGCAAAGGAAATCTGCACTACAATGAAGTCTCACTTCTCCCCGGTCAAAAGGGTCATCTGAAAAAAGTGTAAAATCCAGAAAGGCAGGACAGGCCATGGAGAACTTGGAGCCTTGTTATGCTGATGGGCGGGATGTAAATTGCCAACAGACACTCGGGAGAAGTGTATGGTGTTTCCTGAAACATCTAAAAAACAAAGCAACAGAGCCTAGGGCACTTCCACTTATGGTCCTATAGCTTAGGGAAATTAAAATCAAAAAGACACAGCCACCCCAAAGTTTGGAACCGTTCTGTTTACAAGAACCTCGTTTACAGTACAAGTTCAACATCGCAGAAAGTGAAAAATGGATAAAGAAGTTGTGGTATTTACTTACAATGCAATATCACTCAGCAATGAAATCTATGTCATCAGGCCCTTAGCAGCACAGTGAGTGGATTCAGGTATGATGATTCTAACTGAAATAAGTACACAGAAAAAGAAACATCATAATATATCAGAAATACACGGAATGTAAACTTGGCTACACAGGAACTGAATTACAGAATAGTACAGGGTCTCAAATTTAGAAAACCAACTTATGCTTGCTTAAGGGGAAAGGTGAGTTGGGGTGCTGCATAAACAGAGTTCGAAATGAGCAAAGATAAAGTTCCTTAAAACAAATATGGAATAGACAAGAGCTACTCCTTGCTCAACGAAATGGACTCAACACCGCATATTAAACGCCTAAGAATGTACCTGACTAGTAAGTATCTTAAAACCTATGGATTGCTATGTCTCCGAAAGAGAATCAAGCATGTGTACAGGGGCATAAACGCAGCAGTGATAGGATTGGAGAGGTTCGGTGAGCAAATGAAGACCCTTTGAAGTCATATTGCATGGTACCCATTCCACGGGTTTCAACTACCCAGGTTTAAGGTATTCTTCCTTCAGCTAAAACATGCATGTGGAACCTAGAGTATGATCAACCATGTGATCGGGAGACGTGTTCAAATATGTCTCAGTTTTCGTACCCTGGTACTCGGGTGCAACATTCCAGACGCTTTACTAACACTCTCCCGACTTGGAGAGTCAGTTCCTTTAACCTCCTGTTTGGCCCAGTTTGCAATTTCTGCGGAAGATGAACAGGAATAGCGAGAACCAATGAGAGACTAGCTGGAGGTGTCTGGACGGGCAAATTTAACTCTCATTTCCCACCAGGAAGAGGAAATAACCAAAGGCTCAGCGTGCCGTACCGGAACCAGATTAGGGCCTGAAGCCATCTTGCAGTGTTGCGGCCAGGTCACAAGAAAGCGAGTTGAAGAAAGGAGCTCAGGGGCACTGTAATTCACAAACCTGCAGAGTTATAAATGACAGCTATCGTCCAAAAATAGACTGAAGTAAGGCTGCCAAGAGGACTTGAAAGCAGGGCAGAATTGCAGGAAACCGATTTCAGGAGGTAGACTGGAATTGCATTGAAAGCATAGGAAAAGAGGCAGAACGTCCACAATGATGCACTTGGCCAAAAAGGGCGTATGCGTTTTTTCCTGAATATATTCAGGAAAAAACGCATACGCCCTTTTTGGCCAACCAAGCAAGCTTGCAAAGGAAATCTGCACTACAATGAAGTCTCACTTCCCCCCGGTCAAAAGGGCCATCTGAAAAAAGTGTAAAATCCAGAAAGGCAGGACAGGCCATGGAGAACTGGGAGCCTTGTTATGCTGATGGGCGGGATGTAAATTGCCAACAACCACTCGGGAGAAGTGTATGGTGTTTCCTGAAACATCTAAAAAACAAAGCAACAGAACCTAGGGCACTTCCACTTATGGTCCTATAGCTTAGGGAAATTAAAATCAAAAAGACACAGCCACCCCAAAGTTTGGAACGGCTCTGTTTACAAGAACCTCGTTTACAGTACAAGTTCAACATCGCAGAAAGTGAAAAATGGATAAAGAAGTTGTGGTATTCACTTACAAAGCAATATCACTCAGCAATGAAATCTATGTCATCAGGCCCTTAGCAGCACAATGAGTGGATTCAGGTATGATGATTCTAACTGAAATAAGTCACACAGAAAAAGAAACATCATAAGATATCAGTAATACACGGAATGGAAACTTGGCTACACAGGAACTGAATTACAGAACAGAACAGTGTCTCAAATTTAGAAAACCAACTTATGCTTGCTTAAGGGTAAAGGTGAGTTGGGGTGCTGCATAAAACCAGAGATTGAAATGAGCACAGATAAAGTTCCTTAAGCCAAATATGGAATAGACAAGAGCTACTCCTTGCTCAACGAAATGGACTCAACACCGCATATTAAACGCCTAAGAATGTACCTGACTAGTAAGTATCTTAAAACCTATGGATTGCTATGTCTCCGAAAGAGAATCAAGCATGTGTACAGGGGCATAAACACAGCACTGATAGGATTGGAGAGGTTCGGTGAGCAAATGAAGACCCTTTGAAGTCATATTGCATGGTACCCATTCCACGGGTTTCAACTACCCAGGTTTAAGGTATTCTTCCTTCAGCTAAAACATGCATGTGGAACCTAGAGTATGATCAACCATGTGATCGGGAGACGTGTTCAAATATGTCTCAGTTTTCGTACCCTGGTACGCCGGTGCAACATTCCAGACGCTTTACTAACACTCTCCCGACTTGGAGAGTCAGTCCCTTTAACCTCCTGTTTGGCCCAGTTTGCAATTTCTGCGGAAGATGAACAGGAATAGCGAGAACCAATGAGAGACTAGCTGGAGGTGTCTGGACGGGCAAATTTAACTCTCATTTCCCACCAGGAAGAGGAATTAACCAAAGGCTCAGCGTGCCGTGCCGGAACCAGATTAGGGCCTGAAGCCATCCTGCGGTGTTGCGGCCAGCTCACAAGAAAGCGAGTTGAAGAAAGGAGCTCAGGGACACTGTAATTCACAAACCTGCAGAGTTATAAATGACAGCTATCGTCCAAAAATAGACTGAAGTAAGGCTGCCAAGAGGACTTGAAAGCGGGGCAGAATTGCAGGAAACCGATTTCAGGAGGTAGACTGGAATTGCATTGAAAGCATAGGAAAAGAGGCAGAACGTCCACAATGATGCACTTGGCCAAAAAGGGCGTATGCGTTTTTTCCTGAATATATTCAGGAAAAAACGCATACGCCCTTTTTGGCCAACCAAGCAAGCTTGCAAAGGAAATCTGCACTACAATGAAGTCTCACTTCCCCCCGGTCAAAAGGGCCATCTGAAAAAAGTGTAAAATCCAGAAAGGCAGGACAGGCCATGGAGAACTGGGAGCCTTGTTATGCTGATGGGCGGGATGTAAATTGCCAACAGACACTCCGGTGAAGTGTATGGTGTTTCCTGAAACATCTAAAAAACAAAGCAACAGAGCCTAGGGCACTGCCACTTATGCTCCTATAGCTTAGGGAAATTAAAATCAAAAAGACACAGCCACCCCAAAGTTTGGAACGGCTCTGTTTACAAGAACCTCGTTTACCGTACAAGTTCAATATCACAGAAAGTGATAAATGGATAAAGAACTTGTGGTACTTACGTACAATGCAGTATCACTCAGCAATGAAATCTAAGTCATGAGGCCCGTAGCAGCATAATGAGTGGATTCAGGTACGATGATTCTAACTGAAATAAGTCACACAGAAAAAGAAACATCATAAGATATCACTAATACACGGAATGTAAACTTGGCTACACAGGAACTGCATTCCAAAACAGAACAGGGTCTCAAATTTAGAAAACCAACATATGCTTGATTAAGGGGAAAGGTGAGTTGGGGTGCTGCATAAAACCAGAGATTGAAATGAGCACAGATAAAGTTCCTTAAGCCAAATATGGAATAGACAAGAGCTACTCCTTGCTCAACGAAATGGACTCAACACCCCATATTAAACGCCTAAGAATGTACCTGACTAGTAAGTATCTTAAAACCTATGGATTGCTATGTCTCCAAAAGAGAATCAAGCGTGTATACAGGGGCATAAACGCAGCAGTGATAGGATTGGAGAGGTTCGGTGAGCAAATGAAGACCCTTTGAAGAAATATTGCATGGTACCAATTCCACGGGTCTCAACTCTCCAGGTTTAAGGTATTCTTCCTTCAGATAAAACATGCATGTGGAACCCAGAGTATGATCAACCGTGTGAACGGGAGACGTGTTCAAATATGTCTCAGTTTTCCTCCCCTGGTACTCGGGTGCAACATTCCAGACGCTTTACTAACAGTCTCCCCACTTGGAGAGTCAGCGCCTTTAACCTCCTGTTTGGCCCAGTTTGCAATTTCTGCGGAAGATGAACAGGAATAGCGAGAACCAATGAGAGACTAGCTGGAGGTGTCTGGACGGGCAAATTTAACTCTCATTTCCCACCAGGAAGAGGAAATAACCAAAGGCTCAGCGTGCCGTACCGGAACCAGATTAGGGCCTGAAGCCATCTTGCAGTGTTGCGGCCAGGTCACAAGAAAGCGAGTTGAAGAAAGGAGCTCAGGGGCACTGTAATTCACAAACCTGCAGAGTTATAAATGACAGCTATCGTCCAAAAATAGACTGAAGTAAGGCTGCCAAGAGGACTTGAAAGCAGGGCAGAATTGCAGGAAACCGATTTCAGGAGGTAGACTGGAATTGCATTGAAAGCATAGGAAAAGAGGCAGAACGTCCACAATGATGCACTTGGCCAAAAAGGGCGTATGCGTTTTTTCCTGAATATATTCAGGAAAAAACGCATACGCCCTTTTTGGCCAACCAAGCAAGCTTGCAAAGGAAATCTGCACTACAATGAAGTCTCACTTCCCCCCGGTCAAAAGGGCCATCTGAAAAAAGTGTAAAATCCAGAAAGGCAGGACAGGCCATGGAGAACTGGGAGCCTTGTTATGCTGATGGGCGGGATGTAAATTGCCAACAACCACTCGGGAGAAGTGTATGGTGTTTCCTGAAACATCTAAAAAACAAAGCAACAGAACCTAGGGCACTTCCACTTATGGTCCTATAGCTTAGGGAAATTAAAATCAAAAAGACACAGCCACCCCAAAGTTTGGAACGGCTCTGTTTACAAGAACCTCGTTTACAGTACAAGTTCAACATCGCAGAAAGTGAAAAATGGATAAAGAAGTTGTGGTATTCACTTACAAAGCAATATCACTCAGCAATGAAATCTATGTCATCAGGCCCTTAGCAGCACAATGAGTGGATTCAGGTATGATGATTCTAACTGAAATAAGTCACACAGAAAAAGAAACATCATAAGATATCAGTAATACACGGAATGGAAACTTGGCTACACAGGAACTGAATTACAGAACAGAACAGTGTCTCAAATTTAGAAAACCAACTTATGCTTGCTTAAGGGTAAAGGTGAGTTGGGGTGCTGCATAAAACCAGAGATTGAAATGAGCACAGATAAAGTTCCTTAAGCCAAATATGGAATAGACAAGAGCTACTCCTTGCTCAACGAAATGGACTCAACACCGCATATTAAACGCCTAAGAATGTACCTGACTAGTAAGTATCTTAAAACCTATGGATTGCTATGTCTCCGAAAGAGAATCAAGCATGTGTACAGGGGCATAAACACAGCACTGATAGGATTGGAGAGGTTCGGTGAGCAAATGAAGACCCTTTGAAGTCATATTGCATGGTACCCATTCCACGGGTTTCAACTACCCAGGTTTAAGGTATTCTTCCTTCAGCTAAAACATGCATGTGGAACCTAGAGTATGATCAACCATGTGATCGGGAGACGTGTTCAAATATGTCTCAGTTTTCGTACCCTGGTACGCCGGTGCAACATTCCAGACGCTTTACTAACACTCTCCCGACTTGGAGAGTCAGTCCCTTTAACCTCCTGTTTGGCCCAGTTTGCAATTTCTGCGGAAGATGAACAGGAATAGCGAGAACCAATGAGAGACTAGCTGGAGGTGTCTGGACGGGCAAATTTAACTCTCATTTCCCACCAGGAAGAGGAATTAACCAAAGGCTCAGCGTGCCGTGCCGGAACCAGATTAGGGCCTGAAGCCATCCTGCGGTGTTGCGGCCAGCTCACAAGAAAGCGAGTTGAAGAAAGGAGCTCAGGGACACTGTAATTCACAAACCTGCAGAGTTATAAATGACAGCTATCGTCCAAAAATAGACTGAAGTAAGGCTGCCAAGAGGACTTGAAAGCGGGGCAGAATTGCAGGAAACCGATTTCAGGAGGTAGACTGGAATTGCATTGAAAGCATAGGAAAAGAGGCAGAACGTCCACAATGATGCACTTGGCCAAAAAGGGCGTATGCGTTTTTTCCTGAATATATTCAGGAAAAAACGCATACGCCCTTTTTGGCCAACCAAGCAAGCTTGCAAAGGAAATCTGCACTACAATGAAGTCTCACTTCCCCCCGGTCAAAAGGGCCATCTGAAAAAAGTGTAAAATCCAGAAAGGCAGGACAGGCCATGGAGAACTGGGAGCCTTGTTATGCTGATGGGCGGGATGTAAATTGCCAACAGACACTCCGGTGAAGTGTATGGTGTTTCCTGAAACATCTAAAAAACAAAGCAACAGAGCCTAGGGCACTGCCACTTATGCTCCTATAGCTTAGGGAAATTAAAATCAAAAAGACACAGCCACCCCAAAGTTTGGAACGGCTCTGTTTACAAGAACCTCGTTTACCGTACAAGTTCAATATCACAGAAAGTGATAAATGGATAAAGAACTTGTGGTACTTACGTACAATGCAGTATCACTCAGCAATGAAATCTAAGTCATGAGGCCCGTAGCAGCATAATGAGTGGATTCAGGTACGATGATTCTAACTGAAATAAGTCACACAGAAAAAGAAACATCATAAGATATCACTAATACACGGAATGTAAACTTGGCTACACAGGAACTGCATTCCAAAACAGAACAGGGTCTCAAATTTAGAAAACCAACATATGCTTGATTAAGGGGAAAGGTGAGTTGGGGTGCTGCATAAAACCAGAGATTGAAATGAGCACAGATAAAGTTCCTTAAGCCAAATATGGAATAGACAAGAGCTACTCCTTGCTCAACGAAATGGACTCAACACCCCATATTAAACGCCTAAGAATGTACCTGACTAGTAAGTATCTTAAAACCTATGGATTGCTATGTCTCCAAAAGAGAATCAAGCGTGTATACAGGGGCATAAACGCAGCAGTGATAGGATTGGAGAGGTTCGGTGAGCAAATGAAGACCCTTTGAAGAAATATTGCATGGTACCAATTCCACGGGTCTCAACTCTCCAGGTTTAAGGTATTCTTCCTTCAGATAAAACATGCATGTGGAACCCAGAGTATGATCAACCGTGTGAACGGGAGACGTGTTCAAATATGTCTCAGTTTTCCTCCCCTGGTACTCGGGTGCAACATTCCAGACGCTTTACTAACAGTCTCCCCACTTGGAGAGTCAGCGCCTTTAACCTCCTGTTTGGCCCAGTTTGCAATTTCTGCGGAAGATGAACAGGAATAGCGAGAACCAATGAGAGACTAGCTGTAGGTGTCTGGACGGGCAAATTTAACTCTCATTTCCCACCAGGAAGAGGAATTAACCAAAGGCTCAGCGTGCCGTGCCGGAACCAGATTAGGGCCTGAAGCCATCCTGCGGTGTTGCGGCCAGCTCACAAGAAAACGAGTTGAAGAAAGGAGCTCAGGGGCACTGTAATTCACAAACCTGCAGAGTTATAAATGGCAGCTATCATCCAAAAATAGACTGAAGTAAGGCTGCCAAGAGGACTTGAAAGCGGGGCAGAATTGCAGGAAACCGATTTCAGGAGGTAGACTGGAATTGCATTGAAAGCATAGGAAAAGAGGCAGAACGTCCACAATGATGCACTTGGCCAAAAAGGGCGTATGCGTTTTTTCCTGAATATATTCAGGAAAAAACGCATACGCCCTTTTTGGCCAACCAAGCAAGCTTGCAAAGGAAATCTGCACTACAATGAAGTCTCACTTCCCCCCGGTCAAAAGGGCCATCTGAAAAAAGTGTAAAATCCAGAAAGGCAGGACAGGCCATGGAGAACTGGGAGCCTTGTTATGCTGATGGGCGGGATGTAAATTGCCAACAGACACTCCGGTGAAGTGTATGGTGTTTCCTGAAACATCTAAAAAACAAAGCAACAGAGCCTAGGGCACTGCCACTTATGCTCCTATAGCTTAGGGAAATTAAAATCAAAAAGACACAGCCACCCCAAAGTTTGGAACGGCTCTGTTTACAAGAACCTCGTTTACCGTACAAGTTCAATATCACAGAAAGTGATAAATGGATAAAGAACTTGTGGTACTTACGTACAATGCAGTATCACTCAGCAATGAAATCTAAGTCATGAGGCCCGTAGCAGCATAATGAGTGGATTCAGGTACGATGATTCTAACTGAAATAAGTCACACAGAAAAAGAAACATCATAAGATATCACTAATACACGGAATGTAAACTTGGCTACACAGGAACTGCATTCCAAAACAGAACAGGGTCTCAAATTTAGAAAACCAACATATGCTTGATTAAGGGGAAAGGTGAGTTGGGGTGCTGCATAAAACCAGAGATTGAAATGAGCACAGATAAAGTTCCTTAAGCCAAATATGGAATAGACAAGAGCTACTCCTTGCTCAACGAAATGGACTCAACACCCCATATTAAACGCCTAAGAATGTACCTGACTAGTAAGTATCTTAAAACCTATGGATTGCTATGTCTCCAAAAGAGAATCAAGCGTGTATACAGGGGCATAAACGCAGCAGTGATAGGATTGGAGAGGTTCGGTGAGCAAATGAAGACCCTTTGAAGAAATATTGCATGGTACCAATTCCACGGGTCTCAACTCTCCAGGTTTAAGGTATTCTTCCTTCAGATAAAACATGCATGTGGAACCCAGAGTATGATCAACCGTGTGAACGGGAGACGTGTTCAAATATGTCTCAGTTTTCCTCCCCTGGTACTCGGGTGCAACATTCCAGACGCTTTACTAACAGTCTCCCCACTTGGAGAGTCAGCGCCTTTAACCTCCTGTTTGGCCCAGTTTGCAATTTCTGCGGAAGATGAACAGGAATAGCGAGAACCAATGAGAGACTAGCTGTAGGTGTCTGGACGGGCAAATTTAACTCTCATTTCCCACCAGGAAGAGGAATTAACCAAAGGCTCAGCGTGCCGTGCCGGAACCAGATTAGGGCCTGAAGCCATCCTGCGGTGTTGCGGCCAGCTCACAAGAAAACGAGTTGAAGAAAGGAGCTCAGGGGCACTGTAATTCACAAACCTGCAGAGTTATAAATGGCAGCTATCATCCAAAAATAGACTGAAGTAAGGCTGCCAAGAGGACTTGAAAGCGGGGCAGAATTGCAGGAAACCGATTTCAGGAGGTAGACTGGAATTGCATTGAAAGCATAGGAAAAGAGGCAGAACGTCCACAATGATGCACTTGGCCAAAAAGGGCGTATGTGTTTTTTCCTGAATATATTCACGAAAAAAGCATACGCCCTTTTTGGTCAACCAAGCAAGCTTGCAAAGGAAATCTGCACTACAATGAAGTCTCACTTCTCCCCGGTCAAAAGGGTCATCTGAAAAAAGTGTAAAATCCAGAAAGGCAGGACAGGCCATGGAGAACTTGGAGCCTTGTTATGCTGATGGGCGGGATGTAAATTTCCAACAGACACTCGGGAGAAGTGTATGGTGTTTCCTGAAACATCTAAAAAACAAAGCAACAGAGCCTAGGGCACTTCCACTTATGGTCCTATAGCTTAGGGAAATTAAAATAAAAAAGACACAGCCACCCCAAAGTTTGGAACTGTTCTGTTTACAAGAACCTCGTTTACAGTACAAGTTCAACATCGCAGAAAGTGAAAAATGGATAAAGAAGTTGTGGTATTTACTTACAATGCAATATCACTCAGCAATGAAATCTATGTCATCAGGCCCTTAGCAGCACAGTCAGTGGATTCAGGTATGATGATTCTAACTGAAATAAGTACACAGAAAAAGAAACATCATAATATATCAGTAATACACGGAATGTAAACTTGGCTACACAGGAACTGAATTACAGAACAGAACAGGGTCTCAAATTTAGAAAACCAACTTATGCTTGCTTAAGGGTAAAGGTGAGTTGGGGTGCTGCATAACCAGAGTTCGAAATGAGCAAAGATAAAGTTCCTTAAACCAAATATGGAATAGACAAGAGCTACTCCTTGCTCAACGAAATGGACTCAACACCGCATATTAAACGCCTAAGAATGTACCTGACTAGTAAGTATCTTAAAACCTATGGATTGCTATGTCTCCGAAAGAGAATCAAGCATGTGTACAGGGGCATAAACGCAGCAGTGATAGGATTGGAGAGGTTCGGTGAGCAAATGAAGACCCTTTGAAGTCATATTGCATGGTACCCATTCCACGGGTTTCAACTACCCAGGTTTAAGGTATTCTTCCTTCAGCTAAATCATGCATGTGGAACCCAGAGTATGATCAACCATGTGAACAGGAGACGTGTTCAAATATGTCTCAGTTTTCCTCCCCTGGTACTCGGGTGCAACATTCCAGACGCTTTACTAACACTCTCCCGTCTTGGAGAGTCAGTCCCTTTAACTTCCTGTTTGGCCCAGTTTGCAATTTCTGCGGAAGATGAACAGGAATAGCGAGAACCAATGAGAGGCTAGCTGGAGGTGTCTGGACGGGCAAATTTAACTCTCATTTCCCACCAGGAAGAGGAATTAACCAAAGGCTCAGCATGCCCGGCCGGAACCAGATTAGGGCCTGAAGCCATCCTGCGGTGTTGCGGCCAGCTCAAAAGAAAGCGAGTTGAAGAAAGGAGCTTAGGGGCACTGTAATTCACAAACCTGCAGAGTTATAAATGACAGCTATCGTCCAAAAATAGACTGAAGTAAGGCTGCCAAGAGGACTTGAAAGCGGGGCAGAATTGCAGGAAACCGATTTCAGGAGGTAGACTGGAATTGCATTGAAAGCATAGGAAAAGAGGCAGAACGTCCACAATGATGCACTTGGCCAAAAAGGGCGTATGCGTTTTTTCCTGAATATATTCAGGAAAAAACGCATACGCCCTTTTTGGCCAACCAAGCAAGCTTGCAAAGAAATCTGCACTACAATGAAGTCTCACTTCTCCCCGGTCAAAAGGGCCATCTGAAAAAAGTGTAAAATCCAGAAAGGCAGGAGAGGCCATGGAGAACTGGGAGCCTTGTTATGCTGATGGGCGGGAGGTAAATTGCCAACAGACACTCAGGAGAAGTGTATGGTGTTTCCTGAAACATCTAAAAAACAAAGCAACACAGCCTAGGGCACTTCCACTTATGGTCCTATAGTTTAGGGAAATTAAAATCAAAAAGACACAGACACCCCAAAGTTTGGGATGCCTCCGTTTACAAGAACCTCGTTTACCGTACAAATTCAATATCACAGAAAGTGAAAAATGGATAAAGAACTTGTGGTACTTACGTACAATGCAGTTTCACTCAGCAATGAAATCTGTGTCATCAGGCCCGTAGCAGCACAATGAGTGGATTTAGGTACGATGATTCTAACTGAAATAATTCACACATAAAAAGAAACATCATAATATATCACTAATACACGGAATGTAAACTTGGCTACACAGGAACTGAATTCCAAAACAGAACAGGGTCTCAAATTTAGAAAACCAACTTATGCTTGCTTAAGGGGAAAGGTGAGTTGGGGTGCTGCATAAAACCAGAGATTGAAATGAGCACAGATAAAGTTCCTTAAGCCAAATATGGAATAGACAAGAGCTACTCCTTGCTCAACGAAATGGACTCAACACCCCATATTAAACGCCTAAGAATGTACCTGACTAGTAAGTATCTTAAAACCTATGGATTGCTATGTCTCCAAAAGAGAATCAAGCGTGTGTACAGGGGCATAAACGCAGCAGTGATAGGATTGGAGAGGTTCGGTGAGCAAATGAAGACCCTTTGAAGTCATATTGCATGGTACCCATTACACGGGTCTCAACTCTCCAGGTTTAAGGTATTCTTCCTTCAGCTAAAACATGCATGTGGAACCCAGAGTATGATCAACCGTGTGAACGGGAGACGTGTTCAAATATGTCTCAGGTTTCCTCCCCTGGTACTCGGGTGCAACATTCCAGATGCTTTACTAACACTCTCCGTACTTGGAGAGTCAGTGCCTTTAACCTCCTGTTTGCCCCAGTTTGCAATTTCTGCGGAAGATGAACAGGAATAGCGAGAACCAATGAGAGACTACCTGGAAGTGTCTGAACGGGCAAATTTAACTCTCATTTCCCACCAGGAAGAGGAAATAACCAAAGGCTCAGCGTGCCATGTCGGTACCACATTAGGGCCTGAAGACATCCTGCGGTGTTGCGGCCAGCTCACAAGAAAGCGAGTTGAAGAAAGGAGCTCAGGGGCACTGTAATTCACAAACATGCAGAGTTATAAATGACAGCTATCGTCCAAAAATATACTGAAGTAAGACTGCCAAGAGGACTTGAAAGCGGGGCAGAATTGCAGGAAACCGATTTCAGGAGGTAGACAGGAATTGCATTTCAAGCATAGGAAAAGAGGCAGAACGTCCATAGTGATGCACTTGGCCAAAAAGGGCGTATGCGTTTTTTCCTGAATATATTCAGGAAAAAACGCATACGCCCTTTTTGGCCAACCAAGCAAGCTTGCAAAGGAAATCTGCACTACAATGAAGTCTCACTTCCCCCCGGTCAAAAGGGCCATCTGAAAAAAGTGTAAAATCCAGAAAGGCAGGACAGGCCATGGAGAACTGGGAGCCTTGTTATGCTGATGGGCGGGATGTAATTGCCAACAGCCACTCTGGAGAAGTGTATGGTGTTTCCTGAAACATCTAAAAAACAAAGCAACAGAGCCTAGTGCACTTCCATTTATGGTCCTATAGCTTAGGGAAATTAAAATCAAAAAGACACAGCCACCCCAAAGTTTGGGACGCCTCTGTTTACAAGAACCTCGTTTACCGTACAAGTTCAATATCACAGAAAGTGAAAAATGGATAAAGAAGTTGTGACACTCATGTACAATGCAATATCACTCAGCAATGAAATCTATGTCACCAGGCCCGTAGCAGCATAATGAGTGGATTTGGGTATGGTGATTCTAACTGAAATAAGTCACACAGAAAAAGAAACATCAAAAAATATCACTAATACATGGAATTTAAACTTGGCTACAGAGGAACTGAATTACAAAACAGAAAAGGGTGTCAAATTTAGAAAACCAACTTATGCTTGTTTAAGGGGAAAGGTGAGTTGGCGTGCTGCATAAAACCAGAGATTGAAATGAGCACAGATAAAGTTCCTTAAGCCAAATATGGAATAGACAAGACATACTCCTTGCTCAACGAAATGGACTCCACACCCCATATTAAACGCCTAAGAATATACCTGACTAGTAAGTATCTTAAAACCTATGGATTGCTATGTCTCCAAAAGAGAATCAAGCGTGTGTACAAGGGTCATAAACGCAGCAGTGATAGGATTGGAGAGATTCGGTGAGCAAATGAAGACCCTTTGAAGTCATATTGCATGGTACCCATTCCACGGGTTTCAACTACCCAGGTTTAAGGTATTCTTCCTTCAGCTAAAACATGCATGTGGAACCTAGAGTATGATCAACCATGTGATCGGGAGACGTGTTCAAATATGTTTCAGTTTTCATCCCCTGGTACTTCGGTGCAACATTCCAGACGCTTTACTAACACTCTCCCGACTTGGAGAGTCAGCGCCTTTAACCTCCTGTTTGGCCCAGTTTGCAATTTCTGCGGAAGATGAACAGGAATAGCGAGAACCAATGAGAGGCTAGCTGGAGGTGTCTGGACGGGCAAATTTAACTCTCATTTCCCACCAGGAAGAGGAATTAACCAAAGGCTCAGCGTGCCGTGCCGGAACCAGATTAGGGCCTGAAGCCATCCTGCGGTGTTGCGGCCAGCTCAAAAGAAAGCGAGTTGAAGAAAGGAGCTCAGGGGCACTGTAATTCACAAAGCTGCAGAGTTATAAATGACAGCTATCGTCCAAAAATATACTGAAGTAAGGCTGCCAAGAGGACTTGAAAGCGGGGCAGAATTGCAGGAAACCGATTTCAGGAGGTAGACTGGAATTGCATTGAAAGCATAGGAAAAGAGGCAGAACGTCCACAATGATGCACTTGGCCAAAAAGGGCGTATGCGTTTTTTCCTGAATATATTCAGGAAAAAACGCATACGCCCTTTTTGGCCAACCAAGCAAGCTTGCAAAGGAAATCTGCACTACAATGAAGTCTCACTTCCCCCCGGTCAAAAGGGCCATCTGAAAAAAGTGTAAAATCCAGAAAGGCAGGACAGGCCATGGAGAACTGGGAGCCTTGTTATGCTGATGGGCGGGATGTAAATTGCCAACAGACACTCGGGAGAAGTGTATGGTGTTTCCTGAAACATCTAAAAAACAAAGCAACACAGCCTAGGGCACTTCCACTTATGGTCCTATAGCTTAGGGAAATTAAAATCAAAAAGACACAGCCACCTCAAAGTTTGGGACGCCGCTGTTTACAAGAACCTCGTTTACCGTACAAGTTCAATATCACAGAAAGTGAAAAATGGATAAAGAACTTGTGGTAGTTACGTACAATGCAGTATCACTCAGCAATGAAATCTATGTCATCAGGCCCATAGCAGCATAATGAGTGGATTCAGGTACGATGATTCTAACTGAAATAAGTCACACAGAAAAAGAAACATCATAAGATATCACTAATACACGGAATGTAAACTTGGCTACACAGGAACTGAATTCCAAAACAGAACATGTTCTCAAATTTAGAAAACCAACTTATGCTTGCTTAAGGGGAAATGTGAGTTGGGTTGCTGCATAAAACCAGAGATTGAAATGAGCACAGATAAAGTTCCTTAAGCCAAATATGGAAGAGACAAGAGCTACTCCTTGCTCAACGAAATGGACTCAACACCCCATATTAAACGCCTAAGAATGTACCTGACTAGTAAGTATCTTAAAACCTATGGATTGCTATGTCTCCGAAAGAGAATCAAGCATGTGTACAGGGGCATAAACGCAGCAGTGATAGGATTGGAGAGGTTCGGTGAGCAAATGAAGACCATTTGAAGTCATATTGCACGGTACCCATTCCACGGGTTTCAACTACCCAGGTTTAAGATATTCTTCCTTCAGCTAAAACATGCATGTGGAACCTAGAGTATGATCAACCATGTGATCGGGAGACGTGTTCAAATATGTCTCAGTTTTCGTACCCTGGTGCTCGGGTGCAACATTCCAGACGCTTTACTAACACTCTCCCGACTTGGAGAGTCAGTCCCTTTAACCTCCTGTTTGGCCCAGTTTGCAATTTCTGCGGAAGATGAACAGGAATAGCGCGAACCAATGAGAGGCTAGCTGGAGGTGTCTGGACGGGCATATTTAACTCTCATTTCCCACCAGGAAGAGGAAATAACCAAAGGCTCAGCGTGCCGTACCGGAACCAGATTAGGGCCTGAAGCCATCCTGCGGTGTTGCGGCCAGCTCAAAAGAAAGCGAGTTGAAGAAAGGAGCTCAGGGGCACTGTAATTCACAAACCTGCAGAGTTATAAATGACAGCTATCGTCCAAAAATAGACTGAAGTAAGGCTGCCAAGAGGACTTGAAAGCGGGGCAGAATTGCAGGAAACCGATTTCAGGAGGTAGACTGGAATTGCATTGAAAGCATAGGAAAAGAGGCAGAACGTCCACAATGATGCACTTGGCCAAAAAGGGCATATGCGTTTTTTCCTGAATATATTCAGGAAAAAACGCATACGCCCTTTTTGGCCAACCAAGCAAGCTTGCAAAGGAAATCTGCACTACAATGAAGTCTCACTTCTCCCCGGACAAAAGGGCCATCTGAAAAAAGTGTAAAATCCAGAAAGGCAGGACAGGCCATGGAGAACTGGGAGCCTTGTTATGCTGATGGGCGGGATGTAAATTGCCAACAACCACTAGGGAAAAGTGTATGGTGTTTCCTGAAACATCTAAAAAACAAAGCAACAGAACCTAGGGCACTTCCACTTATGGTCCTATAGCTTAGGGAAATTAAAATCAAAAACACACAGCCACCCCAAAGTTTCGAACGGATCTGTTTACAAGAACCTCGTTTACAGTACAAGTTCAACATCGCAGAAAGTGAAAAATGGATAAAGAAGTTGTGGTATTTACTTACAAAGCAATATCACTCAGCAATGAAATCTGTGTCATCAGGCCCTTAGCAGCACAATGAGTGGATTCAGGTATGATGATTCTAACTGAAATAAGTCACACAGAAAAAGAAACATCATAGGATATCAGTAATACACGGAATGTAAACTTGGCTACACAGGAACTGAATTACAGAATAGAACAGGGTTTCAAATTTAGAAAACCAACTTATGCTTGCTTAAGGGGAAAGGTGAGTTGGGTTTCTGCATAAAATCAGAGATTGAAATGAGCACAGATAAAGTTCCTTAGGTCAAATATGGAATAGACAAGAGCTACTCCTTGCTCAACGAAATGGACTCAACACCGCATATTAAACGCCTAAGAATGTACCTGACTATAAGTATCTTAAAACCTATGGATTGCTATGTCTCCAAAAGAGAATCAAGCATGTGTACAGGGGCATAAACGCACAAGTGATGGGATTGGAGAGGTTCGGTGAGCAAATGAAGACCCTTTGAAGTCATATTGCATGGTACCCATTCCACGGGTTTCAACTACCCAGGTTTTAGGTATTCTTCCTTCAGCTAAAACATGCATGTGGAACCCAGAGTATGATCAACCATGTGATCGGGAGACGTGTTCAAATATGTCTCAGTTTTCCTCCCCTGGTACTCGGGTGCAACATTCCAGACGCTTTACTAACACTCTCCCCACTTGGAGAGTCAGCGTCTTTAACCTCCTGTTTGGCCGTTTGCAATTTCTGCGGAAGATGAACAGGAATAGCGAGAACCAATGAGAGGCTAGCTGGAGGTGTCTGGACGGGCAAATTTAACTCTCATTTCCCACCAGGAAGAGGAAATAACCAAAGGCTCAGCGTGCCGTACCGGAACCAGATTAGGGCCTGAA
Source organism: Stenella coeruleoalba (assembly GCF_951394435.1). Classification (NCBI taxonomy): domain Eukaryota; kingdom Metazoa; phylum Chordata; class Mammalia; order Artiodactyla; family Delphinidae; genus Stenella; species Stenella coeruleoalba. The sequence continues at coordinate 2,898,654 of NW_027646159.1, read as the reverse complement.
GCCATCCTGCGGTGTTGCGGCCAGCTCAAAAGAAAGCGAGTTGAAGAAAGGAGCTCAGGGGCACTGTAATTCACAAACCTGCAGAGTTATAAATGACAGCTATCATCCAAAAATAGACTGAAGTAAGGCTGCCAAGAGGACTTGAAAGCGGGGCAGAATTGCAGGAAACCGATTTCAGGAGGTAGACTGGAATTGCATTGAAAGCATAGGAAAAGAGGCAGAACGTCCACAATGATGCACTTGGCCAAAAAGGGCGTATGCGTTTTTTCCTGAATATATTCAGGAAAAAACGCATACACCCTTTTTGGCCAACCAAGCAAGCTTGCAAAGGAAATCTGCACTACAATGAAGTCTCACTTCCCCCCGGTCAAAAGGGCCATCTGAAAAAAGTGTAAAATCCAGAAAGGCAGGACAGGCCATGGAGAACTGGGAGCCTTGTTATGCTGAAGGGCGGGATGTAAATTGCCAACAACCACTCGGGAGAAGTGTATGGTGTTTCCTGAAACATCTAAAAAACAAAGCAACAGAACCTAGGGCACTTCCACTTATGGTCCTAAAGCTTAGGGAAATTAAAATCAAAAAGACACAGCCACCCCAAAGTTTGGAACGGCTCTGTTTACAAGAACCTCGTTTACAGTACAAGTTCAACATCGCAGAAAGTGAAAAATGGATAAAGAAGTTGTGGTATTTACTTACAAAGCAATATCACTCAGCAATGAAATCTGTGTCATCAGGCACTTAGCAGCACAATGAGTGGATTCAGGTATGATGATTCTAACTGAAATAAGTCACACAGAAAAAGAAACATCATAATATATCAGTAATACACGGAATGTAAACTTGGCTACACAGGAACTGAATAACAGAACAGAACAGGATCTCAAATTTAGGAAACCAACTTATGCTTGCTTAAGGGAAAGGTGAGTTGGGGTGCTGCATAAAACCAGAGATTGAAATGAGCACAGATAAAGTTCCTTAAGCCAAATATGGAATAGACAAGAGCTACTCCTTGCTCAACGAAATGGACTCAACACCGCATATTAAACGCCAAGAATGTACCTGACTAGTAAGTATCTTAAAACCTATGGATTGCTATGTCTCCGAAAGAGAATCAAGCATGTGTACAGGGGCATAAACGCAGCAGTGATGGGATTGGAGAGGTTCGGTGAGCAAATGAAGACCCTTTGAAGTCATATTGCATGGTACCCATTACACGGGTCTCAACTCTCCAGGTTTAAGGTATTCTTCCTTCAGCTAAAACATGCATGTGGAAACCAAGTAAGATCAACCATGTGAACGGGAGACGTGTTCAAATATGTCTCAGTTTTCCTCCCCTGGTACTCGGGTGCAACATTCCAGACGCTTTACTAACACTCTCCCCACTTGGAGAGTCAGCGCCTTTAACCTCCTGTTTGGCACAGTTTGCAATTTCTGCGGAAGATGAACAGGAATAGCGAGAACCAATGAGAGGCTAGCTGGAGGTGTCTGGACGGGCAAATTTAACTCTCATTTCCCACCAGGAAGAGGAAATAACCAAAGGCTCAGCGTGCCGTGCCGGAACCAGATTAGGGCCTGAAGCCATCCTGCGGTGTTGCGGCCAGCTCAAAAGAAAGCGAGTTGAAGAAAGGAGCTCAGGGGCACTATAATTCACAAACCTGCAGAGTTATAAATGACAGCTATCGTCCAAAAATAGACTGAAGTAAGGCTGCCAAGAGGACTTGAAAGCGGGGCAGAATTGCAGGAAACCGATTTCAGGAGGTAGACTGGAATTGCATTGAAAGCATAGGAAAAGAGGCAGAACGTCCACAATGATGCACTTGGCCAAAAAGGGCGTATGCGTTTTTTCCTGAATATATTCAGGAAAAAACGCATACGCCCTTTTTGGCCAACCAAGCAAGCTTGCAAAGGAAATCTGCACTACAATGAAGTCTCACTTCCCCCCAGTCAAAAGGGCCATCTGAAAAAAGTGTAAAATCCAGAAAGGCAGGACAGGCCATGGAGAACTGGGAGCCTTGTTATGCTGATGGGCGGGATGTAAATTGCCAACAGACACTCGGGAGAAGTGTATGGTGTTTCCTGAAACATCGAAAAAACAAAGCAACAGAACCTAGGGCACTTCCACTTATGGTCCTATAGCTTAGGGAAATTAAAATAAAAAAGACACAGCCACCCCAAAGTTTGGGACGCCTCTGTTTACAAGAACCTCGTTTACCTTACAAGTTCAATATCACAGAAAGTGAAAAATGGATAAAGAACTTGTGGTACTTACATACAATGCAGTATCACTCAGCAATGAAATCTATGTCATCAGGCCCGTAGCAGCATAATGAGTGGATTCAGGTACGATGATTCTAACTGAAATAAGTTATACAGAAAAAGAAACATCATAAGATATCACTAATACACAGAATGTAAAATTGGCTACACAGGAACTGAATTCCAAAACAGAACAGGGTCTCAAATTTAGAAAACCAACTTATGCTTCCTTAGGGGAAAGGTGAGTTGGGGTGCTGCATAAAACCAGAGATTGAAATGAGCACAGATAAAGTTCCTTAAGCCAAATATGGAATAGACAAGAGCTACTCCTTGCTCAACGAAATGGACTCAACACCCCATATTAAACGCCTAAGAATGTACCTGACTAGTAAGTATCTTAAAACCTATGGATTGCTATGTCTCCAAAAGAGAATCAAGCGTGTATACAGGGGCATAAACGCAGCACTGATAGGATTGGAGAGGTTCGGTGAGCAAATGAAGACCCTTTGAAGACATATTGCATGGTACCAATTCCACGGGTCTCAACTCTCCAGGTTTAAGGTATTCTTCCTTCAGATAAAACATGCATGTGGAACCCAGAGTATGATCAACCGTGTGAACGGGAGACGTGTTCAAATATGTCTCAGTTTTCCTCCCCTGGTACTCGGGTGCAACATTCCAGACGCTTTACTAACAGTCTCCCCACTTGGAGAGTCAGCGCCTTTAACCTCCTGTTTGGCCCAGTTTGCAATTTCTGCGGAAGATGAACAGGAATAGCGAGAACCAATGAGAGACTAGCTGGAGGTGTCTGGACGGGCAAATTTAACTCTCATTTCCCACCAGGAAGAGGAATTAACCAAAGGCTCAGCGTGCCGTGCCGGAACCAGATTAGGGCCTGAAGCCATCCTGCGGTGTTGTGGCCAGCTCACAAGAAAACGAGTTGAAGAAAGGAGCTCAGGGGCACTGTAATTCACAAACCTGCAGAGTTATAAATGGCAGCTATCGTCCAAAAATAGACTGAAGTAAGGCTGCCAAGAGGACTTGAAAGCAGGGCAGAATTGCAGGAAACCGATTTCAGGAGGTAGACTGGAATTGCATTGAAAGCATAGGAAAAGAGGCAGAACGTCCACAATGATGCACTTGGCCAAAAAGGGCGTATGCGTTTTTTCCTGAATATATTCAGGAAAAAACGCATACGCCCTTTTTGGCCAACCAAGCAAGCTTGCAAAGGAAATCTGCACTACAATGAAGTCTCACTTCCCCCGGTCAAAAGGGCCATCTGAAAAAAGTGTAAAATCCAGAAAGGCAGGACAGGCCATGGAGAACTTGGAGCCTTGTTATGCTGATAGGCGGGATGTAAATTGCCAACAACCACTCGGGAGAAGTGTATGGTGTTTCCTGAAACATCTAAAAAACAAAGCAACAGAGCCTAGGGCACTTCCACTTATGGTCCTATAGCTTAGGGAAATTAAAATAAAAAAGACACAGCCACCCCAAAGTTTGGAACCGTTCTGTTTACAAGAACCTCGTTTAAAGTACAAGTTCAACATCGCAGAAAGTGAAAAATGGATAAAGAAGTTGTGGTATTTACTTACAATGCAATATCACTCAGCAATGAAATCTATGTCATCAGTCCCTTAGCAGCACAATGAGTGGATTCAGGTATGATAATTCTAACTGAAATAAGTACACAGAAAAAGAAACATCATAATATATCAGTAATACACGGAATGTAAACTTGGCTACACAGGAACTGAATTACAGAACAGAACAGGGTCTCAAATTTAGAAAACTAACTTATGCTTGCTTAAGGGTAAAGGTGAGTTGGGGTGCTGCATAACCAGAGTTCGAAATGAGCAAAGATAAAGTTCCTTAAACCAAATATGGAATAGACAAGAGCTACTCCTTGCTCAACGAAATGGACTCAACACCGCATATTAAACGCCTAAGAATGTACCTGACTAGTAAGTATCTTAAAACCTATGGATTGCTATGTCTCCGAAAGAGAATCAAGCATGTGTACAGGGGCATAAACGCAGCAGTGATAGGATTGGAGAGGTTCGGTGAGCAAATGAAGACCCTTTGAAGTCATATTGCATGGTACCCATTCCACGGGTTTCAACTACCCAGGTTTAAGGTATTCTTCCTTCAGCTAAAACATGCATGTGGAACCTAGAGTATGATCAACCATGTGATCGGGAGACGTGTTCAAATATGTCTCAGTTTTCGTACCCTGGTACTCGGGTGCAACATTCCAGACGCTTTACTAACACTCTCCCGACTTGGAGAGTCAGTCCCTTTAACCTCCTGTTTGGCCCAGTTTGCAATTTCTGCGGAAGATGAACAGGAATAGCGAGAACCAATGAGAGACTAGCTGGAGGTGTCTGGACGGGCAAATTTAACTCTCATTTCCCACCAGGAAGAGGAAATAACCAAAGGCTCAGCGTGCCGTACCGGAACCAGATTAGGGCCTGAAGCCATCTTGCGGTGTTGCGGCCAGCTCAAAAGAAAGCGAGTTGAAGAAAGGAGCTCAGGGGCACTGTAATTCACAAACCTGCAGAGTTATAAATGACAGCTATCCTCCAAAAATAGACTGAAGTAAGGCTGCCAAGAGGACTTGAAAGCAGGGCAGAATTGCAGGAAACCGATTTCAGGAGGTAGACTGGAATTGCATTGAAAGCATAGGAAAAGAGGCAGAACGTCCACAATGATGCACTTGGCCAAAAAGGGCGTATGCGTTTTTTCCTGAATATATTCAGGAAAAAACGCATACGCCCTTTTTGGCCAACCAAGCAAGCTTGCAAAGGAAATCTGCACTACAATGAAGTCTCACTTCCCCCCGGTCAAAAGGGCCATCTGAAAAAAGTGTAAAATCCAGAAAGGCAGGACAGGCCATGGAGAACTGGGAGCCTTGTTATGCTGATGGGCGGGATGTAAATTGCCAACAGACACTCGGGAGAAGTGTATGGTGTTTCCTGAAACATCTAAAAAACAAAGCAACAGAACCTAGGGCACTTCCACTTATGGTCCTATAGCTTAGGGAAATTAAAATCAAAAAGACACAGCCACCCCAAAGTTTGGAACGGCTCTGTTTACAAGAACCTCGTTTACAGTACAAGTTCAACATCGCAGAAAGTGAAAAATGGATAAAGAAGTAGTGGTATTTACTTACAAAGCAATATCACTCAGCAATGAAATCTGTGTCATCAGGCCCTTAGCAGCACAATGAGTGGATTCAGGTATGATGATTCTAACTGAAATAAGTCACACAGAAAAAGAAACATCATAAGATATCAGTAATACACGGAATGGAAACTTGGCTACACAGGAACTGAATTACAGAACAGAAGAGGGTCTCAAATTTAGAAAACCAACTTATGCTTGCTTAAGGGTAAAGGTGAGTTGGGGTGCTGCATAAAACCAGAGATTGAAATGAGCACAGATAAAGTTCCTTAAGCCAAATATGGAATAGACAAGAGCTACTCCTTGCTCAACGAAATGGACTCAACACCGCATATTAAACGCCTAAGAATGTACCTGACTAGTAAGTATCTTAAAACCTATGGATTGCTATGTCTCCGAAAGAGAATCAAGCATGTGTACAGGGACATAAACGCAGCAGTGATAGGATTGGAGAGGTTCGGTGAGCAAATGAAGACCCTTTGAAGTCATATTGCATGGTACCCTTTACACGGGTCTTAACTCTCCAGGTTTAAGGTATTCTTCCTTCAGCTAAAACATGCATGTGGAATCCAAGTATGATCAACCATGTGAACGGGAGACGTGTTCAAATATGTCTCAGATTTCCTCCCCTGGTACTCGGGTGCAACATTCCAGACGCTTTACTAACACTCTCCCCACTTGGAGAGTCAGCGCCTTTAACCTCCTGTTTGGCCCAGTTTGCAATTTCTGCGGAAGATGAACAGGAATAGCGAGAACCAATGAGAGACTAGCTGGAGGTGTCTGGACGGGCAAATTTAACTCTCATTTCCCACCAGGAAGAGGAAATAACCAAAGGCTCAGCGTGCCGGGCCGGAACCATATTAGGGCCTGAAGCCATCCTGCGGTGTTGCGGCCAGGTCACAAGAAAGCGAGTTGAAGAAAGGAGCTCAGGGGCACTGTAATTCACAAACCTGCAGAGTTATAAATGACAGCTATCGTCCAAAAATAGACTGAAGTAAGGCTGCCAAGAGGACTTGAATGCGGGGCAGAATTGCAGGAAACATATTTCAGGAGGTAGACTGGAATTGCATTGAAAGCATAGGAAAAGAGGCAGAACGTCCACAATGATGCACTTGGCCAAAAAGGGCGTATGCGTTTTTTCCTGAATATATTCAGGAAAAATCGCATACGACCTTTTTGGCCAACCAAGCAAGCTTGCAAAGAAATCTGCACTACAATGAAGTCTCACTTACCCCGGTCAAAAGGGCCATCTGAAAAAAGTGTAAAATCCAGAAAGGCAGGACAGGCCATGGAGAACTGGGAGCCTTGTTATGCTGATGGGCGGGATGTAAATTGCCAACAACCACTCGGGAGAAGTGTATGGTGTTTCCTGAAACATCTAAAAAACAAAGCAACAGAGCCTAGGGCACTGCCACTTATGCTCCTATAGCTTAGGGAAATTAAAATCAAAAAGACACAGCCACCCCAAAGTTTGGGACGCCTCTGTTTACAAGAACCTCGTTTACAGTACAAGTTCAACATCGCAGAAAGTGAAAAATGGATAAAGAAGTTGTGGTATTTACTTACAATGCAATATCACTCAGCAATGAAATCTATGTCATCAGTCCCTTAGCAGCACAATGAGTGGATTCAGGTATGATAATTCTAACTGAAATAAGTACACAGAAAAAGAAACATCATAATATATCAGTAATACACGGAATGTAAACTTGGCTACACAGGAACTGAATTACAGAACAGAACAGGGTCTCAAATTTAGAAAACTAACTTATGCTTGCTTAAGGGTAAAGGTGAGTTGGGGTGCTGCATAACCAGAGTTCGAAATGAGCAAAGATAAAGTTCCTTAAACCAAATATGGAATAGACAAGAGCTACTCCTTGCTCAACGAAATGGACTCAACACCGCATATTAAACGCCTAAGAATGTACCTGACTAGTAAGTATCTTAAAACCTATGGATTGCTATGTCTCCGAAAGAGAATCAAGCATGTGTACAGGGGCATAAACGCAGCAGTGATAGGATTGGAGAGGTTCGGTGAGCAAATGAAGACCCTTTGAAGTCATATTGCATGGTACCCATTCCACCGGTTTCAACTACCCAGGTTTAAGGTATTCTTCCTTCAGCTAAAACATGCATGTGGAACCTAGAGTATGATCAACCATGTGATCGGGAGACGTGTTCAAATATGTCTCAGTTTTCCTCCCCTGGTACTCGGGTGCAACATTCCAGACGCTTTACTAACACTCTCCCGACTTGGAGAGTCAGTCCCTTTAACCTCCTGTTTGGCCCAGTTTGCAATTTCTGCGGAAGATGAACAGGAATAGCGAGAACCAATGAGAGACTAGCTGGAGGTGTCTGGACGGGCAAATTTAACTCTCATTTCCCACCAGGAAGAGGAAATAACCAAAGGCTCAGCGTGCCGTACCGGAACCAGATTAGGGCCTGAAGCCATCTTGCGGTGTTGCGGCCAGCTCAAAAGAAAGCGAGTTGAAGAAAGGAGCTCAGGGGCACTGTAATTCACAAACCTGCAGAGTTATAAATGACAGCTATCGTCCAAAAATAGACTGAAGTAAGGCTGCCAAGAGGACTTGAAAGCAGGGCAGAATTGCAGGAAACCGATTTCAGGAGGTAGACTGGAATTGCATTGAAAGCATAGGAAAAGAGGCAGAACGTCCACAATGATGCACTTGGCCAAAAAGGGCGTATGCGTTTTTTCCTGAATATATTCAGGAAAAAACGCATACGCCCTTTTTGGCCAACCAAGCAAGCTTGCAAAGGAAATCTGCACTACAATGAAGTCTCACTTCCCCCCGGTCAAAAGGGCCATCTGAAAAAAGTGTAAAATCCAGAAAGGCAGGACAGGCCATGGAGAACTGGGAGCCTTGTTATGCTGATGGGCGGGATGTAAATTGCCAACAGACACTCGGGAGAAGTGTATGGTGTTTCCTGAAACATCTAAAAAACAAAGCAACAGAACCTAGGGCACTTCCACTTATGGTCCTATAGCTTAGGGAAATTAAAATCAAAAAGACACAGCCACCCCTAAGTTTGGAACGGCTCTGTTTACAAGAACCTCGTTTACAGTACAAGTTCAACATCGCAGAAAGTGAAAAATGGATAAAGAAGTAGTGGTATTTACTTACAAAGCAATATCACTCAGCAATGAAATCTGTGTCATCAGGCCCTTAGCAGCACAATGAGTGGATTCAGGTATGATGATTCTAACTGAAATAAGTCACACAGAAAAAGAAACATCATAAGATATCAGTAATACACGGAATGGAAACTTGGCTACACAGGAACTGAATTACAGAACAGAAGAGGGTCTCAAATTTAGAAAACCAACTTATGCTTGCTTAAGGGTAAAGGTGAGTTGGGGTGCTGCATAAAACCAGAGATTGAAATGAGCACAGATAAAGTTCCTTAAGCCAAATATGGAATAGACAAGAGCTACTCCTTGCTCAACGAAATGGACTCAACACCGCATATTAAACGCCTAAGAATGTACCTGACTAGTAAGTATCTTAAAACCTATGGATTGCTATGTCTCCGAAAGAGAATCAAGCATGTGTACAGGGACATAAACGCAGCAGTGATAGGATTGGAGAGGTTCGGTGAGCAAATGAAGACCCTTTGAAGTCATATTGCATGGTACCCTTTACACGGGTCTTAACTCTCCAGGTTTAAGGTATTCTTCCTTCAGCTAAAACATGCATGTGGAATCCAAGTATGATCAACCATGTGAACGGGAGACGTGTTCAAATATGTCTCAGATTTCCTCCCCTGGTACTCGGGTGCAACATTCCAGACGCTTTACTAACACTCTCCCCACTTGGAGAGTCAGCGCCTTTAACCTCCTGTTTGGCCCAGTTTGCAATTTCTGCGGAAGATGAACAGGAATAGCGAGAACCAATGAGAGACTAGCTGGAGGTGTCTGGACGGGCAAATTTAACTCTCATTTCCCACCAGGAAGAGGAAATAACCAAAGGCTCAGCGTGCCGGGCCGGAACCATATTAGGGCCTGAAGCCATCCTGCGGTGTTGCGGCCAGGTCACAAGAAAGCGAGTTGAAGAAAGGAGCTCAGGGGCACTGTAATTCACAAACCTGCAGAGTTATAAATGACAGCTATCGTCCAAAAATAGACTGAAGTAAGGCTGCCAAGAGGACTTGAATGCGGGGCAGAATTGCAGGAAACATATTTCAGGAGGTAGACTGGAATTGCATTGAAAGCATAGGAAAAGAGGCAGAACGTCCACAATGATGCACTTGGCCAAAAAGGGCGTATGCGTTTTTTCCTGAATATATTCAGGAAAAATCGCATACGACCTTTTTGGCCAACCAAGCAAGCTTGCAAAGAAATCTGCACTACAATGAAGTCTCACTTACCCCGGTCAAAAGGGCCATCTGAAAAAAGTGTAAAATCCAGAAAGGCAGGACAGGCCATGGAGAACTGGGAGCCTTGTTATGCTGATGGGCGGGATGTAAATTGCCAACAACCACTCGGGAGAAGTGTATGGTGTTTCCTGAAACATCTAAAAAACAAAGCAACAGAGCCTAGGGCACTGCCACTTATGCTCCTATAGCTTAGGGAAATTAAAATCAAAAAGACACAGCCACCCCAAAGTTTGGGACGCCTCTGTTTACAAGAACCTCGTTTACAGTACAAGTTCAACATCGCAGAAAGTGAAAAATGGATAAAGAAGTTGTGGTATTTACTTACAAAGCAATATCACTCAGCAATGAAATCTATGTCATCAGGCCTTTAGCAGCACAATGAGTGGATTCAGGTATGATGATTCTAACTGAAATAAGTCACACAGAAAAAGAAACATCATAAGATATCAGTAATACACGGAATGTAAACTTGGCTACACAGGAACTGAATTACAGAACAGAACAGGGTCTCAAATTTAGAAAACCAACTTATGCTTGCTTAAGGGGAAAGGTGAGTTGGGGTGCTGCATAAAACCAGAGATTGAAATGAGCACAGATAAAGTTCCTTAAGCCAAATATGGAATAGACAAGAGCTACTCCTTGCTCAACGAAATGGACTCAACACCGCATAATAAACGCCTAAGAATGTACCTGACTAGTAAGTATCTTAAAACCTATGGATTGCTATGTCTCCAAAAGAGAATCAAGCGTGTGTACAGGGGCATAAACGCAGCAGTGATAGGATTGGAGAGGTTCGGTGAGCAAATGAAGACCCTTTGAAGTCATATTGCATGGTACCCATTACACGGGTCTCAACTCTCCAGGTTTAAGGTATTCTTCCTTCAGCTAAAACATGCATGTGGAACCCAGAGTATGATCAACCGTGTGAACGGGAGACGTGTTCAAATATGTCTCAGGTTTCCTCCCCTGGTACTCGGGTGCAACATTCCAGATGCTTTACTAACACTCTCCCTACTTGGAGAGTCAGTGCCTTTAACCTCCTGTTTGCCCCAGTTTGCAATTTCTGCGGAAGATGAACAGGAATAGCGAGAACCAATGAGAGACTACCTGGAAGTGTCTGAACGGGCAAATTTAACTCTCATTTCCCACCAGGAAGAGGAATTAACCAAAGGCTCAGCGTGCCATGCCGGTACCACATTAGGGCCTGAAGACATCCTGCGGTGTTGCGGCCAGCTCACAAGAAAGCGAGTTGAAGAAAGGAGCTCAGGGGCACTGTAATTCACAAACCTGCAGAGTTATAAATGACAGCTATCGTCCAAAAATATACTGAAGTAAGACTGCCAAGAGGACTTGAAAGCGGGGCAGAATTGCAGGAAACCGATTTCAGGAGGTAGACAGGAATTGCATTTCAAGCATAGGAAAAGAGGCAGAACGTCCATAGTGATGCACTTGGCCAAAAAGGGCGTATGCGTTTTTTCCTGAATATATTCAGGAAAAAACGCATACGCCCTTTTTGGCCAACCAAGCAAGCTTGCAAAGGAAATCTGCACTACAATGAAGTCTCACTTCCCCCCGGTCAAAAGGGCCATCTGAAAAAAGTGTAAAATCCAGAAAGGCAGGACAGGCCATGGAGAACTGGGAGCCTTGTTATGCTGATGGGCGGGATGTAATTGCCAACAGCCACTCTGGAGAAGTGTATGGTGTTTCCTGAAACATCTAAAAAACAAAGCAACAGAGCCTAGTGCACTTCCATTTATGGTCCTATAGCTTAGGGAAATTAAAATCAAAAAGACACAGCCACCCTAAAGTTTGGGACGCCTCTGTTTACAAGAACCTCGTTTACCGTACAAGTTCAATATCACAGAAAGTGAAAAATGGATAAAGAAGTTGTGACACTCATGTACAATGCAATATCACTCAGCAATGAAATCTATGTCACCAGGCCCGTAGCAGCATAATGAGTGGATTTGGGTATGGTGATTCTAACTGAAATAAGTCACACAGAAAAAGAAACATCAAAAAATATCACTAATACATGGAATTTAAACTTGGCTACAGAGGAACTGAATTACAAAACAGAAAAGGGTGTCAAATTTAGAAAACCAACTTATGCTTGTTTAAGGGGAAAGGTGAGTTGGGGTGCTGCATAAAACCAGAAATTGAAATGAGCACAGATAAAGTTCCTTAAGCCAAATATGGAATAGACAAGACATACTCCTTGCTCAACGAAATGGACTCCACACCCCATATTAAACGCCTAAGAATATACCTGACTAGTAAGTATCTTAAAACCTATGGATTGCTATGTCTCCAAAAGAGAATCAAGCGTGTGTACAAGGGTCATAAACGCAGCAGTGATAGGATTGGAGAGATTCGGTGAGCAAATGAAGACCCTTTGAAGTCATATTGCATGGTACCCATTCCACGGGTTTCAACTACCCAGGTTTAAGGTATTCTTCCTTCAGCTAAAACATGCATGTGGAACCTAGAGTATGATCAACCATGTGATCGGGAGACGTGTTCAAATATGTTTCAGTTTTCGTCCCCTGGTACTTCGGTGCAACATTCCAGACGTTTTACTAACACTCTCCCGACTTGGAGAGTCAGCGCCTTTAACCTCCTGTTTGGCCCAGTTTGCAATTTCTGCGGAAGATGAACAGGAATAGCGAGAACCAATGAGAGGCTAGCTGGAGGTGTCTGGACGGGCAAATTTAACTCTCATTTCCCACCAGGAAGAGGAATTAACCAAAGGCTCAGCGTGCCGTGCCGGAACCAGATTAGGGCCTGAAGCCATCCTGCGGTGTTGTGGCCAGCTCAAAAGAAAGCGAGTTGAAGAAAGGAGCTCAGGGGCACTGTAATTCACAAAGCTGCAGAGTTATAAATGACAGCTATCGTCCAAAAATATACTGAAGTAAGGCTGCCAAGAGGACTTGAAAGCGGGGCAGAATTGCAGGAAACTGATTTCAGGAGGTAGACTGGAATTGCATTGAAAGCATAGGAAAAGAGGCAGAACGTCCACAATGATGCACTTGGCCAAAAAGGGCGTATGCGTTTTTTCCTGAATATATTCAGGAAAAAACGCATACGCCCTTTTTGGCCAACCAAGCAAGCTTGCAAAGGAAATCTGCACTACAATGAAGTCTCACTTCCCCCCGGTCAAAAGGGCCATCTGAAAAAAGTGTAAAATCCAGAAAGGCAGGACAGGCCATGGAGAACTGGGAGCCTTGTTATGCTGATGGGCGGGATGTAAATTGCCAACAGACACTCGGGAGAAGTGTATGGTGTTTCCTGAAACATCTAAAAAACAAAGCAACAGAGCCTAGGGCACTTCCACTTATGGTCCTATAGCTTAGGGAAATTAAAATCAAAAAGACACAGCCACCTCAAAGTTTGGGACGCCTCTGTTTACGAGAACCTCGTTTACCGTACAAGTTCAATATCACAGAAAGTGAAAAATGGATAAAGAACTTGTGGTAGTTACGTACAATGCAGTATCACTCAGCAATGAAATCTATGTCATCAGGCCCATAGCAGCATAATGAGTGGATTCAGGTACGATGATTCTAACTGAAATAAGTCACACAGAAAAAGAAACATCATAAGATATCACTAATACACGGAATGTAAACTTGGCTACACAGGAACTGAATTCCAAAACAGAACACGTTCTCAAATTTAGAAAACCAACTTATGCTTGCTTAAGGGGAAATGTGAGTTGGGTTGCTGCATAAAACCAGAGATTGAAATGAGCACAGATAAAGTTCCTTAAGCCAAATATGGAATAGACAAGAGCTACTCTTTGCTCAACGAAATGGACTCAACACCGCATATTAAACGCCTAAGAATGTACCTGACTAGTAAGTATCTTAAAACCTATGGATTGCTATGTCTCCGAAAGAGAATCAAGCATGTGTACAGGGGCATAAACGCAGCAGTGATAGGATTGGAGAGGTTCGGTGAGCAAATGAAGACCATTTGAAGTCATATTGCACGGTACCCATTCCACGGGTTTCAACTACCCAGGTTTAAGATATTCTTCCTTCAGCTAAAACATGCATGTGGAACCTAGAGTATGATCAACCATGTGATCGGGAGACGTGTTCAAATATGTCTCAGTTTTCGTACCCTGGTGCTCGGGTGCAACATTCCAGACGCTTTACTAACACTCTCCCCACTTGGAGAGTCAGTCCCTTTAACCTCCTGTTTGGCCCAGTTTGCAATTTCTGTGGAAGATGAACAGGAATAGCGAGAACCAATGAGAGACTAGCCGGAGGTGTCTGGATGGGCAAATTTAACTCTCATTTCCCACCAGGAAGAGGAATTAACCAAAGGCTCAGCGTGCCGTGCCTGAACCAGATTAGGGCCTGAAGACATCCTGCGGTGTTGCGGCCAGCTCAAAAGAAAGCGTGTTGAAGAAAGGAGCTCAGGGGCACTGTAATTCACAAACCTGCAGAGTTATAAATGACAGCTATCGTCCAAAAATAGACTGAAGTAAGGCTGCCAAGAGGACTTGAAAGCGGGGAAGAATTGCAGGAAACCGATTTCAAGAGGTAGACTGGAATTGCATTGAAAGCATAGGAAAAGAGGCAGAACGTCCACAATGATGCACTTGGCCCAAAAGAGCGTATGCGTTTTTTCCTGAATATATTCAGGAAAAAACGCATACGCCCTTTTTGGCCAACCAAGCAAGCTTGCAAAGGAAATCTGCACTACAATGAAGTCTCACTTCCCCCCGGTCAAAAGGGCCATCTGAAAAAAGTGTAAAATCCAGAAAGGCAGGACAGGCCATGGAGAACTGGGAGCCTTGTTATGCTGATGGGCGGGATGTAAATTGCCAACAACCACTCGGGAGAAGTGTATGGTGTTTCCTGAAACATCTAAAAAACAAAGCAACAGAACCTAGGGCACTTCCACTTATGGTCCTATAGCTTAGGGAAATTAAAATCAAAAAGACGCAGCCACCCCAAAGTTTGGGACGCCTCTGTTTACAAGAACCTCGTTTACAGTACAAGTTCAACATCGCAGAAAGTGAAAAATGGATAAAGAAGTAGTGGTATTTACTTACAAAGCAATATCACTCAGCAATGAAATCTGTGTCATCAGGCCCTTAGCAGCACAATGAGTGGATTCAGGTATGATGATTCTAACTGAAATAAGTCACACAGAAAAAGAAACATCATAAGATATCAGTAATACACGGAATGGAAACTTGGCTACACAGGAACTGAATTACAGAACAGAAGAGGGTCTCAAATTTAGAAAACCAACTTATGCTTGCTTAAGGGTAAAGGTGAGTTGGGGTGCTGCATAAAACCAGAGATTGAAATGAGCACAGATAAAGTTCCTTAAGCCAAATATGGAATAGACAAGAGCTACTCCTTGCTCAACGAAATGGACTCAACACCGCATATTAAACGCCTAAGAATGTACCTGACTAGTAAGTATCTTAAAACCTATGGATTGCTATGTCTCCGAAAGAGAATCAAGCATGTGTACAGGGACATAAACGCAGCAGTGATAGGATTGGAGAGGTTCGGTGAGCAAATGAAGACCCTTTGAAGTCATATTGCATGGTACCCTTTACACGGGTCTTAACTCTCCAGGTTTAAGGTATTCTTCCTTCAGCTAAAACATGCATGTGGAATCCAAGTATGATCAACCATGTGAACGGGAGACGTGTTCAAATATGTCTCAGATTTCCTCCCCTGGTACTCGGGTGCAACATTCCAGACGCTTTACTAACACTCTCCCCACTTGGAGAGTCAGCGCCTTTAACCTCCTGTTTGGCCCAGTTTGCAATTTCTGCGGAAGATGAACAGGAATAGCGAGAACCAATGAGAGACTAGCTGGAGGTGTCTGGACGGGCAAATTTAACTCTCATTTCCCACCAGGAAGAGGAAATAACCAAAGGCTCAGCGTGCCGGGCCGGAACCATATTAGGGCCTGAAGCCATCCTGCGGTGTTGCGGCCAGGTCACAAGAAAGCGAGTTGAAGAAAGGAGCTCAGGGGCACTGTAATTCACAAACCTGCAGAGTTATAAATGACAGCTATCGTCCAAAAATAGACTGAAGTAAGGCTGCCAAGAGGACTTGAATGCGGGGCAGAATTGCAGGAAACATATTTCAGGAGGTAGACTGGAATTGCATTGAAAGCATAGGAAAAGAGGCAGAACGTCCACAATGATGCACTTGGCCAAAAAGGGCGTATGCGTTTTTTCCTGAATATATTCAGGAAAAATCGCATACGACCTTTTTGGCCAACCAAGCAAGCTTGCAAAGAAATCTGCACTACAATGAAGTCTCACTTACCCCGGTCAAAAGGGCCATCTGAAAAAAGTGTAAAATCCAGAAAGGCAGGACAGGCCATGGAGAACTGGGAGCCTTGTTATGCTGATGGGCGGGATGTAAATTGCCAACAACCACTCGGGAGAAGTGTATGGTGTTTCCTGAAACATCTAAAAAACAAAGCAACAGAGCCTAGGGCACTGCCACTTATGCTCCTATAGCTTAGGGAAATTAAAATCAAAAAGACACAGCCACCCCAAAGTTTGGGACGCCTCTGTTTACAAGAACCTCGTTTACAGTACAAGTTCAACATCGCAGAAAGTGAAAAATGGATAAAGAAGTTGTGGTATTTACTTACAAAGCAATATCACTCAGCAATGAAATCTATGTCATCAGGCCTTTAGCAGCACAATGAGTGGATTCAGGTATGATGATTCTAACTGAAATAAGTCACACAGAAAAAGAAACATCATAAGATATCAGTAATACACGGAATGTAAACTTGGCTACACAGGAACTGAATTACAGAACAGAACAGGGTCTCAAATTTAGAAAACCAACTTATGCTTGCTTAAGGGGAAAGGTGAGTTGGGGTGCTGCATAAAACCAGAGATTGAAATGAGCACAGATAAAGTTCCTTAAGCCAAATATGGAATAGACAAGAGCTACTCCTTGCTCAACGAAATGGACTCAACACCGCATAATAAACGCCTAAGAATGTACCTGACTAGTAAGTATCTTAAAACCTATGGATTGCTATGTCTCCAAAAGAGAATCAAGCGTGTGTACAGGGGCATAAACGCAGCAGTGATAGGATTGGAGAGGTTCGGTGAGCAAATGAACACCCTTTGAAGTCATATTGCATGGTACCCATTACACGGGTCTCAACTCTCCAGGTTTAAGGTATTCTTCCTTCAGCTAAAACATGCATGTGGAACCCAGAGTATGATCAACCGTGTGAACGGGAGACGTGTTCAAATATGTCTCAGGTTTCCTCCCCTGGTACTCGGGTGCAACATTCCAGATGCTTTACTAACACTCTCCCTACTTGGAGAGTCAGTGCCTTTAACCTCCTGTTTGCCCCAGTTTGCAATTTCTGCGGAAGATGAACAGGAATAGCGAGAACCAATGAGAGACTACCTGGAAGTGTCTGAACGGGCAAATTTAACTCTCATTTCCCACCAGGAAGAGGAATTAACCAAAGGCTCAGCGTGCCATGCCGGTACCACATTAGGGCCTGAAGACATCCTGCGGTGTTGCGGCCAGCTCACAAGAAAGCGAGTTGAAGAAAGGAGCTCAGGGGCACTGTAATTCACAAACCTGCAGAGTTATAAATGACAGCTATCGTCCAAAAATATACTGAAGTAAGACTGCCAAGAGGACTTGAAAGCGGGGCAGAATTGCAGGAAACCGATTTCAGGAGGTAGACAGGAATTGCATTTCAAGCATAGGAAAAGAGGCAGAACGTCCATAGTGATGCACTTGGCCAAAAAGGGCGTATGCGTTTTTTCCTGAATATATTCAGGAAAAAACGCATACGCCCTTTTTGGCCAACCAAGCAAGCTTGCAAAGGAAATCTGCACTACAATGAAGTCTCACTTCCCCCCGGTCAAAAGGGCCATCTGAAAAAAGTGTAAAATCCAGAAAGGCAGGACAGGCCATGGAGAACTGGGAGCCTTGTTATGCTGATGGGCGGGATGTAATTGCCAACAGCCACTCTGGAGAAGTGTATGGTGTTTCCTGAAACATCTAAAAAACAAAGCAACAGAGCCTAGTGCACTTCCATTTATGGTCCTATAGCTTAGGGAAATTAAAATCAAAAAGACACAGCCACCCCAAAGTTTGGGACGCCTCTGTTTACAAGAACCTCGTTTACCGTACAAGTTCAATATCACAGAAAGTGAAAAATGGATAAAGAAGTTGTGACACTCATGTACAATGCAATATCACTCAGCAATGAAATCTATGTCACCAGGCCCGTAGCAGCATAATGAGTGGATTTGGGTATGGTGATTCTAACTGAAATAAGTCACACAGAAAAAGAAACATCAAAAAATATCACTAATACATGGAATTTAAACTTGGCTACAGAGGAACTGAATTACAAAACAGAAAAGGGTGTCAAATTTAGAAAACCAACTTATGCTTGTTTAAGGGGAAAGGTGAGTTGGGGTGCTGCATAAAACCAGAAATTGAAATGAGCACAGATAAAGTTCCTTAAGCCAAATATGGAATAGACAAGACATACTCCTTGCTCAACGAAATGGACTCCACACCCCATATTAAACGCCTAAGAATATACCTGACTAGTAAGTATCTTAAAACCTATGGATTGCTATGTCTCCAAAAGAGAATCAAGCGTGTGTACAAGGGTCATAAACGCAGCAGTGATAGGATTGGAGAGATTCGGTGAGCAAATGAAGACCCTTTGAAGTCATATTGCATGGTACCCATTCCACGGGTTTCAACTACCCAGGTTTAAGGTATTCTTCCTTCAGCTAAAACATGCATGTGGAACCTAGAGTATGATCAACCATGTGATCGGGAGACGTGTTCAAATATGTTTCAGTTTTCGTCCCCTGGTACTTCGGTGCAACATTCCAGACGTTTTACTAACACTCTCCCGACTTGGAGAGTCAGCGCCTTTAACCTCCTGTTTGGCCCAGTTTGCAATTTCTGCGGAAGATGAACAGGAATAGCGAGAACCAATGAGAGGCTAGCTGGAGGTGTCTGGACGGGCAAATTTAACTCTCATTTCCCACCAGGAAGAGGAATTAACCAAAGGCTCAGCGTGCCGTGCCGGAACCAGATTAGGGCCTGAAGACATCCTGCGGTGTTGCGGCCAGCTCAAAAGAAAGCGAGTTGAAGAAAGGAGCTCAGGGGCACTGTAATTCACAAAGCTGCAGAGTTATAAATGACAGCTATCGTCCAAAAATATACTGAAGTAAGGCTGCCAAGAGGACTTGAAAGCGGGGCAGAATTGCAGGAAACCGATTTCAGGAGGTAGACTGGAATTGCATTGAAAGCATAGGAAAAGAGGCAGAACGTCCACAATGATGCACTTGGCCAAAAAGGGCGTATGCGTTTTTTCCTGAATATATTCAGGAAAAAACGCATACGCCCTTTTTGGCCAACCAAGCAAGCTTGCAAAGGAAATCTGCACTACAATGAAGTCTCACTTCCCCCCGGTCAAAAGGGCCATCTGAAAAAAGTGTAAAATCCAGAAAGGCAGGACAGGCCATGGAGAACTGGGAGCCTTGTTATGCTGATGGGCGGGATGTAAATTGCCAACAGACACTCGGGAGAAGTGTATGGTGTTTCCTGAAACATCTAAAAAACAAAGCAACAGAGCCTAGGGCACTTCCACTTATGGTCCTATAGCTTAGGGAAATTAAAATCAAAAAGACACAGTCACCTCAAAGTTTGGGACGCCTCTGTTTACAAGAACCTCGTTTACCGTACAAGTTCAATATCACAGAAAGTGAAAAATGGATAAAGAACTTGTGGTAGTTACGTACAATGCAGTATCACTCAGCAATGAAATCTATGTCATCAGACCCATAGCAGCATAATGAGTGGATTCAGGTACGATGATTCTAACTGAAATAAGTCACACAGAAAAAGAAACATCATAAGATATCACTAATACACGGAATGTAAACTTGGCTACACAGGAACTGAATTCCAAAACAGAACACGTTCTCAAATTTAGAAAACCAACTTATGCTTGCTTAAGGGGAAATGTGAGTTGGGTTGCTGCATAAAACCAGAGATTGAAATGAGCACAGATAAAGTTCCTTAAGCCAAATATGGAATAGACAAGAGCTACTCCTTGCTCAACGAAATGGACTCAACACCGCATATTAAACGCCTAAGAATGTACCTGACTAGTAAGTATCTTAAAACCTATGGATTGCTATGTCTCCGAAAGAGAATCAAGCATGTGTACAGGGACATAAACGCAGCAGTGATAGGATTGGAGAGGTTCGGTGAGCAAATGAAGACCATTTGAAGTCATATTGCACGGTACCCATTCCACGGGTTTCAACTACCCAGGTTTAAGATATTCTTCCTTCAGCTAAAACATGCATGTGGAACCTAGAGTATGATCAACCATGTGATCGGGAGACGTGTTCAAATATGTCTCAGTTTTCGTACCCTGGTGCTCGGGTGCAACATTCCAGACGCTTTACTAACACTCTCCCCACTTGGAGAGTCAGTCCCTTTAACCTCCTGTTTGGCCCAGTTTGCAATTTCTGTGGAAGATGAACAGGAATAGCGAGAACCAATGAGAGACTAGCCGGAGGTGTCTGGATGGGCAAATTTAACTCTCATTTCCCACCAGGAAGAGGAATTAACCAAAGGCTCAGCGTGCCGTGCCTGAACCAGATTAGGGCCTGAAGACATCCTGCGGTGTTGCGGCCAGCTCAAAAGAAAGCGTGTTGAAGAAAGGAGCTCAGGGGCACTGTAATTCACAAACCTGCAGAGTTATAAATGACAGCTATCGTCCAAAAATAGACTGAAGTAAGGCTGCCAAGAGGACTTGAAAGCGGGGCAGAATTGCAGGAAACCGATTTCAAGAGGTAGACTGGAATTGCATTGAAAGCATAGGAAAAGAGGCAGAACGTCCACAATGATGCACTTGGCCAAAAAGGGCGTATGCGTTTTTTCCTGAATATATTCAGGAAAAAACGCATACGCCCTTTTTGGCCAACCAAGCAAGCTTGCAAAGGAAATCTGCACTACAATGAAGTCTCACTTCTCCCCGGACAAAAGGGCCATCTGAAAAAAGTGTAAAATCCAGAAAGGCAGGACAGGCCATGGAGAACTGGGAGCCTTGTTATGCTGATGGGCGGGATGTAAATTGCCAACAACCACTAGGGAAAAGTGTATGGTGTTTCCTGAAACATCTAAAAAACAAAGCAACAGAACCTAGGGCACTTCCACTTATGGTCCTATAGCTTAGGGAAATTAAAATCAAAAACACACAGCCACCCCAAAGTTTCGAACGGATCTGTTTACAAGAACCTCGTTTACAGTACAAGTTCAACATCGCAGAAAGTGAAAAATGGATAAAGAAGTTGTGGTATTTACTTACAAAGCAATATCACTCAGCAATGAAATCTGTGTCATCAGGCCCTTAGCAGCACAATGAGTGGATTCAGGTATGATGATTCTAACTGAAATAGGTCACACAGAAAAAGAAACATCATAGGATATCAGTAATACACGGAATGTAAACTTGGCTACACAGGAACTGAATTACAGAATAGAACAGGGTTTCAAATTTAGAAAACCAACTTATGCTTGCTTAAGGGGAAAGGTGAGTTGGGTTTCTGCATAAAATCAGAGATTGAAATGAGCACAGATAAAGTTCCTTAGGTCAAATATGGAATAGACAAGAGCTACTCCTTGCTCAACGAAATGGACTCAACACCGCATATTAAACCCCTAAGAATGTACCTGATTATAAGTATCTTAAAACCTATGGATTGCTATGTCTCCAAAAGAGAATCAAGCATGTGTACAGGGGCATAAACGCACAAGTGATGGGATTGGAGAGGTTCGGTGAGCAAATGAAGACCCTTTGAAGTCATATTGCATGGTACCCATTCCACGGGTTTCAACTACCCAGGTTTTAGGTATTCTTCCTTCAGCTAAAACATGCATGTGGAACCCAGAGTATGATCAACCATGTGATCGGGAGACGTGTTCAAATATGTCTCAGTTTTCCTCCCCTGGTACTCGGGTGCAACATTCCAGACGCTTTACTAACACTCTCCCCACTTGGAGAGTCAGCGTCTTTAACCTCCTGTTTGGCCCAGTTTGCAATTTCTGCGGAAGATGAACAGGAATAGCGAGAACCAATGAGAGGCTAGCTGGAGGTGTCTGGACGGGGAAATTTAACTCTCATTTCCCACCAGGAAGAGGAAATAACCAAAGGCTCAGCGTGCCGTACCGGAACCAGATTAGGGCCTGAAGCCATCCTGCGGTGTTGCGGCCAGCTCAAAAGAAAGCGAGTTGAAGAAAGGAGCTCAGGGGCACTGTAATTCACAAACCTGCAGAGTTATAAATGACAGCTATCATCCAAAAATAGACTGAAGTAAGGCTGCCAAGAGGACTTGAAAGCGGGGCAGAATTGCAGGAAACCGATTTCAGGAGGTAGACTGGAATTGCATTGAAAGCATAGGAAAAGAGGCAGAACGTCCACAATGATGCACTTGGCCAAAAAGGGCGTATGCGTTTTTTCCTGAATATATTCAGGAAAAAACGCATACGCCCTTTTTGGCCAACCAAGCAAGCTTGCAAAGGAAATCTGCACTACAATGAAGTCTCACTTCCCCCCGGTCAAAAGGGCCATCTGAAAAAAGTGTAAAATCCAGAAAGGCAGGACAGGCCATGGAGAACTTGGAACCTTGTTATGCTGATGGGCGGGATGTAAATTGCCAACAGACACTCGGGAGAAGTGTATGGTGTTTCCTGAAACATCTAAAAAACAAAGCAACAGAGCCTAGGGCACTTCCACTTATGGTCCTATAGCTTAGGGAAATTAAAATAAAAAAGACACAGCCACCCCAAAGTTTGGAACCGTTCTGTTTACAAGAACCTCGTTTAAAGTACAAGTTCAACATCGCAGAAAGTGAAAAATGGATAAAGAAGTTGTGGTATTTACTTACAATGCAATATCACTCAGCAATGAAATCTATGTCATCAGTCCCTTAGCAGCACAATGAGTGGATTCAGGTATGATAATTCTAACTGAAATAAGTACACAGAAAAAGAAACATCATAATATATCAGTAATACACGGAATGTAAACTTGGCTACACAGGAACTTAATTACAGAACAGAACAGGGTCTCAAATTTAGAAAACTAACTTATGCTTGCTTAAGGGTAAAGGTGAGTTGGGGTGCTGCATAACCAGAGTTCGAAATGAGCAAAGATAAAGTTCCTTAAACCAAATATGGAATAGACAAGAGCTACTCCTTGCTCAACGAAATGGACTCAACACCGCATATTAAACGCCTAAGAATGTACCTGACTAGTAAGTATCTTAAAACCTATGGATTGCTATGTCTCCGAAAGAGAATCAAGCATGTGTACAGGGGCATAAACGCGGCAGTGATAGGATTGGAGAGGTTCGGTGAGCAAATGAAGACCCTTTGAAGTCATATTGCATGGTACTCATTCCACGGGTTTCAACTACCCAGGTTTAAGGTATTCTTCCTTCAGCTAAAACATGCATGTGGAACCTAGAGTATGATCAACCATGTGATCGGGAGACGTGTTCAAATATGTCTCAGTTTTCGTACCCTGGTACTCGGGTGCAACATTCCAGACCCTTTACTAACACTCTCCCGACTTGGAGAGTCAGTCCCTTTAACCTCCTGTTTGGCCCAGTTTGCAATTTCTGCGGAAGATGAACAGGAATAGCGAGAACCAATGAGAGACTAGCTGGAGGTGTCTGGACGGGCAAATTTAACTCTCATTTCCCACCAGGAAGAGGAAATAACCAAAGGCTCAGCGTGCCGTACCGGAACCAGATTAGGGCCTGAAGCCATCTTGCGGTGTTGCGGCCAGCTAAAAAGAAAGCGAGTTGAAGAAAGGAGCTCAGGGGCACTGTAATTCACAAACCTGCAGAGTTATAAATGACAGCTATCGTCCAAAAATAGACTGAAGTAAGGCTGCCAATAGGACTTGAAAGCAGGGCAGAATTGCAGGAAACCGATTTCAGGAGGTAGACTGGAATTTCATTGAAAGCATAGGAAAAGAGGCAGAACGTCCACAATGATGCACTTGGCCAAAAAGGGCGTATGCGTTTTTTCCTGAATATATTCAGGAAAAAACGCATACGCCCTTTTTGGCCAACCAAGCAAGCTTGCAAAGGAAATCTGCACTACAATGAAGTCTCACTTCCCCCCGGTCAAAAGGGCCATCTGAAAAAAGTGTAAAATCCAGAAAGGCAGGACAGGCCATGGAGAACTGGGAGCCTTGTTATGCTGATGGGCGGGATGTAAATTGCCAACAACCACTCGGGAGGAGTGTATGGTGTTTCCTGAAACATCTAAAAAACAAAGCAACAGAACCTAGGGCACTTCCACTTATGGTCCTATAGCTTAGGGAAATTAAAATCAAAAAGACACAGCCACCCCAAAGTTTGGAACGGCTCTGTTTATAAGAACCTCATTTACAGTACAAGTTCAACATCGCAGAAAGTGAAAAATGGATAAAGAAGTTGTGGTATTTACTTACAAAGCAATATCACTCAGCAATGAAATCTGTGTCATCAGGCCCTTAGCAGCACAATGAGTGGATTCAGGTATGATGATTCTAACTGAAATAAGTCACAAAGAAAAAGAAACATCATAAGATATCAGTAATACACGGAATGTAAACTTGGCTACACAGGAACTGAATTACAGAACAGAAGAGGGTCTCAAATTTAGAAAACCAACTTATGCTTGCTTAAGGGGAAAGGTGAGTTGGGGTGCTGCATAAAACCAGAGATTGAAATGAGCACAGATAAAGTTCCTTAAGCCAAATATGGAATAGACAAGAGCTACTCCTTGCTCAACGAAATGGACTCAACACCGCATATTAAACGCCTAAGAATGTACCTGACTAGTAAGTATATTAAAACCTATGGATTGCTATGTCTCCGAAAGAGAATCAAGCATGTGTACAGGGACATAAACGCAGCAGTGATAGGATTGGAGAGGTTCGGTGAGCAAATGAAGACCCTTTGAAGTCATATTGCATGGTACCCTTTACACGGGTCTTAACTCTCCAGGTTTAAGGTATTCTTCCTTCAGCTAAAACATGTATGTGGAATCCAAGTATGATCAACCATGTGAACGGGAGACGTGTTCAAATATGTCTCAGATTTCCTCCCCTGGTACTCGGGTGCAACATTCCAGACGCTTTACTAACACTCTCCCCACTTGGAGAGTCAGCGCCTTTAACCTGCTGTTTGGCCCAGTTTGCAATTTCTGCGGAAGATGAACAGGAATAGCGAGAACCAATGAGAGACTAGCTGGAGGTGTCTGGACGGGCAAATTTAACTCTCATTTCCCACCAGGAAGAGGAAATAACCAAAGGCTCAGCGTGCCGGGCCGGAACCATATTAGGGCCTGAAGCCATCCTGCGGTGTTGCGGCCAGGTCACAAGAAAGCGAGTTGAAGAAAGGAGCTCAGGGGCACTGTAATTCACAAACCTGCAGAGTTATAAATGACAGCTATCGTCCAAAAATAGACTGAAGTAAGGCTGCCAAGAGGACTTGAAAGCGGGGCAGAATTGCAGGAAACATATTTCAGGAGGTAGACTGGAATTGCATTGAAAGCATAGGAAAAGAGGCAGAACGTCCACAATGATGCACTTGGCCAAAAAGGGCGTATGCGTTTTTTCCTGAATATATTCAGGAAAAAACGCATACGCCCTTTTTGGCCAACCAAGCAAGCTTGCAAAGGAAATCTGCACTACAATGAAGTCTCACTTCCCCCCGGTCAAAAGGGCCATCTGAAAAAAGTGTAAAATCCAGAAAGGCAGGACAGGCCATGGAGAACTGGGAGCCTTGTTATGCTGATGGGCGGGATGTAAATTGCCAACAACCACTCTGGAGAAGTGTATGGTGTTTCCTGAAACATCTAAAAAACAAAGCAACAGAGCCTAGGGCACTGCCAGTTATGCTCCTATAGCTTAGGGAAATTAAAATCAAAAAGACACAGCCACCCCAAAGTTTGGGACGCCTCTGTTTACAAGAACCTCGTTTACAGTACAAGTTCAACATCGCAGAAAGTGAAAAATGGATAAAGAAGTTGTGGTATTTACTTACAAAGCAATATCACTCAGCAATGAAATCTATGTCATCAGGCCTTTAGCAGCACAATGAGTGGATTCAGGTATGATGATTCTAACTGAAATAAGTCACACAGAAAAAGAAACATCATAAGATATCAGTAATACACGGAATGTAAACTTGGCTACACAGGAACTGAATTACAGAACAGAACAGGGTCTCAAATTTAGAAAACCAACTTATGCTTGCTTAAGGGTAAAGGTGAGTTGGGGTGCTGCATAAAACCAGAGATTGAAATGAGCACAGATAAAGTTCCTTAAGCCAAATATGGAATAGACAAGAGCTACTCCTTGCTCAACGAAATGGACTCAACACCGCATATTAAACGCCTAAGAATGTACCTGACTAGTAAGTATCTTAAAACCTATGGATTGCTATGTCTCCGAAAGCGAATCAAGCATGTGTACAGGGGCATAAATGCAGCAGTGATAGGATTGGAGAGGTTCGTGAGCAAATGAAGACCCTTTGAAGTCATATTGCATGGTACCCATTCCACGGGTTTCAACTACCCAGGTTTAAGGTATTCTTCCTTCAGATAAAACATGCATGTGGAACCTAGAGTATGATCAACCATGTGATCGGGAGACGTGTTCAAATATGTCTCAGTTTTCGTACCCTGGTACTCGGGTGCAACATTCCAGACGCTTTACTAACACTCTCCCCACTTGGAGAGTCAGTCCCTTTAACCTCCTGTTTGGCCCAGTTTGCAATTTCTGTGGAAGATGAACAGAAATAGCGAGAACCAATGAGAGACTAGCTGGAGGTGTCTGGACGGGCAAATTTAACTCTGATTTCCCACCAGGAAGAGGAATTAACCAAAGGCTTAGCATGCCGGCCCGGAACCAGATTAGGGCCTGAAGCCATCCTGCAGTGTTGCGGCCAGGTCACAAGAAAGCGAGTTGAAGAAACGAGCTCAGGGGCACTGTAATTCACAAACCTGCAGAGTTATAAATGACAGCTATCGTCCAAAAATAGACTGAAGTAAGGCTGCCAAGAGGACTTGAAAGTGGTGCAGAATTGCAGGAAATCGATTTCAGGAGGTAGACTGGAATTGCATTGGAAGCATAGGAAAAGAGGCAGAACGTCCACAATGATGCACTTGGCCAAAAAGGGCGTATGCGTTTTTTCCTGAATATATTCAGGAAAAAACGCATACGCCCTTTTTGGCCAACCAAGCAAGCTTGCAAAGGAAATCTGCACTACAATGAAGTCTCACTTCCCCCCGGTCAAAAGGGCCATCTGAAAAAAGTGTAAAATCCAGAAAGGCAACAGGCCATGGAGAACTGGGAGCCTTGTTATGCTGATGGGCGGGATGTAAATTGCCAACAGACACTCCGAAGAAGTGTATGGTGTTTCCTGAAACATCTAAAAAACAAAGCAACAGAGCCTAGGGCACTTCCACTTATGGTCCTATAGCTTAGGGAAATTAAAATAAAAAAGACACAGCCACCCCAAAATTTGGAACGGCTCTGTTTACAAGAACCTCGTTTACAGTACAAGTTCAACATCGCAGAAAGTGAAAAATGGATAAAGAAGTTTTGGTATTCACTTACAAAGCAATATCACTCAGCAATGAAATCTATGTCATCAGGCCCTTAGCAGCACAATGAGTGGATTCAGGTATGATGATTCTAACTGAAATAAGTCACAAAGAAAAAGAAACATCATAAGATATCACTAATACACGGAATGTAAACTTGGCTACACAGGAACTGAATTACAGAACAGAACAGGTTCTCAAATTTAGAAAACCAACTTATGCTTGCTTAAGGGTAAAGGTGAGTTGGGGTGCTGCATAAAACCAGAGATTGAAATGAGCACAGATAAAGTTCCTTAAGCCAAATATGGAATAGACAAGAGCTACTCCTTGCTCAACGAAATGGACTCAACACCGCATATTAAACGCCTAAGAATGTACCTGACTAGTAAGTATCTTAAAACCTATGGATTGCTATGTCTCCGAAAGAGAATCAAGCATGTGTACAGGGGCATAAACGCAGCAGTGATAGGATTGGAGAGGTTCGGTGAGCAAATGAAGACCCTTTGAAGTCATATTGCATGGTACCCATTACACTGGTCTAAACTCTCCAGTTTTAAGGTATTCTTCCTTCAGCTAAAACATGCATGTGGAACCCAGAGTATGATCAACCATGTGAACAGGAAACGTGTTCAAATATGTCTCAGTTTTCCTCCCCTGGTACTCGGGTGCAACATTCCAGACGCTTTACTAACACTCTCCCGTCTTGGAGAGTCAGTTCCTTTAACTTCCTGTTTGGCCCAGTTTGAAATTTCTGCGGAAGATGAACAGGAATAGCGAGAACCAATGAGAGGCTAGCTGGAGGTGTCTGGACGGGCAAATTTAACTCTCATTTCCCACCAGGAAGAGGAATTAACCAAAGGCTCAGCATGCCCGGCCGGAACCAGATTAGGGCCTGAAGCCATCCTGCGGTGTTGCGGCCAGCTCAAAAGAAAGCGAGTTGAAGAAAGGAGCTCAGGGGCACTGTAATTCACAAACCTGCAGAGTTATAAATGACAGCTATCGTCCAAAAATAGACTGAAGTAAGGCTGCCAAGAGGACTTGAAAGCAGGGCAGAATTGCAGGAAACCGATTTCAGGAGGTAGACTGGAATTGCATTGAAAGCATAGGAAAAGAGGCAGAACGTCCACAATGATGCACTTGGCCAAAAAGTGCGTATGCGTTTTTTCCTGAATATATTCAGGAAAAAACGCATACGCCCTTTTTGGCCAACCAAGCAAGCTTGCAAAGAAATCTGCACTACAATGAAGTCTCACTTCTCCCCGGTCAAAAGGGCCATCTGAAAAAAGTGTAAAATCCAGAAAGGCAGGAGAGGCCATGGAGAACTGGGAGCCTTGTTATGCTGATGGGCGGGAGGTAAATTGCCAACAGACACTCAGGAGAAGTGTATGGTGTTTCCTGAAACATCTAAAAAACAAAGCAACACAGCCTAGGGCACTTCCACTTATGGTCCTATAGTTTAGGGAAATTAAAATCAAAAAGACACAGCCACCTCAAAGTTTGGGACGCCTCTGTTTACAAGAACCTCGTTTACCGTACAAGTTCAATATCACAGAAAGTGAAAAATGGATAAAGAACTTGTGGTAGTTACGTACAATGCAGTATCACTCAGCAATGAAATCTATGTCATCAGGCCCGTAGCAGCATAATGAGTGGATTCAGGTATGATGATTCTAACTGAAATAAGTCACACAGAAAAAGAAACATCATAAGATATCACTAATACACGGAATGTAAACTTGGCTACACAGGAACTGAATTCCAAAACAGAACACGTTCTCAAATTTAGAAAACCAACTTATGCTTGCTTAAGGGGAAATGTGAGTTGTGGTGCTGCATAAAACCAGAGATTGAAATGAGCACAGATAAAGTTCCTTAAGCCAAATATGGAATAGACAAGAGCTACTCCTTGCTCAACGAAATGGACTCAACACCGCATATTAAACGCCTACGAATGTACCTGACTAGTAAGTATCTTAAATGCTATAGATTGCTATGTCTCCGAAAGAGAATCAAGCATGTGTACAGGGGCAAAAACGCAGCAGTGATAGGATTGGAGAGGTTCGGTGAGCAAATGAAGACCCTTTGAAGTCATATTGCATGGTACCCATTACACAGGTCTTAACTCTCCAGGTTTAAGGTATTCTTCCTTCAGCTTAAACATGCATGTGGAACCCAAGTATGATCAACCATGTGATCGGGAGACGTGTTCAAATATGTCTCAGTTTTCCTCCCCTGGTGCTCGGGTGCAACATTCCAGACGCTTTACTAACACTCTCCCCACTTGGAGAGTCAGTCCCTTTAACCTCCTGTTTGGCCCAGTTTGCAATTTCTGTGGAAGATGAACAGGAATAGCGAGAACCAATGAGAGACTAGCCGGAGGTGTCTGGATGGGCAAATTTAACTCTCATTTCCCACCAGGAAGAGGAATTAACCAAAGGCTCAGCGTGCCGTGCCTGAACCAGATTAGGGCCTGAAGACATCCTGCGGTGTTGCGGCCAGCTCAAAAGAAAGCGTGTTGAAGAAAGGAGCTCAGGGGCACTGTAATTCACAAACCTGCAGAGTTATAAATGACAGCTATCGTCCAAAAATATACTGAAGTAAGGCTGCCAAGAGGACTTGAAAGCGGGGCAGAATTGCAGGAAACCGATTTCAAGAGGTAGACTGGAATTGCATTGAAAGCATAGGAAAAGAGGCAGAACGTCCACAATGATGCACTTGGCCAAAAAGAGCGTATGCGTTTTTTCGTGAATATATTCAGGAAAAAACGCATACGCCCTTTTTGGCCAACCAAGCAAGCTTGCAAAGGAAATCTACACTACAATGAAGTCTCACTTCTCCCCGGTCAAAAGGGCCATCTGAAAAAAGTGTAAAATCCAGAAAGGCAGGACAGGCCATGGAGAACTGGGAGCCTTGTTATGCTGATGGGCGGAATGTAAATTGCCAACAGACACTCCGGAGAAGTGTATGGTGTTTCCTGAAACATCTAAAAAACAAAGCAACAGAGCCTAGGGCACTTCCACTTATGGTCCTATAGCTTAGGGAAATTAAAATCAAAAAGACACAGCCACCCCAAAGTTTGGGACGCCTCCGTTTACAAGAACCTCGTTTACCGTACAAGTTCAATATCACAGAAAGTGAAAAATGGATAAAGAACTTGTGGTACTTACGTACAATGCAGTATCACTCAGCAATGAAATCTATGTCATCAGGCCCGTAGCAGCATAATGAGTGGATTCAGGTACGATGATTCTAACTGAAATAAGTCACACAGAAAAAGAAACATCATAAGATATCACTAATACACGGAATGTAAACTTGGCTACACAGGAACTGCATTCCAAAACAGAACAGGGTCTCAAATTTAGAAAACCAACTTATGCTTGCTTAAGGGGAAAGGTAAGTTGGGGTGCTGCATAAAACCAGAGATTGAAATGAGCACAGATAAAGTTCCTTAAGCCAAATATGGAATAGACAAGAGCTACTCCTTGTTCAACGAAATGGACTCAAAACCCCATATTAAACGCCTAAGAATGTACCTGACTAGTAAGTATCTTAAAACCTATGGATTGCTATGTCTCCAAAAGAGAATCAAGCGTGTGTACAGGGGAATAAACGCAGCAGTGATAGGATTGGAGAGGTTCGGTGAGCAAATGAAGACCCTTTGAAGTCATATTGCATGGTTCCCATTCCACGGGTCTCAACTCTCCAGGTTTAAGGTATTCTTCCTTCAGCTAAAACACGCATGTGGAACCCAGAGTATGATCAACCATGTGAACGGGAGACGTGTTCAAATATGTCTCAGTTTTCCTCCCCTGGTACTCGGGTGCAACATTCCAGACGCTTTACTAACACTCTCCCGACTTGGAGAGTCAGTCCCTTTAACCTCCTGTTTGGCCCAGTTTGCAATTTCTGCGGAAGATGAACAGGAATAGTGCGAACCAATGAGAGGCTACCTGGAGGTGTCTGGACGGGCATATTTAACTCTCATTTCCCACCAGGAAGAGGAAATAACCCATCGCTCAGCGTGCCGTACCGGAACCAGATTAGGGCCTGAAGCCATCCTGCGGTGTTGCGGCCAGCTCAAAAGAAAGCGAGTTGAAGAAAGGAGCTCAGGGGCACTGTAATTCACAAACCTGCAGAGTTATAAATGACAGCTATCGTCCAAAAATAGACTGAAGTAAGGCTGCCAAGAGGACTTGAAAGCGGGGCAGAATTGCAGGAAACCGATTTCAGGAGGTAGACTGGAATTGCATTGAAAGCATAGGAAAAGAGGCAGAACGTCCACAATGATGCACTTGGCCAAAAAGGGCATATGCGTTTTTTCCTGAATATATTCAGGAAAAAACGCATACGCCCTTTTTGGCCAACCAAGCAAGCTTGCAAAGGAAATCTGCACTACAATGAAGTCTCACTTCTCCCCGGACAAAAGGGCCATCTGAAAAAAGTGTAAAATCCAGAAAGGCAGGACAGGCCATGGAGAACTGGGAGCCTTGTTATGCTGATGGGCGGGATGTAAATTGCCAACAACCACTAGGGAGAAGTGTATGGTGTTTCCTGAAACATCTAAAAAAGAAAGCAACAGAACCTAGGGCACTTCCACTTATGGTCCTATAGCTTAGGGAAATTAAAATCAAAAAGACACAGCCACCCCAAAGTTTCGAACGGATCTGTTTACAAGAACCTCGTTTACAGTACAAGTTCAACATCGCAGAAAGTGAAAAATGGATAAAGAAGTTGTGGTATTTACTTACAAAGCAATATCACTCAGCAATGAAATCTGTGTCATCAGGCCCTTAGCAGCACAATGAGTGGATTCAGGTATGATGATTCTAACTGAAATAAGTCACACAGAAAAAGAAACATCATAAGATATCAGTAATACACGGAATGTAAACTTGGCTACACAGGAACTGAATT
Source organism: Stenella coeruleoalba (assembly GCF_951394435.1). Lineage (NCBI taxonomy): Eukaryota > Metazoa > Chordata > Mammalia > Artiodactyla > Delphinidae > Stenella > Stenella coeruleoalba. The sequence continues at coordinate 2,866,222 of NW_027646159.1, read as the reverse complement.
ACAGAACAGAACAGGGTCTCAAATTTAGAAAACCAACTTATGCTTGCTTAAGGGTAAAGGTGAGTTGGGGTGCTGCATAAAACCAGAGATTGAAATGAGCACAGATAAAATTCCTTAAGCCAAATATGGAATAGACAAGAGCTACTCCTTGTTCAACGAAATGGACTCAAAACCCCATATTAAACGCCTAAGAATGTACCTGACTAGTAAGTATCTTAAAACCTATGGATTGCTATGTCTCCAAAAGAGAATCAAGCGTGTGTACAGGGGAATAAACGCAGCAGTGATAGGATTGGAGAGGTTCGGTGAGCAAATGAAGACCCTTTGAAGTCATATTGCATGGTTCCCATTCCACGGGTCTCAACTCTCCAGGTTTAAGGTATTCTTCCTTCAGCTAAAACACGCATGTGGAACCCAGAGTATGATCAACCATGTGAACGGGAGACGTGTTCAAATATGTCTCAGTTTTCCTCCCCTGGTACTCGGGTGCAACATTCCAGACGCTTTACTAACACTCTCCCGACTTGGAGAGTCAGTCCCTTTAACCTCCTGTTTGGCCCAGTTTGCAATTTCTGCGGAAGATGAACAGGAATAGTGCGAACCAATGAGAGGCTACCTGGAGGTGTCTGGACGGGCAAATTTAACTCTCATTTCCCACCAGGAAGAGGAAATAACCAAAGGCTCAGCGTGCCGTACCGGAACCAGATTAGGGCCTGAAGCCATCCTGCGGTGTTGCGGCCAGCTCAAAAGAAAGCGAGTTGAAGAAAGGAGCTCAGGGGCACTGTAATTCACAAACCTGCAGAGTTATAAATGACAGCTATCGTCCAAAAATAGACTGAAGTAAGGCTGCCAAGAGGACTTGAAAGCGGGGCAGAATTGCAGGAAACCGATTTCAGGAGGTAGACTGGAATTGCATTGAAAGCATAGGAAAAGAGGCAGAACCTCCACAATGATGCACTTGGCCAAAAAGGGCGTATGCGTTTTTTCCTGAATATATTCAGGAAAAAACGCATACGCCCTTTTTGGCCAACCAAGCAAGCTAGCAAAGGAAATCTGCACTACAATGAAGTCTCACTTCCCCCCGGTCAAAAGGGCCATCTGAAAAAAGTGTAAAATCCAGAAAGGCAGGACAGGCCATGGAGAACTGGGAGCCTTGTTATGCTGAAGGGCGGGATGTAAATTGCCAACAACCACTCGGTAGAAGTGTATGGTGTTTCCTGAAACATCTAAAAAACAAAGCAACAGAACCTAGGGCACTTCCACTTATGGTCCTATAGCTTAGGGAAATTAAAATCAAAAAGACACAGCCACCCCAAAGTTTGGAACGGCTCTGTTTACAAGAACCTCGTTTACAGTACAAGTTCAACATCGCAGAAAGTGAAAAATGGATAAAGAAGTTGTGGTATTTACTTACAAAGCAATATCACTCAGCAATGAAATCTGTGTCATCAGGCCCTTAGCAGCACAATGAGTGGATTCAGGTATGATGATTCTAACTGAAATAAGGCACACAGAAAAAGAAACATCATAATATATCAGTAATACACGGAATGTAAACTTGGCTACACAGGAACTGAATTACAGAACAGAACAGGATCTCAAATTTAGGAAACCAACTAATGCTTGCTTAAGGGGAAAGGTGAGTTGGGGTGCTGCATAAAACCAGAGATTGAAATGAGCACAGATAAAGTTCCTTAAGCCAAATATTGAATAGACAAGAGCTACTCCTTGCTCAACGAAATGGACTCAACACCGCATATTAAACGCCAAGAATGTACCTGACTAATAAGTATCTTAAAACCTATGGATTGCTATGTCTCCGAAAGAGAATCAAGCATGTGTACAGGGGCATAAACGCAGCAGTGATGGGATTGGAGAGGTTCGGTGAGCAAATGAAGACCCTTTGAAGTCATATTGCATGGTACCCATTACACGGGTCTCAACTCTCCAGGTTTAAGGTATTCTTCCTTCAGCTAAAACATGCATGTGGAACCCAAGTAAGATCAACCATGTGAACGGGAGACGTGTTCAAATATGTCTCAGTTTTCCTCCCCTGGTGCTCGGGTGCAACATTCCAGACGCTTTACTAACACTCTCCCCACTTGGAGAGTCAGTCCCTTTAACCTCCTGTTTGGCCCAGTTTGCAATTTCTGTGGAAGATGAACAGGAATAGCGAGAACCAATGAGAGACTAGCCGGAGGTGTCTGGATGGGCAAATTTAACTCTCATTTCCCACCAGGAAGAGGAATTAACCAAAGGCTCAGCGTGCCGTGCCTGAACCAGATTAGGGCCTGAAGACATCCTGCGGTGTTGCGGCCAGCTCAAAAGAAAGCGTGTTGAAGAAAGGAGCTCAGGGGCACTGTAATTCACAAACCTGCAGAGTTATAAATGACAGCTATCGTCCAAAAATATACTGAAGTAAGGCTGCCAAGAGGACTTGAAAGCGGGGCAGAATTGCAGGAAACCGATTTCAAGAGGTAGACTGGAATTGCATTGAAAGCATAGGAAAAGAGGCAGAACGTCCACAATGATGCACTTGGCCAAAAAGAGCGTATGCGTTTTTTCGTGAATATATTCAGGAAAAAACGCATACGCCCTTTTTGGCCAACCAAGCAAGCTTGCAAAGGAAATCTACACTACAATGAAGTCTCACTTCTCCCCGGTCAAAAGGGCCATCTGAAAAAAGTGTAAAATCCAGAAAGGCAGGACAGGCCATGGAGAACTGGGAGCCTTGTTATGCTGATGGGTGGAATGTAAATTGCCAACAGACACTCCGGAGAAGTGTATGGTGTTTCCTGAAACATCTAAAAAACAAAGCAACAGAGCCTAGGGCACTTCCACTTATGGTCCTATAGCTTAGGGAAATTAAAATCAAAAAGACACAGCCACCCCAAAGTTTGGGACGCCTCCGTTTACAAGAACCTCGTTTACCGTACAAGTTCAATATCACAGAAAGTGAAAAATGGATAAAGAACTTGTGGTACTTACGTACAATGCAGTATCACTCAGCAATGAAATCTATGTCATCAGGCCCGTAGCAGCATAATGAGTGGATTCAGGTACGATGATTCTAACTGAAATAAGTCACACAGAAAAAGAAACATCATAAGATATCACTAATACACGGAATGTAAACTTGGCTACACAGGAACTGCATTCCAAAACAGAACAGGGTCTCAAATTTAGAAAACCAACTTATGCTTGCTTAAGGGGAAAGGTAAGTTGGGGTGCTGCATAAAACCAGAGATTGAAATGAGCACAGATAAAGTTCCTTAAGCCAAATATGGAATAGACAAGAGCTACTCCTTGTTCAACGAAATGGACTCAAAACCCCATATTAAACGCCTAAGAATGTACCTGACTAGTAAGTATCTTAAAACCTATGGATTGCTATGTCTCCAAAAGAGAATCAAGCGTGTGTACAGGGGAATAAACGCAGCAGTGATAGGATTGGAGAGGTTCGGTGAGCAAATGAAGACCCTTTGAAGTCATATTGCATGGTTCCCATTCCACGGGTCTCAACTCTCCAGGTTTAAGGTATTCTTCCTTCAGCTAAAACACGCATGTGGAACCCAGAGTATGATCAACCATGTGAACGGGAGACGTGTTCAAATATGTCTCAGTTTTCCTCCCCTGGTACTCGGGTGCAACATTCCAGACGCTTTACTAACACTCTCCCGACTTGGAGAGTCAGTCCCTTTAACCTCCTGTTTGGCCCAGTTTGCAATTTCTGCGGAAGATGAACAGGAATAGTGCGAACCAATGAGAGGCTACCTGGAGGTGTCTGGACGGGCATATTTAACTCTCATTTCCCACCAGGAAGAGGAAATAACCCATCGCTCAGCGTGCCGTACCGGAACCAGATTAGGGCCTGAAGCCATCCTGCGGTGTTGCGGCCAGCTCAAAAGAAAGCGAGTTGAAGAAAGGAGCTCAGGGGCACTGTAATTCACAAACCTGCAGAGTTATAAATGACAGCTATCGTCCAAAAATAGACTGAAGTAAGGCTGCCAAGAGGACTTGAAAGCGGGGCAGAATTGCAGGAAACCGATTTCAGGAGGTAGACTGGAATTGCATTGAAAGCATAGGAAAAGAGGCAGAACGTCCACAATGATGCACTTGGCCAAAAAGGGCATATGCGTTTTTTCCTGAATATATTCAGGAAAAAACGCATACGCCCTTTTTGGCCAACCAAGCAAGCTTGCAAAGGAAATCTGCACTACAATGAAGTCTCACTTCTCCCCGGACAAAAGGGCCATCTGAAAAAAGTGTAAAATCCAGAAAGGCAGGACAGGCCATGGAGAACTGGGAGCCTTGTTATGCTGATGGGCGGGATGTAAATTGCCAACAACCACTAGGGAGAAGTGTATGGTGTTTCCTGAAACATCTAAAAAAGAAAGCAACAGAACCTAGGGCACTTCCACTTATGGTCCTATAGCTTAGGGAAATTAAAATCAAAAAGACACAGCCACCCCAAAGTTTCGAACGGATCTGTTTACAAGAACCTCGTTTACAGTACAAGTTCAACATCGCAGAAAGTGAAAAATGGATAAAGAAGTTGTGGTATTTACTTACAAAGCAATATCACTCAGCAATGAAATCTGTGTCATCAGGCCCTTAGCAGCACAATGAGTGGATTCAGGTATGATGATTCTAACTGAAATAAGTCACACAGAAAAAGAAACATCATAAGATATCAGTAATACACGGAATGTAAACTTGGCTACACAGGAACTGAATTACAGAACAGAACAGGGTCTCAAATTTAGAAAACCAACTTATGCTTGCTTAAGGGTAAAGGTGAGTTGGGGTGCTGCATAAAACCAGAGATTGAAATGAGCACAGATAAAATTCCTTAAGCCAAATATGGAATAGACAAGAGCTACTCCTTGTTCAACGAAATGGACTCAAAACCCCATATTAAACGCCTAAGAATGTACCTGACTAGTAAGTATCTTAAAACCTATGGATTGCTATGTCTCCAAAAGAGAATCAAGCGTGTGTACAGGGGAATAAACGCAGCAGTGATAGGATTGGAGAGGTTCGGTGAGCAAATGAAGACCCTTTGAAGTCATATTGCATGGTTCCCATTCCACGGGTCTCAACTCTCCAGGTTTAAGGTATTCTTCCTTCAGCTAAAACACGCATGTGGAACCCAGAGTATGATCAACCATGTGAACGGGAGACGTGTTCAAATATGTCTCAGTTTTCCTCCCCTGGTACTCGGGTGCAACATTCCAGACGCTTTACTAACACTCTCCCGACTTGGAGAGTCAGTCCCTTTAACCTCCTGTTTGGCCCAGTTTGCAATTTCTGCGGAAGATGAACAGGAATAGTGCGAACCAATGAGAGGCTACCTGGAGGTGTCTGGACGGGCAAATTTAACTCTCATTTCCCACCAGGAAGAGGAAATAACCAAAGGCTCAGCGTGCCGTACCGGAACCAGATTAGGGCCTGAAGCCATCCTGCGGTGTTGCGGCCAGCTCAAAAGAAAGCGAGTTGAAGAAAGGAGCTCAGGGGCACTGTAATTCACAAACCTGCAGAGTTATAAATGACAGCTATCGTCCAAAAATAGACTGAAGTAAGGCTGCCAAGAGGACTTGAAAGCGGGGCAGAATTGCAGGAAACCGATTTCAGGAGGTAGACTGGAATTGCATTGAAAGCATAGGAAAAGAGGCAGAACCTCCACAATGATGCACTTGGCCAAAAAGGGCGTATGCGTTTTTTCCTGAATATATTCAGGAAAAAACGCATACGCCCTTTTTGGCCAACCAAGCAAGCTAGCAAAGGAAATCTGCACTACAATGAAGTCTCACTTCCCCCCGGTCAAAAGGGCCATCTGAAAAAAGTGTAAAATCCAGAAAGGCAGGACAGGCCATGGAGAACTGGGAGCCTTGTTATGCTGAAGGGCGGGATGTAAATTGCCAACAACCACTCGGTAGAAGTGTATGGTGTTTCCTGAAACATCTAAAAAACAAAGCAACAGAACCTAGGGCACTTCCACTTATGGTCCTATAGCTTAGGGAAATTAAAATCAAAAAGACACAGCCACCCCAAAGTTTGGAACGGCTCTGTTTACAAGAACCTCGTTTACAGTACAAGTTCAACATCGCAGAAAGTGAAAAATGGATAAAGAAGTTGTGGTATTTACTTACAAAGCAATATCACTCAGCAATGAAATCTGTGTCATCAGGCCCTTAGCAGCACAATGAGTGGATTCAGGTATGATGATTCTAACTGAAATAAGGCACACAGAAAAAGAAACATCATAATATATCAGTAATACACGGAATGTAAACTTGGCTACACAGGAACTGAATTACAGAACAGAACAGGATCTCAAATTTAGGAAACCAACTAATGCTTGCTTAAGGGGAAAGGTGAGTTGGGGTGCTGCATAAAACCAGAGATTGAAATGAGCACAGATAAAGTTCCTTAAGCCAAATATTGAATAGACAAGAGCTACTCCTTGCTCAACGAAATGGACTCAACACCGCATATTAAACGCCAAGAATGTACCTGACTAATAAGTATCTTAAAACCTATGGATTGCTATGTCTCCGAAAGAGAATCAAGCATGTGTACAGGGGCATAAACGCAGCAGTGATGGGATTGGAGAGGTTCGGTGAGCAAATGAAGACCCTTTGAAGTCATATTGCATGGTACCCATTACACGGGTCTCAACTCTCCAGGTTTAAGGTATTCTTCCTTCAGCTAAAACATGCATGTGGAACCCAAGTAAGATCAACCATGTGAACGGGAGACGTGTTCAAATATGTCTCAGTTTTCCTCCCCTGGTACTCGGGTGCAACATTCCAGACGCTTTACTAACACTCTCCCCACTTGGAGAGTCAGCGCCTTTAACCTCCTGTTTGGCACAGTTTGCAATTTCTGCGGAAGATGAACAGGAATAGCGAGAACCAATGAGAGGCTAGCTGGAGGTGTCTGGACGGGCAAATTTAACTCTCATTTCCCACCAGGAAGAGGAAATAACCAAAGGCTCAGCATGCCGTGCCGGAACCAGATTAGGGCCTGAAGCCATCCTGCGGTGTTGCGGCCAGCTCAAAAGAAAGCGAGTTGAAGAAAGGAGCTCAGGGGCACTGTAATTCACAAACCTGCAGAATTATAAATGACAGCTATCGTCCAAAAATAGACTGAAGTAAGGCTGCCAAGAGGACTTGAAAGCGGGGCAGAATTGCAGGAAACCGATTTCAGGAGGTAGACTGGAATTGCATTGAAAGCATAGGAAAAGAGGCAGAACGTCCACAATGATGCACTTGGCCAAAAAGGGCGTATGCGTTTTTTCCTGAATATATTCAGGAAAAAACGCATACGCCCTTTTTGGCCAACCAAGCAAGCTTGCAAAGGAAATCTGCACTACAATGAAGTCTCACTTCCCCCCGGTCAAAAGGGCCATCTGAAAAAAGTGTAAAATCCAGAAAGGCAGGACAGGACATGGAGAACTGGGAGCCTTGTTATGCTGACAGGCGGGATGTAAATTGCCAACAGACACTTGGGAGAAGTGTATGGTGTTTCCTGAAACATCTAAAAAACAAAGCAACAGAACCTAGGGCACTTCCACTTATGGTCCTATAGCTTAGGGAAATTAAAATCAAAAAGACACAGCCACCCCAAAGTTTGCAACGGCTCTGTTTACAAGAACCTCGTTTACAGTACAAGTTCAACATCGCAGAAAGTGAAAAATGGATAAAGAAGTTGTGGTATTTACTTACAAAGCAATATCACTCAGCAATGAAATCTGTGTCATCAGGCACTTAGCAGCACAATGAGTGGATTCAGGTATGATGATTCTAACTGAAATAAGGCACACAGAAAAAGAAACATCATAATATATCAGTAATACACGGAATGTAAACTTGGCTACACAGGAACTGAATTACAGAACAGAACAGGATCTCAAATTTAGGAAACCAACTAATGCTTGCTTAAGGGGAAAGGTGAGTTGGGGTGCTGCATAAAACCAGAGATTGAAATGAGCACAGATAAAGTTCCTTAAGTCAAATATGGAATAGACCAGAGCTACTCCTTGCTCAACGAAATGGACTCAACACCGCATATTAAACGCCAAGAATGTACCTGACTAGTAAGTATCTTAAAACCTATGGATTGCTATGTCTCCAAAAGAGAATCAAGCGTGTGTACAGGGGCATAAACGCAGCAGTGATGGGATTGGAGAGGTTCGGTGAGCAAATGAAGACCCTTTGAAGTCATATTGCATGGTACCCATTACACGGGTCTCAACTCTCCAGGTTTAAGGTATTCTTCCTTCAGCTAAAACATGCATGTGGAACCCAAGTAAGATCAAACATGTGAACGGGAGACGTGTTCAAATATGTCTCAGTTTTCCTCCCCTGGTACTCGGGTGCAACATTCCAGACGCTTTACTAACACTCTCCCCACTTGGAGAGTCAGCGCCTTTAACCTCCTGTTTGGCACAGTTTGCAGTTTCTGCGGAAGATGAACAGGAATAGCGAGAACCAATGAGAGACTAGCTGGAGGTGTCTGGACGGGCAAATTTAACTCTCATTTCCCACCAGGAAGAGGAAATAACCAAAGGCTCAGCGTGCCGTGCCGGAACCAGATTAGGGCCTGAAGCCATCCTGCGGTGTTGTGGCCAGGTCACAAGAAAGCAAGTTGAAGAAAGGAGCTCAGGGGCACTGTAATTCACAAACCTGCAGAGTTATAAATGACAGCTATCGTCCAAAAATAGACTGAAGTAAGGCTGCCAAGAGGACTTGAAAGCGGGGCAGAATTGCAGGAAACCGATTTCAGGAGGTAGACTGGAATTGCATTGAAAGCATAGGAAAAGAGGCAGAACGTCCACAATGATGCACTTGGCCAAAAAGGGCGTATGCGTTTTTTCCTGAATATATTCAGGAAAAAACGCATACGCCCTTTTTGGCCAAGCAAGCAAGCTTGCAAAGGAAATCTGCACTACAATGAAGTCTCACTTCCCCCGGGTCAAAAGGGCCATCTGAAAAAAGTGTAAAATCCAGAAAGGCAGGACAGGCCATGGAGAACTGGGAGCCTTGTTATGCTGATGGGCGGGATGTAAATTGCCAACAACCACTTGGGAGAAGTGTATGGTGTTTCCTGAAACATCTAAAAAACAAAGCAACAGAACCTAGGGCACTTCCACTTATGGTTCTATAGCTTAGGGAAATTAAAATCAAAAAGACGCAGCCACCCCAAAGTTTGGGACGCCTCTGTTTACAAGAACCTCGTTTACAGTACAAGTTCAACATCGCAGAAAGTGAAAAATGGATAAAGAAGTTGTGGTATTTACTTACAAAGCAATATCACTCAGCAATGAAATCTGTGTCATCAGGCCCTTAGCAGCAGAATGAGTGGATTCAGGTATGATGATTCTAACTGAAATAAGTCACACAGAAAAAGAAACATCATAAGATATCAGTAATACACGGAATGTAAACTTGGCTACACAGGAACTGAATTACAGAACAGAACAGGGTCTCAAATTTAGAAAACCAACTTATGCTTGCTTAAGGGGAAAGGTGAGTTGGGGTGCTGCATAAAACCAGAGATTGAAATGAGCACAGATAAAGTTCCTTAAGTCAAATATGGAATAGACAAGAGCTACTCCTTTCTCAACGAAATGGACTCAACACCGCATATTAAACGCCTAAGAATGTACCTGACTAGTAAGTATCTTAAAACCTATGGATTGCTATGTCTCCGAAAGAGAATCAAGCATGTGTACAGGGGCATAAACGCAGCAGTGATAGGATTGGAGAGGTTCGGTGAGCAAATGAAGACCCTTTGAAGTCATATTGCATGGTACCCATTCCACGGGTCTTAACTCTCCAGGTTTAAGGTATTCTTCCTTCAGCTAAAACATGCATGTGGAACCCAAGTACGATGAACCATGTGAACGGGAGACGTGTTCAAATATGTCTCAGTTTTCCTCCCCTGGTACTCGGGTGCAACATTCCAGACGCTTTACTAACACTCTCCCCACTTGGAGAGTCAGCGCCTTTAACCTCCTGTTTGGCCCAGTTTGCAATTTCTGCGGAAGATGAACAGGAATAGCGAGAACCAATGAGAGACTAGATGGAGGTGTCTGGACGGGCAAATTTAACTCTCATTTCCCACCAGGAAGAGGAAATAACCAAAGGCTCAGCGTGCCGTGCCGGAACCAGATTAGGGCCTGAAGCCATCCTGCGGTGTTGCGGCCAGGTCACAAGAAAGCAAGTTGAAGAAAGGAGCTCATGGGCACTGTAATTCACAAACCTGCAGAGTTATAAATGACAGCTATCGTCCAAAAATAGACTGAAGTAAGGCTGCCAAGAGGACTTGAAAGCGGGGCAGAATTGCAGGAAACCGATTTCAGGAGGTAGACTGGAATTGCATTGAAAGCATAGGAAAAGAGGCAGAACGTCCACAATGATGCACTTGGCCAAAAAGGGCGTATGCGTTTTTTCCTGAATATATTCAGGAAAAAACGCATACGCCCTTTTTGGCCAAGCAAGCAAGCTTGCAAAGGAAATCTGCACTACAATGAAGTCTCACTTCCCCCCGGTCAAAAGGGCCATCTGAAAAAAGTGTAAAATCCAGAAAGGCAGGACAGGCCATGGAGAACTGGGAGCCTTGTTATGCTGATGGGCGGAATGTAAATTGCCAACAGACACTCCGGAGAAGTGTATGGTGTTTCCTGAAACATCTAAAAAACAAAGCAACAGAGCCTAGGGCACTTCCACTTATGGTCCTATAGCTTAGGGAAATTAAAATCAAAAAGACACAGCCACCCCAAAGTTTGGGACGCCTCCGTTTACAAGAACCTCGTTTACCGTACAAGTTCAATATCACAGAAAGTGAAAAATGGATAAAGAACTTGTGGTACTTACGTACAATGCAGTATCACTCAGCAATGAAATCTATGTCATCAGGCCCGTAGCAGCATAATGAGTGGATTCAGGTACGATGATTCTAACTGAAATAAGTCACACAGAAAAAGAAACATCATAAGATATCACTAATACACGGAATGTAAACTTGGCTACACAGGAACTGCATTCCAAAACAGAACAGGGTCTCAAATTTAGAAAACCAACTTATGCTTGCTTAAGGGGAAAGGTAAGTTGGGGTGCTGCATAAAACCAGAGATTGAAATGAGCACAGATAAAGTTCCTTAAGCCAAATATGGAATAGACAAGAGCTACTCCTTGTTCAACGAAATGGACTCAAAACCCCATATTAAACGCCTAAGAATGTACCTGACTAGTAAGTATCTTAAAACCTATGGATTGCTATGTCTCCAAAAGAGAATCAAGCGTGTGTACAGGGGAATAAACGCAGCAGTGATAGGATTGGAGAGGTTCGGTGAGCAAATGAAGACCCTTTGAAGTCATATTGCATGGTTCCCATTCCACGGGTCTCAACTCTCCAGGTTTAAGGTATTCTTCCTTCAGCTAAAACACGCATGTGGAACCCAGAGTATGATCAACCATGTGAACGGGAGACGTGTTCAAATATGTCTCAGTTTTCCTCCCCTGGTACTCGGGTGCAACATTCCAGACGCTTTACTAACACTCTCCCGACTTGGAGAGTCAGTCCCTTTAACCTCCTGTTTGGCCCAGTTTGCAATTTCTGCGGAAGATGAACAGGAATAGTGCGAACCAATGAGAGGCTACCTGGAGGTGTCTGGACGGGCATATTTAACTCTCATTTCCCACCAGGAAGAGGAAATAACCCATCGCTCAGCGTGCCGTACCGGAACCAGATTAGGGCCTGAAGCCATCCTGCGGTGTTGCGGCCAGCTCAAAAGAAAGCGAGTTGAAGAAAGGAGCTCAGGGGCACTGTAATTCACAAACCTGCAGAGTTATAAATGACAGCTATCGTCCAAAAATAGACTGAAGTAAGGCTGCCAAGAGGACTTGAAAGCGGGGCAGAATTGCAGGAAACCGATTTCAGGAGGTAGACTGGAATTGCATTGAAAGCATAGGAAAAGAGGCAGAACGTCCACAATGATGCACTTGGCCAAAAAGGGCATATGCGTTTTTTCCTGAATATATTCAGGAAAAAACGCATACGCCCTTTTTGGCCAACCAAGCAAGCTTGCAAAGGAAATCTGCACTACAATGAAGTCTCACTTCTCCCCGGACAAAAGGGCCATCTGAAAAAAGTGTAAAATCCAGAAAGGCAGGACAGGCCATGGAGAACTGGGAGCCTTGTTATGCTGATGGGCGGGATGTAAATTGCCAACAACCACTAGGGAGAAGTGTATGGTGTTTCCTGAAACATCTAAAAAAGAAAGCAACAGAACCTAGGGCACTTCCACTTATGGTCCTATAGCTTAGGGAAATTAAAATCAAAAAGACACAGCCACCCCAAAGTTTCGAACGGATCTGTTTACAAGAACCTCGTTTACAGTACAAGTTCAACATCGCAGAAAGTGAAAAATGGATAAAGAAGTTGTGGTATTTACTTACAAAGCAATATCACTCAGCAATGAAATCTGTGTCATCAGGCCCTTAGCAGCACAATGAGTGGATTCAGGTATGATGATTCTAACTGAAATAAGTCACACAGAAAAAGAAACATCATAAGATATCAGTAATACACGGAATGTAAACTTGGCTACACAGGAACTGAATTACAGAACAGAACAGGGTCTCAAATTTAGAAAACCAACTTATGCTTGCTTAAGGGTAAAGGTGAGTTGGGGTGCTGCATAAAACCAGAGATTGAAATGAGCACAGATAAAATTCCTTAAGCCAAATATGGAATAGACAAGAGCTACTCCTTGTTCAACGAAATGGACTCAAAACCCCATATTAAACGCCTAAGAATGTACCTGACTAGTAAGTATCTTAAAACCTATGGATTGCTATGTCTCCAAAAGAGAATCAAGCGTGTGTACAGGGGAATAAACGCAGCAGTGATAGGATTGGAGAGGTTCGGTGAGCAAATGAAGACCCTTTGAAGTCATATTGCATGGTTCCCATTCCACGGGTCTCAACTCTCCAGGTTTAAGGTATTCTTCCTTCAGCTAAAACACGCATGTGGAACCCAGAGTATGATCAACCATGTGAACGGGAGACGTGTTCAAATATGTCTCAGTTTTCCTCCCCTGGTACTCGGGTGCAACATTCCAGACGCTTTACTAACACTCTCCCGACTTGGAGAGTCAGTCCCTTTAACCTCCTGTTTGGCCCAGTTTGCAATTTCTGCGGAAGATGAACAGGAATAGTGCGAACCAATGAGAGGCTACCTGGAGGTGTCTGGACGGGCAAATTTAACTCTCATTTCCCACCAGGAAGAGGAAATAACCAAAGGCTCAGCGTGCCGTACCGGAACCAGATTAGGGCCTGAAGCCATCCTGCGGTGTTGCGGCCAGCTCAAAAGAAAGCGAGTTGAAGAAAGGAGCTCAGGGGCACTGTAATTCACAAACCTGCAGAGTTATAAATGACAGCTATCGTCCAAAAATAGACTGAAGTAAGGCTGCCAAGAGGACTTGAAAGCGGGGCAGAATTGCAGGAAACCGATTTCAGGAGGTAGACTGGAATTGCATTGAAAGCATAGGAAAAGAGGCAGAACCTCCACAATGATGCACTTGGCCAAAAAGGGCGTATGCGTTTTTTCCTGAATATATTCAGGAAAAAACGCATACGCCCTTTTTGGCCAACCAAGCAAGCTAGCAAAGGAAATCTGCACTACAATGAAGTCTCACTTCCCCCCGGTCAAAAGGGCCATCTGAAAAAAGTGTAAAATCCAGAAAGGCAGGACAGGCCATGGAGAACTGGGAGCCTTGTTATGCTGAAGGGCGGGATGTAAATTGCCAACAACCACTCGGTAGAAGTGTATGGTGTTTCCTGAAACATCTAAAAAACAAAGCAACAGAACCTAGGGCACTTCCACTTATGGTCCTATAGCTTAGGGAAATTAAAATCAAAAAGACACAGCCACCCCAAAGTTTGGAACGGCTCTGTTTACAAGAACCTCGTTTACAGTACAAGTTCAACATCGCAGAAAGTGAAAAATGGATAAAGAAGTTGTGGTATTTACTTACAAAGCAATATCACTCAGCAATGAAATCTGTGTCATCAGGCCCTTAGCAGCACAATGAGTGGATTCAGGTATGATGATTCTAACTGAAATAAGGCACACAGAAAAAGAAACATCATAATATATCAGTAATACACGGAATGTAAACTTGGCTACACAGGAACTGAATTACAGAACAGAACAGGATCTCAAATTTAGGAAACCAACTAATGCTTGCTTAAGGGGAAAGGTGAGTTGGGGTGCTGCATAAAACCAGAGATTGAAATGAGCACAGATAAAGTTCCTTAAGCCAAATATTGAATAGACAAGAGCTACTCCTTGCTCAACGAAATGGACTCAACACCGCATATTAAACGCCAAGAATGTACCTGACTAATAAGTATCTTAAAACCTATGGATTGCTATGTCTCCGAAAGAGAATCAAGCATGTGTACAGGGGCATAAACGCAGCAGTGATGGGATTGGAGAGGTTCGGTGAGCAAATGAAGACCCTTTGAAGTCATATTGCATGGTACCCATTACACGGGTCTCAACTCTCCAGGTTTAAGGTATTCTTCCTTCAGCTAAAACATGCATGTGGAACCCAAGTAAGATCAACCATGTGAACGGGAGACGTGTTCAAATATGTCTCAGTTTTCCTCCCCTGGTGCTCGGGTGCAACATTCCAGACGCTTTACTAACACTCTCCCCACTTGGAGAGTCAGTCCCTTTAACCTCCTGTTTGGCCCAGTTTGCAATTTCTGTGGAAGATGAACAGGAATAGCGAGAACCAATGAGAGACTAGCCGGAGGTGTCTGGATGGGCAAATTTAACTCTCATTTCCCACCAGGAAGAGGAATTAACCAAAGGCTCAGCGTGCCGTGCCTGAACCAGATTAGGGCCTGAAGACATCCTGCGGTGTTGCGGCCAGCTCAAAAGAAAGCGTGTTGAAGAAAGGAGCTCAGGGGCACTGTAATTCACAAACCTGCAGAGTTATAAATGACAGCTATCGTCCAAAAATATACTGAAGTAAGGCTGCCAAGAGGACTTGAAAGCGGGGCAGAATTGCAGGAAACCGATTTCAAGAGGTAGACTGGAATTGCATTGAAAGCATAGGAAAAGAGGCAGAACGTCCACAATGATGCACTTGGCCAAAAAGAGCGTATGCGTTTTTTCGTGAATATATTCAGGAAAAAACGCATACGCCCTTTTTGGCCAACCAAGCAAGCTTGCAAAGGAAATCTACACTACAATGAAGTCTCACTTCTCCCCGGTCAAAAGGGCCATCTGAAAAAAGTGTAAAATCCAGAAAGGCAGGACAGGCCATGGAGAACTGGGAGCCTTGTTATGCTGATGGGTGGAATGTAAATTGCCAACAGACACTCCGGAGAAGTGTATGGTGTTTCCTGAAACATCTAAAAAACAAAGCAACAGAGCCTAGGGCACTTCCACTTATGGTCCTATAGCTTAGGGAAATTAAAATCAAAAAGACACAGCCACCCCAAAGTTTGGGACGCCTCCGTTTACAAGAACCTCGTTTACCGTACAAGTTCAATATCACAGAAAGTGAAAAATGGATAAAGAACTTGTGGTACTTACGTACAATGCAGTATCACTCAGCAATGAAATCTATGTCATCAGGCCCGTAGCAGCATAATGAGTGGATTCAGGTACGATGATTCTAACTGAAATAAGTCACACAGAAAAAGAAACATCATAAGATATCACTAATACACGGAATGTAAACTTGGCTACACAGGAACTGCATTCCAAAACAGAACAGGGTCTCAAATTTAGAAAACCAACTTATGCTTGCTTAAGGGGAAAGGTAAGTTGGGGTGCTGCATAAAACCAGAGATTGAAATGAGCACAGATAAAGTTCCTTAAGCCAAATATGGAATAGACAAGAGCTACTCCTTGTTCAACGAAATGGACTCAAAACCCCATATTAAACGCCTAAGAATGTACCTGACTAGTAAGTATCTTAAAACCTATGGATTGCTATGTCTCCAAAAGAGAATCAAGCGTGTGTACAGGGGAATAAACGCAGCAGTGATAGGATTGGAGAGGTTCGGTGAGCAAATGAAGACCCTTTGAAGTCATATTGCATGGTTCCCATTCCACGGGTCTCAACTCTCCAGGTTTAAGGTATTCTTCCTTCAGCTAAAACACGCATGTGGAACCCAGAGTATGATCAACCATGTGAACGGGAGACGTGTTCAAATATGTCTCAGTTTTCCTCCCCTGGTACTCGGGTGCAACATTCCAGACGCTTTACTAACACTCTCCCGACTTGGAGAGTCAGTCCCTTTAACCTCCTGTTTGGCCCAGTTTGCAATTTCTGCGGAAGATGAACAGGAATAGTGCGAACCAATGAGAGGCTACCTGGAGGTGTCTGGACGGGCATATTTAACTCTCATTTCCCACCAGGAAGAGGAAATAACCCATCGCTCAGCGTGCCGTACCGGAACCAGATTAGGGCCTGAAGCCATCCTGCGGTGTTGCGGCCAGCTCAAAAGAAAGCGAGTTGAAGAAAGGAGCTCAGGGGCACTGTAATTCACAAACCTGCAGAGTTATAAATGACAGCTATCGTCCAAAAATAGACTGAAGTAAGGCTGCCAAGAGGACTTGAAAGCGGGGCAGAATTGCAGGAAACCGATTTCAGGAGGTAGACTGGAATTGCATTGAAAGCATAGGAAAAGAGGCAGAACGTCCACAATGATGCACTTGGCCAAAAAGGGCATATGCGTTTTTTCCTGAATATATTCAGGAAAAAACGCATACGCCCTTTTTGGCCAACCAAGCAAGCTTGCAAAGGAAATCTGCACTACAATGAAGTCTCACTTCTCCCCGGACAAAAGGGCCATCTGAAAAAAGTGTAAAATCCAGAAAGGCAGGACAGGCCATGGAGAACTGGGAGCCTTGTTATGCTGATGGGCGGGATGTAAATTGCCAACAACCACTAGGGAGAAGTGTATGGTGTTTCCTGAAACATCTAAAAAAGAAAGCAACAGAACCTAGGGCACTTCCACTTATGGTCCTATAGCTTAGGGAAATTAAAATCAAAAAGACACAGCCACCCCAAAGTTTCGAACGGATCTGTTTACAAGAACCTCGTTTACAGTACAAGTTCAACATCGCAGAAAGTGAAAAATGGATAAAGAAGTTGTGGTATTTACTTACAAAGCAATATCACTCAGCAATGAAATCTGTGTCATCAGGCCCTTAGCAGCACAATGAGTGGATTCAGGTATGATGATTCTAACTGAAATAAGTCACACAGAAAAAGAAACATCATAAGATATCAGTAATACACGGAATGTAAACTTGGCTACACAGGAACTGAATTACAGAACAGAACAGGGTCTCAAATTTAGAAAACCAACTTATGCTTGCTTAAGGGTAAAGGTGAGTTGGGGTGCTGCATAAAACCAGAGATTGAAATGAGCACAGATAAAATTCCTTAAGCCAAATATGGAATAGACAAGAGCTACTCCTTGTTCAACGAAATGGACTCAAAACCCCATATTAAACGCCTAAGAATGTACCTGACTAGTAAGTATCTTAAAACCTATGGATTGCTATGTCTCCAAAAGAGAATCAAGCGTGTGTACAGGGGAATAAACGCAGCAGTGATAGGATTGGAGAGGTTCGGTGAGCAAATGAAGACCCTTTGAAGTCATATTGCATGGTTCCCATTCCACGGGTCTCAACTCTCCAGGTTTAAGGTATTCTTCCTTCAGCTAAAACACGCATGTGGAACCCAGAGTATGATCAACCATGTGAACGGGAGACGTGTTCAAATATGTCTCAGTTTTCCTCCCCTGGTACTCGGGTGCAACATTCCAGACGCTTTACTAACACTCTCCCGACTTGGAGAGTCAGTCCCTTTAACCTCCTGTTTGGCCCAGTTTGCAATTTCTGCGGAAGATGAACAGGAATAGTGCGAACCAATGAGAGGCTACCTGGAGGTGTCTGGACGGGCAAATTTAACTCTCATTTCCCACCAGGAAGAGGAAATAACCAAAGGCTCAGCGTGCCGTACCGGAACCAGATTAGGGCCTGAAGCCATCCTGCGGTGTTGCGGCCAGCTCAAAAGAAAGCGAGTTGAAGAAAGGAGCTCAGGGGCACTGTAATTCACAAACCTGCAGAGTTATAAATGACAGCTATCGTCCAAAAATAGACTGAAGTAAGGCTGCCAAGAGGACTTGAAAGCGGGGCAGAATTGCAGGAAACCGATTTCAGGAGGTAGACTGGAATTGCATTGAAAGCATAGGAAAAGAGGCAGAACCTCCACAATGATGCACTTGGCCAAAAAGGGCGTATGCGTTTTTTCCTGAATATATTCAGGAAAAAACGCATACGCCCTTTTTGGCCAACCAAGCAAGCTAGCAAAGGAAATCTGCACTACAATGAAGTCTCACTTCCCCCCGGTCAAAAGGGCCATCTGAAAAAAGTGTAAAATCCAGAAAGGCAGGACAGGCCATGGAGAACTGGGAGCCTTGTTATGCTGAAGGGCGGGATGTAAATTGCCAACAACCACTCGGTAGAAGTGTATGGTGTTTCCTGAAACATCTAAAAAACAAAGCAACAGAACCTAGGGCACTTCCACTTATGGTCCTATAGCTTAGGGAAATTAAAATCAAAAAGACACAGCCACCCCAAAGTTTGGAACGGCTCTGTTTACAAGAACCTCGTTTACAGTACAAGTTCAACATCGCAGAAAGTGAAAAATGGATAAAGAAGTTGTGGTATTTACTTACAAAGCAATATCACTCAGCAATGAAATCTGTGTCATCAGGCCCTTAGCAGCACAATGAGTGGATTCAGGTATGATGATTCTAACTGAAATAAGGCACACAGAAAAAGAAACATCATAATATATCAGTAATACACGGAATGTAAACTTGGCTACACAGGAACTGAATTACAGAACAGAACAGGATCTCAAATTTAGGAAACCAACTAATGCTTGCTTAAGGGGAAAGGTGAGTTGGGGTGCTGCATAAAACCAGAGATTGAAATGAGCACAGATAAAGTTCCTTAAGCCAAATATTGAATAGACAAGAGCTACTCCTTGCTCAACGAAATGGACTCAACACCGCATATTAAACGCCAAGAATGTACCTGACTAATAAGTATCTTAAAACCTATGGATTGCTATGTCTCCGAAAGAGAATCAAGCATGTGTACAGGGGCATAAACGCAGCAGTGATGGGATTGGAGAGGTTCGGTGAGCAAATGAAGACCCTTTGAAGTCATATTGCATGGTACCCATTACACGGGTCTCAACTCTCCAGGTTTAAGGTATTCTTCCTTCAGCTAAAACATGCATGTGGAACCCAAGTAAGATCAACCATGTGAACGGGAGACGTGTTCAAATATGTCTCAGTTTTCCTCCCCTGGTACTCGGGTGCAACATTCCAGACGCTTTACTAACACTCTCCCCACTTGGAGAGTCAGCGCCTTTAACCTCCTGTTTGGCACAGTTTGCAATTTCTGCGGAAGATGAACAGGAATAGCGAGAACCAATGAGAGGCTAGCTGGAGGTGTCTGGACGGGCAAATTTAACTCTCATTTCCCACCAGGAAGAGGAAATAACCAAAGGCTCAGCATGCCGTGCCGGAACCAGATTAGGGCCTGAAGCCATCCTGCGGTGTTGCGGCCAGCTCAAAAGAAAGCGAGTTGAAGAAAGGAGCTCAGGGGCACTGTAATTCACAAACCTGCAGAATTATAAATGACAGCTATCGTCCAAAAATAGACTGAAGTAAGGCTGCCAAGAGGACTTGAAAGCGGGGCAGAATTGCAGGAAACCGATTTCAGGAGGTAGACTGGAATTGCATTGAAAGCATAGGAAAAGAGGCAGAACGTCCACAATGATGCACTTGGCCAAAAAGGGCGTATGCGTTTTTTCCTGAATATATTCAGGAAAAAACGCATACGCCCTTTTTGGCCAACCAAGCAAGCTTGCAAAGGAAATCTGCACTACAATGAAGTCTCACTTCCCCCCGGTCAAAAGGGCCATCTGAAAAAAGTGTAAAATCCAGAAAGGCAGGACAGGACATGGAGAACTGGGAGCCTTGTTATGCTGACAGGCGGGATGTAAATTGCCAACAGACACTTGGGAGAAGTGTATGGTGTTTCCTGAAACATCTAAAAAACAAAGCAACAGAACCTAGGGCACTTCCACTTATGGTCCTATAGCTTAGGGAAATTAAAATCAAAAAGACACAGCCACCCCAAAGTTTGCAACGGCTCTGTTTACAAGAACCTCGTTTACAGTACAAGTTCAACATCGCAGAAAGTGAAAAATGGATAAAGAAGTTGTGGTATTTACTTACAAAGCAATATCACTCAGCAATGAAATCTGTGTCATCAGGCACTTAGCAGCACAATGAGTGGATTCAGGTATGATGATTCTAACTGAAATAAGGCACACAGAAAAAGAAACATCATAATATATCAGTAATACACGGAATGTAAACTTGGCTACACAGGAACTGAATTACAGAACAGAACAGGATCTCAAATTTAGGAAACCAACTAATGCTTGCTTAAGGGGAAAGGTGAGTTGGGGTGCTGCATAAAACCAGAGATTGAAATGAGCACAGATAAAGTTCCTTAAGTCAAATATGGAATAGACCAGAGCTACTCCTTGCTCAACGAAATGGACTCAACACCGCATATTAAACGCCAAGAATGTACCTGACTAGTAAGTATCTTAAAACCTATGGATTGCTATGTCTCCAAAAGAGAATCAAGCGTGTGTACAGGGGCATAAACGCAGCAGTGATGGGATTGGAGAGGTTCGGTGAGCAAATGAAGACCCTTTGAAGTCATATTGCATGGTACCCATTACACGGGTCTCAACTCTCCAGGTTTAAGGTATTCTTCCTTCAGCTAAAACATGCATGTGGAACCCAAGTAAGATCAAACATGTGAACGGGAGACGTGTTCAAATATGTCTCAGTTTTCCTCCCCTGGTACTCGGGTGCAACATTCCAGACGCTTTACTAACACTCTCCCCACTTGGAGAGTCAGCGCCTTTAACCTCCTGTTTGGCACAGTTTGCAGTTTCTGCGGAAGATGAACAGGAATAGCGAGAACCAATGAGAGACTAGCTGGAGGTGTCTGGACGGGCAAATTTAACTCTCATTTCCCACCAGGAAGAGGAAATAACCAAAGGCTCAGCGTGCCGTGCCGGAACCAGATTAGGGCCTGAAGCCATCCTGCGGTGTTGTGGCCAGGTCACAAGAAAGCAAGTTGAAGAAAGGAGCTCAGGGGCACTGTAATTCACAAACCTGCAGAGTTATAAATGACAGCTATCGTCCAAAAATATACTGAAGTAAGGCTGCCAAGAGGACTTGAAAGCGGGGCAGAATTGCAGGAAACCGATTTCAGGAGGTAGACTGGAATTGCATTGAAAGCATAGGAAAAGAGGCAGAACGTCCACAATGATGCACTTGGCCAAAAAGGGCGTATGCGTTTTTTCCTGAATATATTCAGGAAAAAACGCATACGCCCTTTTTGGCCAAGCAAGCAAGCTTGCAAAGGAAATCTGCACTACAATGAAGTCTCACTTCCCCCGGGTCAAAAGGGCCATCTGAAAAAAGTGTAAAATCCAGAAAGGCAGGACAGGCCATGGAGAACTGGGAGCCTTGTTATGCTGATGGGCGGGATGTAAATTGCCAACAACCACTTGGGAGAAGTGTATGGTGTTTCCTGAAACATCTAAAAAACAAAGCAACAGAACCTAGGGCACTTCCACTTATGGTTCTATAGCTTAGGGAAATTAAAATCAAAAAGACGCAGCCACCCCAAAGTTTGGGACGCCTCTGTTTACAAGAACCTCGTTTACAGTACAAGTTCAACATCGCAGAAAGTGAAAAATGGATAAAGAAGTTGTGGTATTTACTTACAAAGCAATATCACTCAGCAATGAAATCTGTGTCATCAGGCCCTTAGCAGCAGAATGAGTGGATTCAGGTATGATGATTCTAACTGAAATAAGTCACACAGAAAAAGAAACATCATAAGATATCAGTAATACACGGAATGTAAACTTGGCTACACAGGAACTGAATTACAGAACAGAACAGGGTCTCAAATTTAGAAAACCAACTTATGCTTGCTTAAGGGGAAAGGTGAGTTGGGGTGCTGCATAAAACCAGAGATTGAAATGAGCACAGATAAAGTTCCTTAAGTCAAATATGGAATAGACAAGAGCTACTCCTTTCTCAACGAAATGGACTCAACACCGCATATTAAACGCCTAAGAATGTACCTGACTAGTAAGTATCTTAAAACCTATGGATTGCTATGTCTCCGAAAGAGAATCAAGCATGTGTACAGGGGCATAAACGCAGCAGTGATAGGATTGGAGAGGTTCGGTGAGCAAATGAAGACCCTTTGAAGTCATATTGCATGGTACCCATTCCACGGGTCTTAACTCTCCAGGTTTAAGGTATTCTTCCTTCAGCTAAAACATGCATGTGGAACCCAAGTACGATGAACCATGTGAACGGGAGACGTGTTCAAATATGTCTCAGTTTTCCTCCCCTGGTACTCGGGTGCAACATTCCAGACGCTTTACTAACACTCTCCCCACTTGGAGAGTCAGCGCCTTTAACCTCCTGTTTGGCCCAGTTTGCAATTTCTGCGGAAGATGAACAGGAATAGCGAGAACCAATGAGAGACTAGATGGAGGTGTCTGGACGGGCAAATTTAACTCTCATTTCCCACCAGGAAGAGGAAATAACCAAAGGCTCAGTGTGCCGTGCCGGAACCAGATTAGGGCCTGAAGCCATCCTGCGGTGTTGCGGCCAGGTCACAAGAAAGCAAGTTGAAGAAAGGAGCTCATGGGCACTGTAATTCACAAACCTGCAGAGTTATAAATGACAGCTATCGTCCAAAAATAGACTGAAGTAAGGCTGCCAAGAGGACTTGAAAGCGGGGCAGAATTGCAGGAAACCGATTTCAGGAGGTAGACTGGAATTGCATTGAAAGCATAGGAAAAGAGGCAGAACCTCCACAATGATGCACTTGGCCAAAAAGGGCGTATGCGTTTTTTCCTGAATATATTCAGGAAAAAACGCATACGCCCTTTTTGGCCAAGCAAGCAAGCTTGCAAAGGAAATCTGCACTACAATGAAGTCTCACTTCCCCCCGGTCAAAAGGGCCATCTGAAAAAAGTGTAAAATCCAGAAAGGCAGGACAGGCCATGGAGAACTGGGAGCCTTGTTATGCTGATGGGCGGGATGTAAATTGCCAACAACCACTCCGGAGAAGTGTATGGTGTTTCCTGAAACATCTAAAAAACAAAGCAACAGAACCTAGGGCACTTCCACTTATGGTCCTATAGCTTAGGGAAATTAAAATCAAAAAGACGCAGCCACCCCAAAGTTTGGGACGCCTCTGTTTACAAGAACCTCGTTTACAGTACAAGTTCAACATCGCAGAAAGTGAAAAATGGATAAAGAAGTTGTGGTATTTACTTACAAAGCAATATCACTCAGCAATGAAATCTGTGTCATCAGGCCCTTAGCAGCACAATGAGTGGATTCAGGTATGATGATTCTAACTGAAATAAGTCACACAGAAAAAGAAACATCATAAGATATCAGTAATACACGGAATGTAAACTTGGCTACACAGGAACTGAATTACAGAACAGAACAGGGTCTCAAATTTAGAAAACCAACTTATGCTTGCTTAAGGGGAAAGGTGAGTTGGGGTGCTGCATAAAACCAGAGATTGAAATGAGCACAGATAAAGTTCCTTAAGTCAAATATGGAATAGACAAGAGCTACTCCTTGCTCAACGAAATGGACTCAACACCGCATATTAAACGCCTAAGAATGTACCTGACTAGTAAGTATCTTAAAACCTATGGATTGCTATGTCTCCGAAAGAGAATCAAGCATGTGTACAGGGGCATAAACGCAGCAGTGATAGGATTGGAGAGGTTCGGTGAGCAAATGAAGACCCTTTGAAGTCATATTGCATGGTACCCATTCCACGGGTCTTAACTCTCCAGGTTTAAGGTATTCTTCCTTCAGCTAAAACATGCATGTGGAACCCAAGTACGATGAACCATGTGAACGGGAGACGTGTTCAAATATGTCTCAGTTTTCCTCCCCTGGTACTCGGGTGCAACATTCCAGACGCTTTACTAACACTCTCCCCACTTGGAGAGTCAGCGCCTTTAACCTCCTGTTTGGCCCAGTTTGCAATTTCTGCGGAAGATGAACAGGAATAGCGAGAACCAATGAGAGACTAGCTGGAGGTGTCTGGACGGGCAAATTTAACTCTCATTTCCCACCAGGAAGAGGAAATAACCAAAGGCTCAGCGTGCCGTGCCGGAACCAGATTAGGGCCTGAAGCCATCCTGCGGTGTTGTGGCCAGGTCACAAGAAAGCAAGTTGAAGAAAGGAGCTCAGGGGCACTGTAATTCACAAACCTGCAGAGTTATAAATGACAGCTATCGTCCAAAAATAGACTGAAGTAAGGCTGCCAAGAGGACTTGAAAGCGGGGCAGAATTGCAGGAAACCGATTTCAGGAGGTAGACTGGAATTGCATTGAAAGCATAGGAAAAGAGGCAGAACGTCCACAATGATGCACTTGGCCAAAAAGGGCGTATGCGTTTTTTCCTGAATATATTCAGGAAAAAACGCATACGCCCTTTTTGGCCAAGCAAGCAAGCTTGCAAAGGAAATCTGCACTACAATGAAGTCTCACTTCCCCCGGGTCAAAAGGGCCATCTGAAAAAAGTGTAAAATCCAGAAAGGCAGGACAGGCCATGGAGAACTGGGAGCCTTGTTATGCTGATGGGCGGGATGTAAATTGCCAACAAGCACTCTGGAGAAGTGTATGGTGTTTCCTGAAACATCTAAAAAACAAAGCAACAGAACCTAGGGCACTTCCACTTATGGTTCTATAGCTTAGGGAAATTAAAATCAAAAAGACGCAGCCACCCCAAAGTTTGGGACGCCTCTGTTTACAAGAACCTCGTTTACAGTACAAGTTCAACATCGCAGAAAGTGAAAAATGGATAAAGAAGTTGTGGTATTTACTTACAAAGCAATATCACTCAGCAATGAAATCTGTGTCATCAGGCCCTTAGCAGCAGAATGAGTGGATTCAGGTATGATGATTCTAACTGAAATAAGTCACACAGAAAAAGAAACATCATAAGATATCAGTAATACACGGAATGTAAACTTGGCTACACAGGAACTGAATTACAGAACAGAACAGGGTCTCAAATTTAGAAAACCAACTTATGCTTGCTTAAGGGGAAAGGTGAGTTGGGGTGCTGCATAAAACCAGAGATTGAAATGAGCACAGATAAAGTTCCTTAAGTCAAATATGGAATAGACAAGAGCTACTCCTTGCTCAACGAAATGGACTCAACACCGCATATTAAACGCCTAAGAATGTACCTGACTAGTAAGTATCTTAAAACCTATGGATTGCTATGTCTCCGAAAGAGAATCAAGCATGTGTACAGGGGCATAAACGCAGCAGTGATAGGATTGGAGAGGTTCGGTGAGCAAATGAAGACCCTTTGAAGTCATATTGCATGGTACCCATTCCACGGGTCTTAACTCTCCAGGTTTAAGGTATTCTTCCTTCAGCTAAAACATGCATGTGGAACCCAAGTACGATGAACCATGTGAACGGGAGACGTGTTCAAATATGTCTCAGTTTTCCTCCCCTGGTACTCGGGTGCAACATTCCAGACGCTTTACTAACACTCTCCCCACTTGGAGAGTCAGCGCCTTTAACCTCCTGTTTGGCCCAGTTTGCAATTTCTGCGGAAGATGAACAGGAATAGCGAGAACCAATGAGAGACTAGCTGGAGGTGTCTGGACGGGCAAATTTAACTCTCATTTCCCACCAGGAAGAGGAAATAACCAAAGGCTCAGCGTGCCGTGCCGGAACCAGATTAGGGCCTGAAGCCATCCTGCGGTGTTGTGGCCAGGTCACAAGAAAGCAAGTTGAAGAAAGGAGCTCAGGGGCACTGTAATTCACAAACCTGCAGAGTTATAAATGACAGCTATCGTCCAAAAATAGACTGAAGTAAGGCTGCCAAGAGGACTTGAAAGCGGGGCAGAATTGCAGGAAACCGATTTCAGGAGGTAGACTGGAATTGCATTGAAAGCATAGGAAAAGAGGCAGAACGTCCACAATGATGCACTTGGCCAAAAAGGGCGTATGCGTTTTTTCCTGAATATATTCAGGAAAAAACGCATACGCCCTTTTTGGCCAAGCAAGCAAGCTTGCAAAGGAAATCTGCACTACAATGAAGTCTCACTTCCCCCCGGTCAAAAGGGCCATCTGAAAAAAGTGTAAAATCCAGAAAGGCAGGACAGGCCATGGAGAACTGGGAGCCTTGTTATGCTGATGGGCGGGATGTAAATTGCCAACAACCACTCGGGAGAAGTGTATGGTGTTTCCTGAAACATCTAAAAAACAAAGCAACAGAACCTAGGGCACTTCCACTTATGGTTCTATAGCTTAGGGAAATTAAAATCAAAAAGACGCAGCCACCCCAAAGTTTGGGACGCCTCTGTTTACAAGAACCTCGTTTACAGTACAAGTTCAACATCGCAGAAAGTGAAAAATGGATAAAGAAGTTGTGGTATTTACTTACAAAGCAATATCACTCAGCAATGAAATCTGTGTCATCAGGCCCTTAGCAGCACAATGAGTGGATTCAGGTATGATGATTCTAACTGAAATAAGGCACACAGAAAAAGAAACATCATAAGATATCAGTAATACACGGAATGGAAACTTGGCTACAGAGGAACTGAGTTACAGAACAGAACAGGGTCTCAAATTTAGAAAACCAACTTATGCTTGCTTAAGGGTAAAGGTGAGTTGGGGTGCTGCATAAAACCAGAGATTGAAATGAGCACAGATAAAGTTCCTTAAGCCAAATATGGAATAGACAAGAGCTACTCCTTGCTCAACGAAATGGACTCAACACCGCATATTAAACGTCTAAGAATGTACCTGACTAGTAAGTATCTTAAAACCTATAGATTGCTATGTCTCCAAAAGAGAATCAAGCATGTGTACAGGGGCATAAACGCAGCAGTGATGGGATTGGAGAGGTTCGGTGAGCAAATGAAGACCCTTTGAAGTCATATTGCATGGTACCCATTACACGGGTTTCAACTACCCAGGTTTTAGGTATTCTTCCTTCAGCTAAAACATGCATGTGGAACCCAGAGTATGATCAACCATGTGATCGGGAGACGTGTTCAAATATGTCTCAGTTTTCCTCCCCTGGTACTCGGGTGCAACATTCCAGACGCTTTACTAACACTCTCCCCACTTGGAGAGTCAGCGCCTTTAACCTCCTGTTTGGCACAGTTTGCAATTTCTGAGGAAGATGAACAGGAATAGCAAGAACCAATGAGAGGCTAGCTGGAGGTGTCTGGACGGGCAAATTTAAGTCTCATTTCCCACCAGGAAGAGGAAATAACCAAAGGCTCAGCGTGCCGTACCGGAACCAGATTAGGGCCTGAAGCCATCCTGCGGTGTTGCGGCCAGCTCAAAAGAAAGCGAGTTGAAGAAAGGAGCTCAGGGGCACTGTAATTCACAAACCTGCAGAGTTATAAATGACAGCTATCGTCCAAAAATATACTGAAGTAAGGCTGCCAAGAGGACTTGAAAGCGGGGCAGAATTGCAGGAAACCAATTTCAGGAGGTAGACTGGAATTGCATTGAAAGCATAGGAAAAGAGGCAGAACGTCCACAATGATGCACTTGGCCAAAAAGGGCGTATGCGTTTTTTCCTGAATATATTCAGGAAAAAACGCATACGCCCTTTTTGGCCAACCAAGCAAGCTTGCAAAGGAAATCTGCACTACAATGAAGTCTCACTTCCCCCCGGTCAAAAGGGCCATCTGAAAAAAGTGTAAAATCCAGAAAGGCAGGACAGGCCATGGAGAACTGGGAGCCTTGTTATGCTGATGGGCGGGATGTAAATTGCCAACAACCACGTGGGAGAATTGTATGGTGTTTCCTGAAACATGTAAAAAACAAAGCAACAGAACCTAGGGCACTTCCACTTATGGTCCTATAGCTTAGGGAAATTAAAATCAAAAAGACACAGCCACCCCAAAGTTTGGAACGGCTCTGTTTACAAGAACCTCGTTTACAGTACAAGTTCAACATCGCAGAAAGTGAAAAATGGATAAAGAAGTTGTGGTATTTACTTACAAAGCAATATCACTCAGCAATGAAATCTGTGTCATCAGGCCCTTAGCAGCACAATGAGTGGATTCAGGTATGATGATTCTAACTGAAATAAGTCACACAGAAAAAGAAACATCATAAGATATCAGTAATACACGGAATGGAAACTTGGCTACACAGGAACTGAATTACAGAACAGAACAGGGTCTCAAATTTAGAAAACCAACTTATGCTTGCTTAAGGGGAAAGGTGAGTTGGGGTGCTGCATAAAACCAGAGATTGAAATGAGCACAGATAAAGTTCCTTAAGTCAAATAAGGAATAGACAAGAGCTACTCCTTGCTCAACGAAATGGACTCAACACCGCATATTAAACGCCTAAGAATGTACCTGACTAGTAAGTATCTTAAAACCTATGGATTGCTATGTCTCCAAAAGAGAATCAAGCGTGTGTACAGGGCCATAAACGCAGCAGTGATAGGATTGGAGAGGTTCGGTGAGCAAATGAAGACCCTTTGAAGTCATATTGCATGGTACCCATTACACGGGTCTCAACTCTCCAGGTTTAAAGTATTCTTCCTTCAGCTAAAACATGCATGTGGAACCCAGAGTATGATCAACCATGTGAACGGGAGACGTGTTCAAATATGTCTCAGTTTTCCTCCCCTGGTACTCGGGTGCAACATTCCAGACGCTTTACTAACACTCTCCCGACTTGGAGAGTCAGTCCCTTTAACATCCTGTTTGGCCCAGTTTGAAATTTCTGCGGAAGATGAACAGGAATAGCGAGAACCAATGAGAGGCTAGCTGGAGGTGTCTGGACGGGCAAATTTAACTCTCATTTCCTACCAGGAAGAGGAATTAACCAAAGGCTCAGCATGCCGGGCCAGAACCAGACTAGGACCTGAAGCCATCCTGCGGTGTTGCGGCCAGGTCACAAGAAAGCGAGTTGAAGAAAGGAGCTCAGGGACACTGTAATTCAAAAACCTGCAGAGTTATAAATGACAGCTATCGTCCAAAAATAGACTGAAGTAAGGCTGCCAAGAGGACTTGAAAGCGGGGCAGAATTGCAGGAAACCGATTTCAGGAGGTAGACTGGAATTGCATTGAAAGCATAGGAAAAGAGGCAGAACGTCCACAATGATGCACTTGGCCAAAAAGGGCGTATGCGTTTTTTCCTGAATATATTCAGGAAAAAACGCATACGCCCTTTTTGGCCAACCAAGCAAGCTTGCAAAGGAAATCTGCACTACAATGAAGTCTCACTTCTCCCCGGTCAAAATGGCCATCTGAAAAAAGTGTAAAATCCAGAAAGGCAGGACAGGCCATGGAGAACTGGGAGCCTTGTTATGCTGATGGGCGGGAAGTAAATTGCCAACAACCACTCGGGAGAAGTGTATGGTGTTTCCTGAAACATGTAAAAAACAAAGCAACAGAACCTAGGGCACTTCCAATTATGGTCCTATAGCTTAGGGAAATTAAAATCAAAAAGACACAGCCACCCCAAAGTTTGGAATGGCTCTGTTTACAAGAACCTCGTTTACAGTACAAGTTCAACATCGCAGAAAGTGAAAAATGGATAAAGAAGTTGTGGTATTTACTTACAAAGCAATATCACTCAGCAATGAAATCTGTGTCATCAGGCCCTTAGAAGCACAATGAGTGGATTCAGGTATGATGATTCTAACTGAAATAAGTCACACAGAAAAAGAAACATCATAAGATATCAGTAATACACGGAATGTAAACTTGGCTACACAGGAACTGAATTACAGAACAGAACAGGGTCTCAAATTTAGAAAAGCAACTTATGCTTGCTTAAGGGGAAAGGTGAGTTGGGGTGCTGCATAAAAACAGAGATTGAAATGAGCACAGATAAAGTTCCTTAAGCCAAATATGGAATAGACAAGAGCTACTCCTTGCTCAATGAAATGGACTCAACACTGCATATTAAACGCCTAAGAATGTACCTGACTAGTAAGTATCTTAATACCTATAGATTGCTATGTCTCCGAAAGAGAATCAAGCATGTGTACAGGGGCATAAACGCAGCAGTAATAGGATTGGAGAGGTTTGGTGAGCAAATGAAGACCCTTTGAAGTCATATTGCATGGTACCCATTACACTGGTCTTAACTCTCCAGGTTTAAGGTATTCTTCCTTCAGCGAAAACATGCATGTGGAACCCAAGTATGATCGACCATGTGAATGGGAGACGTGTTCAAATATGTCTCAGTTTTCATCCCCTGGTACTCGGGTGCAACATTCCAGACGCTTTACTAACACTCTCCCCACTTGGAGAGTCAGCGCCTTTAACCTCCTGTTTGGCCCAGTTTGCAATTTCTGCGGAAGATGAACAGGAATAGCGAGAACCAATGAGAGGCTAGCTGGAGGTGTCTGGACGGGCAAATTTAACTCTCATTTCCCACCAGGAAGAGGAATTAACCAAAGGCTCAGCGTGCCGTGGCGGAACAAGATTAGGGCCTGAAGCCATCCTGCGGTGTTGCGGCCAGCTCAAAAGAAAGCGAGTTGAAGAAAGGAGCTCAGGGGCCCTGTAATTCACAAACCTGCAGAGTTATAAATGACAGCTACCATCCAAAAATAGACTGAAGTAAGGCTGCCATGAGGACTTGAAAGCAGGGCAGAATTGCAGGAAACCGATTTCAGGAGGTAGACTGGAATTGCATTGAAAGCATAGGAAAAGAGGCAGAACGTCCACAATGATGCACTTGGCCAAAAAGGGCGTATGCGTTTTTTCCTGAATATATTCAGGAAAAAACGCATACGCGCTTTTTGGCCAACCAAGCAAGCTTGCAAAGGAAATCTGCACTACAATGAAGTCTCACTTCCCCCCGGTCAAAAGGGCCATCTGAAAAAAGTGTAAAATCCAGAAAGGCAGGACAGGCCATGGAGAACTGGGAGCCTTGTTATGCTGATGGGCGGGATGTAAATTGCCAACAACCACTCGGGAGAAGTGTATGGTGTTTCCTGAAACATCTAAAAAACAAAGCAACAGAACCTAGGGCACTTCCACTTATGGTCCTATAGCTTAGGGAAATTAAAATCAAAAAGACACAGCCACCCCAAAGTTTGCAACGGCTCTGTTTACAAGAACCTCGTTTACAGTACAAGTTCAACATCGCAGAAAGTGAAAAATGGATAAAGAAGTTGTGGTATTTACTTACAAAGCAATATCACTCAGCAATGAAATCTGTGTCATCAGGCCCTTAGCAGCACAATGAGTGGATTCAGGTATGATGATTCTAACTGAAATAAGTCACACAGAAAAAGAAACATCATAAGATATCAGTAATACACGGAATGTAAACTTGGCTACACAGGAACTGAATTACAGAACAGAACAGGGTCTCAAATTTAGAAAACCAACTTATTCTTGCTTAAGGGTAAAGGTGAGTTGGGGTGCTGCATAAAACCAGAGATTGAAATGAGCACAGATAAAGTTCCTTAAGCCAAATATGGCATAGACAAGAGCTACTCCTTGCTCAACGAAATGGACTCAACACCGCATATTAAACGCCTAAGAATGTACCTGACTAGTAAGTATCGTAAAACCTATGGATTGCTATGTCTCCGAAAGAGAATCAAGCATGTGTACAGGGGCATAAACGCAGCAGTGATAGGATTGGAGAGGTTCGGTGAGCAAATGAAGACCCTGTGAAGTCATATTGCATGGTACCCATTCCACGGGTTTCAACTACCCAGGTTTTAGGTATTCTTCCTTCAGCTAAAACATGCATGTGGAACCTAGAGTATGATCAACCATGTGATCGGGAGACGTGTTCAAATATGTCTCAGTTTTCGTACCCTGGTACTCGGGTGCAACATTCCAGACGCTTTACTAACACTCTCCCGACTTGGAGAGTCAGTCCCTTTAACCTCCTGTTTGGCCCAGTTTGCAATTTCTGCGGAAGATGAACAGGAATAGCGAGAACCAATGAGAGGCTAGCTGGAGGTGTCTGGACGGGCAAATTTAACTCTCATTTCCCACCAGGAAGAGGAATTAACCAAAGGCTCAGCGTGCCGTGGCGGAACAAGATTAGGGCCTGAAGCCATCCTGCGGTGTTGCGGCCAGCTCAAAAGAAAGCGAGTTGAAGAAAGGAGCTCAGGGGCCCTGTAATTCACAAACCTGCAGAGTTATAAATGACAGCTACCATCCAAAAATAGACTGAAGTAAGGCTGCCATGAGGACTTGAAAGCAGGGCAGAATTGCAGGAAACCGATTTCAGGAGGTAGACTGGAATTGCATTGAAAGCATAGGAAAAGAGGCAGAACGTCCACAATGATGCACTTGGCCAAAAAGGGCGTATGCGTTTTTTCCTGAATATATTCAGGAAAAAACGCATACGCGCTTTTTGGCCAACCAAGCAAGCTTGCAAAGGAAATCTGCACTACAATGAAGTCTCACTTCCCCCCGGTCAAAAGGGCCATCTGAAAAAAGTGTAAAATCCAGAAAGGCAGGACAGGCCATGGAGAACTGGGAGCCTTGTTATGCTGATGGGCGGGATGTAAATTGCCAACAACCACTCGGGAGAAGTGTATGGTGTTTCCTGAAACATCTAAAAAACAAAGCAACAGAACCTAGGGCACTTCCACTTATGGTCCTATAGCTTAGGGAAATTAAAATCAAAAAGACACAGCCACCCCAAAGTTTGGAACGGCTCTGTTTACAAGAACCTCGTTTACAGTACAAGTTCAACATCGCAGAAAGTGAAAAATGGATAAAGAAGTTGTGGTATTTACTTACAAAGCAATATCACTCAGCAATGAAATCTGTGTCATCAGGCCCTTAGCAGCACAATGAGTGGATTCAGGTATGATGATTCTAACTGAAATAAGTCACACAGAAAAAGAAACATCATAAGATATCAGTAATACACGGAATGTAAACTTGGCTACACAGGAACTGAATTACAGAACAGAACAGGGTCTCAAATTTAGAAAACCAACTTATTCTTGCTTAAGGGTAAAGGTGAGTTGGGGTGCTGCATAAAACCAGAGATTGAAATGAGCACAGATAAAGTTCCTTAAGCCAAATATGGCATAGACAAGAGCTACTCCTTGCTCAACGAAATGGACTCAACACCGCATATTAAACGCCTAAGAATGTACCTGACTAGTAAGTATCGTAAAACCTATGGATTGCTATGTCTCCGAAAGAGAATCAAGCATGTGTACAGGGGCATAAACGCAGCAGTGATAGGATTGGAGAGGTTCGGTGAGCAAATGAAGACCCTGTGAAGTCATATTGCATGGTACCCATTCCACGGGTTTCAACTACACAGGTTTTAGGTATTCTTCCTTCAGCTAAAACATGCATGTGGAACCTAGAGTATGATCAACCATGTGATCGGGAGACGTGTTCAAATATGTCTCAGTTTTCGTACCCTGGTACTCGGGTGCAACATTCCAGACGCTTTACTAACACTCTCCCGACTTGGAGAGTCAGTCCCTTTAACCTCCTGTTTGGCCCAGTTTGCAATTTCTGCGGAAGATGAACAGGAATAGCGAGAACCAATGAGAGGCTAGCTGGAGGTGTCTGGACGGGCAAATTTAACTCTCATTTCCCACCAGGAAGAGGAATTAACCAAAGGCTCAGCGTGCCGTGGCGGAACAAGATTAGGGCCTGAAGCCATCCTGCGGTGTTGCGGCCAGCTCAAAAGAAAGCGAGTTGAAGAAAGGAGCTCAGGGGCCCTGTAATTCACAAACCTGCAGAGTTATAAATGACAGCTACCGTCCAAAAATAGACTGAAGTAAGGCTGCCATGAGGACTTGAAAGCAGGGCAGAATTGCAGGAAACCGATTTCAGGAGGTAGACTGGAATTGCATTGAAAGCATAGGAAAAGAGGCAGAACGTCCACAATGATGCACTTGGCCAAAAAGGGCGTATGCGTTTTTTCCTGAATATATTCAGGAAAAAACGCATACGCGCTTTTTGGCCAACCAAGCAAGCTTGCAAAGGAAATCTGCACTACAATGAAGTCTCACTTCCCCCCGGTCAAAAGGGCCATCTGAAAAAAGTGTAAAATCCAGAAAGGCAGGACAGGCCATGGAGAACTGGGAGCCTTGTTATGCTGATGGGCGGGATGTAAATTGCCAACAACCACTCGGGAGAAGTGTATGGTGTTTCCTGAAACATCTAAAAAACAAAGCAACAGAACCTAGGGCACTTCCACTTATGGTCCTATAGCTTAGGGAAATTAAAATCAAAAAGACACAGCCACCCCAAAGTTTGGAACGGCTCTGTTTACAAGAACCTCGTTTACAGTACAAGTTCAACATCGCAGAAAGTGAAAAATGGATAAAGAAGTTGTGGTATTTACTTACAAAGCAATATCACTCAGCAATGAAATCTGTGTCATCAGGCCCTTAGCAGCACAATGAGTGGATTCAGGTATGATGATTCTAACTGAAATAAGTCACACAGAAAAAGAAACATCATAAGATATCAGTAATACACGGAATGTAAACTTGGCTACACAGGAACTGAATTACAGAACAGAACAGGGTCTCAAATTTAGAAAACCAACTTATTCTTGCTTAAGGGTAAAGGTGAGTTGGGGTGCTGCATAAAACCAGAGATTGAAATGAGCACAGATAAAGTTCCTTAAGCCAAATATGGCATAGACAAGAGCTACTCCTTGCTCAACGAAATGGACTCAACACCGCATATTAAACGCCTAAGAATGTACCTGACTAGTAAGTATCGTAAAACCTATGGATTGCTATGTCTCCGAAAGAGAATCAAGCATGTGTACAGGGGCATAAACGCAGCAGTGATAGGATTGGAGAGGTTCGGTGAGCAAATGAAGACCCTGTGAAGTCATATTGCATGGTACCCATTCCACGGGTTTCAACTACCCAGGTTTTAGGTATTCTTCCTTCAGCTAAAACATGCATGTGGAACCTAGAGTATGATCAACCATGTGATCGGGAGACGTGTTCAAATATGTCTCAGTTTTCGTACCCTGGTACTCGGGTGCAACATTCCAGACGCTTTACTAACACTCTCCCGACTTGGAGAGTCAGTCCCTTTAACCTCCTGTTTGGCCCAGTTTGCAATTTCTGCGGAAGATGAACAGGAATAGCGAGAACCAATGAGAGGCTAGCTGGAGGTGTCTGGACGGGCAAATTTAACTCTCATTTCCCATCAGGAAGAGGAATTAACCAAAGGCTCAGCGTGCCGTGCCGGAACCAGATTAGGGCCTGAAGCCATACTGCGGTGTTGCGGCCAGCTCAAAAGAAAGCGAGTTGAAGAAAGGAGCTCAGGGGCACTGTAATTCACAAACCTGCAGAGTTATAAATGACAGCTATCGTCCAAAAATATACTGAAGTAAGGTTGCCAAGAGGACTTGAAAGCGGGGCAGAATTGCAGGAAACCGATTTCAGGAGGTAGACTGGAATTGCATTGAAAGCATAGGAAAAGAGGCAGAACGTCCACAATGATGCACTTGGCCAAAAAGGGCGTATGCGTTTTTTCCTGAATATATTCAGGAAAAAACGCATACGCCCTTTTTGGCCAACCAAGCAAGCTTGCAAAGGAAATCTGCACTACAATGAAGTCTCACTTCCCCCCGGTCAAAAGGGCCATCTGAAAAAAGTGTAAAATCCAGAAAGGCAGGACAGGCCATGGAGAACTGGGAGCCTTGTTATGCTGATGGGCGGGATGTAAATTGCCAACAACCACTCGGGAGAAGTGTATGGTGTTTCCGGAAACATCTAAAAAACAAAGCAACAGAGCCTAGGGCACTTCCACTTATGGTCCTATAGCTTAGGGAAATTAAAATCAAAAAGACACAGCCACCCCAAAGTTTGGGACGCCTCTGTTTACAAGAACCTCGTTTTCAGTACAAGTTCAACATCGCAGAAAGTGAAAAATGGATAAAGAAGTTGTGGTATTTACTTACAAAGCAATACCACTCAGCAATGAAATCTGTGTCATCAGGCCCTTAGCAGCACAATGAGTGGATTCAGGTATGATGATTCTAACTGAAATAAGTCACACAGAAAAAGAAACATCATAAGATATCAGTAATACACGGAATGTAAACTTGGCTACACAGGAACTGAATTACAGAACAGAACAGGGTCTCAAATTTAGAAAACCAACTTATGCTTGCTTAAGGGTAAAGGTGAGTTGGGGTGCTGCATAAAACCAGAGATTGAAATGAGCACAGATAAAGTTCCTTAAGTCAAATATGGAATAGACAAGAGCTACTCCTTGCTCAACGAAATGGACTCAACACCGCATATTAAACGCCTAAGAATGTACCTGACTAGTAAGTATCGTAAAACCTATGGATTGCTATGTCTCCAAAAGAGAATCAAGCATGTGTACAGGGGCATAAACGCAGCAGTGATAGGATTGGAGAGGTTCGGTGAGCAATGAAGACCCTTTGAAGTCATATTGCATGGTACCCATTACACGGGTCTCAACTACCAGGTTTTAGGTATTCTTCCTTCAGCTAAAACATGCATGTGGAACCCAAGTATGATCAACCATGTGAACGGGAGACGTGTTCAAATATGTCTCAGTTTTCCTCCCCTGGTATTCGGGTGCAACCTTCCAGACGCTTTACTAACACTCTCCCCACTTGGAGAGTCAGCGCCTTTAACCTCCTGTTTGGCCCAGTTTGCAATTTCTGCGGAAGATGAACAGGAATAGCGAGAACAAATGAGAGGCTAGCTGGAGGTGTCTGGACGGGCAAATTTAACTCTCATTTCCCACCAGGAAGAGGAATTAACCAAAGGCTCAGCATGCCGGGCTGGAACCAGATTAGGGCCTGAAGCCATCCTGTGGTGTTGCGGCCAGCTCACAAGAAAGCGAGTTGAAGAAAGGAGCTCAGGGGCACTGTAATTCACAAACCTGCAGAGTTATAAATGACAGCTATCGTCCAAAAATATACTGAAGTAAGGCTGCCAAGAGGACTTGAAAGCGGGGCAGAATTGCAGGAAACCGATTTCAGGAGGTAGACTGGAATTGCATTGAAAGCATAGGAAAAGAGGCAGAACGTCCACAATGATGCACTTGGCCAAAAAGGGCGTATGCGTTTTTTCCTGAATATATTCAGGAAAAAACGCATACGCCCTTTTTGGCCAACCAAGCAAGCTTGCAAAGGAAATCTGCACTACAATGAAGTCTCACTTCCCCCCGGTCAAAAGGGCCATCTGAAAAAAGTGTAAAATCCAGAAAGGCAGGACAGGCCATTGAGAACTGGGAGCCTTGTTATGCTGATGGGCGGGATGTAAATTGCCAACAGACACTCGGGAGAAGTGTATGGTGTTTCCTGAAACATCTAAAAAACAAAGCAACAGAGCCTAGGGCACTTCCACTTATGGTCCTATAGCTTAGGGAAATTAAAATCAAAAAGACACAGCCACCCCAAAGTTTCGAACGGCTCTGTTTACAAGAACCTCGTTTACAGTACAAGTTCAATATCACAGAAAGTGAAAAATGGATAAAGAACTTGTGGTACTTACGTACAATGCAGTATCACTCAGCAATGAAATCTATGTCATCAGGCCCGTAGCAGCATAATGAGTAGATTGAGGTATGATGATTCTAAATGAAATAAGTCACACAGAAAAAGAAACATCATAAGATATCACTAATACACGGAATGTAAACTTGGCTACACAGGAACTGAATTCCAAAACAGAACAGGTTCTCAAATTTAGAAAACCAACTTATGCTTGCTTAAGGGGAAAGGTGAGTTGGGTTGCTGCATAAAACCAGAGATTGAAATGAGCATAGATAAAGTTCCTTAAGCCAAATATGGAATAGACAAGAGCTACTCCTTGCTCAACGAAATGGACTCAACACCGCATATTAAACGCCTAAGAATGTACCTGAGTAGTAAATATCTTAAAACCTATGGATTGCTATGTCTCCGAAAGAGAATCAAGCATGTGTACAGGGGCATAAACGCAGCAGTGATAGGATTGGAGAGGTTCGGTGAGCAAATGAAGACCCTTTGAAGTCATATTGCATGGTACCCATTCCACGGGTTTCAACTACCCAGGTTTTAGGTATTCTTCCTTCAGCTAAAACGTGCATGTGGAACCCAGAGTATGATCAACCATGTGAACGGGAGACGTGTTCAAATATGTCTCAGTTTTCCTCCCCTGGTACTCGGGTGCAACATTGCAGACGCTTTACTAACACTCTCCCCACTTGGAGAGTCAGCGCCTTTAACCTCCTGTTTGGCACAGTTTGCAATTTCTGCGGAAGATGAACAGGAATAGCGAGAACCAATGAGAGGCTAGCTGGAGGTGTCTGGACGGGCAAATTTAACTCTCATTTCCCACCAGGAAGAGGAAATAACCAAAGGCTCAGCGTGCCGTACCGAAACCAGATTAGGGCCTGAAGCCATCCTGCGGTGTTGCGGCCAGCTCAAAAGAAAGCGAGTTGAAGAGAGGAGATCAGGGGCACTGTAATTCACAAACCTGCAGAGTTATAAATGACAGCTATCGTCCAAAAATAGACTGAAGTAAGGCTGCCAAGAGGACTTGAAAGCGGGGCAGAATTGCAGGAAACCGATTTCAGGAGGTAGACTGGAATTGCATTGAAAGCATAGGAAAAGAGGCAGAACGTCCACAATGATGCACTTGGCCAAAAAGGGCGTATGCGTTTTTTCCTGAATATATTCAGGAAAAAACGCATACGCCCTTTTTGGCCAACCAAGCAAGCTTGCAAAGGAAATCTGCACTACAATGAAGTCTCACTTCCCCCCGGTCAAAAGGGGCATCTGAAAAACGTGTAAAATCCAGAAAGGCAGGACAGGCCATGGAGAACTGGGAGCCTTGTTATGCTGATGGGCGGGATGTAAATTGCCAACAACCACTCCGGAGAAGTGTATGGTGTTTCCTGAAACATCTAAAAAACAAAGCAACAGAACCTAGGGCACTTCCACTTATGGTCCTATAGATTAGGGAAATTAAAATCAAAAAGACACAGCCACCCCAAAGTTTGGGACGCCTCTGTTTACAAGAACCTCGTTTACAGTACAAGTTCAACATCGCAGAAAGTGAAAAATGGATAAAGAAGTTGTGGTATTTACTTACAAAGCAATATCACTCAGCAATGAAATCTGTGTCATCAGGCCCTTAGCAGCACAATGAGTGGATTCAGGTATGATGATTCTAACTGAAATAAGTCACACAGAAAAAGAAACATCATAAGATATCAGTAATACACAGAATGTAAACTTGGCTACACAGGAACTGAATTACAGAACAGAACAGGGTCTCAAATTTAGAAAACCAACTTATGCTTGCTTAAGGGGAAAGGTGAGTTGGGGTGCTGCATAAAACCAGAGATTGAAATGAGCACAGATAAAGTTCCTTAAGTCAAATATGGAATAGACAAGAGCTACTCCTTGCTCAACGAAATGGACTCAACACCACATATTAAACGCCTAAGAATGTACCTGACTAGTAAGTATCTTAAAACCTATGGATTGCTATGTCTCCGAAAGAGAATCAATCATGTGTACAGGGGCATAAACGCAGCAGTGATAGGATTGGAGAGCTTCGGTGAGTAAATGAAGACCCTTTGAAGTCATATTGCGTGGTACCCATTCCACGGGTTTCAACTACCCAGGTTTAAGGTATTCTTCCTTAAGCTAAAACATGCATGTGGAACCTAGAGTATGATCAACCATGTGATCGGGAGACGTGTTCAAATATGTCTCAGTTTTCGTACCCTGGTACTCGGGTGCAACATTCCAGACGCTTTACTAACACTCTCCCCACTTGGAGAGTCAGCGCCTTTAACCTCCTGTTTGGCCCAGTTTGCAATTTCTGCGGAAGATGAACAGGAATAGCGAGAACCAATGAGAGACTAGCTGGAGGTGTCTGGACGGGCAAATTTAACTCTCATTTCCCACCAGGAAGAGGAAATAACCAAAGGCTCAGCGTGCCGTGCCGGAACCAGATTAGGGCCTGAAGCCATCCTGCGGTGTTGCAGCCAGGTCACAAGAAAGCGAGTTGAAGAAAGGAGCTCAGGGGCACTGTAATTCACAAACCAGCAGAGTTATAAATGACAGCTATCGTCCAAAAATAGACTGAAGTAAGGCTGCCAAGAGGACTTGAAAGCGGGGCAGAATTGCAGGAAACCGATTTCAGGAGGTAGACTGGAATTGCATTGAAAGCATAGGAAAAGAGGCAGAACGTCCACAATGATGCACTTGGCCAAAAAGGGCGTATGCGTTTTTTCCTGAATATATTCAGGAAAAAGCACATACGCCCTTTTTGGCCAACCAAGCAAGCTTGCAAAGGAAATCTGCACTACAATGAAGTCTCACTTCCCCCTGGTCAAAAGGGCCATCTGAAAAAAGTGTAAAAT
This sequence comes from Stenella coeruleoalba, assembly GCF_951394435.1. Taxonomy (NCBI): domain Eukaryota; kingdom Metazoa; phylum Chordata; class Mammalia; order Artiodactyla; family Delphinidae; genus Stenella; species Stenella coeruleoalba. The sequence continues at coordinate 2,825,626 of NW_027646159.1, read as the reverse complement.
ACAGAAAGGCAGGAAAGGCCATGGAGAACTGGGAGCCTTGTTATGCTGATGGGCGGGATGTAAATTGCCAACAACCACTGTGGAGAAGTGTATGGTGTTTCCTGAAACATCTAAAAAACAAAGCAACAGAGCCTAGGGCACTGCCACTTATGGTCCTATAGCTTAGGGAAATTAAAATCAAAAAGACACAGCCACCCCAAAGTTTGGGACGCCTCTGTTTACAAGAACATCATTTACAGTACAAGTTCAACATCGCAGAAAGTGAAAAATGGATAAAGAAGTTGTGGTATTTACTTACAAAGCAATATCACTCAGCAATGAAATCTGTGTCATCAGGCCCTTAGCAGCACAATGAGTGGATTCAGGTATGATGATTCTAACTGAAATAAGTCACACAGAAAAAGAAACATCATAAGATATCAGTAATACACGGATGTAAACTTGGCTACACAGGAACTGAATTACAGAACAGAACAGGGTCTCAAATTTAGAAAACCAACTTATGCTTGCTTAAGGGTAAAGGTGAGTTGGGGTGCTGCATAAAACCAGAGATTGAAATGAGCACAGATAAAGTTCCTTAAGCCAAATATGGAATAGACAAGAGCTACTCCTTGCTCAACGAAATGGACACAACACCGCATATTAAACGACTAAGAATGTACCTGACTAGTAAGTATCTTAAAATCTATAGATTGCTATGTCTCCAAAAGAGAATCAAGCATGTGAAAAGGGGCATAAACGCAGCAGTGATAGGATTGGAGAGGTTCGGTGAGCAAATGAAGACCCTTTGAAGTCATATTGCATGGTACCCATTCCACGGATTACAACTACCCAGGTTTTAGGTATTCTTCCTTCAGCTAAAACATGCATGTGGAACCCAGAGTATGATCAACCATGTGATCGGGAGACGTGTTCAAATATGTCTCAGTTTTCCTCCCCTGGTACTCGGGTGCAACATTCCAGACGCTTTACTAACACTCTCCCCACTTGGAGAATCAGCGCCTTTAACCTCCTGTTTGGCCCAGTTTGCAATTTCTGCGGAAGATGAACAGGAATAGCGAGAAACAATGAGAGACTAGCTGGAGGTGTCTGGACGGGCAAATTTAACTCTCATTTCCCACCAGGAAGAGGAAATAACCAAAGGCTCAGCGTGCCGTACCGGAACCAGATTAGGGCCTGAAGCAATCCTGCGGTGTTGCAGCCAGCTCAAAAGAAAGCGAGTTGAAGAAAGGAGCTCAGGGGCACTGTAATTCACAAACCTGCAGAGTTATAAATGACAGCTATCGTCCAAAAATAGACTGAAGTAAGGCTGCCAAGAGGACTTGAAAGCGGGGCAGAATTGCAGGAAACCGATTTCAGGAGGTAGACTGGAATTGCATTGAAAGCATAGGAAAAGAGGCAGAACGTCCACAATGATGCACTTGGCCAAAAAGGGCGTATGCATTTTTTCCTGAATATATTCAGGAAAAAACGCATACGCCCTTTTTGGCCAACCAAGCAAGCTTGCAAAGAAAATCTGCACTACAATGAAGTCTCCCTTCCCCCCGGTCAAAAGGGCCATCTGAAAAAAGTGTAAAATCCAGAAAGGCAGGACAGGCCATGGAGAACTGGGAGCCTTGTTATGCTGATGGGCGGGATGTAAATTGCCAACAGACACTCGGGAGAAGTGTATGGTGTTTCCTGAAACATCTAAAACACAAACCAACAGAGCCTAGGGCACTTCCACTTATGGTCCTATAGCTTAGGGAAATTAAAATCAAGAAGACACAGCCACCCCAAAGTTTGGGACGCCTCTGTTTACAAGAACCTCGTTTACAGTACAAGTTCAACATCGCAGAAAGTGAAAAATGGATACAGAAGTTGTGGTATTTACTTACAAAGCAATATCACTCAGCAATGAAATCTGTGTCATCAGGCCCTTAGCAGCACAATGAGTGGATTCAGGTATGATGATTCTAACTGAAATAAGTCACACAGAAAAAGAAACATCATAAGATATCAGTAATACACGGATGTAAACTTGGCTACACAGGAACTGAATTACAGAACAGAACAGGGTCTCAAATTTAGAAAACCAACTTATGCTTGCTTAAGGGGAAAGGTGAGTTGGGGTGCTGCATAAAACCAGAGATTGAAATGAGCACAGATAAAGTTCCTTAAGCCAAATATGGAATAGACAAGAGCTACTCCTTGCTCAACGAAATGGACTCAACACCGCATATTAAACGACTAAGAATGTACCTGACTAGTAAGTATCTTAAAATCTATAGATTGCTATGTCTCCAAAAGAGAATCAAGCATGTGAAAAGGGGCATAAACGCAGCAGTGATAGGATTGGAGATGTTCGGTGAGCAAATGAAGACCCTTTGACGTCATATTGCATGGTACCCATTCCACGGGTTACAACTACCCAGGTTTTAGGTATTCTTCCTTCAGCTAAAACATGCATGTGGAACCCAGAGTATGATCAACCATGTGATCGGGAGACGTGTTCAAATATGTCTCAGTTTTCCTCCCCAAGTGCTCGGGTGCAACATTCCAGACGCTTTACTAACACTCTCCCCACTTGGAGAATCAGCGCCTTTAACCTCCTGTTTGGCCCAGTTTGCAATTTCTGCGGAAGATGAACAGGAATAGCGAGAACCAATGAGAGGCTAGCTGGAGGTGTCTGGACGGGCAAATTTAACTCTCATTTCCCACCAGGAAGAGGAAATAACCAAAGGCTCAGCGTGCCATACCGGAACCAGATTAGGGCCTGAAGCCATCCTGCGGTGTTGCGGCCAACTCAAAAGAAAGCGAGTTGAAGAAAGGAGCTCAGGGGCACTGTAATTCACAAACCTGCAGAGTTATAAATGACAGCTATCGTCCAAAAATAGACTGAAGTAAGGCTGCCAAGAGGACTTGAAAGCGGGGCAGAATTGCAGGAAACCGATTTCAGGAGGTAGACTGGAATTGCATTGAAAGCATAGGAAAAGAGGCAGAACGTCCACAATGATGCACTTGGCCAAAAAGGGCGTATGCGTTTTTTCCTGAATATATTCAGGAAAAAACGCATACGCCCTTTTTGGCCAACCAAGCAAGCTTGCAAAGGAAATCTGCACTACAATGAAGTCTCACTTCCCCCCGGTCAAAAGGGCCATCTGAAAAAAGTGTAAAATCCAGAAAGGCAGGACAGGCCATGGAGAACTGGGAGCCTTGTTATGCTGATGGGCGGGATGTAAATTGCCAACAGACACTCTGGAGAAGTGTATGGTGTTTCCTGAAACATCTAAAACACAAACCAACAGAGCCTAGGGCACTTCCACTTATGGTCCTATAGCTTAGGGAAATTAAAATCAAAAAGACACAGCCACCCCAAAGTTTGGGACGCCTCTGTTTACAAGAACATCGTTTACAGTACAAGTTCAACATCGCAGAAAGTGAAAAATGGATAAAGAAGTTGTGGTATTTACTTACAAAGCAATATCACTCAGCAATGAAATCTGTGTCATCAGGCCCTTAGCAGCACAATGAGTGGATTCAGGTATGATGATTCTAACTGAAATAAGTCACACAGAAAAAGAAACATCATAAGATATCAGTAATACACGGAATGTAAACTTGGCTACACAGGAACTGAATTACAGAACAGAACAGGGTCTCAAATTTAGAAAACCAACTTATGCTTGCTTAAGGGGAAAGGTGAGTTGGGGTGCTGCATAAAACCAGAGATTGAAATGAGCACAGATAAAGTTCCTTAAGTCAAATATGGAATAGACAAGAGCTACTCCTTGCTCAACGAAATGGACTCAACACCACATATTAAACGCCTAAGAATGTACCTGACTAGTAAGTATCTTAAAACCTATGGATTGCTATGTCTCCGAAAGAGAATCAAGCATGTGTACAGGGGCATAAACGCAGCAGTGATAGGATTGGAGAGCTTCGGTGAGTAAATGAAGACCCTTTGAAGTCATATTGCATGGTACCCATTCCACGGGTTTCAACTACCCAGGTTTAAGGTATTCTTCCTTAAGCTAAAACATGCATGTGGAACCTAGAGTATGATCAACCATGTGATCGGGAGACGTGTTCAAATATGTCTCAGTTTTCGTACCCTGGTACTCGGGTGCAACATTCCAGACGCTTTACTAACACTCTCCCCACTTGGAGAGTCAGCGCCTTTAACCTCCTGTTTGGCCCAGTTTGCAATTTCTGCGGAAGATGAACAGGAATAGCGAGAACCAATGAGAGACTAGCTGGAGGTGTCTGGACGGGCAAATTTAACTCTCATTTCCCACCAGGAAGAGGAAATAACCAAAGGCTCAGCGTGCCGTACCGGAACCAGATTAGGGCCTGAAGCAATCCTGCGGTGTTGCAGCCAGCTCAAAAGAAAGCGAGTTGAAGAAAGGAGCTCAGGGGCACTGTAATTCACAAACCTGCAGAGTTATAAATGACAGCTATCGTCCAAAAATAGACTGAAGTAAGGCTGCCAAGAGGACTTGAAAGCGGGGCAGAATTGCAGGAAACCGATTTCAGGAGGTAGACTGGAATTGCATTGAAAGCATAGGAAAAGAGGCAGAACGTCCACAATGATGCACTTGGCCAAAAAGGGCGTATGAGTTTTTTCCTGAATATATTCAGGAAAAAACTCATACGCCCTTTTTGGCCAACCAAGCAAGCTTGCAAAGAAAATCTGCACTACAATGAAGTCTCCCTTCCCCCCGGTCAAAAGGGCCATCTGAAAAAAGTGTAAAATCCAGAAAGGCAGGACAGGCCATGGAGAACTGGGAGCCTTGTTATGCTGATGGGCGGGATGTAAATTGCCAACAGACACTCGGGAGAAGTGTATGGTGTTTCCTGAAACATCTAAAACACAAACCAACAGAGCCTAGGGCACTTCCACTTATGGTCCTATAGCTTAGGGAAATTAAAATCAAGAAGACACAGCCACCCCAAAGTTTGGGACGCCTCTGTTTACAAGAACCTCGTTTACAGTACAAGTTCAACATCGCAGAAAGTGAAAAATGGATACAGAAGTTGTGGTATTTACTTACAAAGCAATATCACTCAGCAATGAAATCTGTGTCATCAGGCCCTTAGCAGCACAATGAGTGGATTCAGGTATGATGATTCTAACTGAAATAAGTCACACAGAAAAAGAAACATCATAAGTTATCAGTAATACACGGATGTAAACTTGGCTACACAGGAACTGAATTACAGAACAGAACAGGGTCTCAAATTTAGAAAACCAACTTATGCTTGCTTAAGGGGAAAGGTGAGTTGGGGTGCTGCATAAAACCAGAGATTGAAATGAGCACAGATAAAGTTCCTTAAGCCAAATATGGAATAGACAAGAGCTACTCCTTGCTCAACGAAATGGACTCAACACCGCATATTAAACGACTAAGAATGTACCTGACTAGTAAGTATCTTAAAATCTATAGATTGCTATGTCTCCAAAAGAGAATCAAGCATGTGAAAAGGGGCATAAACGCAGCAGTGATAGGATTGGAGATGTTCGGTGAGCAAATGAAGACCCTTTGACGTCATATTGCATGGTACCCATTCCACGGGTTACAACTACCCAGGTTTTAGGTATTCTTCCTTCAGCTAAAACATGCATGTGGAACCCAGAGTATGATCAACCATGTGATCGGGAGACGTGTTCAAATATGTCTCAGTTTTCCTCCCCAAGTGCTCGGGTGCAACATTCCAGACGCTTTACTAACACTCTCCCCACTTGGAGAATCAGCGCCTTTAACCTCCTGTTTGGCCCAGTTTGCAATTTCTGCGGAAGATGAACAGGAATAGCGAGAACCAATGAGAGGCTAGCTGGAGGTGTCTGGACGGGCAAATTTAACTCTCATTTCCCACCAGGAAGAGGAAATAACCAAAGGCTCAGCGTGCCGTACCGGAACCAGATTAGGGCCTGAAGCCATCCTGCGGTGTTGCGGCCAACTCAAAAGAAAGCGAGTTGAAGAAAGGAGCTCAGGGGCACTGTAATTCACAAACCTGCAGAGTTATAAATGACAGCTATCGTCCAAAAATAGACTGAAGTAAGGCTGCCAAGAGGACTTGAAAGCGGGGCAGAATTGCAGGAAACCGATTTCAGGAGGTAGACTGGAATTGCATTGAAAGCATAGGAAAAGAGGCAGAACGTCCACAATGATGCACTTGGCCAAAAAGGGCGTATGCGTTTTTTCCTGAATATATTCAGGAAAAAACGCATACGCCCTTTTTGGCCAACCAAGCAAGCTTGCAAAGGAAATCTGCACTACAATGAAGTCTCACTTCCCCCCGGTCAAAAGGGCCATCTGAAAAAAGTGTAAAATCCAGAAAGGCAGGACAGGCCATGGAGAACTGGGAGCCTTGTTATGCTGATGGGCGGGATGTAAATTGCCAACAGACACTCTGGAGAAGTGTATGGTGTTTCCTGAAACATCTAAAACACAAACCAACAGAGCCTAGGGCACTTCCACTTATGGTCCTATAGCTTAGGGAAATTAAAATCAAAAAGACACAGCCACCCCAAAGTTTGGGACGCCTCTGTTTACAAGAACATCGTTTACAGTACAAGTTCAACATCGCAGAAAGTGAAAAATGGATAAAGAAGTTGTGGTATTTACTTACAAAGCAATATCACTCAGCAATGAAATCTGTGTCATCAGGCCCTTAGCAGCACAATGAGTGGATTCAGGTATGATGATTCTAACTGAAATAAGTCACACAGAAAAAGAAACATCATAAGATATCAGTAATACACGGAATGTAAACTTGGCTACACAGGAACTGAATTACAGAACAGAACAGGGTCTCAAATTTAGAAAACCAACTTATGCTTGCTTAAGGGGAAAGGTGAGTTGGGGTGCTGCATAAAACCAGAGATTGAAATGAGCACAGATAAAGTTCCTTAAGTCAAATATGGAATAGACAAGAGCTACTCCTTGCTCAACGAAATGGACTCAACACCACATATTAAACGCCTAAGAATGTACCTGACTAGTAAGTATCTTAAAACCTATGGATTGCTATGTCTCCGAAAGAGAATCAATCATGTGTACAGGGGCATAAACGCAGCAGTGATAGGATTGGAGAGCTTCGGTGAGTAAATGAAGACCCTTTGAAGTCATATTGCATGGTACCCATTCCACGGGTTTCAACTACCCAGGTTTAAGGTATTCTTCCTTAAGCTAAAACATGCATGTGGAACCTAGAGTATGATCAACCATGTGATCGGGAGACGTGTTCAAATATGTCTCAGTTTTCGTACCCTGGTACTCGGGTGCAACATTCCAGACGCTTTACTAACACTCTCCCCACTTGGAGAGTCAGCGCCTTTAACCTCCTGTTTGGCCCAGTTTGCAATTTCTGCGGAAGATGAACAGGAATAGCGAGAACCAATGAGAGACTAGCTGGAGGTGTCTGGACGGGCAAATTTAACTCTCATTTCCCACCAGGAAGAGGAAATAACCAAAGGCTCAGCGTGCCGTGCCGGAACCAGATTAGGGCCTGAAGCCATCCTGCGGTGTTGCAGCCAGGTCACAAGAAAGCGAGTTGAAGAAAGGAGCTCAGGGGCACTGTAATTCACAAACCAGCAGAGTTATAAATGACAGCTATCGTCCAAAAATAGACTGAAGTAAGGCTGCCAAGAGGACTTGAAAGCGGGGCAGAATTGCAGGAAACCGATTTCAGGAGGTAGACTGGAATTGCATTGAAAGCATAGGAAAAGAGGCAGAACGTCCACAATGATGCACTTGGCCAAAAAGGGCGTATGCGTTTTTTCCTGAATATATTCAGGAAAAAGCACATACGCCCTTTTTGGCCAACCAAGCAAGCTTGCAAAGGAAATCTGCACTACAATGAAGTCTCACTTCCCCCTGGTCAAAAGGGCCATCTGAAAAAAGTGTAAAATACAGAAAGACAGGAAAGGCCATGGAGAACTGGGAGCCTTGTTATGCTGATGGGCGGGATGTAAATTGCCAACAACCACTGTGGAGAAGTGTATGGTGTTTCCTGAAACATCTAAAAAACAAAGCAACAGAGCCTAGGGCACTGCCACTTATGGTCCTATAGCTTAGGGAAATTAAAATCAAAAAGACACAGCCACCCCAAAGTTTGGGACGCCTCTGTTTACAAGAACATCATTTACAGTACAAGTTCAACATCGCAGAAAGTGAAAAATGGATAAAGAAGTTGTGGTATTTACTTACAAAGCAATATCACTCAGCAATGAAATCTGTGTCATCAGGCCCTTAGCAGCACAATGAGTGGATTCAGGTATGATGATTCTAACTGAAATAAGTCACACAGAAAAAGAAACATCATAAGATATCAGTAATACACGGATGTAAACTTGGCTACACAGGAACTGAATTACAGAACAGAACAGGGTCTCAAATTTAGAAAACCAACTTATGCTTGCTTAAGGGTAAAGGTGAGTTGGGGTGCTGCATAAAACCAGAGATTGAAATGAGCACAGATAAAGTTCCTTAAGCCAAATATGGAATAGACAAGAGCTACTCCTTGCTCAACGAAATGGACTCAACACCGCATATTAAACGACTAAGAATGTACCTGACTAGTAAGTATCTTAAAATCTATAGATTGCTATGTCTCCAAAAGAGAATCAAGCATGTGAAAAGGGGCATAAACGCAGCAGTGATAGGATTGGAGATGTTCGGTGAGCAAATGAAGACCCTTTGAAGTCATATTGCATGGTACCCATTCCACGGATTACAACTACCCAGGTTTTAGGTATTCTTCCTTCAGCTAAAACATGCATGTGGAACCCAGAGTATGATCAACCATGTGATCGGGAGACGTGTTCAAATATGTCTCAGTTTTCCTCCCCTGGTACTCGGGTGCAACATTCCAGACGCTTTACTAACACTCTCCCCACTTGGAGAATCAGCGCCTTTAACCTCCTGTTTGGCCCAGTTTGCAATTTCTGCGGAAGATGAACAGGAATAGCGAGAACCAATGAGAGACTAGCTGGAGGTGTCTGGACGGGCAAATTTAACTCTCATTTCCCACCAGGAAGAGGAAATAACCAAAGGCTCAGCGTGCCGTACCGGAACCAGATTAGGGCCTGAAGCAATCCTGCGGTGTTGCAGCCAGCTCAAAAGAAAGCGAGTTGAAGAAAGGAGCTCAGGGGCACTGTAATTCACAAACCTGCAGAGTTATAAATGACAGCTATCGTCCAAAAATAGACTGAAGTAAGGCTGCCAAGAGGACTTGAAAGCGGGGCAGAATTGCAGGAAACCGATTTCAGGAGGTAGACTGGAATTGCATTGAAAGCATAGGAAAAGAGGCAGAACGTCCACAATGATGCACTTGGCCAAAAAGGGCGTATGCGTTTTTTCCTGAATATATTCAGGAAAAAACGCATACGCCCTTTTTGGCCAACCAAGCAAGCTTGCAAAGAAAATCTGCACTACAATGAAGTCTCCCTTCCCCCCGGTCAAAAGGGCCATCTGAAAAAAGTGTAAAATCCAGAAAGGCAGGACAGGCCATGGAGAACTGGGAGCCTTGTTATGCTGATGGGCGGGATGTAAATTGCCAACAGACACTTGGGAGAAGTGTATGGTGTTTCCTGAAACATCTAAAACACAAACCAACAGAGCCTAGGGCACTTCCACTTATGGTCCTATAGCTTAGGGAAATTAAAATCAAGAAGACACAGCCACCCCAAAGTTTGGGACGCCTCTGTTTACAAGAACCTCATTTACAGTACAAGTTCAACATCGCAGAAAGTGAAAAATGGATACAGAAGTTGTGGTATTTACTTACAAAGCAATATCACTCAGCAATGAAATCTGTGTCATCAGGCCCTTAGCAGCACAATGAGTGGATTCAGGTATGATGATTCTAACTGAAATAAGTCACACAGAAAAAGAAACATCATAAGATATCAGTAATACACGGATGTAAACTTGGCTACACAGGAACTGAATTACAGAACAGAACAGGGTCTCAAATTTAGAAAACCAACTTATGCTTGCTTAAGGGGAAAGGTGAGTTGGGGTGCTGCATAAAACCAGAGATTGAAATGAGCACAGATAAAGTTCCTTAAGCCAAATATGGAATAGACAAGAGCTACTCCTTGCTCAACGAAATGGACTCAACACCGCATATTAAACGACTAAGAATGTACCTGACTAGTAAGTATCTTAAAATCTATAGATTGCTATGTCTCCAAAAGAGAATCAAGCATGTGAAAAGGGGCATAAACGCAGCAGTGATAGGATTGGAGATGTTCGGTGAGCAAATGAAGACCCTTTGACGTCATATTGCATGGTACCCATTCCACGGGTTACAACTACCCAGGTTTTAGGTATTCTTCCTTCAGCTAAAACATGCATGTGGAACCCAGAGTATGATCAACCATGTGATCGGGAGACGTGTTCAAATATGTCTCAGTTTTCCTCCCCAAGTGCTCGGGTGCAACATTCCAGACGCTTTACTAACACTCTCCCCACTTGGAGAATCAGCGCCTTTAACCTCCTGTTTGGCCCAGTTTGCAATTTCTGCGGAAGATGAACAGGAATAGCGAGAACCAATGAGAGGCTAGCTGGAGGTGTCTGGACGGGCAAATTTAACTCTCATTTCCCACCAGGAAGAGGAAATAACCAAAGGCTCAGCGTGCCGTACCGGAACCAGATTAGGGCCTGAAGCCATCCTGCGGTGTTGCGGCCAACTCAAAAGAAAGCGAGTTGAAGAAAGGAGCTCAGGGGCACTGTAATTCACAAACCTGCAGAGTTATAAATGACAGCTATCGTCCAAAAATAGACTGAAGTAAGGCTGCCAAGAGGACTTGAAAGCGGGGCAGAATTGCAGGAAACCGATTTCAGGAGGTAGACTGGAATTGCATTGAAAGCATAGGAAAAGAGGCAGAACGTCCACAATGATGCACTTGGCCAAAAAGGGCGTATGCGTTTTTTCCTGAATATATTCAGGAAAAAACGCATACGCCCTTTTTGGCCAACCAAGCAAGCTTGCAAAGGAAATCTGCACTACAATGAAGTCTCACTTCCCCCCGGTCAAAAGGGCCATCTGAAAAAAGTGTAAAATCCAGAAAGGCAGGACAGGCCATGGAGAACTGGGAGCCTTGTTATGCTGATGGGCGGGATGTAAATTGCCAACAGACACTCTGGAGAAGTGTATGGTGTTTCCTGAAACATCTAAAACACAAACCAACAGAGCCTAGGGCACTTCCACTTATGGTCCTATAGCTTAGGGAAATTAAAATCAAAAAGACACAGCCACCCCAAAGTTTGGGACGCCTCTGTTTACAAGAACATCGTTTACAGTACAAGTTCAACATCGCAGAAAGTGAAAAATGGATAAAGAAGTTGTGGTATTTACTTACAAAGCAATATCACTCAGCAATGAAATCTGTGTCATCAGGCCCTTAGCAGCACAATGAGTGGATTCAGGTATGATGATTCTAACTGAAATAAGTCACACAGAAAAAGAAACATCATAAGATATCAGAAATACACGGAATGTAAACTTGGCTACACAGGAACTGAATTACAGAACAGAACAGGGTCTCAAATTTAGAAAACCAACTTATGCTTGCTTAAGGGTAAAGGTGAGTTGGGGTGCTGCATAAAACCAGAGATTGAAATGAGCACAGATAAAGTTCCTTAAGTCAAATATGGAATAGACAAGAGCTACTCCTTGCTCAACGAAATGGACTCAACACCACATATTAAACGCCTAAGAATGTACCTGACTAGTAAGTATCTTAAAACCTATGGATTGCTATGTCTCCAAAAGAGAATCAAGCATGTGTACAGGGGCATAAACGCAGCAGTGATAGGATTGGAGAGGTTCGGTGAGCAAATGAAGACCCTTTGAAGTCATATTCCATGGTACCCATTACAATGGGTCTTAACTCTCCAGGTTTAAGGTATTCTTCCTTCAGCGAAAACATGCATGTGGAATCCAAGTATGATCAACCATGTGAATGGGAGACGTGTTCAAATATGTCTCAGTTTTCATCCCCTGGTACTCGGGTGCAACATTCCAGACGCTTTACTAACACTCTCCCCACTTGGAGAGTCAGCGCCTTTAACCTCCTGTTTGGCCCAGTTTGCAATTTCTGTGGAAGATGAACAGGAATAGCGAGAACCAATGAGAGACTAGCTGGAGGTGTCTGGACGGGCAAATTTAACTCTCATTTCCCACCAGGAAGAGGAAATAACCAAAGGCTCAGCGTGCCGTGCCGGAACCAGATTAGGGCCTGAAGCCATCCTGCGGTGTTGCAGCCAGGTCACAAGAAAGCGAGTTGAAGAAAGGAGCTCAGGGGCACTGTAATTCACAAACCTGCAGAGTTATAAATGACAGCTATCGTCCAAAAATAGACTGAAGTAAGGCTGCCAAGAGGACTTGAATGCGGGGCAGAATTGCAGGAAACCGATTTCAGGAGGTAGACTGGAATTGCATTGAAAGCATAGGAAAAGAGGCAGAACGTCCACAATGATGCACTTGGCCAAAAAGGGCGTATGCGTTTTTTCCTGAATATATTCAGGAAAAAACGCATACGCCCTTTTTGGCCAACCAAGCAAGCTTGCAAAGGAAATCTGCACTACAATGAAGTCTCACTTCCCCCCGGTCAAAAGGGCCATCTGGAAAAAGTGTAAAATCCAGAAAGGCAGGAAAGGCCATGGAGAACTGGGAGCCTTGTTATGCTGATGGGCGGGATGTAAATTGCCAACAACCGCTGTGGAGAAGTGTATGGTGTTTCCTGAAACATCTAAAAAACAAAGCAACAGAGCCTAGAGCACTGCCACTTATGGTCCTATAGCTTAGGGAAATTAAAATCAAAAAGACACAGCCACCCCAAAGTTTGGGACGCCTCTGTTTACAAGAACCTCGTTTACAGTACAAGTTCAACATCGCAGAAAGTGAAAAATGGATAAAGAAGTTGTGGTATTTACTTACAAAGCAATATCACTCAGCAATGAAATCTGTGTCATCAGGCCCTTAGCAGCACAATGAGTGGATTCAGGTATGATGATTCTAACTGAAATAAGTCACACAGAAAAAGAAACATCATAAGATATCAGTAATACACGGAATGTAAACTTGGCTACACAGGAACTGAATTACAGAACAGAACAGGGTCTCAAATTTAGAAAACCAACTTATGCTTGCTTAAGGGTAAAGGTGAGTTGGGGTGCTGCATAAAACCAGAGATTGAAATGAGCACAGATAAAGTTCCTTAAGTCAAATATGGAATAGACAAGAGCTACTCCTTGCTCAACGAAATGGACTCAACACCGCATATTAAACGCCTAAGAATGTACCTGACTAGTAAGTATCGTAAAACCTATGGATGCTATGTCTCCAAAAGAGAATCAAGCATGTGTACAGGGGCATAAACGCAGCAGTGATAGGATTGGAGAGGTTCGGTGAGCAAATGAAGACCCTTTGAAGTCATATTGCATGGTACCCATTCCACGGGTCTCAACTCTCCAGTTTTAAGGTATTCTTCCTTCAGCTAAAACATGCATGTGAAACCCAAGTATGATGAACCATGTGAACGGGAGACGTGTTCAAATATGTCTCAGTTTTCCTCCCCTGGTACTCGGGTGCAACATTCCAGATGCTTTACTAACACTCTCCCCACTTGGAGAGTCAGCGCCTTTAACCTCCTGTTTGGCCCAGTTTGCAATTTCTGCGGAAGATGAACAGGAATAGCGAGAACCAATGAGAGGCTAGCTGGAGGTGTCTGGACGGGCAAATTTAACTCTCATTTCCCACCAGGAAGAGGAAATAACCAAAGGCTCAGCGTGCCGTACCGGAACCAGATTAGGGCCTGAAGCCATCCTGCGGTGTTGCGGCCAGCTCAAAAGAAAGCGAGTTGAAGAAAGGAGCTCAGGGGCACTGTAATTCACAAACCTGCAGAGTTATAAATGACAGCTATCGTCCAAAAATAGACTGAAGTAAGGCTGCCAAGAGGACTTGAAAGCGGGGCAGAATTGCAGGAAACCGATTTCAGGAGGTAGACTGGAATTGCATTGAAAGCATAGGAAAAGAGGCAGAACGTCCACAATGATGCACTTGGCCAAAAAGGGCGTATGCGTTTTTTCCTGAATATATTCAGGAAAAAACGCATACGCCCTTTTTGGCCAACCAAGCAAGCTTGCAAAGGAAATCTGCACTACAATGAAGTCTCATTTCCCCCCGGTCAAAAGGGCCATCTGAAAAAAGTGTAAAATCCAGAAAGGCAGGACAGGCCATGGAGAACTGGGAGCCTTGTTATGCTGATGGGCGGGATGTAAATTGCCAACAACCACTCGGGAGAAGTGTATGGTGTTTCCTGAAACATCTAAAAAACAAAGCAACAGAACCTAGGGCACTTCCACTTATGGTCCTATAGCTTAGGGAAATTAAAATCAAAAAGACACAGCCACCCCAAAGTTTGGAACGGCTCTGTTTACAAGAACCTCGTTTACAGTACAAGTTCAACATCGCAGAAAGTGAAAAATGGATAAAGAAGTTGTGGTATTTACTTACAAAGCAATATCACTCAGCAATGAAATCTATGTCATCAGGCCCTTAGCAGCACAATGAGTGGATTCAGGTATGATGATTCTAACTGAAATAAGTCACACAGAAAAAGAAACATCATAAGATATCAGTAATACACGGAATGTAAACTTGGCTACACAGGAAGTGAATTACAGAACAGAACAGGGTCTCAAATTTAGAAAACCAACTTATGCTTGCTTAAGGATAAAGGTGAGTTGGGGTGCTGCATAAAACCAGAGATTGAAATGAGCACAGATAAAGTTCCTTAAGTCAAATATGGAATAGACAAGAGCTACTCCTTGCTCAACGAAATGGACTCAACACTGCATATTAAACGCCTAAGAATGTACCTGACTAGTAAGTATCGTAAAACCTATGGATTGCTATGTCTCCAAAAGAGAATCAAGCATGTGTACAGGGGCATAAACGCAGCAGTGATAGGATTGGAGATGTTCGGTGAGCAAATGAAGACCCTTTGAAGTCATATTGCATGGTACCCATTACACGGGTCTCAACTCTCCAGGTTTAAGGTATTCTTCCTTCAGCTAAAACATGCATGTGGAACCCAAGTATGATGAACCATGTGAACGGGAGACGTGTTCAAATATGTCTCAGTTTTCCTCCCCTGGTACTCGGGTGCAACATTCCAGACGCTTTACTAACACTCTCCCCACTTGGAGAGTCAGCACCTTTAACCTCCTGTTTGGCCCAGTTTGCAATTTCTGCGGAAGATGAACAGGAATAGCGAGAACCAATGAGAGGCTAGCTGGAGGTGTCTGGACGGGCAAATTTAACTCTCATTTCCCACCAGGAAGAGGAAATAACCAAAGGCTCAGCGTGCCGTACCGGAACCAGATTAGGGCCTGAAGCCATCCTGCGGTGTTGCGGCCAGCTCAAAAGAAAGCGAGTTGAAGAGAGGAGCTCAGGGGCACTGTAATTCACAAACCTGCAGAGTTATAAATGACAGCTATCGTCCAAAAATAGACTGAAGTAAGGCTGCCAAGAGGACTTGAAAGCGGGGCAGAATTGCAGGAAACCGATTTCAGGAGGTAGACTGGAATTGCATTGAAAGCATAGGAAAAGAGGCAGAACGTCCACAATGATGCACTTGGCCAAAAAGGGCGTATGCGTTTTTTCCTGAATATATTCAGGAAAAAACGCATACGCCCTTTTTGGCCAACCAAGCAAGCTTGCAAAGGAAATCTGCACTACAATGAAGTCTCACTTCCCCCCGGTCAAAAGGGCCATCTGAAAAAAGTGTAAAATCCAGAAAGGCAGGACAGGCCATGGAGAACTGGGAGCCTTGTTATGCTGATGGGCGGGATGTAAATTGCCAACAACCACTCGGGAGAAGTGTATGGTGTTTCCTGAAACATCTAAAAAACAAAGCAACAGAACCTAGGGCACTTCCACTTATGGTCCTATAGCTTAGGGAAACTAAAATCAAAAAGACACAGCCACCCCAAAGTTTGGAACGGCTCTGTTTACAAGAACCTCGTTTACAGTACAAGTTCAACATCGCAGAAAGTGAAAAATGGAGAAAGAACTTGTGGTATTTACTTACAAAGCAATATCACTCAGCAATGAAATCTGTGTCATCAGGCCCTTAGCAGCACAATGAGTGGATTCAGGTATGATGATTCTAACTGAAATAAGTCACACAGAAAAAGAAACATCATAAGATATCAGAAATACACGGAATGTAAACTTGGCTACACAGGAACTGAATTACAGAACAGAACAGGGTCTCAAATTTAGAAAACCAACTTATGCTTGCTTAAGGGTAAAGGTGAGTTGGGGTGCTGCATAAAACCAGAGATTGAAATGAGCACAGATAAAGTTCCTTAAGTCAAATATGGAATAGACAAGAGCTACTCCTTGCTCAACGAAATGGACTCAACACCACATATTAAACGCCTAAGAATGTACCTGACTAGTAAGTATCTTAAAACCTATGGATTGCTATGTCTCCAAAAGAGAATCAAGCATGTGTACAGGGGCATAAACGCAGCAGTGATAGGATTGGAGAGGTTCGGTGAGCAAATGAAGACCCTTTGAAGTCATATTCCATGGTACCCATTACAATGGGTCTTAACTCTCCAGGTTTAAGGTATTCTTCCTTCAGCGAAAACATGCATGTGGAATCCAAGTATGATCAACCATGTGAATGGGAGACGTGTTCAAATATGTCTCAGTTTTCATCCCCTGGTACTCGGGTGCAACATTCCAGACGCTTTACTAACACTCTCCCCACTTGGAGAGTCAGCGCCTTTAACCTCCTGTTTGGCCCAGTTTGCAATTTCTGTGGAAGATGAACAGGAATAGCGAGAACCAATGAGAGACTAGCTGGAGGTGTCTGGACGGGCAAATTTAACTCTCATTTCCCACCAGGAAGAGGAAATAACCAAAGGCTCAGCGTGCCGTGCCGGAACCAGATTAGGGCCTGAAGCCATCCTGCGGTGTTGCAGCCAGGTCACAAGAAAGCGAGTTGAAGAAAGGAGCTCAGGGGCACTGTAATTCACAAACCTGCAGAGTTATAAATGACAGCTATCGTCCAAAAATAGACTGAAGTAAGGCTGCCAAGAGGACTTGAATGCGGGGCAGAATTGCAGGAAACCGATTTCAGGAGGTAGACTGGAATTGCATTGAAAGCATAGGAAAAGAGGCAGAACGTCCACAATGATGCACTTGGCCAAAAAGGGCGTATGCGTTTTTTCCTGAATATATTCAGGAAAAAACGCATACGCCCTTTTTGGCCAACCAAGCAAGCTTGCAAAGGAAATCTGCACTACAATGAAGTCTCACTTCCCCCCGGTCAAAAGGGCCATCTGGAAAAAGTGTAAAATCCAGAAAGGCAGGAAAGGCCATGGAGAACTGGGAGCCTTGTTATGCTGATGGGCGGGATGTAAATTGCCAACAACCGCTGTGGAGAAGTGTATGGTGTTTCCTGAAACATCTAAAAAACAAAGCAACAGAGCCTAGAGCACTGCCACTTATGGTCCTATAGCTTAGGGAAATTAAAATCAAAAAGACACAGCCACCCCAAAGTTTGGGACGCCTCTGTTTACAAGAACCTCGTTTACAGTACAAGTTCAACATCGCAGAAAGTGAAAAATGGATAAAGAAGTTGTGGTATTTACTTACAAAGCAATATCACTCAGCAATGAAATCTGTGTCATCAGGCCCTTAGCAGCACAATGAGTGGATTCAGGTATGATGATTCTAACTGAAATAAGTCACACAGAAAAAGAAACATCATAAGATATCAGTAATACACGGAATGTAAACTTGGCTACACAGGAACTGAATTACAGAACAGAACAGGGTCTCAAATTTAGAAAACCAACTTATGCTTGCTTAAGGGTAAAGGTGAGTTGGGGTGCTGCATAAAACCAGAGATTGAAATGAGCACAGATAAAGTTCCTTAAGTCAAATATGGAATAGACAAGAGCTACTCCTTGCTCAACGAAATGGACTCAACACCGCATATTAAACGCCTAAGAATGTACCTGACTAGTAAGTATCGTAAAACCTATGGATGCTATGTCTCCAAAAGAGAATCAAGCATGTGTACAGGGGCATAAACGCAGCAGTGATAGGATTGGAGAGGTTCGGTGAGCAAATGAAGACCCTTTGAAGTCATATTGCATGGTACCCATTCCACGGGTCTCAACTCTCCAGTTTTAAGGTATTCTTCCTTCAGCTAAAACATGCATGTGAAACCCAAGTATGATGAACCATGTGAACGGGAGACGTGTTCAAATATGTCTCAGTTTTCCTCCCCTGGTACTCGGGTGCAACATTCCAGATGCTTTACTAACACTCTCCCCACTTGGAGAGTCAGCGCCTTTAACCTCCTGTTTGGCCCAGTTTGCAATTTCTGCGGAAGATGAACAGGAATAGCGAGAACCAATGAGAGGCTAGCTGGAGGTGTCTGGACGGGCAAATTTAACTCTCATTTCCCACCAGGAAGAGGAAATAACCAAAGGCTCAGCGTGCCGTACCGGAACCAGATTAGGGCCTGAAGCCATCCTGCGGTGTTGCGGCCAGCTCAAAAGAAAGCGAGTTGAAGAAAGGAGCTCAGGGGCACTGTAATTCACAAACCTGCAGAGTTATAAATGACAGCTATCGTCCAAAAATAGACTGAAGTAAGGCTGCCAAGAGGACTTGAAAGCGGGGCAGAATTGCAGGAAACCGATTTCAGGAGGTAGACTGGAATTGCATTGAAAGCATAGGAAAAGAGGCAGAACGTCCACAATGATGCACTTGGCCAAAAAGGGCGTATGCGTTTTTTCCTGAATATATTCAGGAAAAAACGCATACGCCCTTTTTGGCCAACCAAGCAAGCTTGCAAAGGAAATCTGCACTACAATGAAGTCTCATTTCCCCCCGGTCAAAAGGGCCATCTGAAAAAAGTGTAAAATCCAGAAAGGCAGGACAGGCCATGGAGAACTGGGAGCCTTGTTATGCTGATGGGCGGGATGTAAATTGCCAACAACCACTCGGGAGAAGTGTATGGTGTTTCCTGAAACATCTAAAAAACAAAGCAACAGAACCTAGGGCACTTCCACTTATGGTCCTATAGCTTAGGGAAATTAAAATCAAAAAGACACAGCCACCCCAAAGTTTGGAACGGCTCTGTTTACAAGAACCTCGTTTACAGTACAAGTTCAACATCGCAGAAAGTGAAAAATGGATAAAGAAGTTGTGGTATTTACTTACAAAGCAATATCACTCAGCAATGAAATCTATGTCATCAGGCCCTTAGCAGCACAATGAGTGGATTCAGGTATGATGATTCTAACTGAAATAAGTCACACAGAAAAAGAAACATCATAAGATATCAGTAATACACGGAATGTAAACTTGGCTACACAGGAAGTGAATTACAGAACAGAACAGGGTCTCAAATTTAGAAAACCAACTTATGCTTGCTTAAGGATAAAGGTGAGTTGGGGTGCTGCATAAAACCAGAGATTGAAATGAGCACAGATAAAGTTCCTTAAGTCAAATATGGAATAGACAAGAGCTACTCCTTGCTCAACGAAATGGACTCAACACTGCATATTAAACGCCTAAGAATGTACCTGACTAGTAAGTATCGTAAAACCTATGGATTGCTATGTCTCCAAAAGAGAATCAAGCATGTGTACAGGGGCATAAACGCAGCAGTGATAGGATTGGAGATGTTCGGTGAGCAAATGAAGACCCTTTGAAGTCATATTGCATGGTACCCATTACACGGGTCTCAACTCTCCAGGTTTAAGGTATTCTTCCTTCAGCTAAAACATGCATGTGGAACCCAAGTATGATGAACCATGTGAACGGGAGACGTGTTCAAATATGTCTCAGTTTTCCTCCCCTGGTACTCGGGTGCAACATTCCAGACGCTTTACTAACACTCTCCCCACTTGGAGAGTCAGCACCTTTAACCTCCTGTTTGGCCCAGTTTGCAATTTCTGCGGAAGATGAACAGGAATAGCGAGAACCAATGAGAGGCTAGCTGGAGGTGTCTGGACGGGCAAATTTAACTCTCATTTCCCACCAGGAAGAGGAAATAACCAAAGGCTCAGCGTGCCGTACCGGAACCAGATTAGGGCCTGAAGCCATCCTGCGGTGTTGCGGCCAGCTCAAAAGAAAGCGAGTTGAAGAGAGGAGCTCAGGGGCACTGTAATTCACAAACCTGCAGAGTTATAAATGACAGCTATCGTCCAAAAATAGACTGAAGTAAGGCTGCCAAGAGGACTTGAAAGCGGGGCAGAATTGCAGGAAACCGATTTCAGGAGGTAGACTGGAATTGCATTGAAAGCATAGGAAAAGAGGCAGAACGTCCACAATGATGCACTTGGCCAAAAAGGGCGTATGCGTTTTTTCCTGAATATATTCAGGAAAAAACGCATACGCCCTTTTTGGCCAACCAAGCAAGCTTGCAAAGGAAATCTGCACTACAATGAAGTCTCACTTCCCCCCGGTCAAAAGGGCCATCTGAAAAAAGTGTAAAATCCAGAAAGGCAGGACAGGCCATGGAGAACTGGGAGCCTTGTTATGCTGATGGGCGGGATGTAAATTGCCAACAACCACTCGGGAGAAGTGTATGGTGTTTCCTGAAACATCTAAAAAACAAAGCAACAGAACCTAGGGCACTTCCACTTATGGTCCTATAGCTTAGGGAAACTAAAATCAAAAAGACACAGCCACCCCAAAGTTTGGAACGGCTCTGTTTACAAGAACCTCGTTTACAGTACAAGTTCAACATCGCAGAAAGTGAAAAATGGAGAAAGAACTTGTGGTATTTACTTACAAAGCAATATCACTCAGCAATGAAATCTGTGTCATCAGGCCCTTAGCAGCACAATGAGTGGATTCATGTATGATGATTCTAACTGAAATAAGTCACACAGAAAAAGAAACATCATAAGGTATCAGTAATACACGGAATGTAAACTTGGCTACACAGGAACTGAATTCCAAAACAGAAAAGGTTCTCAAATTTAGAAAACCAACTTATGCTTGCTTAAGGGGAAAGGTGAGTTGGGGTGCTGCATAAAACCAGAGATTGAAATGAGCACAGATAAAGTTCCTTAAGCCAAATATGGAATAGACAAGAGCTACTCCTTGCTCAACGAAATGGACTCAACACCGCATATTAAACGCCTAAGAATGTACCTGACTAGTAAGTATCTTAAAATCTATAGATTGCTATGTCTCCAAAAGAGAATCAAGCATGTGTACAGGGGCATAAACGCAGCAGTGATAGGATTGGAGAGGTTCGGTGAGCAAATGAAGACCCTTTGAAGTCATATTGCATGGTACCCATTCCACGGGTTTCAACTACCCAGGTTTTAGGTATTCTTCCTTCAGCTAAAACATGCATGTGGAACCCAAGTATGATCAACCATGTGATCGGGAGACGTGTTCAAATATGTCTCAGTTTTCCTCCCTTGGTACTCGGGTGCAACATTCCAGACGCTTTACTAACACTCTCCCCACTTGGAGAGTCAGCGCCTTTAACCTCCTGTTTGGCCCAGTTTGCAATTTCTGCGGAAGATGAACAGGAATAGCGAGAACTAATGAGAGGTTAGCTGGAGGTGTCTGGACGGGCAAATTTAACTCTCATTTCCCACCAGGAAGAGGAAATAACCAAAGGCTCAGCGTGCCGTACCGGAACCAGATTAGGGCCTGAAGCCATCCTGCGGTGTTGCGGCCAGCTCACAAGAAAGCGAGTTGAAGAAAGGAGCTCAGGGGCACTGTAATTCACAACCCTGCAGAGTTATAAATGACAGCTATCGTCCAAAAATATACTGAAGTAAGGCTGCCAAGAGGACTTCAAAGCGGTGCAGAATTGCAGGAAACCGATTTCAGGAGGTAGACTGGAATTGCATTGAAAGCATAGGAAAAGAGGCAGAACGTCCACAATGATGCACTTGGCCAAAAAGGGCGTATGCGTTTTTTCCTGAATATATTCAGGAAAAAACGCATACGCCCTTTTTGGCCAACCAAGCAAGCTTGCAAAGGAAATCTGCACTACAATGAAGTCTCACTTCCCCCCGGTCAAAAGGGACATCGGAAAAAAGTGTAAAATCCAGAAAGGCAGGACAGGCCATGGAGAACTGGGAGCCTTGTTATGCTGATGGGCAGGATGTAAATTGCCAACAACCACTCGGGAGAAGTGTATGGTGTTTCCTGAAACATCTAAAAAACAAAGCAACAGAACCTAGGGCACTTCCACTTATGGTCCTATAGCTTAGGGAAATTAAAATCAAAAAGACACAGCCACCCCAAAGTTTGGAACGGCTCTGTTTACAAGAACCTCGTTTACAGTACAAGTTCAACATCGCAGAAAGTGAAAAATGGATAAAGAAGTTGTGGTATTTACTTACAAAGCAATATCACTCAGCAATGAAATCTGTGTCATCAGGCCCTTAGCAGCACAATGAGTGGATTCAGGTATGATGATTCTAACTGAAATAAGTCACACAGAAAAAGAAACATCATAAGATATCAGTAATACACGGAATGTAAACTTGGCTACACAGGAACTGAATTACAGAACAGAACAGGGTCTAAAATTTAGAAAACCAACTTATGCTTGCTTAAGGGGAAAGGTGAGTTGGGGTGCTGCATAAAAACAGAGATTGAAATGAGCACAGATAAAGTTCCTTAAGCCAAATATGGAATAGACAAGAGCTACTCCTTGCTCAACGAAATGGACTCAACACCCCGTATTAAACGCCTAAGAATGTACCTGACTAGTAAGTATCTTAAAACCTATGGATTGCTATGTCTCCAAAAGAGAATCAAGCATGTGTACAGGGGCATAAACGCAGCAGTGATAGGATTGGAGAGGTTCGGTGAGCAAATGAAGACCCTTTGAAGTCATATTGCATGGTACCCATTCCACGGGTTTCAACTACCCAGGTTTAAGGTATTCTTCCTTAAGCTAAAACATGCATGTGGAACCTAGAGTATGATCAACCATGTGATCGGGAGACGTGTTCAAATATGTCTCAGTTTTCGTACCCTGGTACTCGGGTGCAACATTCCAGACGCTTTACTAACACTCTCCCCACTTGGAGAGTCAGCGCCTTTAACCTCCTGTTTGGCACAGTTTGCAATTTCTGCGGAAGATGAACAGGAATAGCGAGAACCAATGAGAGGCTAGCTGGAGGTGTCTGGACGGGCAAATTTAACTCTCATTTCCCACCAGGAAGAGGAAATAACCAAAGGCTCAGCATCCCGTACCGGAACCAGATTAGGGCCTGAAGCCATCCTGCGGTGTTGCGGCCAGCTCAAAAGAAAGCGAGTTGAAGAAAGGAGCTCAGGGGCACTGTAATTCACAAACCTGCAGAGTTATAAATGACAGCTATCGTCCAAAAATAGACTGAAGTAAGGCTGCCAAGAGGACTTGAAAGCGGGGCAGAATTGCAGGAAACCGATTTCAGGAGGTAGACTGGAATTGCATTGAAAGCATAGGAAAAGAGGCAGAACGTCCACAATGATGCACTTGGCCAAAAAGGGCGTATGCGTTTTTTCCTGAATATATTCAGGAAAAAACGCATACGCCCTTTTTGGCCAACCAAGCAAGCTTGCAAAGGAAATCTGCACTACAATGAAGTCTCAGTTCCCCCCGGTCAAAAGGGCCATCTGAAAAAAGTGTAAAATCCAGAAAGGCAGGACAGGCCATGGAGAACTGGGAGCCTTGTTATGCTGATGGGCGGGATGTAAATTGCCAACAGACACTCGGGAGAAGTGTATGGTGTTTCCTGAAACATCTAAAAAACAAAGCAACAGAGCCTAGGGCACTGCCACTTATGGTCCTATAGCTTAGGGAAATTAAAATCAAAAAGACACAGCCACCCCAAAGTTTGGGACGCCTCTGTTTACAAGAACCTCGTTTACAGTACAAGTTCAACATCGCAGAAAGTGAAAAATGGATAAAGAAGTTGTGGTATTTACTTACAAAGCAATATCACTCAGCAATGAAATCTGTGTCATCAGGCCCTTAGCAGCACAATGAGTGGATTCAGGTATGATGATTCTAACTGAAATAAGTCACACAGAAAAAGAAACATCATAAGATATCAGAAATACACGGAATGTAAACTTGGCTACACAGGAACTGAATTACAGAACAGAACAGGGTCTCAAATTTAGAAAACCAACTTATGCTTGCTTAAGGGGAAAGGTGAGTTGGGGTGCTGCATAAAACCAGAGATTGAAATGAGCACAGATAAAGTTCCTTAAGCCAAATATGGAATAGACAAGAGCTACTCCTTGCTCAACGAAATGGACTCAACACCCCGTATTAAACGCCTAAGAATGTACCTGACTAGTAAGTATCTTAAAACCTATGGATTACTATGTCTCCAAAAGAGAATCAAACATGTGTACAGGGGCATAAACGCAGCAGTGATAGGATTGGAGAGGTTCGGTGAGCAAATGAAGACCCTTTGAAGTCATATTGCATGGTACCCATTCCACGGGTTTCAACTACCCAGGTTTAAGGTATTCTTCCTTAAGCTAAAACATGCATGTGGAACCTAGAGTATGATCAACCATGTGATCGGGAGACGTGTTCAAATATGTCTCAGTTTTCGTACCCTGGTACTCGGGTGCAACATTCCAGACGCTTTACTAACACTCTCCCGACTTGGAGAGTCAGTCCCTTTAACCTCCTGTTTGGCCCACTTTGCAATTTCTGCGGAAGATGAACAGGAATAGTGAGAACCAATGAGAGGCTAGCTGGAGGTGTCTGGACGGGCAAATTTAACTCTCATTTCCCACCAGGAAGAGGAATTAACCAAAGGCTCAGCGTGCCGTGCCGGAACCAGATTAGGGCCTGAAGCCATCCTGCGGTGTTGCGGCCAGCTCAAAAGAAAGCGAGTTGAAGAAAGGAGCTCAGGGGCACTGTAATTCACAAACCTGCAGAGTTATAAATGACAGCTATCGTCCAAAAATAGACTGAAGTAAGGCTGCCAAGAGGACTTGAAAGCGGGGCAGAATTGCAGGAAACCGATTTCAGGAGGTAGACTGGAATTGCATTGAAAGCATAGGAAAAGAGGCAGAACGTCCACAATGATGCACTTGGCCAAAAAGGGCGTATGCGTTTTTTCCTGAATATATTCAGGAAAAAACGCATACGCCCTTTTTGGCCAACCAAGCAAGCTTGCAAAGGAAATCTGCACTACAATGAAGTCTCACTTCCCCCCGGTCAAAAGGGCCATCTGAAAAAAGTGTAAAATCCAGAAAGGCAGGACAGGCCATGGAGAACTGGGAGGCTTGTTATGCTGATGGGCGGGATGTAAATTGCCAACAGACACTCGGGAGAAGTGTATGGTGTTTCCTGAAACATCTAAAAAACAAAGCAACAGAGCCTAGGGCACTGCCACTTATGGTCCTATAGCTTAGGGAAATTAAAATCAAAAAGACACAGCCACCCCAAAGTTTGGGACGCCTCTGTTTACAAGAACCTCGTTTACAGTACAAGTTCAACATCGCAGAAAGTGAAAAATGGATAAAGAAGTTGTGGTATTTACTTACAAAGCAATATCACTCAGCAATGAAATCTGTGTCATCAGGCCCTTAGCAGCACAATGAGTGGATTCAGGTATGATGATTCTAACTGAAATAAGTCACACAGAAAAAGAAACATCATAAGATATCAGTAATACACGGAATGTAAACTTGGCTACACAGGAACTGAATTACAGAACAGAACAGGGTCTCAAATTTAGAAAACCAACTTATGCTTGCTTAAGGGGAAAGGTGAGTTGGGGTGCTGCATAAAACCAGAGATTGAAATGAGCACAGATAAAGTTCCTTAAGCCAAATATGGAATAGACAAGAGCTACTCCTTGCTCAACGAAATGGACTCAACACCGCATATTAAACGACTAAGAATGTACCTGACTATAAGTATCTTAAAATCTATAGATTGCTATGTCTCCAAAAGAGAATCAAGCATGTGAAAAGGGGCATAAACGCAGCAGTGATAGGATTGGAGAGGTTCGGTGAGCAAATGAAGACCCTTTGAAGTCATATTGCATGGTACCCATTCCACGAGTTTCAACTACCCAGGTTTAAGGTATTCTTCCTTAAGCTAAAACATGCATGTGGAACCTAGAGTATGATCAACCATGTGATCGGGAGACGTGTTCAAATATGTCTCAGTTTTCGTACCCTGGTACTCGGGTGCAACATTCCAGACGCTTTACTAACACTCTCCCCACTTGGAGAGTCAGCGCCTTTAACCTCCTGTTTGGCACAGTTTGCAATTTCTGCGGAAGATGAACAGGAATAGCGAGAACCAATGAGAGGCTAGCTGGAGGTGTCTGGACGGGCAAATTTAACTCTCATTTCCCACCAGGAAGAGGAAATAACCAAAGGCTCAGCGTCCCGTACCGGAACCAGATTAGGGCCTGAAGCCATCCTGCGGTGTTGCGGCCAGCTCAAAAGAAAGCGAGTTGAAGAAAGGAGCTCAGGGGCACTGTAATTCACAAACCTGCAGAGTTATAAATGACAGCTATCGTCCAAAAATAGACTGAAGTAAGGCTGCCAAGAGGACTTGAAAGCGGGGCAGAATTGCAGGAAACCGATTTCAGGAGGTAGACTGGAATTGCATTGAAAGCATAGGAAAAGAGGCAGAACGTCCACAATGATGCACTTGGCCAAAAAGGGCGTATGCGTTTTTTCCTGAATATATTCAGGAAAAAACGCATACGCCCTTTTTGGCCAACCAAGCAAGCTTGCAAAGGAAATCTGCACTACAATGAAGTCTCAGTTCCCCCCGGTCAAAAGGGCCATCTGAAAAAAGTGTAAAATCCAGAAAGGCAGGACAGGCCATGGAGAACTGGGAGCCTTGTTATGCTGATGGGCGGGATGTAAATTGCCAACAGACACTCGGGAGAAGTGTATGGTGTTTCCTGAAACATCTAAAAAACAAAGCAACAGAGCCTAGGGCACTGCCACTTATGGTCCTATAGCTTAGGGAAATTAAAATCAAAAAGACACAGCCACCCCAAAGTTTGGGACGCCTCTGTTTACAAGAACCTCGTTTACAGTACAAGTTCAACATCGCAGAAAGTGAAAAATGGATAAAGAAGTTGTGGTATTTACTTACAAAGCAATATCACTCAGCAATGAAATCTGTGTCATCAGGCCCTTAGCAGCACAATGAGTGGATTCAGGTATGATGATTCTAACTGAAATAAGTCACACAGAAAAAGAAACATCATAAGATATCAGAAATACACGGAATGTAAACTTGGCT
This sequence comes from Stenella coeruleoalba, assembly GCF_951394435.1. Lineage (NCBI taxonomy): Eukaryota > Metazoa > Chordata > Mammalia > Artiodactyla > Delphinidae > Stenella > Stenella coeruleoalba. The sequence goes on along the minus strand of NW_027646159.1, from coordinate 2,798,331 downwards.
ACACAGGAACTGAATTACAGAACAGAACAGGGTCTCAAATTTAGAAAACCAACTTATGCTTGCTTAAGGGGAAAGGTGAGTTGGGGTGCTGCATAAAACCAGAGATTGAAATGAGCACAGATAAAGTTCCTTAAGCCAAATATGGAATAGACAAGAGCTACTCCTTGCTCAACGAAATGGACTCAACACCCCGTATTAAACGCCTAAGAATGTACCTGACTAGTAAGTATCTTAAAACCTATGGATTACTATGTCTCCAAAAGAGAATCAAACATGTGTACAGGGGCATAAACGCAGCAGTGATAGGATTGGAGAGGTTCGGTGAGCAAATGAAGACCCTTTGAAGTCATATTGCATGGTACCCATTCCACGGGTTTCAACTACCCAGGTTTAAGGTATTCTTCCTTAAGCTAAAACATGCATGTGGAACCTAGAGTATGATCAACCATGTGATCGGGAGACGTGTTCAAATATGTCTCAGTTTTCGTACCCTGGTACTCGGGTGCAACATTCCAGACGCTTTACTAACACTCTCCCCACTTGGAGAGTCAGCGCCTTTAACCTCCTGTTTGGCACAGTTTGCAATTTCTGCGGAAGATGAACAGGAATAGCGAGAACCAATGAGAGGCTAGCTGGAGGTGTCTGGACGGGCAAATTTAACTCTCATTTCCCACCAGGAAGAGGAAATAACCAAAGGCTCAGCGTCCCGTACCGGAACCAGATTAGGGCCTGAAGCCATCCTGCGGTGTTGCGGCCAGCTCAAAAGAAAGCGAGTTGAAGAAAGGAGCTCAGGGGCACTGTAATTCACAAACCTGCAGAGTTATAAATGACAGCTATCGTCCAAAAATAGACTGAAGTAAGGCTGCCAAGAGGACTTGAAAGCGGGGCAGAATTGCAGGAAACCGATTTCAGGAGGTAGACTGGAATTGCATTGAAAGCATAGGAAAAGAGGCAGAACGTCCACAATGATGCACTTGGCCAAAAAGGGCGTATGCATTTTTTCCTGAATATATTCAGGAAAAAACGCATACGCCCTTTTTGGCCAACCAAGCAAGCTTGCAAAGGAAATCTGCACTACAATGAAGTCTCAGTTCCCCCCGGTCAAAAGGGCCATCTGAAAAAAGTGTAAAATCCAGAAAGGCAGGACAGGCCATGGAGAACTGGGAGCCTTGTTATGCTGATGGGCGGGATGTAAATTGCCAACAGACACTCGGGAGAAGTGTATGGTGTTTCCTGAAACATCTAAAAAACAAAGCAACAGAGCCTAGGGCACTGCCACTTATGGTCCTATAGCTTAGGGAAATTAAAATCAAAAAGACACAGCCACCCCAAAGTTTGGGACGCCTCTGTTTACAAGAACCTCGTTTACAGTACAAGTTCAACATCGCAGAAAGTGAAAAATGGATAAAGAAGTTGTGGTATTTACTTACAAAGCAATATCACTCAGCAATGAAATCTGTGTCATCAGGCCCTTAGCAGCACAATGAGTGGATTCAGGTATGATGATTCTAACTGAAATAAGTCACACAGAAAAAGAAACATCATAAGATATCAGAAATACACGGAATGTAAACTTGGCTACACAGGAACTGAATTACAGAACAGAACAGGGTCTCAAATTTAGAAAACCAACTTATGCTTGCTTAAGGGGAAAGGTGAGTTGGGGTGCTGCATAAAACCAGAGATTGAAATGAGCACAGATAAAGTTCCTTAAGCCAAATATGGAATAGACAAGAGCTACTCCTTGCTCAACGAAATGGACTCAACACCCCGTATTAAACGCCTAAGAATGTACCTGACTAGTAAGTATCTTAAAACCTATGGATTACTATGTCTCCAAAAGAGAATCAAACATGTGTACAGGGGCATAAACGCAGCAGTGATAGGATTGGAGAGGTTCGGTGAGCAAATGAAGACCCTTTGAAGTCATATTGCATGGTACCCATTCCACGGGTTTCAACTACCCAGGTTTAAGGTATTCTTCCTTAAGCTAAAACATGCATGTGGAACCTAGAGTATGATCAACCATGTGATCAGGAGACGTGTTCAAATATGTCTCAGTTTTCGTACCCTGGTACTCGGGTGCAACATTCCAGACGCTTTACTAACACTCTCCCGACTTGGAGAGTCAGTCCCTTTAACCTCCTGTTTGGCCCACTTTGCAATTTCTGCGGAAGATGAACAGGAATAGTGAGAACCAATGAGAGGCTAGCTGGAGGTGTCTGGACGGGCAAATTTAACTCTCATTTCCCACCAGGAAGAGGAATTAACCAAAGGCTCAGCGTGCCGTGCCGGAACCAGATTAGGGCCTGAAGCCATCCTGCGGTGTTGCGGCCAGCTCAAAAGAAAGCGAGTTGAAGAAAGGAGCTCAGGGGCACTGTAATTCACAAACCTGCAGAGTTATAAATGACAGCTATCGTCCAAAAATAGACTGAAGTAAGGCTGCCAAGAGGACTTGAAAGCGGGGCAGAATTGCAGGAAACCGATTTCAGGAGGTAGACTGGAATTGCATTGAAAGCATAGGAAAAGAGGCAGAACGTCCACAATGATGCACTTGGCCAAAAAGGGCGTATGCGTTTTTTCCTGAATATATTCAGGAAAAAACGCATACGCCCTTTTTGGCCCACCAAGCAAGCTTGCAAAGGAAATCTGCACTACAATGAAGTCTCACTTCCCCCCGGTCAAAAGGGCCATCTGAAAAAAGTGTAAAATCCAGAAAGGCAGGACAGGCCATGGAGAACTGGGAGGCTTGTTATGCTGATGGGCGGGATGTAAATTGCCAACAGACACTCGGGAGAAGTGTATGGTGTTTCCTGAAACATCTAAAAAACAAAGCAACAGAGCCTAGGGCACTGCCACTTATGGTCCTATAGCTTAGGGAAATTAAAATCAAAAAGACACAGCCACCCCAAAGTTTGGGACGCCTCTGTTTACAAGAACCTCGTTTACAGTACAAGTTCAACATCGCAGAAAGTGAAAAATGGATAAAGAAGTTGTGGTATTTACTTACAAAGCAATATCACTCAGCAATGAAATCTGTGTCATCAGGCCCTTAGCAGCACAATGAGTGGATTCAGGTATGATGATTCTAACTGAAATAAGTCACACAGAAAAAGAAACATCATAAGATATCAGTAATACACGGAATGTAAACTTGGCTACACAGGAACTGAATTACAGAACAGAACAGGGTCTCAAATTTAGAAAACCAACTTATGCTTGCTTAAGGGGAAAGGTGAGTTGGGGTGCTGCATAAAACCAGAGATTGAAATGAGCACAGATAAAGTTCCTTAAGCCAAATATGGAATAGACAAGAGCTACTCCTTGCTCAACGAAATGGACTCAACACCGCATATTAAACGACTAAGAATGTACCTGACTATAAGTATCTTAAAATCTATAGATTGCTATGTCTCCAAAAGAGAATCAAGCATGTGAAAAGGGGCATAAACGCAGCAGTGATAGGATTGGAGAGGTTCGGTGAGCAAATGAAGACCCTTTGACGTCATATTGCATGGTACCCATTCCACGGGTTTCAACTACCCAGGTGTTAGGTATTCTTCCTTCAGCTAAAACATGCATGTGGAACCCAAGTATGATCAACCATGTGAACGGGAGACGTGTTCAAATATGTCTCAGTTTTCCTCCCTGGGTAGTCGGGTGCAACATTCCAGACGCTTTACTAACACTCTCCCCACTTGGAGAGTCAGCGCCTTTAACCTCCTGTTTGGCCCAGTTTGCAATTTCTGCGGAAGATGAACAGGAATAGCGAGAACCAATGAGAGGCTAGCTGGAGGTGTCTGGACGGGCAAATTTAACTCTCATTTCCCACCAGGAAGAGGAAATAACCAAAGGCTCAGCGTGCCGTACCGAAACCAGATTAGGGCCTGAAGCCATCCTGCGGTGTTGCGGCCAGCTCAAAAGAAAGCGAGTTGAAGAGAGGAGATCAGGGGCACTGTAATTCACAAACCTGTAGAGTTATAAATGACAGCTATCGTCCAAAAATAGACTGAAGTAAGGCTGCCAAGAGGACTTGAAAGCGGGGCAGAATTGCAGGAAACCGATTTCAGGAGGTAGACTGGAATTGCATTGAAAGCATAGGAAAAGAGGCAGAACGTCCACAATGATGCACTTGGCCAAAAAGGGCGTATGCGTTTTTTCCTGAATATATTCAGGAAAAAACGCATACGCCCTTTTTGGCCAACCAAGCAAGCTTGCAAAGGAAATCTGCACTACAATGAAGTCTCACTTCCCCCCGGTCAAAAGGGCCATCTGAAAAAAGTGTAAAATCCAGAAAGGCAGGACAGGCCATGGAGAACTGGGAGCCTTGTTATGCTGATGGGCGGGATGTAAATTGCCAACAACCACTCTTGAGAAGTGTATGGTGTTTCCTGAAACATCTAAAAAACAAAGCAACAGAACCTAGGGCACTTCCACTTATGGTCCTATAGCTTAGGGAAATTAAAATCAAAAAGACACAGCCACCCCAAAGTTTGGGACGCCTCTGTTTACAAGAACCTCGTTTACAGTACAAGTTCAACATCGCAGAAAGTGAAAAATGGATAAAGAAGTTGTGGTATTTACTTACAAAGCAATATCACTCAGCAATGAAATCTGTGTCATCAGGCCCTTAGCAGCACAATGAGTGGATTCAGGTATGATGATTCTAACTGAAATAAGTCACACAGAAAAAGAAACATCATAAGATATCAGTAATACACAGAATGTAAACTTGGCTACACAGGAACTGAATTACAGAACAGAACAGGGTCTCAAATTTAGAAAACCAACTTATGCTTGCTTAAGGGGAAAGGTGAGTTGGGGTGCTGCATAAAACCAGAGATTGAAATGAGCACAGATAAAGTTCCTTAAGTCAAATATGGAATAGACAAGAGCTACTCCTTGCTCAACGAAATGGACTCAACACCACATATTAAACGCCTAAGAATGTACCTGACTAGTAAGTATCTTAAAACCTATGGATTGCTATGTCTCCGAAAGAGAATCAATCATGTGTACAGGGGCATAAACGCAGCAGTGATAGGATTGGAGAGCTTCGGTGAGTAAATGAAGACCCTTTGAAGTCATATTGCATGGTACCCATTACACGGGTCTTAACTCTCCAGGTTTAAGGTATTCTTCCTTCAGCGAAAACATGCATGTGGAACCCAAGTATGATCAACCATGTGAATGGGAGACGTGTTCAAATATGTCTCAGTTTTCATCCCCTGGTACTCGGGTGCAACACTCCAGACGCTTTACTAACACTCTCCCCACTTGGAGAGTCAGCGCCTTTAACCTCCTGTTTGGCCCAGTTTGCAATTTCTGCGGAAGATGAACAGGAATAGCGAGAACCAATGAGAGACTAGCTGGAGGTGTCTGGACGGGCAAATTTAACTCTCATTTCCCACCAGGAAGAGGAAATAACCAAAGGCTCAGCGTGCCGTGCCGGAACCAGATTAGGGCCTGAAGCCATCCTGCGGTGTTGCAGCCAGGTCACAAGAAAGCGAGTTGAAGAAAGGAGCTCAGGGGCACTGTAATTCACAAACCTGCAGAGTTATAAATGACAGCTATCGTCCAAAAATAGACTGAAGTAAGGCTGCCAAGAGGACTTGAAAGCGGGGCAGAATTGCAGGAAACCGATTTCAGGAGGTAGACTGGAATTGCATTGAAAGCATAGGAAAAGAGGCAGAACGTCCACAATGATGCACTTGGCCAAAAAGGGCGTATGCGTTTTTTCCTGAATATATTCAGGAAAAAGCACATACGCCCTTTTTGGCCAACCAAGCAAGCTTGCAAAGGAAATCTGCACTACAATGAAGTCTCACTTCCCCCTGGTCAAAAGGGCCATCTGAAAAAAGTGTAAAATCCAGAAAGGCAGGAAAGGCCATGGAGAACTGGGAGCCTTGTTATGCTGATGGGCGGGATGTAAATTGCCAACAACCACTGTGGAGAAGTGTATGGTGTTTCCTGAAACATCTAAAAAACAAAGCAACAGAGCCTAGGGCACTGCCACTTATGGTCCTATAGCTTAGGGAAATTAAAATCAAAAAGACACAGCCACCCCAAAGTTTGGGACGCCTCTGTTTACAAGAACATCATTTACAGTACAAGTTCAACATCGCAGAAAGTGAAAAATGGATAAAGAAGTTGTGGTATTTACTTACAAAGCAATATCACTCAGCAATGAAATCTGTGTCATCAGGCCCTTAGCAGCACAATGAGTGGATTCAGGTATGATGATTCTAACTGAAATAAGTCACACAGAAAAAGAAACATCATAAGATATCAGTAATACACGGATGTAAACTTGGCTACACAGGAACTGAATTACAGAACAGAACAGGGTCTCAAATTTAGAAAACCAACTTATGCTTGCTTAAGGGTAAAGGTGAGTTGGGGTGCTGCATAAAACCAGAGATTGAAATGAGCACAGATAAAGTTCCTTAAGCCAAATATGGAATAGACAAGAGCTACTCCTTGCTCAACGAAATGGACTCAACACCGCATATTAAACGACTAAGAATGTACCTGACTAGTAAGTATCTTAAAATCTATAGATTGCTATGTCTCCAAAAGAGAATCAAGCATGTGAAAAGGGGCATAAACGCAGCAGTGATAGGATTGGAGATGTTCGGTGAGCAAATGAAGACCCTTTGACGTCATATTGCATGGTACCCATTCCACGGGTTACAACTACCCAGGTTTTAGGTATTCTTCCTTCAGCTAAAACATGCATGTGGAACCCAGAGTATGATCAACCATGTGATCGGGAGACGTGTTCAAATATGTCTCAGTTTTCCTCCCCTGGTACTCGGGTGCAACATTCCAGACGCTTTACTAACACTCTCCCCACTTGGAGAATCAGCGCCTTTAACCTCCTGTTTGGCCCAGTTTGCAATTTCTGCGGAAGATGAACAGGAATAGCGAGAACCAATGAGAGACTAGCTGGAGGTGTCTGGACGGGCAAATTTAACTCTCATTTCCCACCAGGAAGAGGAAATAACCAAAGGCTCAGCGTGCCGTACCGGAACCAGATTAGGGCCTGAAGCAATCCTGCGGTGTTGCAGCCAGCTCAAAAGAAAGCGAGTTGAAGAAAGGAGCTCAGGGGCACTGTAATTCACAAACCTGCAGAGTTATAAATGACAGCTATCGTCCAAAAATAGACTGAAGTAAGGCTGCCAAGAGGACTTGAAAGCGGGGCAGAATTGCAGGAAACCGATTTCAGGAGGTAGACTGGAATTGCATTGAAAGCATAGGAAAAGAGGCAGAACGTCCACAATGATGCACTTGGCCAAAAAGGGCGTATGCGTTTTTTCCTGAATATATTCAGGAAAAAACGCATACGCCCTTTTTGGCCAACCAAGCAAGCTTGCAAAGAAAATCTGCACTACAATGAAGTCTCCCTTCCCCCCGGTCAAAAGGGCCATCTGAAAAAAGTGTAAAATCCAGAAAGGCAGGACAGGCCATGGAGAACTGGGAGCCTTGTTATGCTGATGGGCGGGATGTAAATTGCCAACAGACACTCGGGAGAAGTGTATGGTGTTTCCTGAAACATCTAAAACACAAACCAACAGAGCCTAGGGCACTTCCACTTATGGTCCTATAGCTTAGGGAAATTAAAATCAAAAAGACACAGCCACCCCAAAGTTTGGGACGCCTCTGTTTACAAGAACCTCGTTTACAGTACAAGTTCAACATCGCAGAAAGTGAAAAATGGATACAGAAGTTGTGGTATTTACTTACAAAGCAATATCACTCAGCAATGAAATCTGTGTCATCAGGCCCTTAGCAGCACAATGAGTGGATTCAGGTATGATGATTCTAACTGAAATAAGTCACACAGAAAAAGAAACATCATAAGATATCAGTAATACACGGATGTAAACTTGGCTACACAGGAACTGAATTACAGAACAGAACAGGGTCTCAAATTTAGAAAACCAACTTATGCTTGCTGAAGGGGAAAGGTGAGTTGGGGTGCTGCATAAAACCAGAGATTGAAATGAGCACAGATAAAGTTCCTTAAGTCAAATATGGAATAGACAAGAGCTACTCCTTGCTCAACGAAATGGACTCAACACCACATATTAAACGCCTAAGAATGTACCTGACTAGTAAGTATCTTAAAACCTATGGATTGCTATGTCTCCGAAAGAGAATCAATCATGTGTACAGGGGCATAAACGCAGCAGTGATAGGATTGGAGAGCTTCGGTGAGTAAATGAAGACCCTTTGAAGTCATATTGCATGGTACCCATTACACGGGTCTTAACTCTCCAGGTTTAAGGTATTCTTCCTTCAGCGAAAACATGCATGTGGAACCCAAGTATGATCAACCATGTGAATGGGAGACGTGTTCAAATATGTCTCAGTTTTCATCCCCTGGTACTCGGGTGCAACACTCCAGACGCTTTACTAACACTCTCCCCACTTGGAGAGTCAGCGCCTTTAACCTCCTGTTTGGCCCAGTTTGCAATTTCTGCGGAAGATGAACAGGAATAGCGAGAACCAATGAGAGACTAGCTGGAGGTGTCTGGACGGGCAAATTTAACTCTCATTTCCCACCAGGAAGAGGAAATAACCAAAGGCTCAGCGTGCCGTGCCGGAACCAGATTAGGGCCTGAAGCCATCCTGCGGTGTTGCAGCCAGGTCACAAGAAAGCGAGTTGAAGAAAGGAGCTCAGGGGCACTGTAATTCACAAACCTGCAGAGTTATAAATGACAGCTATCGTCCAAAAATAGACTGAAGTAAGGCTGCCAAGAGGACTTGAAAGCGGGGCAGAATTGCAGGAAACCGATTTCAGGAGGTAGACTGGAATTGCATTGAAAGCATAGGAAAAGAGGCAGAACGTCCACAATGATGCACTTGGCCAAAAAGGGCGTATGCGTTTTTTCCTGAATATATTCAGGAAAAAGCACATACGCCCTTTTTGGCCAACCAAGCAAGCTTGCAAAGGAAATCTGCACTACAATGAAGTCTCACTTCCCCCTGGTCAAAAGGGCCATCTGAAAAAAGTGTAAAATCCAGAAAGGCAGGAAAGGCCATGGAGAACTGGGAGCCTTGTTATGCTGATGGGCGGGATGTAAATTGCCAACAACCACTGTGGAGAAGTGTATGGTGTTTCCTGAAACATCTAAAACATCTAAAAAACAAAGCAACAGAGCCTAGGGCACTGCCACTTATGGTCCTATAGCTTAGGGAAATTAAAATCAATATATTCAGGAAAAAACGCATACGCCCTTTTTGGCCAACCAAGCAAGCTTGCAAAGAAAATCTGCACTACAATGAAGTCTCCCTTCCCCCCGGTCAAAAGGGCCATCTGAAAAAAGTGTAAAATCCAGAAAGGCAGGACAGGCCATGGAGAACTGGGAGCCTTGTTATGCTGATGGGCGGGATGTAAATTGCCAACAGACACTCGGGAGAAGTGTATGGTGTTTCCTGAAACATCTAAAACACAAACCAACAGAGCCTAGGGCACTTCCACTTATGGTCCTATAGCTTAGGGAAATTAAAATCAAAAAGACACAGCCACCCCAAAGTTTGGGACGCCTCTGTTTACAAGAACCTCGTTTACAGTACAAGTTCAACATCGCAGAAAGTGAAAAATGGATACAGAAGTTGTGGTATTTACTTACAAAGCAATATCACTCAGCAATGAAATCTGTGTCATCAGGCCCTTAGCAGCACAATGAGTGGATTCAGGTATGATGATTCTAACTGAAATAAGTCACACAGAAAAAGAAACATCATAAGATATCAGTAATACACGGATGTAAACTTGGCTACACAGGAACTGAATTACAGAACAGAACAGGGTCTCAAATTTAGAAAACCAACTTATGCTTGCTTAAGGGGAAAGGTGAGTTGGGGTGCTGCATAAAACCAGAGATTGAAATGAGCACAGATAAAGTTCCTTAAGCCAAATATGGAATAGACAAGAGCTACTCCTTGCTCAACGAAATGGACTCAACACCGCATATTAAACGACTAAGAATGTACCTGACTAGTAAGTATCTTAAAATCTATAGATTGCTATGTCTCCAAAAGAGAATCAAGCATGTGAAAAGGGGCATAAACGCAGCAGTGATAGGATTGGAGATGTTCGGTGAGCAAATGAAGACCCTTTGACGTCATATTGCATGGTACCCATTCCACGGGTTACAACTACCCAGGTTTTAGGTATTCTTCCTTCAGCTAAAACATGCATGTGGAACCCAGAGTATGATCAACCATGTGATCGGGAGACGTGTTCAAATATGTCTCAGTTTTCCTCCCCAAGTACTCGGGTGCAACATTCCAGACGCTTTACTAACACTCTCCCCACTTGGAGAATCAGCGCCTTTAACCTCCTGTTTGGCCCAGTTTGCAATTTCTGCGGAAGATGAACAGGAATAGCGAGAACCAATGAGAGGCTAGCTGGAGGTGTCTGGACGGGCAAATTTAACTCTCATTTCCCACCAGGAAGAGGAAATAACCAAAGGCTCAGCGTGCCGTACCGGAACCAGATTAGGGCCTGAAGCCATCCTGCGGTGTTGCGGCCAACTCAAAAGAAAGCGAGTTGAAGAAAGGAGCTCAGGGGCACTGTAATTCACAAACCTGCAGAGTTATAAATGACAGCTATCGTCCAAAAATAGACTGAAGTAAGGCTGCCAAGAGGACTTGAAAGCGGGGCAGAATTGCAGGAAACCGATTTCAGGAGGTAGACTGGAATTGCATTGAAAGCATAGGAAAAGAGGCAGAACGTCCACAATGATGCACTTGGCCAAAAAGGGCGTATGCGTTTTTTCCTGAATATATTCAGGAAAAAACGCATACGCCCTTTTTGGCCAACCAAGCAAGCTTGCAAAGGAAATCTGCACTACAATGAAGTCTCACTTCCCCCCGGTCAAAAGGGCCATCTGAAAAAAGTGTAAAATCCAGAAAGGCAGGACAGGCCATGGAGAACTGGGAGCCTTGTTATGCTGATGGGCGGGATGTAAATTGCCAACAGACACTCTGGAGAAGTGTATGGTGTTTCCTGAAACATCTAAAACACAAACCAACAGAGCCTAGGGCACTTCCACTTATGGTCCTATAGCTTAGGGAAATTAAAATCAAAAAGACACAGCCACCCCAAAGTTTGGGACGCCTCTGTTTACAAGAACATCGTTTACAGTACAAGTTCAACATCGCAGAAAGTGAAAAATGGATAAAGAAGTTGTGGTATTTACTTACAAAGCAATATCACTCAGCAATGAAATCTGTGTCATCAGGCCCTTAGCAGCACAATGAGTGGATTCAGGTATGATGATTCTAACTGAAATAAGTCACACAGAAAAAGAAACATCATAAGATATCAGTAATACACGGAATGTAAACTTGGCTACACAGGAACTGAATTACAGAACAGAACAGGGTCTCAAATTTAGAAAACCAACTTATGCTTGCTTAAGGGTAAAGGTGAGTTGGGGTGCTGCATAAAACCAGAGATTGAAATGAGCACAGATAAAGTTCCTTAAGTCAAATATGGAATAGACAAGAGCTACTCCTTGCTCAACGAAATGGACTCAACACCACATATTAAACGCCTAAGAATGTACCTGACTAGTAAGTATCTTAAAACCTATGGATTGCTATGTCTCCAAAAGAGAATCAAGCATGTGTACAGGGGCATAAACGCAGCAGTGATAGGATTGGAGAGGTTCGGTGAGCAAATGAAGACCCTTTGAAGTCATATTCCATGGTACCCATTACAATGGGTCTTAACTCTCCAGGTTTAAGGTATTCTTCCTTCAGCGAAAACATGCATGTGGAATCCAAGTATGATCAACCATGTGAATGGGAGACGTGTTCAAATATGTCTCAGTTTTCATCCCCTGGTACTCGGGTGCAACATTCCAGACGCTTTACTAACACTCTCCCCACTTGGAGAGTCAGCGCCTTTAACCTCCTGTTTGGCCCAGTTTGCAATTTCTGTGGAAGATGAACAGGAATAGCGAGAACCAATGAGAGACTAGCTGGAGGTGTCTGGACGGGCAAATTTAACTCTCATTTCCCACCAGGAAGAGGAAATAACCAAAGGCTCAGCGTGCCGTGCCGGAACCAGATTAGGGCCTGAAGCCATCCTGCGGTGTTGCAGCCAGGTCACAAGAAAGCGAGTTGAAGAAAGGAGCTCAGGGGCACTGTAATTCACAAACCTGCAGAGTTATAAATGACAGCTATCGTCCAAAAATAGACTGAAGTAAGGCTGCCAAGAGGACTTGAAAGTGGGGCAGAATTGCAGGAAACCGATTTCAGGAGGTAGACTGGAATTGCATTGAAAGCATAGGAAAAGAGGCAGAACGTGCACAATGATGCACTTGGCCAAAAAGGGCGTATGCGTTTTTTCCTGAATATATTCAGGAAAAAACGCATACGCCCTTTTTGGCCAACCAAGCAAGCTTGCAAAGGAAATCTGCACTACAATGAAGTCTCACTTCCCCCCGGTCAAAAGGGCCATCTGAAAAAAGTGTAAAATCCAGAAAGGCAGGACAGGCCATGGAGAACTGGGAGCCTTGTTATGCTGATGGGCGGGATGTAAATTGCCAACAACCACTCGGGAGAAGTGTATGGTGTTTCCTGAAACATCTAAAAAACAAAGGAACAGAACCTAGGGCACTTCCACTTATGGTCCTATAGCTTAGGGAAATTAAAATCAAAAAGACACAGCCACCCCAAAGTTTGGAACGGCTCTGTTTACAAGAACCTCGTTTACAGTACAAGTTCAACATCGCAGAAAGTGAAAAATGGATAAAGAAGTTGTGGTATTTACTTACAAAGCAATATCACTCAGCAATGAAATCTGTGTCATCAGGCCCTTAGCAGCACAATGAGTGGATTCAGGTATGATGATTCTAACTGAAATAAGTCACACAGAAAAAGAAACATCATAAGATATCAGTAATACACAGAATGTAAACTTGGCTACACAGGAACTGAATTACAGAACAGAACATGGTCTCAAATTTAGAAAAACAACTTATGCTTGCTTAAGGGTAAAGGTGAGTTGGGGTGCTGCATAAAACCAGAGATTGAAATGAGCACAGATAAAGTTCCTTAAGTCAAATATGGAATAGTCAAGAGCTACTCCTTGCTCAACGAAATGGACTCAACACCGCATATTAAACGCCTAAGAATGTACCTGACTAGTAAGTATCTTAAAACCTATGGATTGCTATGTCTCCGAAAGAGAATCAAGCATGTGTACAGGGGCATAAACGCAGCAGTGATAGGATTGGAGAGGTTCAGTGAGCAAATGAAGACCCTTTGAAGTCATATTGCATGGTACCCATTACAATGTGTCTTAACTCTCCAGGTTTAAGGTATTCTTCCTTCAGCGAAAACATGCATGTGGAACCCAAGTATGATCAACCATGTGAATGGGAGACGTGTTCAAATATGTCTCAGTTTTCATCCCCTGGTACTCGGGTGCAACATTCCAGACGCTTTACTAACACTCTCCCCACTTGGAGAGTCAGCGCCTTTAACCTCCTGTTTGGCCCAGTTTTCAATTTCTGTGGAAGATGAACAGGAATAGTGAGAACCAATGAGAGACTAGCTGGAGGTGTCTGGACGGGCAAATTTAACTCTCATTTCCCACCAGGAAGAGAAAATAACCAAAGGCTCAGCGTGCCGTGCCGGAACCAGATTAGGGCCTGAAGCCATCCTGCGGTGTTGCAGCCAGGTTACAAGAAAGCGAGTTGAAGAAAGGAGCTCAGGGGCACTGTAATTCACAAACCTGCAGAGTTATAAATGACAGCTATCGTCCAAAAATAGACTGAAGTAAGGCTGCCAAGAGGACTTGAAAGTGGGGCAGAATTGCAGGAAACCGATTTCAGGAGGTAGACTGGAATTGCATTGAAAGCATAGGAAAAGAGGCAGAACGTCCACAATGATGCACTTGGCCAAAAAGGGCGTATGCGTTTTTTCCTGAATATATTCAGGAAAAAACACAGACGCCCTTTTTGGCCAACCAAGCAAGCTTGCAAAGGAAATCTGCACTACAATGAAGTCTCACTTCCCCCCGGTCAAAAGGGCCATCTGAAAAAAGTGTAAAGTCCAGAAAGGCAAGACAGGCCATGGAGAACTGGGAGCCTTGTTATGCTGATGGGCGGGATGTAAATTGCCAACAACCACTGTGGAGAAGTGTATGGTGTTTCCTGAAACATCTAAAAAACAAAGCAGCAGAGCCTAGGGCACTGCCACTTATGGTCCTATAGCTTAGGGAAATTAAAATCAAAAAGACACAGCCACCCCAAAGTTTGGGACGCCTCTGTTTACAAGAACCTCGTTTACAGTACAAGTTCAACATCGCAGAAAGTGAAAAATGGATAAAGAAGTTGTGGTATTTACTTACAAAGCAATATCACTCAGCAATGAAATCTGTGTCATCAGGCCCTTAGCAGCACAATGAGTGGATTCAGGTATGATGATTCTAACTGAAATAAGTCACACAGAAAAAGAAACATCATAAGATATCAGTAATACACGGAATGTAAACTTGGCTACACAGGAACTGAATTACAGAACAGAACAGGGTCTCAAATTTAGAAAACCAACTTATGCTTGCTTAAGGGTAAAGGTGAGTTGGGGTGCTGCATAAAACCAGAGATTGAAATGAGCACAGATAAAGTTCCTTAAGTCAAATATGGAATAGACAAGAGCTACTCCTTGCTCAACGAAATGGACTCAACACCGCATATTAAACGACTAAGAATGTACCTGACTAGTAAGTATCTTAAAATCTATAGATTGCTATGTCTCCAAAAGAGAATCAAGCATGTGAAAAGGGGCATAAACGCAGCAGTGATAGGATTGGAGAGGTTCGGTGAGCAAATGAAGACCCTTTGACGTCATATTGCATGGTACCCATTCCACGGGTTACAACTACCCAGGTTTTAGATATTCTTCCTTCAGCTAAAACATGCATGTGGAACCCAGAGTATGATCGACCATGTGATCGGGAGACGTGTTCAAATATGTCTCAGTTTTCCTCCCCTGGTACTCGGGTGCAACATTCCAGACGCTTTACTAACACTCTCCCCACTTGGAGAATCAGCGCCTTTAACCTCCTGTTTGGCCCAGTTTGCAATTTCTGCGGAAGATGAACAGGAATAGCGAGAACCAGTGAGAGGCTAGCTGGAGGTGTCTGGACGGGCAAATTTAACTCTCATTTCCCACCAGGAAGAGGAAATAACCAAAGGCTCAGCGTGCCGTACCGGAACCAGATTAGGGCCTGAAGCCATCCTGCGGTGTTGCGGCCAGCTCAAAAGAAAGCGAGTTGAAGAAAGGAGCTCAGGGGCACTGTAATTCACAAACCTGCAGAGTTATAAATGACAGCTATCGTCCAAAAATAGACTGAAGTAAGGCTGCCAAGAGGACTTGAAAGCGGGGCAGAATTGCAGGAAACCGATTTCAGGAGGTAGACTGGAATTGCATTGAAAGCATAGGAAAAGAGGCAGAACGTCCACAATGATGCACTTGGCCAAAAAGGGCGTATGCGTTTTTTCCTGAATATATTCAGGAAAAAACGCATACGCCCTTTTTGGCCAACCAAGCAAGCTTGCAAAGGAAATCTGCACTACAATGAAGTCTCACTTCCCCCCGGTCAAAAGGGCCATCTGAAAAAAGTGTAAAATCCAGAAAGGCAGGACAGGCCATGGAGAACTGGGAGCCTTGTTATGCTGATGGGCGGGATGTAAATTGCCAACAGACACTTGGGAGAAGTGTATGGTGTTTCCTGAAACATCTAAAACACAAAGCAACAGAGCCTAGGGCACTGCCACTTATGGTCCTATAGCTTAGGGAAATTAAAATCAAAAAGACACAGGCACCGCAAAGTTTGGGACGCCTCTGTTTACAAGAACCTCGTTTACAGTACAAGTTCAACATCGCAGAAAGTGAAAAATGGATAAAGAAGTTGTGGTATTTACTTACAAAGCAATATCACTCAGCAATGAAATCTGTGTCATCAGGCCCTTAGCAGCACAATGAGTGGATTCAGGTATGATGATTCTAACTGAAATAAGTCACACAGAAAAAGAAACATCATAAGATATCAGTAATACACGGAATGTAAACTTGGCTACACAGGAACTGAATTACAGAACAGAACAGGGTCTCAAATTTAGAAAACCAACTTATGCTTGCTTAAGGGTAAAGGTGAGTTGGGGTGCTGCATAAAACCAGAGATTGAAATGAGCACAGATAAAGTTCCTTAAGTCAAATATGGAATAGACAAGAGCTACTCCTTGCTCAACGAAATGGACTCAACACCACATATTAAACGCCTAAGAATGTACCTGACTAGTAAGTATCTTAAAACCTATGGATTGCTATGTCTCCGAAAGAGAATCAAGCATGTGTACAGGGGCATAAACGCAGCAGTGATAGGATTGGAGAGGTTCGGTGAGCAAATGAAGACCCTTTGAAGTCATATTGCATGGTACCCATTCCACGGGTTTCAACTACACAGGTTTAAGGTATTCTTCCTTCTGCTAAAACATGCATGTGGAACCTAGAGTATGATCAACCATGTGATCGGGAGACGTGTTCAAATATGTCTCACTTTTCGTACCCTGGTACTCGGGTGCAACATTCCAGACGCTTTACTAACACTCTCCCCACTTGGAGAGTCAGTCCCTTTAACCTCCTGTTTGGCCCAGTTTGCAATTTCTGCGGCAGATGAACAGGAATAGCGAGAACCAATGAGAGCCTAGCTGGAGGTGTCTGGACGGGCAAATTTAACTCTCATTTCCCACCAGGAAGAGGAAATAACCAAAGGCTCAGCATGCCGTACCGGAACCAGATTAGGGCCTGAAGCCATCCTGCGGTGTTGCGGCCAGCTCAAAAGAAAGCTAGTTGAAGAAAGGAGCTCAGGGGCACTGTAATTCACAAACCTGCAGAGTTATAAATGACAGCTATCGTCCAAAAATAGACTGAAGTAAGGCTGCCAAGAGTACTTGAAAGTGGGGCAGAATTGCAGGAAACCGATTTCAGGAGGTAGACTGGAATTGCATTGAAAGCATAGGAAAAGAGGCAGAACGTCCACAATGATGCACTTGGCCAAAAAGGGCGTATGCGTTTTTTCCTGAATATATTCAGGAAAAAACGCATACGCCCTTTTTGGCCAACCAAGCAAGCTTGCAAAGGAAATCTGCACTACAATGAAGTCTCACTTCCCCCCGGTCAAAAGGGCCATCTGAAAAAAGTGTAAAATCCAGAAAGGCAGGAAAGGCCATGGAGAACTGGGAGCCTTGTTATGCTGATGGGCGGGATGTAAATTGCCAACAACCACTGTGGAGAAGTGTATGGTGTTTCCTGAAACATCTAAAAAACAAAGCAACAGAGCCTAGGGCACTGCCACTTATGGTCCTATAGCTTAGGGAAAATAAAATCAAAAAGACACAGCCACCCCAAAGTTTGGGACGCCTCTGTTTACAAGAACCTCGTTTACAGTACAAGTTCAACATCGCAGAAAGTGAAAAATGGATAAAGAAGTTGTGGTATTTACTTACAAAGCAATATCACTCAGCAATGAAATCTGTGTCATCAGGCCCTTAGCAGCACAATGAGTGGATTCAGGTATGATGATTCTAACTGAAATAAGTCACACAGAAAAAGAAACATCATAAGATATCAGTAATACACGGAATGTAAACTTGGCTACACAGGAACTGAATTACAGAACAGAACAGGGTCTCAAATTTAGAAAACCAACTTATGCTTGGTAAGGGGAAAGGTGAGTTGGGGTGCTGCATAAAACCAGAGATTGAAATGAGCACAGATAAAGTTCCTTAAGTCAAATATGGAATAGACAAGAGCTACTCCTTGCTCAACGAAATGGACTCAACACCGCATATTAAACACCTAAGAATGTACCTGACTAGTAAGTATTGTAAAACCTATGGATTGCTATGTCTCCAAAAGAGAATCAAGCATGTGTACAGGGGCATAAACGCAGCAGTGATAGGATTGGAGAGGTTCGGTGAGCAAATGAAGACCCTTTGAAGTCATATTGCATGGTACCCATTCCACGGGTTTCAACTACCCATGTTTAAGGTATTCTTCCTTCAGCTAAAACATGCATGTGGAACCTAGAGTATGATCAACCATGTCATCGGGAGACGTGTTCAAATATGTCTCAGTTTTCGTACCATGGTACTCGGGTGCAACATTCCAGACGCTTTACTAACACTCTCCCCACTTGGAGAGTCAGTCCCTTTAACCTCCTGTTTGGCTCAGTTTGCAATTTCTGCGGAAGATGAACAGGAATAGCGAGAACCAATGAGAGACTAGCTGGAGGTGTCTGAACGGGCAAATTTAACTCTCATTTCCCACCAGGAAGAGGAAATAACCAAAGGCTCAGCGTGCCGTACCGGAACCAGATTAGGGCCTGAAGCCATCCTGCGGTGTTGCGGCCAGCTCAAAAGAAAGCTAGTTGAAGAAAGGAGCTCAGGGGCACTGTAATTCACAAACCTGCAGAGTTATAAATGACAGCTATCGTCCAAAAATAGACTGAAGTAAGGCTGCCAAGAGGACTTGAAAGTGGGGCAGAATTGCAGGAAACCGATTTCAGGAGGTAGACTGGAATTGCATTGAAAGCATAGGAAAAGAGGCAGAACGTCCACAATGATGCACTTGGCCAAAAAGGGCGTATGCGTTTTTTCCTGAATATATTCAGGAAAAAACGCATACGCCCTTTTTGGCCAACCAAGCAAGCTTGCAAAGGAAATCTGCACTACAATGAAGTCTCACTTCCCCCCGGTCAAAAGGGCCATCTGAAAAAAGTGTAAAATCCAGAAAGGCAGGAAAGGCCATGGAGAACTGGGAGCCTTGTTATGCTGATGGGCGGGATGTAAATTGCCAACAACCACTGTGGAGAAGTGTATGGTGTTTCCTGAAACATCTAAAAAACAAAGCAACAGAGCCTAGGGCACTGCCACTTATGGTCCTATAGCTTAGGGAAAATAAAATCAAAAAGACACAGCCACCCCAAAGTTTGGGACGCCTCTGTTTACAAGAACCTCGTTTACAGTACAAGTTCAACATCGCAGAAAGTGAAAAATGGATAAAGAAGTTGTGGTATTTTCTTACAAAGCAATATCACTCAGCAATGAAATCTGTGTCATCAGGCCCTTAGCAGCACAATGAGTGGATTCAGGTATGATGATTCTAACTGAAATAAGTCACACAGAAAAAGAAACATCATAAGATATCAGTAATACACGGAATGTAAACTTGGCTACACAGGAACTGAATTACAGAACAGAACAGGGTCTCAAATTTAGAAAACCAACTTATGCTTGGTAAGGGGAAAGGTGAGTTGGGGTGCTGCATAAAACCAGAGATTGAAATGAGCACAGATAAATTCCTTAAGTCAAATATGGAATAGACAAGAGCTACTCCTTGCTCAACGAAATGGACTCAACACCGCATATTAAACACCTAAGAATGTACCTGACTAGTAAGTATCGTAAAACCTATGGATTGCTATGTCTCCGAAAGAGAATCAAGCATGTGTACAGGGGCATAAACGCAGCAGTGATAGGATTGGAGAGGTTCGGTGAGCAAATGAAGACCCTTTGAAGTCATATTGCATGGTACCCATTACACGGGTCTCAACTCTCCAGGTTTAAGGTATTCTTCCTTCAGCTAAAACATGCATGTGGAACCCAAGTATGATGAACCATGTGAACGGGAGACGTGTTCAAATATGTCTCAGTTTTCCTCCCCTGGTACTCGGGTGCAACATTCCAGACGCTTTACTAACACTCTCCCCACTTGGAGAGTCAGCGCCTTTAACCTCCTGTTTGGCCCAGTTTGCAATTTCTGCGGAAGATGAACAGGAATAGCGAGAACCAATGAGAGGCTAGCTGGAGGTGTCTGGACGGGCAAATTTAACTCTCATTTCCCACGAGGAAGAGGAATTAACCAAAGGCTCAGCGTGCCGTGCCGGAACCAGATTAGGGCCTGAAGCCATACTGCGGTGTTGCGGCCAGGTCACAAGAAAGCAAGTTGAAGAAAGGAGCTCAGGGGCACTGTAATTCACAAACCTGCAGAGTTATAAATGACAGCTATCGTCCAAAAATAGACTGAAGTAAGGCTGCCAAGAGGACTTGAAAGCGGGGCAGAATTGCAGGAAACCGATTTCAGGAGGTAGACTGGAATTGCACTGAAAGCATAGGAAAAGAGGCAGAACGTCCACAATGATGCACTTGGCCAAAAAGGGCGTATGCGTTTTTTCCTGAATATATTCAGGAAAAAACGCATACGCCCTTTTTGGCCAACCAAGCAAGCTTGCAAAGAAAATCTGCACTACAATGAAGTCTCCCTTCCCCCCGGTCAAAAGGGCCATCTGAAAAAAGTGTAAAATCCAGAAAGGCAGGACAGGCCATGGAGAACTGGGAGCCTTGTTATGCTGAAGGGCAGGATGTAAATTGCCAACAACCACTCGGGAGAAATGTATGGTGTTTCCTGAAACATCTAAAAAACAAAGCAACAGAGCCTAGAGCACTTCCACTTATGGTCCTATGGCTTAGGGAATTTAAAATCAAAAAGACACAGCCACCCCAAAGTTTGGAACGGCTCTGTTTACAAGAACCTCGTTTACAGTACAAGTTCAACATCGCAGAAAGTGAAAAATGGATAAAAAAGTTGTGGTATTTACTTACAAAGCAATATCACTCAGCAATGAAATCTGTGTCATCAGGCCCTTAGCAGCACAATGAGTGGATTCAGGTATGATGATTCTAACTGAAATAAGTCACACAGAAAAAGAAACATCATAAGATATCAGTAATACACGGAATGGAAACTTGGCTACACAGGAACTGAATTACAGAACAGAACAGGGTCTCAAATTTAGAAAACCAACTTATGCTTGCTTAAGGGGAAAGGTGAGTTGGGGTGCTGCATAACCCAGAGATTGAAATGAGCACAGATAAAGTTCCTTAAGTCAAATATGGAATAGACAAGAGCTACTCCTTGCTCAACGAAATGGACTCAACACCACATATTAAACGCCTAAGAATGTACCTGACTAGTAAGTATCTTAAAACCTATGGATTGCTATGTCTCCGAAAGAGAATCAATCAGTGTACAGGGGCATAAACGCAGCAGTGATAGGATTGGAGAGGTTCGGTGAGTAAATGAAGACCCTTTGAAGTCATATTGCATGGTACCCATTACACGGGTCTTAACTCTCCAGGTTTAAGGTATTCTTCCTTCAGCGAAAACATGCATGTGGAACCCAAGTATCATCAACCATGTGAATGGGAGACGTGTTCAAATATGTCTCAGTTTTCATCCCCTGGTACTCGGGTGCAACATTCCAGACGCTTTACTAACACTCTCCCCACTTGGAGAGTCAGCGCCTTTAACCTCCTGTTTGACCCAGTTTGCAAATTCTGCGGAAGATGAACAGGAATAGCGAGAACCAATGAGAGACTAGCTGCAGGTGTCTGGACGGGCAAATTTAACTCTCATTTCCCACCAGGAAGAGGAAATAACCAAAGGCTCAGCGTGCCGTGCCGGAACCAGATTAGGGCCTGAAGCCATCCTGCGGTGTTGCGGCCAGGTCACAAGAAAGAGAGTTGAAGAAAGGAGCTCAGGGGCACTGTAATTCACAAACCTGCAGAGTTATAAATGACAGCTATCGTCCAAAAGTAGACTGAAGTAAGGCTGTCAAGAGGACTTGAAAGCGGGGCAGAATTGCAGGAAACCGATTTCAGGAGGTAGACTGGAATTGCATTGAAAGCATAGGAAAAGAGGCAGAACGTCCACAATGATGCACTTGGCCAAAAAGGGCGTATGCGTTTTTTCCTGAATATATTCAGGAAAAAGCGCATACGCACTTTTTGGCCAACCAAGCAAGCTTGCAAAGGAAATCTGCACTACAATGAAGTCTCACTTCCCCCTGGTCAAAAGGGCCATCTGAAAAAAGTGTAAAATCCAGAAAGGCAGGAAAGGCCATGGAGAACTGGGAGCCTTGTTATGCTGATGGGCGGGATGTAAATTGCCAACAACCACTCGGGAGAAGTGTATGGTGTTTCCTGAAACATCTAAAAAACAAAGCAACAGAGCCTAGGGCACTGCCACTTATGGTCCTATAGCTTAGGGAAATTAAAATCAAAAAGACACAGCCACCCCAAAGTTTGGGACGCCTCTGTTTACAAGAACATCGTTTACAGTACAAGTTCAACATCGCAGAAAGTGAAAAATGGATAAAGAAGTTGTGGTATTTACTTACAAAGCAATATCACTCAGCAATGAAATCTGTGTCATCAGGCCCTTAGCAGCACAATGAGTGGATTCAGGTATGATGATTCTAACTGAAATAAGTCACACAGAAAAAGAAACATCATAAGATATCAGTAATACACGGAATGTAAACTTGGCTACACAGGAACTGAATTACAGAACAGAACAGGGTCTCAAATTTAGAAAACCAACTTATGCTTGCTTAAGGGTAAAGGTGAGTTGGGGTGCTGCATAAAACCAGAGATTGAAATGAGCACAGATAAAGTTCCTTAAGTCAAATATGGAATAGACAAGAGCTACTCCTTGCTCAACGAAATGGACTCAACACCGCATATTAAACGACTAAGAATGTACCTGACTAGTAAGTATCTTAAAATCTATAGATTGCTATGTCTCCAAAAGAGAATCAAGCATGTGAAAAGGGGCATAAACGCAGCAGTGATAGGATTGGAGATGTTCGGTGAGCAAATGAAGACCCTTTGACGTCATATTGCATGGTACCCATTCCACGGGTTACAACTACCCAGGTTTTAGGTATTCTTCCTTCAGCTAAAACATGCATGTGGAACCCAGAGTATGATCAACCATGTGATCGGGAGACGTGTTCAAATATGTCTCAGTTTTCATCCCCTGGTACTCGGGTGCAACATTCCATACGCTTTACTAACACTCTCCCCACTTGGAGAATCAGCGCCTTTAACCTCCTGTTTGGCCCAGTTTGCAATTTCTGCGGAAGATGAACAGGAATAGCGAGAACCAATGAGAGGCTAGCTGGAGGTGTCTGGACGGGCAAATTTAACTCTCATTTCCCACCAGGAAGAGGAAATAACCAAAGGCTCAGCGTGCCGTACCGGAACCAGATTAGGGCCTGAAGCCATCCTGCGGTGTTGCGGCCAGCTCAAAAGAAAGCGAGTTGAAGAAAGGAGCTCAGGGGCACTGTAATTCACAAACCTGCAGAGTTATAAATGACAGCTATCGTCCAAAAATAGACTGAAGTAAGGCTGCCAAGAGGACTTGAAAGCGGAGCAGAATTGCAGGAAACCGATTTCAGGAGGTAGACAGGAATTGCATTGAAAGCATAGGAAAAGAGGCAGAACGTCCACAATGATGCACTTGGCCAAAAAGGGCGTATGCGTTTTTTCCTGAATATATTCAGGAAAAAACGCATACGCCCTTTTTGGCCAACCAAGCAAGCTTGCAAAGGAAATCTGCACTACAATGAAGTCTCACTTCCCCCCGGTCAAAAGGGCCATCTGAAAAAAGTGTAAAATCCAGAAAGGCAGGACAGGCCATGGAGAACTGGGAGCCTTGTTATGCTGATGGGCGGGATGTAAATTGCCAACAGACACTCGGGAGAAGTGTATGGTGTTTCCTGAAACATCTAAAACACAAACCAACAGAGCCTAGGGCACTTCCACTTATGGTCCTATAGATTAGGGAAATTAAAATCAAAAAGACACAGCCACCCCAAAGTTTGGGACGCCTCTGTTTACAAGAACCTCGTTTACAGTACAAGTTCAACATCGCAGAAAGTGAAAAATGGATACAGAAGTTGTGGTATTTACTTACAAAGCAATATCACTCAGCAATGAAATCTGTGTCATCAGGCCCTTAGCAGCACAATGAGTGGATTCAGGTATGATGATTCTAACTGAAATAAGTCACACAGAAAAAGAAACATCATAAGATATCAGTAATACACGGATGTAAACTTGGCTACACAGGAACTGAATTACAGAACAGAACAGGGTCTCAAATTTAGAAAACGAACTTATGCTTGCTTAAGGGGAAAGGTGAGTTGGGGTGCTGCATAAAACCAGAGATTGAAATGAGCACAGATAAAGTTCCTTAAACCAAATATGGAATAGACAAGAGCTACTCCTTGCTCAACGAAATGGACTCAACACCGCATATTAAATGACTAAGAATGTACCTGATTAGTAAGTATCTTAAAATCTATAGATTGCTATGTCTCCAAAAGAGAATCAAGCATGTGAAAAGGGGCATAAACGCAGCAGTGATAGGATTGGAGATGTTCGGTGAGCAAATGAAGACCCTTTGACGTCATATTGCATGGTACCCATTCCACGGGTTACAACTACCCAGGTTTTAGGTATTCTTCCTTCAGCTAAAACATGCATGTGGAACCCAGAGTATGATCAACCATGTGATCGGGAGACGTGTTCAAATATGTCTCAGTTTTCCTCCCCTGGTACTCGGGTGCAACATTCCAGACGCTTTACTAACACTCTCCCCATTTGGAGAATCAGCGCCTTTAACCTCCTGTTTGGCCCAGTTTGCAATTTCTGCGGAAGATGAACAGGAATAGCGAGAACCAATGAGAGGCTAGCTGGAGGTGTCTGGACGGGCAAATTTAACTCTCATTTCCCACCAGGAAGAGGAAATAACCAAAGGCTCAGCGTGCCGTGCCGGAACCAGATTAGGGCCTGAAGCCATCCTGCGGTGTTGCGGCCAGCTCAAAAGAAATCGAGTTGAAGAAAGGAGCTCAGGGGCACTGTAATTCACAAACCTGCAGAGTTATAAATGACAGCTATCGTCCAAAAATAGACTGAAGTAAGGCTGCCAAGAGGACTTGAAAGCGGGGCAGAATTGCAGGAAACCGATTTCAGGAGGTAGACTGGAATTGCATTGAAAGCATAGGAAAAGAGGCAGAACGTCCACAATGATGCACTTGGCCAAAAAGGGCGTATGCGTTTTTTCCTGAATATATTCAGGAAAAAACGCATACGCACTTTTTGGCCAACCAAGCAAGCTTGCAAAGGAAACCTGCACTACAATGAAGTCTCACTTCCCCCCGGTCAAAAGGGCCATCTGAAAAAAGTGTAAAATCCAGAAAGGCAGGACAGGCCATGGAGAACTGGGAGCCTTGTTATGCTGATGGGCGGGATGTAAATTGCCAACAACCACTGTGGAGAAGTGTATGGTGTTTCCTGAAACATCTAAAAAACAAAGCAGCAGAGCCTAGGGCACTGCCACTTATGGTCCTATAGCTTAGGGAAATTAAAATCAAAAAGACACAGCCACCCCAAAGTTTGGGACGCCTCTGTTTACAAGAACCTCGTTTACAGTACAAGTTCAACATCGCAGAAAGTGAAAAATGGATAAAGAAGTTGTGGTATTTACTTACAAAGCAATATCACTCAGCAATGAAATCTGTGTCATCAGGCCCTTAGCAGCACAATGAGTGGATTCAGGTATGATGATTCTAACTGAAATAAGTCACACAGAAAAAGAAACATCATAAGATATCAGTAATACACGGAATGTAAACTTGGCTACACAGGAACTGAATTACAGAACAGAACAGGGTCTCAAATTTAGAAAACCAACTTATGCTTGCTTAAGGGTAAAGGTGAGTTGGGGTGCTGCATAAAACCAGAGATTGAAATGAGCACAGATAAAGTTCCTTAAGTCAAATATGGAATAGACAAGAGCTACTCCTTGCTCAACGAAATGGACTCAACACCACATATTAAACGCCTAAGAATGTACCTGACTAGTAAGTATCTTAAAACCTATGGATTGCTATGTCTCCGAAAGAGAATCAAGCATGTGTACAGGGGCATAAACGCAGCAGTGATAGGATTGGAGAGGTTCGGTGAGCAAATGAAGACCCTTTGAAGTCATATTGCATGGTACCCATTACAATGGTTCTTAACTCTCCAGGTTTAAGGTATTCTTCCTTCAGCGAAAACATGCATGTGGAATCCAAGTATGATCAACCATGTGAATGGGAGACGTGTTCAAATATGTCTCAGTTTTCCTCCCCTGGTACTCGGGTGCAACATTCCAGACGCTTTACTAACACTCTCCCCACTTGGAGAGTCAGCGCCTTTAACCTCCTGTTTGGCCCAGTTTGCAATTTCTGTGGAAGATGAACAGGAATAGCGAGAACCAATGAGAGACTAGCTGGAGGTGTCTGGACGGGCAAATTTAACTCTCATTTCCCACCAGGAAGAGGAAATAACCAAAGGCTCAGCGTGCCGTGCCGCAACCAGATTAGGGCCTGAAGCCATCCTGCGGTGTTGCGGCCAGGTCACAAGAAAGCAAGTTGAAGAAAGGAGCTCAGGGGCACTGTAATTCACAAACCTGCAGAGTTATAAATGACAGCTATCGTCCAAAAATAGACTGAAGTAAGGCTGCCAAGAGGACTTGAAAGTGGGGCAGAATTGCAGGAAACCGATTTCAGGAGGTAGACTGGAATTGCATTGAAAGCATAGGAAAAGAGGCAGAACGTCCACAATGATGCACTTGGCCAAAAAGGGCGTATGCGTTTTTTCCTGAATATATTCAGGAAAAAACGCATACGCCCTTTTTGGCCAACCAAGCAAGCTTGCAAAGGAAATCTTCACTACAATGAAGTCTCACTTCCCCCCGGTCAAAAGGGCCATCTGAAAAAAGTGTAAAATCCAGAAAGGCAGGAAAGGCCATGGAGAACTGGGAGGCTTGTTATGCTGATGGGCGGGATGTAAATTGCCAACAACCACTCGGGAGAAGTGTATGGTGTTTCCTGAAACATCTAAAAAACAAAGCAGCAGAGCCTAGGGCACTGCCACTTATGGTCCTATAGCTTAGGGAAATTAAAATCAAAAAGACACAGCCACCCCAAAGTTTGGGACGCCTCTGTTTACAAGAACATCGTTTACAGTACAAGTTCAACATCGCAGAAAGTGAAAAATGGATAAAGAAGTTGTGGTATTTACTTACAAAGCAATATCACTCAGCAATGAAATCTGTGTCATCAGGCCCTTAGCAGCACAATGAGTGGATTCAGGTATGATGATTCTAACTGAAATAAGTCACACAGAAAAAGAAACATCAAAAGATATCAGTAATACACGGAATGGAAACTTGGCTACACAGGAACTGAATTACAGAACAGAACAGGGTCTCAAATTTAGAAAACCAACTTATGCTTGCTTAAGGGGAAAGGTGAGTTGGGGTGCTGCATAAAACCAGAGATTGAAATGAGCACAGATAAAGTTCCTTAAGTCAAATATGGAATAGACAAGAGCTACTCCTTGCTCAACGAAATGGACTCAACACCGCATATTAAACGACTAAGAATGTACCTGACTAGTAAGTATCGTAAAACCTATGGATTGCTATGTCTCCAAAAGAGAATCAAGCATGTGTACAGGGGCATAAACGCAGCAGTGATAGGATTGGAGAGGTTCGGTGAGCAAATGAAGACCCTTTGAAGTCATATTGCATGGTACCCATTACACGGGTCTCAACTCTCCAGGTTTAACGTATTCTTCCTTCAGCTAAAACATGCATGTGGAACCCAAGTATGATCAACCATGTGAACGGGAGACGTGTTCAAATATGTCTCAGTTTTCCTCCCCTGGTACTCGGGTGCAACATTCCAGACGCTTTACTAACACTCTCCCCACTTGGAGAGTCAGCGCCTTTAACCTCCTGTTTGGC
Organism: Stenella coeruleoalba; assembly: GCF_951394435.1. Classification (NCBI taxonomy): domain Eukaryota; kingdom Metazoa; phylum Chordata; class Mammalia; order Artiodactyla; family Delphinidae; genus Stenella; species Stenella coeruleoalba. Next base: position 2,770,599 of record NW_027646159.1, on the reverse strand, counting down.
CCAGTTTGCAATTTCTGCGGAAGATGAACAGGAATAGCGAGAACCAATGAGAGGCTAGCTGGAGGTGTCTGGACGGGCAAATTTAACTCTCATTTCCCACCAGGAAGAGGAAATAACCAAAGGCTCAGCGTGCCGTACCGGAACCAGATTAGGGCCTGAAGCCATCCTGCGGTGTTGCGGCCAGCTCAAAAGAAAGCGAGTTGAAGAAAGGAGCTCAGGGGCACTGTAATTCACAAACCTGCAGAGTTATAAATGACAGCTATCGTCCAAAAATAGACTGAAGTAAGGCTGCCAAGAGGACTTGAAAGCGGGGCAGAATTGCAGGAAACCGATTTCAGGAGGTAGACTGGAATTGCATTGAAAGCATAGGAAAAGAGGCAGAACGTCCACAATGATGCACTTGGCCAAAAAGGGCGTATGCGTTTTTTCCTGAATATATTCAGGAAAAAACGCATACGCCCTTTTTGGCCAACCAAGCAAGCTTGCAAAGGAAATCTTCACTACAATGAAGTCTCACTTCCCCCCGGTCAAAAGGGCCATCTGAAAAAAGTGTAAAATCCAGAAAGGCAGGACAGGCCATGGAGAACTGGGAGCCTTGTTATGCTGATGGGCAGGATGTAAATTGCCAACAACCACTAGGGAGAAGTGTATGGTGTTTCCTGTAACATCTAAAAAACAAAGCAACAGAACCTAGGGCACTTCCACTTATGGTCCTATAGCTTAGGGAAATTAAAATCAAAAAGACACAGCCACCCCAAAGTTTGGGACGCCTCTGTTTACAAGAACCTCGTTTACAGTACAAGTTCAACATCGCAGAAAGTGAAAAATGGATACAGAAGTTGTGGTATTTACTTACAAAGCAATATCACTCAGCAATGAAATCTGTGTCATCAGGCCCTTAGCAGCACAATGAGTGGATTCAGGTATGATGATTCTAACTGAAATAAGTCACACAGAAAAAGAAACATCATAAGATATCAGTAATACACAGAATGTAAACTTGGCTACACAGGAACTGAATTACAGAACAGAACAGGGTCTCAAATTTAGAAAAACAACTTATGCTTGCTTAAGGCTAAAGGTGAGTTGGGGTGCTGCATAAAACCAGAGATTGAAATGAGCACAGATAAAGTTCCTTAAGTCAAATATGGAATAGTCAAGAGCTACTCCTTGCTCAACGAAATGGACTCAACACCGCATATTAAACGCCTAAGAATGTACCTGACTAGTAAGTATCTTAAAACCTATGGATTGCTATGTCTCCGAAAGAGAATCAAGCATGTGTACAGGGGCATAAACGCAGCAGTGATAGGATTGGAGAGGTTCGGTGAGCAAATGAAGACCCTTTGAAGTCATATTGCATGGTACCCATTACAATGGGTCTTAACTCTCCAGGTTTAAGGTATTCTTCCTTCAGCGAAAACATGCATGTGGAACCCAAGTATGATCAACCATGTGAATGGGAGACGTGTTCAAATATGTCTCAGTTTTCCTCCCCTGGTACTCGGGTGCAACATTCCATACGCTTTACTAACACTCTCCCCACTTGGAGAGTCAGCGCCTTTAACCTCCTGTTTGGCCCAGTTTGCAATTTCTGTGGAAGATGAACAGGAATAGCGAAACCAATGAGAGTCTAGCTGGAGGTGTCTGGACGGGCAAATTTAACTCTCATTTCCCACCAGGAAGAGGAAATAACCAAAGGGTCAGCGTTCCGTGCCGGAACCAGATTAGGGCCTGAAGCCATTCTGCGTTGTTGCAGCCAGGTTACAAGAAAGCGAGTTGAAGAAAGGAGCTCAGGGGCACTGTAATTCACAAACCTGCAGAGTTATAAATGACAGCTATCGTCCAAAAATAGACTGAAGTAAGGCTGCCAAGAGGACTTGAAAGTGGGGCAGAATTGCAGGAAACCGATTTCAGGAGGTAGACTGGAATTGCATTGAAAGCATAGGAAAAGAGGCAGAACGTCCACAATGATGCACTTGGCCAAAAAGGGCGTATGCGTTTTTTCCTGAATATATTCAGGAAAAAACGCATACGCCCTTTTTGGCCAACCAAGCAAGCTTGCAAAGGAAATCTGCACTACAATGAAGTCTCACTTCCCCCCGGTCAAAAGGGCCATCTGAAAAAAGTGTAAAATCCAGAAAGGCAGGAAAGGCCATGGAGAACTGGGAGCCTTGTTATGCTGATGGGCGGGATGTAAATTGCCAACAACCGCTGTGGAGAAGTGTATGGTGTTTCCTGAAACATCTAAAAAACAAAGCAACAGAACCTAGGGCACTGCCACTTATGGTCCTATAGCTTAGGGAAATTAAAATCAAAAAGACACAGCCACCCCAAAGTTTGGGACGCCTCTGTTTACAAGAACCTCGTTTACAGTACAAGTTCAACATCGCAGAAAGTGAAAAATGGATAAAGAAATTGTGGTATTTACTTACAAAGCAATATCACTCAGCAATGAAATCTGTGTCATCAGGCCCTTAGCAGCACAATGAGTGGATTCAGGTATGATGATTCTAACTGAAATAAGTCACACAGAAAAAGAAACATCATAAGATATCAGTAATACACGGAATATAAACTTGGCTACACAGGAACTGAATTACAGAACAGAACAGGGTCTCAAATTTAGAAAACCAACTTATGCTTGCTTAAGGGTAAAGGTGAGTTGGGGTGCTGCATAAAACCAGAGATTGAAATGAGCACAGATAAAGTTCCTTAAGTCAAATATGGAATAGACAAGAGCTACTCCTTGCTCAACGAAATGGACTCAACACCGCATATTAAACGACTAAGAATGTACCTGACTAGTAAGTATCGTAAAACCTATGGATTGCTATGTCTCCAAAAGAGAATCAAGCATGTGTACAGGGGCATAAACGCAGCAGTGATAGGATTGGAGAGGTTCGGTGAGCAAATGAAGACCCTTTGAAGTCATATTGCATGGTACCCATTACACGGGTCTCAACTCTCCAGGTTTAAGGTATTCTTCCTTCAGCTAAAACATGCATGTGGAACCCAAGTATGATCAACCATGTGAACGGGAGACGTGTTCAAATATGTCTCAGTTTTCCTCCCCTGGTACTCGGGTGCAACATTCCAGACGCTTTACTAACACTCTCCCCACTTGGAGAGTCAGCGCCTTTAACCTCCTGTTTGGCCCAGTTTGCAATTTCTGCGGAAGATGAACAGGAATAGCGAGAACCAATGAGAGGCTAGCTGGAGGTGTCTGGACGGGTAAATTTAACTCTCATTTCCCACCAGGAAGAGGAAATAACCAAAGGCTCAGCGTGCCGTACCGGAACCAGATTAGGGCCTGAAGCCATCCTGCGGTGTTGCGGCCAGCTCAAAAGAAAGCGAGTTGAAGAAAGGAGCTCAGGGGCACTGTAATTCACAAACCTGCAGAGTTATAAATGACAGCTATCGTCCAAAAATAGACTGAAGTAAGGCTGCCAAGAGGACTTGAAAGCGGGGCAGAATTGCAGGAAACCGATTTCAGGAGGTAGACTGGAATTGCATTGAAAGCATAGGAAAAGAGGCAGAACGTCCACAATGATGCACTTGGCCAAAAAGGGCGTATGCGTTTTTTCCTGAATATATTCAGGAAAAAACGCATACGCCCTTTTTGGCCAACCAAGCAAGCTTGCAAAGGAAATCTGCACTACAATGAAGTCTCACTTCCCCCCAGTCAAAAGGGCCATCTGAAAAAAGTGTAAAATCCAGAAAGGCAGGACAGGCCATGGAGAACTGGGAGCCTTGTTATGCTGATGGGCGGGATGTAAATTGCCAACAACCACTCGGGAGAAGTGTATGGTGTTTCCTGAAACATCTGAAAAACAAAGCAACAGAACCTAGGGCACTTCCACTTATGGTCCTATAGCTTAGGGAAATTAAAATCAAAAAGACACAGCCACCCCAAAGTTTGGAACGGCTCTGTTTACAAGAACCTTGTTTACAGTACAAGTTCAACATCGCAGAAAGTGAAAAATGGATAAAGAAGTTGTGGTATTTACTTACAAAGCAATATCACTCAGCAATGAAATCTGTGTCATCAGGCCCTTAGCAGCACAATGAGTGGATTCAGGTATGATGATTCTAACTGAAATAAGTCACACAGAAAAAGAAACATCATAAGATATCAGTAATACACAGAATGTAAACTTGGCTACACAGGAACTGAATTACAGAACAGAACAGGGTCTCAAATTTAGAAAACCAACTTATGCTTGCTTAAGGGTAAAGGTGAGTTGGGGTGCTGCATAAAACCAGAGATTGAAATGAGCACAGATAAACTTCCTTAAGTCAAATATGGAATAGTCAAGAGCTACTCCTTGCTCAACGAAATGGACTCAACACCGCATATTAAACGCCTAAGAATGTACCTGACTAGTAAGTATCTTAAAACCTATGGATTGCTATGTCTCCGAAAGAGAATCAAGCATGTGTACAGGGGCATAAACGCAGCAGTGATAGGATTGGAGAGGTTCGGTGAGCAAATGAAGACCCTTTGAAGTCATATTGCATGGTACCCATTACACGGGTCTCAACTCTCCAGGTTTAAGGTATTCTTCCTTCAGCGAAAACATGCATGTGGAACCCAAGTATGATCAACCATGTGAATGGGAGACGTGTTCAAATATGTCTCAGTTTTCATCCCCTGGTACTCGGGTGCAACATTCCAGACGCTTTACTAACACTCTCCCCACTTGGAGAGTCAGCGCCTTTAACCTCCTGTTTGGCCCAGTTTGCAATTTCTGTGGAAGATGAACAGGAATAGCGAGAACCAATGAGAGACTAGCTGGAGGTGTCTGGACGGGCAAATTTAACTCTCATTTCCCACCAGGAAGAGGAAATAACCAAAGGCTCAGCGTGCCGTGCCGGAACCAGATTAGGGCCTGAAGCCATCCTGCGGTGTTGCGGCCAGGTCACAAGAAAGCAAGTTGAAGAAAGGAGCTCAGGGGCACTGTAATTCACAAACCTGCAGAGTTATAAATGACAGCTATCGTCCAAAAATAGACTGAAGTAAGGCTGCCAAGAGGACTTGAAAGCGGGGCAGAATTGCAGGAAACCGATTTCAGGAGGTAGACTGGAATTGCATTGAAAGCATAGGAAAAGAGGCAGAACGTCCACAATGATGCACTTGGCCAAAAAGGGCGTATGCGTTTTTTCCTGAATATATTCAGGAAAAAACGCATACGCCCTTTTTGGCCAACCAAGCAAGCTTGCAAAGGAAATCTGCACTACAATGAAGTCTCACTTCCCCCCGGTCAAAAGGGCCATCTGAAAAAAGTGTAAAATCCAGAAAGGCAGGACAGGCCATGGAGAACTGGGAGCCTTGTTATGCTGATGGGCGGGATGTAAATTGCCAACAACCACTCGGGAGAAGTGTATGGTGTTTCCTGAAACATCTAAAAAACAAAGCAACAGAACCTAGGGCACTTCCACTTATGGTCCTATAGCTTAGGGAAATTAAAATCAAAAAGACACAGCCACCCCAAAGTTTGGAACGGCTCTGTTTACAAGAGCCTCGTTTACAGTACAAGTTCAACATCGCAGAAAGTGAAAAATGGATAAAGAAGTTGTGGTATTTACTTACAAAGCAATATCACTCAGCAATGAAATCTGTGTCATCAGGCCCTTAGCAGCACAATGAGTGGATTCAGGTATGATGATTCTAACTGAAATAAGTCACACAGAAAAAGAAACATCATAAGATATCAGTAATACACAGAATGTAAACTTGGCTACACAGGAACTGAATTACAGAACAGAACAGGGTCTCAAATTTAGAAAAACAACTTATGCTTGCTTAAGGGTAAAGGTGAGTTGGGGTGCTGCATAAAACCAGAGATTGAAATGAGCACAAAGTTCCTTAAGTCAAATATGGAATAGACAAGAGCTACTCCTTGCTCAACGAAATGGACTCAACACCGCATATTAAACGCCTAAGAATGTACCTGACTAGTAAGTATCTTAAAACCTATGGATTGCTATGTCTCTGAAAGAGAATCAAGCATGTGTACAGGGGCATAAACGCAGCAGTGATAGGATTGCAGAGGTTCGGTGAGCAAATGAAGACCCTTTGAAGTCATATTGCATGGTACCCATTACACGGGTCTTAACTCTCCAGGTTTAAGGTATTCTTCCTTCAGCTAAAACATGCATGTGGAACCCAAGTATGATCAACCATGTGAACGGGAGACGTGTTCAAATATGTCTCAGTTTTCCTCCCCTGGTACTCGGGTGCAACATTCCAGACGCTTTACTAACACTCTCCCCACTTGGAGAGTCAGCGCCTTTAACCTCCTGTTTGGCCCAGTTTGCAATTTCTGCGGAAGATGAACAGGAATAGCGAGAACCAATGAGAGGCTAGCTGGAGGTGTCTGGACGGGCAAATTTAACTCTCATTTCCCACCAGGAAGAGGAAATAACCAAAGGCTCAGCGTGCCGTACTGAAACCAGATTAGGGCCTGAAGCCATCCAGCGGTGTTGCGGCCAGCTCAAAAGAAAGCGAGTTGAAGAGAGGAGCTCAGGGGCACTGTAATTCACAAACCTGCAGAGTTATAAATGACAGCTATCGTCCAAAAATAGACTGAAGTAAGGCTGCCAAGAGGACTTGAAAGCGGGTCAGAATTGCAGGAAACCGATTTCAGGAGGTAGACTGGAATTGCATTGAAAGCATAGGAAAAGAGGCAGAACGTCCACAATGATGCACTTGGCCAAAAAGGGCATATGCGTTTTTTCCTGAATATATTCAGGAAAAAACACATACGCCCTTTTTGGCCAACCAAGCAAGCTTGCAAAGGAAATCTGCACTACAATGAACTCTCACTTCCCCCCGGTCAAAAGGGCCATCTGAAAAAAGTGTAAAATCCAGAAAGGCAAGACAGGCCATGGAGAACTGGGAGCCTTGTTATGCTGATGGGCGGGATGTAAATTGCCAACAACCACTCGGGAGAAGTGTATGGTGTTTCCTGAAACATCTAAAAAACAAAGCAACAGAGCCTAGGGCACTGCCACTTATGGTCCTATAGCTTAGGGAAATTAAAATCAAAAAGACAGAGCCACCCCAAAGTTTGGGACGCCTCTGTTTACAAGAACCTCGTTTACAGTACAAGTTCAACATCGCAGAAAGTGAAAAATGGATAAAGAAGTTGTGGTATTTACTTACAAAGCAATATCACTCAGCAATGAAATCTGTGTCATCAGGCCCTTAGCAGCACAATGAGTGGATTCAGGTATTATGATTCTAATTGAAATAAGTCACACAGAAAAAGAAACATCATAAGATATCAGTAATACACGGAATGTAAACTTGGCTACACAGGAACTGAATTACAGAACAGAACAGGGTCTCAAATTTAGAAAACCAACTTATGCTTGCTTAAGGGTAAAGGTGAGATGGGGTGCTGCATAAAACCAGAGATTGAAATGAGCACAGATAAAGTTCCTTAAGTCAAATATGGAATAGACAAGAGCTACTCCTTGCTCAACGAAATGGACTCAACACCGCATATTAAACGCCTAAGAATGTACCTGACTAGTAAGTATCGTAAAACCTATGGATTGCTATGTCTCCAAAAGAGAATCAAGCATGTGTACAGGGGCATAAACGCAGCAGTGATAGGATTGGAGAGGTTCGGTGAGCAAATGAAGACCCTTTGAAGACATATTGCATGGTACCCATTACACGGGTCTCAACTCTCCAGGTTTAAGGTATTCTTCCTTCAGCTAAAACATGCATGTGGAACCCAAGTATGATGAACCATGTGAACGGGAGACGTGTTCAAATATGTCTCAGTTTTCTTCCCCTGGTACTCGGGTGCAACATTCCAGACGCTTTACTAACACTCTCCCCACTTGGAGAGTCAGCGCCTTTAACCTCCTGTTTGGCACAGTTTGCAATTTCTGCGGAAGATGAACAGGAATAGCGAGAATCAATGAGAGGCTAGCTGGAGGTGTCTGGACGGGCAAATTTAACTCTCATTTCCCACCAGGAAGAGGAAATAACCAAAGGCTCAGCGTGCCGTACCGGAACCAGATTAGGTCCCAAAGCCATCCTGCGGTGTTGCGGCCAGCTCAAAAGAAAGCGAGTTGAAGAAAGGAGCTCAGGGGCACTGTAATTCACAAACCTGCAGAGTTATAAATGACAGCTATCGTCCAAAAATAGACTGAAGTAAGGCTGCCAAGAGGACTTGAAAGCGGGGCAGAATTGCAGGAAACCGATTTCAGGAGGTAGACTGGAATTGCATTGAAAGTATAGGAAAAGAGGCAGAACGTCCACAATGATGCACTTGGCCAAAAAGGGCGTATGCGTTTTTTCCTGAATATATTCAGGAAAAAACGCATACGCGCTTTTTGGCCAACCAAGCAAGCTTGCAAAGGAAATCTGCACTACAATGAAGTCTCACTTCCCCCCGGTCAAAAGGGCCATCTGAAAAAAGTGTAAAATCCAGAAAGGCAGGACAGGCCATGGAGAACTGGGAGCCTTGTTATGCTGATGGGCGGGATGTAAATTGCCAACAACCACTCGGGAGAAGTGTATGGTGTTTCCTGAAACATCTAAAAAACAAAGCAACAGAACCTAGGGCACTTCCACTTATGGTCCTATAGCTTAGGGAAATTAAAATCAAAAAGACACAGCCACCCCAAAGATTGGGACGCCTCTGTTTACAAGAACCTCATTTACCGTACAAGTTCAATATCACAGAAAGTGAAAAATGGATAAAGAACATGTGGTACTTACGTACAATGCAGTATCACTCAGCAATGAAATCTATGTCATCAGGCCCTTGGCAGCACAATGAGTGGATTCAGGTACGATGATTCTAACTGAAATAAGTCACACAGAAAAAGAAACATCATAAGATATCACTAATACACGGAATGTAAACTTGGCTACACAGGAACTGAATTCCAAAACAGAACAGGGTCTCAAATTTAGAAAACCAACTTATGCTTGCTTAAGGGGAAAGGTGAGTTGGGGTGCTGCATAAAACCAGAGATTGAAATGAGCACAGATAAAGTTCCTTACGCCAAATATGGAATAAACAAGAGCTACTCCTTGCTCAACGAAATGGACTCAACACCGCATATTAAACGCCTAAGAATGTACCTGACTAGTAAGTATCTTAAAACCTATGGATTGCTATGTCTCCGAAAGAGAATCAAGCATGTGTACAGGGGCATAAACACAGCAGTGATAGGATTGGAGAGGTTCGGTGAGCAAATGAAGACCCTTTGAAGTCATATTGCATGGTACCCATTACACGGGTCTTAACTCTCCAGGTTTAAGGTATTCTTCCTTCAGCTAAAACATGCATGTGGAACCCAAGTATGATCAACCATGTGAACGGGAGACGTGTTCAAATATGTCTCAGTTTTCCTCCCCTGGTACTCGGGTGCAACATTCCAGACGCTTTACTAACACTCTCCCGACTTAGAGAGTCAGCGCCTTTAACCTCCTGTTTGGCCCAGTTTGTAATATCTGCGGAAGATGAACAGGAATAGCGAGAACCAATGAGAGGCTAGCTGGAGGTGTCTGGACGGGCAAATTTAACTCTCATTTCCCACCAGGAAGAGGAAATAACCAAAGGCTCAGCGTGCCGTGCCGGAACCAGATTAGGGCCTGAAGCCATCCTGCGGTGTTGCGGCCAGCTCACAAGAAAGCGAGTTGAAAAAAGGAGCTAAGGGGCACTGTAATTCACAAACCTGCAGAGTTATAAATGACAGCTATCGTCCAAAAATAGACTGAAGTAAGGCTGCCAAGAGGACTTGAAAGCGGGGCAGAATTGCAGGAAACCGATTTCAGGAGGTAGACTGGAATTGCATTGAAAGCATAGGAAAAGAGGCAGAACGTCCACAATGATGCACTTGGCCAAAAAGGGCATATGCGTTTTTTCCTGAATATATTCAGGAATAAACGCATAAGCCCTTTTTGGCCAACCAAGCAAGCTTGCAAAGGAAATCTGCACTACAATGAAGTCTCACTTCCCCCCGGTCAAAAGGGCCATCTGAAAAAAGTGTAAAATCCAGAAAGGCAGGACAGGTCATGGAGAACTGGGAGCCTTGTTATGCTGATGGGCGGGATGTAAATTGCCAACAGACACTTGGGAGAAGTGTATGGTGTTTCCTGAAACATCTAAAACACAAACCAACAGAGCCTAGGGCACTGCCACTTATGGTCCTATAGCTTAGGGAAATTAAAATCAAAAAGACACAGCCACCCCAAAGTTTGGGACGCCTCTGTTTACAAGAACATCGTTTACAGTAGAAGTTCAACATCGCAGAAAGTGAAAAATGGATAAAGAAGTTGTGGTATTTACTTACAAAGCAATATCACTCAGCAATGAAATCTGTGTCATCAGGCCCTTAGCAGCACAATGAGTGGATTCAGGTATGATGATTCTAACTGAAATAAGTCACACAGAAAAAGAAACATCATAAGATATCAGTAATACACGGAATGTAAACTTGGCTACACAGGAACTGAATTACAGAACAGAACAGGGTCTCAAATTTAGAAAACCAACTTATTCTTGCTTAAGGGTAAAGGTGAGTTGGGGTGCTGCATAAAACCAGAGATTGAAATGAGCACAGATAATGTTCCTTAAGCCAAATATGGAATAGACAAGAGCTACTCCTTGCTCAACGAAATGGACTCAACACCGCATATTAAACGCCTAAGAATGTACCTGACTAGTAAGTATCTTAAAACCTATGGATTGCTATGTCTCCGAAAGAGAATCAAGCATGTGTACAGGGGTATAAACGCAGCAGTGATAGGATTGGAGAGGTTCGGTGAGCAAATGAAGACCCTTTGAAGTCATATTGCATGGTACCCATTCCACGGGTTTCAACTACCCAGGTTTAAGGTATTCTTCCTTCAGCTAAAACATGCATGTGGAACCTAGAGTATGATCAACCATGTGATCGGGAGACGTGTTCAAATATGTCTCAGTTTTCGTACGCTGGTACTCGGGTGCAACATTCCAGACGCTTTACTAACACTCTCCCCACTTGGAGAGTCAGTCCCTTTAACCTCCTGTTTGGCCCACTTTGCAATTTCTGCGGAAGATGAACAGGAATAGTGAGAACCAATGAGAGGCTAGCTGGAGGTGTCTGGACGGGCAAATTTAACTCTCATTTCCCACCAGGAAGAGGAATTAACCAAAGGCTCAGCGTGCCGTGCCGGAACCAGATTAGGGCCTGAAGCCATCCTGCGGTGTTGCGGCCAGGTCACAAGAAAGCAAGTTGAAGAAAGGAGCTCAGGGGCACTGTAATTCACAAACCTGCAGAGTTATAAATGACAGCTATCGTCCAAAAATAGACTGAAGTAAGGCTGCCAAGAGGACTTGAAAGCGGGGCAGAATTGCAGGAAACCGATTTCAGGAGGTAGACTGGAATTGCATTGAAAGCATAGGAAAAGAGGCAGAACGTCCACAATGATGCACTTGGCCAAAAAGGGCGTATGCGTTTTTTCCTGAATATATTCAGGAAAAAACGCATACGCCCTTTTTGGCCAACCAAGCAAGCTTGCAAAGGAAATCTGCACTACAATGAAGTCTCACTTCCCCCCGGTCAAAAGGGCCATCTGAAAAAAGTGTAAAATCCAGAAAGGCAGGACAGGCCATGGAGAACTGGGAGCCTTGTTATGCTGATGGGCGGGATGTAAATTGCCAACAACCACTCGGGAGAAGTGTATGGTGTTTCCTGAAACATCTAAAAAACAAAGCAACAGAACCTAGGGCACTTCCACTTATGGTCCTATAGCTTAGGGAAATTAAAATCAAAAAGACACAGCCACCCCAAAGTTTGGAACGGCTCTGTTTACAAGAGCCTCATTTACAGTACAAGTTCAACATCGCAGAAAGTGAAAAATGGATAAAGAAGTTGTGGTATTTACTTACAAAGCAATATCACTCAGCAATGAAATCTGTGTCATCAGGCCCTTAGCAGCACAATGAGTGGATTCAGGTATGATGATTCTAACTGAAATAAGTCACACAGAAAAAGAAACATCATAAGATATCAGTAATACACAGAATGTAAACTTGGCTACACAGGAACTGAATTACAGAACAGAACAGGGTCTCAAATTTAGAAAAACAACTTATGCTTGCTTAAGGGTAAAGGTGAGTTGGGGTGCTGCATAAAACCAGAGATTGAAATGAGCACAAAGTTCCTTAAGTCAAATATGGAATAGACAAGAGCTACTCCTTGCACAACGAAATGGACTCAACACCGCATATTAAACGCTTAAGAATGTACCTGACTAGTAAGTATCTTAAAACCTATGGATTGCTATGTCTCTGAAAGAGAATCAAGCATGTGTACAGGGGCATAAACGCAGCAGTGATAGGATTGCAGAGGTTCGGTGAGCAAATGAAGACCCTTTGAAGTCATATTGCATGGTACCCATTACACGGGTCTTAACTCTCCAGGTTTAAGGTATTCTTCCTTCAGCTAAAACATGCATGTGGAACCCAAGTATGATCAACCATGTGAACGGGAGACGTGTTCAAATATGTCTCAGTTTTCCTCCCCTGGTACTCGGGTGCAACATTCCAGACGCTTTACTAACACTCTCCCCACTTGGAGAGTCAGCGCCTTTAACCTCCTGTTTGGCGCAGTTTGCAATTTCTGCGGAAGATGAACAGGAATAGCGAGAACCAATGAGAGGCTAGCTGGAGGTGTCTGGACGGGCAAATTTAACTCTCATTTCCCACCAGGAAGAGGAAATAACCAAAGGCTCAGCGTGCCGTACTGAAACCAGATTAGGGCCTGAAGCCATCCAGCGGTGTTGCGGCCAGCTCAAAAGAAAGCGAGTTGAAGAGAGGAGCTTAGGGGCACTGTAATTCACAAACCTGCAGAGTTATAAATGACAGCTATCGTCCAAAAATAGACTGAAGTAAGGCTGCCAAGAGGACTTGAAAGCGGGTCAGAATTGCAGGAAACCGATTTCAGGAGGTAGACTGGAATTGCATTGAAAGCATAGGAAAAGAGGCAGAACGTACACAATGATGCACTTGGCCAAAAAGGGCATATGCGTTTTTTCCTGAATATATTCAGGAAAAAACACATACGCCCTTTTTGGCCAACCAAGCAAGCTTGCAAAGGAAATCTGCACTACAATGAACTCTCACTTCCCCCCGGTCAAAAGGGCCATCTGAAAAAAGTGTAAAATCCAGAAAGGCAAGACAGGCCATGGAGAACTGGGAGCCTTGTTATGCTGATGGGCGGGATGTAAATTGCCAACAACCACTCGGGAGAAGTGTATGGTGTTTCCTGAAACATCTAAAAAACAAAGCAACAGAGCCTAGGGCACTGCCACTTATGGTCCTATAGCTTAGGGAAATTAAAATCAAAAAGACAGAGCCACCCCAAAGTTTGGGACGCCTCTGTTTACAAGAACCTCGTTTACAGTACAAGTTCAACATCGCAGAAAGTGAAAAATGGATAAAGAAGTTGTGGTATTTACTTACAAAGCAATATCACTCAGCAATGAAATCTGTGTCATCAGGCCCTTAGCAGCACAATGAGTGGATTCAGGTATTATGATTCTAATTGAAATAAGTCACACAGAAAAAGAAACATCATAAGATATCAGTAATACACGGAATGTAAACTTGGCTACACAGGAACTGAATTACAGAACAGAACAGGGTCTCAAATTTAGAAAACCAACTTATGCTTGCTTAAGGGTAAAGGTGAGATGGGGTGCTGCATAAAACCAGAGATTGAAATGAGCACAGATAAAGTTCCTTAAGTCAAATATGGAATAGACAAGAGCTACTCCTTGCTCAACGAAATGGACTCAACACCGCATATTAAACGCCTAAGAATGTACCTGACTAGTAAGTATCGTAAAACCTATGGATTGCTATGTCTCCAAAAGAGAATCAAGCATGTGTACAGGGGCATAAACGCAGCAGTGATAGGATTGGAGAGGTTCGGTGAGCAAATGAAGACCCTTTGAAGACATATTGCATGGTACCCATTACACGGGTCTCAACTCTCCAGGTTTAAGGTATTCTTCCTTCAGCTAAAACATGCATGTGGAACCCAAGTATGATGAACCATGTGAACGGGAGACGTGTTCAAATATGTCTCAGTTTTCTTCCCCTGGTACTCGGGTGCAACATTCCAGACGCTTTACTAACACTCTCCCCACTTGGAGAGTCAGCGCCTTTAACCTCCTGTTTGGCACAGTTTGCAATTTCTGCGGAAGATGAACAGGAATAGCGAGAATCAATGAGAGGCTAGCTGGAGGTGTCTGGACGGGCAAATTTAACTCTCATTTCCCACCAGGAAGAGGAAATAACCAAAGGCTCAGCGTGCCGTACCGGAACCAGATTAGGTCCCAAATCCATCCTGCGGTGTTGCGGCCAGCTCAAAAGAAAGCGAGTTGAAGAAAGGAGCTCAGGGGCACTGTAATTCACAAACCTGCAGAGTTATAAATGACAGCTATCGTCCAAAAATAGACTGAAGTAAGGCTGCCAAGAGGACTTGAAAGCGGGGCAGAATTGCAGGAAACCGATTTCAGGAGGTAGACTGGAATTGCATTGAAAGCATAGGAAAAGACGCAGAACGTCCACAATGATGCACTTGGCCGAAAAGGGCGTATGCGTTTTTTCCTGAATATATTCAGGAAAAAACGCATACGCACTTTTTGGCCAACCAAGCAAGCTTGCAAAGGAAATCTGCACTACAATGAAGTCTCACTTCCCCCCGGTCAAAAGGGCCATCTGAAAAAAGTGTAAAATCCAGAAAGGCAGGACAGGCCATGGAGAACTGGGAGCCTTGTTATGCTGATGGGCGGGATGTAAATTGCCAACAACCACTTGGCAGAAGTGTATGGTGTTTCCTGAAACATCTAAAAAACAAAGCAACAGAACCTAGGGCACTTCCACTTATGGTCCTATAGCTTAGGGAAATTAAAATCAAAAAGACACAGCCACCCCAAAGTTTGGGACGCCTCTCTTTACAAGAACCTCGTTTACCGTACAAGTTCAATATAACAGAAAGTGAAAAATGGATAAAGAACTTGTGGTACTTACGTACAATGCAGTATCACTCAGCAATGAAATCTATGTCATCAGGCCCGTAGCAGCATAATGAGTGGATTCAGGTACGATGATTCTAACTGAAATAAGTCACACAGAAAAAGAAACATCATAAGATATCACTAATACACAGAATGTAAACTTGGCTACACAGGAACTGAATTCCAAAACAGAACAGGGTCTCAAATTTAGAAAACCAACTTATGCTTCCATAGGGGAAAGGTGAGTTGGGGTGCTGCATAAAACCAGAGATTGAAATGAGCACAGATAAAGTTCCTTAAGCCAAATATGGAATAGACAAGAGCTACTCCTTGCTCAACGAAATGGACTCATCACCCCATATTAAACGCCTAAGAATGTACCTGACTAGTAAGTATCTTAAAACCTATGGATTGCTATGTCTCCAAAAGAGAATCAAGCGTGTGTACAGGGGCATAAACGCAGCAGTGATAGGATTGGAGAGGTTCGGTGAGCAAATGAAGACCCTTTGAAGTCATATTGCATGGTACCCATTCCACGGGTCTCAACTCTCCAGGTTTAAGGTATTCTTCCTTCAGCTAAAACATGCATGTGGAACCCAGAGTATGATCAACCGTGTGAACGGGAGACGTGTTCAAATATGTCTCAGTTTTCCTCCCCTGGTACTCGGGTGCAACATTCCAGATGCTTTACTAACACTCTCCCTAGTTGGAGAGTCAGTGCCTTTAACCTCCTGTTTGCCCCAGTTTGCAATTTCTGCGGAAGATGAACAGGAATAGCGAGAACCAATGAGAGACTAGCTGGAGGTGTCTGAACGGGCAAATTTAACTCTCATTTCCCACCAGGAAGAGGAATTAACCAAAGGCTCGGCGTGCCATGCCGGAACCACATTAGGGCCTGAAGACATCCTGCGGTGTTGCGGCCAGCTCACAAGAAAGCGAGTTGAAGAAAGGAGCTCAGGGGCACTGTAATTCACAAACCTGCAGAGTTATAAATGACAGCTATCATCCAAAAATAGACTGAAGTAAGGCTGCCAAGAGGACTTGAAAGCGGGGCAGAATTGCAGGAAACCGATTTCAGGAGGTAGACTGGAATTGCATTGAAAGCATAGGAAAAGAGGCAGAACGTCCACAATGATGCACTTGGCCAAAAAGGGCGTATGTGTTTTTTCCTGAATATATTCAGGAAAAAACGCATACGCACTTTTTGGCCAACCAAGCAAGCTTGCAAAGGAAATCTGCACTACAATGAAGTCTCACTTCCCCCGGGTCAAAAGGGCCATCTGAAAAAAGTGTAAAATCCAGAAAGGCAGGACAGGCCATGGAGAACTGGGAGCCTTGTTATGCTGATGGGCGGGATGTAAACTGCCAACAGCCACTCGGGAGAAGTGTATGGTGTTTCCTGAAACATCTAAAAAACAAAGCAACAGAACCTAGGGCACTTCCACTTATGGTCCTATAGCTTAGGGAAATTAAAATCAAAAAGACACAGCCACCCCAAAGTTTGGAACGGCTCTGTTTACAAGAACCTCGTTTACCGTACAAATTCAATATCACAGAAAGTGAAAAATGGATAAAGAACTTGTGGTACTTATGTACAATGCAGTATCACTCAGCAATGAAATCTATGTCATCAGGCCCTTAGCAGCACAATGAGTGGATTCAGGTATGATGATTCTAACTGAAATAAGTCACACAGAAAAAGAAACATCATAAGATATCAGTAATACACGGAATGTAAACTTGGCTACACAGGAACTGAATTACAGAACAGAACAGGGTCTCAAATTTAGAAAACCAACTTATGCTTGCTTAAGGGTAAAGGTGAGTTGGGGTGCTGCATAAAACCAGAGATTGAAATGAGCACAGATAAAGTTCCTTAAGCCAAATATGGAATAGACAAGAGCTACTCCTTGCTCAACGAAATGGACTCAACAGCGCATATTAAACGCCTAAGAATGTACCTGACTAGTAAGTATCTTAAAACCTATAGATTGCTATGTCTCTGAGAGAGAATCAAGCATGTGTACAGGGGCATAAACGCAGCAGTGATAGGATTGGAGAGGTTCGGTGAGCAAATGAAGACCCTTTGAAGTCATATTTCATGGTACCCATTCCACGGGTTTCAACTACCCAGGTTTTAGGTATTCTTCCTTCAGCTAAAACATGCATGTGGAACCCAGAGTATGATCAACCATGTGATCGGGAGACGTGTTCAAATATGTCTCAGTTTTCCTCCCCTGGTACTCGGGTGCAACATTCCAGACGCTTTACTAACACTCTCCCGACTTTGACAGTCAGTGCCTTTAACCTCCTGTTTGACCCAGTTTGCAATTTCTGTGGAAGATGAACAGGAATAGGGAGAACCAATGAGAGACTAGCTGGAGGTGTCTGAACGGGCAAATTTAACTCTCATTTCCCACTAGGAAGAGGAATTAACCAAAGGCTCAGCGTGCCGTGCCAGAACCAGATTAGGGCCTGAAGCCATCTTGCGGTGATGCGGCCAGCTCACAAGAAAGTGAGTTGAAGAAAGGAGCTCAGGGGCTCTGTAATTCACAAACCTGCAGAGTTATAAATGACAGCTATCGTCCAAAAATAGACTGAAGTAAGGCTGCCAAGAGGACTTGAAAGCGGGGCAGAATTGCAGGATACCGATTTCAGGAGGTAGACTGGAATTGCATTGAAAGCGTAGGAAGAGGCAGAACGTCCACAATGATGCACTTTGCCAAAAGGGCATATGCGTTTTTTCCTGAATATATTCAGGAAAAAACGCATACGCCCTTTTTGGCCAACCAAGCAAGCTTGCAAAGGAAATCTGCACTACAATGAACTCTCACTTCCCCCCGGTCAAAAGGGCCATCAGAATAAAGTGTAAAATCCAGAAAGGCAGGACAGGCCATGGAGAACTGGGAGCCTTGTTATTCTGATGGGCAGGATGTAAATTGCCAACAGACACTCGGGAGAAGTGTATGGTGTTTCCTGAAACATCTAAAAAACAAAGCAACAGAGCCTAGGGCACTTCCACTTATGGTCCTATAGCTTAGGGAAATTAATATCAAAAAGACACAGCAACCCCAAAATTTGGGACGGCTCTTTTTACAGGAATCTCTTCTACGGCACAAGGTAAATATCCCAGAGAGCAAATAATGGATAAAGAAGTTGCGGTACTTATGTACAACAGAATACCACGCAGCAATGAAATCTATGTCACCAGGCCCGTTCCAGCATAATTAGTGGATTGAGGCACGATGATTCTAAGTGAAATAAGTCACACAGAAAAAGAAACATCATAAGGTATCACTAATACACGGAATGTGAACTTGGCTACACATGAACTGAATTACAAAACAGAACAGGGTCTCAAGTTTAGAAAACCAACTTATGCCTGCTTAAGGGGGAAGGTGAGTTGGGGTGCTGCATAAAAGCAGAGTTTGAAATTAGCACAGATAAAGTTCCTTAAGCCAAATATGTAATAGACGAGAGCTACCCCTTGCTCAACGAAATGGATTCAACAATGAGGTATCACCTCACACCTGGTAGAATAGGCATCATTGAAAATCTACAAACAAAAAATGCTGGAAAGGGTGTGGAGAAAAGGAACCCTCTCCCACTATTGTTGGGAATATAAATTGATACAGTCATTATGGAGAACAATATGGAATTTCTTAAGAAACTAACAATAGAATTACCATATGATACAGCAATCCCAGTACTGGACATATACCCAGACAAAACCATAAATCAAAAAGAGTCATTCACCGCAATGTTCATTGCATCACTATTTACAATATCGAGGTAATGGAAGCAACCTAAATGCCCACAGACAGACGAATGCATAAAGCTGTGGTACATATATAAAATGGAATATTACTAAGCCATGAAAAGGAATGAAATTGGGTCATTTGTAGAGACGTCGATGGATCTAGAGACTGTCATACAGAGTGTAGTAAGTCAGAAAGAGAAAAACAAATCTTGTATATTCATGCATATATGTGGAACCTAGAAAAACTGTACAGATTAACCATTTTGCAAGGCATAAATAGAGCAACAGATGTAGACAACAAACGTATGGAAAACAAGGGGGGAAAGCTGTTGGGGGGTGGTGGTGGGAGGAGTTGAGAGACTGGGATTGGCATGTATACATTTATATGTATAAAATAGATAACCAATAAGAACCTGCTGTATAAAAATATAAAATAAAATTCAAAATTAAAAAGAAATAAAATTTAAAAAATAAAACAGAAAAAACAATTATTCCCTGCACATACATGTATTTATATGAATAAATTATTTCCATGCTTATATCTGTAAATACAAAAAAGAGGAATAAAATCTACCTTGAACCAAAAACGAAAAAGAGAAAAAAAACACAGAACCCACCAGTTACACAGAGGAAAACCGTATCAGGGCACTTGCTCCAGTTGTAAACAATTCTGAAGTTGGTCAGTGGTGGGGAATCGTCTCCCATTCAGCCAGCAGCCCCCACGCAACAAGCGTCCTCATTGCAAAGCTGGGGCACCGTGCCGAGGCATCTGTGAGTAAACGTGAGCTGAGCCCCAGGCCAGTTGCTGCTGAACTATTCCCACCCGTCCCAGGTAAAACACCTGAATATATACAAGGACTTGAAAGCCTAGAGGAAGGGCCATAGAGCCACACGAGTGACAGCATGCCGGCCGACTTGGTGCCTGCAGGCCAGCCAGGATGGTCCTGGCCCTGGGTGCTCTTCTGGAAGATTTCCATTTCCCTGCCTGAGATACCCGTCCTGTCCCTGCCCCCACTGCTTTTTTCCTTCCTCACCTCTGCCCAGGGAGAAATTCCAGCAGCAGGTATGGGTGACACATCCTCTTCTTTAGCAGGTGGCAGCCTGGCAATTGCTGCAGAAAGTCCAGCAGAGCCCCACTCACACTGGGCCACCCACAAAGCCGTGGCCTCTCACTCCCTCCCACCAGCCCAGCCCCGAGACTGCTGACAGGGCAGAGAAAATGGCGTCAGGCACGGCTGCAGGGGCTCTTGCTGCCTGGAGTGGTATTTATATTGATCTCATCCCAGGCACACCTGGGGAGGGCTGGCCGGCACGGTAAGGCTGCCCAGGTCAGCCAATCATCACCCCTCAGGGGCTCACAGTTGCAGAAAATGGAACTTGCTGAACCGGCCAGGTCCAAGGAACAGGTGTGGGCTCCTGAGAGTCAGGATAGACAAGGGGCTGCAGCTTTGGCTTGTTTTCTAATCATTTTATCTGGCCCATGAGTGGGAGACAACTTCAAGAAAACCCTCTCCTAATGAGAGGAACCCAGGAGTCAGGGAGAGGAGGGGTGGGTGGTGGTTGGAGACAGAGGCCTGGTGCCCCGGGTGCAGTGGAAGTCTCTGGAAGACCAGGTGGAGGGAGGCCTCACGGAGTGATGCCCAGGGTCACAGACCTGTCGCAGCTGCTGTTTGTTAGTTCAAGTCCTGCTCTGAGGTGCTCTGTGTCAGCTCTGAGCGACAGGTGAGCTGGGGGTGCTCTGCAATGAGGGCTATGTGCACGGTTCCTGTGTGCCCAGCCCTGCCACGGTACCTGCAAGGGTAGCTCTGTATCCTGGGAGGGGCCTGACCACGAGAGCCCCGTGGGCTGGGGTGGGGGTGGGGTACCTGCCCAGGTGAGCTCCATATTCTGGGATTGGTCTGACCACGAGAGCCCCATGGGCTGCTGGGGACCTGGTAAAGGATGTCAGGACAGTCAGTGAAGCCACCGAGGATATACCTCCAGTTGCTCCTAATTCCTACACCCTGCTGGTCATTCTACCAACCACCAGGACATGGTATTCTGTATTAGTCTTCAATGATGCCTTCTTTTGTATTCCATTAGTCCCAGAGTCACAAGAAATTTTGGCTTGTGAGTGGCAGGACTCAACATACAACTAAAACAATACTTCCGGGCCGTCTGGCCCCAAGGGTGCAAAAATTCCCACACCATCTTTGGGGAAAGCTTAGCTAAAGACCTAAAAGTTCTACCTCTGGAAAAGGAAACCCTCCTTCAATATGCAGACGACATTCTGATCACCAGCCCTACTAAGGAGGCCTCTGAACTACCAAGCCAATAAAGGATAGAAGTTGTCCAAGAAAAAGCTCAAATATCACAGACTGCGGTGACCTGCCTGGGCTTCATTCTCACAGAAGGTCAGAGAAGCCCATCCCAGGAAAGGGAAGAAACCATTTTCAGCCTTACCCCTTTCTAAAACTAGAAGACAGCTTAGGGGTTCCTGGGGAGGCCAGGGTGTGCTGCTTCTGGATCCCTAACTACAGTCTACTAGCTGGGCCTCTATATGAAACACTGAAAGGAAAAGATGATGATCCTTTTGAATAGAATCCAGAAGTGGCCTTTCAAGAATGGAAAGAGCAGTCAATTCAGACCCTTGCCCTGGAACTCCCTAATTTAGCTAAACCCTTTGACCTTTACATTCCCGGTGAAAGGTGAATCGCCATTGGAGAATTAGTGCAAAAACTGGGACCACTTGAAATGGAACAATGCAAGAATGCCATCCAGGTAGGATAAACTACGGTCACTAAGGGGCTTGGCCCACTGCCACATCTGGCCAAGATACTGGCGGTATCTAAAAACCTGGAAATCAGCAGCCCAAAAGGCCACCTCCCTCCTAAGGGAAAAGGACCCCACGTGGTGATCCTAACCACCAACCATGCCCTGAAGTTGCAGGGTTCGCTCCGTGGGCACACCGACCTCGAGTGAGGAGGCCCTCCAACTCCAACATCCAGAGAGATAACCGGGGGCAACAGGGCACCATGACGACTCGTGTGAACATCACTTGACCTGGAGTTTCTCTCATAAAACAACAAGAGTGTGTCCCAAAAGAGTAGACTACTGCTTGCAGGACTTACTGCACCCAGAGGGGAGCTAATAATCTTGGCGGGGGAACAGTATACCACACTGTCACCATAGAAAAGCCTACAGACACCGTGATGATGGTGGCCAATAAGACCGGCTGGACTCCTGTTTACTTCAAAAGGCTGTTGACTCAGTAGCCATCATGGTCCTTGATCACCACTGACCCTGGACTGTCTGGGAGTTGAGCGGGCAGGGCTCTGACACCTGGTGCTGTTTGTACGTTAATTCAGGGGCCTAACTGAAGAAAGCGCAGACTACTGGTCAGAGCATCTAGGCTGGCAGAGACGGTCAGCCTAAGGTGGCCGAACAAATGTGGGGCGGGGTGAAACCGGCCCCCACAGCGTCTCTGCACATCTCTTTCCTGGACCCTTAAAGGTCATTAGAATCTATAACACTTCCAATGCTGGTGCTCAGGTGGACGAGCAGGGAGGCAGGGGTCCTGGGGACAATCAACGTCACCGGGAGGCTGCTGGGGAGAAGCTCTGACCCTCGCCCCAGGGTATGAGGGCTCCCAACTCAGCACTCAGCAGTTACAGAAGAAGGGTCTGCACCCTCAGCACTCCAAGAATGAGGAACGGGACAAAAGGCAGAGGAGGGGTTTGTCCCCAGCAAAGCCCATTAAAAATCCCTGGGAGATAAAAATAGAATCTGGGCAATAAAGTCAAGTCTAACCTTCTTTATCCTTTGTGCTTTGTCTAATTTCACGTGCTCCTAGGGTCCCGCATGCAGAGGTTCCACACCCGGCACTTCAGACCAGATTTCCTAGTGCAGAATGGCTGGGTCGACACCTCAGCTCCTGGGGCCCAGTGCAGACTCCACGATATAGAGCCTGAGCTACAGCCAACCCGGCCCTCGAGAGCTCCGCCGCCTCCCTCCCTCCCACTGACTCTGACAGGATCTCTACACAGCAGCCCAGCCCACAGCCCACGGGGTAGTGCATGCTCTCACCTCTCCATTCTCTGATCAAAATATAAAGGTTCCTTTGCTTGTGAACCAAACTCAGTCTCGATCTGTTGGCCCCAATGACACTGGGCAGGGGGACACTTGTTGGGGTCCACTCTGGAGGATCAGTAACAGAAATTGAGACTATTGTAACCTCAATGAACAGATGTGTGAGCCAAAGTGTAGTTAACATAGAACAGTGTATAAGGCTCGGGTAAAATAAGATGTTTTTAACACTTCCATTTGATATTTCCATCACTTTTTATAAGCAAGTTCAGTGAAAAGGTTTGTCTTATTTGTCAGGTCAATATTAGAGAAACGAAGTGATTTCTTTCCAAGGATGTACAGCTAATAATCTTGGTTAAACCTTCAATCTTGTTTTAAATGCTTTTCCATTGAAAATGATACCTCTCTTTCAGCTCCCCCATTTCTGAGAAGTATAAAATCTTATAATTTATTATTACCAAAGGGGAAAGGTGGGAGGAGGGATAAATTAACAGTTTGGAATGAACACATACACACTGCTATGTATAAAATAGATCATCAACAAGGAACTACTGTATAGCACAGGGAACTACACTCAACATTTTGCAATAACCTATAAGGGGAAATAATCTGAAAAAGAATAGATATTTTTATTGACATCATCTATCAATGACAGTTAAAGTGTAGCCTAAGGGAAGCTGGTGGTGAGTGCTTCTGACCCTGAAGACTTCAATCATCTAAAGTTTGGACTCTGCCTACTTCCCAAGGCCCTTAATGAACATATGTGTAGCCGTAGCTTAAAAAATTCCCCAGTTTGGGTTTCGGGGAGACACTGATTTTGAAAAAGCCCTGGTGTTCTCCTTACATGAATGGGACTCTTCCTACTGCTAAAACATGTCTGTCACACCCAGAGGATGGTATACCATCTGATCGGGAAGAGTTTGGAAAAGGCATCTCATCTCCTCATCTCCTGGTGCTCGGGTTCACCCCTCCAGCGTCTTTACTAACAGTCTCCCCACTTGGAGATGTCAGCACTGTCAACATCCTGTTGCGTACAGTTTGGAATTTGTCCAGAGGATGAAGCGGAAGGATGAGGAACAATGAGAGACAAGTCCTAGGTGTTCAGACAGGCACATGTCACTCTAATTTCCAATCAGGAAGACGAATTGACCAAAGGCTAGGGTTGCCCATGGAAACAGTATAGGGCTTGAGGAAATCCCGCTGCTTTGTGGCCAGTTCCCATAAACACGAGTTGAACAATGGAACTCAGGGGCAGTAAAATTCACAAAACTGCAGAGTTGAAAATATCCATCACTGAAAAATGTCTTGAGGAAAGTCAGAGAAAAGGACTTGTAAGCAAGGGAGAATGGCAGGAAAGGGATTTGAGGAGGTAGAAAGGACTCGCCATTAAGCACAAGAAAAGGAGCTGAACATTGCCAACATTGCAGTTGGCCAAAAAGGGTGTATGCGTTCTTTTCTGTATATATTCAAGAAAAGGGCATACACTTTTTTAGCCAACCAAACAGGTGGGCACTGGAAGTCAATACTACAAAAGATATCACTTCGCATCAGTCAGAAGAGCCATCCTCATAAAGCGTAAACAACAGAAATGCAGGACAGGGCAACGAGAAGAGGGAGCCCTGTGAGACTTATAGTGGAAATGTATATTGCCAACGGCCATTCTGGAGAAGTGTATTGTGTTTACTAAAGCATCTAAAAAATGAGCTACAGAGCATAGGGCACTTGCACTCATGGGCGTATATCTTGGGAAAAACAAAAATCGAGAGGACACAGGCACCCCAATGTTTACCCCCTCTCTGTTTAAAAGATCCTCGACTAGGATATAACTTAAATGTCTCTGGAGGGAAAAAATGGATAGAGATGTGGTACTTAGGTAGAGTGGAATATTCTTCAGCCTGGAAATCAATGAAATATGGCCAGTTGTAACAACTCCGGAGGAGTTACGTATGATCATTCTAAGTGACAGAATTCAAAAAGAAAAAGACACATATCATAAGATATCACTTAAAGGTGGAATCCAAAATGGCTACACATGAAATAAATTACAAAACAAAAACATAGTCAAATATGTAGAAAACACGCATAAGGCTGCTAAACGGGAAAGGTGGGGAGGGGTGAGGCATCATCCAGGAGGTTGAAATTAGCAAAGATACCATTCCAAATACCAAACTGATAATCAACAAGGCCTACACGGTAGCTAAAAGAACTGCACTCAGCACACTCAAGTCACCGGAAAAGAATATATACGACTGGTAAGAATCTGAAAAAGAATTTATTGATGTCTCTCTGTACGTGAATCAAGTGGATGTACAGCAGCAAGAAACAGAGCTTTGAAAATCAGCTGTAACCAATATAGTAATAAATTGAAAAAAATAAACGACAGAGAGACAGAGAAAACCTCTTACAACTTTTCCTCAGGGACGGTGATGCAACATGGATTGAACACATCTAGACCCACAGCAGGATGAGACATAAGGCTGGAAACTGTTTGTGCTAAGAGAAATGTGAGGTTGGGTGAGGAAATGCACACCCTTTAAAGTAATACTACCTGGTACCCATTCAATGGGTCCCAAATCTGCAGGTTCAAGGGATCTTCCTACAGCTAAAACATGCATGGAAAACCCAGAGGACTGTACACCATGTGATCGGGAGATGTGTCTAAAATGCACCTCATTTATCCTCTCCTGGTGCTCCTGTTCACCATTCCAGCCACGCTACTTAGAATCTCCCCACTTGGAGAATCAGCACATTTAAACTCCTGTTTCACACATTTTGCAAATTGTGAGGAGGATGAACGGGAAGAGGGGGAACCAATGAGAGAAGAGTTGTAGGGGTTTGGACGGGCACATATCACTCTAATTTCCCATTAAGAATAAGAATTAAAGAAAGGCTCAGCCTGCCTCGCCGGAGCCAAAATAGGGCCTGAAGCAATCCTGCGGGTTTGAGGCCAGCTCACAAAAGAGCAACTTAAAAAATGGAGCTCAGGGTCACTGCAATTCACAAACCTGCAGAGTTATAAATGAAAACTAACGTCCAAAAATATGTTGAGGTAAGGCAAAGAAGAGGATCTGAATGCAAGACAGAATTGCAAGAAACAGATTTCAAGAGATAGATTGGACTCGTCTTTAACGCACATGAAAAGCGGCAGAATTTCGACAATGATGCAGTTGGCCCAAAAGGGCGTATGCGTTTTTTCCTGATTATATCCAGGAAAAAACGCATACGCACTTTATGGGCAACGAAGCAAGCAAGCAATGCAAATGTGCACAACAAAGAAGTCTCACTTCCCACCGGTCAAAAGGGCCATCCTAAAAAATTGTAAAAACCAGAAATGCAGGACAGGCCATGGAGAACAGGGAGCCTTTATACGCTGATGGGCAGTGTGTGAACTGCCGAGAGCCACTCTGGAGAAGTGTATGGTGGTTCCTAAATCATCTAAAAAACAGAGCTACAGAGCATAGGACACTTCCAATCATGGGAGTATATCTAGGGAAGTCTAAAAATCAACAAGACACAAGCACACCACAGTTTAGGGCTACTCTGTTTACAAGAACCTCAACTTCAGTACACCTTAAATATCCCAGGAAAGAGAACAATGGATAAAGAAGATGTGGTACTTATGTACAATGGAATATCTCTTCACCATGAAATCAATGTAATAAGGCTAGTAGAAGGATAAAGAGTGGATTTAGGTCCGATAATACTACTTGAAATAAGTCAAACAGAAAAAGAAACATATCATAAGATATCACTTATAGAGGGAGGGTAAATATGGCTGCACAAGAAATGAATTACAGAACAGAACAGTGTCTCACATTTAGAAAACACACTTATGTCAGCTTAAGGGGAAAGGAGAGGTGGGGTGATGCATAAAACCAGAGTTTGAAATTAGCACAGATACCGTTCAATAAACCAAATAGGTATTAGACAAGATCTACACCTTGCTCAATGAACTGGCCTCAACACACCCTATACACCGCAGAGAAATATATCTGAGGAATAAGAATCTTAAAACCCATGTATTGATATATCTCCATAAGGGAATCAAGTGTGTGCAGAGCGGCACAAACACAGCAGTGAAAAGGAGCTAAACCCCATTATAGAAATAAATTTTAAAAACAAAACGCTGAAACAATGAAAGAGAGAAAAATTCTTACAAAATTCGCTCAGGGGCTGTGATGCAACCTGGATTGACCACATATAAACCCACAGCTGGATAAGACATAAGGCGGGACACTTGGGGCTGACAGGATTGGTGAGCTTTGGTGAGCAACTGCCGAAAGTTTAATGCAATACTTCATGCTACTCAGTCCAAGGGTCCCAACACTCCAGGTTGAAGGGAATCTTCCTACAGCTAAACCATGCTTGGGAAACCCAGCGACTGGTATACCATATGATCGGGAAAGGTTTCTAAAACGCACCTCATTTTTCCTCTCCTGGGGCTCCGGATCGACATTCCAGCCGCTTTACTAACAACATCCCCACATGGAGTCAATGCCTTTAAGTTCTGGTATCGCACAGTCTGCAGTTAGTGCAGAGGATGAATGGGAATAGGGGGAACCAGTGAGAAACTAGCTGTAGCGGTTTCAATGGGCACATGTCACTCTAATATCACATCAGTAAGAAGAATTAACCAAAGGCACAGCAAGGTGCCCCAGAAGAAAAATAGGGCTTCAAGGAATCCTGTGGTTATGGGGCAAGACCACAAAAATAAGAGCTAAAAAATGGAGCTAAGGGCCACTGCAATTCAAAAACCTGCAGAGTTATAAAGGCCAACTATTTTTTAAAATATATTGAGGTAAGGCTATGAAGAGGCATTGAAAGCAAGGCAGAATTGCAGGAAACCGATTTCAGGAGGTAGACAGGAATTGCATTGAAAGCATAGGAAAAGAGGCAGAACGTCCACAATGATGCACTTGGCCAAAAAGGGCGTATGCGTTTTTTCCTGAATATATTCAGGAAAAAACACAGACGCCCTTTTTGGCCAACCAAGCAAGCTTGCAAAGGAAATCTGCACTACAATGAAGTCTCACTTCCTCCCGGTCAAAAGGGCCATCTGATAAAAGTGTAAAATCCAGAAAGGCAGGACAGGCCATGGAGAACTGGGAGCCTTGTTATGCTGATGGGCGGGATGTAAATTGCCAACAGACACTCGGGAGAAGTGTATGGTGTTTCCTGAAACATCTAAAAAACAAAGCAACAGAGCCTAGGGCACTTCCACTTATGGTCCTATAGCTTAGGGAAATTAAAATCAAAAAGACACAGCCACCCCAAAGTTTGGGACGCCTCTGTTTACAAGAACCTCGTTTACCGTACAAGTTCAATATCACAGAAAGTGAAAAATGGATAAAGAACTTGTGGTACTTACGTACAATGCAGTATCACTCAGCAATGAAATCTATGTCATCAGGCCCGTAGCAGCATAATGAGTGGATTCAGGTACGATGATTCTAACTGAAATAAGTCACACAGAAAAAGAAACATCATAAGATATCACTAATACACTGAATGTAAACTTGGCTACACAGGAACTGAATTCCAAAATAGAACAGGGTCTCATATTTAGAAAACCAACTTATGCTCGCTTAAGGGGAAAGGTGAGTTGGGGTGCTGCATAAAACGAGAGATTGAAATGAGCACAGATAATGTTCCTTAAGCCAAATATGGAATAGACAAGAGCTACTCCTTGCTCAACGAAATGGACTCAACACCCCATATTAAACGCCTAAGAATGTACCTGACTAGTAATTATCTTAAAACCTATGGATTGCTATGTCTCCAAAAGAGAATCAAGCGTGTGTACAGGGGCATAAACGCAGCAGTGATAGGATTGGAGAGGTTCGGTGAGCAAATGAAGACCCTTTGAAGACATATTGCATGGTACCCATTCCACGGGTCTCAACTCTCCAGGTTTAAGGTATTCTTCCTTCAGCTAAAACATGCATGTTGAACCCAGAGTATGATCAACCGTGTGAACGGGAGACGTGTTCAAATATGTCTCAGTTTTCCTCCCCTGGTACTCGGGTGCAACATTCCAGACGCTTTACTAACAGTCTCCCCACTTGGAGAGTCAGCGCCTTTAACCTCCTGTTTGGCCCAGTTTGCAATTTCTGCGGAAGATGAACAGGAATAGCGAGAACCAATGAGAGACTAGCTGGAGGTGTCTGGACGGGCAAATTTAACTCTCATTTCCCACCAGGAAGAGGAATTAACCAAAGGCTCAGCGTGCCGTGCCGGAACCAGATTAGGGCCTGAAGCCATGCTGCGGTGTTGCGGCCAGGTCACAAGAAAGCGAGTTGAAGAAAGGAGCTCAGGGGCACTGTAATTCACAAACCTGCAGAGTTATAAATGACAGCTATCGTCCAAAAATAGACTGAAGTAAGGCTGCCAAGAGGACTTGAAAGCGGGGCAGAATTGCAGGAAACCGATTTCAGGAGGTAGACTGGAATTGCATTGAAAGCATAGGAAAAGAGGCAGAACGTCCACAATGATGCACTTGGCCAAAAAGGGCGTATGCGTTTTTTCCTGAATATATTCAGGAAAAAACGCATACGCGCTTTTTGGCCAACCAAGCAAGCTTGCAAAGGAAATCTGCACTACAATGAAGTCTCACTTCCCCCAGGTCAAAAGGGCCATCTGAAAAAAGTGTAAAATCCAGAAAGGCAGGACAGGCCATGGAGAACTGGGAGCCTTGTTATGCTGATGGGCGGGATGTAAATTGCCAACAGACACTCCGGAGAAGTGTATGGTGTTTCCTGAAACATCTAAAAAAACAAAGCAACAGAGCCTAGGGCACTTGCACTTATGGTCCTATAGCTTAGGGAAATTAAAATCAAAAAGACACAGCCACCCCAAAGTTTGGAACGGCTCTGTTTACAAGAACCTCGTTTACAGTACAAGTTCAACATCGCAGAAAGTGAAAAATGGATAAAGAAGTTGTGGTATTCACTTACAAAGCAATATCACTCAGCAATGAAATCTATGTCATCAGGCCCTTAGCAGCACAATGAGTGGATTCAGGTACGATGATTCTAACTGAAATAAGTCACACAGAAAAAGAAACATCATAAGATATCAGTAATACACGGAATGGAAACTTGGCTACACAGGAACTGAATTACAACACAGAACAGGGTCTCAAATTTAGAAAACCAACTTATGCTTGCTTAAGGGTAAAGGTGAGTTGGGGTGCTGCATAAAACCAGAGATTGAAATGAGCACAGATAAAGTTTCTTAAGCCAAATATGGAATAGACAAGAGCTACTCCTTGCTCAACGAAATGGACTCAACACCGCATATTAAACGCCTAAGAATGTACCTGAGTAGTAAGTATCTTAAAACCTATGGATTACTATGTCTCTGAAAGAGAATCAAGCATGTGTACGGAGGCATAAACGCAGCAGTGATAGGATTGGAGAGGTTCGGTGAGCAAATGAAGACCCTTTGAAGTCATATTGCATGGTACCCATTCCACGGGTTTCAACTACCCAGGTTTAAGGTATTCTTCCTTCAGCTAAAACATGCATGTGGAACCTAGAGTATGATCAACCATGTCATCGGGAGACGTGTTCAAATATGTCTCAGTTTTCGTACCCTGGTACTCGGGTGCAACATTCCAGATGCTTTACTAACACTCTCCCCACTTGGAGAGTCAGTCCCTTTAACCTCCTGTTTGGCTCAGTTTGCAATTTCTGCGGAAGATGAACAGGAATAGCGAGAACCAATGAGAGACTAGCTGGAGGTGTCTGAACGGGCAAATTTAACTCTCATTTCCCACCAGGAAGAGGAATTAACCAAAGGCTCAGCGTGCCGTTCCGGAACCAGATTAGGGCCTGAAGCCATCCTGCGGTGTTGCGGCCAGGTCACAAGAAAGCGAGTTGAAGAAAGGAGCTCAGGGGCACTGTAATTCACAAACCTGCAGAGTTATAAATGACAGCTATCGTCCAAAAATAGACTGAAGTAAGGCTGCCAAGAGGACTTGAAAGCGGGGCAGAATTGCAGGAAACCGATTTCAGGAGGTAGACTGGAATTGCATTGAAAGCATAGGAAAAGAGGAAGAACGTCCACAATGATGCACTTGGCCAAAAAGGGCGTATGTGTTTTTTCCTGAATATATTCAGGAAAAAACGCATACGCCCTTTTTGGCCAACCAAGCAAGCTTGCAAAGGAAATCTGCACTACAATGAAGTCTCACTTCCCCCCGGTCAAAAGGGACATCGGAAAAAAGTGTAAAATCCAGAAAGGCAGGACAGGCCATGGAGAACTGGGAGCCTTGTTATGCTGATGGGCGGGATGTAAATTGCCAACAGACACTCGGGAGAAGTGTATGGTGTTTCCTGAAACATCTAAAAAATAAAGCAACAGAGCCTAGGCACTGCCTCTTATGGTCCTATAGCTTAGGGAAATTAAAATCAAAAAGACACAGCCACCCCAAAGTTTGGGACGCCTCTGTTTACAAGAACCTCGTTTACAGTACAAGTTCAACATCGCAGAAAGTGAAAAATGGATAAAGAAGTTGTGGTATTTACTTACAAAGCAATATCACTCAGCAATGAAATCTGTGTCATCAGGCCCTTAGCAGCACAATGAGTGGATTCAGGTATGATGATTCTAACTGAAATAAGTCACACAGAAAAAGAAACAACATAAGATATCAGTAATACACAGAATGTAAACTTGGCTACACAGGAACTGAATTACAGAACAGAACAGGGTCTCAAATTTAGAAAACCAACTTATGCTTGCTTAAGGGGAAAGGTGAGTTGGGGTGCTGCATAAAACCAGAGATTGAAATGAGCACAGATAAAGTTCCTTAAGTCAAATATGGAATAGACAAGAGCTACTCCTTGCTCAACGAAATGGACTCAACACCGCATATTAAACGCCTAAGAATGTACCTGACTAGTAAGTATCGTAAAACCTATGGATTGCTATGTCTCCAAAAGAGAATCAAGCATGTGTACAGGGGCATAAACGCAGCAGTGATAGGATTGGAGAGGTTCGGTGAGCAAATGAAGACCCTTTGAAGTCATATTGCATGGTACCCATTACACGGGTCTCAACTACCCAGGTTTTAGGTATTCTTCCTTCAGCTAAAACATGCATGTGGAACCCAAGTATGATCAACCATGTGAATGGGAGACGTGTTCAAATATGTCTCAGGTTTCCTCCCCTGGTACTCGGGTGCAACATTCCAGACGCTTTACTAACACTCTCCCCACTTGGAGAGTCAGCGCCTTTAACCTCCTGTTTGGCCCAGTTTGCAATTTCTGCGGAAGATGAACAGGAATAGCGAGAACCAATGAGAGACTAGCTGGAGGTGTCTGGACGGGCAAATTTAACTCTCATTTCCCACCAGGAAGAGGAATTAACCAAAGGCTCAGCGTGCCGTGCCGGAACCAGTTTAGGGCCTGAAGCCATCCTGCGGTGTTGCGGCCAGCTCAAAAGAAAGCGAGTTGAAGAAAGGAGCTCAGGGGCACTGTAATTCACAAACCTGCAGAGTTATAAATGACAGCTATCGTCCAAAAATAGACTGAAGTAAGGTTGCCAAGAGGACTTGAAAGCGGGGCAGAATTGCAGGAAACCGATTTCAGGAGGTAGACTGGAATTGCATTGAAAGCATAGGAAAAGAGGCAGAACGTCCACAATGATGCACTTGGCCAAAAAGGGCGTATGCGTTTTTTCCTGAATATATTCAGGAAAAAACGCATACGCGCTTTTTGGCCAACCAAGCAAGCTTGCAAAGGAAATCTGCACTACATTGAAGTCTCACTTCCCCCCGGTCAAAAGGGCCATCTGAAAAAAGTGTAAAATCCAGAAAGGCAGGATAGGCCATGGAGAACTGGGAGCCTTGTTATGCTGATGGGCGGGATGTAAATTGCCAACAGACACTCGGGAGAAGTGTATGGTGTTTCCTGAAACATCTAAAAAACAAAGCAACAGAGCCTAGGGCACTGCCACTTATGGTCCTATAGCTTAGGGAAATTAAAATCAAAAAGACACAGCCACCCCAAAGTTTGGGACGCCTCCGTCTACAAGAACCTCGTTTACCGTACAAGTTCAATATCACAGAAAGTGAAAAATGGATAAAGAACTTGTGGTACTTACGTACAATGCAGTATCACTCAGCAATGAAATCTATGTCATCAGGCCCGTAGCAGCATAATGAGTGGATTCAGGTACGATGATTCTAACTGAAGTAAGTCACACAGAAAACGAAACATCATAAGATATCACTAATACACGGAATGTAAACTTGGCTACACAGGAACTGCATTCCAAAACAGAACAGGGTCTCAAATTTAGAAAACCATCTTATGCTTGCTTAAGGGGAAAGGTGAGTTGGGGTGCTGCATAAAACCAGAGATTGAAATGAGCACAGATAAAGTTCCTTAAGCCAAATATGGAATAGACAAGAGCTACTCCTTGCTCAACGAAATGGACTCAAAACCCCATATTAAACGCCTAAGAATGTACCTGACTAGTAAGTATCTTAAAACCTATTGATTGCTATGTCTCCAAAAGAGAATCAAGCGTGTGTACAGGGGCATAAACGCAGCAGTGATAGGATTGGAGATATTCGGTGAGCAAATGAAGACCCTTTGAAGTCATATTGCATGGTACCCATTCCACGGGTTTCAACTACCCAGGTTTAAGGTATTCTTCCTTCAGCTAAAACATGCATGTGGAACCTAGAGTATGATCAACCATGTGATCGGGAGACGTGTTCAAATATGTCTCAGTTTTCGTACCCTGGTACTCGGGTGCAACATTCCAGACGCTTTACTAACACTCTCCCCACTTGGAGAGTCAGTCCCTTTAACCTCCTGTTTGGCCCAGTTTGCAATTTCTGCGGAAGATGAACAGGAATAGCGAGAACCAATGAGAGGCTAGCTGGAGGTGTCTGGACGGGCAAATTTAACTCTGATTTCCCACCAGGAAGAGGAATTAACCAAAAGCTCAGCATGCCGGGCCGGAACCAGATTAGGGCCTGAAGCCATCCTGCGGTGTTGCGGCCAGGTCACAAGAAAGCGAGTTGAAGAAAGGAGCTCAGGGGCACTGTAATTCACAAACCTGCAGAGTTATAAATGACAGCTATCGTCCAAAAATAGACTGAAGTAAGGCTGCCAAGAGGACTTGAAAGTGGTGCAGAATTGCAAGAAACCGATTTCAGGAGGTAGACTGTAATTGCATTGAAAGCATAGGAAAAGAGGCAGAACGTCCACAATGATGCACTTGGCCAAAAAGGGCGTATGCGTTTTTTCCTGAATATATTCAGGAAAAAACGCATACGCCCTTTTTGGCCAACCAAGCAAGCTTGCAAAGGAAATCTGCACTACAATGAAGTCTCACTTCCCCCCGGTCAAAAGGGCCATCTGAAAAAAGTGTAACATCCAGAAAGGCAACAGGCCATTGAGAACTGGGAGCCTTGTTATGCTGATGGGCGGGATGTAAATTGCCAACAGACACTTGGGAGAAGTGTATGGTGTTTCCTGAAACATCTAAAAAACAAAGCAACAGAGCCGAGGGCACTTCCACTTATGGTCCTATAGCTTAGGGAAATTAAAATCAAAAAGACACAACCACCCCAAAGTTTGGAACGGCTCTGTTTACAAGAACCTCGTTTACAGTACAAGTTCAACATCGCAGAAAGTGAAAAATGGATAAAGAAGTTGTGGTATTCACTTACAAAGCAATATCACTCAGCAATGAAATCTATGTCATCAGGCCCTTAGCAGCACAATGAGTGGATTCAGGT
The DNA here is from genome assembly GCF_951394435.1 of Stenella coeruleoalba. Classification (NCBI taxonomy): domain Eukaryota; kingdom Metazoa; phylum Chordata; class Mammalia; order Artiodactyla; family Delphinidae; genus Stenella; species Stenella coeruleoalba. The sequence continues at coordinate 2,735,973 of NW_027646159.1, read as the reverse complement.
ATGATGATTCTAACTGAAATACGTCACACAGAAAAAGAAACATCATAAGATATCACTAATACACGGAATGTAAACTTGGCTACAGAGGAACTGAATTACAGAACAGAACAGGTTCTCAAATTTAGAAAACCAACTTATGCTTGCTTAAGGGTAAAGGTGAGTTGGGGTGCTGCATAAAACCAGAGATTGAAATGAGCACAGATAAAGTTCCTTAAGCCAAATATGGAATAGACAAGAGCTACTCCTTGCTCAATGAAATGGACTCAACACCGCATATTAAACGCCTAAGAATGTACCTGACTAGTAAGTATCTTAAAACCTATGGATTGCTATGTCTCCGAAAGAGAATCAAGCATGTGTACAGGGGCATAAACGCAGCAGTGATAGGATTGGAGACGTTAAGTGAGCAAATGAAGACCCTTTGAAGTCATATTGCATGGTACCCATTACACGGGTCTCAACTCTCCAGGTTTAAGGTATTCTTCCTTCAGCTAAAACATGCATGTGGAACCTAGAGTATGATCAACCATGTGATCGGGAGACGTGTTCAAATATGTCTCAGTTTTCGTACCCTGGTACTCGGGTGCAACATTCCAGACGCTTTACTAACACTCTCCCGACTTGGAGAGTCAGTCCCTTTAACCTCCTGTTTGGCCCAGTTTGCAATTTCTGCGGAAGATGAACAGGAATAGCGAGAACCAATGAGAGACTAGCTGGAGGTGTCTGAACGGGCAAATTTAACTCTCATTTCCCACCAGGAAGAGGAATTAACCAAAGGCTCAGCGTGCCGTTCCGGAACCAGATTAGGGCCTGAAGCCATCCTGCGGTGTTGCGGCCAGGTCACAAGAAAGCGAGTTGAAGAAAGGAGCTCAGGGTCACTGTAATTCACAAACCTGCAGAGTTATAAATGACAGCTATCGTCCAAAAATAGACTGAAGTAAGGCTGCCAAGAGGACTTGAAAGCAGGGCAGAATTGCAGGAAACCAATTTCAGGAGGTAGACTGGAATTGCATTGAAAGCATAGGAAAAGAGGCAGAACGTCCACAATGATGCACTTGGCCAAAAAGGGCGTATGCGTTTTTTCCTGAATATATTCAGGAAAAAACGCATACGCCCTTTTTGGCCAATCAAGCAAGCTTGCAAAGGAAATCTGCACTACAATGAAGTCTCACTTCCCCACGGTCAAAAGGGCCATCTGAAAAAAGTGTAAAATCCAGAAAGGCAGGACAGGCCATGGAGAACTGGGAGCTTTGTTATGCTGATGGGCGGGATGTAAATTGCCAACAACCACTCGGGAGAAGTGTATGGTGTTTCCTGAAACATCTAAAAAACAAAGCAACAGAACCTAGGGCACTTCCACTTATGGTCCTATAGCTTAGGGAAATTAAAATCAAAAAGACACAGCCACCCCAAAGTTTGGGACGCCTCTGTTTACAAGAACCTCGTTTACAGTACAAGTTCAACATCGCAGAAAGTGAAAAATTGATAAAGAAGTTGTGGTATTTACTTACAAAGCAATATCACTCAGCAATGAAATCTGTGTCATCAGACCCTTAGCAGCACAATGAGTGGATTCAGGTATGATGATTCTAACTGAAATAAGTCACACAGAAAAAGAAACATCATAAGATATCAGTAATACACGGAATGTAAACTTGGCTACACAGGAACTGAATTACAGAACAGAACAGGGTCTCAAATTTAGAAAACCAACTTATGCTTGCTTAAGGGGAAAGGTGAGTTGGGGTGCTGCATAAAACCAGTGATTGAAATGAGCACAGATAAAGTTCCTTAAGCCAAATATGGAATAGACAAGAGCTACTCCTTGCTCAACGAAATGGACTCAACACCGCATATTAAACGCCTAAGAATGTACCTGACTAGTAATTATCTTAATACCTATAGATTGCTATGTCTCCGAAAGAGAATCAAGCATGTGTACAGGGGCATAAACGCAGCAGTGATAGGATTGGAGAGGTTTGGTGAGCAAATGAAGACCCTTTGAAGTCATATTGCATGGTACCCATTACACGGGTCTCAACTCTCCAGGTTTAAGGTATTCTTCCTTCAGCTAAAACATGCATGTGGAACCCAGAGTATGATGAACCATGTGAACGGGAGACGTGTTCAAATATGTCTCAGTTTTCCTCCCCTGGTACTCGGGTGCAACATTCCAGAAGCTTTACTAACACTCTCCCCACTTGGAGAGTCAGCGCCTTTAACCTCCTGTTTGGCCCAGTTTGCAATTTCTGCGGAAGATGAACAGGAATAGCGAGAACCAATGAGAGACTAGCTGGAGGTGTCTGGACGGGCAAATTTAACTCTCATTTCCCACCAGGAAGAGGAAATAACCAAAGGCTCAGCGTGCCGTACCGGAACCAGATTAGGGCCTGAAGCCATCCTGCGGTGTTGCGGCCAAGTCACAAGAAAGCAAGTTGAAGAAAGGAGCTCAGGGGCACTGTAATTCACAAACCTGCAGAGTTATAAATGACAGCTATCGTCCAAAAATAGACTGAAGTAAGGCTGCCAAGAGGACTTGAAAGCGGGGCAGAATTGCAGGAAACCGATTTCAGGAGGTAGACTGGAATTGCATTGAAAGCATAGGAAAAGAGGCAGAACGTCCACAATGATGCACTTGGCCAAAAAGGGCGTATGCGTTTTTTCCTGAATATATTCAGGAAAAAACGCATACGCCCTTTTTGGCCAACCAAGCAAGCTTGCAAAGGAAATCTGCACTACAATGAAGTCTCACTTCCCCCCGGTCAAAAGGGCCATCTGAAAAAAGTGTAAAATCCAGAAAGGCAGGACAGGCCATGGAGAACTGGGAGCCTTGTTATGCTGATGGGCGTGATGTAAATTGCCAACAGACACTCGGGAGAAGTGTATGGTGTTTCCTGAAACATCTAAAAAACAAAGCAACAGAACCTAGGGCACTTCCACTTATGGTCCTATAGCTTAGGGAAATTAAAATCAAAAAGACACAGCCACCCCAAAGTTTGGAACGGCTCTGTTGACAAGAACCTCGTTTACAGTACAAGTTCAACATCGCAGAAAGTGAAAAATGGATAAAGAAGTTGTGGTATTTACTTACAAAGCAATATCACTCAGCAATGAAATCTGTGTCATCAGGCCCTTAGCAGCACAATGAGTGGATTCAGCTATGGTGATTCTAACTGAAATAAGTCACACAGAAAAAGAAACATCATAAGATATCAGTAATACACGGAATGTAAACTTGGCTACACAGGAACTGAATTACAGAACAGAACAGGGTCTCAAATTTAGAAAACCAACTTATACTTACTTAAGGGTAAAGGTGAGTTGGGGTGCTGCATAAAACCAGAGATTGAAATGAGCACAGATAAAGTTCCTTAAGTCAAATATGGAATAGACAAGAGCTACTCCTTGCTCAACGAAATGGACTCAACACCGCATATTAAACGCCTAAGAATGTACCTGACTAGTAAGTATCTTAAAACCTATGGATTGCTATGTCTCCGAAAGAGAATCAAGCATGTGTACAGGGGCATAAACGCAGCAGTGATAGGATTGGAGAGGTTCGGTGAGCAAATGAAGACCCTTTGAAGTCATATTGCATGGTACCCATTACACGGGTCTCAACTCTCCAGGTTTAAGGTATTCTTCCTTCAGCTAAAACATGCATGTGGAACCCAAGTATGATCAACCATGTGATCGGGAGACGTGTTCAAATATGTCTCAGTTTTCGTACCCTGGTACTCGGGTGCAACATTCCAGACGCTTTACTAACACTCTCCCCACTTGGAGAGTCAGCGCCTTTAACCTCCTGTTTGGCCCAGTTTGTAATTTCTGCGGCAGATGAACAGGAATAGCGAGAACCAATGAGAGGCTAGCTGGAGGTGTCTGGACGGGCAAATTTAACTCTCATTTCCCACCAGGAAGAGGAAATAACCAAAGGCTCAGCGTGCCGTACCAGAACCAGATTAGGGCCTGAAGCCATCCAGCGGTGTTGCGGCCAGCTCAAAAGAAAGCGAGTTGAAGAAAGGAGCTCAGGGGCACTGTAATTCACAAACCTGCAGAGTTATAAATGACAGCTATCGTCCAAAAATAGACTGAAGTAAGGCTGCCAAGAGGACTTGAAAGCGGGGCAGAATTGCAGGAAACCGATTTCAGGAGGTAGACTGGAATTGCATTGAAAGCATAGGAAAAGAGGCAGAACGTCCACAATGATGCACTTGGCCAAAAAGGGCGTATGCGTTTTTTCCTGAATATATTCAGGAAAAAACGCATACGCCCTTTTTGGCCAACCAAGCAAGCTTGCAAAGGAAATCTGCACTACAATGAAGTCTCACTTCCCCCCGGTCAAAAGGGCCATCTGAAAAAAGTGTAAAATCCAGAAAGGCAGGACAGGCCATGGAGAACTGGGAGCCTTGTTATGCTGATGGGCGGGATGTAAATTGCCAACAGACACTCGGGAGAAGTGTATGGTGTTTCCTGAAACATCTAAAACACAAACCAACAGAGCCTAGGGCACTTCCACTTATGGTCCTATAGCTTAGGGAAATTAAAATCAAAAAGACACAGCCACCCCAAAGTTTGGGACGCCTCTGTTGACAAGAACCTCGTTTACAGTACAAGTTCAACATCGCAGAAAGTGAAAAAAGGATAAAGAAGTTGTGGTATTTACTTACAAAGCAATATCACTCAGCAATGAAATCTGTGTCATCAGGCCCTTAGCAGCAGAATGAGTGGATTCAGGTATGATGATTCTAACTGAAATAAGTCACACAGAAAAAGAAACATCATAAGATATCAGTAATACACGGAATGTAAACTTGGCTACACAGGAACTGAATTACAGAACAGAACAGGGTCTCAAATTTAGAAAACCAACTTATGCTTGCTTAAGGGGAAAGGTGAGTTGGGGTGCTGCATAAAACCAGAGATTGAAATGAGCACAGATAAAGTTCCTTAAGTCAAATATGGAATAGACAAGAGCTACTCCTTGCTCAACGAAATGGACTCAACACCGCATATTAAACGCCTAAGAATGTACCTGACTAGTAAGTATCTTAAAACCTATGGATTGCTATGTCTCCAAAAGAGAATCAAGCATGTGTACAGGGGCATAAACGCAGCAGTGATAGGATTGGAGAGGTTCGGTGAGCAAATGAAGACCCTTTGAAGTCATATTGCATGGTACCCATTACACGGGTCTCAACTCTCCAGGTTTAAGGTATTCTTCCTTCAGCTAAAACATGCATGTGGAACCCAGAGTATGATCAACCATGTGAACGGGAGACGTGTTCAAATATGTCTCAGTTTTCCTCCCCTGGTACTCGGGTGCAACATTCCAGAAGCTTTACTAACACTCTCCCCACTTGGAGAGTCAGCGCCTTTAACCTCCTGTTTGGCACAGTTTGCAATTTCTGCGGAAGATGAACAGGAATAGCGAGAACCAATGAGAGACTAGCTGGAGGTGTCTGGACGGGCAAATTTAACTCTCATTTCCCACCAGGAAGAGGAAATAACCAAAGGCTCAGCGTGCCGTACCGGAACCAGATTAGGGCCTGAAGCCATCCTGCGGTGTTGCGGCCAAGTCACAAGAAAGCAAGTTGAAGAAAGGAGCTCAGGGGCACTGTAATTCACAAACCTGCAGAGTTATAAATGACAGCTATCGTCCAAAAATAGACTGAAGTAAGGCTGCCAAGAGGACTTGAAAGCGGGGCAGAATTGCAGGAAACCGATTTCAGGAGGTAGACTGGAATTGCATTGAAAGCATAGGAAAAGAGGCAGAACGTCCACAATGATGCACTTGGCCAAAAAGGGCGTATGCGTTTTTTCCTGAATATATTCAGGAAAAAACGCATACGCACTTTTTGGCCAACCAAGCAAGCTTGCAAAGGAAATCTGCACTACAATGAAGTCTCACTTCCCCCCGGTCAAAAGGGCCATCTGAAAAAAGTGTAAAATCCAGAAAGGCAGGACAGGCCATGGAGAACTGGGAGCCTTGTTATGCTGATGGGCGGGATGTAAATTGCCAACAGACACTCGGGAGAAGTGTATGGTGTTTCCTGAAACATCTAAAAAACAAAGCAACAGAACCTAGGGCACTTCCACTTATGGTCCTATAGCTTAGGGAAATTAAAATCAAAAAGACACAGCCACCCCAAAGTTTGGAACGGCTCTGTTGACAAGAACCTCGTTTACAGTACAAGTTCAACATCGCAGAAAGTGAAAAATGGATAAAGAAGTTGTGGTATTTACTTACAAAGCAATATCACTCAGCAATGAAATCTGTGTCATCAGGCCCTTAGCAGCACAATGAGTGGATTCAGCTATGGTGATTCTAACTGAAATAAGTCACACAGAAAAAGAAACATCATAAGATATCAGTAATACACGGAATGTAAACTTGGCTACACAGGAACTGAATTACAGAACAGAACAGGGTCTCAAATTTAGAAAACCAACTTATTCTTACTTAAGGGTAAAGGTGAGTTGGGGTGCTGCATAAAACCAGAGATTGAAATGAGCACAGATAAAGTTCCTTAAGTCAAATATGGAATAGACAAGAGCTACTCCTTGCTCAACGAAATGGACTCAACACCGCATATTAAACGCCTAAGAATGTACCTGACTAGTAAGTATCTTAAAACCTATGGATTGCTATGTCTCCGAAAGAGAATCAAGCATGTGTACAGGGGCATAAACGCAGCAGTGATAGGATTGGAGAGGTTCGGTGAGCAAATGAAGACCCTTTGAAGTCATATTGCATGGTACCCATTACACGGGTCTCAACTCTCCAGGTTTAAGGTATTCTTCCTTCAGCTAAAACATGCATGTGGAACCCAAGTATGATCAACCATGTGATCGGGAGACGTGTTCAAATATGTCTCAGTTTTCGTACCCTGGTACTCGGGTGCAACATTCCAGACGCTTTACTAACACTCTCCCCACTTGGAGAGTCAGCGCCTTTAACCTCCTGTTTGGCCCAGTTTGTAATTTCTGCGGCAGATGAACAGGAATAGCGAGAACCAATGAGAGGCTAGCTGGAGGTGTCTGGACGGGCAAATTTAACTCTCATTTCCCACCAGGAAGAGGAAATAACCAAAGGCTCAGCGTGCCGTACCAGAACCAGATTAGGGCCTGAAGCCATCCAGCGGTGTTGCGGCCAGCTCAAAAGAAAGCGAGTTGAAGAAAGGAGCTCAGGGGCACTGTAATTCACAAACCTGCAGAGTTATAAATGACAGCTATCGTCCAAAAATAGACTGAAGTAAGGCTGCCAAGAGGACTTGAAAGCGGGGCAGAATTGCAGGAAACCGATTTCAGGAGGTAGACTGGAATTGCATTGAAAGCATAGGAAAAGAGGCAGAACGTCCACAATGATGCACTTGGCCAAAAAGGGCGTATGCGTTTTTTCCTGAATATATTCAGGAAAAAACGCATACGCACTTTTTGGCCAACCAAGCAAGCTTGCAAAGGAAATCTGCACTACAATGAAGTCTCACTTCCCCCCGGTCAAAAGGGCCATCTGAAAAAAGTGTAAAATCCAGAAAGGCAGGACAGGCCATGGAGAACTGGGAGCCTTGTTATGCTGATGGGCGGGAAGTAAATTGCCAACAACCACTCGGGAGAAGTGTATGGTGTTTCCTGAAACATCTAAAAAACAAAGCAACAGAACCTAGGGCACTTCCAATTATGGTCCTATAGCTTAGGGAAATTAAAATCAAAAAGACACAGCCACCCCAAAGTTTGGAATGGCTCTGTTGACAAGAACCTCGTTTACAGTACAAGTTCAACATCGCAGAAAGTGAAAAATGGATAAAGAAGTTGTGGTATTTACTTACAAAGCAATATCACTCAGCAATGAAATCTGTGTCATCAGGCCCTTAGCAGCACAATGAGTGGATTCAGGTATGATGATTCTAACTGAAATAAGTCACACAGAAAAAGAAACATCATAAGATATCAGTAATACACAGAATGTAAACTTGGCTACACAGGAACTGAATTACAGAACAGAACAGGGTCTCAAATTTAGAAAACCAACTTATGCTTGCTTAAGGGTAAAGGTGAGTTGGGGTGCTGCATAAAACCAGAGATTGAAATGAGCACAGATAAAGTTCCTTAAGTCAAATATGGAATAGACAAGAGCTACTCCTTGCTCAACGAAATGGACTCAACACCGCATATTAAACACCTAAGAATGTACCTGACTAGTAAGTATCGTAAAACCTATGGATTGCTATGTCTCCAAAAGAGAATCAAGCATGTGTACAGGGGCATAAACGCAGCAGTGATAGGATTGGAGAGGTTCGGTGAGCAAATGAAGACCCTTTGAAGTCATATTGCATGGTACCCATTACACGGGTCTCAACTCTCCAGGTTTAAGGTATTCTTCCTTCAGCTAAAACATGCATGTGGAACCCAAGTATGATGAACCATGTGATCGGGAGACGTGTTCAAATATGTCTCAGTTTTCCTCCCCTGGTACTCAAGTGCAACATTCCAGACGCTTTACTAACACTCTCCCCACTTGGAGAGTCAGCGCCTTTAACCTCCTGTTTGGCCCAGTTTGCAATTTCTGCGGAAGATGAACAGGAATAGCGAGAACCAATGAGAGGCTAGCTGGAGGTGTCTGGACGGGCAAATTTAACTCTCATTTCCCACCAGGAAGAGGAAATAACCAAAGGCTCAGCGTGCCGTGCCGGAACCAGATTAGGGCCTGAAGCCATCCTGCGGTGTTGCGGCCAGCTCAAAAGAAAGCGAGTTGAAGAAAGGAGCTCAGGGGCACTGTAATTCACAAACCTGCAGAGTTATAAATGACAGCTATCGTCCAAAAATAGACTGAAGTAAGGCTGCCAAGAGGACTTGAAAGCGGGGCAGAATTGCAGGAAACCGATTTCAGGAGGTAGACTGGAATTGCATTGAAAGCATAGGAAAAGAGGCAGAACGTCCACAATGATGCACTTGGCCAAAAAGGGTGTATGCGTTTTTTCCTGAATATATTCAAGAAAAAACGCATACGCCCTTTTTGGCCAACCAAGCAAGCTTGCAAAGGAAATCTGCACTACAATGAAGTCTCACTTCCCCCCGGTCAAAAGGGCCATCTGAAAAAAGTGTAAAATCCAGAAAGGCAGGACAGGCCATGGAGAACTGGGAGCCTTGTTATGCTGATGGGCGGGATGTAAATTGCCAACAACCACTCGGGAGAAGTGTATGGTGTTTCCTGAAACATCTAAAAAACAAAGCAACAGAGCCTAGGGCACTGCCACTTATGGTCCTATAGCTTAGGGAAATTAAAATCAAAAAGACACAGCCACCCCAAAGTTTGGGACGCCTCTGTTTACAAGAACCTCGTTTACAGTACAAGTTCAACATCGCAGAAAGTGAAAAATGGATAAAGAAGTTGTGGTATTTACTTACAAAGCAATACCACTGAGCATTGAAATCTGTGTCATCAGGCCCTTAGCAGCACAATGAGTGGATTCAGGTATGATGATTCTAACTGAAATAAGTCACACAGAAAAAGAAACATCATAAGATATCAGTAATACACGGAATGTAAACTTGGCTACACAGGAACTGAATTACAGAACAGAACAGGGTCTCAAATTTAGAAAACCAACTTATGCTTGCTTAAGGGTAAAGGTGAGTTGGGGTGCTGCATAAAACCAGAGATTGAAATGAGCACAGATAAAGTTCCTTAAGTCAAATATGGAATAGACAAGAGCTACTCCTTGCTCAACGAAATGGACTCAACACCGCATATTAAACACCTAAGAATGTACCTGACTAGTAAGTATCGTAAAACCTATGGATTGCTATGTCTCCAAAAGAGAATCAAGCATGTGTACAGGGGCATAAACGCAGCAGTGATAGGATTGGAGAGGTTCGGTGAGCAAATGAAGACCCTTTGAAGTCATATTGCATGGTACCCATTACACGGGTCTCAACTCTCCAGGTTTAAGGTATTCTTCCTTCAGCTAAAACATGCATGTGGAACCCAAGTATGATGAACCATGTGAACGGGAGACGTGTTCAAATATGTCTCAGTTTTCCTCCCCTGGTACTCGGGTGCAACATTCCAGACGCTTTACTAACACTCTCCCCACTTGGAGAGTCAGCGCCTTTAACCTCCTGTTTGGCCCAGTTTGCAATTTCTGCGGAAGATGAACAGGAATAGCGAGAACCAATGAGAGGCTAGCTGGAGGTGTTTGGACGGGCAAATTTAACTCTCATTTCCCACCAGGAAGAGGAAATAACCAAAGGCTCAGCGTGCCGTGCCGGAACCAGATTAGGGCCTGAAGCCATCCTGCGGTGTTGCGGCCAGCTCACAAGAAAGCGAGTTGAAGAAAGGAGCTCAGGGGCACTGTAATTCACAAACCTGCAGAGTTATAAATGACAGCTATCGTCCAAAAATAGACTGAAGTAAGGCTGCCAAGAGGACTTGAAAGCGGGGCAGAATTGCAGGAAACCGATTTCAGGAGGTAGACTGGAATTGCATTGGAAGCATAGGAAAAGAGGCAGAACGTCCACAATGATGCACTTGGCCAAAAAGGGCGTATGCGTTTTTTCCTGAATATATTCAGGAAAAAACGCATACGCCCTTTTTGGCCAACCAAGCAAGCTTGCAAAGGAAATCTGCACTACAATGAAGTCTCACTTCCCCCCGGTCAAAAGGGCCATCTGAAAAAAGTGTAAAATCCAGAAAGGCAGGACAGGCCATGGAGAACTGGGAGCCTTGTTATGCTGATGGGCGGGATGTAAATTGCCAACAACCACTCGGGAGAAGTGTATGGTGTTTCCTGAAACATCTAAAAAACAAAGCAACAGAACCTAGGGCACTTCCACTTATGGTCCTATAGCTTAGGGAAATTAAAATCAAAAAGACACAGCCACCCCAAAGTTTGGGACGCCTCTGTTTACAAGAACCTCGTTTACAGTACAAGTTCAACATCGCAGAAAGTGAAAAATGGATAAAGAAGTTGTGGTATTTACTTACAAAGCAATATCACTCAGCAATGAAATCTGTGTCATCAGGCCCTTAGCAGCACAATGAGTGGATTCAGGTATGATGATTCTAACTGAAATAAGTCACACAGAAAAAGAAACATCATAAGATATCAGTAATACACGGAATGTAAACTTGGCTACACAGGAACTGAATTACAGAACAGAACAGGGTCTCAAATTTAGAAAACCAACTTATGCTTACTTAAGGGTAAAGGTGAGTTGGGGTGCTGCATAAAACCAGAGATTGAAATGAGCACAGATAAAGTTCCTTAAGTCAAATATGGAATAGACAAGAGCTACTCCTTGCTCAACGAAATGGACTCAACACCGCATATTAAACGCCTAAGAATGTACCTGACTAGTAAGTATCTTAAAACCTATGGATTGCTATGTCTCCGAAAGAGAATCAAGCATGTGTACAGGGGCATAAACGCAGCAGTGATAGGATTGGAGAGGTTCGGTGAGCAAATGAAGACCCTTTGAAGTCATATTGCATGGTACCCATTACACGGGTCTCAACTCTCCAGTTTTAAGGTATTCTTCCTTCAGCTAAAACATGCATGTGGAACCCAAGTATGATCAACCATGTGATCGGGAGACGTGTTCAAATATGTCTCAGTTTTCGTACCCTGGTACTCGGGTGCAACATTCCAGACGCTTTACTAACACTCTCCCCACTTGGAGAGTCAGCGCCTTTAACCTCCTGTTTGGCCCAGTTTGTAATTTCTGCGGCAGATGAACAGGAATAGCGAGAACCAATGAGAGGCTAGCTGGAGGTGTCTGGACGGGCAAATTTAACTCTCATCTCCCACCAGGAAGAGGAAATAACCAAAGGCTCAGCGTGCCGTACCAGAACCAGATTAGGGCCTGAAGCCATCCAGCGGTGTTGCGGCCAGCTCAAAAGAAAGCGAGTTGAAGAAAGGAGCTCAGGGGCACTGTAATTCACAAACCTGCAGAGTTATAAATGACAGCTATCGTCCAAAAATAGACTGAAGTAAGGCTGCCAAGAGGACTTGAAAGCGGGGCAGAATTGCAGGAAACCGATTTCAGGAGGTAGACTGGAATTGCATTGAAAGCATAGGAAAAGAGGCAGAACGTCCACAATGATGCACTTGGCCAAAAAGGGCGTATGCGTTTTTTCCTGAATATATTCAGGAAAAAACGCATACGCCCTTTTTGGCCAACCAAGCAAGCTTGCAAAGGAAATCTGCACTACAATGAAGTCTCACTTCCCCCCGGTCAAAAGGGCCATCTGAAAAAAGTGTAAAATCCAGAAAGGCAGGACAGGCCATGGAGAACTGGGAGCCTTGTTATGCTGATGGGCGGGATGTAAATTGCCAACAACCACTCGGGAGAAGTGTATGGTGTTTCCTGAAACATCTAAAAAACAAAGCAACAGAACCTAGGGCACTTCCACTTATGGTCCTATAGCTTAGGGAAATTAAAATCAAAAAGACGCAGCCACCCCAATGTTTGGGACGCCTCTGTTTACAAGAACCTCGTTTACAGTACAAGTTCAACATCGCAGAAAGTGAAAAATGGATAAAGAAGTTGTGGTATTTACTTACAAAGCAATATCACTCAGCAATGAAATCTGTGTCATCAGGCCCTTAGCAGCACAATGAGTGGATTCAGGTATGATGATTCTAACTGAAATAAGTCACACAGAAAAAGAAACATCATAAGATATCAGTAATACACAGAATGTAAACTTGGCTACACAGGAACTGAATTACAGAACAGAACAGGGTCTCAAATTTAGAAAACCAACTTATGCTTGCTTAAGGGTAAAGGTGAGTTGGGGTGCTGCATAAAACCAGAGATTGAAATGAGCACAGATAAAGTTCCTTAAGTCAAATATGGAATAGACAAGAGCTACTCCTTGCTCAACGAAATGGACTCAACACCGCATATTAAACGCCTAAGAATGTACCTGACTAGTAAGTATCTTAAAACCTATGGATTGCTATGTCTCCGAAAGAGAATCAAGCATGTGTACAGGGGCATAAACGCAGCAGTGATAGGATTGGAGAGGTTCGGTGAGCAAATGAAGACCCTTTGAAGTCATATTGCATGGTACCCATTACACGGGTCTCAACTCTCCAGGTTTAAGGTATTCTTCCTTCAGCTAAAACATGCATGTGGAACCCAAGTATGATGAACCATGTGATCGGGAGACGTGTTCAAATATGTCTCAGTTTTCCTCCCCTGGTACTCAAGTGCAACATTCCAGACGCTTTACTAACACTCTCCCCACTTGGAGAGTCAGCGCCTTTAACCTCCTGTTTGGCCCAGTTTGCAATTTCTGCGGAAGATGAACAGGAATAGCGAGAACCAATGAGAGGCTAGCTGGAGGTGTTTGGACGGGCAAATTTAACTCTCATTTCCCACCAGGAAGAGGAAATAACCAAAGGCTCAGCGTGCCGTGCCGGAACCAGATTAGGGCCTGAAGCCATCCTGCGGTGTTGCGGCCAGCTCAAAAGAAAGCGAGTTGAAGAAAGGAGCTCAGGGGCACTGTAATTCACAAACCTGCAGAGTTATAAATGACAGCTATCGTCCAAAAATAGACTGAAGTAAGGCTGCCAAGAGGACTTGAAAGCGGGGCAGAATTGCAGGAAACCGATTTCAGGAGGTAGACTGGAATTGCATTGAAAGCATAGGAAAAGAGGCAGAACGTCCACAATGATGCACTTGGCCAAAAAGGGCGTATGCGTTTTTTCCTGAATATATTCAGGAAAAAACGCATACGCCCTTTTTGGCCAACCAAGCAAGCTTGCAAAGGAAATCTGCACTACAATGAAGTCTCACTTCCCCCCGGTCAAAAGGGCCATCTGAAAAAAGTGTAAAATCCAGAAAGGCAGGACAGGCCATGGAGAACTGGGAGCCTTGTTATGCTGATGGGCGGGATGTAAATTGCCAACAACCACTCGGGAGAAGTGTATGGTGTTTCCTGAAACATCTAAAAAACAAAGCAACAGAGCCTAGGGCACTGCCACTTATGGTCCTATAGCTTAGGGAAATTAAAATCAAAAAGACACAGCCACCCCAAAGTTTGGGACGCCTCTGTTTACAAGAACCTCGTTTACAGTACAAGTTCAACATCGCAGAAAGTGAAAAATGGATAAAGAAGTTGTGGTATTTACTTACAAAGCAATACCACTGAGCATTGAAATCTGTGTCATCAGGCCCTTAGCAGCACAATGAGTGGATTCAGGTATGATGATTCTAACTGAAATAAGTCACACAGAAAAAGAAACATCATAAGATATCAGTAATACATGGAATGTAAACTTGTCTACACAGGAACTGAATTACAGCACAGAACAGGGTCTCAAATTTAGAAAACCAACTTATGCTTGCTTAAGGGTAAAGGTGAGTTGGGGTGCTGCATAAAACCAGAGATTGAAATGAGCACAGATAAAGTTCCTTAAGCCAAATATGGAATAGACAAGAGCTACTCCTTGCTCAACGAAATGGACTCAACACCGCATATTAAACGCCTAAGAATGTACCTGACTAGTAAGTATCTTAAAACCTATGGATTGCTATGTCTCCGAAAGAGAATCAAGCATGTGTACAGGGGCATAAACGCAGCAGTGATAGGATTGGAGAGGTTCGGTGAGCAAATGAAGACCCTTTGAAGTCATATTGCATGGTACCCATTACACGGGTCTTAACTCTCCAGGTTTAAGGTACTCTTCCTTCAGCTAAAACATGCATGTGGAACCCAAGTATGATGAACCATGTGAACGGGAGACGTGTTCAAATATGTCTCAGTTTTCCTCCCCTGGTACTCGGGTGCAACATTCCAGACGCTTTACTAACACTCTCTCCACTTGGAGAGACAGCGCCTTTAACCTCCTGTTTGGCCCAGTTTGCAATTTCTGCGGAAGATGAACAGGAATAGCGAGAACCAATGAGAGACTAGCTGGAGGTGTCTGGACGGGCAAATTTAACTCTCATCTCCCACCAGGAAGAGGAATTAACCAAAGGCTCAGCGTGCCGTGCCGGAACCAGATTAGGGCCTGAAGCCATCCTGCGGTGTTGCGGCCAGGTCACAAGAAAGCAAGTTGAAGAAAGGAGCTCAGGGGCACTGTAATTCACAAACCTTCAGAGTTATAAATGACAGCTATCGTCCAAAAATAGACTGAAGTAAGGCTGCCAAGAGGACTTGAAAGCGGGGCAGAATTGCAGGAAACCGATTTCAGGAGGTAGACTGGAATTGCATTGGAAGCATAGGAAAAGAGGCAGAACGTCCACAATGATGCACTTGGCCAAAAAGGGCGTATGCGTTTTTTCCTGAATATATTCAGGAAAAAACGCATACGCCCTTTTTGGCCAACCAAGCAAGCTTGCAAAGGAAATCTGCACTACAATGAAGTCTCACTTCCCCCCGGTCAAAAGGGCCATCTGAAAAAAGTGTAAAATCCAGAAAGGCAGGACAGGCCATGGAGAACTGGGAGCCTTGTTATGCTGATGGGCGGGATGTAAATTGCCAACAACCACTCGGGAGAAGTGTATGGTGTTTCCTGAAACATCTAAAAAACAAAGCAACAGAACCTAGGGCACTTCCACTTATGGTCCTATAGCTTAGGGAAATTAAAATCAAAAAGACGCAGCCACCCCAATGTTTGGGACGCCTCTGTTTACAAGAACCTCGTTTACAGTACAAGTTCAACATCGCAGAAAGTGAAAAATGGATAAAGAAGTTGTGGTATTTACTTACAAAGCAATATCACTCAGCAATGAAATCTGTGTCATCAGGCCCTTAGCAGCACAATGAGTGGATTCAGGTATGATGATTCTAACTGAAATAAGTCACACAGAAAAAGAAACATCATAAGATATCAGTAATACACGGAATGTAAACTTGGCTACACAGGAACTGAATTACAGAACAGAAGAGGGTCTCAAATTTAGAAAACCAACTTATGCTTGCTGAAGGGGAAAGGTGAGTTGGGGTGCTGCATAAAACCAGAGATTGAAATGAGCACAGATAAAGTTCCTTAAGTCAAATATGGAATAGACAAGAGCTACTCCTTGCTCAACGAAATGGACTCAACACCGCATATTAAACGCCTAAGAATGTACCTGACTAGTAAGTATCTTAAAACCTATGGATTGCTATGTCTCCGAAAGAGAATCAAGCATGTGTGCAGGGGCATAAACGCAGCAGTGATAGGATTGGAGAGGTTCGGTGAGCAAATGAAGACCCTTTGAAGTCATATTGCATGGTACCCATTCCACGGGTCTTAACTCTCCAGGTTTAAGGTATTCTTCCTTCAGCTAAAACATGCATGTGGAACCCAAGTATGATGAACCATGTGAACGGGAGACGTGTTCAAATATGTCTCAGTTTTCCTCCCCTGGTACTCGGGTGCAACATTCCAGACGCTTTACTAACACTCTCCCCACTTGGAGAGTCAGCGCCTTTAACCTCCTGTTTGGCACAGTTTGCAATTTCTGCGGAAGATGAACAGGAATAGCGAGAACCAATGAGAGACTAGCTGGAGGTGTCTGGACGGGCAAATTTAACTCTCATTTCCCACCAGGAAGAGGAAATAACCAAAGGCTCAGCGTGCCGTGCCGGAACCAGATTAGGGCCTGAAGCCATCCTGCGGTGTTGTGGCCAGGTCACAAGAAAGCAAGTTGAAGAAAGGAGCTCAGGGGCACTGTAATTCACAAACCTGCAGAGTTATAAATGACAGCTACCGTCGAAAAATAGACTGAAGTAAGGCTGCCAAGAGGACTTGAAAGCGGGGCAGAATTGCAGGAAACCGATTTCAGGAGGTAGACTGGAATTGCATTGAAAGCATAGGAAAAGAGGCAGAACGTCCACAATGATGCACTTGGCCAAAAAGGGCGTATGCGTTTTTTCCTGAATATATTCAGGAAAAAACGCATACGCCCTTTTTGGCCAACCAAGCAAGCTTGCAAAGGAAATCTGCACTACAATGAAGTCTCACTTCCCCCCGGTCAAAAGGGCCATCTGAAAAAAGTGTAAAATCCAGAAAGGCAGGACAGGCCATGGAGAACTGGGAGCCTTGTTATGCTGATGGGCAGGATGTAAATTGCCAACAACCACTCGGGAGAAGTGTATGGTGTTTCCTGAAACATCTAAAAAACAAAGCAACAGAACCTAGGGCACTTTCACTTATGGTCCTATAGCTTAGGGAAATTAAAATCAAAAAGACACAGCCACCCCAAAGTTTGGAACGGCTCTGTTTACAAGAACCTCGTTTACAGTACAAGTTCAACATCGCAGAAAGTGAAAAATGGATAAAGAAGTTGTGGTATTTACTTACAAAGCAATATCACTCAGCAATGAAATCTGTGTCATCAGGCCCTTAGCAGCACAATGAGTGGATTCAGGTATGATGATTCTAACTGAAATAAGTCACACAGAAAAAGAAACATCATAAGATATCAGTAATACATGGAATGTAAACTTGTCTACACAGGAACTGAATTACAGCACAGAACAGGGTCTCAAATTTAGAAAACCAACTTATGCTTGCTTAAGGGTAAAGGTGAGTTGGGGTGCTGCATAAAACCAGAGATTGAAATGAGCACAGATAAAGTTCCTTAAGCCAAATATGGAATAGACAAGAGCTACTCCTTGCTCAACGAAATGGACTCAACACCGCATATTAAACGCCTAAGAATGTACCTGACTAGTAAGTATCTTAAAACCTATGGATTGCTATGTCTCCGAAAGAGAATCAAGCATGTGTACAGGGGCATAAACGCAGCAGTGATAGGATTGGAGAGGTTCGGTGAGCAAATGAAGACCCTTTGAAGTCATATTGCATGGTACCCATTACACGGGTCTTAACTCTCCAGGTTTAAGGTACTCTTCCTTCAGCTAAAACATGCATGTGGAACCCAAGTATGATGAACCATGTGAACGGGAGACGTGTTCAAATATGTCTCAGTTTTCCTCCCCTGGTACTCGGGTGCAACATTCCAGACGCTTTACTAACACTCTCTCCACTTGGAGAGACAGCGCCTTTAACCTCCTGTTTGGCCCAGTTTGCAATTTCTGCGGAAGATGAACAGGAATAGCGAGAACCAATGAGAGACTAGCTGGAGGTGTCTGGACGGGCAAATTTAACTCTCATCTCCCACCAGGAAGAGGAATTAACCAAAGGCTCAGCGTGCCGTGCCGGAACCAGATTAGGGCCTGAAGCCATCCTGCGGTGTTGCGGCCAGGTCACAAGAAAGCAAGTTGAAGAAAGGAGCTCAGGGGCACTGTAATTCACAAACCTTCAGAGTTATAAATGACAGCTATCGTCCAAAAATAGACTGAAGTAAGGCTGCCAAGAGGACTTGAAAGCGGGGCAGAATTGCAGGAAACCGATTTCAGGAGGTAGACTGGAATTGCATTGGAAGCATAGGAAAAGAGGCAGAACGTCCACAATGATGCACTTGGCCAAAAAGGGCGTATGCGTTTTTTCCTGAATATATTCAGGAAAAAACGCATACGCCCTTTTTGGCCAACCAAGCAAGCTTGCAAAGGAAATCTGCACTACAATGAAGTCTCACTTCCCCCCGGTCAAAAGGGCCATCTGAAAAAAGTGTAAAATCCAGAAAGGCAGGACAGGCCATGGAGAACTGGGAGCCTTGTTATGCTGATGGGCGGGATGTAAATTGCCAACAACCACTCGGGAGAAGTGTATGGTGTTTCCTGAAACATCTAAAAAACAAAGCAACAGAACCTAGGGCACTTCCACTTATGGTCCTATAGCTTAGGGAAATTAAAATCAAAAAGACGCAGCCACCCCAATGTTTGGGACGCCTCTGTTTACAAGAACCTCGTTTACAGTACAAGTTCAACATCGCAGAAAGTGAAAAATGGATAAAGAAGTTGTGGTATTTACTTACAAAGCAATATCACTCAGCAATGAAATCTGTGTCATCAGGCCCTTAGCAGCACAATGAGTGGATTCAGGTATGATGATTCTAACTGAAATAAGTCACACAGAAAAAGAAACATCATAAGATATCAGTAATACACGGAATGTAAACTTGGCTACACAGGAACTGAATTACAGAACAGAAGAGGGTCTCAAATTTAGAAAACCAACTTATGCTTGCTGAAGGGGAAAGGTGAGTTGGGGTGCTGCATAAAACCAGAGATTGAAATGAGCACAGATAAAGTTCCTTAAGTCAAATATGGAATAGACAAGAGCTACTCCTTGCTCAACGAAATGGACTCAACACCGCATATTAAACGCCTAAGAATGTACCTGACTAGTAAGTATCTTAAAACCTATGGATTGCTATGTCTCCGAAAGAGAATCAAGCATGTGTGCAGGGGCATAAACGCAGCAGTGATAGGATTGGAGAGGTTCGGTGAGCAAATGAAGACCCTTTGAAGTCATATTGCATGGTACCCATTCCACGGGTCTTAACTCTCCAGGTTTAAGGTATTCTTCCTTCAGCTAAAACATGCATGTGGAACCCAAGTATGATGAACCATGTGAACGGGAGACGTGTTCAAATATGTCTCAGTTTTCCTCCCCTGGTACTCGGGTGCAACATTCCAGACGCTTTACTAACACTCTCCCCACTTGGAGAGTCAGCGCCTTTAACCTCCTGTTTGGCACAGTTTGCAATTTCTGCGGAAGATGAACAGGAATAGCGAGAACCAATGAGAGACTAGCTGGAGGTGTCTGGACGGGCAAATTTAACTCTCATTTCCCACCAGGAAGAGGAAATAACCAAAGGCTCAGCGTGCCGTGCCGGAACCAGATTAGGGCCTGAAGCCATCCTGCGGTGTTGTGGCCAGGTCACAAGAAAGCAAGTTGAAGAAAGGAGCTCAGGGGCACTGTAATTCACAAACCTGCAGAGTTATAAATGACAGCTACCGTCGAAAAATAGACTGAAGTAAGGCTGCCAAGAGGACATGAAAGCGGGGCAGAATTGCAGGAAACCGATTTCAGGAGGTAGACTGGAATTGCATTGAAAGCATAGGAAAAGAGGCAGAACGTCCACAATGATGCACTTGGCCAAAAAGGGCGTATGCGTTTTTTCCTGAATATATTCAGGAAAAAACGCATACGCCCTTTTTGGCCAACCAAGCAAGCTTGCAAAGGAAATCTGCACTACAATGAAGTCTCACTTCCCCCCGGTCAAAAGGGCCATCTGAAAAAAGTGTAAAATCCAGAAAGGCAGGACAGGCCATGGAGAACTGGGAGCCTTGTTATGCTGATGGGCAGGATGTAAATTGCCAACAACCACTCGGGAGAAGTGTATGGTGTTTCCTGAAACATCTAAAAAACAAAGCAACAGAACCTAGGGCACTTCCACTTATGGTCCTATAGCTTAGGGAAATTAAAATCAAAAAGACACAGCCACCCCAAAGTTTGGAACGGCTCTGTTTACAAGAACCTCGTTTACAGTACAAGTTCAACATCGCAGAAAGTGAAAAATGGATAAAGAAGTTGTGGTATTTACTTACAAAGCAATATCACTCAGCAATGAAATCTGTGTCATCAGGCCCTTAGCAGCACAATGAGTGGATTCAGGTATGATGATACTAACTGAAATAAGTCACACAGAAAAAGAAACATCATAAGATATCAGTAATACACGGAATGTAAACTTGGCTACACAGGAACTGAATTACAGAACAGAACAGGGTCTCAAATTAAGAAAACCAACTTATGCTTGCTTAAGGGGAAAGGTGAGTTGGGGTGCTGCATAAAACCAGAGATTGAAATGAGCACAGATAAAGTTCCTTAAGTCAAATATGGAATAGACAAGAGCTACTCCTTGCTCAACGAAATGGACTCAACACCCCATATTAAACGCCTAAGAATGTACCTGACTAGTAAGTATCTTAAAACCTATGGATTGCTATGTCTCCGAAAGAGAATCAAGCATGTGTACAGGGGCATAAACGCAGCAGTGATAGGATTGGAGAGGTTCGGTGAGCAAATGAAGACCCTTTGAAGTCATATTGCATGGTACCCATTCCACGGGTTTCAACTACCCAGGTTTAAGGTATTCTTCCTTCAGCTAAAACATGCATGTGGAACCTAGAGTATGATCAACCATGTGATCGGGAGACGTGTTCAAATATGTCTCAGTTTTCGTACCCTGGTACTCGGGTGCAACATTCCAGACGCTTTACTAACACTCTCCCGACTTGGGGAGTCAGTCCCTTTAACCTCCTGTTTGGCCCAGTTTGCAATTTCTGCGGAAGATGAACAGGAATAGCGAGAACCAATGAGAGGCTAGCTGGAGGTGTCTGGACGGGCAAATTTAACTCTCATTTCCCACCAGGAAGAGGAATTAACCAAAGGCTCAGCGTGCCGTGCCGGAACCAGATTAGGGCCTGAAGCCAAACTGCGGTGTTGTGGCCAGGTCACAAGAAAGCAAGTTGAAGAAAGGAGCTCAGGGGCACTGTAATTCACAAACCTGCAGAGTTATAAATGACAGCTATCGTCCAAAAATAGACTGAAGTAAGGCTGCCAAGAGGACTTGAAAGCGGGGCAGAATTGCAGGAAACCGATTTCAGGAGGTAGACTGGAATTGCATTGAAAGCATAGGAAAAGAGGCAGAACGTCCACAACCATGCACTTGGCCAAAAAGGGCGTATGCGTTTTTTCCTGAATATATTCAGGAAAAAACGCATACGCCCTTTTTGGCCAACCAAGCAAGCTTGCAAAGGAAATCTGCACTACAATGAAGTCTCACTTCCCCCCGGTCAAAAGGGCCATCTGAAAAAAGTGTAAAATCCAGAAAGGCAGGACAGGCCATGGAGAACTGGGAGCCTTGTTATGCTGATGGGCGGGATGTAAATTGCCAACAACCACTCGGGAGAAGTGTATGGTGTTTCCTGAAACATCTAAAAAACAAAGCAACAGAACCTAGGGCACTTCCACTTATGGTCCTATAGCTTAGGGAAATTAAAATCAAAAAGACACAGCCACCCCAAAGTTTGGAACGGCTCTGTTTACAAGAACCTCGTTTACAGTACAAGTTCAACATCGCAGAAAGTGAAAAATGGATAAAGAAGTTGTGGTATTTACTTACAAAGCAATATCACTCAGCAATGAAATCTGTGTCATCAGGCCCTTAGCAGCACAATGAGTGGATTCAGGTATGATGATTCTAACTGAAATAAGTCACACAGAAAAAGAAACATCATAAGATATCAGTAATACACGGAATGTAAACTTGGCTACACAGGAACTGAATTACAGAACAGAACAGGGTCTCAAATTTAGAAAACCAACTTATGCTTGCTTAAGGGTAAAGGTGAGTTGGGGTGCTGCATAAAACCAGAGATTGAAATGAGCACAGATAAAGTTCCTTAAGTCAAATATGGAATAGACAAGAGCTACTCCTTGCTCAACGAAATGGACTCAACACCGCATATTAAACGCCTAAGAATGTACCTGACTAGTAAGTATCTTAAAACCTATGGATTGCTATGTCTCCGAAAGAGAATCAAGCATGTGTACAGGGGCATAAACGCAGCAGTGATAGGATTGGAGAGGTTCGGTGAGCAAATGAAGACCCTTTGAAGTCATATTGCATGGTACCCATTCCACGGGTCTTAACTCTCCAGGTTTAAGGTATTCTTCCTTCAGCTAAAACATGCATGTGGAACCCAAGTATGATGAACCATGTGAACGGGAGACGTGTTCAAATATGTCTCAGTTTTCCTCCCCTGGTACTCGGGTGCAACATTCCAGATGCTTTACTAACACTCTCCCCACTTGGAGAGTCAGCGCCTTTAACCTCCTGTTTGGTCCAGTTTGCAATTTCTGCGGAAGATGAACAGGAATAGCGAGAACCAATGAGAGACTAGCTGGAGGTGTCTGGACGGGCAAATTTAACTCTCATTTCCCACCAGGAAGAGGAAATAACCAAAGGCTCAGCGTGCCGTGCCGGAACCAGATTAGGGCCTGAAGCCATCCTGCGGTGTTGCGGCCAGGTCACAAGAAAGCAAGTTGAAGAAAGGAGCTCAGGGGCACTGTAATTCACAAACCTGCAGAGTTATAAATGACAGCTATCATCCAAAAATAGACTGAAGTAAGGCTGCCAAGAGGACTTGAAAGCGGGGCAGAATTGCAGGAAACCGATTTCAGGAGTTAGACTGGAATTGCATTGAAAGCATAGGAAAAGAGGCAGAACGTCCACAATGATGCACTTGGCCAAAAAGGGCGTATGCGTTTTTTCCTGAATATATTCAGGAAAAAACTCATACGCCCTTTTTGGCCAACCAAGCAAGCTTGCAAAGGAAATCTGCACTACAATGAAGTCTCACTTCCCCCCCGTCAAAAGGGCCATCTGAAAAAAGTGTAAAATCCAGAAAGGCAGGACAGGCCATGGAGAACTGGGAGCCTTGTTATGCTGATGGGCGGGAAGTAAATTGCCAACAACCACTCGGGAGAAGTGTATGGTGTTTCCTGAAACATCTAAAAAACAAAGCAACAGAACCTAGGGCACTTCCACTTATGGTCCTATAGCTTAGGGAAATTAAAATCAAAAAGACACAGCCACCCCAAAGTTTCGAACGGCTCTGTTTACAAGAACCTCGTTTACAGTACAAGTTCAACATCGCAAAAAGTGAAAAGTGGATAAAGAAGTTGTGGTATTTACTTACAAAGCAATATCACTCAGCAATGAAATCTGTGTCATCAGGCCCTTAGCAGCACAATGAGTGGATTCAGGTATGATGATTCTAACTGAAATAAGTCACACAGAAAAAGAAACATCATAAGATATCAGTAATACACGGAATGTAAACTTGGCTACACAGGAACTGAATTACAGAACAGAACAGGGTCTCAAATTTAGAAAACCAACTTATGCTTGCTTAAGGGTAAAGGTGAGTTGGGGTGCTGCATAAAACCAGAGATTGAAATGAGCACAGATAAAGTTCCTTAAGCCAAATATGGAATAGACAAGAGCTACTCCTTGCTCAACGAAATGGACTCAACACCGCATATTAAACGACTAAGAATGTACCTGACTAGTAAGTATCTTAAAATCTATAGATTGCTATGTCTCCAAAAGAGAATCAAGCATGTGAAAAGGGGCATAAACGCAGCAGTGATAGGATTGGAGATGTTCGGTGAGCAAATGAAGACCCTTTGACGTCATATTGCATGGTACCCATTCCACGGGTTACAACTACCCAGGTTTTAGGTATTCTTCCTTCAGCTAAAACATGCATGTGGAACCCAGAGTATGATCAACCATGTGATCGGGAGACGTGTTCAAATATGTCTCAGTTTTCCTCCCCTGGTACTCGGGTGCAACATTCCAGACGCTTTACTAACACTCTCCCCACTTGGAGAATCAGCGCCTTTAACCTCCTGTTTGGCCCAGTTTGCAATTTCTGCGGAAGATGAACAGGAATAGCGAGAACCAATGAGAGGCTAGCTGGAGGTGTTTGGACGGGCAAATTTAACTCTCATTTCCCACCAGGAAGAGGAAATAACCAAAGGCTCAGCGTGCCGTACCGGAACCAGATTAGGGCCTGAAGCCATCCTGCGGTGTTGCGGCCAGCTCAAAAGAAAGCGAGTTGAAGAAAGGAGCTCAGGGGCACTGTAATTCACAAACCTGCAGAGTTATAAATGACAGCTATCGTCCAAAAATAGACTGAAGTAAGGCTGCCAAGAGGACTTGAAAGCGGGGCAGAATTGCAGGAAACCGATTTCAGGAGGTAGACTGGAATTGCATTGAAAGCATAGGAAAAGAGGCAGAACGTCCACAATGATGCACTTGGCCAAAAAGGGCGTATGCGTTTTTTCCTGAATATATTCAGGAAAAAACGCATACGCACTTTTTGGCCAACCAAGCAAGCTTGCAAAGGAAATCTGCACTACAATGAAGTCTCACTTCCCCCCGGTCAAAAGGGCCATCTGAAAAAAGTGTAAAATCCAGAAAGGCAGGACAGGCCATGGAGAACTGGGAGCCTTGTTATGCTGATGGGCGGGAAGTAAATTGCCAACAACCACTCGGGAGAAGTGTATGGTGTTTCCTGAAACATCTAAAAAACAAAGCAACAGAACCTAGGGCACTTCCAATTATGGTCCTATAGCTTAGGGAAATTAAAATCAAAAAGACACAGCCACCCCAAAGTTTGGAATGGCTCTGTTTACAAGAACCTCGTTTACAGTACAAGTTCAACATCGCAGAAAGTGAAAAATGGATAAAGAAGTTGTGGTATTTACTTACAAAGCAATATCACTCAGCAATGAAATCTGTGTCATCAGGCCCTTAGCAGCACAATGAGTGGATTCAGGTATGATGATTCTAACTGAAATAAGTCACACAGAAAAAGAAACATCATAAGATATCAGTAATACACAGAATGTAAACTTGGCTACACAGGAACTGAATTACAGAACAGAACAGGGTCTCAAATTTAGAAAACCAACTTATGCTTGCTTAAGGGTAAAGGTGAGTTGGGGTGCTGCATAAAACCAGAGATTGAAATGAGCACAGATAAAGTTCCTTAAGTCAAATATGGAATAGACAAGAGCTACTCCTTGCTCAACGAAATGGACTCAACACCGCATATTAAACACCTAAGAATGTACCTGACTAGTAAGTATCGTAAAACCTATGGATTGCTATGTCTCCAAAAGAGAATCAAGCATGTGTACAGGGGCATAAACGCAGCAGTGATAGGATTGGAGAGGTTCGGTGAGCAAATGAAGACCCTTTGAAGTCATATTGCATGGTACCCATTACACGGGTCTCAACTCTCCAGGTTTAAGGTATTCTTCCTTCAGCTAAAACATGCATGTGGAACCCAAGTATGATGAACCATGTGATCGGGAGACGTGTTCAAATATGTCTCAGTTTTCCTCCCCTGGTACTCAAGTGCAACATTCCAGACGCTTTACTAACACTCTCCCCACTTGGAGAGTCAGCGCCTTTAACCTCCTGTTTGGCCCAGTTTGCAATTTCTGCGGAAGATGAACAGGAATAGCGAGAACCAATGAGAGGCTAGCTGGAGGTGTTTGGACGGGCAAATTTAACTCTCATTTCCCACCAGGAAGAGGAAATAACCAAAGGCTCAGCGTGCCGTGCCGGAACCAGATTAGGGCCTGAAGCCATCCTGCGGTGTTGCGGCCAGCTCAAAAGAAAGCGAGTTGAAGAAAGGAGCTCAGGGGCACTGTAATTCACAAACCTGCAGAGTTATAAATGACAGCTATCGTCCAAAAATAGACTGAAGTAAGGCTGCCAAGAGGACTTGAAAGCGGGGCAGAATTGCAGGAAACCGATTTCAGGAGGTAGACTGGAATTGCATTGAAAGCATAGGAAAAGAGGCAGAACGTCCACAATGATGCACTTGGCCAAAAAGGGTGTATGCGTTTTTTCCTGAATATATTCAAGAAAAAACGCATACGCCCTTTTTGGCCAACCAAGCAAGCTTGCAAAGGAAATCTGCACTACAATGAAGTCTCACTTCCCCCCGGTCAAAAGGGCCATCTGAAAAAAGTGTAAAATCCAGAAAGGCAGGACAGGCCATGGAGAACTGGGAGCCTTGTTATGCTGATGGGCGGGATGTAAATTGCCAACAACCACTCGGGAGAAGTGTATGGTGTTTCCTGAAACATCTAAAAAACAAAGCAACAGAGCCTAGGGCACTGCCACTTATGGTCCTATAGCTTAGGGAAATTAAAATCAAAAAGACACAGCCACCCCAAAGTTTGGGACGCCTCTGTTTACAAGAACCTCGTTTACAGTACAAGTTCAACATCGCAGAAAGTGAAAAATGGATAAAGAAGTTGTGGTATTTACTTACAAAGCAATACCACTGAGCATTGAAATCTGTGTCATCAGGCCCTTAGCAGCACAATGAGTGGATTCAGGTATGATGATTCTAACTGAAATAAGTCACACAGAAAAAGAAACATCATAAGATATCAGTAATACATGGAATCTAAACTTGTCTACACAGGAACTGAATTACAGCACAGAACAGGGTCTCAAATTTAGAAAACCAACTTATGCTTGCTTAAGGGTAAAGGTGAGTTGGGGTGCTGCATAAAACCAGAGATTGAAATGAGCACAGATAAAGTTCCTTAAGCCAAATATGGAATAGACAAGAGCTACTCCTTGCTCAACGAAATGGACTCAACACCGCATATTAAACGCCTAAGAATGTACCTGACTAGTAAGTATCTTAAAACCTATGGATTGCTATGTCTCCGAAAGAGAATCAAGCATGTGTACAGGGGCATAAACGCAGCAGTGATAGGATTGGAGAGGTTCGGTGAGCAAATGAAGACCCTTTGAAGTCATATTGCATGGTACCCATTACACGGGTCTTAACTCTCCAGGTTTAAGGTACTCTTCCTTCAGCTAAAACATGCATGTGGAACCCAAGTATGATGAACCATGTGAACGGGAGACGTGTTCAAATATGTCTCAGTTTTCCTCCCCTGGTACTCGGGTGCAACATTCCAGACGCTTTACTAACACTCTCTCCACTTGGAGAGACAGCGCCTTTAACCTCCTGTTTGGCCCAGTTTGCAATTTCTGCGGAAGATGAACAGGAATAGCGAGAACCAATGAGAGACTAGCTGGAGGTGTCTGGACGGGCAAATTTAACTCTCATCTCCCACCAGGAAGAGGAATTAACCAAAGGCTCAGCGTGCCGTGCCGGAACCAGATTAGGGCCTGAAGCCATCCTGCGGTGTTGCGGCCAGGTCACAAGAAAGCAAGTTGAAGAAAGGAGCTCAGGGGCACTGTAATTCACAAACCTTCAGAGTTATAAATGACAGCTATCGTCCAAAAATAGACTGAAGTAAGGCTGCCAAGAGGACTTGAAAGCGGGGCAGAATTGCAGGAAACCGATTTCAGGAGGTAGACTGGAATTGCATTGGAAGCATAGGAAAAGAGGCAGAACGTCCACAATGATGCACTTGGCCAAAAAGGGCGTATGCGTTTTTTCCTGAATATATTCAGGAAAAAACGCATACGCCCTTTTTGGCCAACCAAGCAAGCTTGCAAAGGAAATCTGCACTACAATGAAGTCTCACTTCCCCCCGGTCAAAAGGGCCATCTGAAAAAAGTGTAAAATCCAGAAAGGCAGGACAGGCCATGGAGAACTGGGAGCCTTGTTATGCTGATGGGCGGGATGTAAATTGCCAACAACCACTCGGGAGAAGTGTATGGTGTTTCCTGAAACATCTAAAAAACAAAGCAACAGAACCTAGGGCACTTCCACTTATGGTCCTATAGCTTAGGGAAATTAAAATCAAAAAGACGCAGCCACCCCAATGTTTGGGACGCCTCTGTTTACAAGAACCTCGTTTACAGTACAAGTTCAACATCGCAGAAAGTGAAAAATGGATAAAGAAGTTGTGGTATTTACTTACAAAGCAATATCACTCAGCAATGAAATCTGTGTCATCAGGCCCTTAGCAGCACAATGAGTGGATTCAGGTATGATGATTCTAACTGAAATAAGTCACACAGAAAAAGAAACATCATAAGATATCAGTAATACACGGAATGTAAACTTGGCTACACAGGAACTGAATTACAGAACAGAAGAGGGTCTCAAATTTAGAAAACCAACTTATGCTTGCTGAAGGGGAAAGGTGAGTTGGGGTGCTGCATAAAACCAGAGATTGAAATGAGCACAGATAAAGTTCCTTAAGTCAAATATGGAATAGACAAGAGCTACTCCTTGCTCAACGAAATGGACTCAACACCGCATATTAAACGCCTAAGAATGTACCTGACTAGTAAGTATCTTAAAACCTATGGATTGCTATGTCTCCGAAAGAGAATCAAGCATGTGTGCAGGGGCATAAACGCAGCAGTGATAGGATTGGAGAGGTTCGGTGAGCAAATGAAGACCCTTTGAAGTCATATTGCATGGTACCCATTCCACGGGTCTTAACTCTCCAGGTTTAAGGTATTCTTCCTTCAGCTAAAACATGCATGTGGAACCCAAGTATGATGAACCATGTGAACGGGAGACGTGTTCAAATATGTCTCAGTTTTCCTCCCCTGGTACTCGGGTGCAACATTCCAGACGCTTTACTAACACTCTCCCCACTTGGAGAGTCAGCGCCTTTAACCTCCTGTTTGGCACAGTTTGCAATTTCTGCGGAAGATGAACAGGAATAGCGAGAACCAATGAGAGACTAGCTGGAGGTGTCTGGACGGGCAAATTTAACTCTCATTTCCCACCAGGAAGAGGAAATAACCAAAGGCTCAGCGTGCCGTGCCGGAACCAGATTAGGGCCTGAAGCCATCCTGCGGTGTTGTGGCCAGGTCACAAGAAAGCAAGTTGAAGAAAGGAGCTCAGGGGCACTGTAATTCACAAACCTGCAGAGTTATAAATGACAGCTACCGTCGAAAAATAGACTGAAGTAAGGCTGCCAAGAGGACATGAAAGCGGGGCAGAATTGCAGGAAACCGATTTCAGGAGGTAGACTGGAATTGCATTGAAAGCATAGGAAAAGAGGCAGAACGTCCACAATGATGCACTTGGCCAAAAAGGGCGTATGCGTTTTTTCCTGAATATATTCAGGAAAAAACGCATACGCCCTTTTTGGCCAACCAAGCAAGCTTGCAAAGGAAATCTGCACTACAATGAAGTCTCACTTCCCCCCGGTCAAAAGGGCCATCTGAAAAAAGTGTAAAATCCAGAAAGGCAGGACAGGCCATGGAGAACTGGGAGCCTTGTTATGCTGATGGGCAGGATGTAAATTGCCAACAACCACTCGGGAGAAGTGTATGGTGTTTCCTGAAACATCTAAAAAACAAAGCAACAGAACCTAGGGCACTTCCACTTATGGTCCTATAGCTTAGGGAAATTAAAATCAAAAAGACACAGCCACCCCAAAGTTTGGAACGGCTCTGTTTACAAGAACCTCGTTTACAGTACAAGTTCAACATCGCAGAAAGTGAAAAATGGATAAAGAAGTTGTGGTATTTACTTACAAAGCAATATCACTCAGCAATGAAATCTGTGTCATCAGGCCCTTAGCAGCACAATGAGTGGATTCAGGTATGATGATACTAACTGAAATAAGTCACACAGAAAAAGAAACATCATAAGATATCAGTAATACACGGAATGTAAACTTGGCTACACAGGAACTGAATTACAGAACAGAACAGGGTCTCAAATTAAGAAAACCAACTTATGCTTGCTTAAGGGGAAAGGTGAGTTGGGGTGCTGCATAAAACCAGAGATTGAAATGAGCACAGATAAAGTTCCTTAAGTCAAATATGGAATAGACAAGAGCTACTCCTTGCTCAACGAAATGGACTCAACACCCCATATTAAACGCCTAAGAATGTACCTGACTAGTAAGTATCTTAAAACCTATGGATTGCTATGTCTCCGAAAGAGAATCAAGCATGTGTACAGGGGCATAAACGCAGCAGTGATAGGATTGGAGAGGTTCGGTGAGCAAATGAAGACCCTTTGAAGTCATATTGCATGGTACCCATTCCACGGGTTTCAACTACCCAGGTTTAAGGTATTCTTCCTTCAGCTAAAACATGCATGTGGAACCTAGAGTATGATCAACCATGTGATCGGGAGACGTGTTCAAATATGTCTCAGTTTTCGTACCCTGGTACTCGGGTGCAACATTCCAGACGCTTTACTAACACTCTCCCGACTTGGGGAGTCAGTCCCTTTAACCTCCTGTTTGGCCCAGTTTGCAATTTCTGCGGAAGATGAACAGGAATAGCGAGAACCAATGAGAGGCTACCTGGAGGTGTCTGGACGGGCAAATTTAACTCTCATTTCCCACCAGGAAGAGGAATTAACCAAAGGCTCAGCGTGCCGTGCCGGAACCAGATTAGGGCCTGAAGCCAAACTGCGGTGTTGTGGCCAGGTCACAAGAAAGCAAGTTGAAGAAAGGAGCTCAGGGGCACTGTAATTCACAAACCTGCAGAGTTATAAATGACAGCTATCGTCCAAAAATAGACTGAAGTAAGGCTGCCAAGAGGACTTGAAAGCGGGGCAGAATTGCAGGAAACCGATTTCAGGAGGTAGACTGGAATTGCATTGAAAGCATAGGAAAAGAGGCAGAACGTCCACAACGATGCACTTGGCCAAAAAGGGCGTATGCGTTTTTTCCTGAATATATTCAGGAAAAAACGCATACGCCCTTTTTGGCCAACCAAGCAAGCTTGCAAAGGAAATCTGCACTACAATGAAGTCTCACTTCCCCCCGGTCAAAAGGGCCATCTGAAAAAAGTGTAAAATCCAGAAAGGCAGGACAGGCCATGGAGAACTGGGAGCCTTGTTATGCTGATGGGCGGGATGTAAATTGCCAACAGACACTCGGGAGAAGTGTATGGTGTTTCCTGAAACATCTAAAAAACAAAGCAACAGAGCCTAGGGCACTGCCACTTATGGTCCTATAGCTTAGGGAAATTAAAATCAAAAAGACACAGCCACCCCAAAGTTTGGAACGGCTCTGTTTACAAGAACCTCGTTTACAGTACAAGTTCAACATCGCAGAAAGTGAAAAATGGATAAAGAAGTTGTGGTATTTACTTACAAAGCAATATCACTCAGCAATGAAATCTGTGTCATCAGGCCCTTAGCAGCACAATGAGTGGATTCAGGTATGATGATTCTAACTGAAATAAGTCACACAGAAAAAGAAACATCATAAGATATCAGTAATACACGGAATGTAAACTTGGCTACACAGGAACTGAATTACAGAACAGAACAGGGTCTCAAATTTAGAAAACCAACTTATGCTTGCTTAAGGGGAAAGGTGAGTTGGGGTGCTGCATAAAACCAGAGATTGAAATGAGCACAGATAAAGTTCCTTAAGTCAAATATGGAATAGACAAGAGCTACTCCTTGCTCAACGAAATGGACTCAACACCGCATATTAAACGCCTAAGAATGTACCTGACTAGTAAGTATCTTAAAACCTATGGATTGCTATGTCTCCGAAAGAGAATCAAGCATGTGTACAGGGGCATAAACGCAGCAGTGATAGGATTGGAGAGGTTCGGTGAGCAAATGAAGACCCTTTGAAGTCATATTGCATGGTACCCATTCCACGGGTCTTAACTCTCCAGGTTTAAGGTATTCTTCCTTCAGCTAAAACATGCATGTGGAACCCAAGTATGATGAACCATGTGAACGGGAGACGTGTTCAAATATGTCTCAGTTTTCCTCCCCTGGTACTCGGGTGCAACATTCCAGATGCTTTACTAACACTCTCCCCACTTGGAGAGTCAGCGCCTTTAACCTCCTGTTTGGTCCAGTTTGCAATTTCTGCGGAAGATGAACAGGAATAGCGAGAACCAATGAGAGACTAGCTGGAGGTGTCTGGACGGGCAAATTTAACTCTCATTTCCCACCAGGAAGAGGAAATAACCAAAGGCTCAGCGTGCCGTGCCGGAACCAGATTAGGGCCTGAAGCCATCCTGCGGTGTTGCGGCCAGGTCACAAGAAAGCAAGTTGAAGAAAGGAGCTCAGGGGCACTGTAATTCACAAACCTGCAGAGTTATAAATGACAGCTATCATCCAAAAATAGACTGAAGTAAGGCTGCCAAGAGGACTTGAAAGCGGGGCAGAATTGCAGGAAACCGATTTCAGGAGTTAGACTGGAATTGCATTGAAAGCATAGGAAAAGAGGCAGAACGTCCACAATGATGCACTTGGCCAAAAAGGGCGTATGCGTTTTTTCCTGAATATATTCAGGAAAAAACGCATACGCCCTTTTTGGCCAACCAAGCAAGCTTGCAAAGGAAATCTGCACTACAATGAAGTCTCACTTCCCCCCCGTCAAAAGGGCCATCTGAAAAAAGTGTAAAATCCAGAAAGGCAGGACAGGCCATGGAGAACTGGGAGCCTTGTTATGCTGATGGGCGGGAAGTAAATTGCCAACAACCACTCGGGAGAAGTGTATGGTGTTTCCTGAAACATCTAAAAAACAAAGCAACAGAACCTAGGGCACTTCCACTTATGGTCCTATAGCTTAGGGAAATTAAAATCAAAAAGACACAGCCACCCCAAAGTTTCGAACGGCTCTGTTTACAAGAACCTCGTTTACAGTACAAGTTCAACATCGCAAAAAGTGAAAAGTGGATAAAGAAGTTGTGGTATTTACTTACAAAGCAATATCACTCAGCAATGAAATCTGTGTCATCAGGCCCTTAGCAGCACAATGAGTGGATTCAGGTATGATGATTCTAACTGAAATAAGTCACACAGAAAAAGAAACATCATAAGATATCAGTAATACACGGAATGTAAACTTGGCTACACAGGAACTGAATTACAGAACAGAACAGGGTCTCAAATTTAGAAAACCAACTTATGCTTGCTTAAGGGTAAAGGTGAGTTGGGGTGCTGCATAAAACCAGAGATTGAAATGAGCACAGATAAAGTTCCTTAAGCCAAATATGGAATAGACAAGAGCTACTCCTTGCTCAACGAAATGGACTCAACACCGCATATTAAACGACTAAGAATGTACCTGACTAGTAAGTATCTTAAAATCTATAGATTGCTATGTCTCCAAAAGAGAATCAAGCATGTGAAAAGGGGCATAAACGCAGCAGTGATAGGATTGGAGATGTTCGGTGAGCAAATGAAGACCCTTTGACGTCATATTGCATGGTACCCATTCCACGGGTTACAACTACCCAGGTTTTAGGTATTCTTCCTTCAGCTAAAACATGCATGTGGAACCCAGAGTATGATCAACCATGTGATCGGGAGACGTGTTCAAATATGTCTCAGTTTTCCTCCCCTGGTACTCGGGTGCAACATTCCAGACGCTTTACTAACACTCTCCCCACTTGGAGAATCAGCGCCTTTAACCTCCTGTTTGGCCCAGTTTGCAATTTCTGCGGAAGATGAACAGGAATAGCGAGAACCAATGAGAGGCTAGCTGGAGGTGTTTGGACGGGCAAATTTAACTCTCATTTCCCACCAGGAAGAGGAAATAACCAAAGGCTCAGCGTGCCGTACCGGAACCAGATTAGGGCCTGAAGCCATCCTGCGGTGTTGCGGCCAGCTCAAAAGAAAGCGAGTTGAAGAAAGGAGCTCAGGGGCACTGTAATTCACAAACCTGCAGAGTTATAAATGACAGCTATCGTCCAAAAATAGACTGAAGTAAGGCTGCCAAGAGGACTTGAAAGCGGGGCAGAATTGCAGGAAACCGATTTCAGGAGGTAGACTGGAATTGCATTGAAAGCATAGGAAAAGAGGCAGAACGTCCACAATGATGCACTTGGCCAAAAAGGGTGTATGCGTTTTTTCCTGAATATATTCAAGAAAAAACGCATACGCCCTTTTTGGCCAACCAAGCAAGCTTGCAAAGGAAATCTGCACTACAATGAAGTCTCACTTCCCCCCGGTCAAAAGGGCCATCTGAAAAAAGTGTAAAATCCAGAAAGGCAGGACAGGCCATGGAGAACTGGGAGCCTTGTTATGCTGATGGGCGGGATGTAAATTGCCAACAACCACTCGGGAGAAGTGTATGGTGTTTCCTGAAACATCTAAAAAACAAAGCAACAGAGCCTAGGGCACTGCCACTTATGGTCCTATAGTTTAGGGAAATTAAAATCAAAAAGACACAGCCACCCCAAAGTTTGGGACGCCTCTGTTTACAAGAACCTCGTTTACAGTACAAGTTCAACATCGCAGAAAGTGAAAAATGGATAAAGAAGTTGTGGTATTTACTTACAAAGCAATACCACTGAGCATTGAAATCTGTGTCATCAGGCCCTTAGCAGCACAATGAGTGGATTCAGGTATGATGATTCTAACTGAAATAAGTCACACAGAAAAAGAAACATCATAAGATATCAGTAATACATGGAATGTAAACTTGTCTACACAGGAACTGAATTACAGCACAGAACAGGGTCTCAAATTTAGAAAACCAACTTATGCTTGCTTAAGGGTAAAGGTGAGTTGGGGTGCTGCATAAAACCAGAGATTGAAATGAGCACAGATAAAGTTCCTTAAGCCAAATATGGAATAGACAAGAGCTACTCCTTGCTCAACGAAATGGACTCAACACCGCATATTAAACGCCTAAGAATGTACCTGACTAGTAAGTATCTTAAAACCTATGGATTGCTATGTCTCCGAAAGAGAATCAAGCATGTGTGCAGGGGCATAAACGCAGCAGTGATAGGATTGGAGAGGTTCGGTGAGCAAATGAAGACCCTTTGAAGTCATATTGCATGGTACCCATTCCACGGGTCTTAACTCTCCAGGTTTAAGGTATTCTTCCTTCAGCTAAAACATGCATGTGGAACCCAAGTATGATGAACCATGTGAACGGGAGACGTGTTCAAATATGTCTCAGTTTTCCTCCCCTGGTACTCGGGTGCAACATTCCAGACGCTTTACTAACACTCTCCCCACTTGGAGAGTCAGCGCCTTTAACCTCCTGTTTGGCCCAGTTTGCAATTTCTGCGGAAGATGAACAGGAATAGCGAGAACCAATGAGAGACTAGCTGGAGGTGTCTGGACGGGCAAATTTAACTCTCATTTCCCACCAGGAAGAGGAAATAACCAAAGGCTCAGCGTGCCGTGCCGGAACCAGATTAGGGCCTGAAGCCATCCTGCGGTGTTGCGGCCAGGTCACAAGAAAGCAAGTTGAAGAAAGGAGCTCAGGGGCACTGTAATTCACAAACCTGCAGAGTTATAAATGACAGCTACCGTCCAAAAATAGACTGAAGTAAGGCTGCCAAGAGGACTTGAAAGCGGGGCAGAATTGCAGGAAACCGATTTCAGGAGGTAGACTGGAATTGCATTGAAAGCATAGGAAAAGAGGCAGAACGTCCACAATGATGCACTTGGCCAAAAAGGGCGTATGCGTTTTTTCCTGAATATATTCAGGAAAACACGCATACGCCCTTTTTGGCCAACCAAGCAAGCTTGCAAAGGAAATCTGCACTACAATGAAGTCTCACTTCCCCCCGGTCAAAAGGGCCATCTGAAAAAAGTGTAAAATCCAGAAAGGCAGGACAGGCCATGGAGAACTGGGAGCCTTGTTATGCTGATGGGCGGGATGTAAATTGCCAACAACCACTCGGGAGAAGTGTATGGTGTTTCCTGAAACATCTAAAAAACAAAGCAACAGAACCTAGGGCACTTCCACTTATGGTCCTATAGCTTAGGGAAATTAAAATCAAAAAGACACAGCCACCCCAAAGTTTGGAACGGCTCTGTTTACAAGAACCTCGTTTACAGTACAAGTTCAACATCGCAGAAAGTGAAAAATGGATAAAGAAGTTGTGGTATTTACTTACAAAGCAATATCACTCAGCAATGAAATCTGTGTCATCAGGCCCTTAGCAGCACAATGAGTGGATTCAGGTATGATGATACTAACTGAAATAAGTCACACAGAAAAAGAAACATCATAAGATATCAGTAATACACGGAATGTAAACTTGGCTACACAGGAACTGAATTACAGAACAGAACAGGGTCTCAAATTAAGAAAACCAACTTATGCTTGCTTAAGGGGAAAGGTGAGTTGGGGTGCTGCATAAAACCAGAGATTGAAATGAGCACAGATAAAGTTCCTTAAGTCAAATATGGAATAGACAAGAGCTACTCCTTGCTCAACGAAATGGACTCAACACCCCATATTAAACGCCTAAGAATGTACCTGACTAGTAAGTATCTTAAAACCTATGGATTGCTATGTCTCCGAAAGAGAATCAAGCATGTGTACAGGGGCATAAACGCAGCAGTGATAGGATTGGAGAGGTTCGGTGAGCAAATGAAGACCCTTTGAAGTCATATTGCATGGTACCCATTCCACGGGTTTCAACTACCCAGGTTTAAGGTATTCTTCCTTCAGCTAAAACATGCATGTGGAACCTAGAGTATGATCAACCATGTGATCGGGAGACGTGTTCAAATATGTCTCAGTTTTCGTACCCTGGTACTCGGGTGCAACATTCCAGACGCTTTACTAACACTCTCCCCACTTGGAGAGTCAGTCCCTTTAACCTCCTGTTTGGCCCAGTTTGCAATTTCTGCGGAAGATGAACAGGAATAGCGAGAACCAATGAGAGGCTAGCTGGAGGTGTCTGGACGGGCAAATTTAACTCTCATTTCCCACCAGGAAGAGGAATTAACCAAAGGCTCAGCGTGCCGTGCCGGAACCAGATTAGGGCCTGAAGCCAAACTGCGGTGTTGCGGCCAGGTCACAAGAAAGCAAGTTGAAGAAAGGAGCTCAGGGGCACTGTAATTCACAAACCTGCAGAGTTATAAATGACAGCTATCGTCCAAAAATAGACTGAAGTAAGGCTGCCAAGAGGACTTGAAAGCGGGGCAGAATTGCAGGAAACCGATTTCAGGAGGTAGACTGGAATTGCATTGAAAGCATAGGAAAAGAGGCAGAACGTCCACAATGATGCACTTGGCCAAAAAGGGCGTATGCGTTTTTTCCTGAATATATTCAGGAAAACACGCATACGCCCTTTTTGGCCAACCAAGCAAGCTTGCAAAGGAAATCTGCACTACAATGAAGTCTCACTTCCCCCCGGTCAAAAGGGCCATCTGAAAAAAGTGTAAAATCCAGAAAGGCAGGACAGGCCATGGAGAACTGGGAGCCTTGTTATGCTGATGGGCGGGATGTAAATTGCCAACAACCACTCGGGAGAAGTGTATGGTGTTTCCTGAAACATCTAAAAAACAAAGCAACAGAACCTAGGGCACTTCCACTTATGGTCCTATAGCTTAGGGAAATTAAAATCAAAAAGACACAGCCACCCCAAAGTTTGGAACGGCTCTGTTTACAAGAACCTCGTTTACATTACAAGTTCAACATCGCAGAAAGTGAAAAATGGATAAAGAAGTTGTGGTATTTACTTACAAAGCAATATCACTCAGCAATGAAATCTGTGTCATCAGGCCCTTAGCAGCACAATGAGTGGATTCAGGTATGATGATACTAACTGAAATAAGTCACACAGAAAAAGAAACATCATAAGATATCAGTAATACACGGAATGTAAACTTGGCTACACAGGAACTGAATTACAGAACAGAACAGGGTCTCAAATTAAGAAAACCAACTTATGCTTGCTTAAGGGGAAAGGTGAGTTGGGGTGCTGCATAAAACCAGAGATTGAAATGAGCACAGATAAAGTTCCTTAAGTCAAATATGGAATAGACAAGAGCTACTCCTTGCTCAACGAAATGGACTCAACACCCCATATTAAACGCCTAAGAATGTACCTGACTAGTAAGTATCTTAAAACCTATGGATTGCTATGTCTCCGAAAGAGAATCAAACATGTGTACAGGGGCATAAACGCAGCAGTGATAGGATTGGAGAGGTTCGGTGAGCAAATGAAGACCCTTTGAAGTCATATTGCATGGTACCCATTCCACGGGTTTCAACTACCCAGGTTTAAGGTATTCTTCCTTCAGCTAAAACATGCATGTGGAACCTAGAGTATGATCAACCATG
Source organism: Stenella coeruleoalba (assembly GCF_951394435.1). Lineage (NCBI taxonomy): Eukaryota > Metazoa > Chordata > Mammalia > Artiodactyla > Delphinidae > Stenella > Stenella coeruleoalba. Next base: position 2,697,538 of record NW_027646159.1, on the reverse strand, counting down.
TGATCGGGAGACGTGTTCAAATATGTCTCAGTTTTCGTACCCTGGTACTCGGGTGCAACATTCCAGACGCTTTACTAACACTCTCCCCACTTGGAGAGTCAGTCCCTTTAACCTCCTGTTTGGCCCAGTTTGCAATTTCTGCGGAAGATGAACAGGAATAGCGAGAACCAATGAGAGGCTAGCTGGAGGTGTCTGGACGGGCAAATTTAACTCTCATTTCCCACCAGGAAGAGGAATTAACCAAAGGCTCAGCGTGCCGTGCCGGAACCAGATTAGGGCCTGAAGCCAAACTGCGGTGTTGTGGCCAGGTCACAAGAAAGCAAGTTGAAGAAAGGAGCTCAGGGGCACTGTAATTCACAAACCTGCAGAGTTATAAATGACAGCTATCGTCCAAAAATAGACTGAAGTAAGGCTGCCAAGAGGACTTGAAAGCGGGGCAGAATTGCAGGAAACCGATTTCAGGAGGTAGACTGGAATTGCATTGAAAGCATAGGAAAAGAGGCAGAACGTCCACAACCATGCACTTGGCCAAAAAGGGCGTATGCGTTTTTTCCTGAATATATTCAGGAAAAAACGCATACGCCCTTTTTGGCCAACCAAGCAAGCTTGCAAAGGAAATCTGCACTACAATGAAGTCTCACTTCCCCCCGGTCAAAAGGGCCATCTGAAAAAAGTGTAAAATCCAGAAAGGCAGGACAGGCCATGGAGAACTGGGAGCCTTGTTATGCTGATGGGCGGGATGTAAATTGCCAACAACCACTCGGGAGAAGTGTATGGTGTTTCCTGAAACATCTAAAAAACAAAGCAACAGAACCTAGGGCACTTCCACTTATGGTCCTATAGCTTAGGGAAATTAAAATCAAAAAGACACAGCCACCCCAAAGTTTGGAACGGCTCTGTTTACAAGAACCTCGTTTACAGTACAAGTTCAACATCGCAGAAAGTGAAAAATGGATAAAGAAGTTGTGGTATTTACTTACAAAGCAATATCACTCAGCAATGAAATCTGTGTCATCAGGCCCTTAGCAGCACAATGAGTGGATTCAGGTATGATGATTCTAACTGAAATAAGTCACACAGAAAAAGAAACATCATAAGATATCAGTAATACACGGAATGTAAACTTGGCTACACAGGAACTGAATTACAGAACAGAACAGGGTCTCAAATTTAGAAAACCAACTTATGCTTGCTTAAGGGGAAAGGTGAGTTGGGGTGCTGCATAAAACCAGAGATTGAAATGAGCACAGATAAAGTTCCTTAAGTCAAATATGGAATAGACAAGAGCTACTCCTTGCTCAACGAAATGGACTCAACACCGCATATTAAACGCCTAAGAATGTACCTGACTAGTAAGTATCTTAAAACCTATGGATTGCTATGTCTCCGAAAGAGAATCAAGCATGTGTACAGGGGCATAAACGCAGCAGTGATAGGATTGGAGAGGTTCGGTGAGCAAATGAAGACCCTTTGAAGTCATATTGCATGGTACCCATTCCACGGGTCTTAACTCTCCAGGTTTAAGGTATTCTTCCTTCAGCTAAAACATGCATGTGGAACCCAAGTATGATGAACCATGTGAACGGGAGACGTGTTCAAATATGTCTCAGTTTTCCTCCCCTGGTACTCGGGTGCAACATTCCAGATGCTTTACTAACACTCTCCCCACTTGGAGAGTCAGCGCCTTTAACCTCCTGTTTGGTCCAGTTTGCAATTTCTGCGGAAGATGAACAGGAATAGCGAGAACCAATGAGAGACTAGCTGGAGGTGTCTGGACGGGCAAATTTAACTCTCATTTCCCACCAGGAAGAGGAAATAACCAAAGGCTCAGCGTGCCGTGCCGGAACCAGATTAGGGCCTGGAGCCATCCTGCGGTGTTGCGGCCAGGTCACAAGAAAGCAAGTTGAAGAAAGGAGCTCAGGGGCACTGTAATTCACAAACCTGCAGAGTTATAAATGACAGCTATCGTCCAAAAATAGACTGAAGTAAGGCTGCCAAGAGGACTTGAAAGCGGGGCAGAATTGCAGGAAACCGATTTCAGGAGTTAGACTGGAATTGCATTGAAAGCATAGGAAAAGAGGCAGAACGTCCACAATGATGCACTTGGCCAAAAAGGGCGTATGCGTTTTTTCCTGAATATATTCAGGAAAAAACGCATACGCCCTTTTTGGCCAACCAAGCAAGCTTGCAAAGGAAATCTGCACTACAATGAAGTCTCACTTCCCCCCAGTCAAAAGGGCCATCTGAAAAAAGTGTAAAATCCAGAAAGGCAGGACAGGCCATGGAGAACTGGGAGCCTTGTTATGCTGATGGGCGGGAAGTAAATTGCCAACAACCACTCGGGAGAAGTGTATGGTGTTTCCTGAAACATCTAAAAAACAAAGCAACAGAACCTAGGGCACTTCCACTTATGGTCCTATAGCTTAGGGAAATTAAAATCAAAAAGACACAGCCACCCCAAAGTTTCGAACGGCTCTGTTTACAAGAACCTCGTTTACAGTACAAGTTCAACATCGCAAAAAGTGAAAAGTGGATAAAGAAGTTGTGGTATTTACTTACAAAGCAATATCACGCAGCAATGAAATCTGTGTCATCAGGCCCTTAGCAGCACAATGAGTGGATTCAGGTATGATGATTCTAACTGAAATAAGTCACACAGAAAAAGAAACATCATAAGATATCAGTAATACACGGAATGTAAACTTGGCTACACAGGAACTGAATTACAGAACAGAACAGGGTCTCAAATTTAGAAAACCAACTTATGCTTGCTGAAGGGGAAAGGTGAGTTGGGGTGCTGCATAAAACCAGAGATTGAAATGAGCACAGATAAAGTTCCTTAAGCCAAATATGGAATAGACAAGAGCTACTACTTGCTCAACGAAATGGACTCAACACCGCATATTAAACGACTAAGAATGTACCTGACTAGTAAGTATCTTAAAATCTATAGATTGCTATGTCTCCAAAAGAGAATCAAGCATGTGAAAAGGGGCATAAACGCAGCAGTGATAGGATTGGAGATGTTCGGTGAGCAAATGAAGACCCTTTGACGTCATATTGCATGGTACCCATTCCACGGGTTACAACTACCCAGGTTTTAGGTATTCTTCCTTCAGCTAAAACATGCATGTGGAACCCAGAGTATGATCAACCATGTGATCGGGAGACGTGTTCAAATATGTCTCAGTTTTCCTCCCCTGGTACTCGGGTGCAACATTCCAGACGCTTTACTAACACTCTCCCCACTTGGAGAATCAGCGCCTTTAACCTCCTGTTTGGCCCAGTTTGCAATTTCTGCGGAAGATGAACAGGAATAGCGAGAACCAATGAGAGGCTAGCTGGAGGTGTCTGGACGGGCAAATTTAACTCTCATTTCCCACCAGGAAGAGGAAATAACCAAAGGCTCAGCGTGCCGTACCGGAACCAGATTAGGGCCTGAAGCCATCCTGCGGTGTTGCGGCCAGCTCAAAAGAAAGCGAGTTGAAGAAAGGAGCTCAGGGGCACTGTAATTCACAAACCTGCAGAGTTATAAATGACAGCTATCGTCCAAAAATAGACTGAAGTAAGGCTGCCAAGAGGAGTTGAAAGCGGGGCAGAATTGCAGGAAACCGATTTCAGGAGGTAGACTGGAATTGCATTGAAAGCATAGGAAAAGAGGCAGAACGTCCACAATGATGCACTTGGCCAAAAAGGGCGTATGCGTTTTTTCCTGAATATATTCAGGAAAAAGCGCATACGCCCTTTTTGGCCAACCAAGCAAGCTTGCAAAGGAAATCTGCACTACAATGAAGTCTCACTTCCCCCCGGTCAAAAGGGCCATCTGAAAAAAGTGTAAAATCCAGAAAGGCAGGACAGGCCATGGAGAACTGGGAGCCTTGTTATGCTGATGGGCGGGATGTAAATTGCCAACAACCACTCGGGAGAAGTGTATGGTGTTTCCGGAAACATCTAAAAAACAAAGCAACAGAGCCTAGGGCACTTCCACTTATGGTCCTATAGCTTAGGGAAATTAAAATCAAAAAGACACAGCCACCCCAAAGTTTGGGACGCCTCTGTTTACAAGAAACTCGTTTTCAGTACAAGTTCAACATCGCAGAAAGTGAAAAATGGATAAAGAACTTGTGGTATTTACTTACAAAGCAATACCATTCAGCAATGAAATCTGTGTCATCAGGCCCTTAGCAGCACAATGAGTGGATTCAGGTATGATGATTCTAACTGAAATAAGTCACACAGAAAAAGAAACATCATAAGATATCAGTAATACACGGAATGTAAACTTGGCTACACAGGAACTGAATTACAGAACAGAACAGGGTCTCAAATTTAGAAAACCAACTTATGCTTGCTTAAGGGTAAAGGTGAGTTGGGGTGCTGCATAAAACCAGAGATTGAAATGAGCACAGGTAAAGTTCCTTAAGTCAAATATGGAATAGACAAGAGCTACTCCTTGCTCAACGAAATGGACTCAACACCGCATATTAAACGCCTAAGAATGTACCTGACTAGTAAGTATCGTAAAACCTATGGATTGCTATGTCTCCAAAAGAGAATCAAGCATGTGTACAGGGGCATAAACGCAGCAGTGATAGGATTGGAGAGGTTCGGTGAGCAATGAAGTCCCTTTGAAGTCATATTGCATGGTACCCATTACACGGGTCTCAACTACCAGGTTTTAGGTATTCTTCCTTCAGCTAAAACATGCATGTGGAACCCAAGTATGATCAACCATGTGAACGGGAGACGTGTTCAAATATGTCTCAGTTTTCGTACCCTGGTACTCGGGTGCAACATTCCAGACGCTTTACTAACACTCTCCCGACTTGGAGAGTCAGTCCCTTTAACCTCCTGTTTGGCCCAGTTTGCAATTTCTGCGGAAGATGAACAGGAATAGCGAGAACCAATGAGAGACTAGCTGGAGGTGTCTGAACGGGCAAATTTAACTCTCATTTCCCACCAGGAAGGGGAATTAACCAAAGGCTCAGCGTGCCGTGCCGGAACCAGATTAGGGCCTGAAGCCATCCTGCGGTGTTGCGGCCAGGTCACAAGAAAGCGAGTTGAAGAAAGGAGCTCAGGGGCACTGTAATTCACAAACCTGCAGAGTTATAAATGACAGCTATCGTCCAAAAATAGACTGAAGTAAGGCTGCCAAGAGGACTTGAAAGCGGGGCAGAATTGCACGAAACCGACTTCAGGAGGTAGACTGGAATTGCATTGAAAGCATAGGAAAAGAGGCAGAACGTCCACAATGATGCACTTGGCCAAAAAGGGCGTATGCGTTTTTTCCTGAATATATTCAGGAAAAAACGCATACGCCCTTTTTGGCCAACCAAGCAAGCTTGCAAAGGAAATCTGCACTACAATGAAGTCTCACTTCCCCCCGGTCAAAAGGGCCATCTGAAAAAAGTGTAAAATCCAGAAAGGCAGGACAGGCCATGGAGAACTGGGAGCCTTGTTATGCTGATGGGCGGGATGTAAATTGCCAACAGACACTCGGGAGAAGTGTATGGTCTTTCCTGAAACATCTAAAAAACAAAGCAACAGAGCCTAGGGCACTTCCACTTATGGTCCTATAGCTTAGGGAAATTAAAATCAAAAAGACACAGCCACCCCAAAGTTTGGGACGCCTCCGTTTACAAGAACCTCTTTTACCGTACAAGTTCAATATCACAGAAAGTGAAAAATGGATAAAGAACTTGTGGTACTTACGTACAATGCAGTATCACTCAGCAATGAAATGTATGTCTTCAGGCCCGTAGCAGCATAATGAGTGGATTCAGGTACGATGATTCTAACTGAAATAAGTCACACAGAAAAAGAAACATCATAAGATATCAGTAATACACGGAATGTAAACTTGGCTACACAGGAACTGAATTACAGAACAGAACAGGGTCTCAAATTTAGAAAACCAACTTATGCTTGCTTAAGGGGAAAGGTGAGTTGGGGTGCTGCATAAAAACAGAGATTGAAATGAGCACAGATAAAGTTCCTTAAGCCAAATATGGAATAGACAAGAGCTACTCCTTGCTCAATGAATTGGACTCAACACCGCATATTAAACGCCTAAGAATGTACCTGACTAGTAAGTATCTTAATACCTATAGATTGCTATGTCTCCGAAAGAGAATCAAGCATGTGTACAGGGGCATAAACGCAGCAGTGATAGGATTGGAGAGGTTTGTTGAGCAAATGAAGACCCTTTGAAGTCATATTGCATGGTACCCATTACACGGGTCTTAACTATCCAGGTTTAAGGTATTCTTCCTTCAGCTAAAACATGCATGTGGAACCCAAGTATGATGAACCATGTGATCGGGAGACGTGTTCAAATATGTCTCAGTTTTCCTCCCCTGGTACTCGGGTGCAACATTCCAGACGCTTTACTAACACTCTCCCCACTTGGAGAGTCAGCGCCTTTAACCTCCTGTTTGGCCCAGTTTGCAATTTCTGCGGAAGATGAACAGGAATAGCGAGAACCAATGAGAGACTAGCTGGAGGTGTCTGGACGGGCAAATTTAACTCTCATTTCCCACCAGGAAGAGGAATTAACCAAAGGCTCAGCATGCCGGGCCGGAACCAGATTAGGGCCTGAAGCCATCCTGCGGTGTTGCGGCCAGGTCACAAGAAAGCGAGTTGAAGAAAGGAGCTCAGGGGCACTGTAATTCACAAACCTGCAGAGTTATAAATGACAGCTATCGTCCAAAAATAGACTGAAGTAAGGCTGCCAAGAGGACTTGAAAGCGGGGCAGAATTGCAGGAAACCGATTTCAGGAGGTAGACTGGAATTGCATTGAAAGCATAGGAAAAGAGGCAGAACGTCCACAATGATGCACTTGGCCAAAAAGGGCGTATGCGTTTTTTCCTGAATATATTCAGGAAAAAACGCATACGCCCTTTTTGGCCAACCAAGCAAGCTTGCAAAGGAAATCTGCACTACAATGAAGTCTCACTTCCCCCCGGTCAAAAGGGCCATCTGAAAAAAGTGTAAAATCCAGAAAGGCAGGACAGGCCATGGAGAACTGGGAGCCTTGTTATGCTGATGGGCGGGATGTAAATTGCCAACAACCACTCGGGAGAAGTGTATGGTGTTTCCTGAAACATCTAAAAAACAAAGCAACAGAACCTAGGGCACTTCCACTTATGGTCCTATAGCTTAGGGAAATTAAAATCAAAAAGACACAGCCACCCCAAAGTTTGGGACGCCTCTGTTTACAAGAACCTCGTTTACAGTACAAGTTCAACATCGCAGAAAGTGAAAAATGGATACAGAAGTTGTGGTATTTACTTACAAAGCAATATCACTCAGCAATGAAATCTGTGTCATCAGGCCCTTAGCAGCACAATGAGTGGATTCAGGTATGATGATTCTAACTGAAATAAGTCACACAGAAAAAGAAACATCATAAGATATCAGAAATACACGGAATGTAAACTTGGCTTCACAGGAACTGAATTACAGAACAGAACAGGGTCTCAAATTTAGAAAACCAACTTATTCTTGCTTAAGGGTAAAGGTGAGTTGGGGTGCTGCATAAAACCAGAGATTGAAATGAGCACAGATAAAGTTCCTTAAGCCAAATATGGAATAGACAAGAGCTACTCCTTGCTCAACGAAATGGACTCAACACCCCGTATTAAACGCCTAAGAATGTACCTGACTAGTAAGTATCTTAAAACCTATGGATTGCTATGTCTCCGAAAGAGAATCAAGCATGTGTACAGGGGCATAAACGCAGCAGTGATAGGATTGGAGAGGTTCGGTGAGCAAATGAAGACCCTTTGAAGTCATATTGCATGGTACCCATTCCACGGGTTTCAACTACCCAGGTTTAAGGTATTCTTCCTTAAGCTAAAACATGCATGTGGAACCTAGAGTATGATCAACCATGTGATCGGGAGACGTGTTCAAATATGTCTCAGTTTTCGTACCCTTGTACTCGGGTGCAACATTCCAGACGCTTTACTAACACTCTCCCGACTTGGAGAGTCAGTCCCTTTAACCTCCTGTTTGGCCCACTTTGCAATTTCTGCGGAAGATGAACAGGAATAGTGAGAACCAATGAGAGGCTAGCTGGAGGTGTCAGGACGGGCAAATTTAACTCTCATTTCCCACCAGGAAGAGGAATTAACCAAAGGCTCAGCGTGCCGTGCCGGAACCAGATTAGGGCCTGAAGCCATCCTGCGGTGTTGCGGCCAGCTCAAAAGAAAGCGAGTTGAAGAAAGGAGCTCAGGGGCACTGTAATTCACAAACCTGCAGAGTTATAAATGACAGCTATCGTCCAAAAATAGACTGAAGTAAGGCTGCCAAGAGGACTTGAAAGCGGGGCAGAATTGCAGGAAACCGATTTCAGGAGGTAGACTGGAATTGCATTGAAAGCATAGGAAAAGAGGCAGAACGTCCACAATGATGCACTTGGCCAAAAAGGGCGTATGCGTTTTTTCCTGAATATATTCAGGAAAAAACGCATACGCCCTTTTTGGCCAACCAAGCAAGCTTGCAAAGGAAATCTGCACTACAATGAAGTCTCACTTCCCCCCGGTCAAAAGGGCCATCTGAAAAAAGTGTAAAATCCAGAAAGGCAAGACAGGCCATGGAGAATTGGGAGCCTTGTTATGCTGATGGGCGGGATGTAAATTGCCAACAACCACTGTGGAGAAGTGTATGGTGTTTCCTGAAACATCTAAAAAACAAAGCAACAGAGCCTAGGGCACTGCCACTTATGGTGCTATAGCTTAGGGAAATTAAAATCAAAAAGACACAGCCACCCCAAAGTTTGGGACGCCTCTGTTTACAAGAACCTCGTTTACAGTACAAGTTCAACATCGCAGAAAGTGAAAAATGGATAAAGAAGTTGTGGTATTTTCTTACAAAGCAATATCACTCAGCAATGAAATCTGTGTCATCAGGCCCTTAGCAGCACAATGAGTGGATTCAGGTATGATGATTCTAACTGAAATAAGTCACACAGAAAAAGAAACATCATAAGATATCAGTAATACACGGAATGTAAACTTGGCTACACAGGAACTGAATTACAGAACAGAACAGGGTCTCAAATTTAGAAAACCAACTTATGCTTGCTTAAGGGTAAAGGTGAGTTGGGGTGCTGCATAAAACCAGAGATTGAAATGAGGCCAGATAAAATTCCTTAAGTCAAATATGGAATAGACAAGTGCTACTCCTTGCTCAACGAAATGGACTCAACACCGCATATTAAACGCCTAAGAATGTACCTGACTAGTAAGTATCGTAAAACCTATGGATTGCTATGTCTCCAAAAGAGAATCAAGCATGTGTACAGGGGCATAAACGCAGCAGTGATAGGATTGGAGAGGTTCGGTGAGCAAATGAAGACCCTTTGAAGTCATATTGCATGGTACCCATTACACGGGTCTCAACTATCCATGTTTAAGGTATTCTTCCTTCAGCTAAAACATGCATGTGGAACCCAAGTATGATCGACCATGTGAATGGGAGACGTGTTCAAATATGTCTCAGTTTTCATCCCCTGGTACTCGGGTGCAACATTCCAGACGCTTTACTAACACTCTCCCCACTTGGAGAGTCAGCGCCTTTAACCTCCTGTTTGGCCCAGTTTGCAATTTCTGCGGAAGATGAACAGGAATAGCGAGAACCAATGAGAGGCTAGCTGGAGGTGTCTGGACGGGCAAATTTAACTCTCATTTCCCACCAGGAAGAGGAATTAACCAAAGGCTCAGCGTGCCGTGCCGGAACCAGATTAGGGCCTGAAGCCATCCTGCGGTGTTGCGGCCAGCTCAAAAGAAAGCGAGTTGAAGAAAGGAGCTCAGGGGCACTGTAATTCACAAACCTGCAGAGTTATAAATGACAGCTATCGTCCAAAAATAGACTGAAGTAAGGCTGCCAAGAGGACTTGAAAGCGGGGCAGAATTGCAGGAAACCGATTTCAGGAGGTAGACTGGAATTGCATTGAAAGCATAGGAAAAGAGGCAGAACGTCCACAATGATGCACTTGGCCAAAAAGGGCGTATGCGTTTTTTCCTGAATATATTCAGGAAAAAACGCATACGCCCTTTTTGGCCAACCAAGCAAGCTTGCAAAGGAAATCTGCACTACAATGAAGTCTCACTTCCCCCCGGTCAAAAGGGCCATCTGAAAAAACTGTAAAATCCAGAAAGGCAGGACAGGCCATGGAGAACTGGGAGCCTTGTTATGCTGATGGGCGGGATGTAAATTGCCAACAACCACTCGGGAGAAGTGTATGGTGTTTCCTGAAACATCTAAAAAACAAAGCAACAGAACCTAGGGCACTTCCACTTATGGTCCTATAGCTTAGGGAAATTAAAATCAAAAAGACACAGCCACCCCAAAGTTTGGGACGCCTCTGTTTACAAGAACCTCGTTTACAGTACAAGTTCAACATCGCAGAAAGTGAAAAATGGATACAGAAGTTGTGGTATTTACTTACAAAGCAATATCACTCAGCAATGAAATCTGTGTCATCAGGCCCTTAGCAGCACAATGAGTGGATTCAGGTATGATGATTCTAACTGAAATAAGTCACACAGAAAAAGAAACATCATAAGATATCAGAAATACACGGAATGTAAACTTGGCTTCACAGGAACTGAATTACAGAACAGAACAGGGTCTCAAATTTAGAAAACCAACTTATTCTTGCTTAAGGGTAAAGGTGAGTTGGGGTGCTGCATAAAACCAGAGATTGAAATGAGCACAGATAAAGTTCCTTAAGCCAAATATGGAATAGACAAGAGCTACTCCTTGCTCAACGAAATGGACTCAACACCCCGTATTAAACGCCTAAGAATGTACCTGACTAGTAAGTATCTTAAAACCTATGGATTGCTATGTCTCCGAAAGAGAATCAAGCATGTGTACAGGGGCATAAACGCAGCAGTGATAGGATTGGAGAGGTTCGGTGAGCAAATGAAGACCCTTTGAAGTCATATTGCATGGTACCCATTCCACGGGTTTCAACTACCCAGGTTTAAGGTATTGTTCCTTAAGCTAAAACATGCATGTGGAACCTAGAGTATGATCAACCATGTGATCGGGAGACGTGTTCAAATATGTCTCAGTTTTCGTACCCTTGTACTCGGGTGCAACATTCCAGACGCTTTACTAACACTCTCCCCACTTGGAGAGTCAGTCCCTTTAACCTCCTGTTTGGCCCACTTTGCAATTTCTGCGGAAGATGAACAGGAATAGTGAGAACCAATGAGAGGCTAGCTGGAGGTGTCAGGACGGGCAAATTTAACTCTCATTTCCCACCAGGAAGAGGAATTAACCAAAGGCTCAGCGTGCCGTGCCGGAACCAGATTAGGGCCTGAAGCCATCCTGCGGTGTTGCGGCCAGCTCAAAAGAAAGCGAGTTGAAGAAAGGAGCTCAGGGGCACTGTAATTCACAAACCTGCAGAGTTATAAATGACAGCTATCGTCCAAAAATAGACTGAAGTAAGGCTGCCAAGAGGACTTGAAAGCGGGGCAGAATTGCAGGAAACCGATTTCAGGAGGTAGACTGGAATTGCATTGAAAGCATAGGAAAAGAGGCAGAACGTCCACAATGATGCACTTGGCCAAAAAGGGCGTATGCGTTTTTTCCTGAATATATTCAGGAAAAAACGCATACGCCCTTTTTGGCCAACCAAGCAAGCTTGCAAAGGAAATCTGCACTACAATGAAGTCTCACTTCCCCCCGGTCAAAAGGGCCATCTGAAAAAAGTGTAAAATCCAGAAAGGCAAGACAGGCCATGGAGAATTGGGAGCCTTGTTATGCTGATGGGCGGGATGTAAATTGCCAACAACCACTGTGGAGAAGTGTATGGTGTTTCCTGAAACATCTAAAAAACAAAGCAACAGAGCCTAGGGCACTGCCACTTATGGTGCTATAGCTTAGGGAAATTAAAATCAAAAAGACACAGCCACCCCAAAGTTTGGGACGCCTCTGTTTACAAGAACCTCGTTTACAGTACAAGTTCAACATCGCAGAAAGTGAAAAATGGATAAAGAAGTTGTGGTATTTTCTTACAAAGCAATATCACTCAGCAATGAAATCTGTGTCATCAGGCCCTTAGCAGCACAATGAGTGGATTCAGGTATGATGATTCTAACTGAAATAAGTCACACAGAAAAAGAAACATCATAAGATATCAGTAATACACGGAATGTATACTTGGCTACACAGGAACTGAATTACAGAACAGAACAGGGTCTCAAATTTAGAAAACCAACTTATGCTTGCTTAAGGGTAAAGGTGAGTTGGGGTGCTGCATAAAACCAGAGATTGAAATGAGCACAGATAAAGTTCCTTAAGTCAAATATGGAATAGACAAGTGCTACTCCTTGCTCAACGAAATGGACTCAACACCGCATATTAAACGCCTAAGAATGTACCTGACTAGTAAGTATCGTAAAACCTATGGATTGCTATGTCTCCAAAAGAGAATCAAGCATGTGTACAGGGGCATAAACGCAGCAGTTATAGGATTGGAGAGGTTCGGTGAGCAAATGAAGACCCTTTGAAGTCATATTGCATGGTACCCATTACACGGGTCTCAACTATCCATGTTTAAGGTATTCTTCCTTCAGCTAAAACATGCATGTGGAACCCAAGTATGATCAACCATGTGAACGGGAGACGTGTTCAAATATGTCTCAGTTTTCCTCCCCTGGTACTCGGGTGCAACATTCCAGACGCTTTACTAACACTCTCCCCACTTGGAGAGTCAGCGCCTTTAACCTCCTGTTTGGCCCAGTTTGCAATTTCTGCGGAAGATGAACAGGAATAGCGAGAACCAATGAGAGGCTAGCTGGAGGTGTCTGGACGGGCAAATTTAACTCTCATTTCCCACCAGGAAGAGGAAATAACCAAAGGCTCAGCGTGCCGTACCGGAACCAGATTAGGGCCTGAAGCCATCCTGCGGTGTTGCGGCCAGCTCACAAGAAAGCGAGTTGAAGAAAGGAGCTCAGGGGCACTGTAATTCACAAACCTGCAGAGTTATAAATGACAGCTATCGTCCAAAAATAGACTGAAGTAAGGCTGCCAAGAGGACTTGAAAGCGGGGCAGAATTGCAGGAAACCGATTTCAGGAGGTAGACTGGAATTGCATTGAAAGCATAGGAAAAGAGGCAGAAGGTCCACAATGATGCACTTGGCCAAAAAGGGCGTATGCGTTTTTTCCTGAATATATTCAGGAAAAAACGCATACGCCCTTTTTGGCCAACCAAGCAAGCTTGCAAAGGAAATCTGCACTACAATGAAGTCTCACTTCCCCCCGGTCAAAAGGGCCATCTGAAAAAACTGTAAAATCCAGAAAGGCAGGACAGGCCATGGAGAACTGGGAGCCTTGTTATGCTGATGGGCGGGATGTAAATTGCCAACAACCACTCGGGAGAAGTGTATGGTGTTTCCTGAAACATCTAAAAAACAAAGCAACAGAACCTAGGGCACTTCCACTTATGGTCCTATAGCTTAGGGAAATTAAAATCAAAAAGACACAGCCACCCCAAAGTTTGGGACGCCTCTGTTTACAAGAACCTCGTTTACAGTACAAGTTCAACATCGCAGAAAGTGAAAAATGGATACAGAAGTTGTGGTATTTACTTACAAAGCAATATCACTCAGCAATGAAATCTGTGTCATCAGGCCCTTAGCAGCACAATGAGTGGATTCAGGTATGATGATTCTAACTGAAATAAGTCACACAGAAAAAGAAACATCATAAGATATCAGAAATACACGGAATGTAAACTTGGCTACACAGGAACTGAATTACAGAACAGAACAGGGTCTCAAATTTAGAAAACCAACTTATTCTTGCTTAAGGGTAAAGGTGAGTTGGGGTGCTGCATAAAACCAGAGATTGAAATGAGCACAGATAAAGTTCCTTAAGCCAAATAAGGAATAGACAAGAGCTACTCCTTGCTCAACGAAATGGACTCAACACCCCGTATTAAACGCCTAAGAATGTACCTGACTAGTAAGTATCTTAAAACCTATGGATTGCTATGTCTCCGAAAGAGAATCAAGCATGTGTACAGGGGCATAAACGCAGCAGTGATAGGATTGGAGAGGTTCGGTGAGCAAATGAAGACCCTTTGAAGTCATATTGCATGGTACCCATTACACGGGTCTCAACTATCCATGTTTAAGGTATTCTTCCTTCAGCTAAAACATGCATGTGGAACCCAAGTATGATCAACCATGTGAACGGGAGACGTGTTCAAATATGTCTCAGTTTTCCTCCCCTGGTACTCGGGTGCAACATTCCAGACACTTTACTAACACTCTCCCCACTTGGAGAGTCAGCGCCTTTAACCTCCTGTTTGGCCCAGTTTGCAATTTCTGCGGAAGATGAACAGGAATAGCGAGAACCAATGAGAGGCTAGCTGGAGGTGTCTGGACGGGCAAATTTAACTCTCATTTCCCACCAGGAAGAGGAAATAACCAAAGGCTCAGCGTGCCGTACCGGAACCAGATTAGGGCCTGAAGCCATCCTGCGGTGTTGCGGCCAGCTCAAAAGAAAGCGAGTTGAAGAAAGGAGCTCAGGGGCACTGTAATTCACAAACCTGCAGAGTTATAAATGACAGCTATCGTCCAAAAATATACTGAAGTAAGGCTGCCAAGAGGACTTGAAAGCGGGGCAGAATTGCAGGAAACCGATTTCAGGAGGTAGACTGGAATTGCATTGAAAGCATAGGAAAAGAGGCAGAACGTCCACAATGATGCACTTGGCCAAAAAGGGCGTATGCGTTTTTTCCTGAATATATTCAGGAAAAAACGCATACGCCCTTTTTGGCCAACCAAGCAAGCTTGCAAAGGAAATCTGCACTACAATGAAGTCTCACTTCCCCCCGGTCAAAAGGGCCATCTGAAAAAACTGTAAAATCCAGAAAGGCAGGACAGGCCATGGAGAACTGGGAGCCTTGTTATGCTGATGGGCGGGATGTAAATTGCCAACAACCACTCGGGAGAAGTGTATGGTGTTTCCTGAAACATCTAAAAAACAAAGCAACAGAACCTAGGGCACTTCCACTTATGGTCCTATAGCTTAGGGAAATTAAAATCAAAAAGACACAGCCACCCCAAAGTTTGGGACGCCTCTGTTTACAAGAACCTCGTTTACAGTACAAGTTCAACATCGCAGAAAGTGAAAAATGGATACAGAAGTTGTGGTATTTACTTACAAAGCAATATCACTCAGCAATGAAATCTGTGTCATCAGGCCCTTAGCAGCACAATGAGTGGATTCAGGTATGATGATTCTAACTGAAATAAGTCACACAGAAAAAGAAACATCATAAGATATCAGAAATACACGGAATGTAAACTTGGCTTCACAGGAACTGAATTACAGAACAGAACAGGGTCTCAAATTTAGAAAACCAACTTATTCTTGCTTAAGGGTAAAGGTGAGTTGGGGTGCTGCATAAAACCAGAGATTGAAATGAGCACAGATAAAGTTCCTTAAGCCAAATATGGAATAGACAAGAGCTACTCCTTGCTCAACGAAATGGACTCAACACCCCGTATTAAACGCCTAAGAATGTACCTGACTAGTAAGTATCTTAAAACCTATGGATTGCTATGTCTCCGAAAGAGAATCAAGCATGTGTACAGGGGCATAAACGCAGCAGTGATAGGATTGGAGAGGTTCGGTGAGCAAATGAAGACCCTTTGAAGTCATATTGCATGGTACCCATTCCACGGGTTTCAACTACCCAGGTTTAAGGTATTCTTCCTTAAGCTAAAACATACATGTGGAACCTAGAGTATGATCAACCATGTGATCGGGAGACGTGTTCAAATATGTCTCAGTTTTCGTACCCTTGTACTCGGGTGCAACATTCCAGACGCTTTACTAACACTCTCCCGACTTGGAGAGTCAGTCCCTTTAACCTCCTGTTTGGCCCACTTTGCAATTTCTGCGGAAGATGAACAGGAATAGTGAGAACCAATGAGAGGCTAGCTGGAGGTGTCAGGACGGGGAAATTTAACTCTCATTTCCCACCAGGAAGAGGAATTAACCAAAGGCTCAGCGTGCCGTGCCGGAACCAGATTAGGGCCTGAAGCCATCCTGCGGTGTTGCGGCCAGCTCAAAAGAAAGCGAGTTGAAGAAAGGAGCTCAGGGGCACTGTAATTCACAAACCTGCAGAGTTATAAATGACAGCTATCGTCCAAAAATAGACTGAAGTAAGGCTGCCAAGAGGACTTGAAAGCGGGGCAGAATTGCAGGAAACCGATTTCAGGAGGTAGACTGGAATTGCATTGAAAGCATAGGAAAAGAGGCAGAACGTCCACAATGATGCACTTGGCCAAAAAGGGCGTATGCGTTTTTTCCTGAATATATTCAGGAAAAAACGCATACGCCCTTTTTGGCCAACCAAGCAAGCTTGCAAAGGAAATCTGCACTACAATGAAGTCTCACTTCCCCCAGGTCAAAAGGGCCATCTGAAAAAAGTGTAAAATCCAGAAAGGCAAGACAGGCCATGGAGAATTGGGAGCCTTGTTATGCTGATGGGCGGGATGTAAATTGCCAACAACCACTGTGGAGAAGTGTATGGTGTTTCCTGAAACATCTAAAAAACAAAGCAACAGAGCCTAGGGCACTGCCACTTATGGTGCTATAGCTTAGGGAAATTAAAATCAAAAAGACACAGCCACCCCAAAGTTTGGGACGCCTCTGTTTACAAGAACCTCGTTTACAGTACAAGTTCAACATCGCAGAAAGTGAAAAATGGATAAAGAAGTTGTGGTATTTTCTTACAAAGCAATATCACTCAGCAATGAAATCTGTGTCATCAGGCCCTTAGCAGCACAATGAGTGGATTCAGGTATGATGATTCTAACTGAAATAAGTCACACAGAAAAAGAAACATCATAAGATATCAGTAATACACGGAATGTAAACTTGGCTACACAGGAACTGAATTACAGAACAGAACAGGGTCTCAAATTTAGAAAACCAACTTATGCTTGCTTAAGGGTAAAGGTGAGTTGGGGTGCTGCATAAAACCAGAGATTGAAATGAGCACAGATAAAGTTCCTTAAGTCAAATATGGAATAGACAAGTGCTACTCCTTGCTCAACGAAATGGACTCAACACCGCATATTAAACGCCTAAGAATGTACCTGACTAGTAAGTATCGTAAAACCTATGGATTGCTATGTCTCCAAAAGAGAATCAAGCATGTGTACAGGGGCATAAACGCAGCAGTGATAGGATTGGAGAGGTTCGGTGAGCAAATGAAGACCCTTTGAAGTCATATTGCATGGTACCCATTACACGGGTCTCAACTATCCATGTTTAAGGTATTCTTCCTTCAGCTAAAACATGCATGTGGAACCCAAGTATGATCGACCATGTGAATGGGAGACGTGTTCAAATATGTCTCAGTTTTCATCCCCTGGTACTCGGGTGCAACATTCCAGACGCTTTACTAACACTCTCCCCACTTGGAGAGTCAGCGCCTTTAACCTCCTGTTTGGCCCAGTTTGCAATTTCTGCGGAAGATGAACAGGAATAGCGAGAACCAATGAGAGGCTAGCTGGAGGTGTCTGGACGGGCAAATTTAACTCTCATTTCCCACCAGGAAGAGGAATTAACCAAAGGCTCAGCGTGCGGTGCCGGAACCAGATTAGGGCCTGAAGCCATCCTGCGGTGTTGCGGCCAGCTCAAAAGAAAGCGAGTTGAAGAAAGGAGCTCAGGGGCACTGTAATTCACAAACCTGCAGAGTTATAAATGACAGCTATCGTCCAAAAATAGACTGAAGTAAGGCTGCCAAGAGGACTTGAAAGCGGGGCAGAATTGCAGGAAACCGATTTCAGGAGGTAGACTGGAATTGCATTGAAAGCATAGGAAAAGAGGCAGAACGTCCACAATGATGCACTTGGCCAAAAAGGGCGTATGCGTTTTTTCCTGAATATATTCAGGAAAAAACGCATACGCCCTTTTTGGCCAACCAAGCAAGCTTGCAAAGGAAATCTGCACTACAATGAAGTCTCACTTCCCCCCGGTCAAAAGGGCCATCTGAAAAAACTGTAAAATCCAGAAAGGCAGGACAGGCCATGGAGAACTGGGAGCCTTGTTATGCTGATGGGCGGGATGTAAATTGCCAACAACCACTCGGGAGAAGTGTATGGTGTTTCCTGAAACATCTAAAAAACAAAGCAACAGAACCTAGGGCACTTCCACTTATGGTCCTATAGCTTAGGGAAATTAAAATCAAAAAGACACAGCCACCCCAAAGTTTGGGACGCCTCTGTTTACAAGAACCTCGTTTACAGTACAAGTTCAACATCGCAGAAAGTGAAAAATGGATACAGAAGTTGTGGTATTTACTTACAAAGCAATATCACTCAGCAATGAAATCTGTGTCATCAGGCCCTTAGCAGCACAATGAGTGGATTCAGGTATGATGATTCTAACTGAAATAAGTCACACAGAAAAAGAAACATCATAAGATATCAGAAATACACGGAATGTAAACTTGGCTTCACAGGAACTGAATTACAGAACAGAACAGGGTCTCAAATTTAGAAAACCAACTTATTCTTGCTTAAGGGTAAAGGTGAGTTGGGGTGCTGCATAAAACCAGAGATTGAAATGAGCACAGATAAAGTTCCTTAAGCCAAATATGGAATAGACAAGAGCTACTCCTTGCTCAACGAAATGGACTCAACACCCCGTATTAAACGCCTAAGAATGTACCTGACTAGTAAGTATCTTAAAACCTATGGATTGCTATGTCTCCGAAAGAGAATCAAGCATGTGTACAGGGGCATAAACGCAGCAGTGATAGGATTGGAGAGGTTCGGTGAGCAAATGAAGACCCTTTGAAGTCATATTGCATGGTACCCATTCCACGGGTTTCAACTACCCAGGTTTAAGGTATTCTTCCTTAAGCTAAAACATGCATGTGGAACCTACAGTATGATCAACCATGTGATCGGGAGACGTGTTCAAATATGTCTCAGTTTTCGTACCCTTGTACTCGGGTGCAACATTCCAGACGCTTTACTAACACTCTCCCGACTTGGAGAGTCAGTCCCTTTAACCTCCTGTTTGGCCCACTTTGCAATTTCTGCGGAAGATGAACAGGAATAGTGAGAACCAATGAGAGGCTAGCTGGAGGTGTCAGGACGGGCAAATTTAACTCTCATTTCCCACCAGGAAGAGGAATTAACCAAAGGTTCAGCGTGCCGTGCCGGAACCAGATTAGGGCCTGAAGCCATCCTGCGGTGTTGCGGCCAGCTCAAAAGAAAGCGAGTTGAAGAAAGGAGCTCAGGGGCACTGTAATTCACAAACCTGCAGAGTTATAAATGACAGCTATCGTCCAAAAATAGACTGAAGTAAGGCTGCCAAGAGGACTTGAAAGCGGGGCAGAATTGCAGGAAACCGATTTCAGGAGGTAGACTGGAATTGCATTGAAAGCATAGGAAAAGAGGCAGAACGTCCACAATGATGCACTTGGCCAAAAAGGGCGTATGCATTTTTTCCTGAATATATTCAGGAAAAAACGCATACGCCCTTTTTGGCCAACCAAGCAAGCTTGCAAAGGAAATCTGCACTACAATGAAGTCTCACTTCCCCCCGGTCAAAAGGGCCATCTGAAAAAAGTGTAAAATCCAGAAAGGCAAGACAGGCCATGGAGAATTGGGAGCCTTGTTATGCTGATGGGCGGGATGTAAATTGCCAACAACCACTGTGGAGAAGTGTATGGTGTTTCCTGAAACATCTAAAAAACAAAGCAACAGAGCCTAGGGCACTGCCACTTATGGTGCTATAGCTTAGGGAAATTAAAATCAAAAAGACACAGCCACCCCAAAGTTTGGGACGCCTCTGTTTACAAGAACCTCGTTTACAGTACAAGTTCAACATCGCAGAAAGTGAAAAATGGATAAAGAAGTTGTGGTATTTTCTTACAAAGCAATATCACTCAGCAATGAAATCTGTGTCATCAGGCCCTTAGCAGCACAATGAGTGGATTCAGGTATGATGATTCTAACTGAAATAAGTCACACAGAAAAAGAAACATCATAAGATATCAGTAATACACGGAATGTAAACTTGGCTACACAGGAACTGAATTACAGAACAGAACAGGGTCTCAAATTTAGAAAACCAACTTATGCTTGCTTAAGGGTAAAGGTGAGTTGGGGTGCTGCATAAAACCAGAGATTGAAATGAGCACAGATAAAGTTCCTTAAGTCAAATATGGAATAGACAAGTGCTACTCCTTGCTCAACGAAATGGACTCAACACCGCATATTAAACGCCTAAGAATGTACCTGACTAGTAAGTATCGTAAAACCTATGGATTGCTATGTCTCCAAAAGAGAATCAAGCATGTGTACAGGGGCATAAACGCAGCAGTTATAGGATTGGAGAGGTTCGGTGAGCAAATGAAGACCCTTTGAAGTCATATTGCATGGTACCCATTACACGGGTCTCAACTATCCATGTTTAAGGTATTCTTCCTTCAGCTAAAACATGCATGTGGAACCCAAGTATGATCAACCATGTGAACGGGAGACGTGTTCAAATATGTCTCAGTTTTCCTCCCCTGGTACTCGGGTGCAACATTCCAGACGCTTTACTAACACTCTCCCCACTTGGAGAGTCAGCGCCTTTAACCTCCTGTTTGGCCCAGTTTGCAATTTCTGCGGAAGATGAACAGGAATAGCGAGAACCAATGAGAGGCTAGCTGGAGGTGTCTGGACGGGCAAATTTAACTCTCATTTCCCACCAGGAAGAGGAAATAACCAAAGGCTCAGCGTGCCGTACCGGAACCAGATTAGGGCCTGAAGCCATCCTGCGGTGTTGCGGCCAGCTCACAAGAAAGCGAGTTGAAGAAAGGAGCTCAGGGGCACTGTAATTCACAAACCTGCAGAGTTATAAATGACAGCTATCGTCCAAAAATAGACTGAAGTAAGGCTGCCAAGAGGACTTGAAAGCGGGGCAGAATTGCAGGAAACCGATTTCAGGAGGTAGACTGGAATTGCATTGAAAGCATAGGAAAAGAGGCAGAACGTCCACAATGATGCACTTGGCCAAAAAGGGCGTATGCGTTTTTTCCTGAATATATTCAGGAAAAAACGCATACGCCCTTTTTGGCCAACCAAGCAAGCTTGCAAAGGAAATCTGCACTACAATGAAGTCTCACTTCCCCCCGGTCAAAAGGGCCATCTGAAAAAAGTGTAAAATCCAGAAAGGCAGGACAGGCCATGGAGAACTGGGAGCCTTGTTATGCTGATGGGCGGGATGTAAATTGCCAACAACCACTCGGGAGAAGTGTATGGTGTTTCCTGAAACATCTAAAAAACAAAGCAACAGAACCTAGGGCACTTCCACTTATGGTCCTATAGCTTAGGGAAATTAAAATCAAAAAGACACAGCCACCCCAAAGTTTGGGACGCCTCTGTTGACAAGAACCTCGTTTACAGTACAAGTTCAACATCGCAGAAAGTGAAAAATGGATACAGAAGTTGTGGTATTTACTTACAAAGCAATATCACTCAGCAATGAAATCTGTGTCATCAGGCCCTTAGCAGCACAATGAGTGGATTCAGGTATGATGATTCTAACTGAAATAAGTCACACAGAAAAAGAAACATCATAAGATATCAGAAATACACGGAATGTAAACTTGGCTACACAGGAACTGAATTACAGAACAGAACAGGGTCTCAAATTTAGAAAACCAACTTATTCTTGCTTAAGGGTAAAGGTGAGTTGGGGTGCTGCATAAAACCAGAGATTGAAATGAGCACAGATAAAGTTCCTTAAGCCAAATATGGAATAGACAAGAGCTACTCCTTGCTCAACGAAATGGACTCAACACCCCGTATTAAACGCCTAAGAATGTACCTGACTAGTAAGTATCTTAAAACCTATGGATTGCTATGTCTCCGAAAGAGAATCAAGCATGTGTACAGGGGCATAAACGCAGCAGTGATAGGATTGGAGAGGTTCGGTGAGCAAATGAAGACCCTTTGAAGTCATATTGCATGGTACCCATTACACGGGTCTCAACTATCCATGTTTAAGGTATTCTTCCTTCAGCTAAAACATGCATGTGGAACCCAAGTATGATCAACCATGTGAACGGGAGACGTGTTCAAATATGTCTCAGTTTTCCTCCCCTGGTACTCGGGTGCAACATTCCAGACGCTTTACTAACACTCTCCCCACTTGGAGAGTCAGCGCCTTTAACCTCCTGTTTGGCCCAGTTTGCAATTTCTGCGGAAGATGAACAGGAATAGCGAGAACCAATGAGAGGCTAGCTGGAGGTGTCTGGACGGGCAAATTTAACTCTCATTTCCCACCAGGAAGAGGAAATAACCAAAGGCTCAGCGTGCCGTACCAGAACCATATTAGGGCCTGAAGCCATCCTGCGGTGTTGCGGCCAGCTCAAAAGAAAGCGAGTTGAAGAAAGGAGCTCAGGGGCACTGTAATTCACAAACCTGCAGAGTTATAAATGACAGCTATCGTCCAAAAATAGACTGAAGTAAGGCTGCCAAGAGGACTTGAAAGCGGGGCAGAATTGCAGGAAACCGATTTCAGGAGGTAGACTGGAATTGCATTGAAAGCATAGGAAAAGAGGCAGAACGTCCACAATGATGCACTTGGCCAAAAAGGGCGTATGCGTTTTTTCCTGAATATATTCAGGAAAAAACGCATACGCCCTTTTTGGCCAACCAAGCAAGCTTGCAAAGGAAATCTGCACTACAATGAAGTCTCACTTTCCCCCGGTCAAAAGGGCCATCTGAAAAAACTGTAAAATCCAGAAAGGCAGGACAGGCCATGGAGAACTGGGAGCCTTGTTATGCTGATGGGCGGGATGTAAATTGCCAACAACCACTCGGGAGAAGTGTATGGTGTTTCCTGAAACATCTAAAAAACAAAGCAACAGAACCTAGGGCACTTCCACTTATGGTCCTATAGCTTAGGGAAATTAAAATCAAAAAGACACAGCCACCCCAAAGTTTGGGACGCCTCTGTTTACAAGAACCTCGTTTACAGTACAAGTTCAACATCGCAGAAAGTGAAAAATGGATACAGAAGTTGTGGTATTTACTTACAAAGCAATATCACTCAGCAATGAAATCTGTGTCATCAGGCCCTTAGCAGCACAATGAGTGGATTCAGGTATGATGATTCTAACTGAAATAAGTCACACAGAAAAAGAAACATCATAAGATATCAGAAATACACGGAATGTAAACTTGGCTTCACAGGAACTGAATTACAGAACAGAACAGGGTCTCAAATTTAGAAAACCAACTTATTCTTGCTTAAGGGTAAAGGTGAGTTGGGGTGCTGCATAAAACCAGAGATTGAAATGAGCACAGATAAAGTTCCTTAAGCCAAATATGGAATAGACAAGAGCTACTCCTTGCTCAACGAAATGGACTCAACACCCCGTATTAAACGCCTAAGAATGTACCTGACTAGTAAGTATCTTAAAACCTATGGATTGCTATGTCTCCGAAAGAGAATCAAGCATGTGTACAGGGGCATAAACGCAGCAGTGATAGGATTGGAGAGGTTCGGTGAGCAAATGAAGACCCTTTGAAGTCATATTGCATGGTACCCATTCCACGGGTTTCAACTACCCAGGTTTAAGGTATTCTTCCTTAAGCTAAAACATGCATGTGGAACCTACAGTATGATCAACCATGTGATCGGGAGACGTGTTCAAATATGTCTCAGTTTTCGTACCCTTGTACTCGGGTGCAACATTCCAGACGCTTTACTAACACTCTCCCGACTTGGAGAGTCAGTCCCTTTAACCTCCTGTTTGGCCCACTTTGCAATTTCTGCGGAAGATGAACAGGAATAGTGAGAACCAATGAGAGGCTAGCTGGAGGTGTCAGGACGGGCAAATTTAACTCTCATTTCCCACCAGGAAGAGGAATTAACCAAAGGCTCAGCGTGCCGTGCCGGAACCAGATTAGGGCCTGAAGCCATCCTGCGGTGTTGCGGCCAGCTCAAAAGAAAGCGAGTTGAAGAAAGGAGCTCAGGGGCACTGTAATTCACAAACCTGCAGAGTTATAAATGACAGCTATCGTCCAAAAATAGACTGAAGTAAGGCTGCCAAGAGGACTTGAAAGCGGGGCAGAATTGCAGGAAACCGATTTCAGGAGGTAGACTGGAATTGCATTGAAAGCATAGGAAAAGAGGCAGAACGTCCACAATGATGCACTTGGCCAAAAAGGGCGTATGCGTTTTTTCCTGAATATATTCAGGAAAAAACGCATACGCCCTTTTTGGCCAACCAAGCAAGCTTGCAAAGGAAATCTGCACTACAATGAAGTCTCACTTCCCCCCGGTCAAAAGGGCCATCTGAAAAAAGTGTAAAATCCAGAAAGGCAAGACAGGCCATGGAGAATTGGGAGCCTTGTTATGCTGATGGGCGGGATGTAAATTGCCAACAACCACTGTGGAGAAGTGTATGGTGTTTCCTGAAACATCTAAAAAACAAAGCAACAGAGCCTAGGGCACTGCCACTTATGGTGCTATAGCTTAGGGAAATTAAAATCAAAAAGACACAGCCACCCCAAAGTTTGGGACGCCTCTGTTTACAAGAACCTCGTTTACAGTACAAGTTCAACATCGCAGAAAGTGAAAAATGGATAAAGAAGTTGTGGTATTTTCTTACAAAGCAATATCACTCAGCAATGAAATCTGTGTCATCAGGCCCTTAGCAGCACAATGAGTGGATTCAGGTATGATGATTCTAACTGAAATAAGTCACACAGAAAAAGAAACATCATAAGATATCAGTAATACACGGAATGTAAACTTGGCTACACAGGAACTGAATTACAGAACAGAACAGGGTCTCAAATTTAGAAAACCAACTTATGCTTGCTTAAGGGTAAAGGTGAGTTGGGGTGCTGCATAAAACCAGAGATTGAAATGAGCACAGATAAAGTTCCTTAAGTCAAATATGGAATAGACAAGTGCTACTCCTTGCTCAACGAAATGGACTCAACACCGCATATTAAACGCCTAAGAATGTACCTGACTAGTAAGTATCGTAAAACCTATGGATTGCTATGTCTCCAAAAGAGAATCAAGCATGTGTACAGGGGCATAAACGCAGCAGTTATAGGATTGGAGAGGTTCGGTGAGCAAATGAAGACCCTTTGAAGTCATATTGCATGGTACCCATTACACGGGTCTCAACTATCCATGTTTAAGGTATTCTTCCTTCAGCTAAAACATGCATGTGGAACCCAAGTATGATCAACCATGTGAACGGGAGACGTGTTCAAATATGTCTCAGTTTTCCTCCCCTGGTACTCGGGTGCAACATTCCAGACGCTTTACTAACACTCTCCCCACTTGGAGAGTCAGCGCCTTTAACCTCCTGTTTGGCCCAGTTTGCAATTTCTGCGGAAGATGAACAGGAATAGCGAGAACCAATGAGAGGCTAGCTGGAGGTGTCTGGACGGGCAAATTTAACTCTCATTTCCCACCAGGAAGAGGAAATAACCAAAGGCTCAGCGTGCCGTACCGGAACCAGATTAGGGCCTGAAGCCATCCTGCGGTGTTGCGGCCAGCTCAAAAGAAAGCGAGTTGAAGAAAGGAGCTCAGGGGCACTGTAATTCACAAACCTGCAGAGTTATAAATGACAGCTATCGTCCAAAAATAGACTGAAGTAAGGCTGCCAAGAGGACTTGAAAGCGGGGCAGAATTGCAGGAAACCGATTTCAGGAGGTAGACTGGAATTGCATTGAAAGCATAGGAAAAGAGGCAGAACGTCCACAATGATGCACTTGGCCAAAAAGGACGTATGCGTTTTTTCCTGAATATATTCAGGAAAAAACGCATACGCCCTTTTTGGCCAACCAAGCAAGCTTGCAAAGGAAATCTGCACTACAATGAAGTCTCACTTCCCCCCGGTCAAAAGGGCCATCTGAAAAAAGTGTAAAATCCAGAAAGGCAGGACAGGCCACGGAGAACTGGGAGACTTGTTATGCTGATGGGCGGGATGTAAATTGCCAACAGACACTCGGGAGAAGTGTATGGTGTTTCCTGAAACATCTAAAACACAAACCAACAGAGCCTAGGGCACTTCCACTTATGGTCCTATAGCTTAGGGAAATTAAAATCAAAAAGACACAGCCACCCCAAAGTTTGGGACGCCTCTGTTTACAAGAACCTCGTTTACAGTACAAGTTCAACATCGCAGAAAGTGAAAAATGGATAAAGAAGTTGTGGTATTTACTTACAAAGCAATATCACTCAGCAATGAAATCTGTGTCATCAGGCCCTTAGCAGCACAATGAGTGGATTCAGGTATGATGATTCTAACTGAAATAAGTCACACAGAAAAAGAAACATCATAAGATATCAGTAATACACGGAATGTAAACTTGGCTACACAGGAACTGAATTACAGAACAGAACAGGGTCTCAAATTTAGAAAACCAACTTATGCTTGCTTAAGGGTAAAGGTGAGTTGGGGTGCTGCATAAAACCAGAGATTGAAATGAGCACAGATAAAGTTCCTTAAGTCAAATATGGAATAGACAAGAGCTACTCCTTGCTCAACGAAATGGACTCAACACCACATATTAAACGCCTAAGAATGTACCTGACTAGTAAGTATCTTAAAACCTATGGATTGCTATGTCTCCGAAAGAGAATCAAGCATGTGTACAGGGGCATAAACGCAGCAGTGATAGGATTGGAGAGGTTCGGTGAGCAAATGAAGACCCTTTGAAGTCATATTGCATGGTACCCATTCCACGGGTTTCAACTACACAGGTTTAAGGTATTCTTCCTTCTGCTAAAACATGCATGTGGAACCTAGAGTATGATCAACCATGTGATCGGGAGACGTGTTCAAATATGTCTCACTTTTCGTACCCTGGTACTCGGGTGCAACATTCCAGACGCTTTACTAACACTCTCCCCACTTGGAGAATCAGCGCCTTTAACCTCCTGTTTGGCCCAGTTTGCAATTTCTGCGGAAGATGAACAGGAATAGCGAGAACCAATGAGAGGCTAGCTGGAGGTGTCTGGACGGGCAAATTTAACTCTCATTTCCCACCAGGAAGAGGAAATAACCAAAGGCTCAGCGTGCCGTACCGGAACCAGATTAGGGCCTGAAGCCATCCTGCGGTGTTGCGGCCAGGTCACAAGAAAGCGAGTTGAAGAAAGGAGCTCAGGGGCACTGTAATTCACAAACCTGCAGAGTTATAAATGACAGCTATCGTCCAAAAATATACTGAAGTAAGGCTGCCAAGAGGACTTGAAAGCGGGGCAGAATTGCAGGAAACCGATTTCAGGAGGTAGACTGGAATTGCATTGAAAGCATAGGAAAAGAGGCAGAACGTCCACAATGATGCACTTGGCCAAAAAGGGCGTATGCGTTTTTTCCTTTCAGGAAAAAACGCATATGCCCTTTTTGGCCAACCAAGCAAGCTTGCAAAGGAAATCTGCACTACAATGAAGTCTCACTTCCCCCCGGTCAAAAGGGCCATCTGAAAAAAGTGTAAAATCCAGAAAGGCAGGACAGGCCATGGAGAACTGGGAGCCTTGTTATGCTGAAGGGCAGGATGTAAATTGCCAACAACCACTCGGGAGAAGTGTATGGTGTTTCCTGAAACATCTAAAAAACAAAGCAACAGAGCCTAGGGCACTTCCACTTATGGTCCTATAGCTTAGGATATTTAAAATCCAAAAGACACAGCCACCCCAAAGTTTGGAACGGCTCTGTTTACAAGAACCTCGTTTACAGTACAAGTTCAACATCACAGAAAGTGAAAAATGGATAAAAAAGTTGTGGTATTTACTTACAAAGCAATATCACTCAGCAATGAAATCTGTGTCATCAGGCCCTTAGGAGCACAATGAGTGGATTCAGGTATGATGATTCTAACTGAAATAAGTCACACAGAAAAAGAAACATCATAAGATATCAGTAATACACGGAATGTAAACTTGGCTACACAGGAACTGAATTACAGAACAGAACAGGGTCTCAAATTTAGAAAACCAACTTATGCTTGCTTAAGGGGAAAGGTGAGTTGGGGTGCTGCATAAAACCAGAGATTGAAATGAGCACAGATAAAGTTCCTTAAGCCAAATATGGAATAGACAAGAGCTACTCCTTGCTCAACGAAATGGACTCAACACCGCATATTAAACGACTAAGAATGTACCTGACTAGTAAGTATCTTAAAATCTATAGATTGCTATGTCTCCAAAAGAGAATCAAGCATGTGAAAAGGGGCATAAACGTAGCAGTGATAGGATTGGAGAGGTTCGGTGAGCAAATGAAGACCCTTTGACGTCATATTGCATGGTACCCATTCCACGGGTTTCAACTACCCAGGTTTTAGGTATTCTTCCTTCAGCTAAAACATGCATGTGGAACCCAGAGTATGATCAACCATGTGAACGGGAGACGTGTTCAAATATGTCTCAGTTTTCCTCCCCTGGTACTCGGGTGCAACATTCCAGACGCTTTACTAACACTCTCCCCACTTGGAGAATCAGCGCCTTTAACCTCCTGTTTGGCCCAGTTTGCAATTTCTGCGGAAGATGAACAGGAATAGCGAGAACCAATGAGAGGCTAGCTGGAGGTGTCTGGACGGGCAAATTTAACTCTCATTTCCCACCAGGAAGAGGAAATAACCAAAGGCTCAGCGTGCCGTACCGGAACAAGATTAGGGCCTGAAGCCATCCTGCGGTGTTGCGGCCAGCTCAAAAGAAAGCGAGTTGAAGAAAGGAGCTCAGGGGCACTGTAATTCACAAACCTGCAGAGTTATAAATGACAGCTATCGTCCAAAAATAGACTGAAGTAAGGCTGCCAAGAGGACTTGAAAGCGGGGCAGAATTGCAGGAAACCGATTTCAGGAGGTAGACTGGAATTGCATTGAAAGCATAGGAAAAGAGGCAGAACGTCCACAATGATGCACTTGGCCAAAAAGGGCATATGCGTTTTTTCCTGAATATATTCAGGAAAAAACGCATACGCCCTTTTTGGCCAACCAAGCAAGCTTGCAAAGGAAATCTGCACTACAATGAAGTCTCACTTCCCCCCGGTCAAAAGGGCCATCTGAAAAAAGTGTAAAATCCAGAAAGGCAGGACAGGCCATGGAGAACTGGGAGCCTTGTTATGCTGATGGGCGGGATGTAAATTGCCAACAGACACTCGGGAGAAGTGTATGGTGTTTCCTGAAACATCTAAAACACAAACCAACAGAGCCTAGGGCACTTCCACTTATGGTCCTATAGCTTAGGGAAATTAAAATCAAAAAGACACAGCCACCCCAAAGTTTGGGACGCCTCTGTTTACAAGAACCTCGTTTACAGTACAAGTTCAACATCGCAGAAAGTGAAAAAAGGATAAAGAAGTTGTGGTATTTACTTACAAAGCAATATCACTCAGCAATGAAATCTGTGTCATCAGGCCCTTAGCAGCACAATGAGTGGATTCAGGTATGATGATTCTAACTGAAATAAGTCACACAGAAAAAGAAACATCATAAGATATCAGTAATACACGGAATGTAAACTTGGCTACACAGGAACTGAATTACAGAACAGAACAGGGTCTCAAATTTAGAAAACCAACTTATGCTTGCTTAAGGTTAAAGGTGAGTTGGGGTGCTGCATAAAACCAGAGATTGAAATGAGCACAGATAAAGTTCCTTAAGTCAAATATGGAATAGACAAGAGCTACTCCTTGCTCAACGAAATGGACTCAACACCGCATATTAAACACCTAAGAATGTACCTGACTAGTAAGTATCGTAAAACCTATGGATTGCTATGTCTCCAAAAGAGAATCAAGCATGTGTACAGGGGCATAAACACAGCAGTGATAGGATTGGAGAGGTTCGGTGAGCAAATGAAGACCCTTTGAAGTCATATTGCATGGTACCCATTACACGGGTCTCAACTCTCCAGGTTTAAGGTATTCTTCCTTCAGCTAAAACATGCATGTGGAACCCAAGTATGATGAACCATGTGAACGGGAGACGTGTTCAAATATGTCTCAGTTTTCCTCCCCTGGTACTCGGGTGCAACATTCCAGACGCTTTACTAACACTCTCCCCACTTGGAGAGTCAGCGCCTTTAACCTCCTGTTTGGCCCAGTTTGCAATTTCTGCGGAAGATGAACAGGAATAGCGAGAACCAATGAGAGGCTAGCTGGAGGTGTCTGGACGGGCAAATTTAACTCTCATTTCCCACCAGGAAGAGGAAATAACCAAAGGCTCAGCGTGCCGTACCGGAACCAGATTAGGGCCTGAAGCCATCCTGTGGTGTTGCGGCCAGCTCACAAGAAAGCGAGTTGAAGAAAGGAGCTCAAGGGCACTGTAATTCACAAACCTGCAGAGTTATAAATGACAGCTATCGTCCAAAAATAGACTGAAGTAAGGCTGCCAAGAGGACTTGAAAGCGGGGCAGAATTGCAGGAAACCGATTTCAGCAGGTAGACTGGAATTGCATTGAAAGCATAGGAAAAGAGGCAGAACGTCCACAATGATGCACTTGGCCAAAAAGGGCGTATGCGTTTTTTCCTGAATATATTCAGGAAAAAACGCATACGCACTTTTTGGCCAACCAAGCAAGCTTGCAAAGGAAATCTGCACTACAATGAAGTCTCACTTCCCCCCGGTCAAAAGGGCCATCTGAAAAAAGTGTAAAATCCAGAAAGGCAGGACAGGCCATGGAGAACTGGGAGCCTTGTTATGCTGATGGGCGGGATGTAAATTGCCAACAACCACTCGGGAGAAGTGTATGGTGTTTCCTGAAACATCTAAAAAACAAAGCAACAGAACCTAGGGCACTTCCACTTATGGTCCTATAGCTT
Source organism: Stenella coeruleoalba (assembly GCF_951394435.1). NCBI lineage: Eukaryota > Metazoa > Chordata > Mammalia > Artiodactyla > Delphinidae > Stenella > Stenella coeruleoalba. Next base: position 2,666,692 of record NW_027646159.1, on the reverse strand, counting down.
AGGGAAATTAAAATCAAAAAGACACAGCCACCCCAAAGTTTGGAACGGCTCTGTTTACAAGAACCTCGTTTACAGTACAAGTTCAACATCGCAGAAAGTGAAAAATGGATAAAGAAGTTGTGGTATTTACTTACAAAGCAATATCACTCAGCAATGAAATCTGTGTCATCAGGCCCTTAGCAGCACAATGAGTGGATTCAGGTATGATGATTCTAACTGAAATAAGTCACACAGAAAAAGAAACATCATAAGATATCAGTAATACACGGAATGGAAACTTGGCTACACAGGAACTGAATTACAGAACAGAACAGGGTCTCAAATTTAGAAAACCAACTTATGCTTGCTTAAGGGTAAAGGTGAGTTGGGGTGCTGCATAAAACCAGAGATTGAAATGAGCACAGATAAAGTTCCTTAAGTCAAATATGGAATAGACAAGAGCTACTCCTTGCTCAACGAAATGGACTCAACACCGCATATTAAACGCCTAAGAATGTACCTGACTAGTAAGTATCTTAAAACCTATGGATTGCTATGTCTCCGAAAGAGAATCAAGCATGTGTACAGGGGCATAAACGCAGCAGTGATAGGATTGGAGAGGTTCGGTGAGCAAATGAAGACCCTTTGAAGTCATATTGCATGGTACCCATTCCACGGGTTTCAACTACCCAGGTTTAAGGTATTCTTCCTTCAGCTAAAACATGCATGTGGAACCTAGAGTATGATCAACCATGTGATCGGGAGACGTGTTCAAATATGTCTCAGTTTTCGTACCCTGGTACTCGGGTGCAACATTCCAGACGCTTTACTAACACTCTCCCGACTTGGAGAGTCAGTCCCTTTAACCTCCTGTTTGGCCCAGTTTGCAATTTCTGCGGAAGATGAACAGGAATAGCGAGAACCAATGAGAGACTAGCTGGAGGTGTCTGGACGGGCAAATTTAACTCTCATTTCCCACCAGGAAGAGGAATTAATCAAAGGCTCAGCGTGCCGTGCTGGAACCAGAGTAGGGCCTGAAGCCATCCTGCGGTGTTGCGGCCAGCTCACAAGAAAGCGAGTTGAAGAAAGGAGCTCAGGGGCACTGTAATTCACAAACCTGCAGAGTTATAAATGACAGCTATCGTCCAAAAATATACTGAAGTAAGGCTGCAAAGAGGACTTGAAAGCGGGGCAGAATTGCAGGAAACCGATTTCAGGAGGTAGACTGGAATTGCATTGAAAGCATAGGAAAAGAGGCAGAACGTCCACAATGATGCACTTGGCCAAAAAGGGCGTATGCGTTTTTTCCTGAATATATTCAGGAAAAAACGCATACGCCCTTTTTGGCCAACCAAGCAAGCTTGCAAAGGAAATCTGCACTACAATGAAGTCTCACTTCCCCCCGGTCAAAAGGGCCATCTGAAAAAAGTGTAAAATCCAGAAAGGCAGGACAGGCCATGGAGAACTGGGAGCCTTGTTATGCTGATGGGCGGGATGTAAATTGCCAACAACCACTCGGGAGAAGTGTATGGTGTTTCCTGAAACATCTAAAAAACAAAGCAACAGAACCTAGGGCACTTCCACTTATGGTCCTATAGCTTAGGGAAATTAAAATCAAAAAGACACAGCCACCCCAAAGTTTGCAATGGCTCTGTTTACAAGAACCTCGTTTACAGTACAAGTTCAACATCGCAGAAAGTGAAAAATGGATAAAGAAGTTGTGGTATTTACTTACAAAGCAATATCACTCAGCAATGAAATCTGTGTCATCAGGCCCTTAGCAGCACAATGAGTGGATTCAGGTATGATGATTCTAACTGAAATAAGTCACACAGAAAAAGAAACATCATAAGATATCAGTAATACACGGAATGGAAACTTGGCTACACAGGAACTGAATTACAGAACAGAACAGGGTCTCAAATTTAGAAAACCAACTTATGCTTGCTTAAGGGTAAAGGTGAGTTGGGGTGCTGCATAAAACCAGAGATTGAAATGAGCACAGATAAAGTTCCTTAAGTCAAATATGGAATAGACAAGAGCTACTCCTTGCTCAACGAAATGGACTCAACACCGCATATTAAACGCCTAAGAATGTACCTGACTAGTAAGTATCTTAAAACCTATGGATTGCTATGTCTCCGAAAGAGAATCAAGCATGTGTACAGGGGCATAAACGCAGCAGTGATAGGATTGGAGAGGTTCGGTGAGCAAATGAAGACCCTTTGAAGTCATATTGCATGGTACCCATTCCACGGGTTTCAACTACCCAGGTTTAAGGTATTCTTCCTTCAGCTAAAACATGCATGTGGAACCTAGAGTATGATCAACCATGTGATCGGGAGACGTGTTCAAATATGTCTCAGTTTTCGTACCCTGGTACTCGGGTGCAACATTCCAGACGCTTTACTAACACTCTCCCGACTTGGAGAGTCAGTCCCTTTAACCTCCTGTTTGGCCCAGTTTGCAATTTCTGCGGAAGATGAACAGGAATAGCGAGAACCAATGAGAGACTAGCTGGAGGTGTCTGGACGGGCAAATTTAACTCTCATTTCCCACCAGGAAGAGGAATTAATCAAAGGCTCAGCGTGCCGTGCTGGAACCAGAGTAGGGCCTGAAGCCATCCTGCGGTGTTGCGGCCAGCTCACAAGAAAGCGAGTTGAAGAAAGGAGCTCAGGGGCACTGTAATTCACAAACCTGCAGAGTTATAAATGACAGCTATCGTCCAAAAATATACTGAAGTAAGGCTGCAAAGAGGACTTGAAAGCGGGGCAGAATTGCAGGAAACCGATTTCAGGAGGTAGACTGGAATTGCATTGAAAGCATAGGAAAAGAGGCAGAACGTCCACAATGATGCACTTGGCCAAAAAGGGCGTATGCGTTTTTTCCTGAATATATTCAGGAAAAAACGCATACGCCCTTTTTGGCCAACCAAGCAAGCTTGCAAAGGAAATCTGCACTACAATGAAGTCTCACTTCCCCCCGGTCAAAAGGGCCATCTGAAAAAAGTGTAAAATCCAGAAAGGCAGGACAGGCCATGGAGAACTGGGAGCCTTGTTATGCTGATGGGCGGGATGTAAATTGCCAACAACCACTCGGGAGAAGTGTATGGTGTTTCCTGAAACATCTAAAAAACAAAGCAACAGAACCTAGGGCACTTCCACTTATGGTCCTATAGCTTAGGGAAATTAAAATCAAAAAGACACAGCCACCCCAAAGTTTGCAATGGCTCTGTTTACAAGAACCTCGTTTACAGTACAAGTTCAACATCGCAGAAAGTGAAAAATGGAGAAAGAAGTTGTGGTATTCACTTACAAAGCAATATCACTCAGCAATGAAATCTGTGTCATCAGGCCCTTAGCAGCACAATGAGTGGATTCAGGTATGATGATTCTAACTGAAATAAGTCACACAGAAAAAGAAACATCATAAGATATCAGTAATACACGGAATGGAAACTTGGCTACACAGGAACTGAATTACAGAACAGAACAGGGTCTCAAATTTAGAAAACCAACTTATGCTTGCTTAAGGTTAAAGGTGAGTTGGGGTGCTGCATAAAACCAGAGATTGAAATGAGCACAGATAAAGTTCCTTAAGCCAAATATGGAATAGACAAGAGCTACTCCTTGCTCAACGAAATGGACTCAACACCGCATATTAAACGCCTACGAATGTACCTGACTAGTAAGTATCTTAAAAGCTATAGATTGCTATGTCTCCGAAAGAGAATCAAGCATGTGTACAGGGGCATAAACGCAGCAGTGATAGGATTGGAGAGGTTCGGTGAGCAAATGAAGACCCTTTGAAGTCATATTGCATGGTACTCATTCCACGGGTTTGAACTACCCAGGTTTTAGGTATTCTTCCTTCAGCTAAAACATGCATGTGGACCCCAGAGTATGATCAACCATGTGATCGGGAGACGTGTTCAAATATGTCTCAGTTTTCCTCCCCTGGTACTCGGGTGCAACATTCCAGACGCTTTACTAACACTCTCCCCACTTGGAGAGTCAGCGCCTTTAACCTCCTGTTTGGCACAGTTTGCAATTTCTGTGGAAGATGAACAGGAATAGCGAGAACCAATGAGAGGCTAGCTGGAGGTGTCTGGACGGGCAAATTTAACTCTCATTTCCCACCAGGAAGAGGAAATAACCAAAGGCTCAGCGTGCCGTACCGGAACCAGATTAGGGCCTGAAGCCATCCTGCGGTGTTGCGGCCAGCTCACAAGAAAGCGAGTTGAAGAAAGGAGCTCAGGGACACTGTAATTCACAAACCTGCAGAGTTATAAAAGACAGCTATCGTCCAAAAATAGACTGAAGTAAGGCTGCAAAGAGGACTTGAAAGCGGGGCAGAATTGCAGGAAACCGATTTCAGGAGGTAGACTGGAATTGCATTGAAAGCATAGGAAAAGAGGCAGAACGTCCACAATGATGCACTTGGCCAAAAAGGGCGTATGCGTTTTTTCCTGAATATATTCAGGAAAAAACGCATACGCCCTTTTTGGCCAACCAAGCAAGCTTGCAAAGGAAATCTGCACTACAATGAAGTCTCACTTCCCCCCGGTCAAAAGGGCCATCTGAAAAAAGTGTAAAATCCAGAAAGGCAGGACAGGCCATGGAGAACTGGGAGCCTTGTTATGCTGATGGGCGGGATGTAAATTGCCAACAACCACTCGGGAGAAGTGTATGGTGTTTCCTGAAACATCTAAAAAACAAAGCAACAGAACCTAGGGCACTTCCACTTATGGTCCTATAGCTTAGGGAAATTAAAATAAAAAAGACACAGCAACCCCAAAGTTTGGGACGGCTCTGTTTACAAGAACCTCGTTTACAGTACAAGTTCAACATCGCAGAAAGTGAAAAATGGATAAAGAAGTTGTGGTATTTACTTACAAAGCAATATCACTCAGCAATGAAATCTGTGTCATCAGGCCCTTAGCAGCACAATGAGTGGATTCAGGTATGATGATTCTAACTGAAATAAGTCACACAGAAAAAGAAACATCATAAGATATCAGAAATACACGGAATGTAAACTTGGCTTCACAGGAACTGAATTACAGAACAGAACAGGGTCTCAAATTTAGAAAACCAACTTATTCTTGCTTAAGGGTAAAGGTGAGTTGGGGTGCTGCATAAAACCAGAGATTGAAATGAGCACAGATAAAGTTCCTTAAGCCAAATATGGAATAGACAAGAGCTACTCCTTGCTCAACGAAATGGACTCAACACCCCGTATTAAACGCCTAAGAATGTACCTGACTAGTAAGTATCTTAAAACCTATGGATTGCTATGTCTCCGAAAGAGAATCAAGCATGTGTACAGGGGCATAAACGCAGCAGTGATAGGATTGGAGAGGTTCGGTGAGCAAATGAAGACCCTTTGAAGTCATATTGCATGGTACCCATTCCACGGGTTTCAACTACCCAGGTTTAAGGTATTCTTCCTTAAGCTAAAACATGCATGTGGAACCTACAGTATGATCAACCATGTGATCGGGAGACGTGTTCAAATATGTCTCAGTTTTCGTACCCTTGTACTCGGGTGCAACATTCCAGACGCTTTACTAACACTCTCCCGACTTGGAGAGTCAGTCCCTTTAACCTCCTGTTTGGCCCACTTTGCAATTTCTGCGGAAGATGAACAGGAATAGTGAGAACCAATGAGAGGCTAGCTGGAGGTGTCAGGACGGGCAAATTTAACTCTCATTTCCCACCAGGAAGAGGAATTAACCAAAGGCTCAGCGTGCCGTGCCGGAACCAGATTAGGGCCTGAAGCCATCCTGCGGTGTTGCGGCCAGCTCAAAAGAAAGCGAGTTGAAGAAAGGAGCTCAGGGGCACTGTAATTCACAAACCTGCAGAGTTATAAATGACAGCTATCGTCCAAAAATAGACTGAAGTAAGGCTGCCAAGAGGACTTGAAAGCGGGGCAGAATTGCAGGAAACCGATTTCAGGAGGTAGACTGGAATTGCATTGAAAGCATAGGAAAAGAGGCAGAACGTCCACAATGATGCACTTGGCCAAAAAGGGCGTATGCGTTTTTTCCTGAATATATTCAGGAAAAAACGCATACGCCCTTTTTGGCCAACCAAGCAAGCTTGCAAAGGAAATCTGCACTACAATGAAGTCTCACTTCCCCCCGGTCAAAAGGGCCATCTGAAAAAAGTGTAAAATCCAGAAAGGCAAGACAGGCCATGGAGAATTGGGAGCCTTGTTATGCTGATGGGCGGGATGTAAATTGCCAACAACCACTGTGGAGAAGTGTATGGTGTTTCCTGAAACATCTAAAAAACAAAGCAACAGAGCCTAGGGCACTGCCACTTATGGTGCTATAGCTTAGGGAAATTAAAATCAAAAAGACACAGCCACCCCAAAGTTTGGGACGCCTCTGTTTACAAGAACCTCGTTTACAGTACAAGTTCAACATCGCAGAAAGTGAAAAATGGATAAAGAAGTTGTGGTATTTTCTTACAAAGCAATATCACTCAGCAATGAAATCTGTGTCATCAGGCCCTTAGCAGCACAATGAGTGGATTCAGGTATGATGATTCTAACTGAAATAAGTCACACAGAAAAAGAAACATCATAAGATATCAGTAATACACGGAATGTAAACTTGGCTACACAGGAACTGAATTACAGAACAGAACAGGGTCTCAAATTTAGAAAACCAACTTATGCTTGCTTAAGGGTAAAGGTGAGTTGGGGTGCTGCATAAAACCAGAGATTGAAATGAGCACAGATAAAGTTCCTTAAGTCAAATATGGAATAGACAAGTGCTACTCCTTGCTCAACGAAATGGACTCAACACCGCATATTAAACGCCTAAGAATGTACCTGACTAGTAAGTATCGTAAAACCTATGGATTGCTATGTCTCCAAAAGAGAATCAAGCATGTGTACAGGGGCATAAACGCAGCAGTTATAGGATTGGAGAGGTTCGGTGAGCAAATGAAGACCCTTTGAAGTCATATTGCATGGTACCCATTACACGGGTCTCAACTATCCATGTTTAAGGTATTCTTCCTTCAGCTAAAACATGCATGTGGAACCCAAGTATGATCAACCATGTGAACGGGAGACGTGTTCAAATATGTCTCAGTTTTCCTCCCCTGGTACTCGGGTGCAACATTCCAGACGCTTTACTAACACTCTCCCCACTTGGAGAGTCAGCGCCTTTAACCTCCTGTTTGGCCCAGTTTGCAATTTCTGCGGAAGATGAACAGGAATAGCGAGAACCAATGAGAGGCTAGCTGGAGGTGTCTGGACGGGCAAATTTAACTCTCATTTCCCACCAGGAAGAGGAAATAACCAAAGGCTCAGCGTGCCGTACCGGAACCAGATTAGGGCCTGAAGCCATCCTGCGGTGTTGCGGCCAGCTCAAAAGAAAGCGAGTTGAAGAAAGGAGCTCAGGGGCACTGTAATTCACAAACCTGCAGAGTTATAAATGACAGCTATCGTCCAAAAATAGACTGAAGTAAGGCTGCCAAGAGGACTTGAAAGCGGGGCAGAATTGCAGGAAACCGATTTCAGGAGGTAGACTGGAATTGCATTGAAAGCATAGGAAAAGAGGCAGAACGTCCACAATGATGCACTTGGCCAAAAAGGACGTATGCGTTTTTTCCTGAATATATTCAGGAAAAAACGCATACGCCCTTTTTGGCCAACCAAGCAAGCTTGCAAAGGAAATCTGCACTACAATGAAGTCTCACTTCCCCCCGGTCAAAAGGGCCATCTGAAAAAAGTGTAAAATCCAGAAAGGCAGGACAGGCCACGGAGAACTGGGAGACTTGTTATGCTGATGGGCGGGATGTAAATTGCCAACAGACACTCGGGAGAAGTGTATGGTGTTTCCTGAAACATCTAAAACACAAACCAACAGAGCCTAGGGCACTTCCACTTATGGTCCTATAGCTTAGGGAAATTAAAATCAAAAAGACACAGCCACCCCAAAGTTTGGGACGCCTCTGTTTACAAGAACCTCGTTTACAGTACAAGTTCAACATCGCAGAAAGTGAAAAATGGATAAAGAAGTTGTGGTATTTACTTACAAAGCAATATCACTCAGCAATGAAATCTGTGTCATCAGGCCCTTAGCAGCACAATGAGTGGATTCAGGTATGATGATTCTAACTGAAATAAGTCACACAGAAAAAGAAACATCATAAGATATCAGTAATACACGGAATGTAAACTTGGCTACACAGGAACTGAATTACAGAACAGAACAGGGTCTCAAATTTAGAAAACCAACTTATGCTTGCTTAAGGGTAAAGGTGAGTTGGGGTGCTGCATAAAACCAGAGATTGAAATGAGCACAGATAAAGTTCCTTAAGTCAAATATGGAATAGACAAGAGCTACTCCTTGCTCAACGAAATGGACTCAACACCACATATTAAACGCCTAAGAATGTACCTGACTAGTAAGTATCTTAAAACCTATGGATTGCTATGTCTCCGAAAGAGAATCAAGCATGTGTACAGGGGCATAAACGCAGCAGTGATAGGATTGGAGAGGTTCGGTGAGCAAATGAAGACCCTTTGAAGTCATATTGCATGGTACCCATTCCACGGGTTTCAACTACACAGGTTTAAGGTATTCTTCCTTCTGCTAAAACATGCATGTGGAACCTAGAGTATGATCAACCATGTGATCGGGAGACGTGTTCAAATATGTCTCACTTTTCGTACCCTGGTACTCGGGTGCAACATTCCAGACGCTTTACTAACACTCTCCCCACTTGGAGAATCAGCGCCTTTAACCTCCTGTTTGGCCCAGTTTGCAATTTCTGCGGAAGATGAACAGGAATAGCGAGAACCAATGAGAGGCTAGCTGGAGGTGTCTGGACGGGCAAATTTAACTCTCATTTCCCACCAGGAAGAGGAAATAACCAAAGGCTCAGCGTGCCGTACCGGAACCAGATTAGGGCCTGAAGCCATCCTGCGGTGTTGCGGCCAGGTCACAAGAAAGCGAGTTGAAGAAAGGAGCTCAGGGGCACTGTAATTCACAAACCTGCAGAGTTATAAATGACAGCTATCGTCCAAAAATATACTGAAGTAAGGCTGCCAAGAGGACTTGAAAGCGGGGCAGAATTGCAGGAAACCGATTTCAGGAGGTAGACTGGAATTGCATTGAAAGCATAGGAAAAGAGGCAGAACGTCCACAATGATGCACTTGGCCAAAAAGGGCGTATGCGTTTTTTCCTTTCAGGAAAAAACGCATATGCCCTTTTTGGCCAACCAAGCAAGCTTGCAAAGGAAATCTGCACTACAATGAAGTCTCACTTCCCCCCGGTCAAAAGGGCCATCTGAAAAAAGTGTAAAATCCAGAAAGGCAGGACAGGCCATGGAGAACTGGGAGCCTTGTTATGCTGAAGGGCAGGATGTAAATTGCCAACAACCACTCGGGAGAAGTGTATGGTGTTTCCTGAAACATCTAAAAAACAAAGCAACAGAGCCTAGGGCACTTCCACTTATGGTCCTATAGCTTAGGATATTTAAAATCAAAAAGACACAGCCACCCCAAAGTTTGGAACGGCTCTGTTTACAAGAACCTCGTTTACAGTACAAGTTCAACATCACAGAAAGTGAAAAATGGATAAAAAAGTTGTGGTATTTACTTACAAAGCAATATCACTCAGCAATGAAATCTGTGTCATCAGGCCCTTAGGAGCACAATGAGTGGATTCAGGTATGATGATTCTAACTGAAATAAGTCACACAGAAAAAGAAACATCATAAGATATCAGTAATACACGGAATGTAAACTTGGCTACACAGGAACTGAATTACAGAACAGAACAGGGTCTCAAATTTAGAAAACCAACTTATGCTTGCTTAAGGGGAAAGGTGAGTTGGGGTGCTGCATAAAACCAGAGATTGAAATGAGCACAGATAAAGTTCCTTAAGCCAAATATGGAATAGACAAGAGCTACTCCTTGCTCAACGAAATGGACTCAACACCGCATATTAAACGACTAAGAATGTACCTGACTAGTAAGTATCTTAAAATCTATAGATTGCTATGTCTCCAAAAGAGAATCAAGCATGTGAAAAGGGGCATAAACGTAGCAGTGATAGGATTGGAGAGGTTCGGTGAGCAAATGAAGACCCTTTGACGTCATATTGCATGGTACCCATTCCACGGGTTTCAACTACCCAGGTTTTAGGTATTCTTCCTTCAGCTAAAACATGCATGTGGAACCCAGAGTATGATCAACCATGTGAACGGGAGACGTGTTCAAATATGTCTCAGTTTTCCTCCCCTGGTACTCGGGTGCAACATTCCAGACGCTTTACTAACACTCTCCCCACTTGGAGAATCAGCGCCTTTAACCTCCTGTTTGGCCCAGTTTGCAATTTCTGCGGAAGATGAACAGGAATAGCGAGAACCAATGAGAGGCTAGCTGGAGGTGTCTGGACGGGCAAATTTAACTCTCATTTCCCACCAGGAAGAGGAAATAACCAAAGGCTCAGCGTGCCGTACCGGAACAAGATTAGGGCCTGAAGCCATCCTGCGGTGTTGCGGCCAGCTCAAAAGAAAGCGAGTTGAAGAAAGGAGCTCAGGGGCACTGTAATTCACAAACCTGCAGAGTTATAAATGACAGCTATCGTCCAAAAATAGACTGAAGTAAGGCTGCCAAGAGGACTTGAAAGCGGGGCAGAATTGCAGGAAACCGATTTCAGGAGGTAGACTGGAATTGCATTGAAAGCATAGGAAAAGAGGCAGAACGTCCACAATGATGCACTTGGCCAAAAAGGGCATATGCGTTTTTTCCTGAATATATTCAGGAAAAAACGCATACGCCCTTTTTGGCCAACCAAGCAAGCTTGCAAAGGAAATCTGCACTACAATGAAGTCTCACTTCCCCCCGGTCAAAAGGGCCATCTGAAAAAAGTGTAAAATCCAGAAAGGCAGGACAGGCCATGGAGAACTGGGAGCCTTGTTATGCTGATGGGCGGGATGTAAATTGCCAACAGACACTCGGGAGAAGTGTATGGTGTTTCCTGAAACATCTAAAACACAAACCAACAGAGCCTAGGGCACTTCCACTTATGGTCCTATAGCTTAGGGAAATTAAAATCAAAAAGACACAGCCACCCCAAAGTTTGGGACGCCTCTGTTTACAAGAACCTCGTTTACAGTACAAGTTCAACATCGCAGAAAGTGAAAAAAGGATAAAGAAGTTGTGGTATTTACTTACAAAGCAATATCACTCAGCAATGAAATCTGTGTCATCAGGCCCTTAGCAGCACAATGAGTGGATTCAGGTATGATGATTCTAACTGAAATAAGTCACACAGAAAAAGAAACATCATAAGATATCAGTAATACACGGAATGTAAACTTGGCTACACAGGAACTGAATTACAGAACAGAACAGGGTCTCAAATTTAGAAAACCAACTTATGCTTGCTTAAGGTTAAAGGTGAGTTGGGGTGCTGCATAAAACCAGAGATTGAAATGAGCACAGATAAAGTTCCTTAAGTCAAATATGGAATAGACAAGAGCTACTCCTTGCTCAACGAAATGGACTCAACACCGCATATTAAACACCTAAGAATGTACCTGACTAGTAAGTATCGTAAAACCTATGGATTGCTATGTCTCCAAAAGAGAATCAAGCATGTGTACAGGGGCATAAACACAGCAGTGATAGGATTGGAGAGGTTCGGTGAGCAAATGAAGACCCTTTGAAGTCATATTGCATGGTACCCATTACACGGGTCTCAACTCTCCAGGTTTAAGGTATTCTTCCTTCAGCTAAAACATGCATGTGGAACCCAAGTATGATGAACCATGTGAACGGGAGACGTGTTCAAATATGTCTCAGTTTTCCTCCCCTGGTACTCGGGTGCAACATTCCAGACGCTTTACTAACACTCTCCCCACTTGGAGAGTCAGCGCCTTTAACCTCCTGTTTGGCCCAGTTTGCAATTTCTGCGGAAGATGAACAGGAATAGCGAGAACCAATGAGAGGCTAGCTGGAGGTGTCTGGACGGGCAAATTTAACTCTCATTTCCCACCAGGAAGAGGAAATAACCAAAGGCTCAGCGTGCCGTACCGGAACCAGATTAGGGCCTGAAGCCATCCTGTGGTGTTGCGGCCAGCTCACAAGAAAGCGAGTTGAAGAAAGGAGCTCAAGGGCACTGTAATTCACAAACCTGCAGAGTTATAAATGACAGCTATCGTCCAAAAATAGACTGAAGTAAGGCTGCCAAGAGGACTTGAAAGCGGGGCAGAATTGCAGGAAACCGATTTCAGCAGGTAGACTGGAATTGCATTGAAAGCATAGGAAAAGAGGCAGAACGTCCACAATGATGCACTTGGCCAAAAAGGGCGTATGCGTTTTTTCCTGAATATATTCAGGAAAAAACGCATACGCACTTTTTGGCCAACCAAGCAAGCTTGCAAAGGAAATCTGCACTACAATGAAGTCTCACTTCCCCCCGGTCAAAAGGGCCATCTGAAAAAAGTGTAAAATCCAGAAAGGCAGGACAGGCCATGGAGAACTGGGAGCCTTGTTATGCTGATGGGCGGGATGTAAATTGCCAACAACCACTCGGGAGAAGTGTATGGTGTTTCCTGAAACATCTAAAAAACAAAGCAACAGAACCTAGGGCACTTCCACTTATGGTCCTATAGCTTAGGGAAATTAAAATCAAAAAGACACAGCCACCCCAAAGTTTGGAACGGCTCTGTTTACAAGAACCTCGTTTACAGTACAAGTTCAACATCGCAGAAAGTGAAAAATGGATAAAGAAGTTGTGGTATTTACTTACAAAGCAATATCACTCAGCAATGAAATCTGTGTCATCAGGCCCTTAGCAGCACAATGAGTGGATTCAGGTATGATGATTCTAACTGAAATAAGTCACACAGAAAAAGAAACATCATAAGATATCAGTAATACACGGAATGGAAACTTGGCTACACAGGAACTGAATTACAGAACAGAACAGGGTCTCAAATTTAGAAAACCAACTTATGCTTGCTTAAGGGTAAAGGTGAGTTGGGGTGCTGCATAAAACCAGAGATTGAAATGAGCACAGATAAAGTTCCTTAAGTCAAATATGGAATAGACAAGAGCTACTCCTTGCTCAACGAAATGGACTCAACACCGCATATTAAACGCCTAAGAATGTACCTGACTAGTAAGTATCTTAAAACCTATGGATTGCTATGTCTCCGAAAGAGAATCAAGCATGTGTACAGGGGCATAAACGCAGCAGTGATAGGATTGGAGAGGTTCGGTGAGCAAATGAAGACCCTTTGAAGTCATATTGCATGGTACCCATTCCACGGGTTTCAACTACCCAGGTTTAAGGTATTCTTCCTTCAGCTAAAACATGCATGTGGAACCTAGAGTATGATCAACCATGTGATCGGGAGACGTGTTCAAATATGTCTCAGTTTTCGTACCCTGGTACTCGGGTGCAACATTCCAGACGCTTTACTAACACTCTCCCGACTTGGAGAGTCAGTCCCTTTAACCTCCTGTTTGGCCCAGTTTGCAATTTCTGCGGAAGATGAACAGGAATAGCGAGAACCAATGAGAGACTAGCTGGAGGTGTCTGGACGGGCAAATTTAACTCTCATTTCCCACCAGGAAGAGGAATTAATCAAAGGCTCAGCGTGCCGTGCTGGAACCAGAGTAGGGCCTGAAGCCATCCTGCGGTGTTGCGGCCAGCTCACAAGAAAGCGAGTTGAAGAAAGGAGCTCAGGGGCACTGTAATTCACAAACCTGCAGAGTTATAAATGACAGCTATCGTCCAAAAATATACTGAAGTAAGGCTGCAAAGAGGACTTGAAAGCGGGGCAGAATTGCAGGAAACCGATTTCAGGAGGTAGACTGGAATTGCATTGAAAGCATAGGAAAAGAGGCAGAACGTCCACAATGATGCACTTGGCCAAAAAGGGCGTATGCGTTTTTTCCTGAATATATTCAGGAAAAAACGCATACGCCCTTTTTGGCCAACCAAGCAAGCTTGCAAAGGAAATCTGCACTACAATGAAGTCTCACTTCCCCCCGGTCAAAAGGGCCATCTGAAAAAAGTGTAAAATCCAGAAAGGCAGGACAGGCCATGGAGAACTGGGAGCCTTGTTATGCTGATGGGCGGGATGTAAATTGCCAACAACCACTCGGGAGAAGTGTATGGTGTTTCCTGAAACATCTAAAAAACAAAGCAACAGAACCTAGGGCACTTCCACTTATGGTCCTATAGCTTAGGGAAATTAAAATCAAAAAGACACAGCCACCCCAAAGTTTGCAATGGCTCTGTTTACAAGAACCTCGTTTACAGTACAAGTTCAACATCGCAGAAAGTGAAAAATGGAGAAAGAAGTTGTGGTATTCACTTACAAAGCAATATCACTCAGCAATGAAATCTGTGTCATCAGGCCCTTAGCAGCACAATGAGTGGATTCAGGTATGATGATTCTAACTGAAATAAGTCACACAGAAAAAGAAACATCATAAGATATCAGTAATACACGGAATGGAAACTTGGCTACACAGGAACTGAATTACAGAACAGAACAGGGTCTCAAATTTAGAAAACCAACTTATGCTTGCTTAAGGTTAAAGGTGAGTTGGGGTGCTGCATAAAACCAGAGATTGAAATGAGCACAGATAAAGTTCCTTAAGCCAAATATGGAATAGACAAGAGCTACTCCTTGCTCAACGAAATGGACTCAACACCGCATATTAAACGCCTACGAATGTACCTGACTAGTAAGTATCTTAAAAGCTATAGATTGCTATGTCTCCGAAAGAGAATCAAGCATGTGTACAGGGGCATAAACGCAGCAGTGATAGGATTGGAGAGGTTCGGTGAGCAAATGAAGACCCTTTGAAGTCATATTGCATGGTACTCATTCCACGGGTTTGAACTACCCAGGTTTTAGGTATTCTTCCTTCAGCTAAAACATGCATGTGGACCCCAGAGTATGATCAACCATGTGATCGGGAGACGTGTTCAAATATGTCTCAGTTTTCCTCCCCTGGTACTCGGGTGCAACATTCCAGACGCTTTACTAACACTCTCCCCACTTGGAGAGTCAGCGCCTTTAACCTCCTGTTTGGCACAGTTTGCAATTTCTGTGGAAGATGAACAGGAATAGCGAGAACCAATGAGAGGCTAGCTGGAGGTGTCTGGACGGGCAAATTTAACTCTCATTTCCCACCAGGAAGAGGAAATAACCAAAGGCTCAGCGTGCCGTACCGGAACCAGATTAGGGCCTGAAGCCATCCTGCGGTGTTGCGGCCAGCTCACAAGAAAGCGAGTTGAAGAAAGGAGCTCAGGGACACTGTAATTCACAAACCTGCAGAGTTATAAAAGACAGCTATCGTCCAAAAATAGACTGAAGTAAGGCTGCAAAGAGGACTTGAAAGCGGGGCAGAATTGCAGGAAACCGATTTCAGGAGGTAGACTGGAATTGCATTGAAAGCATAGGAAAAGAGGCAGAACGTCCACAATGATGCACTTGGCCAAAAAGGGCGTATGCGTTTTTTCCTGAATATATTCAGGAAAAAACGCATACGCCCTTTTTGGCCAACCAAGCAAGCTTGCAAAGGAAATCTGCACTACAATGAAGTCTCACTTCCCCCCGGTCAAAAGGGCCATCTGAAAAAAGTGTAAAATCCAGAAAGGCAGGACAGGCCATGGAGAACTGGGAGCCTTGTTATGCTGATGGGCGGGATGTAAATTGCCAACAACCACTCGGGAGAAGTGTATGGTGTTTCCTGAAACATCTAAAAAACAAAGCAACAGAACCTAGGGCACTTCCACTTATGGTCCTATAGCTTAGGGAAATTAAAATCAAAAAGACACAGCCACCCCAAAGTTTGGAACGGCTCTGTTTACAAGAACCTCGTTTACAGTACAAGTTCAACATCGCAGAAAGTGAAAAATGGATAAAGAAGTTGTGGTATTTACTTACAAAGCAATATCACTCAGCAATGAAATCTGTGTCATCAGGCCCTTAGCAGCACAATGAGTGGATTCAGGTATGATGATTCTAACTGAAATAAGTCACACAGAAAAAGAAACATCATAAGATATCAGTAATACACGGAATGGAAACTTGGCTACACAGGAACTGAATTACAGAACAGAACAGGGTCTCCAATTTAGAAAACCAACTTATGCTTGCTTAAGGGGAAAGGTGAGTTGGGGTGCTGCATAAAACCAGAGATTGAAATGAGCACAGATAAAGTTACTTAAGTCAAATATGGAATAGACAAGAGCTACTCCTTGCTCAACGAAATGGACTCAACACCGCATATTAAACGCCTAAGAATGTACCTGACTAGTAAGTATCTTAAAACCTATGGATTGCTATGTCTCCGAAAGAGAATCAAGCATGTGTACAGGGGCAAAAACGCAGCAGTGATAGGATTGGAGAGGTTCGGTGAGCAAATGAAGACCCTTTGAAGTCATATTGCATGGTACCCATTACACGGGTCTTAACTCTCCAGGTTTAAGGTATTCTTCCTTCAGCTTAAACATGCATGTGGAACCCAAGTATGATCAACCATGTGATCGGGAGACGTGTTCAAATATGTCTCAGTTTTCCTCCCCTGGTACTCGGGTGCAACATTCCAGACGCTTTACTAACACTCTCCCCACTTGGAGAGTCAGCGCCTTTAACCTCCTGTTTGGCCCAGTTTGCAATTTCTGCGGAAGATGAACAGGAATAGTGAGAACCAATGAGAGGCTAGCTGGAGGTGTCTGGACGGGCAAATTTAACTCTCATTTCCCACCAGGAAGAGGAAATAACCAAAGGCTCAGCGTGCCGTGCCAGAACCAGATTAGGGCCTGAAGCCATCCTGCGGTGTTGCGGCCAGGTCAGAAGAAAGCAAGTTGAAGAAAGGAGCTCAGGGGCACTGTAATTTACAAACATGCAGAGTTATAAATGACAGCTATCGTCCAAAACTAGACTGAAATAAGGCTGCCAAGAGGACTTGAAAGCGGGGCAGAATTGTAGGAAACCGATTTCAGGAGGTAGACTGGAATTGCATTGAAAGCATAGGAAAAGAGGCAGAACGTCCACAATGATGCACTTGGCCAAAAAGGGCGTATGCGTTTTTTCCTGAATATATTCAGGAAAAAACGCATACGCACTTTTTGGCCAACCAAGCAAGCTTGCAAAGGAAATCTGCACTACAATGAAGTCTCACTTCCCCCCGGTCAAAAGGGCCATCTGAAAAAAGTGTAAAATCCAGAAACGCAGGACAGGCCATGGCTAACAGGGAGCCTTGTTATGCTGATGGGCAGGATGTAAATTGCCAACAACCACTCGGGAGAAGTGTATGGTGTTTCCTGAAACATCTAAAAAACAAAGCAACAGAGCCTAGGGCACTTCCACTTATGGTCCTATAGCTTAGGGAAATTAAAATCAAAAAGACACAGCCACCCCAAAGTTTGCAACGGCTCTGTTTACAAGAACCTCGTTTACAGTACAAGTTCAACATCGCAGAAAGTGAAAAATGGAGAAAGAAGTTGTGGTATTTACTTACAAAGCAATATCACTCAGCAATGAAATCTGTGTCATCAGGCCCTTAGCAGCACAATGAGTGGATTCAGGTATGATGATTCTAACTGAAATAAGTCACACAGAAAAAGAAACATCATAAGATATCAGTAATACACGGAATGGAAACTTGGCTACACAGGAACTGAATTACAGAACAGAACAGGGTCTCAAATTTAGAAAACCAACTTATGCTTGCTTAAGGGTAAAGGTGAGTTGGGGTGCTCATAAAACCAGAGATTGAAATGAGCACAGATAAAGTTCCTTAAGCCAAATATGGAATAGACAAGAGCTACTCCTTGCTCAACGAAATGGACTCAACACCGCATATTAAACGCCTAAGAATGTACCTGACTAGTAAGTATCTTAAAACCTATAGATTGCTATGTCTCCGAAAGAGAATCAAGCATGTGTACAGGGGCATAAACGCAGCAGTGATAGGATTGGAGAGGATCGGTGAGCAAATGAAGACCCTTTGAAGTCATATTGCATGGTACCCATTACATGGGTCTTAACTCTCCAGGTTTAAGGTATTCTTCCTTCAGCTAAAACATGCATGTGGAACCCAAGTATGATCAACCATGTGAACGGGAGACGTGTTCAAATATGTCTCAGTTTTCCTCCCCTGGTACTCGGGTGCAACATTCCAGACGCTTTACTAACATTCTCCCCACTTGGAGAGTCAGCGCCTTTAACTCCTGTTCGGCACAGTTTGCAATTTCTGCGGAAGATGAACAGGAATAGCGAGAACCAATGAGAGGCTAGCTGGAGGTGTCTGGACGGGCAAATTTAACTCTCATTTCCCACCAGGAAGAGGAAATAACCAAAGGCTCAGCGTGCCGTGCCGGAACCAGATTAGGGCCTGAAGCCATGATGCGGTGTTGCGGCCAGGTCAAAAGAAAGCGAGTTGAAGAAAGGAGCTCAGGGGCACTGTAATTCACAAACCTGCAGAGTTATAAATGACAGCTATCGTCCAAAAATATACTGAAGTAAGGCTGCCAAGAGGACTTGAAAGTGGGGCAGAATTGCAGGAAACCGATTTCAGGAGGTAGACTGGAATTGCATGGAAAGCATAGGAAAAGAGGCAGAACGTCCACAATGATGCACTTGGCCAAAAAGGGCGTATGCGTTTTTTCCTGAATATATTCAGGAAAAAACGCATACGCACTCTTTGGCCAACCAAGCAAGCTTGCAAAGGAAATCTGCACTACAATGAAGTCTCACTTCCCCCCGGTCAAAAGGGCCATCTGAAAAAAGTGTAAAATCCAGAAAGGCAGGACAGGCCATGGAGAACTGGGAGCCTTGTTATGCTGATGGGCGGGATGTAAATTGCCAACAACCACTTGGGAGAAGTGTATGGTGTTTCCTGAAACATCTAAAAAACAAAGCAACAGAACCTAGGGCACTTCCACTTATGGTCCTATAGCTTAGGGAAATTAAAATCAAAAAGACACAGCCACCCCAAAGTTTGCAATGGCTCTGTTTACAAGAACCTCGTTTACAGTACAAGTTCAACATCGCAGAAAGTGAAAAATGGATAAAGAAGTTGTGGTATTTACTTACAAAGCAATATCACTCAGCAATGAAATCTGTGTCATCAGGCCCTTAGCAGCACAATGAGTGGATTCAGGTATGATGATTCTAACTGAAATAAGTCACACAGAAAAAGAAACATCATAAGATATCAGTAATACACGGAATGGAAACTTGGCTACACAGGAACTGAATTACAGAACAGAACAGGGTCTCAAATTTAGAAAACCAACTTATGCTTGCTTAAGGGGAAAGGTGAGTTGGGGTGCTGCATAAAACCAGAGATTGAAATGAGCACAGATAAAGTTCCTTAAGCCAAATATGGAATAGACAAGAGCTACTCCTTGCTCAACGAAATGGACTCAACACCGCATATTAAACGCCTAAGAATGTACCTGACTAGTAAGTATCTTAAAACCTATAGATTGCTATGTCTCCGAAAGAGAATCAAGCATGTGTACAGGGGCATAAACGCAGCAGTGATAGGATTGGAGAGGTTCGGTGAGCAAATGAAGACCCTTTGAAGTCATATTGCATGGTACCCATTACACGGGTTTCAACTACCCAGGTTTTAGGTATTCTTCCTTCAGCTAAAACATGCATGTGGAACCCAGAGCATGATCAACCATGTGATCTGGAGACGTGTTCAAATATGTCTCAGTTTTCGTACCCTGGTACTCGGGTGCAACATTCCAGACGCTTTACTAACACTCTCCCCACTTGGAGAGTCAGCGCCTTTAACCTCCTGTTTGGCACAGTTTGCAATTTCTGCGGAAGATGAACAGGAATAGCGAGAACCAATGAGAGGCTAGCTGGAGGTGTCTGGACGGGCAAATTTAACTCTCATTTCCCACCAGGAAGAGGAATTAACCAAAGGCTCAGCGTGCCGTGCTGGAACCAGATTAGGGCCTGAAGACATCCTGCGGTGTTGCGGCCAGGTCACAAGGAAGCGAGTTGAAGAAAAAGGAGCTCAGGGGCACTGTAATTCACACACCTGCAGAGTTATAAATGACAGCTATCATCCAAAAATAGACTGAAGTAAGGCTGCCAAGAGGACATGAAAGCGGGGCAGAATTGCAGGAAACCGATTTCAGGAGGTAGACTGGAATTGCATTGAAAGCATAGGAAAAGAGGCAGAACGTCCACAATGATGCACTTGGCCAAAAAGGGCGTATGCGTTTTTTCCTGAATATATTCAGGAAAAAACGCATACGCCCTTTTTGGCCAACCAAGCAAGCTTGCAAAGGAAATCTGCACTACAATGAAGTCTCACTTCCCCCCGGTCAAAAGGACCATCTGAAAAAAGTGTAAAATCCAGAAAGGCAACAGGCCATTGAGAACTGGGAGCCTTGTTATGCTGATGGGCGGGATGTAAATTGCCAACAGACACTAGGGAGAAGTGTATGGTGTTTCCTGAAACATCTAAAAAACAAAGCAACAGAGCCTAGGGCACTTCCACTTATGGTCCTATAGCTTAGGGAAATTAAAATCAAAAAGACACAGCCACCCCAAAGTTTGGAACGGCTCTGTTTACAAGAACCTCGTTTACAGTACAAGTTCAACATCGCAGAAAGTGAAAAATGGATAAAGAAGTTGTGGTATTCACTTACAAAGCAATATCACTCAGCAATGAAATATATGTCATCAGGCCCTTAGCAGCACAATGAGTGGATTCAGGTATGATGATTCTAACTGAAATAAGTCACACAGAAAAAGAAACATCATAAGATATCAGTAATACACGGAATGGAAACTTGGCTACACAGGAACTGAATTACAGAACAGAACAGGGTCTCAAATTTAGAAAACCAACTTATGCTTGCTTAAGGGTAAAGGTGAGTTGGGGTGCTGCATAAAACCAGAGATTGAAATGAGCACAGATAAAGTTCCTTAAGCCAAATATGGAATAGACAAGAGCTACTCCTTGCTCAACGAAATGGACTCAACACCGCATATTAAACGCCTAAGAATGTACCTGACTAGTAAGTATCTTAAAACCTATGGATTGCTATGTCTCCGAAAGAGAATCAAGCATGTGTACAGGGGCATAAACGCAGCAGTGATAGGATTGGAGAGGTTCGGTGAGCAAATGAAGACCCTTTGAAGTCATATTGCATGGTACCCATTCCACGGGTTTCAACTACCCAGTTTTATGGTATTCTTCCTTCAGCTAAAACATGCATGTGGAACCAAGAGTATGATCAACCATGTGATCGGGAGACGTGTTCAAATATGTCTCAGGTTTCGTACCCTGGTACTCGGGTGCAACATTCCAGACGCTTTACTAACACTCTCCCCACTTGGAGAGTCAGTCCCTTTAACCTCCTGTTTGGCCCAGTTTGCAATTTCTGCGGAAGATGAACAGGAATAGCGAGAACCAATGAGAGACTAGCTGGAGGTGTCTGAACGGGCAAATTTAACTCTCATTTCCCACCAGGAAGGGGAATTAACCAAAGGCTCAGCGTGCCGTGCCGGAACCAGATTAGGGCCTGAAGCCATCCTGCGGTGTTGCGGCCAGGTCACAAGAAAGCGAGTTGAAGAATGGAGCTCAGGGGCACTGTAATTCACAAACCTGCAGAGTTATAAATGACAGCTATCGTCCAAAAATAGACTGAAGTAAGGCTGCCAAGAGGACTTGAAAGCGGGGCAGAATTGCAGGAAACCGATTTCAGGAGGTAGACTGGAATTGCATTGAAAGCATAGGAAAAGAGGCAGAACGTCCACAATGATGCACTTGGCCAAAAAGGGCGTATGCGTTTTTCCTGAATATATTCAGGAAAATATTCAGGAATATATTCAGAAAAAAACGCATACGCCCTTTTTGGCCAACCAAGCAAGCTTGCAAAGGAAATCTGCACTACAATGAAGTCTCACTTCCCCCCGGTCAAAAGGGCCATCTGAAAAAAGTGTAAAATCCAGAAAGGCAGGACAGTCCATTGAGAACTGGGAGCCTTGTTATGCTGATGGGCAGGATGTAAATTGCCAACAACCACTCGGGAGAAGTGTATGGTGTTTCCTGAAACATCTAAAAAACAAAGCAACAGAACCTAGGGCACTTCCACTTATGGTCCTATAGCTTAGGGAAATTAAAATCAAAAAGACACAGCCACCCCAAAGTTTGCAACGGCTCTGTTTACAAGAACCTCGTTTACAGTACAAGTTCAGCATCGCAGAAAGTGAAAAATGGAGAAAGAACTTGTGGTATTTACTTACAAAGCAATATCACTCAGCAATGAAATCTGTGTCATCAGGCCCTTAGCAGCACAATGAGTGGATTCAGGTATGATGATTCTAACTGAAATAAGTCACACAGAAAAAGAAACATCATAAGATATCAGTAATACACGGAATGGAAACTTGGCTACACAGGAACTGAGTTACAGAACAGAACAGGGTCTCAAATTTTTAAAACCAACTTATGCTTGCTTAAGGGTAAAGGTGAGTTGGGGTGCTGCATAAAACCAGAGATTGAAATGAGCACAGATAAAGTTCCTTAAGCCAAATATGGAATAGACAAGAGCTACTCCTTGCTCAACGAAATGGACTCAACACCGCATATTAAACGCCTAAGAATGTACATGACTAGTAAGTATCTTAAAACCTATAGATTGCTATGTCTCCGAAAGAGAATCAAGCATGTGTACAGGGGCATAAACGCAGCAGTGATACGATTGGAGAGGTTCGGTGAGCAAATGAAGACCCTTTGAAGTCATATTGCATGGTACCCATTACACGGGTTTCAACTACCCAGGTTTTAGGTATTCTTCCTTCAGCTAAAACATGCATGTGGAACCCAGAGTATGATCAACCATGTGATCGGGAGACGTGTTCAAATATGTCTCAGTTTTCCTCCCCTGGTACTCGGGTGCAACATTCCAGACGCTTTACTAACACTCTCCCCACTTGGAGAGTCAGCGCCTTTAACCTCCTGTTTGGCACAGTTTGCAATTTCTGCGGAAGATGAACAGGAATAGCAAGAACCAATGAGAGGCTAGCTGGAGGTGTCTGGACGGGCAAATTTAACTCTCATTTCCCACCAGGAAGAGGAAATAACCAAAGGCTCAGCGTGCCGTACCGGAACCAGATTAGGGCCGGAAGCCATCCTGCGGTGTTGCGGCCAGCTCAAAATAAAGCGAGTCGAAGAAAGGAGCTCAGGGGCACTGTAATTCACAAACCTGCAGTGTTATAAATGACAGCTATCGTCCAAAAATAGACTGAAGTAAGGCTGCCAAGAGGACTTGAAAGCGGGGCAGAATTGCAGGAAACCGATTTCAGGAGGTAGACTGGAATTGCATTGAAAGCATAGGAAAAGAGGCAGAACGTCCACAATGATGCACTTGGCCAAAAAGGGCGTATGCGTTTTTTCCTGAATATATTCAGGAAAAAACGCATACGCCCTTTTTGGCCAACCAAGCAAGCTTGCAAAGGAAATCTGCACTACAATGAAGTCTCACTTCCCCCCGGTCAAAAGGGCCATCTGAAAAAAGTGTAAAATCCAGAAAGGCAGGACAGGCCATGGAGAACTGGGAGCCTTGTTATGCTGATGGGCGGGATGTAAATTGCCAACAACCACGTGGGAGAAGTGTATGGTGTTTCATGAAACATGTAAAAAACAAAGCAACAGAACCTAGGGCACTTCCACTTATGGTCCTATAGCTTAGGGAAATTAAAATCAAAAAGACACAGCCACCCCAAAGTTTGGAACGGCTCTGTTTACAAGAACCTCGTTTACAGTACAAGTTCAACATCGCAGAAAGTGAAAAATGGATAAAGAAGTTGTGGTATTTACTTACAAAGCAATATCACTCAGCAATGAAATCTGTGTCATCAGGCCCTTAGCAGCACAATGAGTGGATTCAGGTATGATGATTCTAACTGAAATAAGTCACACAGAAAAAGAAACATCATAAGATATCAGTAATACACGGAATGGAAACTTGGCTACACAGGAACTGAATTACAGAACAGAACAGGGTCTCAAATTTAGAAAACCAACTTATGCTTGCTTAAGGGTAAAGGTGAGTTGGGGTGCTGCATAAAACCAGAGATTGAAATGAGCACAGATAAAGTTCCTTAAGTCAAATATGGAATAGACAAGAGCTACTCCTTGCTCAACGAAATGGACTCAACACCGCATATTAAACGCCTAAGAATGTACCTGACTAGTAAGTATCTTAAAACCTATGGATTGCTATGTCTCCAAAAGAGAATCAAGCGTGTGTACAGGGCCATAAACGCAGCAGTGATAGGATTGGAGAGGTTCGGTGAGCAAATGAAGACCCTTTGAAGTCATATTGCATGGTACCCATTACACGGGTCTCAACTCTCCAGGTTTAAGGTATTCTTCCTTCAGCTAAAACATGCATGTGGAACCCAGAGTATGATGAACCATGTGAACGGGAGACGTGTTCAAATATGTCTCAGTTTTCCTCCCCTGGTACTCGGGTGCAACATTCCAGACGCTTTACTAACACTCTCCCGACTTGGAGAGTCAGTCCCTTTAACATCCTGTTTGGCCCAGTTTGCAATTTCTGCGGAAGATGAACAGGAATAGCGAGAACCAATGAGAGACTAGCTGGAGGTGTCTGGACGGGCAAATTTAACTCTCATTTCCCACCAGGAAGAGGAATTAACCAAAGGCTCAGCATGCCGTTCCAGAACCAGATTAGGGCCTGAAGCCATCCTGCGGTGTTGCGGCCAGGTCACAAGAAAGCGAGTTGAAGAAAGGAGCTCAGGGGCACTGTAATTCACAAACCTGCAGAGTTATAAATGACAGCTATCGTCCAAAAATATACTGAAGTAAGGCTGCCAAGAGGACTTGAAAGCGGGGCAGAATTGCAGGAAACCGATTTCAGGAGGTAGACTGGAATTGCATTGAAAGCATAGGAAAAGAGGCAGAACGTCCACAATGATGCACTTGGCCAAAAAGGACGTATGCGTTTTTTCCTGAATATATTCAAGAAAAAACGCATACGCCCTTTTTGGCCAACCAAGCAAGCTTGCAAAGGAAATCTGCACTACAATGAAGTCTCACTTCCCCCCGGTCAAAAGGGCCATCTGAAAAAAGTGTAAAATCCAGAAAGGCAGGACAGGCCATGGAGAACTGGGAGCCTTGTTATGCTGAAGGGCAGGATGTAAATTGCCAACAACCACTCGGGAGAAGTGTATGGTGTTTCCTGAAACATCTAAAAAACAAAGCAACAGAGCCTAGGGCACTTCCACTTATGGTCCTATAGCTTAGGATATTTAAAATCAAAAAGACACAGCCACCTCAAAGTTTGGAACGGCTCTGTTTACAAGAACCTCGTTTACAGTACAAGTTCAACATCGCAGAAAGTGAAAAATGGATAAAAAAGTTGTGGTATTTACTTACAAAGCAATATCACTCAGCAATGAAATCTGTGTCATCAGGCCCTTAGCAGCACAATGAGTGGATTCAGGTATGATGATTCTAACTGAAATAAGTCACACAGAAAAAGAAACATCATAAGATATCAGTAATACACGGAATGTAAACTTGGCTACACAGGAACTGAATTACAGAACAGAACAGGGTCTCAAATTTAGAAAACCAACTTATGCTTGCTTAAGGGGAAAGGTGAGTTGGGGTGCTGCATAAAACCAGAGATTGAAATGAGCACAGATAAAGTTCCTTAAGCCAAATATGGAATAGACAAGAGCTACTCCTTGCTCAACGAAATGGACTCAACACCGCATATTAAACGACTAAGAATGTACCTGACTAGTAAGTATCTTAAAATCTATAGATTGCTATGTCTCCAAAAGAGAATCAAGCATGTGAAAAGGGGCATAAACGTAGCAGTGATAGGATTGGAGAGGTTCGGTGAGCAAATGAAGACCCTTTGACGTCATATTGCATGGTACCCATTCCACGGGTTTCAACTACCCAGGTTTTAGGTATTCTTCCTTCAGCTAAAACATGCATGTGGAACCCAGAGTATGATCAACCATGTGAACGGGAGACGTGTTCAAATATGTCTCAGTTTTCCTGCCCTGGTACTCGGGTGCAACATTCCAGACGCTTTACTAACACTCTCCCCACTTGGAGAATCAGCGCCTTTAACCTCCTGTTTGGCCCAGTTTGCAATTTCTGCGGAAGATGAACAGGAATAGCGAGAACCAATGAGAGGCTAGCTGGAGGTGTCTGGACGGGCAAATTTAACTCTCATTTCCCACCAGGAAGAGGAAATAACCAAAGGCTCAGCGTGCCGTACCGGAACCAGATTAGGGCCTGAAGCCATCGTGCGGTGTTGCGGCCAGCTCAAAAGAAAGCGAGTTGAAGAAAGGAGCTCAGGGGCACTGTAATTCACAAACCTGCAGAGTTATAAATGACAGCTATCGTCCAAAAATAGACTGAAGTAAGGCTGCCAAGAGGACTTGAAAGCGGGGCAGAATTGCAGGAAACCGATTTCAGGAGGTAGACTGGAATTGCATTGAAAGCATAGGAAAAGAGGCAGAACGTCCACAATGATGCACTTGGCCAAAAAGGGCGTATGCGTTTTTTCCTGAATATATTCAGGAAAAAACGCATACGCCCTTTTTGGCCAACCAAGCAAGCTTGCAAAGGACATCTGCACTACAATGAAGTCTCACTTCCCCCCGGTCAAAAGGGCCATCTGAAAAAAGTGTAAAATCCAGAAAGGCAGGACAGGCCATGGAGAACTGGGAGCCTTGTTATGCTGATGGGCGGGATGTAAATTGCCAACAGACACTCGGGAGAAGTGTATGGTGTTTCCTGAAACATCTAAAACACAAACCAACAGAGCCTAGGGCACTTCCACTTATGGTCCTATAGCTTAGGGAAATTAAAATCAAAAAGACACAGCCACCCCAAAGTTTGGGACGCCTCTGTTTACAAGAACCTCGTTTACAGTACAAGTTCAACATCGCAGAAAGTGAAAAAAGGATAAAGAAGTTGTGGTATTTACTTACAAAGCAATATCACTCAGCAATGAAATCTGTGTCATCAGGCCTTTAGCAGCACAATGAGTGGATTCAGGTATGATGTTTCTAACTGAAATAAGTCACACAGAAAAAGAAACATCATAAGATATCAGTAATACACGGAATGGAAACTTGGCTACACAGGAACTGAATTACAGAACAGAACAGGGTCTCAAATTTAGAAAACCAACTTATGCTTGCTTAAGGGTAAAGGTGAGTTGGGGTGCTGCATAAAACCAGAGATTGAAATGAGCACAGATAAAGTTCCTTAAGTCAAATATGGAATAGACAAGAGCTACTCCTTGCTCAACGAAATGGACTCAACACCGCATATTAAACGCCTAAGAATGTACCTGACTAGTAAGTATCGTAAAACCTATGGATTGCTATGTCTCCAAAAGAGAATCAAGCATGTGTACAGGGGAATAAACGCAGCAGTGATAGGATTGGAGAGGTTCGGTGAGCAAATGAAGACCCTTTGAAGTCATATTGCATGGTACCCATTCCACGGGTCTCAACTCTCCAGGTTTAAGGTATTCTTCCTTCAGCTAAAACATGCATGTGGAACCCAAGTATGATGAACCATGTGAACGGGAGACGTGTTCAAATATGTCTCACTTTTCCTCCCCTGGTACTCGGGTGCAACATTCCAGACGCTTTACTAACACTCTCCCCACTTGGAGAGTCAGCGCCTTTAACCTCCTGTTTGGCCCAGTTTGCAATTTCTGCGGAAGATGAACAGGAATAGCGAGAACCAATGAGAGGCTAGCTTGAGGTGTCTGGACGGGCAAATTTAACTCTCATTTCCCACCAGGAAGAGGAAATAACCAAAGGCTCAGCGTGCCGTACCAGAACCAGATTAGGGCCTGAAGCCATCCTGCGGTGTTGCGGCCAGCTCAAAAGAAAGCGAGTTGAAGAAAGGAGCTCAGGGGCACTGTAATTCACAAACCTGCAGAGTTATAAATGACAGCTATCGTCCAAAAATAGACTGAAGTAAGGCTGCCAAGAGGACTTGAAAGCGGGGCAGAATTGCAGGAAACCGATTTCAGGAGGTAGACTGGAATTGCATTGAAAGCATAGGAAAAGAGGCAGAACGTCCACAATGATGCACTTGGCCAAAAAGGGCGTATGCGTTTTTTCCTGAATATATTCAGGAAAAAACGCATACGCCCTTTTTGGCCAACCAAGCAAGCTTGCAAAGGAAATCTGCACTACAATGAAGTCTCACTTCCCCCCGGTCAAAAGGGCCATCTGAAAAAAGTGTAAAATCCAGAAAGGCAGGACAGGCCATGGAGAACTGGGAGCCTTGTTATGCTGATGGGCGGGATGTAAATTGCCAACAGACACTCGGGAGAAGTGTATGGTGTTTCCTGAAACATCTAAAACACAAACCAACAGAGCCTAGGGCACTTCCACTTATGGTCCTATAGCTTAGGGAAATTAAAATCAAAAAGACACAGCCACCCCAAAGTTTGGGACGCCTCTGTTTACAAGAACCTCGTTTACAGTACAAGTTCAACATCGCAGAAAGTGAAAAAAGGATAAAGAAGTTGTGGTATTTACTTACAAAGCAATATCACTCAGCAATGAAATCTGTGTCATCAGGCCCTTAGCAGCACAATGAGTGGATTCAGGTATGATGATTCTAACTGAAATAAGTCACACAGAAAAAGAAACATCATAAGATATCAGTAATACACGGAATGTAAACTTGGCTACACAGGAACTGAATTACAGAACAGAACAGGGTCTCAA
This sequence comes from Stenella coeruleoalba, assembly GCF_951394435.1. NCBI lineage: Eukaryota > Metazoa > Chordata > Mammalia > Artiodactyla > Delphinidae > Stenella > Stenella coeruleoalba. The sequence continues at coordinate 2,637,921 of NW_027646159.1, read as the reverse complement.
ATTTAGAAAACCAACTTATGCTTGCTTAAGGGTAAAGGTGAGTTGGGGTGCTGCATAAAACCAGAGATTGAAATGAGCACAGATAAAGTTCCTTAAGTCAAATATGGAATAGACAAGAGCTACTCCTTGCTCAACGAAATGGACTCAACACCGCATATTAAACACCTAAGAATGTACCTGACTAGTAAGTATCGTAAAACCTATGGATTGCTATGTCTCCAAAAGAGAATCAAGCATGTGTACAGGGGCATAAACGCAGCAGTGATAGGATTGGAGAGGTTCGGTGAGCAAATGAAGACCCTTTGAAGTCATATTGCATGGTACCCATTACACGGGTCTCAACTCTCCAGGTTTAAGGTATTCTTCCTTCAGCTAAAACATGCATGTGGAACCCAAGTATGATCAACCATGTGAACGGGAGACGTGTTCAAATATGTCTCAGTTTTCCTCCCCTGGTACTCGGGTGCAACATTCCAGACGCTTTACTAACACTCTCCCCACTTGGAGAGTCAGCGCCTTTAACCTCCTGTTTGGCCCAGTTTGCAATTTCTGCGGCAGATGAACAGGAATAGCGAGAACCAATGAGAGGCTAGCTGGAGGTGTCTGGACGGGCAAATTTAACTCTCATTTCCCACCAGGAAGAGGAAATAACCAAAGGCTCAGCGTGCCGTACCGGAACCAGATTAGGGCCTGAAGCCATCCTGCGGTGTTGCGGCCAGCTCAAAAGAAAGCGAGTTGAAGAAAGGAGCTCAGGGGCACTGTAATTCACAAACCTGCAGAGTTATAAATGACAGCTATCGTCCAAAAATAGACTGAAGTAAGGCTGCCAAGAGGACTTGAAAGCGGGGCAGAATTGCAGGAAACCGATTTCAGGAGGTAGACTGGAATTGCATTGAAAGCATAGGAAAAGAGGCAGAACGTCCACAATGATGCACTTGGCCAAAAAGGGCGTATGCGTTTTTTCCTGAATATATTCAGGAAAAAACGCATACGCCCTTTTTGGCCAACCAAGCAAGCTTGCAAAGGAAATCTGCACTACAATGAAGTCTCACTTCCCCCCGGTCAAAAGGGCCATCTGTAAAAAGTGTAAAATCCAGAAAGGCAGGACAGGCCATGGAGAACTGGGAGCCTTGTTATGCTGATGGGCGGGAAGTAAATTGCCAACAACCACTCGGGAGAAGTGTATGGTGTTTCCTGAAACATCTAAAAAACAAAGCAACAGAACCTAGGGCACTTCCACTTATGGTCCTATAGCTTAGGGAAATTAAAATCAAAAAGACACAGCCACCCCAAAGTTTGGAATGGCTCTGTTTACAAGAACCTCGTTTACAGTACAAGTTCAACATCGCAGAAAGTGAAAAATGGATAAAGAAGTTGTGGTATTTACTTACAAAGCAATATCACTCAGCAATGAAATCTGTGTCATCAGGCCCTTAGCAGCACAATGAGTGGATTCAGGTATGATGATTCTAACTGAAATAAGTCACACAGAAAAAGAAACATCATAAGATATCAGTAATACACAGAATGTAAACTTGGCTACACAGGAACTGAATTACAGAACAGAACAGGGTCTCAAATTTAGAAAACGAACTTATGCTTGCTTAAGGGTAAAGGTGAGTTGGGGTGCTGCATAAAACCAGAGATTGAAATGAGCACAGATAAAGTTCCTTAAGTCAAATATGGAATAGACAAGAGCTACTCCTTGCTCAACGAAATGGACTCAACACCGCATATTAAACGCCTAAGAATGTACCTGACTAGTAAGTATCTTAAAACCTATAGATTGCTATGTCTCCGAAAGAGAATCAAGCATGTGTACAGGGGCATAAACGCAGCAGTGATAGGATTGGAGAGGTTCGGTGAGCAAATGAAGACCCTTTGAAGTCATATTGCATGGTACCCATTACACGGGTCTCAACTCTCCAGGTTTAAGGTATTCTTCCTTCAGCTAAAACATGCATGTGGAACCCAAGTATGATCAACCATGTGAACGGGAGACGTGTTCAAATATGTCTCAGTTTTCCTCCCCTGGTACTCGGGTGCAACATTCCAGACGCTTTACTAACACTCTCCCCACTTGGAGAGTCAGCGCCTTTAACCTCCTGTTTGGCCCAGTTTGCAATTTCTGTGGAAGATGAACAGGAATAGCGAGAACCAATGAGAGGCCAGCTGGAGGTGTCTGGACGGGCAAATTTAACTCTCATTTCCCACCAGGAAGAGGAAATAACCAAAGGCTCAGCGTGCCGTACCGGAACCAGATTAGGGCCTGAAGCCATCCTGCGGTGTTGCGGCCAGCTCAAAAGAAAGCGAGTTGAAGAAAGGAGCTAAGGGGCACTGTAATTCACAAACCTGCAGAGTTATAAATGACAGCTATCGTCCAAAAATAGACTGAAGTAAGGCTGCCAAGAGGACTTGAAAGTGGGGCAGAATTGCAGGAAACCGATTTCAGGAGGTAGACTGGAATTGCATTGAAAGCATAGGAAAAGAGGCAGAACGTCCACAATGATGCACTTGGCCAAAAAGGGCGTATGCGTTTTTTCCTGAATATATTCAGGAAAAAACGCATACGCCCTTTTTGGCCAACCAAGCAAGCTTGCAAAGGAAATCTGCACTACAATGAAGTCTCACTTCCCCCCGGTCAAAAGGGCCATCTGAAAAAAGTGTAAAATCCAGAAAGGCAGGAAAGGCCATGGAGAACTGTGAGCCTTGTTATGCTGATGGGCGGGATGTAAATTGCCAACAACCACTGTGGAGAAGTGTATGGTGTTTCCTGAAACATCTAAAAAACAAAGCAACAGAGCCTAGGGCACTTCCACTTATGGTCCTATAGCTTAGGGAAATTAAAATCAAAAAGACACAGCCACCCCAAAGTTTGGGACGGCTCTGTTTACAAGAACCTCGTTTACAGTACAAGTTCAACATCGCAGAAAGTGAAAAATGGATAAAGAAGTTGTGGTATTTCCTTACAAAGCAATATCACTCAGCAATGAAATCTGTGTCATCAGGCCCTTAGCAGCACAATGAGTGGATTCAGGTATGATGATTCTAACTGAAATAAGTCACACAGAAAAAGAAACATCATAAGATATCAGTAATACACGGAATGTAAACTTGGCTACACAGGAACTGAATTACAGAACAGAACAGGGTCTCAAATTTAGAAAACCAACTTATTCTTGCTTAAGGGTAAAGGTGAGTTGGGGTGCTGTATAAAACCAGAGATTTAAATGAGCACAGATAAAGTTCCTTAAGTCAAATATGGAATAGACAAGAGCTACTCCTTGCTCAACGAAATGGACTCAACACCGCATATTAAACACCTAAGAATGTACCTGACTAGTAAGTATCGTAAAACCTATGGATTGCTATGTCTCCAAAAGAGAATCAAGCATGTGTACAGGGGCATAAACGCAGCAGTGATAGGATTGGAGAGGTTCGGTGAGCAAATGAAGACCCTTTGAAGTCATATTGCATGGTACCCATTCCACGGGTTTCAACTACCCAGGTTTTAGGTATTCTTCCTTCAGCTAAAACATGCATGTGGAACCCAAGTATGATCAACCATGTGATCGGGAGACGTGTTCAAATATGTCTCAGTTTTCCTGCCCTGGTACTCGGGTGCAACATTCCAGACGCTTTACTAACACTCTCCCCACTTGGAGAATCAGCGCCTTTAACCTCCTGTTTGGCCCAGTTTGCAATTTCTGCGGAAGATGAACAGGAATAGCGAGAACCAATGAGAGGCTAGCTGGAGGTGTCTGGACGGGCAAATTTAACTCTCATTTCCCACCAGGAAGAGGAAATAACCAAAGGCTCAGCGTGCCGTACCGGAACCAGATTAGGGCCTGAAGCCATCCTGCGGTGTTGCGGCCAGCTCAAAAGAAAGCGAGTTGAAGAAAGGAGCTCAGGGGCACTGTAATTCACAAACCTGCAGAGTTATAAATGACAGCTATCGTCCAAAAATAGACTGAAGTAAGGCTGCCAAGAGGACTTGAAAGCGGGGCAGAATTGCAGGAAACCGATTTCAGGAGGTAGACTGGAATTGCATTGAAAGCATAGGAAAAGAGGCAGAACGTCCACAATGATGCACTTGGCCAAAAAGGGCATATGCGTTTTTACCTGAATATATTCAGGAAAAAACGCATACGCCCTTTTTGGCCAACCAAGCAAGCTTGCAAAGGACATCTGCACTACAATGAAGTCTCACTTCCCCCCGGTCAAAAGGGCCATCTGAAAAAAGTGTAAAATCCAGAAAGGCAGGACAGGCCATGGAGAACTGGGAGCCTTGTTATGCTGATGGGCGGGATGTAAATTGCCAACAGACACTCGGGAGAAGTGTATGGTGTTTCCTGAAACATCTAAAACACAAACCAACAGAGCCTAGGGCACTTCCACTTATGGTCCTATAGCTTAGGGAAATTAAAATCAAAAAGACACAGCCACCCCAAAGTTTGGGACGCCTCTGTTTACAAGAACCTCGTTTACAGTACAAGTTCAACATCGCAGAAAGTGAAAAAAGGATAAAGAAGTTGTGGTATTTACTTACAAAGCAATATCACTCAGCAATGAAATCTGTGTCATCAGGCCTTTAGCAGCACAATGAGTGGATTCAGGTATGATGTTTCTAACTGAAATAAGTCACACAGAAAAAGAAACATCATAAGATATCAGTAATACACGGAATGGAAACTTGGCTACACAGGAACTGAATTACAGAACAGAACAGGGTCTCAAATTTAGAAAACCAACTTATGCTTGCTTAAGGGTAAAGGTGAGTTGGGGTGCTGCATAAAACCAGAGATTGAAATGAGCACAGATAAAGTTCCTTAAGTCAAATATGGAATAGACAAGAGCTACTCCTTGCTCAACGAAATGGACTCAACACCGCATATTAAACGCCTAAGAATGTACCTGACTAGTAAGTATCGTAAAACCTATGGATTGCTATGTCTCCAAAAGAGAATCAAGCATGTGTACAGGGGAATAAACGCAGCAGTGATAGGATTGGAGAGATTCGGTGAGCAAATGAAGACCCTTTGAAGTCATATTGCATGGTACCCATTCCACGGGTCTCAACTCTCCAGGTTTAAGGTATTCTTCCTTCAGCTAAAACATGCATGTGGAACCCAAGTATGATGAACCATGTGAACGGGAGACGTGTTCAAATATGTCTCACTTTTCCTCCCCTGGTACTCGGGTGCAACATTCCAGACGCTTTACTAACACTCTCCCCACTTGGAGAGTCAGCGCCTTTAACCTCCTGTTTGGCCCAGTTTGCAATTTCTGCGGAAGATGAACAGGAATAGCGAGAACCAATGAGAGGCTAGCTTGAGGTGTCTGGACGGGCAAATTTAACTCTCATTTCCCACCAGGAAGAGGAAATAACCAAAGGCTCAGCGTGCCGTACCAGAACCATATTAGGGCCTGAAGCCATCCTGCGGTGTTGCGGCCAGCTCAAAAGAAAGCGAGTTGAAGAAAGGAGCTCAGGGGCACTGTAATTCACAAACCTGCAGAGTTATAAATGACAGCTATCGTCCAAAAATAGACTGAAGTAAGGCTGCCAAGAGGACTTGAAAGCGGGGCAGAATTGCAGGAAACCGATTTCAGGAGGTAGACTGGAATTGCATTGAAAGCATAGGAAAAGAGGCAGAACGTCCACAATGATGCACTTGGCCAAAAAGGGCGTATGCGTTTTTTCCTGAATATATTCAGGAAAAAACGCATACGCCCTTTTTGGCCAACCAAGCAAGCTTGCAAAGGAAATCTGCACTACAATGAAGTCTCACTTCCCCCCGGTCAAAAGGGCCATCTGAAAAAAGTGTAAAATCCAGAAAGGCAGGACAGGCCATGGAGAACTGGGAGCCTTGTTATGCTGATGGGCGGGATGTAAATTGCCAACAGACACTCGGGAGAAGTGTATGGTGTTTCCTGAAACATCTAAAACACAAACCAACAGAGCCTAGGGCACTTCCACTTATGGTCCTATAGCTTAGGGAAATTAAAATCAAAAAGACACAGCCACCCCAAAGTTTGGGACGCCTCTGTTTACAAGAACCTCGTTTACAGTACAAGTTCAACATCGCAGAAAGTGAAAAAAGGATAAAGAAGTTGTGGTATTTACTTACAAAGCAATATCACTCAGCAATGAAATCTGTGTCATCAGGCCCTTAGCAGCACAATGAGTGGATTCAGGTATGATGATTCTAACTGAAATAAGTCACACAGAAAAAGAAACATCATAAGATATCAGTAATACACGGAATGTAAACTTGGCTACACAGGAACTGAATTACAGAACAGAACAGGGTCTCAAATTTAGAAAACCAACTTATGCTTGCTTAAGGGTAAAGGTGAGTTGGGGTGCTGCATAAAACCAGAGATTGAAATGAGCACAGATAAAGTTCCTTAAGTCAAATATGGAATAGACAAGAGCTACTCCTTGCTCAACGAAATGGACTCAACACCGCATATTAAACACCTAAGAATGTACCTGACTAGTAAGTATCGTAAAACCTATGGATTGCTATGTCTCCAAAAGAGAATCAAGCATGTGTACAGGGGCATAAACGCAGCAGTGATAGGATTGGAGAGGTTCGGTGAGCAAATGAAGACCCTTTGAAGTCATATTGCATGGTACCCATTACACGGGTCTTAACTCTCCAGGTTTAAGGTATTCTTCCTTCAGCTAAAACATGCATGTGGAACCCAAGTATGATCAACCATGTGAACGGGAGACGTGTTCAAATATGTCTCAGTTTTCCTCCCCTGGTACTCGGGTGCAACATTCCAGACGCTTTACTAACACTCTCCCCACTTGGAGAGTCAGCGCCTTTAACCTCCTGTTTGGCCCAGTTTGCAATTTCTGCGGCAGATGAACAGGAATAGCGAGAACCAATGAGAGGCTAGCTGGAGGTGTCTGGACGGGCAAATTTAACTCTCATTTCCCACCAGGAAGAGGAAATAACCAAAGGCTCAGCGTGCCGTACCGGAACCAGATTAGGGCCTGAAGCCATCCTGCGGTGTTGCGGCCAGCTCAAAAGAAAGCGAGTTGAAGAAAGGAGCTCAGGGGCACTGTAATTCACAAACCTGCAGAGTTATAAATGACAGCTATCGTCCAAAAATAGACTGAAGTAAGGCTGCCAAGAGGACTTGAAAGCGGGGCAGAATTGCAGGAAACCGATTTCAGGAGGTAGACTGGAATTGCATTGAAAGCATAGGAAAAGAGGCAGAACGTCCACAATGATGCACTTGGCCAAAAAGGGCGTATGCGTTTTTTCCTGAATATATTCAGGAAAAAACGCATACGCCCTTTTTGGCCAACCAAGCAAGCTTGCAAAGGAAATCTGCACTACAATGAAGTCTCACTTCCCCCCGGTCAAAAGGGCCATCTGTAAAAAGTGTAAAATCCAGAAAGGCAGGACAGGCCATGGAGAACTGGGAGCCTTGTTATGCTGATGGGCGGGAAGTAAATTGCCAACAACCACTCGGGAGAAGTGTATGGTGTTTCCTGAAACATCTAAAAAACAAAGCAACAGAACCTAGGGCACTTCCACTTATGGTCCTATAGCTTAGGGAAATTAAAATCAAAAAGACACAGCCACCCCAAAGTTTGGAATGGCTCTGTTTACAAGAACCTCGTTTACAGTACAAGTTCAACATCGCAGAAAGTGAAAAATGGATAAAGAAGTTGTGGTATTTACTTACAAAGCAATATCACTCAGCAATGAAATCTGTGTCATCAGGCCCTTAGCAGCACAATGAGTGGATTCAGGTATGATGATTCTAACTGAAATAAGTCACACAGAAAAAGAAACATCATAAGATATCAGTAATACACAGAATGTAAACTTGGCTACACAGGAACTGAATTACAGAACAGAACAGGGTCTCAAATTTAGAAAACGAACTTATGCTTGCTTAAGGGTAAAGGTGAGTTGGGGTGCTGCATAAAACCAGAGATTGAAATGAGCACAGATAAAGTTCCTTAAGTCAAATATGGAATAGACAAGAGCTACTCCTTGCTCAACGAAATGGACTCAACACCGCATATTAAACGCCTAAGAATGTACCTGACTAGTAAGTATCTTAAAACCTATAGATTGCTATGTCTCCGAAAGAGAATCAAGCATGTGTACAGGGGCATAAACGCAGCAGTGATAGGATTGGAGAGGTTCGGTGAGCAAATGAAGACCCTTTGAAGTCATATTGCATGGTACCCATTACACGGGTCTCAACTCTCCAGGTTTAAGGTATTCTTCCTTCAGCTAAAACATGCATGTGGAACCCAAGTATGATCAACCATGTGAACGGGAGACGTGTTCAAATATGTCTCAGTTTTCCTCCCCTGGTACTCGGGTGCAACATTCCAGACGCTTTACTAACACTCTCCCCACTTGGAGAGTCAGCGCCTTTAACCTCCTGTTTGGCCCAGTTTGCAATTTCTGTGGAAGATGAACAGGAATAGCGAGAACCAATGAGAGGCCAGCTGGAGGTGTCTGGACGGGCAAATTTAACTCTCATTTCCCACCAGGAAGAGGAAATAACCAAAGGCTCAGCGTGCCGTACCGGAACCAGATTAGGGCCTGAAGCCATCCTGCGGTGTTGCGGCCAGCTCAAAAGAAAGCGAGTTGAAGAAAGGAGCTAAGGGGCACTGTAATTCACAAACCTGCAGAGTTATAAATGACAGCTATCGTCCAAAAATAGACTGAAGTAAGGCTGCCAAGAGGACTTGAAAGTGGGGCAGAATTGCAGGAAACCGATTTCAGGAGGTAGACTGGAATTGCATTGAAAGCATAGGAAAAGAGGCAGAACGTCCACAATGATGCACTTGGCCAAAAAGGGCGTATGCGTTTTTTCCTGAATATATTCAGGAAAAAACGCATACGCCCTTTTTGGCCAACCAAGCAAGCTTGCAAAGGAAATCTGCACTACAATGAAGTCTCACTTCCCCCCGGTCAAAAGGGCCATCTGAAAAAAGTGTAAAATCCAGAAAGGCAGGAAAGGCCATGGAGAACTGTGAGCCTTGTTATGCTGATGGGCGGGATGTAAATTGCCAACAACCACTGTGGAGAAGTGTATGGTGTTTCCTGAAACATCTAAAAAACAAAGCAACAGAGCCTAGGGCACTTCCACTTATGGTCCTATAGCTTAGGGAAATTAAAATCAAAAAGACACAGCCACCCCAAAGTTTGGGACGGCTCTGTTTACAAGAACCTCGTTTACAGTACAAGTTCAACATCGCAGAAAGTGAAAAATGGATAAAGAAGTTGTGGTATTTCCTTACAAAGCAATATCACTCAGCAATGAAATCTGTGTCATCAGGCCCTTAGCAGCACAATGAGTGGATTCAGGTATGATGATTCTAACTGAAATAAGTCACACAGAAAAAGAAACATCATAAGATATCAGTAATACACGGAATGTAAACTTGGCTACACAGGAACTGAATTACAGAACAGAACAGGGTCTCAAATTTAGAAAACCAACTTATTCTTGCTTAAGGGTAAAGGTGAGTTGGGGTGCTGTATAAAACCAGAGATTGAAATGAGCACAGATAAAGTTCCTTAAGTCAAATATGGAATAGACAAGAGCTACTCCTTGCTCAACGAAATGGACTCAACACCGCATATTAAACACCTAAGAATGTACCTGACTAGTAAGTATCGTAAAACCTATGGATTGCTATGTCTCCAAAAGAGAATCAAGCATGTGTACAGGGGCATAAACGCAGCAGTGATAGGATTGGAGAGGTTCGGTGAGCAAATGAAGACCCTTTGAAGTCATATTGCATGGTACCCATTACACGGGTCTCAACTCTCCAGGTTTAAGGTATTCTTCCTTCAGCTAAAACATGCATGTGGAACCCAAGTATGATGAACCATGTGAACGGGAGACCTGTTCAAATATGTCTCAGTTTTCCTCCCCTGGTACTCGGGTGCAACATTCCAGACGCTTTACTAACACTCTCCCCACTTGGAGAGTCAGCGCCTTTAACCTCCTGTTTGGCCCAGTTTGCAATTTCTGCGGAAGATGAACAGGAATAGCGAGAACCAATGAGAGGCTAGCTGGAGGTGTCTGGACGGGCAAATTTAACTCTCATTTCCCACCAGGAAGAGGAAATAACCAAAGGCTCAGCGTGCCGTACCGGAACCAGATTAGGGCCTGAAGCCATCCTGCGGTGTTGCGGCCAGCTCAAAAGAAAGCGAGTTGAAGAAAGGAGCTCAGGGGCACTGTAATTCACAAACCTGCAGAGTTATAAATGACAGCTATCGTCCAAAAATAGACTGAAGTAAGGCTGCCAAGAGGACTTGAAAGCGGGGCAGAATTGCAGGAAACCGATTTCAGGAGGTAGACTGGAATTGCATTGAAAGCATAGGAAAAGAGGCAGAACGTCCACAATGATGCACTTGGCCAAAAAGGGCGTATGCGTTTTTTCCTGAATATATTCAGGAAAAAACGCATACGCCCTTTTTGGCCAACCAAGCAAGCTTGCAAAGGAAATCTGCACTACAATGAAGTCTCACTTCCCCCCGGTCAAAAGGGCCATCTGAAAAAAGTGTAAAATCCAGAAAGGCAGGACAGGCCATGGAGAACTGGGAGCCTTGTTATGCTGATGGGCGGGATGTAAATTGCCAACAACCACTCGGGAGAAGTGTATGGTGTTTCCTGAAACATCTAAAAAACAAAGCAACAGAACCTAGGGCACTTCCACTTATGGTCCTATAGCTTAGGGAAATTAAAATCAAAAAGACACAGCCACCCCAAAGTTTGGAACGGCTCTGTTTACAAGAACCTCGTTTACAGTACAAGTTCAACATCGCAGAAAGTGAAAAATGGAGAAAGAAGTTGTGGTATTTACTTACAAAGCAATATCACTCAGCAATGAAATCTGTGACATCAGGCCCTTAGCATCACAATGAGTGGATTCAGGTATGATGATTCTAACTGAAATAAGTCACACAGAAAAAGAAACATCATAAGATATCAGTAATACACGGAATGTAAACTTGGCTACACAGGAACTGAATTCCAAAACAGAAAAGTTTCTCAAATTTAGAAAACCAACTTATGCTTGCTTAAGGGGAAAGGTGAGTTGGGGTGCTGCATAAAACCAGAGATTGAAATGAGCACAGATAAAGTTCCTTAAGCCAAATATGGAATAGACAAGAGCTACTCCTTGCTCAACGAAATGGACTCAACACCGCATATTAAACGCCTAAGAATGTACCTGACTAGTAAGTATCTTAAAACCTATAGATAGCTATGTCTCCGAAAGAGAATCAAGCATGTGTACAGGGGCATAAACGCAGCAGTGATAGGATTGGAGAGGTTCGGTGAGCAAATGAAGACCCTTTGAAGTCATATTGCATGGTACCCATTCCACGGGTTTCAACTACCCAGGTTTTACGTATTCTTCCTTCAGCTAAAACATGCATGTGGAACCCAAGTATGATCAACCATGTGATCGGGAGACGTGTTCAAATATGTCTCAGTTTTCCTCCCCTGGTACTCGGGTGCAACATTCCAGACGCTTTACTAACACTCTCCCCACTTGGAGAGTCAGCGCCTTTAACCTCCTGTTTGGCCCAGTTTGCAATTTCTGCGGAAGATGAACAGGAATAGCGAGAACCAATGAGAGGTTAGCTGGAGGTGTCTGGACGGGCAAATTTAACTCTCATTTCCCACCAGGAAGAGGAAATATCCAAAGGATCAGCGTGCCGTACCGGAACCAGATTAGGGCCTGAAGCCATCCTGCGGTGTTGCGGCCAGCTCACAAGAAAGCGAGTTGAAGAAAGGAGCTAAGGGGCACTGTAATTCACAAACCTGCAGAGTTATAAATGACAGCTATCGTCCAAAAATATACTGAAGTAAGGCTGCCAAGAGGACTTCAAAGCGGGGAAGAATTGCAGGAAACCGATTTCAGGAGGTAGACTGGAATTGCATTGAAAGCATAGGAAAAGAGGCAGAACGTCCACAATGATGCACTTGGCCAAAAAGGGCGTATGCGTTTTTTCCTGAATATATTCAGGAAAAAACGCATACGCCCTTTTTGGCCAACCAAGCAAGCTTGCAAAGGAAATCTGCACTACAATGAAGTCTCACTTCCCCCCGGTCAAAAGGGCCATCTGAAAAAAGTGTAAAATCCAGAAAGGCAGGACAGGCCATGGAGAACTGGGAGCCTTGTTATGCTGATGGGCAGGATGTAAATTGCCAACAACCACTCGGGAGAAGTGTATGGTGTTTCCTGAAACCTCTAAAAAACAAAGCAACAGAACCTAGGGCACTTCCACTTATGGTCCTATAGCTTAGGGAAATTAAAATCAAAAAGACACAGCCACCCCAAAGTTTGGAACGGCTCTGTTTACAAGAACCTCGTTTACAGTACAAGTTCAACATCGCAGAAAGTGAAAAATGGATAAAGAAATTGTGGTATTTACTTACAAAGCAATATCACTCAGCAATGAAATCTGTGTCATCAGGCCCTTAGCAGCACAATGAGTGGATTCAGGTATGATGATTCTAACTGAAATAAGTCACACAGAAAAAGAAACATCATAAGATATCAGTAATACACGGAATGTAAACTTGGCTACACAGGAACTGAATTACAGAACAGAACAGGGTCTCAAATTTAGAAAACCAACTTATGCTTGCTTAAGGGGAAAGGTGAGTTGGGGTGCTGCATAAAAACAGAGATTGAAATGAGCACAGATAAAGTTCCTTAAGCCAAATATGGAATAGACAAGAGCTACTCCTTGCTCAATGAAATGGACTCAACACCGCATATTAAACGCCTAAGAATGTACCTGACTAGTAAGTATCTTAATACCTATAGATTGCTATGTCTCCGAAAGAGAATCAAGCATGTGTACAGGGGCATAAACGCAGCAGTGATAGGATTGGAGAGGTTTGGTGAGCAAATGAAGACCCTTTGAAGTCATATTGCATGGTACCCATTACACGGGTCTCAACTCTCCAGGTTTAAGGTATTCTTCTTTCAGCTAAAACATGCATGTGGAACCCAGAGTATGATCAACCATGTGAACGGGAAACGTGTTCAAATATGTCTCAGTTTTCCTCCCCTGGTACTCGGGTGCAACATTCCAGACGCTTTACTAACACTCTCCCCACTTGGAGAGTCAGCGCCTTTAACCTCCTGTTTGGCCCAGTTTGCAATTTCTGCGGAAGATGAACAGGAATAGCGAGAACCAATGAGAGGCTAGCTGGAGGTGTCTGGACGGGCAAATTTAACTCTCATTTCCCACCAGGAAGAGGAAATAACCAAAGGCTCAGCGTGCCGTACCGGAACCAGATTAGGGCCTGAAGCCATCCTGCGGTGTTGCGGCCAGCTCAAAAGAAAGCGAGTTGAAGAAAGGAGCTCAGGGGCACTGTAATTCACAAACCTGCAGAGTTATAAATGACAGCTATCGTCCAAAAATAGACTGAAGTAAGGCTGCCAAGAGGACTTGAAAGCGGGGCAGAATTGCAGGAAACCGATTTCAGGAGGTAGACTGGAATTGCATTGAAAGCATAGGAAAAGAGGCAGAACGTCCACAATGATGCACTTGGCCAAAAAGTGCGTATGCGTTTTTTCCTGAATATATTCAGGAAAAAACGCATACGCCCTTTTTGTCCAACCAAGCAAGCTTGCAAAGGACATCTGCACTACAATGAAGTCTCACTTCCCCCCGGTCAAAAGGGCCATCTGTAAAAAGTGTAAAATCCAGAAAGGCAGGACAGGCCATGGAGAACTGGGAGCCTTGTTATGCTGATGGGCGGGAAGTAAATTGCCAACAACCACTCGGGAGAAGTGTATGGTGTTTCCTGAAACATCTAAAAAACAAAGCAACAGAACCTAGGGCACTTCCACTTATGGTCCTATAGCTTAGGGAAATTAAAATCAAAAAGACACAGCCACCCCAAAGTTTGGAATGGCTCTGTTTACAAGAACCTCGTTTACAGTACAAGTTCAACATCGCAGAAAGTGAAAAATGGATAAAGAAGTTGTGGTATTTCCTTACAAAGCAATATCACTCAGCAATGAAATCTGTGTCATCAGGCCCTTAGCAGCACAATGAGTGGATTCAGGTATGATGATTCTAACTGAAATAAGTCACACAGAAAAAGAAACATCATAAGATATCAGTAATACATGGAATGTAAACTTGGCTACACAGGAACTGAATTACAGAACAGAACAGGGTCTCAAATTTAGAAAACCAACTTATTCTTGCTTAAGGGTAAAGGTGAGTTGGGGTGCTGTATAAAACCAGAGATTGAAATGAGCACAGATAAAGTTCCTTAAGTCAAATATGGAATAGACAAGAGCTACTCCTTGCTCAACGAAATGGACTCAACACCGCATATTAAACACCTAAGAATGTACCTGACTAGTAAGTATCGTAAAACCTATGGATTGCTATGTCTCCAAAAGAGAATCGAGCATGTGTACAGGGGCATAAACGCAGCAGTGATAGGATTGGAGAGGTTCGGTGAGCAAATGAAGACCCTTTGAAGTCATATTGCATGGTACCCATTACACGGGTCTCAACTCTCCAGGTTTAAGGTATTCTTCCTTCAGCTAAAACATGCATGTGGAACCCAAGTATGATGAACCATTTGAACGGGAGACGTGTTCAAATATGTCTCAGTTTTCCTCCCCTGGTACTCGGGTGCAACATTCCAGACGCTTTACTAACACTCTCCCCACTTGGAGAGTCAGCGCCTTTAACCTCCTGTTTGGCCCAGTTTGCAATTTCTGCGGAAGATGAACAGGAATAGCGAGAACCAATGAGAGGCTAGCTGGAGGTGTCTGGACGGGCAAATTTAACTCTCATTTCCCACCAGGAAGAGGAAATAACCAAAGGCTCAGCGTGCCGTACCGGAACCAGATTAGGGCCTGAAGCCATCCTGCGGTGTTGCGGCCAGCTCAAAAGAAAGCGAGTTGAAGAAAGGAGCTCAGGGGCACTGTAATTCACAAACCTGCAGAGTTATAAATGACAGCTATCGTCCAAAAATAGACTGAAGTAAGGCTGCCAAGAGGACTTGAAAGCGGGGCAGAATTGCAGGAAACCGATTTCAGGAGGTAGACTGGAATTGCATTGAAAGCATAGGAAAAGAGGCAGAACGTCCACAATGATGCACTTGGCCAAAAAGGGCGTATGCGTTTTTTCCTGAATATATTCAGGAAAAAACGCATACGCCCTTTTTGGCCAACCAAGCAAGCTTGCAAAGGAAATCTGCACTACAATGAAGTCTCACTTCCCCCCGGTCAAAAGGGCCATCTGAAAAAAGTGTAAAATCCAGAAAGGCAGGACAGGCCATGGAGAACTGGGAGCCTTGTTATGCTGATGGGCGGGATGTAAATTGCCAACAACCACTCGGGAGAAGTGTATGGTGTTTCCTGAAACATCTAAAAAACAAAGCAACAGAACCTAGGGCACTTCCACTTATGGTCCTATAGCTTAGGGAAATTAAAATCAAAAAGACACAGCCACCCCAAAGTTTGGAACGGCTCTGTTTACAAGAACCTCGTTTACAGTACAAGTTCAACATCGCAGAAAGTGAAAAATGGATAAAGAAGTTGTGGTATTTACTTACAAAGCAATATCACTCAGCAATGAAATCTGTGACATCAGGCCCTTAGCATCACAATGAGTGGATTCAGGTATGATGATTCTAACTGAAATAAGTCACACAGAAAAAGAAACATCATAAGATATCAGTAATACACGGAATGTAAACTTGGCTACACAGGAACTGAATTCCAAAACAGAAAAGTTTCTCAAATTTAGAAAACCAACTTATGCTTGCTTAAGGGGAAAGGTGAGTTGGGGTGCTGCATAAAAGCAGAGATTGAAATGAGCACAGATAAAGTTCCTTAAGCCAAATATGGAATAGACAAGAGCTACTCCTTGCTCAACGAAATGGACTCAACACCGCATATTAAACGCCTAAGAATGTACCTGACTAGTAAGTATCTTAAAACCTATAGATAGCTATGTCTCCGAAAGAGAATCAAGCATGTGTACAGGGGCATAAACGCAGCAGTGATAGGATTGGAGAGGTTCGGTGAGCAAATGAAGACCCTTTGAAGTCATATTGCATGGTACCCATTCCACGGGTTTCAACTACCCAGGTTTTACATATTCTTCCTTCAGCTAAAACATGCATGTGGAACCCAAGTATGATCAACCATGTGATCGGGAGACGTGTTCAAATATGTCTCAGTTTTCCTCCCCTGGTACTCGGGTGCAACATTCCAGACGCTTTACTAACACTCTCCCCACTTGGAGAGTCAGCGCCTTTAACCTCCTGTTTGGCCCAGTTTGCAATTTCTGCGGAAGATGAACAGGAATAGCGAGAACCAATGAGAGGTTAGCTGGAGGTGTCTGGACGGGCAAATTTAACTCTCATTTCTCACCAGGAAGAGGAAATAACCAAAGGCTCAGCGTGCCGTACCGGAACCAGATTAGGGCCTGAAGCCATCCTGCGGTGTTGCGGCCAGCTCACAAGAAAGCGAGTTGAAGAAAGGAGCTAAGGGGCACTGTAATTCACAAACCTGCAGAGTTATAAATGACAGCTATCGTCCAAAAATATACTGAAGTAAGGCTGCCAAGAGGACGTCAAAGCGGGGCAGAATTGCAGGAAACCGATTTCAGGAGGTAGACTGGAATTGCATTGAAAGCATAGGAAAAGAGGCAGAACGTCCACAATGATGCACTTGGCCAAAAAGGGCGTATGCGTTTTTTCCTGAATATATTCAGGAAAAAACGCATACGCCCTTTTTGGCCAACCAAGCAAGCTTGCAAAGGAAATCTGCACTACAATGAAGTCTCACTTCCCCCCGGTCAAAAGGGCCATCTGAAAAAAGTGTAAAATCCAGAAAGGCAGGAAAGGCCATGGAGAACTGTGAGCCTTGTTATGCTGATGGGCGGGATGTGAATTGCCAACAACCACTGTGGAGAAGTGTATGGTGTTTCCTGAAACATCTAAAAAACAAAGCAACAGAGCCTAGGGCACTGCCACTTATGGTCCTATAGCTTAGGAAAATTAAAATCAAAAAGTCACAGCCACCCCAAAGTTTGGGACGCCTCTGTTTACAAGAACCTCGTTTACAGTACAAGTTCAACATCGCAGAAAGTGAAAAATGGATAAAGAAGTTGTGGTATTTCCTTACAAAGCAATATCACTCAGCAATGAAATCTGTGTCATCAGGCCCTTAGCAGCACAATGAGTGGATTCAGGTATGATGATTCTAACTGAAATAAGTCACACAGAAAAAGAAACATCATAAGATATCAGTAATACACGGAATGTAAACTTGGCTACACAGGAACTGAATTACAGAACAGAACAGGGTCTCAAATTTAGAAAACCAACTTATTCTTGCTTAAGGGTAAAGGTGAGTTGGGGTGCTGTATAAAACCAGAGATTGAAATGAGCACAGATAAAGTTCCTTAAGTCAAATATGGAATAGACAAGAGCTACTCCTTGCTCAACGAAATGGACTCAACACCGCATATTAAACACCTAAGTATGTACCTGACTAGTAAGTATCGTAAAACCTATGGATTGCTATGTCTCCAAAAGAGAATCAAGCATGTGTACAGGGGCATAAACGCAGCAGTGATAGGATTGGAGAGGTTCGGTGAGCAAATGAAGACCCTTTGAAGTCATATTGCATGGTACCCATTCCACGGGTTTCAACTACCCAGGTTTTAGGTATTCTTCCTTTAGGTAAAACATGCATGTGGAACCCAAGTATGATCAACCATGTGATCGGGAGACGTGTTCAAATATGTCTCAGTTTTCCTCCCCTGGTACTCGGGTGCAACATTCCAGACGCTTTACTAACACTCTCCCCACTTGGAGAGTCAGCGCCTTTAACCTCCTGTTTGGCCCAGTTTGCAATTTCTGCGGAAGATGAACAGGAATAGCGAGAACCAATGAGAGGTTAGCTGGAGGTGTCTGGACGGGCAAATTTAACTCTCATTTCCCACCAGGAAGAGGAAATAGCCAAAGGATAAGCGTGCCGTACCGGAACCAGATTAGGGCCTGAAGCCATCCTGCGGTGTTGCGGCCAGCTCACAAGAAAGCGAGTTGAAGAAAGGAGCTAAGGGGCACTGTAATTCACAAACCTGCAGAGTTATAAATGACAGCTATCGTCCAAAAATATACTGAAGTAAGGCTGCCAAGAGGACTTCAAAGCGGGGCAGAATTGCAGGAAACCGATTTCAGGAGGTAGACTGGAATTGCATTGAAAGCATAGGAAAAGAGGCAGAACGTCCACAATGATGCAGTTGGACAAAAAGGGCGTATGCGTTTTTTCCTGAATATATTCAGGAAAAAACGAATACGCCCTTTTTGGCCAACCAAGCAAGCTTGCAAAGGAAATCTGCACTACAATGAAGTCTCACTTCCCCCCGGTCAAAAGGGCCATCTGAAAAAAGTGTAAAATCCAGAAAGGCAGGACAGGCCATGGAGAACTGGGAGCCTTGTTATGCTGATGGGCAGGATGTAAATTGCCAACAACCACTCGGGAGAAGTGTATGGTGTTTCCTGAAACATCTAAAAAACAAAGCAACAGAACCTAGGGCACTTCCACTTATGGTCCTATAGCTTAGGGAAATTAAAATCAAAAAGACACAGCCACCCCAAAGTTTGGAACGGCTCTGTTTACAAGAACCTCGTTTACAGTACAAGTTCAACATCGCAGAAAGTGAAAAATGGATAAAGAAGTTGTGGTATTTACTTACAAAGCAATATCACTCAGCAATGAAATCTGTGTCATCAGGCCCTTAGCAGCACAATGAGTGGATTCAGGTATGATGATTCTAACTGAAATAAGTCACACAGAAAAAGAAACATCATAAGATATCAGTAATACACGGAATGTAAACTTGGCTACACAGGAACTGAATTACAGAACAGAACAGGGTCTCAAATTTAGAAAACCAACTTATGCTTGCTTAAGGGGAAAGGTGAGTTGGGGTGCTGCATAAAAACAGAGATTGAAATGAGCACAGATAAAGTTCCTTAAGCCAAATATGGAATAGACAAGAGCTACTCCTTGCTCAATGAAATGGACTCAACACCGCATATTAAACGCCTAAGAATGTACCTGACTAGTAAGTATCTTAATACCTATAGATTGCTATGTCTCCGAAAGAGAATCAAGCATGTGTACAGGGGCATAAACGCAGCAGTGATAGGATTGGAGAGGTTTGGTGAGCAAATGAAGACCCTTTGAAGTCATATTGCATGGTACCCATTACACGGGTCTCAACTCTCCAGGTTTAAGGTATTCTTCTTTCAGCTAAAACATGCATGTGGAACCCAGAGTATGATCAACCATGTGAACGGGAGACGTGTTCAAATATGTCTCAGTTTTCCTCCCCTGGTACTCGGGTGCAACATTCCAGACGCTTTACTAACACTCTCCCCACTTGGAGGAGTCAGCGCCTTTAACCTCCTGTTTGGCCCAGTTTGCAATTTCTGCGGCAGATGAACAGGAATAGCGAGAACCAATGAGAGACTAGCTGGAGGTGTCTGGACGGGCGAATTTAACTCTCATTTCCCACCAGGAAGAGGAAATAACCAAAGGCTCAGCGTGCCGTGCCAGAACCAGATTAGGGCCTGAAGCCATCCTGCGGTGTTGCGGCCAGGTCACAAGAAAGCAAGTTGAAGAAAGGAGCTCAGGGGCACTGTAATTCACAAACCTGCAGAGTTATAAATGACAGCTATCGTCCAAAAATAGACTGAAGTAAGGCTGCCAAGAGGACTTGAAAGCGGGGCAGAATTGCAGGAAACCGATTTCAGGAGGTAGACTGGAATTGCACTGAAAGCATAGGAAAAGAGGCAGAACGTCCACAATGATGCTCTTGGCCAAAAAGGGCGTATGCGTTTTTTCCTGAATATATTCAGGAAAAAACGCATACGCTCTTTTTGGCCAACCAAGCAAGCTTGCAAAGGAAATCTGCACTACAATGAAGTCTAACTTCCCCCTGGTCAAAAGGGCCATCTGAAAAAAGTGTAAAATCCAGAAAGGCAGGACAGGCCATGGAGAACTGGGAGCCTTGTTATGCTGATGGGCGGGATGTAAATTGCCAACAACCACTCGGGAGAAGTGTATGGTGTTTCCTGAAACATCTAAAAAACAAAGCAACAGAACCTAGGGCACTTCCACTTATGGTCCTATAGCTTAGGGAAATTAAAATCAAAAAGACACAGCCACCCCAAAGTTTGGAACGGATCTGTTTACAAGAACCTCGTTTACAGTACAAGTTCAACATCGCAGAAAGTGAAAAATGGATAAAGAAGTTGTGGTATTTACTTACAAAGCAATATCACTCAGCAATGAAATCTGTGTCATCAGGCCCTTAGCAGCACAATGAGTGGATTCAGGTATGATGATTCTAACTGAAATAAGTCACACAGAAAAAGAAACATCATAAGATATCAGTAATACACGGAATGTAAACTTGGCTACACAGGAACTGAATTACAGAACAGAACAGGGTCTCAAATTTAGAAAACCAACTTATGCTTGCTTAAGGGTAAAGGTGAGTTGGGGTGCTGCATAAAACCAGAGATTGAAATGAGTACAGATAAAGTTCCTTAAGTCAAATATGGAATAGACAAGAGCTACTCCTTGCTCAACGAAATGGACTCAACACCGCATATTAAACGCCTAAGAATGTACCTGACTAGTAAGTATCTTAAAACCTATGGATTGCTATGTCTCCGAAAGAGAATCAAGCATGTGTACAGGGGCATAAACGCAGCAGTGATAGGATTGGAGAGGTTCGGTGAGCAAATGAAGACCCTTTGAAGTCATATTGCATGGTACCCATTACACGGGTCTCAACTCTCCAGGTTTAAGGTATTCTTCCTTCAGCTAAAACATGCATGTGGAACCCAAGTATGATCAACCATGTGATCGGGAGACGTGTTCAAATATGTCTCAGTTTTCCTCCCCTGGTACTCGGGTGCAACATTCCAGATGCTTTACTAAGACTCTCCCCACTTGGAGAGTCAGCGCCTTTAACCTCCTGTTGGGCCCAGTTTGTAATTTCTGCGGCAGATGAACAGGAATAGCGAGAACCAATGAGAGGCTAGCTGGAGGTGTCTGGACGGGCAAATTTAACTCTCATTTCCCACCAGGAAGAGGAAATAACCAAAGGCTCAGTGTGCCGTGCCGGAACCAGATTAGGGCCTGAAGCCATCCTGCGGTGTTGCGGCCAGCTCAAAAGAAAGTGAGTTGAAGAAAGGAGCTCAGGGGCACTGTAATTCACAAACCTGCAGAGTTATAAATGACAGCTATCGTCCAAAAATAGACTGAAGTAAGGCTGCCAAGAGGGCTTGAAAGCGGGGCAGAATTGCAGGAAACCGATTTCAGGAGGTAGACTGGAATTGCACTGAAAGCATAGGAAAAGAGGCAGAACGTCCAAAATGATGCACTTGGCCAAAAAGTGCGTATGCGTTTTTTCCTGAATATATTCAGGAAAAAACGCATACGCCCTTTTTGGCCAACCAAGCAAGCTTGCAAAGGAAATCTGCACTACAATGAAGTCTCACTTCCCCCTGGTCAAGAGGGCCATCTGAAAAAAGTGTAAAATCCAGAAAGGCAGGACAGGCCATGGAGAACTGGGAGCCTTGTTATGCTGAAGGGCAGGATGTAAATTGCCAACAACCACTCGGGAGAAGTGTATGGTGTTTCCTGAAACATCTAAAAAACAAAGCAACAGAGCCTAGGGCACTTCCACTTATGGTCCTATAGCTTAGGGAAATTAAAATCAAAAAGACACAGCCACCCCAAAGTTTGGGACGCCTCTGTTTACAAGAACCTCGTTTACAGTACAAGTTCAACATCGCAGAAAGTGAAAGAAGGATAAAGAAGTTGTGGTATTTACTTACAAAGCAATATCACTCAGCAATGAAATCTGTGTCATCAGGCCCTTAGCAGCACAATGAGTGGATTCAGGTATGATGATTCTAACTGAAATAAGTCACACAGAAAAAGAAACATCATAAGATATCAGTAATACACGGAATGTAAACTTGGCTACACAGGAACTGAATTACAGAACAGAACAGGGTCTCAAATTTAGAAAACCAACTTATGCTTGCTTAAGGGTAAAGGTGAGTTGGGGTGCTGCATAAAACCAGAGATTGAAATGAGCACAGATAAAGTTCCTTAAGTCAAATATGGAATAGACAAGAGCTACTCCTTGCTCAACGAAATGGACTCAACACCGCATATTAAACGCCTAAGAATGTACCTGACTAGTAAGTATCGTAAAACCTATGGATTGCTATGTCTCCAAAAGAGAATCAAGCATGTGTACAGGGGCATAAACGCAGCAGTGATAGGATTGGAGAGGTTCGGTGAGCAAATGAAGACCCTTTGAAGTCATATTGCATGGTACCCATTACACGGGACTCAACTCTCCAGGTTTAAGGTATTCTTCCTTCAGCTAAAACATGCATGTGGAACCCAAGTATGATGAACCATGTGAACGGGAGACGTGTTCAAATATGTCTCAGTTTTCCTCCCCTGGTACTCGGGTGCAACATTCCAGACGCTTTACTAACACTCTCCCCACTTGGAGAGTCAGCGCCTTTAACCTCCTGTTTGGCCCAGTTTGCAATTTCTGCGGAAGATGAACAGGAATAGCGAGAACCAATGAGAGGCTAGCTGGAGGTGTCTGGACGGGCAAATTTAACTCTCATTTCCCACCAGGAAGAGGAAATAACCAAAGGCTCAGCGTGCCGTACCGGAACCAGATTAGGGCCTGAAGCCATCCTGCGGTGTTGCGGCCAGCTCAAAAGAAAGCGAGTTGAAGAAAGGAGCTCAGGGGCACTGTAATTCACAAACCTGCAGAGTTATAAATGACAGCTATCGTCCAAAAATAGACTGAAGTAAGGCTGCCAAGAGGACTTGAAAGCGGGGCCGAATTGCAGGAAACCGATTTCAGGAGGTAGACTGGAATTGCATTGAAAGCATAGGAAAAGAGGCAGCACGTCCACAATGATGCACTTGGTCAAAAAGGGTGTATGCGTTTTTTCCTGAATATATTCAGGAAAAAACGCATACGCCCTTTTTGGCCAACCAAGCAAGCTTGCAAAGGAAATCTGCACTACAATGAAGTCTCACTTCCCCCCGGTCAAAAGGGCCATCTGAAAAAAGTGTAAAATCCAGAAAGGCAGGACAGGCCATGGAGAACTGGGAGCCTTGTTATGCTGATGGGCGGGATGTAAATTGCCAACAGACACTCGGGAGAAGTGTATGGTGTTTCCTGAAACATCTAAAACACAAACCAACAGAGCCTAGGGCACTTCCACTTATGGTCCTATAGCTTAGGGAAATTAAAATCAAAAAGACACAGCCACCCCAAAGTTTGGAATGGCTCTGTTTACAAGAACCTCGTTTACAGTACAAGTTCAACATCGCAGAAAGTGAAAAATGGATAAAGAAGTTGTGGTATTTACTTACAAAGCAATATCACTCAGCAATGAAATCTGTGTCATCAGGCCCTTAGCAGCACAATGAGTGGATTCAGGTATGATGATTCTAACTGAAATAAGTCACACAGAAAAAGAAACATCATAAGATATCAGTAATACACGGAATGTAAACTTGGCTACACAGGAACTGAATTACAGAACAGAACAGGGTCTCAAATTTAGAAAACGAACTTATGCTTGCTTAAGGGTAAAGGTGAGTTGGGGTGCTGCATAAAACCAGAGATTGAAATGAGCACAGATAAAGTTCCTTAAGTCAAAAACTATTTCCTGAATATATTCAGGAAAAAACGCATACGCCCTTTTTGGCCAACCAAGCAAGCTTGCAAAGGAAATCTGCACTACAATGAAGTCTCACTTCCCCCCGGTCAAAAGGGCCATCTGAAAAAAGTGTAAAATCCAGAAAGGCAGGACAGGCCATGGAGAACTGGGAGCCTTGTTATGCTGATGGGCGGGATTTAAATTGCCAACAACCACTTGGGAGAAGTGTATGGTGTTTCCTGAAACATCTAAAAAACAAAGCAACAGAACCTAGGGCACTTCCACTTATGGTCCTATAGCTTAGGGAATTTAAAATCAAAAAGACACAGCCACCCCAAAGTTTGGAACGGCTCTGTTTACAAGAACCTCGTTTACAGTACAAGTTCAACATCGCAGAAAGTGAAAAATGGATAAAGAAGTTGTGGTATTTACTTACAAAGCAATATCACTCAGCAATGAAATCTGTGTCATCAGGCCCTTAGCAGCACAATGAGTGGATTCAGGTATGATGATTCTAACTGAAATAAGTCACACAGAAAAAGAAACATCATAAGATATCAGTAATACACGGAATGTAAACTTGGCTACACAGGAACTGAATTACAGAACAGAACAGGGTCTCAAATTTAGAAAACCAACTTATTCTTGCTTAAGGGTAAAGGTGAGTTGGGGTGCTGCATAAAACCAGAGATTGAAATGAGCACAGATAAAGTTCCTTAAGCCAAATATGGAATAGACAAGAGCTACTCCTTGCTCAACGAAATGGACTCAACACCCCGTATTAAACGCCTAAGAATGTACCTGACTAGTAAGTATCTTAAAACCTATGGATTGCTATGTCTCCGAAAGAGAATCAAGCATGTGTACAGGGGCATAAACGCAGCAGTGATAGGATTGGAGAGGTTCGGTGAGCAAATGAAGACCCTTTGAAGTCATATTGCATGGTACCCATTACACGGGTCTCAACTATCCATGTTTAAGGTATTCTTCCTTCAGCTAAAACATGCATGTGGAACCCAAGTATGATCAACCATGTGAACGGGAGACGTGTTCAAATATGTCTCAGTTTTCCTCCCCTGGTACTCGGGTGCAACATTCCAGACGCTTTACTAACACTCTCCCCACTTGGAGAGTCAGCGCCGTTAACCTCCTGTTTGGCCCAGTTTGCAATTTCTGCGGAAGATGAACAGGAATAGCGAGAACCAATGAGAGGCTAGCTGGAGGTGTCTGGACGGGCAAATTTAACTCTCATTTCCCACCAGGAAGAGGAAATAACCAAAGGCTCAGCGTGCCGTACCGGAACCAGATTAGGGCCTGAAGCCATCCTGCGGTGTTGCGGCCAGCTCAAAAGAAAGCGAGTTGAAGAAAGGAGCTCAGGGGCACTGTAATTCACAAACCTGCAGAGTTATAAATGACAGCTATCGTCCAAAATTATACTGAAGTAAGGCTGCCAAGAGGACTTGAAAGCGGGGCAGAATTGCAGGAAACCGATTTCAGGAGGTAGACTGGAATTGCATTGAAAGCATAGGAAAAGAGGCAGAACGTCCACAATGATGCACTTGGCCAAAAAGGGCGTATGCGTTTTTTCCTGAATATATTCAGGAAAAAACGAATACGCCCTTTTTGGCCAACCAAGCAAGCTTGGAAAGGAAATCTGCACTACAATGAAGTCTCACTTCCCCCCGGTCAAAAGGGCCATCTGAAAAAAGTGTAAAATCCAGAAAGGCAGGAAAGGCCATGGAGAACTGTGAGCCTTGTTATGCTGATGGGCGGGATGTGAATTGCCAACAACCACTGTGGAGAAGTGTATGGTGTTTCCTGAAACATCTAAAAAACAAAGCAACAGAGCCTAGGGCACTTCCACTTATGGTCCTATAGCTTAGGGAAATTAAAATCAAAAAGACACAGCCACCCCAAAGTTTGGGACGCCTCTGTTTACAAGAACCTCGTTTACAGTACAAGTTCAACATCGCAGAAAGTGAAAAATGGATAAAGAAGTTGTGGTATTTCCTTACAAAGCAATATCACTCAGCAATGAAATCTGTGTCATCAGGCCCTTAGCAGCACAATGAGTGGATTCAGGTATGATGATTCTAACTGAAATAAGTCACACAGAAAAAGAAACATCATAAGATATCAGTAATACACGGAATGTAAACTTGGCTACACAGGAACTGAATTACAGAACAGAACAGGGTCTCAAATTTAGAAAACCAACTTATTCTTGCTTAAGGGTAAAGGTGAGTTGGGGTGCTGTATAAAACCAGAGATTGAAATGAGCACAGATAAAGTTCCTTAAGTCAAATATGGAATAGACAAGAGCTACTCCTTGCTCAACGAAATGGACTCAACACCGCATATTAAACACCTAAGAATGTACCTGACTAGTAAGTATCGTAAAACCTATGGATTGCTATGTCTCCAAAAGAGAATCAAGCATGTGTACAGGGGCATAAACGCAGCAGTGATAGGATTGGAGAGGTTCGGTGAGCAAATGAAGACCCTTTGAAGTCATATTGCATGGTACCCATTCCACGGGTTTCAACTACCCAGGTTTTAGGTATTCTTCCTTCAACTAAAACATGCATGTGGAACCCAAGTATGATCAACCATGTGATCGGGAGACGTGTTCAAATATGTCTCAGTTTTCCTCCCCTGGTACTCGGGTGCAACATTCCAGACGCTTTACTAACACTCTCCCCACTTGGAGAGTCAGCGCCTTTAACCTCCTGTTTGGCCCAGTTTGCAATTTCTGCGGAAGATGAACAGGAATAGCGAGAACCAATGAGAGGTTAGCTGGAGGTGTCTGGACGGGCAAATTTAACTCTCATTTCCCACCAGGAAGAGGAAATATCCAAAGGATCAGCGTGCCGTACCGGAACCAGATTAGGGCCTGAAGCCATCCTGCGGTGTTGCGGCCAGCTCACAAGAAAGCGAGTTGAAGAAAGGAGCTAAGGGGCACTGTAATTCACAAACCTGCAGAGTTATAAATGACAGCTATCGTCCAAAAATATACTGAAGTAAGGCTGCCAAGAGGACTTCAAAGCGGGGAAGAATTGCAGGAAACCGATTTCAGGAGGTAGACTGGAATTGCATTGAAAGCATAGGAAAAGAGGCAGAACGTCCACAATGATGCACTTGGCCAAAAAGGGCGTATGCGTTTTTTCCTGAATATATTCAGGAAAAAACGCAGACGCACTTTTTGGCCAACCAAGCAAGCTTGCAAAGGAAATCTGCACTACAATGAAGTCTCACTTCCCCCCGGTCAAAAGGGCCATCTGAAAAAAGTGTAAAATCCAGAAAGGCAGGACAGGCCATGGAGAACTGGGAGCCTTGTTATGCTGATGGGCAGGATGTAAATTGCCAACAACCACTCGGGAGAAGTGTATGGTGTTTCCTGAAACCTCTAAAAAACAAAGCAACAGAACCTAGGGCACTTCCACTTATGGTCCTATAGCTTAGGGAAATTAAAATCAAAAAGACACAGCCACCCCAAAGTTTGGAACGGCTCTGTTTACAAGAACCTCGTTTACAGTACAAGTTCAACATCGCAGAAAGTGAAAAATGGATAAAGAAGTTGTGGTATTTACTTACAAAGCAATATCACTCAGCAATGAAATCTGTGTCATCAGGCCCTTAGAAGCACAATGAGTGGATTCAGGTATGATGATTCTAACTGAAATAAGTCACACAGAAAAAGAAACATCATAAGATATCAGTAATACACGGAATGTGAACTTGGCTACACAGGAACTGAATTACAGAACAGAACAGGGTCTCAAATTTAGAAAACCAACTTATGCTTGCTTAAGGGGAAAGGTGAGTTGGGGTGCTGCATAAAAACAGAGATTGAAATGAGCACAGATAAAGTTCCTTAAGCCAAATATGGAATAGACAAGAGCTACTCCTTGCTCAATGAAATGGACTCAACACCGCATATTAAACGCCTAAGAATGTACCTGACTAGTAAGTATCTTAATACCTATAGATTGCTATGTCTCCGAAAGAGAATCAAGCATGTGTACAGGGGCATAAACGCAGCAGTGATAGGATTGGAGAGGTTTGGTGAGCAAATGAAGACCCTTTGAAGTCATATTGCATGGTACCCATTACACGGGTCTCAACTCTCCAGGTTTAAGGTATTCTTCTTTCAGCTAAAACATGCATGTGGAACCCAGAGTATGATCAACCATGTGAACGGGAGACGTGTTCAAATATGTCTCAGTTTTCCTCCCCTGGTACTCAGGTGCAACATTCCAGACGCTTTACTAACACTCTCCCCACTTGGAGGAGTCAGCGCCTTTAACCTCCTGTTTGGCCCAGTTTGCAATTTCTGCGGCAGATGAACAGGAATAGCGAGAACCAATGAGAGACTAGCTGGAGGTGTCTGGACGGGCGAATTTAACTCTCATTTCCCACCAGGAAGAGGAAATAACCAAAGGCTCAGCGTGCCGTGCCAGAACCAGATTAGGGCCTGAAGCCATCCTGCGGTGTTGCGGCCAGGTCACAAGAAAGCAAGTTGAAGAAAGGAGCTCAGGGGCACTGTAATTCACAAACCTGCAGAGTTATAAATGACAGCTATCGTCCAAAAATAGACTGAAGTAAGGCTGCCAAGAGGACTTGAAAGCGGGGCAGAATTGCAGGAAACCGATTTCAGGAGGTAGACTGGAATTGCACTGAAAGCATAGGAAAAGAGGCAGAACGTCCACAATGATGCTCTTGGCCAAAAAGGGCGTATGCGTTTTTTCCTGAATATATTCAGGAAAAAACGCATACGCTCTTTTTGGCCAACCAAGCAAGCTTGCAAAGGAAATCTGCACTACAATGAAGTCTAACTTCCCCCTGGTCAAAAGGGCCATCTGAAAAAAGTGTAAAATCCAGAAAGGCAGGACAGGCCATGGAGAACTGGGAGCCTTGTTATGCTGATGGGCGGGATGTAAATTGCCAACAACCACTCGGGAGAAGTGTATGGTGTTTCCTGAAACATCTAAAAAACAAAGCAACAGAACCTAGGGCACTTCCACTTATGGTCCTATAGCTTAGGGAAATTAAAATCAAAAAGACACAGCCACCCCAAAGTTTGGAACGGATCTGTTTACAAGAACCTCGTTTACAGTACAAGTTCAACATCGCAGAAAGTGAAAAATGGATAAAGAAGTTGTGGTATTTACTTACAAAGCAATATCACTCAGCAATGAAATCTGTGTCATCAGGCCCTTAGCAGCACAATGAGTGGATTCAGGTATGATGATTCTAACTGAAATAAGTCACACAGAAAAAGAAACATCATAAGATATCAGTAATACACGGAATGTAAACTTGGCTACACAGGAACTGAATTACAGAACAGAACAGGGTCTCAAATTTAGAAAACCAACTTATGCTTGCTTAAGGGTAAAGGTGAGTTGGGGTGCTGCATAAAACCAGAGATTGAAATGAGCACAGATAAAGTTCCTTAAGCCAAATATGGAATAGACAAGAGCTACTCCTTGCTCAACGAAATGGACTCAACACCCCGTATTAAACGCCTAAGAATGTACCTGACTAGTAAGTATCTTAAAACCTATGGATTGCTATGTCTCCGAAAGAGAATCAAGCATGTGTACAGGGGCATAAACGCAGCAGTGATAGGATTGGAGAGGTTCGGTGAGCAAATGAAGACCCTTTGAAGTCATATTGCATGGTACCCATTACACGGGTCTCAACTCTCCAGGTTTAAGGTACTCTTCCTTCAGCTAAAACATGCATGTGGAACCCAAGTATGATCAACCATGTTATCGGGAGACGTGTTCAAATATGTCTCAGTTTTCCTCCCCTGGTACTCGGGTGCAACATTCCAGATGCTTTACTAAGACTCTCCCCACTTGGAGAGTCAGCGCCTTTAACCTCCTGTTGGGCCCAGTTTGTAATTTCTGCGGCAGATGAACAGGAATAGCGAGAACCAATGAGAGGCTAGCTGGAGGTGTCTGGACGGGCAAATTTAACTCTCATTTCCCACCAGGAAGAGGAAATAACCAAAGGCTCAGTGTGCCGTGCCGGAACCAGATTAGGGCCTGAAGCCATCCTGCGGTGTTGCGGCCAGCTCAAAAGAAAGTGAGTTGAAGAAAGGAGCTCAGGGGCACTGTAATTCACAAACCTGCAGAGTTATAAATGACAGCTATCGTCCAAAAATAGACTGAAGTAAGGCTGCCAAGAGGGCTTGAAAGCGGGGCAGAATTGCAGGAAACCGATTTCAGGAGGTAGACTGGAATTGCACTGAAAGCATAGGAAAAGAGGCAGAACGTCCAAAATGATGCACTTGGCCAAAAAGTGCGTATGCGTTTTTTCCTGAATATATTCAGGAAAAAACGCATACGCCCTTTTTGGCCAACCAAGCAAGCTTGCAAAGGAAATCTGCACTACAATGAAGTCTCACTTCCCCCTGGTCAAGAGGGCCATCTGAAAAAAGTGTAAAATCCAGAAAGGCAGGACAGGCCATGGAGAACTGGGAGCCTTGTTATGCTGAAGGGCAGGATGTAAATTGCCAACAACCACTCGGGAGAAGTGTATGGTGTTTCCTGAAACATCTAAAAAACAAAGCAACAGAGCCTAGGGCACTTCCACTTATGGTCCTATAGCTTAGGGAATTTAAAATCAAAAAGACACAGCCACCCCAAAGTTTGGAACGGCTCTGTTTACAAGAACCTCGTTTACAGTACAAGTTCAACATCGCAGAAAGTGAAAAATGGATAAAAAAGTTGTGGTATTTACTTACAAAGCAATATCACTCAGCAATGAAATCTGTGTCATCAGGCCCTTAGCAGCACAATGAGTGCATTCAGGTATGATGATTCTAACTGAAATAAGTCACACAGAAAAAGAAACATCATAAGATATCAGTAATACACGGAATGTAAACTTGGCTACACAGGAACTGAATTACAGAACAGAACAGGGTCTCAAATTTAGAAAACCAACTTATGCTTGCTTAAGGGGAAAGGTGAGTTGGGGTGCTGCATAAAACCAGAGATTGAAATGAGCACAGATAAAGTTCCTTAAGCCAAATATGGAATAGACAAGAGCTACTCCTTGCTCAACGAAATGGACTCAACACCCCATATTAAACGCCTAAAAATGTACCTGACTAGTAAGTATCTTAAAACCTATGGATTGCTATGTCTCCAAAAGAGAATCAAGCATGTGAAAAGGGGCATAAACGCAGCAGTGATAGGATTGGAGAGGTTCGGTGAGCAAATGAAGACCCTTTGAGGTCATATTGCAGGGTACCCATTCCACGTGTTTCAACTACCCAGGTTTTAGGTATTCTTCCTTCAGCTAAAACATGCATGTGGAACCCAGAGTATGATCAACCATGTGATCGGGAGACGTGTTCAAATATGTCTCAGTTTTCCTCCCCTGGTACTCGGGTGCAACATTCCAGACACTTTACTAACACTCTCCCCACTTGGAGAATCAGCGCCTTTAACCTCCTGTTTGGCCCAGTTTGCAATTTCTGCGGAAGATGAACAGGAATAGCGAGAACCAATGAGAGGCTAGCTGGAGGTGTCTGGACGGGCAAATTTAACTCTCATTTCCCACCAGGAAGAGGAAATAACCAAAGGCTCAGCGTGCCGTACCGGAACCAGATTAGGGCCTGAAGCCATCCAGCGGTGTTGCGGCCAGCTCAAAAGAAAGCGAGTTGAAGAAAGGAGCTCAGGGGCACTGTAATTCACAAACCTGCAGAGTTATAAATGACAGCTATCGTCCAAAAATAGACTGAAGTAAGGCTGCCAAGAGGACTTGAAAGCGGGGCAGAATTGCAGGAAACCGATTTCAGGAGGTAGACTGGAATTGCATTGAAAGCATAGGAAAAGAGGCAGAAGGTCCACAATGATGCACTTGGCCAAAAAGGGCGTATGCGTTTTTTCCTGAATATATTCAGGAAAAAACGCATACGCCCTTTTTGGCCAACCAAGCAAGCTTGCAAAGGAAATCTGCACTACAATGAAGTCTCACTTCCCCCCGGTCAAAAGGGCCATCTGAAAAAAGTGTAAAATCCAGAAAGGCAGGACAGGCCATGGAGAACTGGGAGCCTTGTTATGCTGATGGGCGGGATGTAAATTGCCAACAGACACTCGGGAGAAGTGTATGGTGTTTCCTGAAACATCTAAAACAGAAACCAACAGAGCCTAGGGCACTTCCACTTATGGTCCTATAGCTTAGGGAAATTAAAATCAAAAAGACACAGCCACCCCAAAGTTTGGGACGCCTCTGTTTACAAGAACCTCGTTTACAGTACAAGTTCAACATCGCAGAAAGTGAAAGAAGGATAAAGAAGTTGTGGTATTTACTTACAAAGCAATATCACTCAGCAATGAAATCTGTGTCATCAGGCCCTTAGCAGCACAATGAGTGGATTCAGGTATGATGATTCTAACTGAAATAAGTCACACAGAAAAAGAAACATCATAAGATATCAGTAATACACGGAATGTGAACTTGGCTACACAGGAACTGAATTACAGAACAGAACAGGGTCTCAAATTTAGAAAACCAACTTATGCTTGCTTAAGGGGAAAGGTGAGTTGGGGTGCTGCATAAAAACAGAGATTGAAATGAGCACAGATAAAGTTCCTTAAGCCAAATATGGAATAGACAAGAGCTACTCCTTGCTCAATGAAATGGACTCAACACCGCATATTAAACGCCTAAGAATGTACCTGACTAGTAAGTATCTTAATACCTATAGATTGCTATGTCTCCGAAAGAGAATCAAGCATGTGTACAGGGGCATAAACGCAGCAGTGATAGGATTGGAGAGGTTTGGTGAGCAAATGAAGACCCTTTGAAGTCATATTGCATGGTACCCATTACACGGGTCTCAACTCTCCAGGTTTAAGGTATTCTTCTTTCAGCTAAAACATGCATGTGGAACCCAGAGTATGATCAACCATGTGAACGGGAGACGTGTTCAAATATGTCTCAGTTTTCCTCCCCTGGTACTCAGGTGCAACATTCCAGACGCTTTACTAACACTCTCCCCACTTGGAGGAGTCAGCGCCTTTAACCTCCTGTTTGGCCCAGTTTGCAATTTCTGCGGCAGATGAACAGGAATAGCGAGAACCAATGAGAGACTAGCTGGAGGTGTCTGGACGGGCGAATTTAACTCTCATTTCCCACCAGGAAGAGGAAATAACCAAAGGCTCAGCGTGCCGTGCCAGAACCAGATTAGGGCCTGAAGCCATCCTGCGGTGTTGCGGCCAGGTCACAAGAAAGCAAGTTGAAGAAAGGAGCTCAGGGGCACTGTAATTCACAAACCTGCAGAGTTATAAATGACAGCTATCGTCCAAAAATAGACTGAAGTAAGGCTGCCAAGAGGACTTGAAAGCGGGGCAGAATTGCAGGAAACCGATTTCAGGAGGTAGACTGGAATTGCACTGAAAGCATAGGAAAAGAGGCAGAACGTCCACAATGATGCTCTTGGCCAAAAAGGGCGTATGCGTTTTTTCCTGAATATATTCAGGAAAAAACGCATACGCTCTTTTTGGCCAACCAAGCAAGCTTGCAAAGGAAATCTGCACTACAATGAAGTCTAACTTCCCCCTGGTCAAAAGGGCCATCTGAAAAAAGTGTAAAATCCAGAAAGGCAGGACAGGCCATGGAGAACTGGGAGCCTTGTTATGCTGATGGGCGGGATGTAAATTGCCAACAACCACTCGGGAGAAGTGTATGGTGTTTCCTGAAACATCTAAAAAACAAAGCAACAGAACCTAGGGCACTTCCACTTATGGTCCTATAGCTTAGGGAAATTAAAATCAAAAAGACACAGCCACCCCAAAGTTTGGAACGGATCTGTTTACAAGAACCTCGTTTACAGTACAAGTTCAACATCGCAGAAAGTGAAAAATGGATAAAGAAGTTGTGGTATTTACTTACAAAGCAATATCACTCAGCAATGAAATCTGTGTCATCAGGCCCTTAGCAGCACAATGAGTGGATTCAGGTATGATGATTCTAACTGAAATAAGTCACACAGAAAAAGAAACATCATAAGATATCAGTAATACACGGAATGTAAACTTGGCTACACAGGAACTGAATTACAGAACAGAACAGGGTCTCAAATTTAGAAAACCAACTTATGCTTGCTTAAGGGTAAAGGTGAGTTGGGGTGCTGCATAAAACCAGAGATTGAAATGAGTACAGATAAAGTTCCTTAAGTCAAATATGGAATAGACAAGAGCTACTCCTTGCTCAACGAAATGGACTCAACACTGCATATTAAACGCCTAAGAATGTACCTGACTAGTAAGTATCTTAAAACCTATGGATTGCTATGTCTCCGAAAGAGAATCAAGCATGTGTACAGGGGCATAAACGCAGCAGTGATAGGATTGGAGAGGTTCGGTGAGCAAATGAAGACCCTTTGAAGTCATATTGCATGGTACCCATTACACGGGTCTCAACTCTCCAGGTTTAAGGTACTCTTCCTTCAGCTAAAACATGCATGTGGAACCCAAGTATGATCAACCATGTTATCGGGAGACGTGTTCAAATATGTCTCAGTTTTCCTCCCCTGGTACTCGGGTGCAACATTCCAGATGCTTTACTAAGACTCTCCCCACTTGGAGAGTCAGCGCCTTTAACCTCCTGTTGGGCCCAGTTTGTAATTTCTGCGGCAGATGAACAGGAATAGCGAGAACCAATGAGAGGCTAGCTGGAGGTGTCTGGACGGGCAAATTTAACTCTCATTTCCCACCAGGAAGAGGAAATAACCAAAGGCTCAGTGTGCCGTGCCGGAACCAGATTAGGGCCTGAAGCCATCCTGCGGTGTTGCGGCCAGCTCAAAAGAAAGTGAGTTGAAGAAAGGAGCTCAGGGGCACTGTAATTCACAAACCTGCAGAGTTATAAATGACAGCTATCGTCCAAAAATAGACTGAAGTAAGGCTGCCAAGAGGGCTTGAAAGCGGGGCAGAATTGCAGGAAACCGATTTCAGGAGGTAGACTGGAATTGCACTGAAAGCATAGGAAAAGAGGCAGAACGTCCAAAATGATGCACTTGGCCAAAAAGTGCGTATGCGTTTTTTCCTGAATATATTCAGGAAAAAACGCATACGCCCTTTTTGGCCAACCAAGCAAGCTTGCAAAGGAAATCTGCACTACAATGAAGTCTCACTTCCCCCTGGTCAAGAGGGCCATCTGAAAAAAGTGTAAAATCCAGAAAGGCAGGACAGGCCATGGAGAACTGGGAGCCTTGTTATGCTGAAGGGCAGGATGTAAATTGCCAACAACCACTCGGGAGAAGTGTATGGTGTTTCCTGAAACATCTAAAAAACAAAGCAACAGAGCCTAGGGCACTTCCACTTATGGTCCTATAGCTTAGGGAATTTAAAATCAAAAAGACACAGCCACCCCAAAGTTTGGAACGGCTCTGTTTACAAGAACCTCGTTTACAGTACAAGTTCAACATCGCAGAAAGTGAAAAATGGATAAAAAAGTTGTGGTATTTACTTACAAAGCAATATCACTCAGCAATGAAATCTGTGTCATCAGGCCCTTAGCAGCACAATGAGTGCATTCAGGTATGATGATTCTAACTGAAATAAGTCACACAGAAAAAGAAACATCATAAGATATCAGTAATACACGGAATGTAAACTTGGCTACACAGGAACTGAATTACAGAACAGAACAGGGTCTCAAATTTAGAAAACCAACTTATGCTTGCTTAAGGGGAAAGGTGAGTTGGGGTGCTGCATAAAACCAGAGATTGAAATGAGCACAGATAAAGTTCCTTAAGCCAAATATGGAATAGACAAGAGCTACTCCTTGCTCAACGAAATGGACTCAACACCCCATATTAAACGCCTAAAAATGTACCTGACTAGTAAGTATCTTAAAACCTATGGATTGCTATGTCTCCAAAAGAGAATCAAGCATGTGAAAAGGGGCATAAACGCAGCAGTGATAGGATTGGAGAGGTTCGGTGAGCAAATGAAGACCCTTTGAGGTCATATTGCAGGGTACCCATTCCACGTGTTTCAACTACCCAGGTTTTAGGTATTCTTCCTTCAGCTAAAACATGCATGTGGAACCCAGAGTATGATCAACCATGTGATCGGGAGACGTGTTCAAATATGTCTCAGTTTTCCTCCCCTGGTACTCGGGTGCAACATTCCAGACACTTTACTAACACTCTCCCCACTTGGAGAATCAGCGCCTTTAACCTCCTGTTTGGCCCAGTTTGCAATTTCTGCGGAAGATGAACAGGAATAGCGAGAACCAATGAGAGGCTAGCTGGAGGTGTCTGGACGGGCAAATTTAACTCTCATTTCCCACCAGGAAGAGGAAATAACCAAAGGCTCAGCGTGCCGTACCGGAACCAGATTAGGGCCTGAAGCCATCCAGCGGTGTTGCGGCCAGCTCAAAAGAAAGCGAGTTGAAGAAAGGAGCTCAGGGGCACTGTAATTCACAAACCTGCAGAGTTATAAATGACAGCTATCGTCCAAAAATAGACTGAAGTAAGGCTGCCAAGAGGACTTGAAAGCGGGGCAGAATTGCAGGAAACCGATTTCAGGAGGTAGACTGGAATTGCATTGAAAGCATAGGAAAAGAGGCAGAAGGTCCACAATGATGCACTTGGCCAAAAAGGGCGTATGCGTTTTTTCCTGAATATATTCAGGAAAAAACGCATACGCCCTTTTTGGCCAACCAAGCAAGCTTGCAAAGGAAATCTGCACTACAATGAAGTCTCACTTCCCCCCGGTCAAAAGGGCCATCTGAAAAAAGTGTAAAATCCAGAAAGGCAGGACAGGCCATGGAGAACTGGGAGCCTTGTTATGCTGATGGGCGGGATGTAAATTGCCAACAGACACTCGGGAGAAGTGTATGGTGTTTCCTGAAACATCTAAAACAGAAACCAACAGAGCCTAGGGCACTTCCACTTATGGTCCTATAGCTTAGGGAAATTAAAATCAAAAAGACACAGCCACCCCAAAGTTTGGGACGCCTCTGTTTACAAGAACCTCGTTTACAGTACAAGTTCAACATCGCAGAAAGTGAAAGAAGGATAAAGAAGTTGTGGTATTTACTTACAAAGCAATATCACTCAGCAATGAAATCTGTGTCATCAGGCCCTTAGCAGCACAATGAGTGGATTCAGGTATGATGATTCTAACTGAAATAAGTCACACAGAAAAAGAAACATCATAAGATATCAGTAATACACGGAATGTAAACTTGGCTACACAGGAACTGAATTACAGAACAGAACAGGGTCTCAAATTTAGAAAACCAACTTATGCTTGCTTAAGGGTAAAGGTGAGTTGGGGTGCTGCATAAAACCAGAGATTGAAATGAGCACAGATAAAGTTCCTTAAGTCAAATATGGAATAGACAAGAGCTACTCCTTGCTCAACGAAATGGACTCAACACCGCATATTAAACGCCTAAGAATGTACCTGACTAGTAAGTATCGTAAAACCTATGGATTGCTATGTCTCCAAAAGAGAATCAAGCATGTGTACAGGGGCATAAATGCAGCAGTGATAGGATTGGAGAGGTTCGGTGAGCAAATGAAGACCCTTTGAAGTCATATTGCATGGTACCCATTACACGGGTCTCAACTCTCCAGGTTTAAGGTATTCTTCCTTGAGCTAAAACATGCATGTGGAACCCAAGTATGATGAACCATGTGAACGGGAGACGT
This sequence comes from Stenella coeruleoalba, assembly GCF_951394435.1. Classification (NCBI taxonomy): domain Eukaryota; kingdom Metazoa; phylum Chordata; class Mammalia; order Artiodactyla; family Delphinidae; genus Stenella; species Stenella coeruleoalba. Next base: position 2,600,444 of record NW_027646159.1, on the reverse strand, counting down.
GTTCAAATATGTCTCAGTTTTCCTCCCCTGGTACTCGGGTGCAACATTCCAGACGCTTTACTAACACTCTCCCCACTTGGAGAGTCAGCGCCTTTAACCTCCTGTTTGGCCCAGTTTGCAATTTCTGCGGAAGATGAACAGGAATAGCGAGAACCAATGAGAGGCTAGCTGGAGGTGTCTGGACGGGCAAATTTAACTTTCATTTCCCACCAGGAAGAGGAAATAACCAAAGGCTCAGCGTGCCGTACCGGAACCAGATTAGGGCCTAAAGCCATCCTGCGGTGTTGCGGCCAGCTCAAAAGAAAGCGAGTTGAAGAAAGGAGCTCAGGGGCACTGTAATTCACAAACCTGCAGAGTTATAAATGATAGCTATCGTCCAAAAATAGACTGAAGTAAGGCTGCCAAGAGGACTTGAAAGCGGGGCAGAATTGCAGGAAACCGATTTCAGGAGGTAGACTGGAATTGCATTGAAAGCATAGGAAAAGAGGCAGAACGTCCACAATGATGCACTTGGTCAAAAAGGGTGTATGCGTTTTTTCCTGAATATATTCAGGAAAAAACGCATACGCCCTTTTTGGCCAACCAAGCAAGCTTGCAAAGGAAATCTGCACTACAATGAAGTCTCACTTCCCCCCGGTCAAAAGGGCCATCTGAAAAAAGTGTAAAATCCAGAAAGGCAGGACAGGCCATGGAGAACTGGGAGCCTTGTTATGCTGATGGGCGGGATGTAAATTGCCAACAGACACTCGGGAGAAGTGTATGGTGTTTCCTGAAACATCTAAAACACAAACCAACAGAGCCTAGGGCACTTCCACTTATGGTCCTATAGCTTAGGGAAATTAAAATCAAAAAGACACAGCCACCCCAAAGTTTGGGACGCCTCTGTTTACAAGAACCTCGTTTACAGTACAAGTTCAACATCGCAGAAAGTGAAAAAAGGATAAAGAAGTTGTGGTATTTACTTACAAAGCAATATCACTCAGCAATGAAATCTGTGTCATCAGGCCCTTAGCAGCACAATGAGTGGATTCAGGTATGATGATTCTAACTGAAATAAGTCACACAGAAAAAGAAACATCATAAGATATCAGTAATACACGGAATGTAAACTTGGCTACACAGGAACTGAATTACAGAACAGAACAGGGTCTCAAATTTAGAAAACCAACTTATGCTTGCTTAAGGGTAAAGGTGAGTTGGGGTGCTGCATAAAACCAGAGATTGAAATGAGCACAGATAAAGTTCCTTAAGTCAAATATGGAATAGACAAGAGCTACTCCTTGCTCAACGAAATGGACTCAACACCGCATATTAAACGCCTAAGAATGTACCTGACTAGTAAGTATCGTAAAACCTATGGATTGCTATGTCTCCAAAAGAGAATCAAGCATGTGTACAGGGGCATAAACGCAGCAGTGATAGGATTGGAGAGGTTCGGTGAGCAAATGAAGACCCTTTGAAGTCATATTGCATGGTACCCATTACACGGGTCTCAACTCTCCAGGTTTAAGGTATTCTTCCTTCAGCTAAAACATGCATGTGGAACCCAAGTATGATCAACCATGTGAACGGGAGATGTGTTCAAATATGTCTCAGTTTTCCTCCCCTGGTACTCGGGTGCAACATTCCAGACGCTTTACTAACACTCTCCCCACTTGGAGAGTCAGCGCCTTTAACCTCCTGTTTGGCCCAGTTTGCAATTTCTGCGGAAGATGAACAGGAATAGCGAGAACCAATGAGAGGCTAGCTGGAGGTGTCTGGACGGGCAAATTTAACTCTCATTTCCCACCAGGAAGAGGAAATAACCAAAGGCTCAGCGTGCCGTACCGGAACCAGATTAGGGCCTGAAGCCATCCTGCGGTGTTGCGGCCAGCTCAAAAGAAAGCGAGTTGAAGAAAGGAGCTCAGGGGCACTGTAATTCACAAACCTGCAGAGTTATAAATGACAGCTATCGTCCAAAAATAGACTGAAGTAAGGCTGCCAAGAGGACTTGAAAACGGGGCAGAATTGCAGGAAACCGATTTCAGGAGGTAGACTGGAATTGCATTGAAAGCATAGGAAAAGAGGCAGAACGTCCACAATGATGCACTTGGCCAAAAAGGGCGTATGCGTTTTTTCCTGAATATATTCAGGAAAAAACGCATACGCCCTTTTTGGCCAACCAAGCAAGCTTGCAAAGGAAATCTGCACTACAATGAAGTCTCACTTCCCCCCGGTCAAAAGGGCCATCTGAAAAAACTGTAAAATCCAGAAAGGCAGGACAGGCCATGGAGAACTGGGAGCCTTGTTATGCTGATGGGCGGGAAGTAAATTGCCAACAACCACTCGGGAGAAGTGTATGGTGTTTCCTGAAACATCTAAAAAACAAAGCAACAGAACCTAGGGCACTTCCACTTATGGTCCTATAGCTTAGGGAAATTAAAATCAAAAAGACACAGCCACCCCAAAGTTTGGAATGGCTCTGTTTACAAGAACCTCGTTTACAGTACAAGTTCAACATCGCAGAAAGTGAAAAATGGATAAAGAAGTTGTGGTATTTCCTTACAAAGCAATATCACTCAGCAATGAAATCTGTGTCATCAGGCCCTTAGCAGCACAATGAGTGGATTCAGGTATGATGATTCTAACTGAAATAAGTCACACAGAAAAAGAAACATCATAAGATATCAGTAATACACAGAATATAAACTTGGCTACACAGGAACTGAATTACAGAACAGAACAGGGTCTCAAATTTAGAAAACGAACTTATGCTTGCTTAAGGGTAAAGGTGAGTTGGGGTGCTGCATAAAACCAGAGATTGAAATGAGCACAGATAAAGTTCCTTAAGTCAAAAACTATTTCCTGAATATATTCAGGAAAAAACGCATACGCCCTTTTTGGCCAACCAAGCAAGCTTGCAAAGGAAATCTGCACTACAATGAAGTCTCACTTCCCCCCGGTCAAAAGGGCCATCTGAAAAAAGTGTAAAATCCAGAAAGGCAGGACAGGCCATGGAGAACTGGGAGCCTTGTTATGCTGATGGGCGGGATGTAAATTGCCAACAACCACTCGGGAGAAGTGTATGGTGTTTCCTGAAACATCTAAAAAACAAAGCAACAGAACCTAGGGCACTTCCACTTATGGTCCTATAGCTTAGGGAATTTAAAATCAAAAAGACACAGCCACCCCAAAGTTTGGAAGGGCTCTGTTTACAAGAACCTCGTTTACAGTACAAGTTCAACATCGCAGAAAGTGAAAAATGGATAAAGAAGTTGTGGTATTTACTTACAAAGCAATATCACTCAGCAATGAAATCTGTGTCATCAGGCCCTTAGCAGCACAATGAGTGGATTCAGGTATGATGATTCTAACTGAAATAAGTCACACAGAAAAAGAAACATCATAAGATATCAGTAATACACGGAATGTAAACTTGGCTACACAGGAACTGAATTACAGAACAGAACAGGGTCTCAAATTTAGAAAACCAACTTATTCTTGCTTAAGGGTAAAGGTGAGTTGGGGTGCTGCATAAAACCAGAGATTGAAATGAGCACAGATAAAGTTCCTTAAGCCAAATATGGAATAGACAAGAGCTACTCCTTGCTCAACGAAATGGACTCAACACCCCGTATTAAACGCCTAAGAATGTACCTGACTAGTAAGTATCTTAAAACCTATGGATTGCTATGTCTCCGAAAGAGAATCAAGCATGTGTACAGGGGCATAAACGCAGCAGTGATAGGATTGGAGAGGTTCGGTGAGCAAATGAAGACCCTTTGAAGTCATATTGCATGGTACCCATTACACGGGTCTCAACTATCCATGTTTAAGGTATTCTTCCTTCAGCTAAAACATGCATGTGGAACCCAAGTATGATCAACCATGTGAACGGGAGACGTGTTCAAATATGTCTCAGTTTTCCTCCCCTGGTACTCGGGTGCAACATTCCAGACGCTTTACTAACACTCTCCCCACTTGGAGAGTCAGCGCCGTTAACCTCCTGTTTGGCCCAGTTTGCAATTTCTGCGGAAGATGAACAGGAATAGCGAGAACCAATGAGAGGCTAGCTGGAGGTGTCTGGACGGGCAAATTTAACTCTCATTTCCCACCAGGAAGAGGAAATAACCAAAGGCTCAGCGTGCCGTACCGGAACCAGATTAGGGCCTGAAGCCATCCTGCGGTGTTGCGGCCAGCTCAAAAGAAAGCGAGTTGAAGAAAGGAGCTCAGGGGCACTGTAATTCACAAACCTGCAGAGTTATAAATGACAGCTATCGTCCAAAAATAGACTGAAGTAAGGCTGCCAAGAGGACTTGAAAGCGGGGCAGAATTGCAGGAAACCGATTTCAGGAGGTAGACTGGAATTGCATTGAAAGCATAGGAAAAGAGGCAGAACGTCCACAATGATGCACTTGGCCAAAAAGGGCGTATGCGTTTTTTCCTGAATATATTCAGGAAAAAACGCATACGCCCTTTTTGGCCAACCAAGCAAGCTTGCAAAGGAAATCTGCACTACAATGAAGTCTAACTTCCCCCTGGTCAAAAGGGCCATCTGAAAAAAGTGTAAAATCCAGAAAGGCAGGACAGGCCATGGAGAACTGGGAGCCTTGTTATGCTGATGGGCGGGATGTAAATTGCCAACAACCACTCGGGAGAAGTGTATGGTGTTTCCTGAAACATCTAAAAAACAAAGCAACAGAACCTAGGGCACTTCCACTTATGGTCCTATAGCTTAGGGAAATTAAAATCAAAAAGACACAGCCACCCCAAAGTTTGGAACGGCTCTGTTTACAAGAACCTCGTTTACAGTACAAGTTCAACATCGCAGAAAGTGAAAAATGGATAAAGAAGTTTTGCTATTTACTTACAAAGCAATATCACTCAGCAATGAAATCTGTGTCATCAGGCCCTTAGCAGCACAATGAGTGGATTCAGGTATGATGATTCTAACTGAAATAAGTCACACAGAAAAAGAAACATCATAAGATATCAGTAATACACGGAATGTAAACTTGGCTACACAGGAACTGAATTACAGAACAGAACAGGGTCTCAAATTTAGAAAACCAACTTATGCTTGCTTAAGGGTAAAGGTGAGTTGGGGTGCTGCATAAAACCAGAGATTGAAATGAGTACAGATAAAGTTCCTTAAGTCAAATATGGAATAGACAAGAGCTACTCCTTGCTCAACGAAATGGACTCAACACCGCATATTAAACGCCTAAGAATGTACCTGACTAGTAAGTATCTTAAAACCTATGGATTGCTATGTCTCCGAAAGAGAATCAAGCATGTGTACAGGGGCATAAACGCAGCAGTGATAGGATTGGAGAGGTTCGGTGAGCAAATGAAGACCCTTTGAAGTCATATTGCATGGTACCCATTCCACAGGTTTCAACTACCCAGGTTTTACGTATTCTTCCTTCAGCTAAAACATGCATGTGGAACCCAAGTATGATCAACCATGTGATCGGGAGACGTGTTCAAATATGTCTCAGTTTTCCTCCCCTGGTACTCGGGTGCAACATTCCAGACGCTTTACTAACACTCTCCCCACTTGGAGAGTCAGCGCCTTTAACCTCCTGTTTGGCCCAGTTTGCAATTTCTGCGGAAGATGAACAGGAATAGCGAGAACCAATGAGAGGTTAGCTGGAGGTGTCTGGACGGGCAAATTTAACTCTCATTTCCCACCAGGAAGAGGAAATAACCAAAGGCTCAGCGTGCCGTACCGGAACCAGATTAGGGCCTGAAGCCATCCTGCGGTGTTGCGGCCAGCTCACAGAAAGCGAGTTGAAGAAATGAGCTAAGGGGCACTGTAATTCACAAACCTGCAGAGTTATAAATGACAGCTATCGTCCAAAAATATACTGAAGTAAGGCTGCCAAGAGGACTTCAAAGCGGGGCAGAATTGCAGGAAACCGATTTCAGGAGGTAGACTGGAATTGCATTGAAAGCATAGGAAAAGAGGCAGAACGTCCACAATGATGCACTTGGCCAAAAAGGGCGTATGCGTTTTTTCCTGAATATATTCAGGAAAAAACGAATACGCCCTTTTTGGCCAACCAAGCAAGCTTGCAAAGGAAATCTGCACTACAATGAAGTCTCACTTCCCCCCGGTCAAAAGGGCCATCTGAAAAAAGTGTAAAATCCAGAAAGGCAGGAAAGGCCATGGAGAACTGTGAGCCTTGTTATGCTGATGGGCGGGATGTAAATTGCCAACAACCACTCGGGAGAAGTGTATGGTGTTTCCTGAAACATCTAAAAAACAAAGCAACAGAACCTAGGGCACTTCCACTTATGGTCCTATAGCTTAGGGAAATTAAAATCAAAAAGACACAGCCACCCCAAAGTTTGGAACGGCTCTGTTTACAAGAACCTCGTTTACAGTACAAGTTCAACATCGCAGAAAGTGAAAAATGGATAAAGAAGTTGTGGTATTTACTTACAAAGCAATATCACTCAGCAATGAAATCTGTGTCATCAGGCCCTTAGCAGCACAATGAGTGGATTCAGGTATGATGATTCTAACTGAAATAAGTCACACAGAAAAAGAAACATCATAAGATATCAGTAATACACGGAATGTAAACTTGGCTACACAGGAACTGAATTACAGAACAGAACAGGGTCTCAAATTTAGAAAACCAACTTATGCTTGCTTAAGGGTAAAGGTGAGTTGGGGTGCTGCATAAAACCAGAGATTGAAATGAGCACAGATAAAGTTCCTTAAGTCAAATATGGAATAGACAAGAGCTACTCCTTGCTCAACGAAATGGACTCAACACCGCATATTAAACGCCTAAGAATGTACCTGACTAGTAAGTATCTTAAAACCTATGGATTGCTATGTCTCCGAAAGAGAATCAAGCATGTGTACAGGGGCATAAACGCAGCAGTGATAGGATTGGAGAGGTTCGGTGAGCAAATGAAGACCCTTTGAAGTCATATTGCATGGTACCCATTCCACAGGTTTCAACTACCCAGGTTTTACGTATTCTTCCTTCAGCTAAAACATGCATGTGGAACCCAAGTATGATCAACCATGAGATCGGGAGACGTGTTCAAATATGTCTCAGTTTTCCTCCCCTGGTACTCGGGTGCAACATTCCAGACGCTTTACTAACACTCTCCCCACTTGGAGAGTCAGCGCCTTTAACCTCCTGTTTGGCCCAGTTTGCAATTTCTGCGGAAGATGAACAGGAATAGCGAGAACCAATGAGAGGTTAGCTGGAGGTGTCTGGACGGGCAAATTTAACTCTCATTTCCCACCAGGAAGAGGAAATAACCAAAGGCTCAGCGTGCCGTACCGGAACCAGATTAGGGCCTGAAGCCATCCTGCGGTGTTGCGGCCAGCTCACAGAAAGCGAGTTGAAGAAATGAGCTAAGGGGCACTGTAATTCACAAACCTGCAGAGTTATAAATGACAGCTATCGTCCAAAAATATACTGAAGTAAGGCTGCCAAGAGGACTTCAAAGCGGGGCAGAATTGCAGGAAACCGATTTCAGGAGGTAGACTGGAATTGCATTGAAAGCATAGGAAAAGAGGCAGAACGTCCACAATGATGCACTTGGCCAAAAAGGGCGTATGCGTTTTTTCCTGAATATATTCAGGAAAAAACGAATACGCACTTTTTGGCCAACCAAGCAAGCTTGCAAAGGAAATCTGCACTACAATGAAGTCTCACTTCCCCCCGGTCAAAAGGGCCATCTGAAAAAAGTGTAAAATCCAGAAAGGCAGGAAAGGCCATGGAGAACTGTGAGCCTTGTTATGCTGATGGGCGGGATGTAAATTGCCAACAACCACTGTGGAGAAGTGTATGGTGTTTCCTGAAACATCTAAAAAACAAAGCAACAGAGCCTAGGGCACTTCCACTTATGGTCCTATAGCTTAGGGAAATTAAAATCAAAAAGACACAGCCACCCCAAAGTTTGGGACGCCTCTGTTTACAAGAACCTCGTTTACAGTACAAGTTCAACATCGCAGAAAGTGAAAAATGGATAAAGAAGTTGTGGTATTTCCTTACAAAGCAATATCACTCAGCAATGAAATCTGTGTCATCAGGCCCTTAGCAGCACAATGAGTGGATTCAGGTATGATGATTCTAACTGAAATAAGTCACACAGAAAAAGAAACATCATAAGATATCAGTAATACACGGAATGTAAACTTGGCTACACAGGAACTGAATTACAGAACAGAACAGGGTCTCAAATTTAGAAAACCAACTTATTCTTGCTTAAGGGTAAAGGTGAGTTGGGGTGCTGTATAAAACCAGAGATTGAAATGAGCACAGATAAAGTTCCTTAAGTCAAATATGGAATAGACAAGAGCTACTCCTTGCTCAACGAAATGGACTCAACACCGCATATTAAACACCTAAGAATGTACCTGACTAGTAAGTATCGTAAAACCTATGGATTGCTATGTCTCCAAAAGAGAATCAAGCATGTGTACAGGGGCATAAACGCAGCAGTGATAGGATTGGAGAGGTTCGGTGAGCAAATGAAGACCCTTTGAAGTCATATTGCATGGTACCCATTCCACGGGTTTCAACTACCCAGGTTTTAGGTATTCTTCCTTCAGCTAAAACATGCATGTGGAACCCAAGTATGATCAACCATGTGATCGGGAGACGTGTTCAAATATGTCTCAGTTTTCCTCCCCTGGTACTCGGGTGCAACATTCCAGACGCTTTACTAACACTCTCCCCACGTGGAGAGTCAGCGCCTTTAACCTCCTGTTTGGCCCAGTTTGCAATTTCTGCGGAAGATGAACAGGAATAGCGAGAACCAATGAGAGCTTAGCTGGAGGTGTCTGGACGGGCAAATTTAACTCTCATTTCCCACCAGGAAGAGGAAATAACCAAAGGCTCAGCGTGCCGTACCGGAACCAGATTAGGGCCTGAAGCCATGATGCGGTGTTGCGGCCAGCTCACAAGAAAGCGAGTTGAAGAAAGGAGCTAAGGGGCACTGTAATTCACAAACCTGCAGAGTTATAAATGACAGCTATCGTCCAAAAATATACTGAAGTAAGGCTGCCAAGAGGACTTCAAAGCGGGGCAGAATTGCAGGAAACCGATTTCAGGAGGTAGACTGGAATTGCATTGAAAGCATAGGAAAAGAGGCAGAACGTCCACAATGATGCACTTGGTCAAAAAGGGCGTATGCGTTTTTTCCTGAATATATTCAGGAAAAAACGAATACGCCCTTTTTGGCCAACCAAGCAAGCTTGCAAAGGAAATCTGCACTACAATGAAGTCTCACTTCCCCCCGGTCAAAAGGGCCATCTGAAAAAAGTGTAAAATCCAGAAAGGCAGGACAGGCCATGGAGAACTGGGAGCCTTGTTATGCTGATGGGCGGGATGTAAATTGCCAACAGACACTCGGGAGAAGTGTATGGTGTTTCCTGAAACATCTAAAACAGAAACCAACAGAGCCTAGGGCACTTCCACTTATGGTCCTATAGCTTAGGGAAATTAAAATCAAAAAGACACAGCCACCCCAAAGTTTGGGACGCCTCTGTTTACAAGAACCTCGTTTACAGTACAAGTTCAACATCGCAGAAAGTGAAAGAAGGATAAAGAAGTTGTGGTATTTACTTACAAAGCAATATCACTCAGCAATGAAATCTGTGTCATCAGGCCCTTAGCAGCACAATGAGTGGATTCAGGTATGATGATTCTAACTGAAATAAGTCACACAGAAAAAGAAACATCATAAGATATCAGTAATACACGGAATGTAAACTTGGCTACACAGGAACTGAATTACAGAACAGAACAGGGTCTCAAATTTAGAAAACCAACTTATTCTTGCTTAAGGGTAAAGGTGAGTTGGGTGCTGCATAAAACCAGAGATTGAAATGAGCACAGATAAAGTTCCTTAAGTCAAATATGGAATAGACAAGAGCTACTCCTTGCTCAACGAAATGGACTCAACACCGCATATTAAACGCCTAAGAATGTACCTGACTAGTAAGTATCGTAAAACCTATGGATTGCTATGTCTCCAAAAGAGAATCAAGCATGTGTACAGGGGCATAAACGCAGCAGTGATAGGATTGGAGAGGTTCGGTGAGCAAATGAAGACCCTTTGAAGTCATATTGCATGGTACCCATTACACGGGTCTCAACTCTCCAGGTTTAAGGTATTCTTCCTTCAGCTAAAACATGCATGTGGAACCCAAGTATGATGAACCATGTGAACGGGAGACGTGTTCAAATATGTCTCAGTTTTCCTCCCCTGGTACTCGGGTGCAACATTCCAGACGCTTTACTAACACTCTCCCCACTTGGAGAGTCAGCGCCTTTAACCTCCTGTTTGGCCCAGTTTGCAATTTCTGCGGAAGATGAACAGGAATAGCGAGAACCAATGAGAGGCTAGCTGGAGGTGTCTGGACGGGCAAATTTAACTCTCATTTCCCACCAGGAAGAGGAAATAACCAAAGGCTCAGCGTGCCGTACCGGAACCAGATTAGGGCCTGAAGCCATCCTGCGGTGTTGCGGCCAGCTCAAAAGAAAGCGAGTTGAAGAAAGGAGCTCAGGGGCACTGTAATTCACAAACCTGCAGAGTTATAAATGACAGCTATCGTCCAAAAATAGACTGAAGTAAGGCTGCCAAGAGGACTTGAAAGCGGGGCAGAATTGCAGGAAACCGATTTCAGGAGGTAGACTGGAATTGCATTGAAAGCATAGGAAAAGAGGCAGCACGTCCACAATGATGCACTTGGTCAAAAAGGGTGTATGCGTTTTTTCCTGAATATATTCAGGAAAAAACGCATACGCCCTTTTTGGCCAACCAAGCAAGCTTGCAAAGGAAATCTGCACTACAATGAAGTCTCACTTCCCCCCGGTCAAAAGGGCCATCTGAAAAAAGTGTAAAATCCAGAAAGGCAGGACAGGCCATGGAGAACTGGGAGCCTTGTTATGCTGATGGGCGGGATGTAAATTGCCAACAGACACTCGGGAGAAGTGTATGGTGTTTCCTGAAACATCTAAAACACAAACCAACAGAGCCTAGGGCACTTCCACTTATGGTCCTATAGCTTAGGGAAATTAAAATCAAAAAGACACAGCCACCCCAAAGTTTGGGACGCCTCTGTTTACAAGAACCTCGTTTACAGTACAAGTTCAACATCGCAGAAAGTGAAAAAAGGATAAAGAAGTTGTGGTATTTACTTACAAAGCAATATCACTCAGCAATGAAATCTGTGTCATCAGGCCCTTAGCAGCACAATGAGTGGATTCAGGTATGATGATTCTAACTGAAATAAGTCACACAGAAAAAGAAACATCATAAGATATCAGTAATACACGGAATGTAAACTTGGCTACACAGGAACTGAATTACAGAACAGAACAGGGTCTCAAATCTAGAAAACCAACTTATGCTTGCTTAAGGGTAAAGGTGAGTTGGGGTTCTGCATAAAACCAGAGATTGAAATGAGCACAGATAAAGTTCCTTAAGTCAAATATGGAATAGACAAGAGCTACTCCTTGCTCAACGAAATGGACTCAACACCGCATATTAAACGCCTAAGAATGTACCTGACTAGTAAGTATCGTAAAACCTATGGATTGCTATGTCTCCAAAAGAGAATCAAGCATGTGTACAGGGGCATAAACGCAGCAGTGATAGGATTGGAGAGGTTCGGTGAGCAAATGAAGACCCTTTGAAGTCATATTGCATGGTACCCATTACACGGGTCACAACTCTCCAGGTTTAAGGTATTCTTCCTTCAGCTAAAACATGCATGTGGAACCCAAGTATGATGTACCATGTGAACGGGAGACGTGTTCAAATATGTCTCAGTTTTCCTCCCCTGGTACTCGGGTGCAACATTCCAGACGCTTTACTAACACTCTCCCCACTTGGAGAATCAGCGCCTTTAACCTCCTGTTTGGCCCAGTTTGCAATTTCTGCGGAAGATGAACAGGAATAGCGAGAACCAATGAGAGGCTAGCTGGAGGTGTCTGGACGGGCAAATTTAACTCTCATTTCCCACCAGGAAGAGGAAATAACCAAAGGCTCAGCGTGCCGTACCGGAACCAGATTAGGGCCTGAAGCCATCCTGCGGTGTTGCGGCCAGCTCAAAAGAAAGCGAGTTGAAGAAAGGAGCTCAGGGGCACTGTAATTCACAAACCTGCAGAGTTATAAATGACAGCTATCGTCCAAAAATAGACTGAAGTAAGGCTGCCAAGAGGACTTGAAAACGGGGCAGAATTGCAGGAAACCGATTTCAGGAGGTAGACTGGAATTGCATTGAAAGCATAGGAAAAGAGGCAGAACGTCCACAATGATACACTTGGCCAAAAAGGGCGTATGCGTTTTTTCCTGAATATATTCAGGAAAAAACGCATACGCCCTTTTTGGCCAACCAAGCAAGCTTGCAAAGGAAATCTGCACTACAATGAAGTCTCACTTCCCCCCGGTCAAAAGGGCCATCTGAAAAAACTGTAAAATCCAGAAAGGCAGGACAGGCCATGGAGAACTGGGAGCCTTGTTATGCTGATGGGCGGGAAGTAAATTGCCAACAACCACTCGGGAGAAGTGTATGGTGTTTCCTGAAACATCTAAAAAACAAAGCAACAGAACCTAGGGCACTTCCACTTATGGTCCTATAGCTTAGGGAAATTAAAATCAAAAAGACACAGCCACCCCAAAGTTTGGAATGGCTCTGTTTACAAGAACCTCGTTTACAGTACAAGTTCAACATCGCAGAAAGTGAAAAATGGATAAAGAAGTTGTGGTATTTACTTACAAAGCAATATCACTCAGCAATGAAATCTGTGTCATCAGGCCCTTAGCAGCACAATGAGTGGATTCAGGTATGATGATTCTAACTGAAATAAGACACACAGAAAAAGAAACATCATAAGATATCAGTAATACACAGAATATAAACTTGGCTACACAGGAACTGAATTACAGAACAGAACAGGGTCTCAAATTTAGAAAACGAACTTATGCTTGCTTAAGGGTAAAGGTGAGTTGGGGTGCTGCATAAAACCAGAGATTGAAATGAGCACAGATAAAGTTCCTTAAGTCAAAAACTATTTCCTGAATATATTCAGGAAAAAACGCATACGCACTTTTTGGCCAACCAAGCAAGCTTGCAAAGGAAATCTGCACTACAATGAAGTCTCACTTCCCCCCGGTCAAAAGGGCCATCTGAAAAAAGTGTAAAATCCAGAAAGGCAGGACAGGCCATGGAGAACTGGGAGCCTTGTTATGCTGATGGGCGGGATGTAAATTGCCAACAACCACTCGGGAGAAGTGTATGGTGTTTCCTGAAACATCTAAAAAACAAAGCAACAGAACCTAGGGCACTTCCACTTATGGTCCTATAGCTTAGGGAAATTAAAATCAAAAAGACACAGCCACCCCAAAGTTTGGAACGGCTCTGTTTACAAGAACCTCGTTTACAGTACAAGTTCAACATCGCAGAAAGTGAAAAATGGATAAAGAAGTTGTGGTATTTACTTACAAAGCAATATCACTCAGCAATGAAATCTGTGTCATCAGGCCCTTAGCAGCACAATGAGTGGATTCAGGTATGATGATTCTAACTGAAATAAGTCACACAGAAAAAGAAACATCATAAGATATCAGTAATACACGGAATGTAAACTTGGCTACACAGGAACTGAATTACAGAACAGAACAGGGTCTCAAATTTAGAAAACCAACTTATTCTTGCTTAAGGGTAAAGGTGAGTTGGGGTGCTGCATAAAACCAGAGATTGAAATGAGCACAGATAAAGTTCCTTAAGTCAAATATGGAATAGACAAGAGCTACTCCTTGCTCAACGAAATGGACTCAACACCCCGTATTAAACGCCTAAGAATGTACCTGACTAGTAAGTATCTTAAAACCTATGGATTGCTATGTCTCCGAAAGAGAATCAAGCATGTGTACAGGGGCATAAACGCAGCAGTGATAGGATTGGAGAGGTTCGGTGAGCAAATGAAGACCCTTTGAAGTCATATTGCATGGTACCCATTACACAGGTCTCAACTATCCATGTTTAAGGTATTCTTCCTTCAGCTAAAACATGCATGTGGAACCCAAGTATGATCAACCATGGGAACGGGAGACGTGTTCAAATATGTCTCAGTTTTCCTCCCCTGGTACTCGGGTGCAACATTCCAGACGCTTTACTAACACTCTCCCCACTTGGAGAGTCAGCGCCGTTAACCTCCTGTTTGGCCCAGTTTGCAATTTCTGCGGAAGATGAACAGGAATAGCGAGAACCAATGAGAGGCTAGCTGGAGGTGTCTGGACGGGCAAATTTAACTCTCATTTCCCACCAGGAAGAGGAAATAACCAAAGGCTCAGCGTGCCGTACCGGAACCAGATTAGGGCCTGAAGCCATCCTGCGGTGTTGCGGCCAGCTCAAAAGAAAGCGAGTTGAAGACAGGAGCTCAGGGGCACTGTAATTCACAAACCTGCAGAGTTATAAATGACAGCTATCGTCCAAAAATAGACTGTATTAAGGCTGCCAAGAGGACTTGAAAGCGGGGCAGAATTGCAGGAAACCGATTTCAGGAGGTAGACTGGAATTGCATTGAAAGCATAGGAAAAGAGGCAGAACGTCCACAATGATGCACTTGGCCAAAAAGGGCGTATGCGTTTTTTCCTGAATATATTCAGGAAAAAACGCATACGCCCTTTTTGGCCAACCAAGCAAGCTTGCAAAGGAAATCTTCACTACAATGAAGTCTCACTTCCCCCCGGTCAAAAGGGCCATCTGAAAAAGGTGTAAAATCCAGAAAGGCAGGACAGACCATGGAGAACTGGGAGCCTTGTTATGCTGATGGGCGGGATGTAAATTGCCAACAACCACTCGGGAGAAGTGTATGGTGTTTCCTGAAACATCTAAAAAACAAAGCAACAGAACCTAGGGCACTTCCACTTATGGTCCTATAGCTTAGGGAAATTAAAATCAAAAAGATACAGCCACCCCAAAGTTTGGAACGGCTCTGTTTACAAGAACCTCGTTTACAGTACAAGTTCAACATCGCAGAAAGTGAAAAATGGATAAAGAAGTTGTGGTATTTACTTACAAAGCAATATCACTCAGCAATGAAATCTGTGTCATCAGGCCCTTAGCAGCACAATGAGTGGATTCAGGTATGATGATTCTAACTGAAATAAGTCACACAGAAAAAGAAACATCATAAGATATCAGTAATACACGGAATGTAAACTTGGCTACACAGGAACTGAATTACAGAACAGAACAGGGTCTCAAATTTAGAAAACCAACTTATGCTTGCTTAAGGGTAAAGGTGAGTTGGGGTGCTGCATAAAACCAGAGATTGAAATGAGCACAGATAAAGTTCCTTAAGTCAAATATGGAATAGACAAGAGCTACTCCTTGCTCAACGAAATGGACTCAACACCGCATATTAAACGCCTAAGAATGTACCTGACTAGTAAGTATCTTAAAACCTATGGATTGCTATGTCTCTGAAGGAGAATCAAGCATGTGTACAGGGGCATAAACGCAGCAGTGATAGGATTGGAGAGGTTCGGTGAGCAAATGAAGACCCTTTGAAGTCATATTGCATGGTATCCATTACACGGGTCTCAACTCTCCAGGTTTAAGGTATTCTTCCTTCAGCTAAAACATGCATGCGGAACCCAAGTATGATCAACCATGTGAACGGGAGACGTGTTCAAATATGTCTCAGTTTTCCTCCCCTGGTACTCGGGTGCAACATTCCAGACGCTTTACTAACACTCTCCCCACTTGGAGAGTCAGCGCCTTTAACCTCCTGTTTGGCCCAGTTTGCAATTTCTGTGGAAGATGAACAGGAATAGCGAGAACCAATGAGAGGCTAGCTGGAGGTGTCTGGACGGGCAAATTTAACTCTCATTTCCCACCAGGAAGAGGAAATAACCAAAGGCTCAGCGTGCCGTACCGAAACCAGATTAGGGCCTGAAGCCATCCTGCGGTGTTGCGGCCAGCTCAAAAGAAAGCGAGTTGAAGAGAGGAGCTCAGGGGCACTGTAATTCACAAACCTGCAGAGTTATAAATGACAGCTATCGTCCAAAAATAGACTGAAGTAAGGCTGCCAAGAGGACTTGAAAGCGGGGCAGAATTGCAGGAAACCGATTTCAGGAGGTAGACTGGAATTGCACTGAAAGCATAGGAAAAGAGGCAGAACGTCCACAATGATGCACTTGGCCAAAAAGGGCGTATGCGTTTTTTCCTGAATATATTCAGGAAAAAACGCATACGCCCTTTTTGGCCAACCAAGCAAGCTTGCAAAGGAAATCTGCACTACAATGAAGTCTAACTTCCCCCTGGTCAAAAGGGCCATCTGAAAAAAGTGTAAAATCCAGAAAGGCAGGACAGGCCATGGAGAACTGGGAGCCTTGTTATGCTGATGGGCGGGATGTAAATTGCCAACAACCACTCGGGAGAAGTGTATGGTGTTTCCTGAAACATCTAAAAAACAAAGCAACAGAACCTAGGGCACTTCCACTTATGGTCCTATAGCTTAGGGAAATTAAAATCAAAAAGACACAGCCACCCCAAAGTTTGGAACGGCTCTGTTTACAAGAACCTCGTTTACAGTACAAGTTCAACATCGCAGAAAGTGAAAAATGGATAAAGAAGTTGTGGTATTTACTTACAAAGCAATATCACTCAGCAATGAAATCTGTGTCATCAGGCCCTTAGCAGCACAATGAGTGGATTCAGGTATGATGATTCTAACTGAAATAAGTCACACAGAAAAAGAAACATCATAAGATATCAGTAATACACGGAATGTAAACTTGGCTACACAGGAACTGAATTACAGAACAGAACAGGGTCTCAAATTTAGAAAACCAACTTATGCTTGCTTAAGGGTAAAGGTGAGTTGGGGTGCTGCATAAAACCAGAGATTGAAATGAGCACAGATAAAGTTCCTTAAGTCAAATATGGAATAGACAAGAGCTACTCCTTGCTCAACGAAATGGACTCAACACCGCATATTAAACGCCTAAGAATGTACCTGACTAGTAAGTATCTTAAAACCTATGGATTGCTATGTCTCTGAAAGAGAATCAAGCATGTGTACAGGGGCATAAACGCAGCAGTGATAGGATTGGAGAGGTTCGGTGAGCAAATGAAGACCCTTTGAAGTCATATTGCATGGTATCCATTACACGGGTCTCAACTCTCCAGGTTTAAGGTATTCTTCCTTCAGCTAAAACATGCATGCGGAACCCAAGTATGATCAACCATGTGAACGGGAGACGTGTTCAAATATGTCTCAGTTTTCCTCCCCTGGTACTCGGGTGCAACAT
The DNA here is from genome assembly GCF_951394435.1 of Stenella coeruleoalba. Lineage (NCBI taxonomy): Eukaryota > Metazoa > Chordata > Mammalia > Artiodactyla > Delphinidae > Stenella > Stenella coeruleoalba. The sequence goes on along the minus strand of NW_027646159.1, from coordinate 2,583,158 downwards.
TCCAGACGCTTTACTAACACTCTCCCCACTTGGAGAGTCAGCGCCTTTAACCTCCTGTTTGGCCCAGTTTGCAATTTCTGTGGAAGATGAACAGGAATAGCGAGAACCAATGAGAGGCTAGCTGGAGGTGTCTGGACGGGCAAATTTAACTCTCATTTCCCACCAGGAAGAGGAAATAACCAAAGGCTCAGCGTGCCGTACCGAAACCAGATTAGGGCCTGAAGCCATCCTGCGGTGTTGCGGCCAGCTCAAAAGAAAGCGAGTTGAAGAGAGGAGCTCAGGGGCACTGTAATTCACAAACCTGCAGAGTTATAAATGACAGCTATCGTCCAAAAATAGACTGAAGTAAGGCTGCCAAGAGGACTTGAAAGCGGGGCAGAATTGCAGGAAACCGATTTCAGGAGGTAGACTGGAATTGCACTGAAAGCATAGGAAAAGAGGCAGAACGTCCACAATGATGCACTTGGCCAAAAAGGGCGTATGCGTTTTTTCCTGAATATATTCAGGAAAAAACGCATACGCCCTTTTTGGCCAACCAAGCAAGCTTGCAAAGGAAATCTGCACTACAATGAAGTCTAACTTCCCCCTGGTCAAAAGGGCCATCTGAAAAAAGTGTAAAATCCAGAAAGGCAGGACAGGCCATGGAGAACTGGGAGCCTTGTTATGCTGATGGGCGGGATGTAAATTGCCAACAACCACTCGGGAGAAGTGTATGGTGTTTCCTGAAACATCTAAAAAACAAAGCAACAGAACCTAGGGCACTTCCACTTATGGTCCTATAGCTTAGGGAAATTAAAATCAAAAAGACACAGCCACCCCAAAGTTTGGAACGGCTCTGTTTACAAGAACCTCGTTTACAGTACAAGTTCAACATCGCAGAAAGTGAAAAATGGATAAAGAAGTTGTGGTATTTACTTACAAAGCAATATCACTCAGCAATGAAATCTGTGTCATCAGGCCCTTAGCAGCACAATGAGTGGATTCAGGTATGATGATTCTAACTGAAATAAGTCACACAGAAAAAGAAACATCATAAGATATCAGTAATACACGGAATGTAAACTTGGCTACACAGGAACTGAATTACAGAACAGAACAGGGTCTCAAATTTAGAAAACCAACTTATGCTTGCTTAAGGGTAAAGGTGAGTTGGGGTGCTGCATAAAACCAGAGATTGAAATGAGTACAGATAAAGTTCCTTAAGTCAAATATGGAATAGACAAGAGCTACTCCTTGCTCAACGAAATGGACTCAACACCGCATATTAAACGCCTAAGAATGTACCTGACTAGTAAGTATCTTAAAACCTATGGATTGCTATGTCTCTGAAAGAGAATCAAGCAAGTGTACAGGGGCATAAACGCAGCAGTGATAGGATTGGAGAGGTTCGGTGAGCAAATGAAGACCCTTTGAAGTCATATTGCATGGTACCCATTACACGGGTCTCAACTCTCCAGGTTTAAGGTATTCTTCCTTCAGCTAAAACATGCATGTGGAACCCAAGTATGATCAACCATGTGATCGGGAGACGTGTTCAAATATGTCTCAGTTTTCCTCCCCTGGTACTCGGGTGCAACATTCCAGATGCTTTACTAAGACTCTCCCCACTTGGAGAGTCAGCGCCTTTAACCTCCTGTTGGGCCCAGTTTGTAATTTCTGCGGCAGATGAACAGGAATAGCGAGAACCAATGAGAGGCTAGCTGGATTTGTCTGGACGGGCAAAATTAACTCTCATTTCCCACCAGGAAGAGGAAATAACCAAAGTCTCAGTGTGCCGTGCCGGAACCAGATTAGGGCCTGAAGCCATCCTGCGGTGTTGCGGCCAGCTCAAAAGAAAGTGAGTTGAAGAAAGGAGCTCAGGGGCACTGTAATTCACAAACCTGCAGAGTTATAAATGACAGCTATCGTCCAAAAATAGACTGAAGTAAGGCTGCCAAGAGGGCTTGAAAGCGGGGCAGAATTGCAGGAAACCGATTTCAGGAGGTAGACTGGAATTGCACTGAAAGCATAGGAAAAGAGGCAGAACGTCCAAAATGATGCACTTGGCCAAAAAGGGCGTATGCGTTTTTTCCTGAATATATTCAGGAAAAAACGCATACGCCCTTTTTGGCCAACCAAGCAAGCTTGCAAAGGAAATCTTCACTACAATGAAGTCTCACTTCCCCCTGGTCAAGAGGGCCATCTGAAAAAAGTGTAAAATCCAGAAAGGCAGGACAGGCCATGGAGAACTGGGAGCCTTGTTATGCTGAAGGGCAGGATGTAAATTGCCAACAACCACTGTGGAGAAGTGTATGGTGTTTCCTGAAACATCTAAAAAACAAAGCAACAGAGCCTAGGGCACTTCCACTTATGGTCCTATAGCTTAGGGAATTTAAAATCAAAAAGACACAGCCACCCCAAAGTTTGGAACGGCTCTGTTTACAAGAACCTCGTTTACAGTACAAGTTCAACATCGCAGAAAGTGAAAAATGGATAAAAAAGTTGTGGTATTTACTTACAAAGCAATATCACTCAGCAATGAAATCTGTGTCATCAGGCCCTTAGCAGCACAATGAGTGCATTCAGGTATGATGATTCTAACTGAAATAAGTCACACAGAAAAAGAAACATCATAAGATATCAGTAATACACGGAATGTAAACTTGGCTACACAGGAACTGAATTACAGAACAGAACAGGGTCTCAAATTTAGAAAACCAACTTATGCTTGCTTAAGGGTAAAGGTGAGTTGGGGTGCTGCATAAAACCAGAGATTGAAATGAGCACAGATAAAGTTCCTTAAGCCAAATATGGAATAGACAAGAGCTACTCCTTGCTCAACGAAATGGACTCAACACCCCATATTAAACGCCTAAAAATGTACCTGACTAGTAAGTATCTTAAAACCTATGGATTGCTATGTCTCCAAAAGAGAATCAAGCATGTGAAAAGGGGCATAAACGCAGCAGTGATAGGATTGGAGAGGTTCGGTGAGCAAATGAAGACCCTTTGAGGTCATATTGCAGGGTACCCATTCCACGTGTTTCAACTACCCAGGTTTTAGGTATTCTTCCTTCAGCTAAAACATGCATGTGGAACCCAGAGTATGATCAACCATGTGATCGGGAGACGTGTTCAAATATGTCTCAGTTTTCCTCCCCTGGTACTCGGGTGCAACATTCCAGACGCTTTACTAACACTCTCCCCACTTGGAGAATCAGCGCCTTTAACCTCCTGTTTGGCCCAGTTTGCAATTTCTGCGGAAGATGAACAGGAATAGCGAGAACCAATGAGAGGCTAGCTGGAGGTGTCTGGACGGGCAAATTTAACTCTCATTTCCCACCAGGAAGAGGAAATAACCAAAGGCTCAGCATGCCGTACCGGAACCAGATTAGGGCCTGAAGCCATCCAGCGGTGTTGCGGCCAGGTCACAAGAAAACGAGTTGAAGAAAGGAGCTCAGGGGCACTGTAATTCACAAACCTGCAGAGTTATAAATGACAGCTATCGTCCAAAAATAGACTGAAGTAAGGCTGCCAAGAGGACTTCAAAGCGGGGCAGAATTGCAGGAAACCGATTTCAGGAGGTAGACTGGAATTGCATTGAAAGCATAGGAAAAGAGGCAGAAGGTCCACAATGATGCACTTGGCCAAAAAGGGCGTATGCGTTTTTTCCTGAATATATTCAGGAAAAAACGCATACGCCCTTTTTGGCCAACCAAGCAAGCTTGCAAAGGAAATCTGCACTACAATGAAGTCTCACTTCCCCCCGGTCAAAAGGGCCATCTGAAAAAAGTGTAAAATCCAGAAAGGCAGGACAGGCCATGGAGAACTGGGAGCCTTGTTATGCTGATGGGCGGGATGTAAATTGCCAACAGACACTCCGGAGAAGTGTATGGTGTTTCCTGAAACATCTAAAACAGAAACCAACAGAGCCTAGGGCACTTCCACTTATGGTCCTATAGCTTAGGGAAATTAAAATCAAAAAGACACAGCCACCCCAAAGTTTGGGACGCCTCTGTTTACAAGAACCTCGTTTACAGTACAAGTTCAACATCGCAGAAAGTGAAAGAAGGATAAAGAAGTTGTGGTATTTACTTACAAAGCAATATCACTCAGCAATGAAATCTGTGTCATCAGGCCCTTAGCAGCACAATGAGTGGATTCAGGTATGATGATTCTAACTGAAATAAGTCACACAGAAAAAGAAACATCATAAGATATCAGTAATACACGGAATGTAAACTTGGCTACACAGGAACTGAATTACAGAACAGAACAGGGTCTCAAATTTAGAAAACCAACTTATGCTTGCTTAAGGGTAAAGGTGAGTTGGGGTGCTGCATAAAACCAGAGATTGAAATGAGCACAGATAAAGTTCCTTAAGTCAAATATGGAATAGACAAGAGCTACTCCTTGCTCAACGAAATGGACTCAACACCGCATATTAAACACCTAAGAATGTACCTGACTAGTAAGTATCGTAAAACCTATGGATTGCTATGTCTCCAAAAGAGAATCAAGCATGTGTACAGGGGCATAAACGCAGCAGTGATAGGATTGGAGAGGTTCGGTGAGCAAATGAAGACCCTTTGAAGTCATATTGCATGGTACCCATTACACGGGTCTCAACTCTCCAGGTTTAAGGTATTCTTCCTTCAGCTAAAACATGCATGTGGAACCCAAGTATGATCAACCATGTGAACGGGAGACGTGTTCAAATATGTCTCAGTTTTCCTCCCCTGGTACTCGGGTGCAACATTCCAGACGCTTTACTAACACTCTCCCCACTTGGAGAGTCAGCGCCTTTAAACTCCTGTTTGGCCCAGTTTGCAATTTCTGCGGCAGATGAACAGGAATAGCGAGAACCAATGAGAGGCTAGCTGGAGGTGTCTGGACGGGCAAATTTAACTCTCATTTCCCACCAGGAAGAGGAAATAACCAAAGGCTCAGCGTGCCGTACCGGAACCAGATTAGGGCCTGAAGCCATCCTGCGGTGTTGCGGCCAGCTCAAAAGAAAGCGAGTTGAAGAAAGGAGCTCAGGGGCACTGTAATTCACAAACCTGCAGAGTTATAAATGACAGCTATCGTCCAAAAATAGACTGAAGTAAGGCTGCCAAGAGGACTTGAAAGCGGGGCAGAATTGCAGGAAACCGATTTCAGGAGGTAGACTGGAATTGCATTGAAAGCATAGGAAAAGAGGCAGCACGTCCACAATGATGCACTTGGTCAAAAAGGGCGTATGCGTTTTTTCCTGAATATATTCAGGAAAAAACGCATACGCCCTTTTTGGCCAACCAAGCAAGCTTGCAAAGGAAATCTGCACTACAATGAAGTCTCACTTCCCCCCGGTCAAAAGGGCCATCTGAAAAAAGTGTAAAATCCAGAAAGGCAGGACAGGCCATGGAGAACTGGGAGCCTTGTTACGCTGATGGGCGGGATGTAAATTGCCAACAACCACTCGGGAGAAGTGTATGGTGTTTCCTGAAACATCTAAAAAACAAAGCAACAGAACCTAGGGCACTTCCACTTATGGTCCTATAGCTTAGGGAAATTAAAATCAAAAAGACACAGCCACCCCAAAGTTTGGAACGGCTCTGTTTACAAGAACCTCGTTTACAGTACAAGTTCAACATCGCAGAAAGTGAAAAATGGAGAAAGAAGTTGTGGTATTTACTTACAAAGCAATATCACTCAGCAATGAAATCTGTGTCATCAGGCCCTTAGCAGCACAATGAGTGGATTCAGGTATGATGATTCTAACTGAAATAAGTCACACAGAAAAAGAAACATCATAAGATATCAGTAATACACGGAATGTAAACTTGGCTACACAGGAACTGAATTACAGAACAGAACAGGGTCTCAAATTTAGAAAACCAACTTATGCTTGCTTAAGGGGAAAGGTGAGTTGGGGTGCTGCATAAAACCAGAGATTGAAATGAGCACAGATAAAGTTCCTTAAGTCAAATATGGAATAGACAAGAGCTACTCCTTGCTCAACGAAATGGACTCAACACCGCATATTAAACACCTAAGAATGTACCTGACTAGTAAGTATCGTAAAACCTATGGATTGCTATGTCTCCGAAAGAGAATCAAGCATGTGTACAGGGGCATAAACGCAGCAGTGATAGGATTGGAGAGGTTCGGTGAGCAAATGAAGACCCTTTGAAGTCATATTGCATGGTACCCATTACACGGGTCTCAACTCTCCAGGTTTAAGGTATTCTTCCTTCAGCTAAAACATGCATGTGGAACCCAAGTATGATGAACCATGTGAACGGGAGACGTGTTCAAATATGTCTCAGTTTTCCTCCCCTGGTACTCGGGTGCAACATTCCAGACGCTTTACTAACACTCTCCCCACTTGGAGAGTCAGCGCCTTTAACCTCCTGTTTGGCCCAGTTTGCAATTTCTGCGGAAGATGAACAGGAATAGCGAGAACCAATGAGAGGCTAGCTGGAGGTGTCTGGACGGGCAAATTTAACTCTCATTTCCCACCAGGAAGAGGAAATAACCAAAGGCTCAGCGTGCCGTACCGGAACCAGATTAGGGCCTGAAGCCATCCTGCGGTGTTGCGGCCAGCTCAAAAGAAAGCGAGTTGAAGAAAGGAGCTCAGGGGCACTGTAATTCACAAACCTGCAGAGTTATAAATGACAGCTATCGTCCAAAAATAGACTGAAGTAAGGCTGCCAAGAGGACTTGAAAGCGGGGCAGAATTGCAGGAAACCGATTTCAGGAGGTAGACTGGAATTGCATTGAAAGCATAGGAAAAGAGGCAGCACGTCCACAATGATGCACTTGGTCAAAAAGGGTGTATGCGTTTTTTCCTGAATATATTCAGGAAAAAACGCATACGCCCTTTTTGGCCAACCAAGCAAGCTTGCAAAGGAAATCTGCACTACAATGAAGTCTCACTTCCGCCCGGTCAAAAGGGCCATCTGAAAAAAGTGTAAAATCCAGAAAGGCAGGACAGGCCATGGAGAACTGGGAGCCTTGTTATGCTGATGGGCGGGATGTAAATTGCCAACAACCACTCGGGAGAAGTGTATGTGTTTCCTGAAACATCTAAAAAACAAAGCAACAGAACCTAGGGCACTTCCACTTATGGTCCTATAGCTTAGGGAAATTAAAATCAAAAAGACACAGCCACCCCAAAGTTTGGAACGGCTCTGTTTACAAGAACCTCGTTTACAGTACAAGTTCAACATCGCAGAAAGTGAAAAATGGAGAAAGAAGTTGTGGTATTTACTTACAAAGCAATATCACTCAGCAATGAAATCTGTGTCATCAGGCCCTTAGCAGCACAATGAGTGGATTCAGGTATGATGATTCTAACTGAAATAAGTCACACAGAAAAAGAAACATCATAAGATATCAGTAATACACGGAATGTAAACTTGGCTACACAGGAACTGAATTACAGAACAGAACAGGGTCTCAAATTTAGAAAACCAACTTATGCTTGCTTAAGGGTAAAGGTGAGTTGGGGTGCTGCATAAAACCAGAGATTGAAATGAGCACAGATAAAGTTCCTTAAGTCAAATATGGAATAGACAAGAGCTACTCCTTGCTCAACGAAATGGACTCAACACCGCATATTAAACGCCTAAGAATGTACCTGACTAGTAAGTATCTTAAAACCTATGGATTGCTATGTCTCTGAAAGAGAATCAAGCATGTGTACAGGGGCATAAACGCAGCAGTGATAGGATTGGAGAGGTTCAGTGAGCAAATGAAGACCCTTTGAAGTCATATTGCATGGTACCCATTACACGGGTCTCAACTCTCCAGGTTTAAGGTATTCTTCCTTCAGCTAAAACATGCATGTGGAACCCAAGTATGATGAACCATGTGAACGGGAGACATGTTCAAATATGTCTCAGTTTTCCTCCCCTGGTACTCGGGTGCAACATTCCAGACGCTTTACTAACACTCTCCCCACTTGGAGAGTCAGCGCCTTTAACCTCCTGTTTGGCCCAGTTTGCAATTTCTGCGGAAGATGAACAGGAATAGCGAGAACCAATGAGAGGCTAGCTGGAGGTGTCTGGACGGGCAAATTTAACTCTCATTTCCCACCAGGAAGAGGAATTAACCAAAGGCTCACCGTGCCGTGCCGGAACCAGATTAGGGCCTGAAGCCATCCTGCGGTGTTGCGGCCAGGTCACAAGAAAGCGAGTTGAAGAAAGGAGCTCAGGGGCACTGTAATTCACAAACCTGCAGAGTTATAAATGACAGCTATCGTCCAAAAATATACTGAAGTAAGGCTGCCAAGAGGACTTGAAAGCGGGGCAGAATTGCAGGAAACCGATTTCAGGAGGTAGACTGGAATTGCACTGAAAGCATAGGAAAAGAGGCAGAACGTCCACAATGATGCACTTGGCCAAAAAGGGCGTATGCGTTTTTTCCTGAATATATTCAGGAAAAAACGCATACGCCCTTTTTGGCCAACCAAGCAAGCTTGCAAAGGAAATCTGCACTACAATGAAGTCTCACTTCCGCCCGGTCAAAAGGGCCATCTGAAAAAAGTGTAAAATCCAGAAAGGCAGGACAGGCCATGGAGAACTGGGAGCCTTGTTATGCTGAAGGGCAGAATGTAAATTGCCAACAACCACTCGGGAGAAATGTATGGTGTTTCCTGAAACATCTAAAAAACAAAGCAACAGAGCCTAGAGCACTTCCACTTATGGTCCTATAGCTTAGGGAATTTAAAATCAAAAAGACACAGCCACCCCAAAGTTTGGAACGGCTCTGTTTACAAGAACCTCGTTTACAGTACAAGTTCAACATCGCAGAAAGTGAAAAATGGATAAAAAAGTTGTGGTATTTACTTACAAAGCAATATCACTCAGCAATGAAATCTGTGTCATCAGGCCCTTAGCAGCACAATGAGTGGATTCAGGTATGATGATTCTAACTGAAATAAGTCACACAGAAAAAGAAACATCATAAGATATCAGTAATACACGGAATGTAAACTTGGCTACACAGGAACTGAATTACAGAACAGAACAGGGTCTCAAATTTAGAAAACCAACTTATGCTTGCTTAAGGGTAAAGGTGAGTTGGGGTGCTGCATAAAACCAGAGACTGAAATGAGCACAGATAAAATTCCTTAAGCCAAATATGGAATAGACAAGAGCTACTCCTTGCTCAACGAAATGGACTCAACACCGCATATTAAACGACTAAGAATGTACCTGACTAGTAAGTATCTTAAAATCTATAGATTGCTATGTCTCCAAAAGAGAATCAAGCATGTGTACAGGGGCATAAATGCAGCAGTGATAGGATTGGAGAGGTTCGGTGAGCAAATGAAGACCCTTTGACGTCATATTGCATGGTACCCATTCCACGGGTTACAACTACCCAGGTTTTAGGTATTCTTCCTTCAGCTAAAACATGCATGTGGAACCCAGAGTATGATCAACCATGTGATCGGGAGACGTGTTCAAATATGTCTCTGTTTTCCTCCCCTGGTACTCGGGTGCAACATTCCAGACGCTTTACTAACACTCTCCCCACTTGGAGAATCAGCGCCTTTAACCTCCTGTTTGGCCCAGTTTGCAATTTCTGCGGAAGATGAACAGGAATAGCGAGAACCAATGAGAGGCTAGCTGGAGGTGTCTGGACGGGCAAATTTAACTCTCATTTCCCACCAGGAAGAGGAATTAACCAAAGGCTCACCGTGCCGTGCCGGAACCAGATTAGGGCCTGAAGCCATCCTGCGGTGTTGCGGCCAGGTCACAAGAAAGCGAGTTGAAGAAAGGAGCTCAGGGGCACTGTAATTCACAAACCTGCAGAGTTATAAATGACAGCTATCGTCCAAAAATATACTGAAGTAAGGCTGCCAAGAGGACTTGAAAGCGGGGCAGAATTGCAGGAAACCGATTTCAGGAGGTAGACTGGAATTGCACTGAAAGCATAGGAAAAGAGGCAGAACGTCCACAATGATGCACTTGGCCAAAAAGGGCGTATGCGTTTTTTCCTGAATATATTCAGGAAAAAACGCATACGCCCTTTTTGGCCAACCAAGCAAGCTTGCAAAGGAAATCTGCACTACAATGAAGTCTCACTTCCGCCCGGTCAAAAGGGCCATCTGAAAAAAGTGTAAAATCCAGAAAGGCAGGACAGGCCATGGAGAACTGGGAGCCTTGTTATGCTGAAGGGCAGAATGTAAATTGCCAACAACCACTCGGGAGAAATGTATGGTGTTTCCTGAAACATCTAAAAAACAAAGCAACAGAGCCTAGAGCACTTCCACTTATGGTCCTATAGCTTAGGGAATTTAAAATCAAAAAGACACAGCCACCCCAAAGTTTGGAACGGCTCTGTTTACAAGAACCTCGTTTACAGTACAAGTTCAACATCGCAGAAAGTGAAAAATGGATAAAAAAGTTGTGGTATTTACTTACAAAGCAATATCACTCAGCAATGAAATCTGTGTCATCAGGCCCTTAGCAGCACAATGAGTGGATTCAGGTATGATGATTCTAACTGAAATAAGTCACACAGAAAAAGAAACATCATAAGATATCAGTAATACACGGAATGTAAACTTGGCTACACAGGAACTGAATTACAGAACAGAACAGGGTCTCAAATTTAGAAAACCAACTTATGCTTGCTTAAGGGTAAAGGTGAGTTGGGGTGCTGCATAAAACCAGAGATTGAAATGAGCACAGATAAAATTCCTTAAGCCAAATATGGAATAGACAAGAGCTACTCCTTGCTCAACGAAATGGACTCAACACCGCATATTAAACGACTAAGAATGTACCTGACTAGTAAGTATCTTAAAATCTATAGATTGCTATGTCTCCAAAAGAGAATCAAGCATGTGTACAGGGGCATAAATGCAGCAGTGATAGGATTGGAGAGGTTCGGTGAGCAAATGAAGACCCTTTGACGTCATATTGCATGGTACCCATTCCACGGGTTACAACTACCCAGGTTTTAGGTATTCTTCCTTCAGCTAAAACATGCATGTGGAACCCAGAGTATGATCAACCATGTGATCGGGAGACGTGTTCAAATATGTCTCTGTTTTCCTCCCCTGGTACTCGGGTGCAACATTCCAGACGCTTTACTAACACTCTCCCCACTTGGAGAATCAGCGCCTTTAACCTCCTGTTTGGCCCAGTTTGCAATTTCTGCGGAAGATGAACAGGAATAGCGAGAACCAATGAGAGGCTAGCTGGAGGTGTCTGGACGGGCAAATTTAACTCTCATTTCCCACCAGGAAGAGGAATTAACCAAAGGCTCACCGTGCCGTGCCGGAACCAGATTAGGGCCTGAAGCCATCCTGCGGTGTTGCGGCCAGGTCACAAGAAAGCGAGTTGAAGAAAGGAGCTCAGGGGCACTGTAATTCACAAACCTGCAGAGTTATAAATGACAGCTATCGTCCAAAAATAGACTGAAGTAAGGCTGCCAAGAGGACTTGAAAGCGGGGCAGAATTGCAGGAATCCGATTTCAGGAGGTAGACTGGAATTGCATTGAAAGCATAGGAAAAGAGGCAGAACGTCCACAATGATGCACTTGGCCAAAAAGGGCGTATGAATTTTTTCCTGAATATATTCAGGAAAAAGCGCATACGCCCTTTTTGGCCAACCAAGCAAGCTTGCAAAGGAAATCTGCACTACAATGAAGTCTCACTTCCCCCTGGTCAAAAGGGCCATCTGAAAAAAGTGTAAAATCCAGAAAGGCAGGAAAGGCCATGGAGAACTGGGAAACTTGTTATGCTGATGGGCGGGATGTAAATTGCCAACAACCACTGTGGAGAAGTGTATGGTGTTTCCTGAAACATCTAAAAAACAAAGCAACAGAGCCTAGGGCACTGCCACTTATGGTCCTATAGCTTAGGGAAATTAAAATCAAAAAGACACAGCCACCCCAAAGTTTGGGACGCCTCTGTTTACAAGAACATCGTTTACAGTACAAGTTCAACATCGCAGAAAGTGAAAAATGGATAAAGAAGTTGTGGTATTTACTTACAAAGCAATATCACTCAGCAATGAAATCTGTGTCATCAGGCCCTTAGCAGCACAATGAGTGGATTCAGGTATGATGATTCTAACTGAAATAAGTCACACAGAAAAAGAAACATCATAAGATATCAGTAATACACGGAATGTAAACTTGGCTACACAGGAACTGAATTACAGAACAGAACAGGGTCTCAAATTTAGAAAACCAACTTATGCTTGCTTAAGGGTAAAGGTGAGTTGGGGTGCTGCATAAAACCAGAGATTGAAATGAGCACAGATAAAGTTCCTTAAGCCAAATATGGAATAGACAAGAGCTACTCCTTGCTCAACGAAATGGACTCAACACCGCATATTAAACGACTAAGAATGTACCTGACTAGTAAGTATCTTAAAATCTATAGATTGCTATGTCTCCAAAAGAGAATCAAGCATGTGAAAAGGGGCATAAACGTAGCAGTGATAGGATTGTAGATGTTCGGTGAGCAAATGAAGACCCTTTGACGTCATATTGCATGGTACCCATTCCACGGGTTACAACTACCCAGGTTTTAGGTATTCTTCCTTCAGCTAAAACATGCATGTGGAACCCAGAGTATGATCAACCATGTGATCGGGAGACGTGTTCAAATATGTCTCTGTTTTCCTCCCCTGGTACTCGGGTGCAACATTCCAGACGCTTTACTAACACTCTCCCCACTTGGAGAATCAGCGCCTTTAACCTCCTGTTTGGCCCAGTTTGCAATTTCTGCGGAAGATGAACAGGAATAGCGAGAACCAATGAGAGGCTAGCTGGAGGTGTCTGGACGGGCAAATTTAACTCTCATTTCCCACCAGGAAGAGGAATTAACCAAAGGCTCACCGTGCCGTGCCGGAACCAGATTAGGGCCTGAAGCCATCCTGCGGTGTTGCGGCCAGGTCACAAGAAAGCGAGTTGAAGAAAGGAGCTCAGGGGCACTGTAATTCACAAACCTGCAGAGTTATAAATGACAGCTATCGTCCAAAAATAGACTGAAGTAAGGCTGCCAAGAGGACTTGAAAGCGGGGCAGAATTGCAGGAATCCGATTTCAGGAGGTAGACTGGAATTGCATTGAAAGCATAGGAAAAGAGGCAGAACGTCCACAATGATGCACTTGGCCAAAAAGGGCGTATGAATTTTTTCCTGAATATATTCAGGAAAAAGCGCATACGCCCTTTTTGGCCAACCAAGCAAGCTTGCAAAGGAAATCTGCACTACAATGAAGTCTCACTTCCCCCTGGTCAAAAGGGCCATCTGAAAAAAGTGTAAAATCCAGAAAGGCAGGAAAGGCCATGGAGAACTGGGAAACTTGTTATGCTGATGGGCGGGATGTAAATTGCCAACAACCACTGTGGAGAAGTGTATGGTGTTTCCTGAAACATCTAAAAAACAAAGCAACAGAGCCTAGGGCACTGCCACTTATGGTCCTATAGCTTAGGGAAATTAAAATCAAAAAGACACAGCCACCCCAAAGTTTGGGACGCCTCTGTTTACAAGAACATCGTTTACAGTACAAGTTCAACATCGCAGAAAGTGAAAAATGGATAAAGAAGTTGTGGTATTTACTTACAAAGCAATATCACTCAGCAATGAAATCTGTGTCATCAGGCCCTTAGCAGCACAATGAGTGGATTCAGGTATGATGATTCTAACTGAAATAAGTCACACAGAAAAAGAAACATCATAAGATATCAGTAATACACGGAATGTAAACTTGGCTACACAGGAACTGAATTACAGAACAGAACAGGGTCTCAAATTTAGAAAACCAACTTATGCTTGCTTAAGGGTAAAGGTGAGTTGGGGTGCTGCATAAAACCAGAGATTGAAATGAGCACAGATAAAGTTCCTTAAGCCAAATATGGAATAGACAAGAGCTACTCCTTGCTCAACGAAATGGACTCAACACCGCATATTAAACGACTAAGAATGTACCTGACTAGTAAGTATCTTAAAATCTATAGATTGCTATGTCTCCAAAAGAGAATCAAGCATGTGAAAAGGGGCATAAACGTAGCAGTGATAGGATTGTAGATGTTCGGTGAGCAAATGAAGACCCTTTGACGTCATATTGCATGGTACCCATTCCACGGGTTACAACTACCCAGGTTTTAGGTATTCTTCCTTCAGCTAAAACATGCATGTGGAACCCAGAGTATGATCAACCATGTGATCGGGAGACGTGTTCAAATATGTCTCAGTTTTCCTCCCCTGGTACTCGGGTGCAACATTCCAGACGCTTTACTAACACTCTCCCCACTTGGAGAATCAGCGCCTTTAACCTCCTGTTTGGCCCAGTTTGCAATTTCTGCGGAAGATGAACAGGAATAGCGAGAACCAATGAGAGGCTAGCTGGAGGTGTCTGGACGGGCAAATTTAACTCTCATTTCCCACCAGGAAGAGGAAATAACCAAAGGCTCAGCGTGCCGTACCGGAACCAGATTAGGGCCTGAAGCCATCCTGCGGTGTTGCGGCCAGCTCAAAAGAAAGCGAGTTGAAGAAAGGAGCTCAGGGGCACTGTAATTCACAAACCTGCAGAGTTATAAATGACAGCTATCGTCCAAAAATAGACTGAAGTAAGGCTGCCAAGAGGACTTGAAAGCGGAGCAGAATTGCAGGAAACCGATTTCAGGAGGTAGACTGGAATTGCATTGAAAGCATAGGAAAAGAGGCAGAACGTCCACAATGATGCACTTGGCCAAAAAGGGCGTATGCGTTTTTTCCTGAATATATTCAGGAAAAAACGTATACGCCCTTTTTGGCCAACCAAGCAAGCTTGCAAAGGAAATCTGCACCACAATGAAGTCTCACTTCCCCCCGGTCAAAAGGGCCATCTGATAAAAGTGTAAAATCCAGAAAGGCAGGACAGGCCATGGAGAACTGGGAGCCTTGTTATGCTGATGGGCGGGATGTAAATTGCCAACAGACACTCGGGAGAAGTGTATGGTGTTTCCTGAAACATCTAAAAAACAAACCAACAGAGCCTAGGGCACTTCCACTTATGGTCCTATAGATTAGGGAAATTAAAATCAAAAACACACAGCCACCCCAAAGTTTGGGACGCCTCTGTTTACAAGAACCTCGTTTACAGTACAAGTTCAACATCGCAGAAAGTGAAAAATGGATAAAGAAGTTGTGGTATTTACTTACAAAGCAATATCACTCAGCAATGAAATCTGTGTCATCAGGCCCTTAGCAGCACAATGAGTGGATTCAGGTATGATGATTCTAACTGAAATAAGTCACACAGAAAAAGAAACATCATAAGATATCAGTAATACACGGAATGTAAACTTGGCTACACAGGAACTGAATTACAGAACAGAACAGGGTCTCAAATTTAGAAAACCAACTTATGCTTGCTTAAGGGGAAAGGTGAGTTGGGGTGCTGCATAAAACCAGAGATTGAAATGAGCACAGATAAAATTCCTTAAGCCAAATATGGAATAGACAAGAGCTACTCCTTGCTCAACGAAATGGACTCAACACCGCATATTAAACGACTAAGAATGTACCTGACTAGTAAGTATCTTAAAATCTATAGATTGCTATGTCTCCAAAAGAGAATCAAGCATGTGTACAGGGGCATAAATGCAGCAGTGATAGGATTGGAGAGGTTCGGTGAGCAAATGAAGACCCTTTGACGTCATATTGCATGGTACCCATTCCACGGGTTACAACTACCCAGGTTTTAGGTATTCTTCCTTCAGCTAAAACATGCATGTGGAACCCAGAGTATGATCAACCATGTGATCGGGAGACGTGTTCAAATATGTCTCAGTTTTCCTCCCCTGGTACTCGGGTGCAACATTCCAGACGCTTTACTAACACTCTCCCCACTTGGAGAATCAGCGCCTTTAACCTCCTGTTTGGCCCAGTTTGCAATTTCTGCGGAAGATGAACAGGAATAGCGAGAACCAATGAGAGGCTAGCTGGAGGTGTCTGGACGGGCAAATTTAACTCTCATTTCCCACCAGGAAGAGGAATTAACCAAAGGCTCAGCATGCCGTGCCGGAACCAGATTAGGGCCTGAAGCCATCCTGCGGTGTTGCGGCCAGCTCACAAGAAAGCGAGTTGAAGAAAGGAGCTCAGGGGCACTGTAATTCACAAACCTGCAGAGTTATAAATGACAGCTATCGTCCAAAAGTAGACTGAAGTAAGGCTGCCAAGAGGACTTGAAAGCGGGGCAGAATTGCAGGAATCCGATTTCAGGAGGTAGACTGGAATTGCATTGAAAGCATAGGAAAAGAGGCAGAACGTCCACAATGATGCACTTGGCCAAAAAGGGCGTATGAATTTTTTCCTGAATATATTCAGGAAAAAGCGCATACGCCCTTTTTGGCCAACCAAGCAAGCTTGCAAAGGAAATCTGCACTACAATGAAGTCTCACTTCCCCCTGGTCAAAAGGGCCATCTGAAAAAAGTGTAAAATCCAGAAAGGCAGGAAAGGCCATGGAGAACTGGGAAACTTGTTATGCTGATGGGCGGGATGTAAATTGCCAACAACCACTGTGGAGAAGTGTATGGTGTTTCCTGAAACATCTAAAAAACAAAGCAACAGAGCCTAGGGCACTGCCACTTATGGTCCTATAGCTTAGGGAAATTAAAATCAAAAAGACACAGCCACCCCAAAGTTTGGGACGCCTCTGTTTACAAGAACATCGTTTACAGTACAAGTTCAACATCGCAGAAAGTGAAAAATGGATAAAGAAGTTGTGGTATTTACTTACAAAGCAATATCACTCAGCAATGAAATCTGTGTCATCAGGCCCTTAGCAGCACAATGAGTGGATTCAGGTATGATGATTCTAACTGAAATAAGTCACACAGAAAAAGAAACATCATAAGATATCAGTAATACACGGAATGTAAACTTGGCTACACAGGAACTGAATTACAGAACAGAACAGGGTCTCAAATTTAGAAAACCAACTTATGCTTGCTTAAGGGTAAAGGTGAGTTGGGGTGCTGCATAAAACCAGAGATTGAAATGAGCACAGATAAAGTTCCTTAAGCCAAATATGGAATAGACAAGAGCTACTCCTTGCTCAACGAAATGGACTCAACACCGCATATTAAACGACTAAGAATGTACCTGACTAGTAAGTATCTTAAAATCTATAGATTGCTATGTCTCCAAAAGAGAATCAAGCATGTGAAAAGGGGCATAAACGTAGCAGTGATAGGATTGTAGATGTTCGGTGAGCAAATGAAGACCCTTTGACGTCATATTGCATGGTACCCATTCCACGGGTTACAACTACCCAGGTTTTAGGTATTCTTCCTTCAGCTAAAACATGCATGTGGAACCCAGAGTATGATCAACCATGTGATCGGGAGACGTGTTCAAATATGTCTCTGTTTTCCTCCCCTGGTACTCGGGTGCAACATTCCAGACGCTTTACTAACACTCTCCCCACTTGGAGAATCAGCGCCTTTAACCTCCTGTTTGGCCCAGTTTGCAATTTCTGCGGAAGATGAACAGGAATAGCGAGAACCAATGAGAGGCTAGCTGGAGGTGTCTGGACGGGCAAATTTAACTCTCATTTCCCACCAGGAAGAGGAATTAACCAAAGGCTCACCGTGCCGTGCCGGAACCAGATTAGGGCCTGAAGCCATCCTGCGGTGTTGCGGCCAGGTCACAAGAAAGCGAGTTGAAGAAAGGAGCTCAGGGGCACTGTAATTCACAAACCTGCAGAGTTATAAATGACAGCTATCGTCCAAAAATAGACTGAAGTAAGGCTGCCAAGAGGACTTGAAAGCGGGGCAGAATTGCAGGAATCCGATTTCAGGAGGTAGACTGGAATTGCATTGAAAGCATAGGAAAAGAGGCAGAACGTCCACAATGATGCACTTGGCCAAAAAGGGCGTATGAATTTTTTCCTGAATATATTCAGGAAAAAGCGCATACGCCCTTTTTGGCCAACCAAGCAAGCTTGCAAAGGAAATCTGCACTACAATGAAGTCTCACTTCCCCCTGGTCAAAAGGGCCATCTGAAAAAAGTGTAAAATCCAGAAAGGCAGGAAAGGCCATGGAGAACTGGGAAACTTGTTATGCTGATGGGCGGGATGTAAATTGCCAACAACCACTGTGGAGAAGTGTATGGTGTTTCCTGAAACATCTAAAAAACAAAGCAACAGAGCCTAGGGCACTGCCACTTATGGTCCTATAGCTTAGGGAAATTAAAATCAAAAAGACACAGCCACCCCAAAGTTTGGGACGCCTCTGTTTACAAGAACATCGTTTACAGTACAAGTTCAACATCGCAGAAAGTGAAAAATGGATAAAGAAGTTGTGGTATTTACTTACAAAGCAATATCACTCAGCAATGAAATCTGTGTCATCAGGCCCTTAGCAGCACAATGAGTGGATTCAGGTATGATGATTCTAACTGAAATAAGTCACACAGAAAAAGAAACATCATAAGATATCAGTAATACACGGAATGTAAACTTGGCTACACAGGAACTGAATTACAGAACAGAACAGGGTCTCAAATTTAGAAAACCAACTTATGCTTGCTTAAGGGTAAAGGTGAGTTGGGGTGCTGCATAAAACCAGAGATTGAAATGAGCACAGATAAAGTTCCTTAAGCCAAATATGGAATAGACAAGAGCTACTCCTTGCTCAACGAAATGGACTCAACACCGCATATTAAACGACTAAGAATGTACCTGACTAGTAAGTATCTTAAAATCTATAGATTGCTATGTCTCCAAAAGAGAATCAAGCATGTGAAAAGGGGCATAAACGTAGCAGTGATAGGATTGTAGATGTTCGGTGAGCAAATGAAGACCCTTTGACGTCATATTGCATGGTACCCATTCCACGGGTTACAACTACCCAGGTTTTAGGTATTCTTCCTTCAGCTAAAACATGCATGTGGAACCCAGAGTATGATCAACCATGTGATCGGGAGACGTGTTCAAATATGTCTCTGTTTTCCTCCCCTGGTACTCGGGTGCAACATTCCAGACGCTTTACTAACACTCTCCCCACTTGGAGAATCAGCGCCTTTAACCTCCTGTTTGGCCCAGTTTGCAATTTCTGCGGAAGATGAACAGGAATAGCGAGAACCAATGAGAGGCTAGCTGGAGGTGTCTGGACGGGCAAATTTAACTCTCATTTCCCACCAGGAAGAGGAATTAACCAAAGGCTCACCGTGCCGTGCCGGAACCAGATTAGGGCCTGAAGCCATCCTGCGGTGTTGCGGCCAGGTCACAAGAAAGCGAGTTGAAGAAAGGAGCTCAGGGGCACTGTAATTCACAAACCTGCAGAGTTATAAATGACAGCTATCGTCCAAAAATAGACTGAAGTAAGGCTGCCAAGAGGACTTGAAAGCGGGGCAGAATTGCAGGAATCCGATTTCAGGAGGTAGACTGGAATTGCATTGAAAGCATAGGAAAAGAGGCAGAACGTCCACAATGATGCACTTGGCCAAAAAGGGCGTATGAATTTTTTCCTGAATATATTCAGGAAAAAGCGCATACGCCCTTTTTGGCCAACCAAGCAAGCTTGCAAAGGAAATCTGCACTACAATGAAGTCTCACTTCCCCCTGGTCAAAAGGGCCATCTGAAAAAAGTGTAAAATCCAGAAAGGCAGGAAAGGCCATGGAGAACTGGGAAACTTGTTATGCTGATGGGCGGGATGTAAATTGCCAACAACCACTGTGGAGAAGTGTATGGTGTTTCCTGAAACATCTAAAAAACAAAGCAACAGAGCCTAGGGCACTGCCACTTATGGTCCTATAGCTTAGGGAAATTAAAATCAAAAAGACACAGCCACCCCAAAGTTTGGGACGCCTCTGTTTACAAGAACATCGTTTACAGTACAAGTTCAACATCGCAGAAAGTGAAAAATGGATAAAGAAGTTGTGGTATTTACTTACAAAGCAATATCACTCAGCAATGAAATCTGTGTCATCAGGCCCTTAGCAGCACAATGAGTGGATTCAGGTATGATGATTCTAACTGAAATAAGTCACACAGAAAAAGAAACATCATAAGATATCAGTAATACACGGAATGTAAACTTGGCTACACAGGAACTGAATTACAGAACAGAACAGGGTCTCAAATTTAGAAAACCAACTTATGCTTGCTTAAGGGTAAAGGTGAGTTGGGGTGCTGCATAAAACCAGAGATTGAAATGAGCACAGATAAAGTTCCTTAAGCCAAATATGGAATAGACAAGAGCTACTCCTTGCTCAACGAAATGGACTCAACACCGCATATTAAACGACTAAGAATGTACCTGACTAGTAAGTATCTTAAAATCTATAGATTGCTATGTCTCCAAAAGAGAATCAAGCATGTGAAAAGGGGCATAAACGTAGCAGTGATAGGATTGTAGATGTTCGGTGAGCAAATGAAGACCCTTTGACGTCATATTGCATGGTACCCATTCCACGGGTTACAACTACCCAGGTTTTAGGTATTCTTCCTTCAGCTAAAACATGCATGTGGAACCCAGAGTATGATCAACCATGTGATCGGGAGACGTGTTCAAATATGTCTCAGTTTTCCTCCCCTGGTACTCGGG
Source organism: Stenella coeruleoalba (assembly GCF_951394435.1). NCBI lineage: Eukaryota > Metazoa > Chordata > Mammalia > Artiodactyla > Delphinidae > Stenella > Stenella coeruleoalba. The sequence continues at coordinate 2,562,631 of NW_027646159.1, read as the reverse complement.
TGCAACATTCCAGACGCTTTACTAACACTCTCCCCACTTGGAGAATCAGCGCCTTTAACCTCCTGTTTGGCCCAGTTTGCAATTTCTGCGGAAGATGAACAGGAATAGCGAGAACCAATGAGAGGCTAGCTGGAGGTGTCTGGACGGGCAAATTTAACTCTCATTTCCCACCAGGAAGAGGAAATAACCAAAGGCTCAGCGTGCCGTACCGGAACCAGATTAGGGCCTGAAGCCATCCTGCGGTGTTGCGGCCAGCTCAAAAGAAAGCGAGTTGAAGAAAGGAGCTCAGGGGCACTGTAATTCACAAACCTGCAGAGTTATAAATGACAGCTATCGTCCAAAAATAGACTGAAGTAAGGCTGCCAAGAGGACTTGAAAGCGGAGCAGAATTGCAGGAAACCGATTTCAGGAGGTAGACTGGAATTGCATTGAAAGCATAGGAAAAGAGGCAGAACGTCCACAATGATGCACTTGGCCAAAAAGGGCGTATGCGTTTTTTCCTGAATATATTCAGGAAAAAACGTATACGCCCTTTTTGGCCAACCAAGCAAGCTTGCAAAGGAAATCTGCACCACAATGAAGTCTCACTTCCCCCCGGTCAAAAGGGCCATCTGATAAAAGTGTAAAATCCAGAAAGGCAGGACAGGCCATGGAGAACTGGGAGCCTTGTTATGCTGATGGGCGGGATGTAAATTGCCAACAGACACTCGGGAGAAGTGTATGGTGTTTCCTGAAACATCTAAAAAACAAACCAACAGAGCCTAGGGCACTTCCACTTATGGTCCTATAGATTAGGGAAATTAAAATCAAAAACACACAGCCACCCCAAAGTTTGGGACGCCTCTGTTTACAAGAACCTCGTTTACAGTACAAGTTCAACATCGCAGAAAGTGAAAAATGGATAAAGAAGTTGTGGTATTTACTTACAAAGCAATATCACTCAGCAATGAAATCTGTGTCATCAGGCCCTTAGCAGCACAATGAGTGGATTCAGGTATGATGATTCTAACTGAAATAAGTCACACAGAAAAAGAAACATCATAAGATATCAGTAATACACGGAATGTAAACTTGGCTACACAGGAACTGAATTACAGAACAGAACAGGGTCTCAAATTTAGAAAACCAACTTATGCTTGCTTAAGGGGAAAGGTGAGTTGGGGTGCTGCATAAAACCAGAGATTGAAATGAGCACAGATAAAATTCCTTAAGCCAAATATGGAATAGACAAGAGCTACTCCTTGCTCAACGAAATGGACTCAACACCGCATATTAAACGACTAAGAATGTACCTGACTAGTAAGTATCTTAAAATCTATAGATTGCTATGTCTCCAAAAGAGAATCAAGCATGTGTACAGGGGCATAAATGCAGCAGTGATAGGATTGGAGAGGTTCGGTGAGCAAATGAAGACCCTTTGACGTCATATTGCATGGTACCCATTCCACGGGTTACAACTACCCAGGTTTTAGGTATTCTTCCTTCAGCTAAAACATGCATGTGGAACCCAGAGTATGATCAACCATGTGATCGGGAGACGTGTTCAAATATGTCTCAGTTTTCCTCCCCTGGTACTCGGGTGCAACATTCCAGACGCTTTACTAACACTCTCCCCACTTGGAGAATCAGCGCCTTTAACCTCCTGTTTGGCCCAGTTTGCAATTTCTGCGGAAGATGAACAGGAATAGCGAGAACCAATGAGAGGCTAGCTGGAGGTGTCTGGACGGGCAAATTTAACTCTCATTTCCCACCAGGAAGAGGAATTAACCAAAGGCTCAGCATGCCGTGCCGGAACCAGATTAGGGCCTGAAGCCATCCTGCGGTGTTGCGGCCAGCTCACAAGAAAGCGAGTTGAAGAAAGGAGCTCAGGGGCACTGTAATTCACAAACCTGCAGAGTTATAAATGACAGCTATCGTCCAAAAGTAGACTGAAGTAAGGCTGCCAAGAGGACTTGAAAGCGGGGCAGAATTGCAGGAATCCGATTTCAGGAGGTAGACTGGAATTGCATTGAAAGCATAGGAAAAGAGGCAGAACGTCCACAATGATGCACTTGGCCAAAAAGGGCGTATGAATTTTTTCCTGAATATATTCAGGAAAAAGCGCATACGCCCTTTTTGGCCAACCAAGCAAGCTTGCAAAGGAAATCTGCACTACAATGAAGTCTCACTTCCCCCTGGTCAAAAGGGCCATCTGAAAAAAGTGTAAAATCCAGAAAGGCAGGAAAGGCCATGGAGAACTGGGAAACTTGTTATGCTGATGGGCGGGATGTAAATTGCCAACAACCACTGTGGAGAAGTGTATGGTGTTTCCTGAAACATCTAAAAAACAAAGCAACAGAGCCTAGGGCACTGCCACTTATGGTCCTATAGCTTAGGGAAATTAAAATCAAAAAGACACAGCCACCCCAAAGTTTGGGACGCCTCTGTTTACAAGAACATCGTTTACAGTACAAGTTCAACATCGCAGAAAGTGAAAAATGGATAAAGAAGTTGTGGTATTTACTTACAAAGCAATATCACTCAGCAATGAAATCTGTGTCATCAGGCCCTTAGCAGCACAATGAGTGGATTCAGGTATGATGATTCTAACTGAAATAAGTCACACAGAAAAAGAAACATCATAAGATATCAGTAATACACGGAATGTAAACTTGGCTACACAGGAACTGAATTACAGAACAGAACAGGGTCTCAAATTTAGAAAACCAACTTATGCTTGCTTAAGGGTAAAGGTGAGTTGGGGTGCTGCATAAAACCAGAGATTGAAATGAGCACAGATAAAGTTCCTTAAGCCAAATATGGAATAGACAAGAGCTACTCCTTGCTCAACAAAATGGACTCAACACCGCATATTAAACGACTAAGAATGTACCTGACTAGTAAGTATCTTAAAATCTATAGATTGCTATGTCTCCAAAAGAGAATCAAGCATGTGAAAAGGGGCATAAACGTAGCAGTGATAGGATTGTAGATGTTCGGTGAGCAAATGAAGACCCTTTGACGTCATATTGCATGGTACCCATTCCACGGGTTACAACTACCCAGGTTTTAGGTATTCTTCCTTCAGCTAAAACATGCATGTGGAACCCAGAGTATGATCAACCATGTGATCGGGAGACGTGTTCAAATATGTCTCAGTTTTCCTCCCCTGGTACTCGGGTGCAACATTCCAGACGCTTTACTAACACTCTCCCCACTTGGAGAATCAGCGCCTTTAACCTCCTGTTTGGCCCAGTTTGCAATTTCTGCGGAAGATGAACAGGAATAGCGAGAACCAATGAGAGGCTAGCTGGAGGTGTCTGGACGGGCAAATTTAACTCTCATTTCCCACCAGGAAGAGGAAATAACCAAAGGCTCAGCATGCCGTACCGGAACCAGATTAGGGCCTGAAGCCATCCTGCGGTGTTGCGGCCAGCTCAAAAGAAAGCGAGTTGAAGAAAGGAGCTCAGGGGCACTGTAATTCACAAACCTGCAGAGTTATAAATGACAGCTATCGTCCAAAAATAGACTGAAGTAAGGCTGCCAAGAGGACTTGAAAGCGGAGCAGAATTGCACGAAACTGATTTCAGGAGGTAGACTGGAATTGCATTGAAAGCATAGGAAAAGAGGCAGAACGTCCACAATGATGCACTTGGCCAAAAAGGGCGTATGCGTTTTTTCCTGAATATATTCAGGAAAAAACGTATACGCCCTTTTTGGCCAACCAAGCAAGCTTGCAAAGGAAATCTGCACTACAATGAAGTCTCACTTCCCCCCGGTCAAAAGGGCCATCTGATAAAAGTGTAAAATCCAGAAAGGCAGGACAGGCCATGGAGAACTGGGAGCCTTGTTATGCTGATGGGCGGGATGTAAATTGCCAACAGACACTCGGGAGAAGTGTATGGTGTTTCCTGAAACATCTAAAAAACAAACCAACAGAGCCTAGGGCACTTCCACTTATGGTCCTATAGCTTAGGGAAATTAAAATCAAAAACACACAGCCACCCCAAAGTTTGGGACGCCTCTGTTTACAAGAACCTCGTTTACAGTACAAGTTCAACATCGCAGAAAGTGAAAAATGGATAAAGAAGTTGTGGTATTTACTTACAAAGCAATATCACTCAGCAATGAAATCTGTGTCATCAGGCCCTTAGCAGCACAATGAGTGGATTCAGGTATGATGATTCTAACTGAAATAAGTCACACAGAAAAAGAAACATCATAAGATATCAGTAATACACGGAATGTAAACTTGGCTACACAGGAACTGAATTACAGAACAGAACAGGGTCTCAAATTTAGAAAACCAACTTATGCTTGCTTAAGGGGAAAGGTGAGTTGGGGTGCTGCATAAAACCAGAGATTGAAATGAGCACAGATAAAATTCCTTAAGCCAAATATGGAATAGACAAGAGCTACTCCTTGCTCAACGAAATGGACTCAACACCGCATATTAAACGACTAAGAATGTACCTGACTAGTAAGTATCTTAAAATCTATAGATTGCTATGTCTCCAAAAGAGAATCAAGCATGTGTACAGGGGCATAAATGCAGCAGTGATAGGATTGGAGAGGTTCGGTGAGCAAATGAAGACCCTTTGACGTCATATTGCATGGTACCCATTCCACGGGTTACAACTACCCAGGTTTTAGGTATTCTTCCTTCAGCTAAAACATGCATGTGGAACCCAGAGTATGATCAACCATGTGATCGGGAGACGTGTTCAAATATGTCTCAGTTTTCCTCCCCTGGTACTCGGGTGCAACATTCCAGACGCTTTACTAACACTCTCCCCACTTGGAGAATCAGCGCCTTTAACCTCCTGTTTGGCCCAGTTTGCAATTTCTGCGGAAGATGAACAGGAATAGCGAGAACCAATGAGAGGCTAGCTGGAGGTGTCTGGACGGGCAAATTTAACTCTCATTTCCCACCAGGAAGAGGAATTAACCAAAGGCTCAGCATGCCGTGCCGGAACCAGATTAGGGCCTGAAGCCATCCTGCGGTGTTGCGGCCAGCTCACAAGAAAGCGAGTTGAAGAAAGGAGCTCAGGGGCACTGTAATTCACAAACCTGCAGAGTTATAAATGACAGCTATCGTCCAAAAATAGACTGAAGTAAGGCTGCCAAGAGGACTTGAAAGCGGGGCAGAATTGCAGGAAACCGATTTCAGGAGGTAGACTGGAATTGCATTGAAAGCATAGGAAAAGAGGCAGAACGTCCACAATGATGCACTTGGCCAAAAAGGGCGTATGAATTTTTTCCTGAATATATTCAGGAAAAAGCGCATACGCCCTTTTTGGCCAACCAAGCAAGCTTGCAAAGGAAATCTGCACTACAATGAAGTCTCACTTCCCCCTGGTCAAAAGGGCCATCTGAAAAAAGTGTAAAATCCAGAAAGGCAGGAAAGGCCATGGAGAACTGGGAGACTTGTTATGCTGATGGGCGGGATGTAAATTGCCAACAACCACTGTGGAGAAGTGTATGGTGTTTCCTGAAACATCTAAAAAACAAAGCAACAGAGCCTAGGGCACTGCCACTTATGGTCCTATAGCTTAGGGAAATTAAAATCAAAAAGACACAGCCACCCCAAAGTTTGGGACGCCTCTGTTTACAAGAACATCGTTTACAGTACAAGTTCAACATCGCAGAAAGTGAAAAATGGATAAAGAAGTTGTGGTATTTACTTACAAAGCAATATCACTCAGCAATGAAATCTGTGTCATCAGGCCCTTAGCAGCACAATGAGTGGATTCAGGTATGATGATTCTAACTGAAATAAGTCACACAGAAAAAGAAACATCATAAGATATCAGTAATACACGGAATGTAAACTTGGCTACACAGGAACTGAATTACAGAACAGAACAGGGTCTCAAATTTAGAAAACCAACTTATGCTTGCTTAAGGGTAAAGGTGAGTTGGGGTGCTGCATAAAACCAGAGATTGAAATGAGCACAGATAAAGTTCCTTAAGCCAAATATGGAATAGACAAGAGCTACTCCTTGCTCAACGAAATGGACTCAACACCGCATATTAAACGACTAAGAATGTACCTGACTAGTAAGTATCTTAAAATCTATAGATTGCTATGTCTCCAAAAGAGAATCAAGCATGTGAAAAGGGGCATAAACGTAGCAGTGATAGGATTGTAGATGTTCGGTGAGCAAATGAAGACCCTTTGACGTCATATTGCATGGTACCCATTCCACGGGTTACAACTACCCAGGTTTTAGGTATTCTTCCTTCAGCTAAAACATGCATGTGGAACCCAGAGTATGATCAACCATGTGATTGGGAGACGTGTTCAAATATGTCTCAGTTTTCCTCCCCTGGTACTCGGGTGCAACATTCCAGACGCTTTACTAACACTCTCCCCACTTGGAGAATCAGCGCCTTTAACCTCCTGTTTGGCCCAGTTTGCAATTTCTGCGGAAGATGAACAGGAATAGCGAGAACCAATGAGAGGCTAGCTGGAGGTGTCTGGACGGGCAAATTTAACTCTCATTTCCCACCAGGAAGAGGAATTAACCAAAGGCTCAGCATGCCGTGCCGGAACCAGATTAGGGCCTGAAGCCATCCTGCGGTGTTGCGGCCAGCTCACAAGAAAGCGAGTTGAAGAAAGGAGCTCAGGGGCACTGTAATTCACAAACCTGCAGAGTTATAAATGACAGCTATCGTCCAAAAATAGACTGAAGTAAGGCTGCCAAGAGGACTTGAAAGCGGGGCAGAATTGCAGGAAACCGATTTCAGGAGGTAGACTGGAATTGCATTGAAAGCATAGGAAAAGAGGCAGAACGTCCACAATGATGCACTTGGCCAAAAAGGGCGTATGAATTTTTTCCTGAATATATTCAGGAAAAAGCGCATACGCCCTTTTTGGCCAACCAAGCAAGCTTGCAAAGGAAATCTGCACTACAATGAAGTCTCACTTCCCCCTGGTCAAAAGGGCCATCTGAAAAAAGTGTAAAATCCAGAAAGGCAGGAAAGGCCATGGAGAACTGGGAGACTTGTTATGCTGATGGGCGGGATGTAAATTGCCAACAACCACTGTGGAGAAGTGTATGGTGTTTCCTGAAACATCTAAAAAACAAAGCAACAGAGCCTAGGGCACTGCCACTTATGGTCCTATAGCTTAGGGAAATTAAAATCAAAAAGACACAGCCACCCCAAAGTTTGGGACGCCTCTGTTTACAAGAACATCGTTTACAGTACAAGTTCAACATCGCAGAAAGTGAAAAATGGATAAAGAAGTTGTGGTATTTACTTACAAAGCAATATCACTCAGCAATGAAATCTGTGTCATCAGGCCCTTAGCAGCACAATGAGTGGATTCAGGTATGATGATTCTAACTGAAATAAGTCACACAGAAAAAGAAACATCATAAGATATCAGTAATACACGGAATGTAAACTTGGCTACACAGGAACTGAATTACAGAACAGAACAGGGTCTCAAATTTAGAAAACCAACTTATGCTTGCTTAAGGGTAAAGGTGAGTTGGGGTGCTGCATAAAACCAGAGATTGAAATGAGCACAGATAAAGTTCCTTAAGCCAAATATGGAATAGACAAGAGCTACTCCTTGCTCAACGAAATGGACTCAACACCGCATATTAAACGACTAAGAATGTACCTGACTAGTAAGTATCTTAAAATCTATAGATTGCTATGTCTCCAAAAGAGAATCAAGCATGTGAAAAGGGGCATAAACGTAGCAGTGATAGGATTGTAGATGTTCGGTGAGCAAATGAAGACCCTTTGACGTCATATTGCATGGTACCCATTCCACGGGTTACAACTACCCAGGTTTTAGGTATTCTTCCTTCAGCTAAAACATGCATGTGGAACCCAGAGTATGATCAACCATGTGATTGGGAGACGTGTTCAAATATGTCTCAGTTTTCCTCCCCTGGTACTCGGGTGCAACATTCCAGACGCTTTACTAACACTCTCCCCACTTGGAGAATCAGCGCCTTTAACCTCCTGTTTGGCCCAGTTTGCAATTTCTGCGGAAGATGAACAGGAATAGCGAGAACCAATGAGAGGCTAGCTGGAGGTGTCTGGACGGGCAAATTTAACTCTCATTTCCCACCAGGAAGAGGAAATAACCAAAGGCTCAGCGTGCCGTACCGGAACCAGATTAGGGCCTGAAGCCATCCTGCGGTGTTGCGGCCAGCTCAAAAGAAAGCGAGTTGAAGAAAGGAGCTCAGGGGCACTGTAATTCACAAACCTGCAGAGTTATAAATGACAGCTATCGTCCAAAAATAGACTGAAGTAAGGCTGCCAAGAGGACTTGAAAGCGGAGCAGAATTGCAGGAAACCGATTTCAGGAGGTAGACTGGAATTGCATTGAAAGCATAGGAAAAGAGGCAGAACGTCCACAATGATGCACTTGGCCAAAAAGGGCGTATGCGTTTTTTCCTGAATATATTCAGGAAAAAACGTATACGCCCTTTTTGGCCAACCAAGCAAGCTTGCAAAGGAAATCTGCACTACAATGAAGTCTCACTTCCCCCCGGTCAAAAGGGCCATCTGAAAAAAGTGTAAAATCCAGAAAGGCAGGACAGGCCATGGAGAACTGGGAGCCTTGTTATGCTGATGGGCGGGATGTAAATTGCCAACAGACACTCGGGAGAAGTGTATGGTGTTTCCTGAAACATCTAAAACACAAACCAACAGAGCCTAGGGCACTTCCACTTATGGTCCTATAGCTTAGGGAAATTAAAATCAAAAAGACACAGCCACCCCAAAGTTTGGGATGCCTCTGTTTACAAGAACCTCGTTTACAGTACAAGTTCAACATCGCAGAAAGTGAAAAATGGATACAGAAGTTGTGGTATTTACTTACAAAGTAATATCACTCAGCAATGAAATCTGTGTCATCAGGCCCTTAGCAGCACAATGAGTGGATTCAGGTATGATGATTCTAACTGAAATAAGTCACACAGAAAAAGAAACATCATAAGATATCAGTAATACACGGATGTAAACTTGGCTACACAGGAACTGAATTACAGAACAGAACAGGGTCTCAAATTTAGAAAACCAACTTATGCTTGCTTAAGGGGAAAGGTGAGTTGGGGTGCTGCATAAAACCAGAGATTGAAATGAGCACAGATAAAGTTCCTTAAGCCAAATATGGAATAGACAAGAGCTACTCCTTGCTCAACGAAATGGACTCAACACCGCATATTAAACGACTAAGAATGTACCTGACTAGTAAGTATCTTAAAATCTATAGATTGCTATGTCTCCAAAAGAGAATCAAGCATGTGAAAAGGGGCATAAACGCAGCAGTGATAGGATTGGAGATGTTCGGTGAGCAAATGAAGACCCTTTGACGTCATATTGCATGGTACCCATTCCACGGGTTACAACTACCCAGCTTTTAGGTATTCTTCCTTCAGCTAAAACATGCATGTGGAACCCAGAGTATGATCAACCATGTGATCGGGAGACGTGTTCAAATATGTCTCAGTTTTCCTCCCCTGTTACTCGGGTGCAACATTCCAGACGCTTTACTAACACTCTCCCCACTTGGAGAATCAGCGCCTTTAACCTCCTGTTTGGCCCAGTTTGCAATTTCTGCGGAAGATGAACAGGAATAGCGAGAACCAATGAGAGGCTAGCTGGAGGTGTCTGGACGGGCAAATTTAACTCTCATTTCCCACCAGGAAGAGGAAATAACCAAAGGCTCAGCGTGCCGTACCGGAACCAGATTAGGGCCTGAAGCCATCCTGCGGTGTTGCGGCCAGCTCAAAAGAAAGCGAGTTGAAGAAAGGAGCTCAGGGGCACTGTAATTCACAAACCTGCAGAGTTATAAATGACAGCTATCGTCCAAAAATAGACTGAAGTAAGGCTGCCAAGAGGACTTGAAAGCGGGGCAGAATTGCAGGAAACCGATTTCAGGAGGTAGACTGGAATTGCATTGAAAGCATAGGAAAAGAGGCAGAACGTCCACAATGCTGCACTTGGCCAAAAAGGGCGTATGCGTTTTTTCCTGAATATATTCAGGAAAAAACGCATACGCCCTTTTTGGCCAACCAAGCAAGCTTGCAAAGGAAATCTGCACTACAATGAAGTCTCACTTCCCCCCGGTCAAAAGGGCCATCTGAAAAAAGTGTAAAATCCAGAAAGGCAGGACAGGCCATGGAGAACTGGGAGCCTTGTTATGCTGATGGGCGGGATGTAAATTGCCAACAGACACTCGGGAGAAGTGTATGGTGTTTCCTGAAACATCTAAAAAACAAATCAACAGAGCCTAGGGCACTTCCACTTATGGTCCTATAGCTTAGGGAAATTAAAATCAAAAAGACACAGCCACCCCAAAGTTTGGGACGCCTCTGTTTACAAGAACCTCGTTTACAGTACAAGTTCAACATCGCAGAAAGTGAAAAATGGATACAGAAGTTGTGGTATTTACTTACAAAGCAATATCACTCAGCAATGAAATCTGTGTCATCAGGCCCTTAGCAGCACAATGAGTGGATTCAGGTATGATGATTCTAACTGAAATAAGTCACACAGAAAAAGAAACATCATAAGATATCAGTAATACACGGAATGTAAACTTGGCTACACAGGAACTGAATTACAGAACAGAACAGGGTCTCAAATTTAGAAAACCAACTTATGCTTGCTTAAGGGTAAAGGTGAGTTGGGGTGCTGCATAAAACCAGAGATTGAAATGAGCACAGATAAAGTTCCTTAAGTCAAATATGGAATAGACAAGAGCTACTCCTTGCTCAACGAAATGGACTCAACACCGCATATTAAACGCCTAAGAATGTACCTGACTAGTAAGTATCTTAAAACCTATGGATTGCTATGTCTCCGAAAGAGAATCAAGCATGTGTACAGGGGCATAAACGCAGCAGTGATAGGATTGGAGAGGTTCGGTGAGCAAATGAAGACCCTTTGAAGTCATATTGCATGGTACCCATTACAATGGGTCTTAACTCTCCAGGTTTAAGGTATTCTTCCTTCAGCGAAAACATGCATGTGGAATCCAAGTATGATCAACCATGTGAATGGGAGACGTGTTCAAATATGTCTCAGTTTTCATCCCCTGGTACTCGGGTGCAACATTCCAGACACTTTACTAACACTCTCCCCACTTGGAGAGTCAGCACCTTTAACCTCCTGTTTGGCCCAGTTTGCAATTTCTGTGGAAGATGAACAGGAATAGTGAGAACCAATGAGAGACTAGCTGGAGGTGTCTGGACGGGCAAATTTAACTCTCATTTCCCACCAGGAAGAGGAAATAACCAAAGGCTCAGCGTGCCGTGCCGGAACCAGATTAGGGCCTGAAGCCATCCTGCGGTGTTGCAGCCAGGTCACAAGAAAGCGAGTTGAAGAAAGGAGCTCAGGGGCACTGTAATTCACAAACCTGCAGAGTTATAAATGACAGCTATCGTCCAAAAATAGACTGAAGTAAGGCTGCCAAGAGGACTTGAAAGTGGGGCAGAATTGCAGGAAACCGATTTCAGGAGGTAGACTGGAATTGCATTGAAAGCATAGGAAAAGAGGCAGAACGTCCACAATGATGCACTTGGCCAAAAAGGGCGTATGCGTTTTTTCCTGAATATATTCAGGAAAAAACGCATACGCCCTTTTTGGCCAACCAAGCAAGCTTGCAAAGGAAATCTGCACTACAATGAAGTCTCACTTCCCCCCGGTCAAAAGGGCCATCTGAAAAAAGTGTAAAATCCAGAAAGGCAGGACAGGCCATGGAGAACTGGGAGCCTTGTTATGCTGATGGGCGGGATGTAAATTGCCAACAGACACTCAGGAGAAGTGTATGGTGTTTCCTGAAACATCTAAAAAACAAAGCAACAGAGCCTAGGGAACTTCTACTTATGGTCCTATAGCTTAGGGAAATTAAAATCAAAAAGACACAGCCACCCCAAAGTTTGGGACGCCTCTGTTTACAAGAACATCGTTTACAGTACAAGTTCAACATCGCAGAAAGTGAAAAATGGATAAAGAAGTTGTGGTATTTACTTACAAAGCAATATCACTCAGCAATGAAATCTGTGTCATCAGGCTCTTAGCAGCACAATGAGTGGATTCAGGTATGATGATTCTAACTGAAATAAGTCACACAGAAAAAGAAACATCATAAGATATCAGTAATACACGGAATGTAAACTTGGCTACACAGGAACTGAATTACAGAACAGAACAGGGTCTCAAATTTAGAAAACCAACTTATGCTTGCTTAAGGGTAAAGGTGAGTTGGGGTGCTGCATAAAACCAGAGATTGAAATGAGCACAGATAAATTTCCTTAAGTCAAATATGGAATAGACAAGAGCTACTCCTTGCTCAACGAAATGGACTCAACACCGCATATTAAACGACAAAGAATGTACCTGACTAGTAAGTATCTTAAAATCTATAGATTGCTATGTCTCCAAAAGAGAATCAAGCATGTGAAAAGTGGCATAAACGTAGCAGTGATAGGATTGTAGATGTTCGGTGAGCAAATGAAGACCCTTTGACGTCATATTGCATGGTACCCATTCCACGGGTTACAACTACCCAGGTTTTAGGTATTCTTCCTTCAGCTAAAACATGCATGTGGAACCCAGAGTATGATCAACCATGTGATCGGGAGACGTGTTCAAATATGTCTCAGTTTTCCTCCCCTGGTACTCGGGTGCAACATTCCAGACGCTTTACTAACACTCTCCCCACTTGGAGAATCAGCGCCTTTAACCTCCTGTTTGGCCCAGTTTGCAATTTCTGCGGAAGATGAACAGGAATAGCGAGAACCAATGAGAGGCTAGCTGGAGGTGTCTGGACGGGCAAATTTAACTCTCATTTCCCACCAGGAAGAGGAAATAACCAAAGGCTCAGCGTGCCGTACCGGAACCAGATTAGGGCCTGAAGCCATCCTGCGGTGTTGCGGCCAGCTCAAAAGAAAGCGAGTTGAAGAAAGGAGCTCAGGGGCACTGTAATTCACAAACCTGCAGAGTTATAAATGACAGCTATCGTCCAAAAATAGACTGAAGTAAGGCTGCCAAGAGGACTGGAAAGCGGGGCAGAATTGCAGGAAACCGATTTCAGGAGGTAGACTGGAATTGCATTGAAAGCATAGGAAAAGAGGCAGAACGTCCACAATGATGCACTTGGCCAAAAAGGGCGTATGCGTTTTTTCCTGAATATATTCAGGAAAAAACGCATACGCCCTTTTTGGCCAACCAAGCAAGCTTGCAAAGGAAATCTGCACTACAATGAAGTCTCACTTCCCCCCGGTCAAAAGGGCCATCTGAAAAAAGTGTAAAATCCAGAAAGGCAGGACAGGCCATGGAGAACTGGGAGCCTTGTTATGCTGATGGGCGGGATGTAAATTGCCAACAGACACTCTGGAGAGGTGTATGGTGTTTCCTGAAACATCTAAAAAACAAAGCAACAGAGCCTAGGGCACTTCCACTTATGGTCCTATAGCTCAGGGAAATTAAAATCAAAAAGACACAGCCACCCCAAAGTTTGGGACGCCTCCGTTTACAAGAACCTCGTTTACCGTACAAGTTCAATATCACAGAAAGTGAAAAATGGATAAAGAACTTGCGGTACTTACGTACAATGCAGTATCACTCAGCAATGAAATCTATGTCATCAGGCCCGTAGCAGCATAATGAGTGGATTCAGGTACGATGATTCTAACTGAAATAAGTCACACAGAAAAAGAAACATCAAAAGATATCACTAATACACGGAATGTAAACTTGGCTACACAGGAACTGCATTCCAAAACAGAACAGGGTCTCAAATTTAGAAAACCAACTTATGCTTCCTTAAGGGGAAAGGTGAGTTGGGGTGCTGCATAAAACCAGAGATTGAAATGAGCACAGATAAAGTTCCTTAAGCCAAATATGGAATAGACAAGAGCTACTCCTTGCTCAATGAAATGGACTCAAAACCCCATATTAAACGCCTAAGAATGTACCTGACTAGTAAGTATCTTAAAACCTATGGATTGCTATGTCTCCGAAAGAGAATCAAGCATGTGTACAGGGGCATAAACCCAGCAGTGATAGGATTGGAGAGGTTCGGTGAGCAAATGAAGACCCTTTGAAGTCATATTGCATGGTACCCTTTACACGGGTCTTAACTCTCCAGGTTTAAGGTATTCTTCCTTCAGCTAAAACATGCATGTGGAACCCAAGTATGATCAACCATGTGAACGGGAGACAAGTTCAAATATGTCTCAGTTTTCCTCCCCTGGTACTAGGGTGAAACATTCCAGACGCTTTACTAACACCCTCCCCACTTGGAGAGTCAGTCCCTTTAACCTCCTGTTTGGCCCAGTTTGCAATTTCTGTGGAAGATGAACAGGAATAGCGAGAACCAATGAGAGACTAGCTGGAGGTGTCTGGACGGGCAAATTTAACTCTCATTTCCTACCAGGAAGAGGAATTAACCAAAGGCTCAGCGTGCCGTGCCAGAACCAGATTAGGGCCTGAAGCCATCCTGCGGTGTTGCGGCCAGGTCACAAGAAAGCGAGTTGAAGAAAGGAGCTCAGGGGCACTGTAATTCACAAACCTGCAGAGTTATAAATGACAGCTATTGTCCAAAAATAGACTGAAGTAAGGCTGCCAAGAGGACTTCAAAGCGGGGCAGAATTGCAGGAAACCGATTTCAGGAGGTAGACTGGAATTGCATTGAAAGCATAGGAAAAGAGGCAGAACGTCCACAATGATGCACTTGGCCAAAAAGGGCGTATGCGTTTTTTCCTGAATATATTCAGGAAAAAACGCAGACGCACTTTTTGGCCAACCAAGCAAGCTTGCAAAGGAAATCTGCACTACAATGAAGTCTCACTTCCCCCAGGTCAAAAGGGCCATCTGAAAAAAGTGTAAAATCCAGAAAGGCAGGACAGGCCATGGAGAACTGGGAGCCTTGCTATGCTGATGGGCGGGATGTAAATTGCCAACAACCACTCGGGAGAAGTGTATGGTGTTTCCTGAAACATCTAAAAAACAAAGCAACAGAGCCTAGGGCACTGCCAATTATGGTCCTATAGCTTAGGGAAATTAAAATCAAAAAGACACAGCCACCCCAAAGTTTGGGACGCCTCTGTTTACAAGAACCTCGTTTACAGTACAAGTACAACATTGCAGAAAGTGAAAAATGGATAAAGAAGTTGTGGTATTTACTTACACAGCAATATCACTCAGCAATGAAATCTATGTCATCAGGCCCTTAGCAGCACAATGAGTGGATTGAGGTATGATAATTCTAACTGAAATAAGTCACACAGAAAAAGAAACATCATAAGATATCAGTAATACACGGAATGTAAACTTGGCTACACAGGAACTGAATTACAGAACAGAACAGGGTCTCAAATTTAGAAACCCAACTTATGCTTGCTTAAGGGGAAAGGTGAGTTGGGGTGCTGCATAAAACCAGAGATTGAAATGAGCACAGATAAAGTTCCTTAAGTCAAATATGGAATAGACAAGAGCTACTCCTTGCTCAACGAAATGTACTCAACACCGCATATTAAACGCCTAAGAATGTACCTGACTAGTAAGTATCTTAAAACCTATGGATTGCTATGTCTCCGAAAGAGAATCAAGCATGTGTACAGGGACATAAACGCAGCAGTGATAGGATTGGAGAGGTTCGGTGAGCAAATGAAGACCCTTTGAAGTCATATTGCATGGTACCCATTACACGGGTCTCAACTCTCCAGGTTTAAGGTATTCTTCCTTCAGCTAAAACATGCATATAGAACCCAGAGTATGATCAACCATGTGAAAGGGAGACGTGTTCAAATATGTCTCAGTTTTCCTCCCCTGGTACTCGGGTGCAACATTCCAGACGCTTTACTAACACTCTCCCGACTTGGAGAGTAAGTCCCTTTAACCTCCTGTTTGGCCCAGTTTGCAATTTCTGCGGAAGATGAACATGAATAGCGAGAACCAATGAGAGACTAGCTGGAGGTGTCTGAACGGGCAAATTTAACTCTCATTTCCCACCAGGAAGAGGAATTAACCAAAGGCTCAGCGTGCCGTGCCGGAACCAGATTAGGGCCTGAAGCCATCCTGCGGTGTTGCGGCCAGGTCACAAGAAAGCAAGTTGAAGAAAGGAGCTCAGGGGCACTGTAATTCACAAACCTGCAGAGTTATAAATGACAGCTATCGTCCAAAAATAGACTGAAGTAAGGCTGCCAAGAGGACTTGAAAGCGGGGCAGAATTGCAGGAAACCGATTTCAGGAGGTAGACTGGAATTGCATTGAAAGCATAGGAAAAGAGGCAGAACGTCCACAATGATGCACTTGGCCAAAAAGGGCGTATGCGTTTTTTCCTGAATATATTCAGGAAAAAACGCATACGCCCTTTTTGGCCAACCAAGCAAGCTTGCAAAGGAAATCTGCACTACAATGAAGTCTCACTTCCCGCCGGTCCAAAGGGCCATCTGAAAAAAGTGTAAAATCCAGAAAGGCAGAACAGGCCATGGAGAACTGGGAGCCTTGTTATGCTGATGGGCGGGATGTAAATTGCCAACAGACACTCGGGAGAAGTCTATGGTGTTTCCTGAAACATCTAAAAAACAAAGCAACAGAGCCTAGGGCACTGCCACTTATGCTCCTATAGCTTAGGGAAATTAAAATCAAAAAGACGCAGCCACCCCAAAGTTTGGGACGCCTCCGTTTACAAGAACCTCGTTTACCGTACAAGTTCAATATCACAGAAAGTGAAAAATGGATAAAGAACTTGTGGTACTTACGTACAATGCAGTATCACTCAGCAATGAAATCTATGTCATCAGGCCCGTAGCAGCATAATGAGTGGATTCAGGTACGATGATTCTAACTGAAATAAGTCACACAGAAAACGAAACATCATAAGATATCAGTAATACACGGAATGTAAACTTGGCTACACAGGAACTGAATTACAGAACAGAACAGGGTCTCAAATTTAGAAAACCAACTTATGCTTGCTTAAGGGGAAAGGTGAGTTGGGGTGCTGCATAAAACCAGAGATTGAAATGAGCACAGATAAAGTTCCTTAAGCCAAATATGGAATAGACAAGAGCTACTCCTTGCTCAACGAAATGGACTCAACACCCCATATTAAACGCCTAAGAATGTACCTGACTAGTAAGTATCTTAAAACCTATGGATTGCTATGTCTCCAAAAGAGAATCAAGCGTGTGTACAGGGGCATAAATGCAGCAGTGATAGGATTGGAGAGGTTCGGTGAGCAAATGAAGACCCTTTGAAGTCATATTGCATGGTACCCATTACACGGGTCTC
This sequence comes from Stenella coeruleoalba, assembly GCF_951394435.1. Lineage (NCBI taxonomy): Eukaryota > Metazoa > Chordata > Mammalia > Artiodactyla > Delphinidae > Stenella > Stenella coeruleoalba. The sequence goes on along the minus strand of NW_027646159.1, from coordinate 2,545,378 downwards.
AACTCTCCAGGTTTAAGGTATTCTTCCTTCAGCTAAAACATGCATGTGGAACCCAGAGTATGATCAACCATGTGAACGGGAGACGTGTTCAAATATGTCTCAGTTTTCGTACCCTGGTACTCGGGTGCAACATTCCACACGCTTTACTAACACTCTCCCGACTTGGAGAGTCAGTCCCTTTAACCTCCTGTTTGGCCCAGTTTGCAATTTCTGCGGAAGATGAACAGGAATAACGAGAACCAATGAGAGGCTAGCTGGAGGTGTCTGGACGGGCAAATTTAACTCTCATTTCCCACCAGGAAGAGGAATTAACCAAAGGCTCAGCATGCCGGGCCGGAACCAGATTAGGGCCTGAAGCCATCCAGCGGTGTTGCGGCCAGGTCACAAGAAAGCGAGTTGAAGAAAGGAGCTCAGGGGCACTGTAATTCACAAACCTGCAGAGTTATAAATGACAGCTATCGTCCAAAAATAGACTGAAGTAAGGCTGCCAAGAAGACTTCAAAGTGGTGCAGAATTGCAGGAAACTGATTTCAGGAGGTAGACTGGAATTGCATTGAAAGCATAGGAAAAGAGGCAGAACGTCCACAATGATGCACTTGGCCAAAAAGGGCGTATGCGTTTTTTCCTGAATATATTCAGGAAAAAACGCATACGCCCTTTTTGGCCAACCAAGCAAGCTTGCAAAGGAAATCTGCACTACAATGAAGTCTCACTTCCCCCCGGTCAAAAGGGCCATCTGAAAAAAGTGTAAAATCCAGAAAGGCAACAGGCCATTGAGAACTGGGAGCCTTGTTATGCTGATTGGTGGGATGTAAATTGCCAACAGACAGTTGGGTGAAGTGTATGGTGTTTCCTGAAACATCTAAAAAACAAAGCAACAGAGCCGAGGGCACTTCCACTTATGGTCCTATAGCTTAGGGAAATTAAAATCAAAAAGACACAGCCACCCCAAAGTTTGGAACGGCTCTGTTTACAAGAACCTCGTTTACAATACAAGTTCAACATTGCAGAAAGTGAAAAATGGATAAAGAAGTTGTGGTATTCACTTACAAAGCAATATCACTCAGCAATGAAATCTATGTCATCAGGCCCTTAGCAGCACAATGAGTGGATTCAGGTATGATGATTCTAACTGAAATACGTCACACAGAAAAAGAAACATCATAAGATATCACTAATACACGGAATGTAAACTTGGCTACACAGGAACTGAATTACAGAACAGAACAGGTTCTCAAATTTAGAAAACCAACTTATGCTTGCTTAAGGGTAAAGGTGAGTTGGGGTGCTGCATAAAACCAGAGATTGAAATGAGCACAGATAAAGTTCCTTAGGTCAAATATGGAATAGACAAGAGCTACTCCTTGCTCAATGAAATGGACTCAACACCGCATATTAAACGCCTAAGAATGTACCTGACTAGTAAGTATCTTAAAACCTATGGATTGCTATGTATCCGAAAGAGAATCAAGCATGTGTACAGGGGCATAAACGCAGCAGTGATAGGATTGGAGATGTTAAGTGAGCAAATGAAGACCCTTTGAAGTCATATTGCATGGTACCCATTCCACGGGTTTCAACTACCCAGGTTTTAGGTATTCTTCCTTCAGCTAAAACATGCATGTGGAACCCAGAGTATGATCAACCATGTGATCGGGAGACGTGTTCAAATATGTCTCAGTTTTCCTCCCCTGGTACTCGGGTGCAACATTCCAGACGCTTTACTAACACTCTCCCCACTTGGAGAGTCAGCGCCTTTAACCTCCTGTTTGGCACAGTTTGCAATTTCTGCGGAAGTTGAACAGGAATAGCGAGAACCAATGAGAGGCTAGCTGGAGGTGTCTGGACGGGCAAATTTAACTCTCATTTCCCACCAGGAAGAGGAAATAACCAAAGGCTCAGCGTGCCGTACCGAGAGCAGATTAGGGCCTGAAGCCATCCTGCGGTGTTGCGGCCAGCTCAAAAGAAAGGGAGTTGAAGAAAGGAGCTCAGGGGCACTGTAATTGACAAACCTGCAGAGTTATAAATGACAGCTATCGTCCAAAAATAGACTGAAGTAAGGCTGCCAAGAGGACTTGAAAGCGGGGCAGAATTGCAGGAAACCGATTTCAGGAGGTAGACTGGAATTGCATTGAAAGCATAGGAAAAGAGGCAGAACGTCCACAATGATGCACTTGGCCAAAAAGGGCGTATGCGTTTTTTCCTGAATATATTCAGGAAAAAACGCATACGCCCTTTTTGGCCAACCAAGCAAGCTTGCAAAGGAAATCTGCACTACAATGAAGTCTCACTTCCCCCCGGTCAAAAGGGCCATCTGAAAAAAGTGTAAAATCCAGAAAGGCAGGACAGGCCATGGAGAACTGGGAGCCTTGTTATGCTGATGGGCGGGATGTAAATTGCCAACAACCACTCGGGAGAAGTGTATGGTGTTTCCTGAAACATCTAAAAAACAAAGCAACAGAACCTAGGGCACTTCCACTTATGGTCCTATAGCTTAGGGAAATTAAAATCAAAAAGACACAGCCACCCTAAAGTTTGGAACGGCTCTGTTGACAAGAACCTAGTTTACAGTACAAGTTCAACATCGCAGAAAGTGAAAAATGGATAAAGAAGTTGTGGTATTTACTTACAAAGCAATATCACTCAGCAATGAAATCTGTGTCATCAGGCCCTTAGCAGCACAATGAGTGGATTCAGGTATGATGATTCTAACTGAAATAAGTCACACAGAAAAAGAAACATCATAAGATATCAGTAATACACGGAATGTAAACTTGGCTACACAGGAATTGAATTACAGAACAGAACAGCGTCTCAAATTTAGAAAACCAACTTATTCTTGCTTAAGGGTAAAGGTGAGTTGGGGTGCTGCATAAAACCAGAGATTGAAATGAGCACAGATAAAGTTCCTTAAGCCAAATATGGAATAGACAAGAGCTACTCCTTGCTCAACGAAATGGACTCAACACCCCAAATTAAATGCCTAAGAATGTACCTGACTAGTAAGTATCTTAAAACCTATGGATTGCTATGTCTCCGAAAGAGAATCAAGCATGTGTACAGGGGCATAAACGCAGCAGTGATAGGATTGGAGAGGTTCGGTGAGCAAATGAAGACCCTTTGAAGTCATATTGCATGGTACCCATTCCACGGGTCTCAAATACCCAGGTTTAAGGTATTCTTCCTTCAGCTAAAACATGCATGTGGAACCTAGAGTATGATCAACCATGTGGTCGGGAGACGTGTTCAAATATGTCTCAGTTTTCGTACCCTGGTACTCGGGTGCAACATTCCAGACGCTTTACTAACACTCTCCCGACTTGGAGAGTCAGTCCCTTTAAACTCCTGTTTGGCCCAGTTTGCAATTTCTGCGGAAGATGAACAGGAATAGCGAGAACCAATGAGAGGTTAGCTGGAGGTGTCTGGACGGGCAAATTTAACTCTCATTTCCCACCAGGAAAAGGAATTAACCAAAGGCTCAGCGTGCCGGGCCGGAACCAGATTAGGGCCTGAAGCCATCCTGCGGTGTTGCGGCCAGGTCACAAGAAAGCGAGTTGAAGAAAGGAGCTCAGGGGCACTGTAATTCACAAACCTGCAGAGTTATAAATGACAGCTATCGTCCAAAAATAGACTGAAGTAAGGCTGCCAAGAGGACTTGAAAGCGGGGCAGAATTGCAGGAAACCGATTTCAGGAGGTAGACTGGAATTGCATTGAAAGCATAGGAAAAGAGGCAGAACGTCCACAATGATGCACTTGGCCAAAAAGGGCGTATGCGTTTTTTCCTGAATATATTCAGGAAAAAACGCATACGCCCTTTTTGGCCAACCAAGCAAGCTTGCAAAGGAAATCTGCACTACAATGAAGTCTCAGTTTCCGCTGGTCAAAAGGGCCATCTGAAAAAAGTGTAAAATCCAGAAAGGCAGGACAGGCCATGGAGAACTGGGAGCCTTGTTATGCTGATGGGCGGGATGTAAATTGCCAACAGACACTCTGGAGAAGTGTATGGTGTTTCCTGAAACATCTAAAAAACAAAGCAACAGAGCCTAGGGCACTGCCACTTATGCTCCTATAGCTTAGGGAAATTAAAATCAAAAAGACACAGCCACCCGAAAGTTTGGGATGCCTCCGTTTACAAGAACCTCGTTTACCGTACAAGTTCAATATCACAGAAAGTGAAAAATGCATAAAGAACTTGTGGTACTTACGTACAATGCAGTATCACTGAGCAATGAAATCTATGTCATCAGGCCCGTAGCAGCATAATGAGTGGATTCAGGTACGATGATTCTAACTGAAGTAAGTCACACAGAAAACGAAACATCATAAGATATCACTAATACACGGAATGTAAACTTGGCTACACAGGAACTGCATTCCAAAACAGAACAGGGTCTCAAATTTAGAAAACCAACTTATGCTTGCTTAAGGGGAAAGGTGAGTTGGGGTGCTGCATAAAAACAGAGATTGAAATGAGCACAGATAAAGTTCCTTAAGCCAAATATGGAATAGACAAGAGCTACTCCTTGCTCAACGAAATGGACTCAAAACCCCATATTAAACGCCTAAGAATGTACCTGACTAGTAAGTATCTTAAAACCTATGGATTGCTATGTCTCCAAAAGAGAATCAAGCGTGTGTACAGGGGCATAAACGCAGCAGTGATAGGATTGGAGAGATTCGGTGAGCAAATGAAGACCCTTTGAAGTCATATTGCATGGTACCCATTACTCGGGTCTCAACTCTCCAGATTTAAGGTATTTTTCCTTCAGCTAAAACATGCATGTGTAACCCAGAGTATGATCAACCATGTGAACAGGAGACGTGTTCAAATATGTCTCAGTTTTCGTACCCTGGTACTCGGGTGCAACATTCCAGACGCTTTACTAACACTCTCCCCACTTGGAGAGTCAGTCCCTTTAACCTCCTGTTTGGCCCAGTTTGCAATTTCTGTGGAAGATGAACAGGAATAGCGAGAACCAATGAGAGACTAGCTGGAGGTGTCTGGATGGGCAAATTTAACTCTCATTTCCCACCAGGAAGAGGAATTAACCAAAGGCTCAGCGTGCCGTGCCAGAACCAGATTAGGGCCTGAAGACATCCTGTGGTGTTGCGGCCAGGTCACAAGAAAGCGAGTTGAAGAAAGGAGCTCAGGGGCACTGTAATTCACAAACCTGCAGAGTTATAAATGACAGCTATCGTCCAAACATATACTGAAGTAAGCCTGCCAAGAGGACTTGAAAGCGGGGCAGAATTGCAGGAAACCGATTTCAGGAGGTAGACTGGAATTGCATTGAAAGCATAGGAAAAGAGGCAGAACGTCCACAATGATGCACTTGGCCAAAAAGTGCGTATGCGTTTTTTCCTGAATATATTCAGGAAAAAACGCATACGCCCTTTTTGGCCAACCAAGCAAACTTGCAAAGGAAATCTGCACTACAATGAAGTCTCACTTCTCCCCGGTCAAAAGGGCCATCTGAAAAAAGTGTAAAATCCAGAAAGGCAGGACAGGCCATGGAGAACTGGGAGCCTTGTTATGCTGATGGGCGGGATGTAAATTGCCAACAGACACTCAGGAGAGGTGTATGGTGTTTCCTGAAACATCTAAAAAACAAAGCAACAGAGCCTAGGGCACTTCCACTTATGGTCCTATAGCTCAGGGAAATTAAAATCAAAAAGACACAGCCACCCCAAAGTTTGGGACGCCTCCGTTTACAAGAACCTCGTTTACCGTACAAGTTCAATATCACAGAAAGTGAAAAATGGATAAAGAACTTGCGGTACTTACGTACAATGCAGTATCACTCAGCAATGAAATCTATGTCATCAGGCCCGTAGCAGCATAATGAGTCGATTCAGGTACGATGATTCTAACTGAAATAAGTCACACAGAAAAAGAAACATCAAAACATATCACTAATACACGGAATGTAAACTTGGCTACACAGGAACTGCATTCCAAAACAGAACAGGGTCTCAAATTTAGAAAACCAACTTATGCTTGCTTAAGGGGAAAGGTGAGTTGGGGTGCTGCATAAAACCAGAGATTGAAATGAGCACAGATAAAGTTCCTTAAGCCAAATATGGAATAGACAAGAGCTACTCCTTGCTCAATGAAATGGACTCAAAACCCCATATTAAACGCCTAAGAATGTACCTGACTAGTAAGTATCTTAAAACCTATGGATTGCTATGTCTCCGAAAGAGAATCAAGCATGTGTACAGGGGCATAAACGCAGCAGTGATAGGATTGGAGAGGTTCGGTGAGCAAATGAAGACCCTTTGAAGTCATATTGCATGGTACCCTTTACACGGGTCTTAACTCTCCAGGTTTAAGGTATTCTTCCTTCAGCTAAAACATGCATGTGGAACCCAAGTATGATCAACCATGTGAACGGGAGACAAGTTCAAATATGTCTCAGTTTTCCTCCCCTGGTACTAGGGTGAAACATTCCAGACGCTTTACTAACACCCTCCCCACTTGGAGAGTCAGTCCCTTTAACCTCCTGTTTGGCCCAGTTTGCAATTTCTGTGGAAGATGAACAGGAATAGCGAGAACCAATGAGAGACTAGCTGGAGGTGTCTGGACGGGCAAATTTAACTCTCATTTCCCACCAGGAAGAGGAATTAACCAAAGGCTCAGCGTGCCGTGCCAGAACCAGATTAGGGCCTGAAGCCATCCTGCGGTGTTGCGGCCAGGTCACAAGAAAGCGAGTTGAAGAAAGGAGCTCAGGGGCACTGTAATTCACAAACCTGCAGAGTTATAAATGACAGCTATCGTCCAAAAATAGACTGAAGTAAGGCTGCCAAGAGGACTTGAAAGCGGGGCAGAATTGCAGGAAACCGATTTCAGGAGGTAGACTGGAATTGCATTGAAAGCATAGGAAAAGAGGCAGAACGTCCACAATGATGCACTTGGCCAAAAAGGGCGTATGCGTTTTTTCCTGAATATATTCAGGAAAAAACGCAGACGCACTTTTTGGCCAACCAAGCAAGCTTGCAAAGGAAATCTGCACTACAATGAAGTCTCACTTCCCCCAGGTCAAAAGGGCCATCTGAAAAAAGTGTAAAATCCAGAAAGGCAGGACAGGCCATGGAGAACTGGGAGCCTTGCTATGCTGATGGGCGGGATGTAAATTGCCAACAACCACTCGGGAGAAGTGTATGGTGTTTCCTGAAACATCTAAAAAACAAAGCAACAGAGCCTAGGGCACTGCAACTTATGGTCCTATAGCTTAGGGAAATTAAAATCAAAAAGACACAGCCACCCCAAAGTTTGGGACGCCTCTGTTTACAAGAACCTCGTTTACAGTACAAGTACAACATCACAGAAAGTGAAAAATGGATAAAGAAGTTGTGGTATTTACTTACAAAGCAATATCACTCAGCAATGAAATCTATGTCATCAGGCCCTTAGCAGCACAATGAGTGGATTCAGGTATGATGATTCTAACTGAAATAAGTCACACAGAAAACGAAACATCATAAGATATCAGTAATACACGGAATGTAAACTTGGCTACACAGGAACTGAATTACAGAACAGAACAGGGTCTCAAATTTAGAAAACCAACTTATGCTTGCTTAAGGGTAAAGGTGAGTTGGGGTGCTGCATAAAACCAGAGATTGAAATGAGCACAGATAAAGTTCCTTAAGCCAAATATGGAATAGACAAGAGCTACTCCTTGCTCACGAAATGGACTCAACACCCCATATTAAACGCCTAAGAATGTACCTGACTAGTAAGTATCTTAAACCCTATGGATTGCTATGTCTCCAAAAGAGAATCAAGCGTGTGTACAGGGGCATAAACGCAGCAGTGATAGGATTGGAGAGGTTCGGTGAGCAAATGAAGACCCTTTGAAGTCATATTGCATGGTACCCATTACACGGGTCTCAACTCTCCAGGTTTAAGGTATTCTTCCTTCAGCTAAAACATGCATGTGGAACCCAGAGTATGATCAACCATGTGAACGGGAGACGTGTTCAAATATGTCTCAGTTTTCCTCGCCTGGTACTCGGGTGCAACATTCCAGATGCTTTATTAACACTCTCCCTACTTGGAGAGTCAGTGCCTTTAACCTCCTGTTTGCCCCAGTTTGCAATTTCTGCGGAAGATGAACAGGAATAGCGAGAAACAATGAGAGGCTAGCTGGAGGTGTCTGGACGGGCAAATTTAACTCTCATTTCCCACGAGGAATAGGAATTAACCAAAGGCTCAGCGTGCCATGCCGGAACCACATTAGGGCCTGAAGACATCCTGCGGTGTTGCGGCCAGCTCACAAGAAAGCGAGTTGAAGAAAGGAGCTCAGGGGCACTGTAATTCACAAACCTGCAGAGTTATAAATGACAGCTATCGTCCAAAAATAGACTGAAGTAAGGCTGCCAAGAGGACTTGAAAGCGGGGCAGAATTGCAGGAAACCGATTTCAGGAGGTAGACTGGAATTGCATTGAAAGCATAGGAAAAGAGGCAGAACGTCCACAATGATGCACTTGGCCAAAAAGGGCGTATGCGTTTTTTCCTGAATATATTCAGGAAAAAACGCATACGCCCTTTTTGGCCAACCAAGCAAGCTTGCAAAGGAAATCTGCACTACAATGAAGTCTCACTTCCCCCCGGTCAAAAGGGCCATCTGAAAAAAGTGTAAAATCCAGAAAGGCAGGACAGGCCATGGAGAACTGGGAGCCTTGTTATGCTGATGGGCGGGATGTAAATTGCCAACAGCCACTCGGAAGAAGTGTATGGTGTTTCCTGAAACATCTAAAAAACAAAGCAACAGAGCCTAGGGCACTTCCACTTACGGTCCTATAGCTTAGGGAAATTAAAATCAAAAAGACACAGCCACCCCAAAGTTTGGGACGCCTCTGTTTACAAGAACCTCGTTTACCGTACAAGTTCAATATCACAGAAAGTGAAAAATGGATAAAGAACTTGTGGTACTTACGAACAATGCAGTATCACTCAGCAATGAAATCTATGTAATCAGGCCCGTAGCAGCATAATGAGTGGATTCAGGTACAATGATTCTAACTGAAATAAGTCACACAGAAAAAGAAACATCATAAGATATCACTAATACACGGAATGTAAACTTGGCTACCCAGGAACTGAATTCCAAAACAGAACAGGGTCTCAAATTTAGAAAACCAACTTATGCTTGCTTAAGGGGAAAGGTGAGTTGGGGTGCTGCATAAAACCAGAGATTGAAATGAGCACAGATAAAGTTCCTTAAGCCAAATATGGAATAGACAAGAGCTACTCCTTGCTCAACGAAATGGACTCAACACCACATATTAAACGCCTAAGAATGTACCTGACTAGTAAGTATCTTAAAACCTATGGATTGCTATGTCTCCAAAAGAGAATCAAGCATCTGTACAGGGGCATAAACGCAGCAGTGATAGGATTGGAGAGGTTCAGTGAGCAAATGAAGACCCTTTGAAGTCATATTGCATGGTACCCATTACACGGGTCTCAACTCTCCAGGTTTAAGGTATTCTTCCTTCAGCTAAAACATGCATGTGGAACCCAGAGTATGATCAACCATGTGAACGGGAGACGTGTTCAAATATGTCTCAGTTTTCCTCCCCTGGTACTCGGGTGCAACATTCCAGATGCTTTACTAACACTCTCCCTACATGGAGTGTCAGTGCCTTTAACCTCCTGTTTGGCCCAGTTTGCTATTTCTGCGGAAGATGAACAGGAATAGGGAGAACCAATGAGAGACTAGCTGGAGGTGGCTGAACGGTCAAATTTAACTCTCATTTCCCACCAGGAAGAAGAATTAACCAAAGGCTCAGCGTGCCGTGCCGGAAACAGATTAGGGCCTGAAGCCATCCTGCAGTGTTGCGGCCAGCTCACAAGAAAGTGAGTTGAAGAAAGGAGCTCAGGGGCTCTGTAATTCACAAACCTGCAGAGTTATAAATGACAGCTATCGTCCAAAAATATACTGAAGTAAGGCTGCCAAGAGGACTCGAAAGCGGGGCAGAATTGCAGGATACCAATTTCAGGAGGTAGACTGGAATTGCATTGAAAGCGTAGGAAAAGAGGCAGAACGTCCACAATGATGCACTTGGCCAAAAAGGGCGTATGCGTTTTTTCCTGAATATATTCAGGAAAAAACGCATACGCCCTTTTTGGCCAACCAAGCAAGCTTGCAAAGGAAATCTGCACTACAATGAAGTCTCACTTCCCCCCGGTCAAAAGGGCCATCTGAAAAAAGTGTAAAATCCAGAAAGGCAGGACAGGCCATGGAGAACTGGGAGCCTTGCTATGCTGATGGGCGGGATGTAAATTGCCAACAACCGCTGTGGAGAAGTGTATGGTGTTTCCTGAAACATGTAAAAAACAAAGCAACAGAGCCTAGGGCACTGCCACTTATGGTCCTATAGCTTAGGGAAATTAAAATCAAAAAGACACAGCCACCCCAAAGTTTGGGACACCTCTGTTTAGAAGAACCTCGTTTACAGTACAAGTTCAACATCGCAGAAAGTGAAAAATGGATAAAGAAGTTGTGGTATTTACTTACACAGCAATATCACTCAGCAATGAAATCTATGTCATCAGGCCCTTAGCAGCACAATGAGTGGATTCAGGTATGATGATTCTAACTGAAATAAATCACACAGAAAAAGAAACATCATAAGATATCAGTAATACACGGAATGTAAACTTGGCTACACAGGAACTGAATTACAGAACAGAACAGGGTCTCAAATTTAGAAAACCAACTTATGCTTGCTTAAGGGGAAAGGTGAGTTGGGGTGCTGCATAAAACCAGAGATTGAAATGAGCACAGATAAAGTTCCTTAAGTCAAATATGGAATAGACAAGAGCTACTCCTTGCTCAACGAAATGTACTCAACACCGCATATTAAACGCCTAAGAATGTACCTGACTAGTAAGTATCTTAAAACCTATGGATTGCTATGTCTCCGAAAGAGAATCAAGCATGTGTACAGGGACATAAACGCAGCAGTGATAGGATTGGAGAGATTTGGTGAGCAAATGAAGACCCTTTGAAGTCATATTGCATGGTACCCATTACACGGGTCTCAACTCTCCAGGTTTAAGGTATTCTTCCTTCAGCTAAAACATGCATGTGGAACCCAGAGTATGATCAACCATGTGAAAGGGAGACGTGTTCAAATATGTCTCAGTTTTCCTCCCCTGGTACTCGGGTGCAACATTCCAGACGCTTTACTAACACTCTCCCGACTTGGAGAGTAAGTCCCTTTAACCTCCTGTTTGGCCCAGTTTGCAATTTCTGCGGAAGATGAACATGAATAGCGAGAACCAATGAGAGACTAGCTGGAGGTGTCTGGACGGGCAAATTTAACTCTCATTTCCCACCAGGAAGAGGAATTAACCAAAGGCTCAGCGTGCTGTGCCAGAACCAGATTAGGGCCTGTAGCCATCCTTCGGTGTTGCGGCCAGGTCACAAGAAAGCGAGTTGAAGAAAGGAGCTCAGGGGCACTGTAATTCACAAACCTGCAGAGTTATAAATGACAGCTATCGTCCAAAAATAGACTGAAGTAAGGCTGCCAAGAGGACTTGAAAGCGGGGCAGAATTGCAGGAAACCGATTTCAGGAGGTAGACTGGAATTGCATTGAAAGCATAGGAAAAGAGGCAGAACGTCCACAATGATGCACTTGGCCAAAAAGGGCGTATGCGTTTTTTCCTGAATATATTCAGGAAAAAACGCATACGCCCTTTTTGGCCAACCAAGCAAGCTTGCAAAGGAAATCTGCACTACAATGAAGTCTCACTTCCCCCCAGTCAAAAGGGCCATCTGAAAAAAGTGTAAAATACAGAAAGGCAGGACAGGCCATGGAGAACTGGGAGCCTTGTTATGCTGATGGGCGGGATGTAAATTGCCAACAACCACTCGGGAGAAGTGTATGGTGTTTCCTGAAACATCTAAAAAACAAAGCAACAGAGCGTAGGGCACTGCCACTTATGGTCCTATAGCTTAGGGAAATTAACATCAAAAAGACGCAGCCACCCCAAAGTTTGGGATGCCTCTGTTTACAAGAACCTCGTTTACAGTACAAGTTCAACATCGCAGAAAGTGAAAAATGGATAAAGAAGTTGTGGTATTTACTTACAAAGCAATATCACTCAGCAATGAAATCTATGTCATCAGGCCCTTAGCAGCACAATGAGTGGATTCAGGTATGATGATTCTAACTGAAATAAGTCACACAGAAAACGAAACATCATAAGATATCAGTAATACACGGAATGTAAACTTGGCTACACAGGAACTGAATTACAGAACAGAACAGGGTCTCAAATTTAGAAAACCAACGTATGCTTGCTTAAGGGGAAAGGTGAGTTGGGGTGCTGCATAAAACCAGAGATTGAAATGAGCACAGATAAAGTTCCTTAAGTCAAATATGGAATAGACAAGAGCTACTCCTTGCTCAACGAAATGTACTCAACACCGCATATTAAATGCCTAAGAATGTACCTGACTAGTAAGTATCTTAAAACCTATAGATTGCTATGTCTCCGAAAGAGAATCAAGCATGTGTACAGGGACATAAACGCAGCAGTGATAGGATTGGAGAGGTTTGGTGAGCAAATGAAGACCCTTTGAAGTCATATTGCATGGTACCCATTACACGGGTCTCAACTCTCCAGGTTTAAGGTATTCTTCCTTCAGCTAAAACATGCATGTGGAACCCAGAGTATGATCAACCATGTGAAAGGGAGACGTGTTCAAATATGTCTCCGTTTTCCTCCCCTGGTACTCGGGTGCAACATTCCAGACGCTTTACTAACACTCTCCCGACTTGGAGAGTAAGTCCCTTTAACCTCCTGTTTGGCCCAGTTTGCAATTTCTGCGGAAGATGAACATGAATAGCGAGAACCAATGAGAGACTAGCTGGAGGTGTCTGGACGGGCAAATTTAACTCTCATTTCCCACCAGGAAGAGGAATTAACCAAAGGCTCAGCGTGCTGTGCCAGAACCAGATTAGGGCCTGAAGCCATCCTGCGGTGTTGCGGCCAGGTCACAAAAAGCGAGTTGAAGAAAGGAGCTCAGGGGCACTGTAATTCACAAACCTGCAGAGTTATAAATGACAGCTATCGTCCAAAAATAGACTGAAGTAAGGCTGCCAAGAGGACTTGAAAGCGGGGCAGAATTGCAGGACACCGATTTCAGGAGGTAGACTGGAATTGCATTGAAAGCATAGGAAAAGAGGCAGAACGTCCACAATGATGCACTTGGCCAAAAAGGGCGTATGCGTTTTTTCCTGAATATATTCAGGAAAACACGCATACGCCCTTTTTGGCCAACCAAGCAAGCTTGCAAAGGAAATCTGCACTACAATGAAGTCTCACTTCCCCCCAGTCAAAAGGGCCATCTGAAAAAAGTGTAAAATCCAGAAAGGCAGGACAGGCCATGGAGAACTGGGAGCCTTGTTATGCTGATGGGCGGGATGTAAATTGCCAACAACCACTCGGGAGAAGTGTATGGTGTTTCCTGAAACATCTAAAAAACAAAGCAACAGAGCGTAGGGCACTGCCACTTATGGTCCTATAGCTTAGGGAAATTAAAATCAAAAAGACACAGCCACCCCAAAGTTTGGGATGCCTCTGTTTACAAGAACCTCGTTTACAGTACAAGTTCAACATCGCAGAAAGTGAAAAATGGATAAAGAAGTTGTGGTATTTACTTACAAAGCAATATCACTCAGCAATGAAATCTATGTCATCAGGCCCTTAGCAGCACAATGAGTGGATTCAGGTATGATGATTCTAACTGAAATAAGTCACACAGAAAACGAAACATCATAAGATATCAGTAATACACGGAATGTAAACTTGGCTACACAGGAACTGAATTACAGAACAGAACAGGGTCTCAAATTTAGAAAACCAACTTATGCTTGCTTAAGGGGAAAGCTGAGTTGGGGTGTTGCATAAAACCGGAGATTGAAATGAGCACAGATAAAGTTCCTTAAGCCAAATATGGAATAGACAAGAGCTACTCCTTGCTCAACGAAATGGACTCAACACCCCATATTAAACGCCTAAGAATGTACCTGACTAGTAAGTATCTTAAAACCTATGGATTGCTATGTCTCCAAAAGAGAATCAAGCGTGTGTACAGGGGCATAAACGCAGCAGTGATAGGATTGGAGAGGTTCGGTGAGCAAATGAAGACCCTTTGAAGTCATACTGCATGGTACCCATTACACGGGTCTCAACTCTCCAGGTTTAAGGTATTCTTCCTTCAGCTAAAACATGCATGTGGAACCCAGAGTATGATCAACCATGTGAACGGGAGACGTGTTCAAATATGTCTCAGTTTTCGTACCCTGGTACTCGGGTGCAACATTCCAGACGCTTTACTAACACTCTCCCGACTTGGAGAGTCAGTCCCTTTAACCTCCTGTTTGGCCCAGTTTGCAATTTCTGCGGAAGATGAACAGGAATAGCGAGAACCAATGAGAGGCTAGCTGGAGGTGTCTGGATGGGCAAATTTAACTCTCATTTCCCACCAGGAAGAGGAATTAACCAAAGGCTCACCATGCCGGGCCGGAAGCAGATTAGGGCCTGAAGCCATCCTGCGGTGTTGCGGCCAGCTCACAAGAAAGCGAGTTGAAGAAAGGAGCTCAGGGGCACTGTAATTCACAAACCTGCAGAGTTATAAATGACAGCTATCGTCCAAAAATAGACTGAAGTAAGGCTGCCAAGAGGACTTGAAAGTGGTGCAGAATTGCAGGAAACCGATTTCAGGAGGTAGACTGGAATTGCATTGAAAGCATAGGAAAAGAGGCAGAACGTCCACAATGATGCACTTGGCCAAAAAGGGCGTATGCGTTTTTTCCTGAATATATTCAGGAAAAAACGCATACGCCCTTTTTGGCCAACCAAGCAAGCTTGCAAAGGAAATCTGCACTACAATGAAGTCTCACTTCCCGCCGGTCAAAAGGGCCATCTGAAAAAAGTGTAAAATCCAGAAAGGCAACAGGCCATTGAGAACTGGGAGCCTTGTTATGCTGATGGGCGGGATGTAAATTGCCAACAGACACTTGGGTGAAGTGTATGGTGTTTCCTGAAACATCTAAAAAACAAAGCAACAGAGCCTAGGGCACTTCCACTTATGGTCCTATAGCTTAGGGAAATTAAAATCAAAAAGACACAGCCACCCCAAAGTTTGGAACGGCTCTGTTTACAAGAACCTCGTTTACAGTACAAGTTCATCATCGCAGAAAGTGAAAAATGGATAAAGAAGTTGTGGTATTCACTTACAAAGCAATATCACTCAGCAATGAAATCTATGTCAACAGGCCCGTAGCAGCATAATGAGTGGATTCAGGTACGATGATTCTAACTGAAATAAGTCACACAGAAAAAGAAACATCATAAGTTATCACTAATACACGGAATGTAAACTTGGCTACACAGGAACTGAATTCCAAAACAGAACAGGTTCTCAAATTTAGAAAACCAACTTATGCTTGCTTAAGGGGAAAGGTGAGTTGGGGTGCTGCATAAAACCAGAGATTGAAATGAGCACAGATAAAGTTCCTTAAGACAAATATGGAATAGACAAGAGCTACTCCTTGCTCAACGAAATGGACTCAACACCGCATATTAAACGCCTAAGAATGTACCTGACTAGTAAGTATCTTAAAACCTATGGATTGCTATGTCTCCGAAAGAGAATCAAGCATGTGTACAGGGGCATAAACGCAGCAGTGATAGGATTGGAGAGGTTCGGTGAGCAAATGAAGACCCTTTGAAGTCATATTGCATGGTACCCATTCCACGGGTTTCAACTACCCAGGTTTAAGGTATTCTTCCTTCAGCTAAAACATGCATGTGGAACCCAGAGTATGATCAACCATGTGATCGGGAGACGTGTTCAAATATGTCTCAGTTTTCGTACCTTGGTACTCGGGTGCAACATTCCAGACGCTTTAGTAACACTCTCCCTACTTGGAGAGTCAGTGCCTTTAACCTCCTGTTTGCCCCAGTTTGCAATTTCTGCGGAAGATGAACAGGAATAGCGAGAAACAATGAGAGGCTAGCTGGAGGTGTCTGGACGGGCAAATTTAACTCTCATTTCCCACGAGGAAGAGGAATTAACCAAAGGCTCAGCGTGCCATGCCGGAACCACATTAGGGCCTGAAGACATCCTGCGGTGTTGCGGCCAGCTCACAAGAAAGCGAGTTGAAGAAAGGAGCTCAGGGGCACTGTAATTCACAAACCTGCAGAGTTATAAATGACAGCTATCGTCCAAAAATAGACTGAAGTAAGGCTGCCAAGAGGACTTGAAAGCGGGGCAGAATTGCAGGAAACTGATTTCAGGAGGTAGACTGGAATTGCATTGAAAGCATAGGAAAAGAGGCAGAACGTCCACAATGATGCACTTGGCCAAAAAGTGCGTATGCGTTTTTTCCTGAATATATTCACGAAAAAACGCATACGCCCTTTTTGGCCAACCAAGCAAGCTTGCAAAGGAAATCTGCACTACAATGAAGTCTCACTTCCCCCCGGTCAAAAGGGCCATCTGAAAAAAGTGTAAAATCCAGAAAGGCAGGACAGGCCATGGAGAACTGGGAGCCTTGTTATGCTGATGGGCGGGATGTAAATTGCCAACAGCCACTGGGAAGAAGTGTATGGTGTTTCCTGAAACATCTAAAAAACAAAGCAACAGAACCTAGGGCACTTTCACTTATGGTCCTATAGCTTAGGGAAATTAAAATCAAAAAGACACAGTCACCCCACAGTTTGGGACGCCTCTGTTTACAAGAACCTCGTTTACCATACAAGTTCAATATCACAGAAAGTGAAAAATGGATAAAGAAGTTGTGGTACTCATGTACAATGCAATATCACTCAGCAATGAAATCTATGTCACCAGGCCCGTAGCAGCATAATGAGTGGATTCGGGTATGGTGATTGTAACAGAAATAAGTCACACAGAAAATGAAACATCAAAAAATATCACTAATACATGGAATTTAAACTTGGCTACAGAGGAACTGAATTACAAAACAGAACAGGGTCTCAAATTTAGAAAACCAACTTATGCTTGCTTAAGTGGAAAGGTGAGTTGGGGTGCTGCATAAAACCAGAGATTGAAATGAGCACAGATAAAGTTCCTTAAGCCAAATATGGAATAGACAAGAGCTACTCCTTGCTCAACGGAATGAACTCCACACCCCATATTAAACGCCTAAGAATATACCTGACTAGTAAGTATCTTAAAACCTATGGATTGCTATGTCTCCAAAAAAGAATCACGTGTGTGTACAAGGGTCATAAACGCAGCAGTGATAGGATTGGAGATATTCGGTGAGCAAATGAAGACCCTTTGAAGTCATATTGCATGGTACCCATTCCACGGGTCTCAACTCTCCAGGTTTAAGGTATTCTTTCTTCAGCTAAAACATGCATGTGGAACCCAGAGTATGATCAACCGTGTGATCGGGAGACGTGTTCAAATATGTCTCAGTTTTCGTCCCCTGGTACTTCGGTGCAACATTCCAGACGCTTTACTAACACTCTCCCCACTTGCAGAGTCAGTGCCTTTAACCTCCTGTTTGGCCCAGTTTGCAATTTCTTCGGAAGATGTACAGGAATAGGGAGAACCAATTAGAGACAAGCGGGAGGTGTCTGGACGGGCAAATTTAACTCTAATTTCCCACCAGGAGGAGGAAATAACCAAAGGCTCAGCGTGCCGTGCCGGAACCAGATTAGGGCCTGAAGCCATCCTGCGGTGTTGCGGCCAGCTCACAAGAAAGCGAGTTGAAGAAAGGAGCTCAGGGGCACTGTAATTCACAAACCTGCAGAGTTATAAATGACAGCTATCGTCCAAAAATATACTGAAGTAAGGCTGCCAAGAGGACTTGAAAGCGGGGCAGAATTGCAGGAAACCGATTTCAGGAGGTAGACTGGAATTGCATTGAAAGCATAGGAAAAGAGGCAGAACGTCCACAATGATGCACTTGGCCAAAAAGGGCGTATGCGTTTTTTCCTGAATATATTCAGGAAAAAACGCATACGCCCTTTTTGGCCAACCAAGCAAGCTTGCAAAGGAAATCTGCACTACAATGAAGTCTCACTTCCCACGGGTCAAAAGGGCCATCTGAAAAAAGTGTAAAATCCAGAAAGGCAGGACAGGCCATGGAGAACTGGGAGCCTTGTTATGCTGATGGGCGTGATGTAAATTGCCAACAGACACTCGGGAGAAGTGTATGGTGTTTCCTGAAACATCTAAAAAACAAAGCAACAGAGCCGAGGGCACTTCCACTTATGGTCCTATAGCTTAGGGAAATTAAAATCAAAAAGACACAGCCACCCCAAAGTTTGGGACGCCTCTGTTTACAAGAACCTCGTTTACCGTACAAGTTCAATATCACAGAAAGTGAAAAATGGATAAAGAACTTGTGGTACTTACGTACAATGCAGTATCACTCAGCAATGAAATGTATGTCATCAGGCCCGTAGCAGCATAATGAGTGGATTCAGGTACGATGATTCTAACTGAAATAAGTCACACAGAAAAAGAAACATCAAAAGATATCACTAATACACGGAATGTAAACTTGGCTACACAGGAACTGAATTACAGAACAGAACAGGGTCTCAAATTTAGAAAACCAACTTATGCTTGCTTAAGGGGAAAGGTGAGTTGGGGTGCTGCATAAAACCAGAGATTGAAATGAGCACAGATAAAGTTCCTTAAGCCAAATATGGAACAGACAAGAGCTACTCCTTGCTCAACGAAATGGACTCAACACCACATATTAAACGCCTAAGAATGTACCTGACTAGTAAGTATCTTGAAACCTAGGGATTGCTATGTCTCCGAAAGAGAATCAAGCTTGTGTACTGGGGCATAAATGCAGCAGTGATAGTATTGGAGAGGTTCAGTGAGCAAATGAAGACCCTTTGAAGTCATATTGCATGGTACCCATTACACGGGTCTCAACTCTCCAGGTTTAAGGTATTCTTCCTTCAGCTAAAACATGCATGTGGAACCCAGAGTATGATCAACCGTGTGATCGGGAGACGTGTTCAAATATGTCTCAGTTTTCATACCCTGGTACTCGGGTGCAACATTCCAGACGCTTTACTAACACTCTCCCCACTTGGACAGTCAGTGCCTTTAACCTCCTGTTTGGCCCAGTTTGCTATTTCTGCGGAAGATGAACAGGAATAGGGAGAACCAATGAGAGACTAGCTGGAGGTGGCTGAACGGTCAAATTTAACTCTCATTTCCCACCAGGAAGACGAATTAACCAAAGGCTCAGCGTGCCGTGCCGGAAACAGATTAGGGCCTGAAGCCATCCTGCGGTGTTGCAGCCAGCTCACAAGAAAGTGAGTTGAAGAAAGGAGCTCAGGGGCTCTGTAATTCACAAACCTGCAGAGTTATAAATGACAGCTATCGTCCAAAAATATACTGAAGTAAGGCTGCCAAGAGGACTTGAAAGCGGGGCAGAATTGCAGGATACCAATTTCAGGAGGTAGACTGGAATTGCATTGAAAGCATAGGAAAAGAGGCAGAACGTCCACAATGATGCACTTTGCCAAAAGGGCGTATGCGTTTTTTCCTGAATATATTCAGGAAAAAACGCATACGCCCTTTTTGGCCAACCAAGCAAGCTTGCAAAGGAAATCTGCACTACAATGAAGTCTCACTTCCCCCCGGTCAAAAGGGCCATCTGAAAAAAGTGTAAAATCCAGAAAGGCAGGACAGGCCATGCAGAACTGGGAGCCTTGTTATGCTGATGGGCGGGATGTAAATTGCCAACAGCCACTGGGAAGAAGTGTATGGTGTTTCCTGAAACATCTAAAAAACAAAGCAACAGAGCCTAGGGCACTTCCACTTAGGGTCCTATAGCTTAGGGAAATTAAAATCAAAAAGACACAGCCACCCCAAAGTTTGGGACGCCTCTGTTTACAAGAACCTCGTTTACCGTACAAGTTCAATATCACAGAAAGTGAAAAATGGATAAAGAACTTGTGGTACTTACGTACAATGCAGTATCACTCAGCAGTGAAATCTATGTAATCAGGCCCGTAGCAGCATAATGAGTGGATTCAGGTACAATGATTCTAACTGAAATAAGTCACACAGAAAAAGAAACATCATAAGATATCACTAATACACGGAATGTAAACTTGGCTACCCAGGAACTGAATTCCAAAACAGAACAGGGTCTCAAATTTAGAAAACCAACTTATGCTTGCTTAAGGGGAAAGGTGAGTTGGGGTGCTGCATAAAACCAGAGATTGAAATGAGCACAGATAAAGTTCCTTAAGCCAAATATGGAATAGACAAGAGCTACTCCTTGCTCAACGAAATGGACTCAACACCACATATTAAACGCCTAAGAATGTACCTGACTAGTAAGTATCTTAAAACCTATGGATTGCTATGTCTCCAAAAGAGAATCAAGCATGTGTACAGGGGCATAAACGCAGCAGTGATAGGATTGGAGAGGTTCAGTGAGCAAATGAAGACCCTTTGAAGTCATATTGCATGGTACCCATTACACGGGTCTCAACTCTCCAGGTTTAAGGTATTCTTCCTTCAGCTAAAACATGCATGTGGAACCCAGAGTATGATCAACCATGTGAACGGGAGACGTGTTCAAATATGTCTCAGTTTTCCTCCCCTGGTACTCGGGTGCAACATTCTAGACGCTTTACTAACACTCTCCCGACTTGGAGAGTCAGTCCCTTTAACCTCCTGTTTGGCCCAGTTTGCAATTTCTGCGGAAGATGAACATGAATAGCGAGAACCAATGAGAGACTAGCTGGAGGTGTCTGAACGGGCAAATTTAACTCTCATTTCCCACCAGGAGGAGGAATTAACCAAAGGCTCAGCGTGCCATGCCGGAACCACATTAGGGCCTGAAGACTTCCTGCGGTGTTGCGGCCAGCTCACAAGAAAGCGAGTTGAAGAAAGGAGCTCAGGGGCACTGTAATTCACAAACCTGCAGAGTTATAAATGACAGCTATCGTCCAGAAATATACTGAAGTAAGGCTGCCAAGAGGACTTGAAAGCGGGGCAGAATTGCAGGAAACCGATTTCAGGAGGTAGACAGGAATTGCATTTCAAGCATAGGAAAAGAGGCAGAACGTCCACAGTGATGCACTTGGCCAAAAAGGGCGTATGCGTTTTTTCCTGAATATATTCAGGAAAAAACGCATACGCCCTTTTTGGCCAACCAAGCAAGCTTGCAAAGGAAATCTGCACTACAATGAAGTCTCACTTCCCCCCGGTCAAAAGGGCCATCTGAAAAAAGTGTAAAATCCAGAAAGGCAGGACAGGACATGGAGAACTGGGAGACTTGTTATGCTGATGGGCGGGATGTAAATTGCCAACAGCCACTCCGGTGAAGTGTATGGTGTTTCCTGAAACATCTAAAAAACAAAGCAACAGAGCCTAGTGCACTTCCACTTATGGTCCTATAGCTTAGGGAAATTAAAATCAAAAAGACACAGTCACCCCACAGTTTGGGACGCCTCTGTTTACAAGAACCTCGTTTACCATACAAGTTCAATATCACAGAAAGTGAAAAATGGATAAAGAAGTTGTGGTACTCATGTACAATGCAATATCACTCAGCAATGAAATCTATGTCACCAGGCCCGTAGCAGCATAATGAGTGGATTCGGGTATGGTGATTGTAACAGAAATAAGTCACACAGAAAATGAAACATCAAAAAATATCACTAATACATGGAATTTAAACTTGGCTACAGAGGAACTGAATTACAAAACAGAACAGGGTCTCAAATTTAGAAAACCAACTTATGCTTGCTTAAGTGGAAAGGTGAGTTGGGGTGCTGCATAAAACCAGAGATTGAAATGAGCACAGATAAAGTTCCTTAAGCCAAATATGGAATAGACAAGAGCTACTCCTTGCTCAACGGAATGAACTCCACACCCCATATTAAACACCTAAGAATATACCTGACTAGTAAGTATCTTAAAACCTATGGATTGCTATGTCTCCAAAAAAGAATCACGTGTGTGTACAAGGGTCATAAACGCAGCAGTGATAGGATTGGAGATATTCGGTGAGCAAATGAAGACCCTTTGAAGTCATATTGCATGGTACCCATTCCACGGGTCTCAACTCTCCAGGTTTAAGGTATTCTTTCTTCAGCTAAAACATGCATGTGGAACCCAGAGTATGATCAACCGTGTGATCGGGAGACGTGTTCAAATATGTCTCAGTTTTCGTCCCCTGGTACTTCGGTGCAACATTCCAGACGCTTTACTAACACTCTCCCCACTTGCAGAGTCAGTGCCTTTAACCTCCTGTTTGGCCCAGTTTGCAATTTCTTCGGAAGATGTACAGGAATAGGGAGAACCAATTAGAGACAAGCGGGAGGTGTCTGGACGGGCAAATTTAACTCTAATTTCCCACCAGGAGGAGGAAATAACCAAAGGCTCAGCGTGCCGTGCCGGAACCAGATTAGGGCCTGAAGCCATCCTGCGGTGTTGCGGCCAGCTCACAAGAAAGCGAGTTGAAGAAAGGAGCTCAGGGGCACTGTAATTCACAAACCTGCAGAGTTATAAATGACAGCTATCGTCCAAAAATATACTGAAGTAAGGCTGCCAAGAGGACTTGAAAGCGGGGCAGAATTGCAGGAAACCGATTTCAGGAGGTAGACTGGAATTGCATTGAAAGCATAGGAAAAGAGGCAGAACGTCCACAATGATGCACTTGGCCAAAAAGGGCGTATGCGTTTTTTCCTGAATATATTCAGGAAAAAACGCATACGCCCTTTTTGGCCAACCAAGCAAGCTTGCAAAGGAAATCTGCACTACAATGAAGTCTCACTTCCCACGGGTCAAAAGGGCCATCTGAAAAAAGTGTAAAATCCAGAAAGGCAGGACAGGCCATGGAGAACTGGGAGCCTTGTTATGCTGATGGGCGTGATGTAAATTGCCAACAGACACTCGGGAGAAGTGTATGGTGTTTCCTGAAACATCTAAAAAACAAAGCAACAGAGCCGAGGGCACTTCCACTTATGGTCCTATAGCTTAGGGAAATTAAAATCAAAAAGACACAGCCACCCCAAAGTTTGGGACGCCTCTGTTTACAAGAACCTCGTTTACCGTACAAGTTCAATATCACAGAAAGTGAAAAATGGATAAAGAACTTGTGGTACTTACGTACAATGCAGTATCACTCAGCAATGAAATGTATGTCATCAGGCCCGTAGCAGCATAATGAGTGGATTCAGGTACGATGATTCTAACTGAAATAAGTCACACAGAAAAAGAAACATCAAAAGATATCACTAATACACGGAATGTAAACTTGGCTACACAGGAACTGAATTACAGAACAGAACAGGGTCTCAAATTTAGAAAACCAACTTATGCTTGCTTAAGGGGAAAGGTGAGTTGGGGTGCTGCATAAAACCAGAGATTGAAATGAGCACAGATAAAGTTCCTTAAGCCAAATATGGAACAGACAAGAGCTACTCCTTGCTCAACGAAATGGACTCAACACCACATATTAAACGCCTAAGAATGTACCTGACTAGTAAGTATCTTGAAACCTAGGGATTGCTATGTCTCCGAAAGAGAATCAAGCTTGTGTACTGGGGCATAAATGCAGCAGTGATAGTATTGGAGAGGTTCAGTGAGCAAATGAAGACCCTTTGAAGTCATATTGCATGGTACCCATTACACGGGTCTCAACTCTCCAGGTTTAAGGTATTCTTCCTTCAGCTAAAACATGCATGTGGAACCCAGAGTATGATCAACCGTGTGATCGGGAGACGTGTTCAAATATGTCTCAGTTTTCATACCCTGGTACTCGGGTGCAACATTCCAGACGCTTTACTAACACTCTCCCCACTTGGACAGTCAGTGCCTTTAACCTCCTGTTTGGCCCAGTTTGCTATTTCTGCGGAAGATGAACAGGAATAGGGAGAACCAATGAGAGACTAGCTGGAGGTGGCTGAACGGTCAAATTTAACTCTCATTTCCCACCAGGAAGAGGAATTAACCAAAGGCTCAGCGTGCCGTGCCGGAAACAGATTAGGGCCTGAAGCCATCCTGCGGTGTTGCAGCCAGCTCACAAGAAAGTGAGTTGAGGAAAGGAGCTCAGGGGCTCTGTAATTCACAAACCTGCAGTTATAAATGACAGCTATCGTCCAAAAATATACTGAAGTAAGGCTGCCAAGAGGACTTGAAAGCGGGGCAGAATTGCAGGATACCAATTTCAGGAGGTAGACTGGAATTGCATTGAAAGCATAGGAAAAGAGGCAGAACGTCCACAATGATGCACTTTGCCAAAAGGGCGTATGCGTTTTTTCCTGAATATATTCAGGAAAAAACGCATATGCCCTTTTTGGCCAACCAAGCAAGCTTGCAAAGGAAATCTGCACTACAATGAAGTCTCACTTCCCCCCGGTCAAAAGGGCCATCAGAATAAAGTGTAAAATCCAGAAAGGCAGGACAGGCCATGCAGAACTGGGAGCCTTGTTATGCTGATGGGCGGGATGTAAATTGCCAACAGACACTCGGGAGAAGTGTATGGTGTTTCCTGAAACATCTAAAAAACAAAGCAACAGAGCCTAGGGCACTTCCACTTATGGTCCTATAGCTTAGGGAAATTAATATCAAAAAGACACAGCAACCCCAAAATTTGGGACGGCTCTTTTTACAGGAATCTCTTCTACGACACAAGTTAAATATCCCAGAGAGCAAATAATGAATAAAGAAGTTGCGGTACTTATGTACAACAGAATACCACTCAGCAATGAAATCTATGTCACCAGGCCCGTAGCAGCATAATGAGTGGATTGAGGCACGATGATTCTAAGTGAAATAAGTCACACAGAAAAAGAAACATCATAAGGTATCACTAATACACGGAATGTGAACTTGGCTACACATGAACTGAATTACAAAACAGAACAGGGTCTGAAGTTTAGAAAACCAACTTATGCCTGCTTAAGGGTAAAGGTGAGTGGGTGCTGCATAAAAGCAGAGTTTGAAATTAGCACAGATACCGTTCCATAAGCCAAATATGTAATAGACGAGAGCTACCCCTTGCTCAACAAAATGGATTCAACAATGAGGTATCACCTCACACCTGGTAGAATAGGCATCATTGAAATCTACAAACAAAAAATGCTGGAAAGGGTGTGGAGAAAAGGAACCCTCTCCCACTATTGTTGGGAATATAAATTGATACAGTCATTATGGAGAACAATATGGAATTTCTTAAGAAACTAACAATAGAATTACCATATGATACAGCAATCCCAGTACTGGACATATACCCAGACAAAACCATAAATCAAAAAGAGTCATTCACCGCAATGTTCATTGCATCACTATTTACAATATCGAGGTAATGGAAGCAACCTAAATGCCCACAGACAGACGAATGCATAAAACTGTGGTACATATATAAAATGGAATATTACTAAGCCATGAAAAGGAATGAAATTGGGTCATTTGTAGAGACGTCGATGGATCTAGAGACTGTCATACAGAGTGTAGTAAGTCAGAAAGAGAAAAACAAATCTTGTATATTCATGCATATATGTGGAACCTAGAAAAACTGTACAGATTAACCATTTTGCAAGGCATAAATAGAGCAACAGATGTAGACAACAAACGTATGGAAAACAAGGGGGGAAAGCTGTTGGGGGGTGGTGGTGGGAGGAGTTGAGAGACTGGGATTGGCATGTATACATTTATATGTATAAAATAGATAACCAATAAGAACCTGCTGTATAAAAATATAAAATAAAATTCAAAATTAAAAAGAAATAAAATTTAAAAAATAAAACAGAAAAAACAATTATTCCCTGCACATACATGTATTTATATGAATAAATTATTTCCATGCTTATATCTGTAAATACAAAAAAGAGGAATAAAATCTACCTTGAACCAAAAACGAAAAAGAGAAAAAAAACACAGAACCCACCAGTTACACAGAGGAAAACCGTATCAGGGCACTTGCTCCAGTTGTAAACAATTCTGAAGTTGGTCAGTGGTGGGGAATCGTCTCCCATTCAGCCAGCAGCCCCCATGCAACAAGCGTCCTCATTGCAAAGCTGGGGCACCGTGCCGAGGCATCTGTGAGTAAACGTGAGCTGAGCCCCAGGCCAGGTGCTGCTGAACTATTCCCACCCGTCCCAGGTAAAACACCTGAATATATACAAGGACTTGAAAGCCTAGAGGAAGGGCCATAGAGCCACACGAGTGACAGCATGCCGGCCGACTTGGTGCCTGCAGGCCAGCCAGGATGGTCCTGGCCCTGGGTGCTCTTCTGGAAGATTTCCATTTCCCTGCCTGAGATACCCGTCCTGTCCCTGCCCCCACTGCTTTTTTCCTTCCTCACCTCTGCCCAGGGAGAAATTCCAGCAGCAGGTATGGGTGACACATCCTCTTCTTTAGCAGGTGGCAGCCTGGCAATTGCTGCAGAAAGTCCAGCAGAGCCCCACTCACACTGGGCCACCCACAAAGCCGTGGCCTCTCACTCCCTCCCACCAGCCCAGCCCCGAGACTGCTGACAGGGCAGAGAAAATGGCGTCAGGCACGGCTGCAGGGGCTCTTGCTGCCTGGAGTGGTATTTATATTGATCTCATCCCAGGCACACCTGGGGAGGGCTGGCCGGCACGGTAAGGCTGCCCAGGTCAGCCAATCATCACCCCTCAGGGGCTCACAGTTGCAGAAAATGGAACTTGCTGAACCGGCCAGGTCCAAGGAACAGGTGTGGGCTCCTGAGAGTCAGGATAGACAAGGGGCTGCAGCTTTGGCTTGTTTTCTAATCATTTTATCTGGCCCATGAGTGGGAGACAACTTCAAGAAAACCCTCTCCTAATGAGAGGAACCCAGGAGTCAGGGAGAGGAGGGGTGGGTGGTGGTTGGAGACAGAGGCCTGGTGCCCCGGGTGCAGTGGAAGTCTCTGGAAGACCAGGTGGAGGGAGGCCTCACGGAGTGATGCCCAGGGTCACAGACCTGTCGCAGCTGCTGTTTGTTAGTTCAAGTCCTGCTCTGAGGTGCTCTGTGTCAGCTCTGAGTGACAGGTGAGCTGGGGGTGCTCTGCAATGAGGGCTATGTGCACGGTTCCTGTGTGCCCAGCCCTGCCACGGTACCTGCAAGGGTAGCTCTGTATCCTGGGAGGGGCCTGACCACGAGAGCCCCGTGGGCTGGGGTGGGGGTGGGGTACCTGCCCAGGTGAGCTCCATATTCTGGGATTGGTCTGACCACGAGAGCCCCATGGGCTGCTGGGGACCTGGTAAAGGATGTCAGGACAGTCAGTGAAGCCACCGAGGATATACCTCCAGTTGCTCCTAATTCCTACACCCTGCTGGTCATTCTACCAACCACCCGGACATGGTATTCTGTATTAGTCTTCAATGATGCCTTCTTTTGTATTCCATTAGTCCCAGAGTCACAAGAAATTTTCGCTTGTGAGTGGCAGGACTCAACATACAACTAAAACAATACTTCCGGGCCGTCTGGCCCCAAGGGTGCAAAAATTCCCACACCATCTTTGGGGAAAGCTTAGCTAAAGACCTAAAAGTTCTACCTCTGGAAAAGGAAACCCTCCTTCAATATGCAGACGACATTCTGATCACCAGCCCTACTAAGGAGGCCTCTGAACTACCAAGCCAATAAAGGATAGAAGTTGTCCAAGAAAAAGCTCAAATATCACAGACTGCGGTGACCTGCCTGGGCTTCATTCTCACAGAAGGTCAGAGAAGCCCATCCCAGGAAAGGGAAGAAACCATTTTCAGCCTTACCCCTTTCTAAAACTAGAAGACAGCTTAGGGGTTCCTGGGGAGGCCAGGGTTTGCTGCTTCTGGATCCCTAACTACAGTCTACTAGCTGGGCCTCTATATGAAACACTGAAAGGAAAAGATGATGATCCTTTTGAATAGAATCCAGAAGTGGCCTTTCAAGAATGGAAAGAGCAGTCAATTCAGACCCTTGCCCTGGAACTCCCTAATTTAGCTAAACCCTTTGACCTTTACATTCCCGGTGAAAGGTGAATCGCCATTGGAGAATTAGTGCAAAAACTGGGACCACTTGAAATGGAACAATGCAAGAATGCCATCCAGGTAGGATAAACTACGGTCACTAAGGGGCTTGGCCCACTGCCACATCTGGCCAAGATACTGGCGGTATCTAAAAACCTGGAAATCAGCAGCCCAAAAGGCCACCTCCCTCCTAAGGGAAAAGGACCCCACGTGGTGATCCTAACCACCAACCATGCCCTGAAGTTGCAGGGTTCGCTCCGTGGGCACACCGACCTCGAGTGAGGAGGCCCTCCAACTCCAACATCCAGAGAGATAACCGGGGGCAACAGGGCACCATGACGATTCATGTGAACATCACTTGACCTGGAGTTTCTCTCATAAAACAACAAGAGTGTGTCCCAAAAGAGTAGACTACTGCTTGCAGGACTTACTGCACCCAGAGGGGAGCTAATAATCTTGGCGGGGGAACAGTATACCACACTGTCACCATAGAAAAGCCTACAGACACCGTGATGATGGTGGCCAATAAGACCGGCTGGACTCCTGTTTACTTCAAAAGGCTGTTGACTCAGTAGCCATCATGGTCCTTGATCACCACTGACCCTGGACTGTCTGGGAGTTGAGCGGGCAGGGCTCTGACACCTGGTGCTGTTTGTACGTTAATTCAGGGGCCTAACTGAAGAAAGCGCAGACTACTGGTCAGAGCATCTAGGCTGGCAGAGACGGTCAGCCTAAGGTGGCCGAACAAATGTGGGGCGGGGTGAAACCGGCCCCCACAGCGTCTCTGCACATCTCTTTCCTGGACCCTTAAAGGTCATTAGAATCTATAACACTTCCAATGCTGGTGCTCAGGTGGACGAGCAGGGAGGCAGGGGTCCTGGGGACAATCAACGTCACCGGGAGGCTGCTGGGGAGAAGCTCTGACCCTCACCCCAGGGTATGAGGGCTCCCAACTCAGCACTCAGCAGTTACAGAAGAAGGGTCTGCACCCTCAGCACTCCAAGAATGAGGAACGGGACAAAAGGCAGAGGAGGGGTTTGTCCCCAGCAAAGCCCATTAAAAATCCCTGGGAGATAAAAATAGAATCTGGGCAATAAAGTCAAGTCTAACCTTTTTTATCCTTTGTGCTTTGTCTAATTTCACATGCTCCTAGGGTCCCGCATGCAGAGGTTCCACACCCGGCACTTCAGACCAGATTTCCTAGTGCAGAATGGCTGGGTCGACACCTCAGCTCCTGGGGCCCAGTGCAGACTCCACGATATAGAGCCTGAGCTACAGCCAACCCGGCCCTCGAGAGCTCCGCCGCCTCCCTCCCTCCCACTGACTCTGACAGGATCTCTACACAGCAGCCCAGCCCACAGCCCACGGGGTAGTGCATGCTCTCACCTCTCCATTCTCTGATCAAAATATAAAGGTTCCTTTGCTTGTGAACCAAACTCAGTCTCGATCTGTTGGCCCCAATGACACTGGGCAGGGGGACACTTGTTGGGGTCCACTCTGGAGGATCAGTAACAGAAATTGAGACTATTGTAACCTCAATGAACAGATGTGTGAGCCAAACTGTAGTTAACATAGAACAGTGTATAAGGCTCGGGTAAAATAAGATGTTTTTAACACTTCCATTTGATATTTCCATCACTTTTTATAAGCAAGTTCAGTGAAAAGGTTTGTCTTATTTGTCAGGTCAATATTAGAGAAACGAAGTGATTTCTTTCCAAGGATGTACAGCTAATAATCTTGGTTAAACCTTCAATCTTGTTTTAAATGCTTTTCCATTGAAAATGATACCTCTCTTTCAGCTCCCCCATTTCTGAGAAGTATAAAATCTTATAATTTATTATTACCAAAGGGGAAAGGTGGGAGGAGGGATAAATTAACAGTTTGGAATGAACACATACACACTGCTATGTATAAAATAGATCATCAACAAGGAACTACTGTATAGCACAGGGAACTACACTCAACATTTTGCAATAACCTATAAGGGGAAATAATCTGAAAAAGAATAGATATTTTTATTGACATCATCTATCAATGACAGTTAAAGTGTAGCCTAAGGGAAGCTGGTGGTGAGTGCTTCTGACCCTGAAGACTTCAATCATCTAAAGTTTGGACTCTGCCTACTTCCCAAGGCCCTTAATGAACATATGTGTAGCTGTAGCTTAAAAAATTCCCCAGTTTGGGTTTCGGGGAGACACTGATTTTGAAAAAGCCCTGGTGTTCTCCTTACATGAATGGGACTCTTCCTACTGCTAAAACATGTCTGTCACACCCAGAGGATGGTATACCGTCTGATCGGGAAGAGTTTGGAAAAGGCATCTCATCTCCTCATCTCCTGGTGCTCGGGTTCACCCCTCCAGCGTCTTTACTAACAGTCTCCCCACTTGGAGATGTCAGCACTGTCAACATCCTGTTGCGTACACTTTGGAATTTGTCCAGAGGATGAAGCGGAAGGATGAGGAACAATGAGAGACAAGTCCTAGGTGTTCAGACAGGCACATGTCACTCTAATTTCCAATCAGGAAGACGAATTGACCAAAGGCTAGGGTTGCCCATGGAAACAGTATAGGGCTTGAGGAAATCCCGCTGCTTTGTGGCCAGTTCCCATAAACACGAGTTGAACAATGGAACTCAGGGGCAGTAAAATTCACAAAACTGCAGAGTTGAAAATATCCATCACTGAAAAATGTCTTGAGGAAAGTCAGAGAAAAGGACTTGTAAGCAAGGGAGAATGGCAGGAAAGGGATTTGAGGAGGTAGAAAGGACTCGCCATTAAGCACAAGAAAAGGAGCTGAACATTGCCAACATTGCAGTTGGCCAAAAAGGGTGTATGCGTTCTTTTCTGTATATATTCAAGAAAAGGGCATACACTTTTTTAGCCAACCAAACAGGTGGGCACTGGAAGTCAATACTACAAAAGATATCACTTCGCATCAGTCAGAAGAGCCATCCTCATAAAGCGTAAACAACAGAAATGCAGGACAGGGCAACGAGAAGAGGGAGCCCTGTGAGACTTATAGTGGAAATGTATATTGCCAACGGCCATTCTGGAGAAGTGTATTGTGTTTACTAAAGCATCTAAAAAATGAGCTACAGAGCATAGGGCACTTGCACTCATGGGCGTATATCTTGGGAAAAACAAAAATCGAGAGGACACAGGCACCCCAATGTTTACCCCCTCTCTGTTTAAAAGATCCTCGACTAGGATATAACTTAAATGTCTCTGGAGGGAAAAAATGGATAGAGATGTGGTACTTAGGTAGAGTGGAATATTATTCAGCCTGGAAATCAATGAAATATGGCCAGTTGTAACAACTCCGGAGGAGTTACGTATGATCATTCTAAGTGACAGAATTCAAAAAGAAAAAGACACATATCATAAGATATCACTTAAAGGTGGAATCCAAAATGGCTACACATGAAATAAATTACAAAACAAAAACATAGTCAAATATGTAGAAAACACGCATAAGGCTGCTAAACGGGAAAGGTGGGGAGGGGTGAGGCATCATCCAGGAGGTTGAAATTAGCAAAGATACCATTCCAAATACCAAACTGATAATCAACAAGGCCTACACGGTAGCTAAAAGA
Source organism: Stenella coeruleoalba (assembly GCF_951394435.1). Lineage (NCBI taxonomy): Eukaryota > Metazoa > Chordata > Mammalia > Artiodactyla > Delphinidae > Stenella > Stenella coeruleoalba. Next base: position 2,513,781 of record NW_027646159.1, on the reverse strand, counting down.
ACTGCACTCAGCACACTCAAGTCACCGGAAAAGAATATATACGACTGGTAAGAATCTGAAAAAGAATTTATTGATGTCTCTCTGTACGCGAATCAAGTGGATGTACAGCAGCAAGAAACAGAGCTTTGAAAATCAGCTGTAACCAATATAGTAATAAATTGAAAAAAATAAACGACAGAGAGACAGAGAAAACCTCTTACAACTTTTCCTCAGGGACGGTGATGCAACATGGATTGAACACATCTAGACCCACAGCAGGATGAGACATAAGGCTGGAAACTGTTTGCGCTAAGAGAAATGTGAGGTTGGGTGAGGAAATGCACACCCTTTAAAGTAATACTACCTGGTACCCATTCAATGGGTCCCAAATCTGCAGGTTCAAGGGATCTTCCTACAGCTAAAACATGCATGGAAAACCCAGAGGACTGTACACCATGTGATCGGGAGATGTGTCTAAAATGCACCTCATTTATCCTCTCCTGGTGCTCCTGTTCACCATTCCAGCCACGCTACTTAGAATCTCCCCACTTGGAGAATCAGCACATTTAAACTTCTGTTTCACACATTTTGCAAATTGTGAGGAGGATGAACGGGAAGAGGGGGAACCAATGAGAGAAGAGTTGTAGGGGTTTGGACGGGCACATATCACTCTAATTTCCCATTAAGAATAAGAATTAAAGAAAGGCTCAGCCTGCCTCGCCGGAGCCAAAATAGGGCCTGAAGCAATCCTGCGGGTTTGAGGCCAGCTCACAAAAGAGCAACTTAAAAAATGGAGCTCAGGGTCACTGCAATTCACAAACCTGCAGAGTTATAAATGAAAACTAACGTCCAAAAATATGTTGAGGTAAGGCAAAGAAGAGGATCTGAATGCAAGACAGAATTGCAAGAAACAGATTTCAAGAGGTAGATTGGACTCGTCTTTAACGCACATGAAAAGCGGCAGAATTTCGACAATGATGCAGTTGGCCCAAAAGGGCGTATGCGTTTTTTCCTGATTATATCCAGGAAAAAACGCATACGCACTTTATGGGCAACGAAGCAAGCAAGCAATGCAAATGTGCACAACAAAGAAGTCTCACTTCCCACCGGTCAAAAGGGCCATCCTAAAAAATTGTAAAAACCAGAAATGCAGGACAGGCCATGGAGAACAGGGAGCCTTTATACGCTGATGGGCAGTGTGTGAACTGCCGAGAGCCACTCTGGAGAAGTGTATGGTGGTTCCTAAATCATCTAAAAAACAGAGCTACAGAGCATAGGACACTTCCAATCATGGGAGTATATCTAGGGAAGTCTAAAAATCAACAAGACACAAGCACACCACAGTTTAGGGCTACTCTGTTTACAAGAACCTCAACTTCAGTACACCTTAAATATCCCAGGAAAGAGAACAATGGATAAAGAAGATGTGGTACTTATGTACAATGGAATATCTCTTCACCATGAAATCAATGTAATAAGGCTATTAGAAGGATAAAGAGTGGATTTAGGTCCGATAATACTACTTGAAATAAGTCAAACAGAAAAAGAAACATATCATAAGATATCACTTATAGAGGGAGGGTAAATATGGCTGCACAAGAAATGAATTACAGAACAGAACAGTGTCTCACATTTAGAAAACACACTTATGTCAGCTTAAGGGGAAAGGAGAGGTGGGGTGATGCATAAAACCAGAGTTTGAAATTAGCACAGATACCGTTCAATAAACCAAATAGGTATTAGACAAGATCTACACCTTGCTCAATGAACTGGCCTCAACACACCCTATACACCGCAGAGAAATATATCTGAGGAATAAGAATCTTAAAACCCATGTATTGATATATCTCCATAAGGGAATCAAGTGTGTGCAGAGCGGCACAAACACAGCAGTGAAAAGGAGCTAAACCCCATTATAGAAATAAATTTTAAAAACAAAACGCTGAAACAATGAAAGAGAGAAAAATTCTTACAAAATTCGCTCAGGGGCTGTGATGCAACCTGGATTGACCACATATAAACCCACAGCTGGATAAGACATAAGGCTGGACACTTGGGGCTGACAGGATTGGTGAGCTTTGGTGAGCAACTGCCGAAAGTTTAATGCAATACTTCATGCTACTCAGTCCAAGGGTCCCAACACTCCAGGTTGAAGGGAATCTTCCTACAGCTAAACCATGCTTGGGAAACCCAGCGACTGGTATACCATATGATCGGGAAAGGTTTCTAAAACGCACCTCATTTTTCCTCTCCTGGGGCTCCGGATCGACATTCCAGCCGCTTTACTAACAACATCCCCACATGGAGTCAATGCCTTTAAGTTCTGGTATCGCACAGTCTGCAGTTAGTGCAGAGGATGAATGGGAATAGGGGGAACCAGTGAGAAACTAGCTGTAGCGGTTTCAATGGGCACATGTCACTCTAATATCACATCAGTAAGAAGAATTAACCAAAGGCACAGCAAGGTGCCCCAGAAGAAAAATAGGGCTTCAAGGAATCCTGTGGTTACGGGGCAAGACCACAAAAATAAGAGCTAAAAAATGGAGCTAAGGGCCACTGCAATTCAAAAACCTGCAGAGTTATAAAGGCCAACTATTTTTTAAAATATATTGAGGTAAGGCTATGAAGAGGCATTGAAAGCAAGGCAGAATTGCAGGAAACCGATTTCAGGAGGTAGACAGGAATTGCATTGAAAGCATAGGAAAAGAGGCAGAACGTCCACAATGATGCACTTGGCCAAAAAGGGCGTATGCGTTTTTTCCTGAATATATTCAGGAAAAAACGCATACGCCCTTTTTGGCCAACCAAGCAAGCTTGCAAAGGAAATCTGCACTACAATGAAGTCTCACTTCCCCCCGGTCAAAAGGGCCATCTGAAAAAAGTGTAAAATCCAGAAAGGCAGGACAGGCCATGGAGAACTGGGAGCCTTGTTATGCTGATGGGCGGGATGTAAATTGCCAACAACCACTGGGGAGAAGTGTATGGTGTTTCCTGAAACATCTAAAAAACAAAGCAACAGAGCCTAGGGCACTTCCACTTATGCTCCTATAGCTTAGGGAAATTAAAATAAAAAAGACACAGCCACCCCAAAGTTTGGGACACCTCTGTTTACAAGAACCTCGTTTACAGTACAAGTTCAACATCGCAGAAAGTGAAAAATGGATAAAGAAGTTGTGGTATTTACTTACAAAGCAATATCACTCAGCAATGAAATCTATGTCATCAGGCCCTTAGCAGCACAATGAGTGGATTCAGGTATGATGATTCTAACTGAAATAAGTCACACAGAAAAAGAAACATCATAAGATATCAGTAATACACGGAATGTAAACTTGGCTACACAGGAACTGAATTACAGAACAGAACAGGGTCTCAAATTTAGAAAACCAACTTATGCTTGCTTAAGGGTAAAGGTGAGTTGGGGTGCTGCATAAAACCAGAGATTGAAATGAGCACAGATAAAGTTCCTTAAGCCAAATATGGAACAGACAAGAGCTACTCCTTGCTCAATGAAATGGACTCAACACCGCATATTAAACGCCTAAGAATGTACCTGACTAGTAAGTATCTTAAAACCTATGGATTGCTATGTCTCCGAAAGAGAATCAAGCATGTGTCCAGGGGCATAAACGCAGCAGTGATAGGATTGGAGAGGTTCGTGAGCAAATGAAGACCCTTTGAAGTCATATTGCATGGTACCCATTCCACAGGTTTCAACTACCCAGGTTTAAGGTATTCTTCCTTCAGCTAAAACATGCATGTGGAACCCAAGTATGATCAACCATGTGAACGGGAGACGTGTTCAAATATGTCTCAGTTTTCCTCCCGTGGTATTCGGGTGCAACATTCCAGACGCTTTACTAACAGTCTCCCCACTTGGAGAGTCAGCGCCTTTAACCTCCTGTTTGGCCCAGTTTGCAATTTCTGCGGAAGATGAACAGGAATAGCGAGAACCAATGAGAGGCTAGCTGGAGGTGTCTGGACGGGCAAATTTAACTCTCATTTCCCACCAGGAAGAGGAAATAACCAAAGGCTCAGCGTGCCATGCCGGAACCAGATTACGGCCTGAAGACATCCTGCGGTGTTGCGGCCAGGTCACAAGAAAGCAAGTTGAAGAAAGGAGCTCAGGGGCACTGTAATTCACAAACCTGCAGAGTTATAAATGACAGCTATCGTCCAAAAATAGACTGAAGTAAGGCTGCCAAGAGGACTTGAAAGCGGGGCAGAATTGCAGGAAACCAATTTCAGGAGGTAGACTGGAATTGCATTGAAAGCATAGGAAAAGAGGCAGAACGTCCACAATGATGCACTTGGCCAAAAAGGGCGTATGCGTTTTTTCCTGAATATATTCAGGAAAAAACGCATACGCCCTTTTTGGCCAACCAAGCAAGCTTGCAAAGGAAATCTGCACTACAATGAAGTCTCACTTCCCCCCCTGTCAAAAGGGCCATCGGAAAAAAGTGTAAAATCCAGAAAGGCAACAGGCCATTGAGAACTGGGAGCCTTGTTATGCTGATGGGCGGGATGTAAATTGCCAACAGACACTTGGGAGAAGTGTATGGTGTTTCCTGAAACATCTAAAAAACAAAGCAACAGAGCCTAGGGCACTTCCACTTATGGTCCTATAGCTTAGGGAAATTAAAATCAAAAAGACACAGCCACCCCAAAGTTTGGGACGCCTCTGTTTACAAGAACCTCGTTTACCGTACAAATTCTATATCAGAGAAAGTGAAAAATGGATAAAGAACTTGTGGTACTTACATACAATGCATTGTCACTCAGCAATGAAATCTGTGTCATCAGGCCCTTAGCAGCACAATGAGTGGATTCAGGTACGATGATTCTAACTGAAATAAGTCACACAGAAAAAGAAACATCATAAGATATCAGTAATACACGGAATGTAAACTTGGCTACACAGGAACTGAATTCCAAAACAGAACAGGGTCTCAAATTTAGAAAACCAACTTATGCTTGCTTAAGGGGAAAGGTGAGTTGGGGTGCTGCATAAAACCAGAGATTGAAATGAGCACAGATAAAGTTCCTTAAGCCAAATATGGAATAGACAAGAGCTACTCCTTGCTCAACGAAATGGACTCAACACCCCATATTAAACGCCTAAGAATGTACCTGACTAGTAAGTATCTTAAAACCTATGGATTGCTATGTCTCCAAAAGAGAATCAAGCATGTGTACAGGGGCATAAACGCAGCAGTGATAGGATTGGAGAGGTTCGGTGAGCAAATGAAGACCCTTTGAAGTCATATTGCATGGTACCCATTACACGGGTCTCAACTCTCCAGGTTTAAGGTATTCTTCCTTCAGCTAAAACATGCATGTGGAACCCAGAGTATGATCAACCGTGTGAACGGGAGACGTGTTCAAATATGTCTCAGTTTTCCTCCCCTGGTACTCGGGTGCAACATTCCAGATGCTTTACTAACACTCTCCCTACTTGGAGAGTCAGTGCCTTTAACCTCCTGTTTGGCCCAGTTTGCAATTTCTGCGGAAGATGAACAGGAATAGCGAGAACCAATGAGAGGCTAGCTGGAGGTGTCTGGACGGGCAAATTTAACTCTCATTTCCCACCAGGAAGAGGAATTAACCAAAGGCTCAACATGCCGTGCCAGAACCAGATTAGGGCCTGAAGCCATCCTGCGGTGTTGCGGCCAGGTCACAAGAAAGCAAGTTGAAGAAAGGAGCTCAGGGGCACTGTAATTCACAAACCTGCAGAGTTATAAATGACAGCTATCGTCCAAAAATAGACTGAAGTAAGGCTGCCAAGAGGACTTGAAAGCGGGGCAGAATTGCAGGAAACCGATTTCAGGAGGTAGACTGGAATTGCATTGAAAGCATAGGAAAAGAGGCAGAACGTCCACAATGATGCACTTGGCCAAAAAGGGCGTATGCATTTTTTCCTGAATATATTCAGGGAAAAACGCATACGCCCTTTTTGGCCAACCAAGCAAGCTTGCAAAGGAAATCTGCACTACAATGAAGTCTCACTTCCCCCCGGTCAAAAGGGCCATCTGAAAAAAGTGTAAAATCCAGAAAGGCAACAGGCCATGGAGAACTGGGAGCCTTGTTATGCTGATGGGCGGGATGTAAATTGCCAACAGCCACTCCGGAGAAGTGTATGGTGTTTCCTGAAACATCTGAAAAACAAAGCAACAGAGCCTAGTGCACTTCCACTTATGGTCCTATAGCTTAGGGAAATTAAAATCAAAAAGACACAGCCACCCCAAAGTTTGGGACGCCTCTGTTTACAAGAACCTCGTTTACCGTACAAGTTCAATATCACAGAAAGTGAAAAATGGATAAAGAAGTTGTGGTACTCATGTACAATGCAATATCACTCAGCAATGAAATCTGTGTCATCAGGCCCGTAGCAGCATAATGAGTGGATTCGGGTATGGTGATTCTAACTGAAATAAGTCACACAGAAAAAGAAACATCAAAAAATATCACTAATACATGGAATGTAAACTTGGCTACAGAGGAACTGAATTACAAAACAGAACAGGGTCTCAAATTTAGAAAACCAACTTATGCTTGCTTAAGTGGAAAGGTGAGTTGGGGTGCTGCATAAAACCAGAGATTGAAATGAGCACAGATAAAGTTCCTTAAGCCAAATATGGAATAGACAAGAGCTACTCCTTGCTCAACGAAATGGACTCAACACCCCATATTAAACGCCTAAGAATATACCTGACTAGTAAGTATCTTAAAACCTATGGATTGCTATGTCTCCGAAAGAGAATCAAGCATGTGTACAGGGGCATAAATGCAGCAGTGATAGGATTGGAGAGGTTCGGTGAGCAAATGAAGACCCTTTGAAGTCATATTGCATGGTACCCATTCCATGGGTTTCAACTACCCAGGTTTAAGGTATTCTTCCTTCAGCTAAAACATGCATGTGGAACCTAGAGTATGATCAACCATGTGATCGGGAGACGTGTTCAAATATGTCTCAGTTTTCGTACCCTGGTCCTCGGGTGCAACATTCCAGACGCTTTACTAACACTCTCCCGACTTGGAGAGTCAGTCCCTTTAACCTCCTGTTTGGCCCAGTTTGCAATTTCTGCGGAAGATGAACAGGAATAGCGAGAACCAATGAGAGGCTAGCTGGAGGTGTCTGGACGGGCAAATTTAACTCTCATTTCCCACCAGGAAGAGGAATTAACCAAAGGCTCAGCATGCCGGGCCGGAACCAGATTAGGGCCTGAAGCCATCCTGCGGTGTTGCGGCCAGGTCACAAGAAAGCGAGTTGGAGAAAGGAGCTCAGGGGCACTGTAATTCACAAACCTGCAGAGTTATAAATGACAGCTATCGTCCAAAAATAGACTGAAGTAAGGCTGCCAAGAGGACTTGAAAGCGGGGCAGAATTGCAGGAAACCGATTTCAGGAGGTAGACTGGAATTGCATTGAAAGCATAGGAAAAGAGGCAGAACGTCCACAATGATGCACTTGGCCAAAAAGGGCGTATGCGTTTTTTCCTGAATATATTCAGGAAAAAACGCATACGCCCTTTTTGGCCAACCAAGCAAGCTTGCAAAGGAAATCTGCACTACAATGAAGTCTCACTTCCCCCCCGGTCAAAAGGGCCATCTGAAAAAAGTGTAAAATCCAGAAAGGCAGGACAGGCCATGGAGAACTGGGAGCCTTGTTATGCTGATGGGCGGGATGTAAATTGCCAACAGACACTCAGGAGAAGTGTATGGTGTTTCCTGAAACATCTAAAAAACAAAGCAACAGAGCCTAGGGCACTTCTACTTATGGTCCTATAGCTTAGGGAAATTAAAATCAAAAAGACACAGCCACCCCAAAGTTTGGGATGCCTCCGTTTACAAGAACCTCGTTTACCGTACAAGTTCAATATCACAGAAAGTGAAAAATGGATAAAGAACTTGTGGTACTTACGTACAATGCAATATCACTCAGCAATGAAATCTATGTCATCAGGCCCGTAGCAGCATAATGAGTGGATTCAGGTACGATGATTCTAACTGAAATAAGTCACACAGAAAAAGAAACATCATAAGATATCACTAATACACGGAATTTAAACTTGGCTACACAGGAACTGAATTCTAAAACAGAACAGGGTCTCAAATTTAGAAAACCAACTTATGCTTGCTTAAGGGTAAAGGTGAGTTGGGGTGCTGCATAAAACCAGAGATTGAAATGAGCACAGATAAAGTTCCTTAAGCCAAATATGGAATAGACAAGAGCTACTCCTTGCTCAACGAAATGGACTCAACACCGCATATTAAACGCCTAAGAATGTACCTGACTAGTAAGTATCTTAAAAGCTATGGATTGCTATGTCTCCGAAAGAGAATCAAGCATGTGTACAGGGGCATAAACGCAGCAGTGATAGGATTGGAGAGGTTCGGTGAGCAAATGAAGACCCTTTGAAGTCATATTGCATGGTACCCATTCCACGGGGTTCAACTACCCAGGTTTAAGGTATTCTTCCTTCAGCTAAAACATGCATGTGGAACCTAGAGTATGATCAACCATGTGATCGGGAGACGTGTTCAAATATGTCTCAGTTTTCGTACCCTGGTACTCAGGTGCAACATTCCAGACGCTTTACTAACACTCTCCCGACTTGGAGAGTCAGTCCCTTTAACCTCCTGTTTGGCCCAGTTTGCAATTTCTGCGGAAGATGAAGAGGAATAGCGAGAACCAATGAGAGGCTAGCTGGAGGTGTCTGGACGGGCAAGTTTAACTCTCATTTCCCACCAGGAAGAGGAATTAACCAAAGGCTCAGCGTGCCGTGCCGGAACCAGATTAGGGCCTGAAGCCATCCTGCGGTGTTGCGGCCAGCTCAAAAGAAAGCGAGTTGAAGAAAGGAGCTCAGGGGCACTGTAATTCACAAACCTGCAGAGTTATAAATGACAGCTATCGTCCAAAAATATACTGAAGTAAGGCTGCCAAGAGGACTTGAAAGCGGGGCAGAATTGCAGGAAACCGATTTCAGGAGGTAGACTGGAATTGCATTGAAAGCATAGGAAAAGAGGCAGAACGTCCACAATGATGCACTTGGCCAAAAAGGGCGTATGCGTTTTTTCCTGAATATATTCAGGAAAAAACGCATACGCCCTTTTTGGCCAACCAAGCAAGCTTGCAAAGGAAATCTGCACTACAATGAAGTCTCACTTCCCCCCGGTCAAAAGGGCCATCTGAAAAAAGTGTAAAATCCAGAAAGGCAGGACAGGCCATGGAGAACTGGGAGCCTTGTTATGCTGATGGGCGGGATGTAAATTGCCAACAATGACTCGGGAGAAGTGTATGGTGTTTCCTGAAACATCTAAAAAACAAAGGAACAGAGCCTAGGGCACTTCCACTTATGGTCCTATAGCTTAGGGAAATTAAAATCAAAAAGACACAGCCACCCCAAAGTTTGGAACGGCTCTGTTTACAAGAACCTCGTTTACAGTACAAGTTCAACATCGCAAAAAGTGAAAAATGGATAAAGAAGTTGTGGTATTCACTTACAAAGCAATATCACTCAGCAATGAAATCTGTGTCATCAGGCCCTTAGCAGCACAATGAGTGGATTCAGGTATGATGATTCTAACTGAAATAAGTCACACAGAAAAAGAAACATCATAAGATATCAGTAATACACGGAATGTAAACTTGGCTACACAGGAACTGAATTACAGAACAGAACAGGGTCTCAAATTTAGAAAACCAACTTATGCTTGCTTAAGGGGAAAGGTGAGTTGGGGTGCTGCATAAAACCAGAGATTGAAATGAGCACAGATAAAATTTCTTAAGCCAAATATGGAATAGACAAGAGCTACTCCTTGCTCAACGAAATGGACTCAACACCGCATATTAAACGCCTAAGAATGTACCTGACTAGTAAGTATCGTAAAACCTATGGATTGCTATGTCTCTGAAAGAGAATCAAGCATGTGTACAGGGGCATAAACACAGCAGTGATAGGATTGGAGAGGTTCGGTGAGCAAATGAAGACCCTTTGAATTCATATTGCATGGTACCCATTCCACGGGTTTCAACTACCCAGGTTTAAGGTATTCTTCCTTCAGCTAAAACATGCATGTGGAACCTAGAGTATGATCAACCATGTGATCGGGAGACGTGTTCAAGTATGTCTCAGTTTTCGTACCCTGGTACTCGGGTGCAACATTCCAGACGCTTTACTAACACTCTCCCCACTTGGAGAGTCAGTCCCTTTAACCTCCTGTTTGGCTCAGTTTGCAATTTCTGCGGAAGATGAAGAGGAATAGCGAGAACCAATGAGAGGCTAGCTGGAGGTGTCTGGACGGGCAAATTTAACTCTCATTTCCCACCAGGAAGAGGAATTAACCAAAGGCTCAGCGTGCCGTGCCGGAACCAGATTAGGGCCTGAAGCCATCCTGCGGTGTTGCGGCCAGCTCACAAGAAAGCGAGTTGAAGAAAGGAGCTCAGGGGCACTGTAATTCACAAACCTGCAGAGTTATAAATGACAGCTATCGTCCAAAAATAGACTGAAGTAAGGCTGCCAAGAGGACTTGAAAGCGGGGCAGAATTGCAGGAAACCGATTTCAGGAGGTAGACTGGAATTGCATTGAAAGCATAGGAAAAGAGGCAGAACGTCCACAATGATGCACTTGGCCAAAAAGCGCGTATGCGTTTTTTCCTGAATATATTCAGGAAAAAACGCATACGCGCTTTTTGGCCAACCAAGCAAGCTTGCAAAGGAAATCTACACTACAATGAAGTCTCACTTCCCCCCGGTCAAAAGGGCCATCTGAAAAAAGTGTAAAATCCAGAAAGGCAGGACAGGCCATGGAGAACTGGGAGCCTTGTTATGCTGATGGGCGGGATGTAAATTGCCAACAGACACTCGGGAGAAGTGTATGGTGTTTCCTGAAACATCTAAAAAACAAAGCAACAGAGCCTAGGCACTTCCACTTATGGTCCTATAGCTTAGGGAAATTAAAATCAAAAAGACACGGCCACGCCAAAGTTTGGGACGCCTCTGTTTACAAGAACCTCGTTTACAGTACAAGTTCAACATCGCAGAAAGTGAAAAATGGATAAAGAAGTTGTGGTATTTACTTACAAAGCAATATCACTCAGCAATGAAATCTGTGTCATCAAGCCCTTAGCAGCACAAAGAGTGGATTCAGATATGATGATTCTAACTGAAATAAGTCACACAGAAAAAGAAACATCATAAGATATCAGTAATACACGGAATGTAAACTTGGCTACACAGGAACTGAATTACAGAACAGAACAGGGTCTCAAATTTAGAAAACCAACTTATGCTTGCTTAAGGGTAAAGGTGAGTTGGGGTGCTGCATAAAACCAGAGATTGAAATGAGCACAGATAAAGTTTCTTAAGCCAAATATGGAATAGACAAAAGCTACTCCTTGCTCAACGAAATGGACTCAACACCGCATATTAAACGCCTAAGAATGTACCTGACTAGTAAGTATCTTAAAACCTATGGATTGCTATGTCTCCGAAAGAGAATCAAGCATGTGTACAGGGGCATAAACGCAGCAGTGATAGGATTGGAGAGGTTCGTGAGCAAATGAAGACCCTTTGAAGTCATATTGCATGGTACCCATTACACGGGTTTCAACTACCCAGGTTTTAGGTATTCTTCCTTCAGCTAAAACATGCATGTGGAACCCAAGTATGATCAACCATGTGAACGGGAGACGTGTTCAAATATGTCTCAGTTTCCTCCCCTGCTACTCGGGTGCAACATTCCAGACGCTTTACTAACACTCTCCCCACTTGGAGAGTCAGCGCCTTTAACCTCCTGTTTGGCCCAGTTTGCAATTTCTGCGGAAGATGAACAGGAATAGCGAGAACCAATGAGAGACTAGCTGGAGGTGTCTGGATGGGCAAATTTAACTCTCATTTCCCAGCAGGAAGAGGAAATAACCAAAGGCTCAGCGTGCTGTGCCGGAACCAGATTAGGGCCTGAAGCCATCCTGCGGTGTTGCGGCCAGGTCACAAGAAAGCAAGTTGAAGAAAGGAGCTCAGGGGCACTGTAATTCACAAACCTGCAGAGTTATAAATGACAGCTATCGTCCAAAAATAGACTGAAGTAAGGCTGCCAAGAGGACTTGAAAGCGGGGCAGAATTGCAGGAAACCGATTTCAGGAGGTAGACTGGAATTGCATTGAAAGCATAGGAAAAGAGGCAGAACGTCCACAATGATGCACTTGGCCAAAAAGGGCGTATGCGTTTTTTCCTGAATATATTCAGGAAAAAACGCATACGCCCTTTTTGGCCAACCAAGCAAGCTTGCAAAGGAAATCTGCACTACAATGAAGTCTCACTTCCCCCCGGTCAAAAGGGCCATCTGAAAAAAGTGTAAAATCCAGAAAGGCAGGACAGGCCATGGAGAACTGGGAGCCTTGTTATGCTGATGGGCGGGATGTAAATTGCAAACAGACACTTGGGAGAAGTGTATGGTGTTTCCTGAAACATCTAAAAAACAAAGCAACAGAGCCTAGGGCACTGCCACTTATGGTCCTATAGCTTAGGGAAATTAAAATCAAAAAGACACAGACACCCCAAAGTTTGGGACGCCTCTGTTTACAAGAACCTCGTTTACAGTACAAGTTCAACATCGCAGAAAGTGAAAAATGGATAAAGAAGTTGTGGTATTTACTTACAAAGCAATATCACTCAGCAATGAAATCTGTGTCATCAGGCCCTTAGCAGCACAATGAGTGGATTCAGGTATGATGATTCTAACTGAAATAAGTCACACAGAAAAAGAAACATCATAAGATATCAGTAATACACGGAATGTAAACTTGGCTACACAGGAACTGAATTACAGAACAGAACAGGGTCTCAAATTTAGAAAACCAACTTATGCTTGCTTAAGGGGAAAGGTGAGTTGGGGTGCTGCATAAAACCAGAGATTGAAATGAGCACAGATAAAGTTCCTTAAGTCAAATATGGAATAGACAAGAGCTACTCCTTGCTCAACGAAATGGACTCAACACCGCATATTAAACGCCTAAGAATGTACCTGAGTAGTAAGTATCTTAAAACCTATGGATTGCTATGTCTCCGAAAGAGAATCAAGCATGTGTACAGGGGCATAAACGCAGCAGTGATAGGATTGGAGAGGTTCGGTGAGCAAATGAAGACCCTTTGAAGTCATATTGCATGGTACCCATTCCACGGGTCTTAACTCTCCAGGTTTAAGGTATTCTTCCTTCAGCTAAAACATGCATGTGGAACCCAAGTATGATCAACCATGTGAACGGGAGACGTGTTCAAATATGTCTCAGTTTTCCTCCCCTGGTACTCGGGTGCAACATTCCAGACGCTTTACTAACACTCTCCCCACTTGGAGAATCAACGCCTTTAACTTCCTGTTTGGCCCAGTTTGCAATTTCTGCGGAAGATGAACAGGAATAGCGAGAACCAATGAGAGACTAGCTGGAGGTGTCTGGACGGGCAAATTTAACTCTCATTTCCCACCAGGAAGAGGAATTAACCAAAGGCTCAGCGTGCCGTGCCGGAACCAGATTAGGGCCTGAAGCCATCCTGCGGTGTTGCGGCCAGGTCACAAGAAAGCAAGTTGGAGAAAGGAGCTCAGGGGCACTGTAATTCACAAACCTGCAGAGTTATAAATGACAGCTATCGTCCAAAAATAGACTGAAGTAAGGCTGCCAAGAGGATTGAAAGCGGGGCAGAATTGCAGGAAACCGATTTCAGGAGGTAGACTGGAATTGCATTGAAAGCATAGGAAAAGAGGCAGAACGTCCACAATGATGCACTTGGCCAAAAAGGGCGTATGCGTTTTTTCCTGAATATATTCAGGAAAAAACGCATACGCCCTTTTTGGCCAACCAAGCAAGCTTGCAAAGGAAATCTGCACTACAATGAAGTCTCACTTCCCCCCGGTCAAAAGGGCCATCTGAAAAAAGTGTAAAATCCAGAAAGGCAGGACAGGCCATGGAGAACTGGGAGCCTTGTTATGCTGATGGGCGGGATGTAAATTGCCAACAGACACTCGGAAGAAGTGTATGGTGTTTCCTGAAACATCTAAAAAACAAAGCAACAGAGCCTAGGGCACTTCCACTTATGGTCCTATAGCTTAGGGAAATTAAAATCAAAAAGACACAGACACCCCAAAGTTTGGGACGCCTCTGTTTACAAGAACCTCGTTTACAGTACAAGTTCAACATCGCAGAAAGTGAAAAATGGATAAAGAAGTTGTGGTATTTACTTACAAAGCAATATCACTCAGCAATGAAATCTGTGTCATCAGGCCCTTAGCAGCACAATGAGTGGATTCAGGTATGATGATTCTAACTGAAATAAGTCACACAGAAAAAGAAACATCATAAGATATCAGTAATACACGGAATGTAAACTTGGCTACACAGGAACTGAATTACAGAACAGAACAGGGTCTCAAATTTAGAAAACCAACTTATGCTTGCTTAAGGGGAAAGGTGAGTTGGGGTGCTGCATAAAACCAGAGATTGAAATGAGCACAGATAAAGTTCCTTAAGTCAAATATGGAATAGACAAGAGCTACTCCTTGCTCAACGAAATGGACTCAACACCGCATATTAAACGCCTAAGAATGTACCTGACTAGTAAGTATCTTAAAACCTATGGATTGCTATGTCTCCGAAAGAGAATCAAGCATGTGTACAGGGGCATAAACGCAGCAGTGATAGGATTGGAGAGGTTCGGTGAGCAAATGAAGACCCTTTGAAGTCATATTGCATGGTACCCATTCCACGGGTTTCAACTACCCAGGTTTAAGGTATTCTTCCTTCAGCTAAAACATGCATGTGGAACCTAGAGTATGATCAACCATGTGATCGGGAGACGTGTTCAAATATGTCTCAGTTTTCGTACCCTGGTACTCAGGTGCAACATTCCAGACGCTTTACTAACACTCTCCGGACTTGGAGAGTCAGTCCCTTTAACCTCCTGTTTGGCCCAGTTTGCAATTTCTGCGGAAGATGAACAGGAATAGCGAGAACCAATGTGAGGCTACCTGGAGGTGTCTGGACGGGCAAATTTAACTCTCATTTCCCACCAGGAAGAGGAATTAACCAAAGGCTCAGCATGCCGTGCCGCAACCAGATTAGGGCCTGAAAAGATCCAGCGGTGTTGCGGCCAGCACAAAAGAAAGCAAGTTGAAGAAAGGATCTCAGGGGCACTGTAATTCACAGCCTGCAGAGTTATAAATGACAGCTATCGTCCAAAAATAGACTGAAGTAAGGCTGCCAAGAGGACTTGAAAGCGGGGCAGAATTGCAGGAAACCGATTTCAGGAGGTAGACTGGAATTGCATTGAAAGCATAGGAAAAGAGGCAGAACGTCCACAATGATGCACTTGGCCAAAAAGGGCGTATGCATTTTTTCCTGAATATATTCAGGAAAAAACGCATACGCCCTTTTTGGCCAACCAAGCAAGCTTGCAAAGGAAATCTGCACTACAATGAAGTCTCACTTCCCCCCGGTCAAAAGGGCCATCTGAAAAAAGTGTAAAATCCAGAAAGGCAGGACAGGCCATGGAGAACTGGGAGCCTTGTTATGCTGATGGGCGGGATGTAAATTGCCAACAACCACTCCGGAGAAGTGTATGGTGTTTCCTGAAACATCTAAAAAACAAAGCAACAGAGCCTAGGTCACTGCCACTTATGGTCCTATTACTTAGGGAAATTAAAATCAAAAAGACACAGCCACCCCAAAGTTTGGAACGGCTCTGTTTACAAGAACCTCGTTTACAGTACAAGTTCAACATCGCAGAAAGTGAAAAATGGATAAAGAAGTTGTGGTATTTACTTACAAAGCAATACCACTCAGCAATGAAATCTGTGTCATCAGGCCCTTAGCAGCACAATGAGTGGATTCAGGTATGATGATTCTAACTGAAATAAGTCACACAGAAAAAGAAACATCATAAGATATAAGTAATACACGGAATGGAAACTTGGCTACACAGGAACTGAATTACAGAACAGAACAGGGTCTCAAATTTAGAAAACCAACTTATGCTTGCTTAAGGGTAAAGGTGAGTTGGGGTGCTGCATAAAACCAGAGTTTGAAATGAGCACAGATAAAGTTCCTTAAGTCAAATATGGAATAGACAAGAGCTACTCCTTGCTCAACGAAATGGACTCAACACCGCATATTAAACGCCTAAGAATGTACCTGACTAGTATGTATCTTAAAACCTATGGATTGCTATGTCTCCGAAAGAGAATCAAGCATGTGTACAGGGGCATAAACGCAGCAGTGATAGGATTGGAGAGGTTCGGTGAGCAAATGAAGACCCTTTGAAGTCATATTGCATGGTACCCATTCCGCGGGTCTTAACTCTCCAGGTTTAAGGTATTCTTCCTTCACCTAAAACATGCATGTGGAACCTAGAATATGATCAACCATGTGATCGGGAGACGTGTTCAAATATGTCTCAGTTTTCCTCCCCTGGTACTCGGGTGCAACATTCCAGACGCTTTACTAACACTCTCCCGACTTGGAGAGTCAGTCCCTTTAACCTCCTGTTTGGCCCAGTTTGCAATTTCTGTGGAAGATGAACAGGAATAGCGAGAACCAATGAGAGACTAGCTGGAGGTGTCTGGACGGGCATATTTAACTCTCATTTCCCACCAGGAAGAGGAATTAACCAAAGGCTCAGCGTGCCGTGCCGGAACCAGATTAGGGCCTGAAGCCATCCAGCGGTGTTGCGGCCAGCTCACAAGAAAGCGAGTTGAAGAAAGGAGCTCAGGGGAACTGTAATTCACAAACCTGCAGAGTTATAAATGACAGCTGTCGTCCAAAAATAGACTGAAGTAAGGCTGCCAAGAGGACTTGAAAGCGGGGCAGAATTGCAGGAAACCGATTTCAGGAGGTAGACTGGAATTGCATTGAAAGCATAGGAAAAGAGGCAGAACGTCCACAATGATGCACTTGGCCAAAAAGGGCGTATGCGTTTTTTCCTGAATATATTCAGGAAAAAACGCATACGCCCTTTTTGGCCAACCAAGCAAGCTTGCAAAGGAAATCTGCACTACAATGAAGTCTCACTTCCCCCCGGTCAAAAGGGCCATCTGAAAAAAGTGTAAAATCCAGAAAGGCAGGACAGGCCATGGAGAACTGGGAGCCTTGTTATGCTGATGGGCGGGATGTAAATTGCCAACAACCACTCGGGAGAAGTGTATGGTGTTTCCTGAAACATCTAAAAAACAAAGCAACAGAACCTAGGGCACTTCCACTTATGGTCCTATAGCTTAGGGAAATTAAAATCAAAAAGACACAGCCACCCCAAAGTTTGGAACGGCTCTGTTTACAAGAACCTCGTTTACAGTACAAGTTCAACATCGCAGAAAGTGAAAAATGGAGAAGGAAGTTGTGGTATATACTTACAAAGCAATATCACTCAGCAATGAAATCTGTGTCATCAGGCCCTTAGCAGCACAATGAGTGGATTCAGGTATGATGATACTAACTGAAATAAGTCACACAGAAAAAGAAACATCATAAGATATCAGTAATACACGGAATGGAAACTTGGCTACACAGGAACTGAATTACAGAACAGAACAGGGTCTCAAATTTAGAAAACCAACTTATGCTTGCTTAAGGGTAAAGGTGAGTTGGGGTGCTGCATAAAACCAGAGATTGAAATGAGCACAGATAAAGTTCCTTAAGTCAAATATGGAATAGACAAGAGCTACTCCTTGCTCAACGAAATGGACTCAACACCGCATATTAAACGCCTAAGAATGTACCTGTCTAGTAAGTATCTTAAAACCTATGGATTGCTATGTCTCCGAAAGAGAATCAAGCATGTGTACAGGGGCATAAACGCAGCAGTGATAGGATTGGAGAGGTTCGGTGAGCAAATGAAGACCCTTTGAAGTCATATTGCATGGTACCCATTCCACGGGTCTTAACTCTCCAGGTTTAAGGTATTCTTCCTTCAGCTAAAACATGCATGTGGAACCCAAGTATGATGAACCATGTGAACGGGAGACGTGTTCAAATATGTCTCAGTTTTCCTCCCGTGGTACTCGGGTGCAACATTCCAGACGCTTTACTAACACTCTCCCCACTTGGAGAGTCACAGCCTTTAACCTCCTGTTTGGCCCAGTTTGCAATTTCTGCGGAAGATGAACAGGAATAGCGAGAACCAATGAGAGACTAGCTGGAGGTGTCTGGACGGGCAAATTTAACTCTCATTTCCCACCAGGAAGAGGAAATAACCAAAGGCTCAGCGTGCCGTGCCGGAACCAGATTAGGGCCTGAAGCCATCCTGCGGTGTTGCGGCCAGCTCAAAAGAAAGCGAGTTGAAGAAAGGAGCTCAGGGACACTGTAATTCACAAACCTGCAGAGTTATAAATGACAGCTATCGTCCAAAAATATACTGAAGTAAGGCTGCCAAGAGGACTTGAAAGCGGGGCAGAATTGCAGGAAACCGATTTCAGGAGGTAGACTGGAATTGCATTGAAAGCATAGGAAAAGAGGCAGAACGTCCACAATGATGCACTTGGCCAAAAAGGGCGTATGCGTTTTTTCCTGAATATATTCAGGAAAAAACGCATACGCCCTTTTTGGCCAACCAAGCAAGCTTGCAAAGGAAATCTGCACTACAATGAAGTCTCACTTCCCCCTGGTCAAAAGGGCCATCTGAAAAAAGTGTAAAATCCAGAAAGGCAGGACAGGCCATGGAGAACTGGGAGCCTTGTTATGCTGATGGGCGGGATGTAAATTGCCAACAACCACTCGGGAGAAGTGTATGGTGTTTCCTGAAACATCTAAAAAACAAAGCAACAGAACCTAGGGCACTTCCACTTATGGTCCTATAGCTTAGGGAAATTAAAATCAAAAAGACACAGCCACCCCAAAGTTTGGAACGGCTCTGTTTACAAGAACCTCGTTTACAGTACAAGTTCAACATCGCAGAAAGTGAAAAATGGAGAAGGAAGTTGTGGTATATACTTACAAAGCAATATCACTCAGCAATGAAATCTGTGTCATCAGGCCCTTAGCAGCACAATGAGTGGATTCAGGTATGATGATACTAACTGAAATAAGTCACACAGAAAAAGAAACATCATAAGATATCAGTAATACACGGAATGGAAACTTGGCTACACAGGAACTGAATTACAGAACAGAACAGGGTCTCAAATTTAGAAAACCAACTTATGCTTGCTTAAGGGTAAAGGTGAGTTGGGGTGCTGCATAAAACCAGAGATTGAAATGAGCACAGATAAAGTTCCTTAAGTCAAATATGGAATAGACAAGAGCTACTCCTTGCTCAACGAAATGGACTCAACACCGCATATTAAACGCCTAAGAATGTACCTGTCTAGTAAGTATCTTAAAACCTATGGATTGCTATGTCTCCGAAAGAGAATCAAGCATGTGTACAGGGGCATAAACGCAGCAGTGATAGGATTGGAGAGGTTCGGTGAGCAAATGAAGACCCTTTGAAGTCATATTGCATGGTACCCATTCCACGGGTCTTAACTCTCCAGGTTTAAGGTATTCTTCCTTCAGCTAAAACATGCATGTGGAACCCAAGTATGATGAACCATGTGAACGGGAGACGTGTTCAAATATGTCTCAGTTTTCCTCCCGTGGTACTCGGGTGCAACATTCCAGACGCTTTACTAACACTCTCCCCACTTGGAGAGTCACAGCCTTTAACCTCCTGTTTGGCCCAGTTTGCAATTTCTGCGGAAGATGAACAGGAATAGCGAGAACCAATGAGAGACTAGCTGGAGGTGTCTGGACGGGCAAATTTAACTCTCATTTCCCACCAGGAAGAGGAAATAACCAAAGGCTCAGCGTGCCGTGCCGGAACCAGATTAGGGCCTGAAGCCATCCTGCGGTGTTGCGGCCAGCTGAAAAGAAAGCGAGTTGAAGAAAGGAGCTCAGGGACACTGTAATTCACAAACCTGCAGAGTTATAAATGACAGCTATCGTCCAAAAATATACTGAAGTAAGGCTGCCAAGAGGACTTGAAAGCGGGGCAGAATTGCAGGAAACCGATTTCAGGAGGTAGACTGGAATTGCATTGAAAGCATAGGAAAAGAGGCAGAACGTCCACAATGATGCACTTGGCCAAAAAGGGCGTATGCGTTTTTTCCTGAATATATTCAGGAAAAAACGCATACGCCCTTTTTGGCCAACCAAGCAAGCTTGCAAAGGAAATCTGCACTACAATGAAGTCTCACTTCCCCCTGGTCAAAAGGGCCATCTGAAAAAAGTGTAAAATCCAGAAAGGCAGGACAGGCCATGGAGAACTGGGAGCCTTGTTATGCTGATGGGCGGGATGTAAATTGCCAACAACCACTCAGGAGAAGTGTATGGTGTTTCCTGAAACATCTAAAAAACAAAGCAACAGAGCCTAGGCACTGCAACTTATGGTCCTATAGCTTAGGGAAATTAAAATCAAAAAGACACAGCCACCCCAAAATTTGGAACGGCTCTGTTGACAAGAACCTCGTTCACAGTACAAGTTCAACATCGCAGAAAGTGAAAAATGGATAAAGAAGTTGTGGTATTTACTTACAAAGCAATATCACTCAGCAATGAAATCTGTGTCATCAGGCCCTTAGCAGCACAATGAGTGGATTCAGGTATGATAATTCTAACTGAAATAAGTCACACAGAAAAAGAAACATCATAAGATATCAGTAATACACGAAATGTAAACTTGGCTACACAGGAACTGAATTACAGAACAGAACAGGGTCTCAAATTTAGAAAACCAACTTATTCTTGCTTAAGGGAAAAGGTGAGTTGGGGTGCTGCATAAAACCAGAGATTGAAATGAGCACAGATAAAGTTCCTTAAGCCAAATATGGAATAGACAAGAGCTACTCCTTGCTCAACGAAATGGACTCAACACCCCATATTAAACGCCTAAGAATGTACCTGACTAGTACGTATCTTAAAACCTATGGATTGCTATGTCTCCGAAAGAGAATCAAACATGTGTACAGGGCCATAAACACAGCAGTGATAGGATTGGAGAGGTTCGGTGAGCAAATGAAGACCCTTTGAAGTCATATTGCATGGTACCCATTCCACGGGTTTCAACTACCCAGGTTTAAGGTATTCTTCCTTCAGCTAAAACATGCATGTGGAAACTAGAGTATGATCAACCATGTGATCGGGAGACGTGTTCAAATATGTCTCAGTTTTCGTACACTGGTACTCGGGTGCAACATTCCAGATGCTTTACTAACACTCTCCCGACTTGGAGAGTCAGTCCCTTTAACCTCCTGTTTGGCCCAGTTTGCAATTTCTGCGGAAGATGAACAGGAATAGCGAGAACCAATGAGAGACTAGCTGGAGGTGTCTGAACGGGCAAATATAACTCTCATTTCCCACCAGGAAGAGGAATTAACCAAAGGCTCAGCGTGCCGTGCCTGAACCAGATTAGGGCCTGAAGCCATCCTGCGGTGTTTCGACCAGCTCACAAGAAAGCGAGTTGAAGAAAGGAGCTCAGGGGCACTGTAATTCACAAACCTGCAGAGTTATAAATGACAGCTATCGTCCAAAAATAGACTGAAGTAAGGCTGCCAAGAGGACTTGAAAGCAGGGCAGAATTGCAGGAAACCGATTTCAGGAGGTAGACTGGAATTGCATTGAAAGCATAGGAAAAGAGGCAGAACGTCCACAATGATGCACTTGGCCAAAAAGGGCGTATGCGTTTTTTCCTGAATATATTCAGGAAAAAACGCATACGCCCTTTTTGGCCAACCAAGCAAGCTTGCAAAGGAAATCTGCACTACAATGAAGTCTCACTTCCCCCCAGTCAAAAGGGCCATCTGAAAAAAGTGTAAAATCCAGAAAGGCAGGACAGGCCATGGAGAACTGGGAGCCTTGTTATGCTGATAGGCGGGATGTAAATTGCCAACAGACACTTGGGAGAAGTGTATGGTGTTTCCTGAAACATCTAAAAAACAAAGCAACAGAGCCTAGGGCACTTCCACTTATGGTCCTATAGCTTAGGGAAATTAAAATCAAAAACACACAGCCACCCCAAAGTTTGGGACACCTTTGTTTACAAGAACCTCATTTACCGTACAAGTTCAATATCACAGAAAGTGAAAATGGATAAAGAACTTGTGGAACTTATGTACAATGCATTATCACTCAGGAAATGAAATCTATGTCATCAGGCACGTAGCAGCATAATGAGTGGATTCAGGTACGATGATTCTAACTGAAATAAGTCACACAGAAAAAGAAACATCATAAGATATCACTAATACATGGAATGTAAACTTGGCTACACAGGAACTGAATTACAGAACAGAACATATTCTCAAATTTAGAAAACCAACTTATGCTTGCTTAAGGGTAAAGGTTTGTTGGGGTGCTGCATAAAACCAGAGATTGAAATGAGCACAGATAAAGTTCCTTAAGCCAAATATGGAATAGACCAGAGCTACTCCTTGCTCAACGAAATGGACTCAACACCGCATATTAAACGCCTAAGAATGTACCTGACTAGTAAGTATCGTAAAACCTATGGATTGCTATGTCTCCGAAAGAGAATCAAGCATGTGTACAGGGGCATAAACGCAGCAGTGATACGATTGGAGATGTTCGGTGAGCAAATGAAGACCCTTTGAAGTCATATTGCATGGTACCCATTCCACGGGTTTCAACTACCCAGGTTTTAGGTATTCTTCCTTCAGCTAAAATATGCATGTGGAACCCAGAGTATGATCAACCATGTGATCGGGAGACGTGTTCAAATATGTCTCAGTATTCCTCCCCTGGTACTCGGGTACAACATTCCAGACGCTTTACTAACACTCTCCCCACTTGGAGAGTCAGCGACTTTAACCTCCTGTTTGGCACAGTTTGCAATTTCTGCGGAAGATGAACAGGAATAGCGAGAACCAATGAGAGGCTAGCTGGAGGTGTCTGGACGGGCAAATTTAACTCTCATTTCCCACCAGGAAGGGGAAATAACCAAAGGCTCAGTGTGCCGTGCCGGAACCAGATTAGGGCCTGAAGCCATCCTGCGGTGTTGCGGCCAGGTCACAAGAAAGCGAGTTGAAGAAAGGAGCTCAGGGGCACTGTAATTCACAAACCTGCAGAGTTATAAATGACAGCTATCGTCCAAAAATAGACTGAAGTAAGGCTGCCAAGAGGACTTGAAAGCGGGGCAGAATTGCAGGAAACCGATTTCAGGAGGTAGACTGGAATTGCATTGAAAGCATAGGAAAAGAGGCAGAACGTCCACAATGATGCACTTGGCCAAAAAGGGCGTATGCGTTTTTTCCTGAATATATTCAGGAAAAAACGCATACGCCCTTTTTGGCCAACCAAGCAAGCTTGCAAAGGAAATCTGCACTACAATGAAGTCTCACTTCCCCCCGGTCAAAAGGGCCATCTGAAAAAAGTGTAAAATCCAGAAAGGCAGGACAGGCCATGGAGAACTGGGAGCCTTGTTATGCTGATAGGCGGGATGTAAATTGCCAACAGACACTTGGGAGAAGTGTATGGTGTTTCCTGAAACATCTAAAAAACAAAGCAACAGAGCCTAGGGCACTTCCACTTATGGTCCTATAGCTTAGGGAAATTAAAATCAAAAACACACAGCCACCCCAAAGTTTGGGACACCTTTGTTTACAAGAACCTCATTTACCGTACAAGTTCAATATCACAGAAAGTGAAAATGGATAAAGAACTTGTGGAACTTATGTACAATGCATTATCACTCAGGAAATGAAATCTATGTCATCAGGCACGTAGCAGCATAATGAGTGGATTCAGGTACGATGATTCTAACTGAAATAAGTCACACAGAAAAAGAAACATCATAAGATATCACTAATACATGGAATGTAAACTTGGCTACACAGGAACTGAATTACAGAACAGAACATATTCTCAAATTTAGAAAACCAACTTATGCTTGCTTAAGGGTAAAGGTTTGTTGGGGTGCTGCATAAAACCAGAGATTGAAATGAGCACAGATAAAGTTCCTTAAGCCAAATATGGAATAGACCAGAGCTACTCCTTGCTCAACGAAATGGACTCAACACCGCATATTAAACGCCTAAGAATGTACCTGACTAGTAAGTATCGTAAAACCTATGGATTGCTATGTCTCCGAAAGAGAATCAAGCATGTGTACAGGGGCATAAACGCAGCAGTGATAGGATTGGAGATGTTCGGTGAGCAAATGAAGACCCTTTGAAGTCATATTGCATGGTACCCATTCCACGGGTTTCAACTACCCAGGTTTTAGGTATTCTTCCTTCAGCTAAAATATGCATGTGGAACCCAGAGTATGATCAACCATGTGATCGGGAGACGTGTTCAAATATGTCTCAGTATTCCTCCCCTGGTACTCGGGTACAACATTCCAGACGCTTTATTAACACTCTCCCCACTTGGAGAGTCAGCGCCTTTAACCTCCTGTTTGACACAGTTTGCAATTTCTGCGGAAGATGACCAGGAATAGCGAGAACCAATGAGAGGCTAGCTGGAGGTGTCTGGACGGGCAAATTTAACTCTCATTTCCCACCAGGAAGGGGAAATAACCAAAGGCTCAGTGTGCCGTGCCGGAACCAGATTAGGGCCTGAAGCCATCCTGCGGTGTTGCGGCCAGGTCACAAGAAAGCGAGTTGAAGAAAGGAGCTCAGGGGCACTGTAATTCACAAACCTGCAGAGTTATAAATGACAGCTATCGTCCAAAAATAGACTGAAGTAAGGCTGCCAAGAGGACTTGAAAGCGGGGCAGAATTGCAGGAAACCGATTTCAGGAGGTAGACTGGAATTGCATTGAAAGCATAGGAAAAGAGGCAGAACGTCCACAATGATGCACTTGGCCAAAAAGGGCGTATGCGTTTTTTCCTGAATATATTCAGGAAAAAACGCATACGCCCTTTTTGGCCAACCAAGCAAGCTTGCAAAGGAAATCTGCACTACAATGAAGTCTCACTTCCCCCCGGTCAAAAGGGCCATCTGAAAAAAGTGTAAAATCCAGAAAGGCAACAGGCCATGGAGAACTGGGAGCCTTGTTATGCTGATGGGCGGGATGTAAATTGCCAACAGACACTCGGGAGAAGTGTATGGTGTTTCCTGAAACATCTAAAAAACAAAGCAACAGAACCTAGGGCACTTCCACTTATGGTCCTATAGCTTAGGGAAATTAAAATCAAAAAGACACAGCCACCCCAAAGTTTGGA
Organism: Stenella coeruleoalba; assembly: GCF_951394435.1. Classification (NCBI taxonomy): domain Eukaryota; kingdom Metazoa; phylum Chordata; class Mammalia; order Artiodactyla; family Delphinidae; genus Stenella; species Stenella coeruleoalba. Next base: position 2,488,600 of record NW_027646159.1, on the reverse strand, counting down.
ACGGCTCTGTTTACAAGAACCTCGTTTACAGTACAAGTTCAACATCGCAGAAAGTGAAAAATGGATAAAGAAGTTGTGGTATTTACTTACAAAGCAATATCACTCAGCAATGAAATCTGTGTCATCAGGCCCTTAGCAGCACAATGAGTGGATTCAGGTATGATGATTCTAACTGAAATAAGTCACACAGAAAAAGAAACATCATAAGATATCAGTAATACACGGAATGTAAACTTGGCTACACAGGAACTGAATTACAGAACAGAACAGGGTCTCAAATTTAGAAAACCAACTTATGCTTGCTTAAGGGTAAAGGTGAGTTGGGGTGCTGCATAACCAGAGATCGAAATGAGCACAGATAAAGTTCCTTAAGCCAAATATGGAATAGACAAGAGCTACTCCTTGCTCAACGAAATGGACTCATACCGCATATTAAACGCCTAAGAATGTACCTGACTAGTAAGTATCTTAAAACCTATGGATTGCTATGTCTCCGAAAGAGAATCAAGCATGTGTACAGGGGCATAAACGCAGCAGTGATAGGATTGGAGAGGTTCGGTGAGCAAATGAAGAACCTTTGAAGTCATATTGCATGGTACCCATTCCATGGGATTCAACTACCCAGGTTTAAGGTATTCTTCCTTCTGCTAAAACATGCATGTGGAACCCAGAGTATGATCAACCGTGTGAATGGGAGATGTGTTCAAATATGTCTCAGTTTTCGTACCCTGGTACTCGTGTGCAACATTCCAGACGCTTTACTAACACTCTCCCCACTTGGAGAGTAAGTCCCTTTAACCTCCTGTTTGGCCCAGTTTGCAATTTCTGCGGAAGATGAACAGGAATAGCGAGAACCAATGAGAGACTAGCTGGAGGTGTCTGAACGGGCAAATTTAACTCTCATTTCCCACCAGGAAGAGGAATTAACCAAAGGCTCAGCATGCCGTGCCGGAACCAGATTAGGGCCTGAAGCCATCCTGCGGTGTTGCGGCCAGGTCACAAGAAAGCGAGTTGAAGAAAGGAGCTCAGGGGCACTGTAATTCACAAACCTGCAGAGTTATAAATGACAGCTATCGTCCAAAAATAGACTGAAGTAAGGCTTCCAAGAGGACTTGAATGCGGGGCAGAATTGCAGGAAACCGATTTCAGGAGGTAGACTGGAATTGCATTGAAAGCATAGGAAAAGAGGCAGAACGTCCACAATGATGCACTTGGCCAAAAAGGGCGTATGTGTTTTTTCCTGAATATATTCAGGAAAAAACGCATACGCCCTTTTTGGCCAACCAAGCAAGCTTGCAAAGGAAATCTGCACTACAATGAAGTCTCACTTCCCCCCGGTCAAAAGGGCCATCTGAAAAAAGTGTAAAATCCAGAAAGGCAGGACAGGCCATGGAGAACTGGGAGCATTGTTATGCTGATGGGCGGGATGTAAATTGCCAACAGACACTCGGGAGAAGTGTATGGTGTTTCCTGAAACATCTAAAAAACAAAGCAACAGAGCCTAGGGCACTTCCACTTATGGTCCTATAGCTTAGGGAAATTAAAATCAAAAAGACACAGCCACCCCAAAGTTTGGGACGCCTCTGTTTACAAGAACCTCGTTTACCGTACAAGTTCAATATCACAGAAAGTGAAAAATGGATAAAGAACTTGTGGTACTTATGTACAATGCAGTATCACTCAGCAATGAAATCTATGTCATCAGGACCGTAGCAGCATAATGAGTGGATTCAGGTACGATGATTCTAACTGAAATAAGTCACACAGAAAAAGAAACATCAAAAGATATCACTAATACACGGAATGTAAACTTGGCTACACAGGAACTGAATTCCAAAACAGAACAGGGTCTCAAATTTAGAAAACCAACTTATGCTTGCTTAAGGGGAAAGGTGAGTTGCGGTGCTGCATAAAACCAGAGATTGAAATGAGCACAGATAAAGTTCCTTAAGCCAAATATGGAACAGACAAGAGCTACTCCTTGCTCAACGAAATGGACTCAACACCCCATATTAAACGCCTAAGAATGTACCTGACTAGTAAGTATCTTAAAACCTAAGGATTGCTATGTCTCCAAAAGAGAATCAAGCGTGTGTACTGGGGCATAAATGCAGCAGTGATAGGATTGGAGAGGTTCGGTGAGCAAATGAAGACCCTTTGAAGTCATATTGCATGGTACCCATTCCACGGGTCAAAACTCTCCAGGTTTAAGGTACTCTTCCTTCAGCTAAAACATGCATGTGGAACCCAGAGTATGATCAACCATGTGATCGGGAGACGTGTTCAAATATGTCTCAGTTTTCCTCCCCTGGTACTCGGGTGCAACATTCCAGACGCTTTATTAACAGTCTCCCCACTTGGAGAGTCAGCGCCTTTAACCTCCTGTTTGGCCCAGTTTGCAATTTCTGCGGAAGATGAACAGGAATAGCGAGAACCAATGAGAGGCTAGCTGGAGGTGTCTGGACGGGCAAATTTAACTCTCATTTCCCACCAGGAAGAGGAATTAACCAAAGGCTCAGCGTGCCGTGCCGGAACCAGATTAGGGCCTGAAGCCATCCTGTGGTGTTGCGGCCAGGTCCCAAGAAAGCGAGTTGAAGAAAGGAGCTCAGGGGCACTGTAATTCACAAACCTGCAGAGTTATAAATGACAGATATCGTCCAAAAATAGACTGAAGTAAGGCTGCCAAGAGGACTTGAAACCGGGGCAGAATTGCAGGAAACCAATTTCAGGAGGTAGACTGGAATTGCATTGAAAGCATAGGAAAAGAGGCAGAACGTCCACAATGATGCACTTGGCCAAAAAGGGCGTATGCGTTTTTTCCTGAATATATTCAGGAAAAAACGCATACGCCCTTTTTGGCCAACCAAGCAAGCTTGCAAAGGAAATCTGCACTACAATGAAGTCTCACTTCCCCCCGGTCAAAAGGGCCATCTGAAAAAAGTGTAAAATCCAGAAAGGCAGGACAGGCCATGGAGAACTGGGAGCCTTGTTATGCTGATGGGCGGGATGTAAATTGCCAACAACCACTCGGGAGAAGTGTATGGTGTTTCCGGAAACATCTAAAAAACAAAGCAACAGAGCCTAGGGCACTGCCACTTATGGTCCTATAGCTTAGGGAAATTAAAATCAAAAAGACACAGCCACCCCAAAGTTTGGGACGCCTCTGTTTACAAGAACCTCGTTTACAGTACAAGTTCAACATCGCAGAAAGTGAAAAATGGATAAAGAAGTTGTGGTATTTACTTACAAAGCAATACCACTCAGCAATGAAATCTGTGTCATCAGGCCCTTAGCAGCACAATGAGTGGATTCAGGTATGATGATTCTAACTGAAATAAGGCACACAGAAAAAGAAACATCATAAGATATAAGTAATACACGGAATGGAAACTTGGCTACACAGGAACTGAATTACAGAACAGAACAGGGTCTCAAATTTAGAAAACCAACTTATGCTTGCTTAAGGGGAAAGGTGAGTTGGGGTGCTGCATAAAACCAGAGATTGAAATGAGCACAGATAAAGTTCCTTAAGTCAAATATGGAATAGACAAGAGCTACTCCTTGCTCAACGAAATGGACTCAACACGGCATATTAAACGCCTAAGAATGTACCTGACTAGTATGTATCTTAAAACCTATGGATTGCTATGTCTCCGAAAGAGAATCAAGCATGTGTACAGGGGCATAAACGCAGCAGTGATAGGATTGGAGAGGTTCGGTGAGCAAATGATGACCCTTTGAAGTCATATTGCATGGTACCCATTCCACGGGTCTTAACTCTCCAGGTTTAAGGTATTCTTCCTTCAGCTAAAACATGCATGTGGAACCCAAGTATGATGAACCATGTGAACGGGAGACGTGTTCAAATATGTCTCAGTTTTCCTCCCCTGGTACTCGGGTGCAACATTCCAGATGCTTTACTAACACTCTCCCCACTTGGAGAGTCAGCGCCTTTAACCTCCTGTTTGGCCCAGTTTGCAATTTCTGCGGAAGATGAACAGGAATAGCGAGAACCAATGAGAGACTAGCTGGAGGTGTCTGGACGGGCAAATTTAACTCTCATTTCCCACCAGGGAGAGGAAATAACCAAAGGCTCACCGTGCCGTGCCGGAACCAGATTAGGGCCTGAAGCCATCCTGCGGTGTTGCGGCCAGCTCACAAGAAAGCAAGTTGAAGAAAGGAGCTCAGGGGCACTGTAATTCACAAACCTGCAGAGTTAAAAATGACAGCTATCGTCCAAAAATACACTGAAGTAAGGCTGCCAAGAGGACTTGAAAGCGGGGCAGAATTGCAGGAAACCGATTTCAGGAGGTAGACTGGAATTGCATTGAAAGCATAGGAAAAGAGGCAGAACGTCCACAATGATGCACTTGGCCAAAAAGGGCGTATGCGTTTTTTCCTGAATATATTCAGGAAAAAACGCATACGCCCTTTTTGGCCAACCAAGCAAGCTTGCAAAGGAAATCTGCACTACAATGAAGTCTCACTTCCCCCCGGTCAAAAGGGCCATCTGAAAAAAGTGTAAAATCCAGAAAGGCAGGACAGGCCATGGAGAACTGGGAGCCTTGTTATGCTGATGGGCGGGATGTAAATTGCCAACAACCACTCGGGAGAAGTGTATGGTGTTTCCTGAAACATCTAAAAAACAAAGCAACAGAACCTAGGGCACTGCCACTTATGGTCCTACAGCTTAGGGAAATTAAAATCAAAAACACACAGCCACCCCAAAGTTTGGAACGGCTCTGTTTACAAGAACCTCGTTTACAGTACAAGTTCAACATCGCAGAAAGTGAAAAATGGAGAAAGAAGTTTTGGTATTTACTTACAAAGCAATATCACTCAGCAATGAAATCTGTGTCATCAGGCCCTTAGCAGCACAATGAGTGGATTCAGGTATGATGATTCTAACTGAAATAAGTCACACAGAAAAAGAAACATCATAAGATATCAGTAATACACGGAATGTAAACTTGGCTACACAGGAACTGAATTACAGAACAGAACAGGGTCTCAAATTTAGAAAACCAACTTATGCTTGCTTAAGGGGAAAGGTGAGTTGGGGTGCTGCATAAAACCAGAGATTGAAATGAGCACAGATAAAGTTCCTTAAGTTAAATATGGAATAGACAAGAGCTACTCCTTGCTCAACGAAATGGACTCAACACCGCATATTAAACGCCTAAGAATGTACCTGACTAGTAAGTATCTTAAAACCTATGGATTGCTATGTCTCCGAAAGAGAATCAAGCATGTGTACAGGGGCATAAACGCAGCAGTGATAGGATTGGAGAGGTTCGGTGAGCAAATGAAGACCCTTTGAAGTCATATTGCATGGTACCCATTCCACGGGTCTTAACTCTCCAGGTTTAAGGTATTCTTCCTTCAGCTAAAACATGCATGTGGAACCCAAGTATGATGAACCATGTGAACGGGAGACGTGTTCAAATATGTCTCAGTTTTCCTCCCCTGGTACTCGGGTGCAACATTCCAGATGCTTTACTAACACTCTCCCCACTTGGAGAGTCAGCGCCTTTAACCTCCTGTTTGGCCCAGTTTGCAATTTCTGCGGAAGATGAACAGGAATAGCGAGAACCAATGAGAGACTAGCTGGAGGTGTCTGGACGGGGAAATTTAACTCTCATTTCCCACCAGGAAGAGGAAATAACCAAAGGCTCAGAGTGCCGTGCCGGAACCAGATTAGGGCCTGAGGCCATCCTGCGGTGTTGCGGCCAGGTCACAAGAAAGCAAGTTGAAGAAAGGAGCTCAGGGGCACTGTAATTCACAAACATGCAGAGTTATAAATGACAGCTATCGTCCAAAAATAGACTGAAGTAAGGCTGCCAAGAGGACTTGAAAGCGGGGCAGAATTGCAGGAAACCGATTTCAGGAGGTAGACTGGAATTGCATTGAAAGCATAGGAAAAGAGGCAGAACGTCCACAATGATGCACTTGGCCAAAAAGGGCGTATGCGTTTTTTCCTGAATATATTATATATTCAGGAAATATATATATTATATATATATATATATTATATATATATATATGTATATTATATATATATTCAGGAAAAAACGCATACGCACTTTTTGGCCAACCAAGCAAGCTTGCAAAGGAAATCTGCACTACAATGAAGTCTCACTTCCCCCCGGTCAAAAGAGCCATCTTAAAAAAGTGTAAAATCCAGAAAGGCAGGACAGGCCATGGAGAACTGGGAGCCTTGTTATGCTGATGGGCAGGATGTAAATTGCCAACAACCACTAGGGAGAAGTGTATGGTGTTTCCTGAAACATCTAAAAAACAAAGCAACAGAGCCTAGGGCACTTCCACTTATGGTCCTATAGCTTAGGGAAATTAAAATCAAAAAGACACAGCCACCCCCAAAGTTTGCAATGGCTCTGTTTACAAGAACCTCATTTACAGTACAAGTTCAACATCGCAGAAAGTGAAAAATCGATAAAGAAGTTGTGGTATTTACTTACAAATCAATATCACTCAGCAATGAAATCTGTGTCATCAGGCCCTTAGCAGCACAATGAGTGGATTCAGGTATGATGATTCTAACTGAAATAAGTCACACAGAAAAAGAAACATCATAAGATATCAGTAATACACGGAATGTAAACTTGGCTACACAGGAACTGAATTACAGAACAGAACAGGGTCTCAAATTTAGAAAACCAACTTATGCTTGCTTAAGGGTAAAGGTGAGTTGGGGTGCTGCATAAAACCAGAGATTGAAATGAGCACAGATAAAGTTCCTTAAGCCAAATATGGAATAGACAAGAGCTACTCCTTGCTCAACGAAATGGACTCAACACCGCATATTAAAAGCCTAAGAATGTACCTGACTAGTAAGTATCTTAAAACCTATGGATTGCTATGTCTCCGAAAGAGAATCAAGCATGTGTACAGGGGCATAAACGCAGCAGTGATAGGATTGGAGAGGTTCGGTGAGCAAATGAAGACCCTTTGAAGTCATATTGCATGGTACCCATTACACGGGTCTCAACTCTCCAGGTTTAAGGTATTCTTCCTTCTGCTAAAACATGCATGTGGAACCTAGACTATGATCAACCATGTGATCTGGAGACGTGTTCAAATATGTCTCAGTTTTCGTACCATGGTACTCGGGTGCAACATTCCAGACGCTTTACTAACACTCTCCCGACTTGGAGAGTCAGTCCCTTTACCCTCCTGTTTGGCCCAGTTTGCAATTTCTGCGGAAGATGAACAGGAATAGCGAGAACCAATGAGAGACTAGCTGGAGGTGTCTGGACGGGCAAATTTAACTCTCATTTCCCACCAGGAAGAGGAATTAACCAAAGGCTCAGTGTGCCATGCCGGAACCAGATTAGGGCCTGAAGCCATCCTGCGGTGTTGCGGCCAGGTCACAAGAAAGCGAGTTGGAGAAAGGAGCTCAGGGGCACTGTAATTCACAAACCTGCAGAGTTATAAATGACAGCTATCGTCCAAAAATAGACTGAAGTAAGGCTGCCAAGTGGCCTTGAAAGCGGGGCAGAATTGCAGGAAACCGATTTCAGGAGGTAGACTGGAATTGCATTGAAAGCATAGGAAAAGAGGCAGAACGTCCACAATGATGCACTTGGCCAAAAAGGGCGTATGCGTTTTTTCCTGAATATATTATATATTCAGGAAATATATATATTATATATATATATATATTATATATATATATATATGTATATTATATATATATTCAGGAAAAAACGCATACGCCCTTTTTGGCCAACCAAGCAAGCTTGCAAAGGAAATCTGCACTACAATGAAGTCTCACTTCCCCCCGGTCAAAAGGGCCATCTTAAAAAAGTGTAAAATCCAGAAAGGCAGGACAGGCCATGGAGAACTGGGAGCCTTGTTATGCTGATGGGCAGGATGTAAATTGCCAACAACCACTATGGAGAAGTGTATGGTGTTTCCTGAAACATCTAAAAAACAAAGCAACAGAGCCTAGGGCACTTCCACTTATGGTCCTATAGCTTAGGGAAATTAAAATCAAAAAGACACAGCCACCCCAAAGTTTGGGACGCCTCTGTTTACAAGAACCTCGTTTACAGTACAAGTTCAACATCGCATAAAGTGAAAAATGGATAAAGAAGTTGTGGTATTTACTTACAAAGCAATATCACTCAGCAATGAAATCTATGTCATCAGACCCTTAGCATCACAATGAGTGGATTCAGGTATGATGATTCAAACTGAAATAAGTCACACAGAAAAAGAAACATCATAAGATATCAGTAATACACGGAATGGAAACTTGGCTACACAGGAACTGAATTACAGAACAGAACAGGGTCTCAAATTTAGAAAACCAACTTATGCTTGCTTAAGGGTAAAGGTGAGTTGGGGTGCTGCATAAAACCAGAGATTGAAATGAGCACAGATAAAGTTCCTTAAGCCAAATATGGAATAGACAAGAGCTACTCCTTGCTCAACGAAATGGACTCAACACCCCATATTAAACGCCTAAGAATGTACCTGACTAGTAAGTATCTTAAAACCTATGGATTGCTATGTCTCCGAAAGAGAATCAAGCATGTGTACAGGGGCATAAACGCAGCAGTGATAGGATTGGAGAGGTTCGGTGAGCAAATGAAGACCCTTTGAAGTCATATTGCATGGTACCCATTCCACGGGTTTCAACTACCCAGGTTAAGGTATTCTTCCTTCAGCCAAAACATGCATGTGGAACCTAGAGAATGATCAACCATGTGATCGGGAGACGTGTTCAAATATGTCTCACTTTTCGTACCCTGGTACTCGGGTGCAACATTCCAGACGCTTTACTAACACTCTCCCGACTTGGAGAGTCAGTCCCTTTAACCTCCTGTTTGGCCCAGTTTGCAATTTCTGCGGAAGATGAACAGGAATAGCGAGAACCAATGAGAGGCTAGCTGGAGGTGTCTGGACGGGCAAATTTAACTCTCATTTCCCACCAGGAAGAGGAATTAACCAAAGGCTCAGCGTGCCGTGCCGGAACCAGATTAGGGCCTGAAGCCATCCTGCGGTGTTGCGGCCCGCTCAAAAGAAAGCGAGTTGAAGAAAGGACCTCAGGGGCACTGTAATTCACAAACCTGCAGAGTTATAAATGACAGCTATCGTCCAAAAATAGACTGAAGTAAGGCTGCCAAGAGGACTTGAAAGCGGGGCAGAATTGCAGGAAACCGATTTCAGGAGGTAGACTGGAATTGCATTGAAAGCATAGGAAAAGAGGCAGAACGTCCACAATGATGCACTTGGCCAAAAAGGGCGTATGCGTTTTTTCCTGAATATATTCAGGAAAAAACGCATACGCCCTTTTTGGCCAACCAAGCAAGCTTGCAAAGGAAATCTGCACTACAATGAAGTCTCACTTCCCCCCGGTCAAAAGGGCCATCTGAAAAAAGTGTAAAATCCAGAAAGGCAGGACAGGCCATGGAGAACTGGGAGCCTTGTTATGCTGATGGGCGGGATGTAAATTGCCAACAACCACTCGGGAGAAGTGTATGGTGTTTCCTGAAACATCTAAAAAACAAAGCAACAGAGCCTAGGGCACTTCCACTTATGGTCCTATAGCTTAGGGAAATTAAAATCAAAAAGAAACAGCCACCCCAAAGTTTGGAACGGCTCTGTTTACAAGAACCTCGTTTACAGTACAAGTTCAACATCGCAGAAAGTGAAAAATGGATAAAGAAGTTGTGGTATTTACTTACAAAGCAATATCACTCAGCAATGAAATCTGTGTCATCAGGCCCTTAGCAGCACAATGAGTGGATTCAGGTATGATGATTCTAACTGAAATAAGTCACACAGAAAAAGAAACATCATAAGATATCAGTAATACACGGAATGTAAACTTGGCTACACAGGAACTGAATTACAGAACAGAACAGGGTCTCAAATTTAGAAAACCAACTTATGCTTGCTAAAGAGTAAAGGTGAGTTGGGGTGCTGCATAAAACCAGAGATTGAAATGAGCACAGATAAAGTTCCTTAAGCCAAATATGGAATAGACAAGAGCTACTCCTTGCTCAACGAAATGGACTCAACACCCCATATTAAACGCCTAAGAATGTACCTGACTAGTAAGTATCTTAAAACCTATGGATTGCTATGTCTCCGAAAGAGAATCAAGCATGTGTACAGGGGCATAAACGCAGCAGTGATAGGATTGGAGAGGTTCGGTGAGCAAATGAAGACCCTTTGAAGTCATATTGCATGGTACCCATTCCACGGGTTTCAACTACCCAGGTTTAAGGTATTCTTCCTTCAGCCAAAACATGCATGTGGAACCTAGAGAATGATCAACCATGTGATCGGGAGACGTGTTCAAATATGTCTCACTTTTAGTACCCTGGTACTCGGGTGCAACATTCCAGACGCTTTACTAACACTCTCCCGACTTGGAGAGTCAGTCCCTTTAACCTCCTGTTTGGCCCAGTTTGCAATTTCTGCGGAAGATGAACAGGAATAGCGAGAACCAATGAGAGGCTAGCTGGAGGTGTCTGGACGGGCAAATTTAACTCTCATTTCCCACCAGGAAGAGGAATTAACCAAAGGCTCAGCGTGCCATGCCGGAACCAGATTAGGGCCTGAAGCCATCCTGCGGTGTTGCGGCCAGCTCAAAGAAAGCGAGTTGAAGAAAGGAGCTCAGGGGCACTGTAATTCACAAACCTGCAGAGTTATAAATGACAGCTATCGTCCAAAAATAGACTGAAGTAAGGCTGCCAAGAGGACTTGAAAGTGGTGCAGAATTGCAGGAAACCGATTTCAGGAGGTAGACTGGAATTGCATTGAAAGCATAGGAAAAGAGGCAGAACGTCCACAATGATGCACTTGGCCAAAAAGGGCGTATGCGTTTTTTCCTGAATATATTCAGGAAAAAACGCATACGCCCTTTTTGGCCAACCAAGCAAGCTTGCAAAGGAAATCTGCACTACAATGAAGTCTCACTTCCCCCCGGTCAAAAGGGCCATCTGAAAAAATTGTAAAATCCAGAAAGGCAACAGGCCATTGAGAACTGGGAGCCTTGTTATGCTGATGGGCGGGATGTAAATTGCCAACAGACACTCGGGAGAAGTGTATGGTGTTTCCTGAAACATCTAAAAAACAAAGCAACAGAGCCTAGGGCACTTCCACTTATGGTCCTATAGCTTAGGGAAATTAATATCAAAAAGACACAGCAACCCCAAAATTTGGGACGGCTCTTTTTACAGGAATCTCTTCTACGGCACAAGTTAAATATCCCAGAGAGCAAATAATGGATAAAGAAGTTGCGGTACTTATGTACAACAGAATACCACTCAGCAATGAAATCTATGTCACCAGGCCCGTTCCAGCATAATGAGTGGATTGAGGCACGATGATTCTAAGTGAAATAAGTCACACAGAAAAAGAAACATCATAAGGTATCACTAATACACGGAATATGAACTTGGCTACACATGAACTGAATTACAAAACAGAACAGGGTCTCAAGTTTAGAAAACCAACTTATGCCTGCTTAAGGGGGAAGGTGAGTTGGGGTGCTGCATAAAAGCAGAGTTTGAAATTAGCACAGATACCGTTCCATAAGCCAAATATGTAATAGACGAGAGCTACCCCTTGCTCAACGAAATGGATTCAACAATGAGGTATCACCTCACACCTGGTAGAATAGGCATCATTGAAAATCTACAAACAAAAATGCTGGAAAGGGTGTGGAGAAAAGGAACCCTCTCCCACTATTGTTGGGAATATAAATTGATACAGTCATTATGGAGAACAATATGGAATTTCTTAAGAAACTAACAATAGAATTACCATATGATACAGCAATCCCAGTACTGGACATATACCCAGACAAAACCATAAATCAAAAAGAGTCATTCACCGCAATGTTCATTGCATCACTATTTACAATATCGAGGTAATGGAAGCAACCTAAATGCCCACAGACAGACGAATGCATAAAGCGGTGGTACATATATAAAATGGAATATTACTAAGCCATGAAAAGGAATGAAATTGGGTCATTTGTAGAGACGTCGATGGATCTAGAGACTGTCATACAGAGTGAAGTAAGTCAGAAAGAGAAAAGCAAATCTTGTATATTCATGCATATATGTGGAACCTAGAAAAACTGTACAGATTAACCATTTTGCAAGGCATAAATAGAGCAACAGATGTAGACAACAAACGTATGGAAAACAAGGGGGGAAAGCTGTTGGGGGGTGGTGGTGGGAGGAGTTGAGAGACTGGGATTGGCATGTATACATTTATATGTATAAAATAGATAACCAATAAGAACCTGCTGTATAAAAATATAAAATAAAATTCAAAATTAAAAAGAAATAAAATTTAAAAAATAAAACAGAAAAAACAATTATTCCCTGCACATACATGTATTTATATGAATAAATTATTTCCATGCTTATATCTGTAAATACAAAAAAGAGGAATAAAATCTACCTTGAACCAAAAACGAAAAAGAGAAAAAAAACACAGAACCCACCAGTTACACAGAGGAAAACCGTATCAGGGCACTTGCTCCAGTTGTAAACAATTCTGAAGTTGGTCAGTGGTGGGGAATCGTCTCCCATTCAGCCAGCAGCCCCCACGCAACAAGCGTCCTCATTGCAAAGCTGGGGCACCGTGCCGAGGCATCTGTGAGTAAACGTGAGCTGAGCCCCAGGCCAGTTGCTGCTGAACTATTCCCACCCGTCCCAGGTAAAACACCTGAATATATACAAGGACTTGAAAGCCTAGAGGAAGGGCCATAGAGCCACACGAGTGACAGCATGCCGGCCGACTTGGTGCCTGCAGGCCAGCCAGGATGGTCCTGGCCCTGGGTGCTCTTCTGGAAGATTTCCATTTCCCTGCCTGAGATACCCGTCCTGTCCCTGCCCCCACTGCTTTTTTCCTTCCTCACCTCTGCCCAGGGAGAAATTCCAGCAGCAGGTATGGGTGACACATCCTCTTCTTTAGCAGGTGGCAGCCTGGCAACTGCTGCAGAAAGTCCAGCAGAGCCCCACTCACACTGGGCCACCCACAAAGCCGTGGCCTCTCACTCCCTCCCACCAGCCCAGCCCCGAGACTGCTGACAGGGCAGAGAAAATGGCGTCAGGCACGGCTGCAGGGGCTCTTGCTGCCTGGAGTGGTATTTATATTGATCTCAACCCAGGCACACCTGGGGAGGGCTGGCCGGCACGGTAAGGCTGCCCAGGTCAGCCAATCATCACCCCTCAGGGGCTCACAGTTGCAGAAAATGGAACTTGCTGAACCGGCCAGGTCCAAGGAACAGGTGTGGGCTCCTGAGAGTCAGGATAGACAAGGGGCTGCAGCTTTGGCTTGTTTTCTAATCATTTTATCTGGCCCATGAGTGGGAGACAACTTCAAGAAAACCCTCTCCTAATGAGAGGAACCCAGGAGTCAGGGAGAGGAGGGGTGGGTGGTGGTTGGAGACAGAGGCCTGGTGCCCCGGGTGCAGTGGAAGTCTCTGGAAGACCAGGTGGAGGGAGGCCTCACGGAGTGATGCCCAGGGTCACAGACCTGTCGCAGCTGCTGTTTGTTAGTTCAAGTCCTGCTCTGAGGTGCTCTGTGTCAGCTCTGAGCGACAGGTGAGCTGGGGGTGCTCTGCAATGAGGGCTATGTGCACGGTTCCTGTGTGCCCAGCCCTGCCACGGTACCTGCAAGGGTAGCTCTGTATCCTGGGAGGGGCCTGACCACGAGAGCCCCGTGGGCTGGGGTGGGGGTGGGGTACCTGCCCAGGTGAGCTCCATATTCTGGGATTGGTCTGACCACGAGAGCCCCATGGGCTGCTGGGGACCTGGTAAAGGATGTCAGGACAGTCAGTGAAGCCACCGAGGATATACCTCCAGTTGCTCCTAATTCCTACACCCTGCTGGTCATTCTACCAACCACCAGGACATGGTATTCTGTATTAGTCTTCAATGATGCCTTCTTTTGTATTCCATTAGTCCCAGAGTCACAAGAAATTTTGGCTTGTGAGTGGCAGGACTCAACATACAACTAAAACAATACTTCCGGGCCGTCTGGCCCCAAGGGTGCAAAAATTCCCACACCATCTTTGGGGAAAGCTTAGCTAAAGACCTAAAAGTTCTACCTCTGGAAAAGGAAACCCTCCTTCAATATGCAGACGACATTCTGATCACCAGCCCTACTAAGGAGGCCTCTGAACTACCAAGCCAATAAAGGATAGAAGTTGTCCAAGAAAAAGCTCAAATATCACAGACTGCGGTGACCTGCCTGGGCTTCATTCTCACAGAAGGTCAGAGAAGCCCATCCCAGGAAAGGGAAGAAACCATTTTCAGCCTTACCCCTTTCTAAAACTAGAAGACAGCTTAGGGGTTCCTGGGGAGGCCAGGGTGTGCTGCTTCTGGATCCCTAACTACAGTCTACTAGCTGGGCCTCTATATGAAACACTGAAAGGAAAAGATGATGATCCTTTTGAATAGAATCCAGAAGTGGCCTTTCAAGAATGGAAAGAGCAGTCAATTCAGACCCTTGCCCTGGAACTCCCTAATTTAGCTAAACCCTTTGACCTTTACATTCCCGGTGAAAGGTGAATCGCCATTGGAGAATTAGTGCAAAAACTGGGACCACTTGAAATGGAACAATGCAAGAATGCCATCCAGGTAGGATAAACTACGGTCACTAAGGGGCTTGGCCCACTGCCACATCTGGCCAAGATACTGGCGGTATCTAAAAACCTGGAAATCAGCAGCCCAAAAGGCCACCTCCCTCCTAAGGGAAAAGGACCCCACGTGGTGATCCTAACCACCAACCATGCCCTGAAGTTGCAGGGTTCGCTCCGTGGGCACACCGACCTCGAGTGAGGAGGCCCTCCAACTCCAACATCCAGAGAGATAACCGGGGGCAACAGGGCACCATGACGACTCGTGTGAACATCACTTGACCTGGAGTTTCTCTCATAAAACAACAAGAGTGTGTCCCAAAAGAGTAGACTACTGCTTGCAGGACTTACTGCACCCAGAGGGGAGCTAATAATCTTGGCGGGGGAACAGTATACCACACTGTCACCATAGAAAAGCCTACAGACACCGTGATGATGGTGGCCAATAAGACCGGCTGGACTCCTGTTTACTTCAAAAGGCTGTTGACTCAGTAGCCATCATGGTCCTTGGTCACCACTGACCCTGGACTGTCTGGGAGTTGAGCGGGCAGGGCTCTGACACCTGGTGCTGTTTGTACGTTAATTCAGGGGCCTAACTGAAGAAAGCGCAGACTACTGGTCAGAGAATCTAGGCTGGCAGAGACGGTCAGCCTAAGGTGGCCGAACAAATGTGGGGCGGGGTGAAACCGGCCCCCACAGCGTCTCTGCACATCTCTTTCCTGGACCCTTAAAGATCATTAGAATCTATAACACTTCCAATGCTGGTGCTCAGGTGGACGAGCAGGGAGGCAGGGGTCCTGGGGACAATCAACGTCACCGGGAGGCTGCTGGGGAGAAGCTCTGACCCTCGCCCCAGGGTATGAGGGCTCCCAACTCAGCACTCAGCAGTTACAGAAGAAGGGTCTGCACCCTCAGCACTCCAAGAATGAGGAACGGGACAAAAGGCAGAGGAGGGGTTTGTCCCCAGCAAAGCCCATTAAAAATCCCTGGGAGATAAAAATAGAATCTGGGCAATAAAGTCAAGTCTAACCTTTTTTATCCTTTGTGCTTTGTCTAATTTCACGTGCTCCTAGGGTCCCGCATGCAGAGGTTCCACACCCGGCACTTCAGACCAGATTTCCTAGTGCAGAATGGCTGGGTCGACACCTCAGCTCCTGGGGCCCAGTGCAGACTCCACGATATAGAGCCTGAGCTACAGCCAACCCGGCCCTCGAGAGCTCCGCTGCCTCCCTCCCTCCCACTGACTCTGACAGGATCTCTACACAGCAGCCCAGCCCACAGCCCACGGGGTAGTGCATGCTCTCACCTCTCCATTCTCTGATCAAAATATAAAGTTTCCTTTGCTTGTGAACCAAACTCAGTCTCGATCTGTTGGCCCCAATGACACTGGGCAGGGGGACACTTGTTGGGGTCCACTCTGGAGGATCAGTAACAGAAATTGAGACTATTGTAACCTCAATGAACAGATGTGTGAGCCAAACTGTTGTTAACATAGAACAGTGTATAAGGCTCGGGAAAAATAAGATGTTTTTAACACTTCCATTTGATATTTCCATCACTTTTTATAAGCAAGTTCAGTGAAAAGGTTTGTCTTATTTGTCAGGTCAATATTAGAGAAACGAAGTGATTTCTTTCCAAGGATGTACATCTAATAATCTTGGTTAAACCTTCAATCTTGTTTTAAATGCTTTTCCATTGAAAATGATACCTCTCTTTCAGCTCCCCCATTTCTGAGAAGTATAAAATCTTATAATTTATTATTACCAAAGGGGAAAGGTGGGAGGAGGGATAAATTAACAGTTTGGAATGAACACATACACACTGCTATGTATAAAATAGATCATCAACAAGGAACTACTGTATAGCACAGGGAACTACACTCAACATTTTGCAATAACCTATAAGGGGAAATAATCTGAAAAAGAATAGATATTTTTATTGACATCATCTATCAATGACAGTTAAAGTGTAGCCTAAGGGAAGCTGGTGGTGAGTGCTTCTGACCCTGAAGACTTCAATCATCTAAAGTTTGGACTCTGCCTACTTCCCAAGGCCCTTAATGAACATATGTGTAGCCGTAGCTTAAAAAATTCCCCAGTTTGGGTTTCGGGGAGACACTGATTTTGAAAAAGCCCTGGTGTTCTCCTTACATGAATGGGACTCTTCCTACTGCTAAAACATGTCTGTCACACCCAGAGGATGGTATACCGTCTGATCGGGAAGAGTTTGGAAAAGGCATCTCATCTCCTCATCTCCTGGTGCTCGGGTTCACCCCTCCAGCGTCTTTACTAACAGTCTCCCCACTTGGAGATGTCAGCACTGTCAACATTCTGTTGCGTACACTTTGGAATTTGTCCAGAGGATGAAGCGGAAGGATGAGGAACAATGAGAGACAAGTCCTAGGTGTTCAGACAGGCACATGTCACTCTAATTTCCAATCAGGAAGACGAATTGACCAAAGGCTAGGGTTGCCCATGGAAACAGTATAGGGCTTGAGGAAATCCCGCTGCTTTGTGGCCAGTTCCCATAAACACGAGTTGAACAATGGAACTCAGGGGCAGTAAAATTCACAAAACTGCAGAGTTGAAAATATCCATCACTGAAAAATGTCTTGAGGAAAGTCAGAGAAAAGGACTTGTAAGCAAGGGAGAATGGCAGGAAAGGGATTTGAGGAGGTAGAAAGGACTCGCCATTAAGCACAAGAAAAGGAGCTGAACATTGCCAACATTGCAGTTGGCCAAAAAGGGTGTATGCGTTCTTTTCTGTATATATTCAAGAAAAGGGCATACACTTTTTTAGCCAACCAAACAGGTGGGCACTGGAAGTCAATACTACAAAAGATATCACTTCGCATCAGTCAGAAGAGCCATCCTCATAAAGCGTAAACAACAGAAATGCAGGACAGGGCAACGAGAAGAGGGAGCCCTGTGAGACTTATAGTGGAAATGTATATTGCCAACGGCCATTCTGGAGAAGTGTATTGTGTTTACTAAAGCATCTAAAAAATGAGCTACAGAGCATAGGGCACTTGCACTCATGGGCGTATATCTTGGGAAAAACAAAAATCGAGAGGACACAGGCACCCCAATGTTTACCCCCTCTCTGTTTAAAAGATCCTCGACTAGGATATAACTTAAATGTCTCTGGAGGGAAAAAATGGATAGAGATGTGGTACTTAGGTAGAGTGGAATATTATTCAGCCTGGAAATCAATGAAATATGGCCAGTTGTAACAACTCCGGAGGAGTTACGTATGATCATTCTAAGTGACAGAATTCAAAAAGAAAAAGACACATATCATAAGATATCACTTAAAGGTGGAATCCAAAATGGCTACACATGAAATAAATTACAAAACAAAAACATAGTCAAATATGTAGAAAACACGCATAAGGCTGCTAAACGGGAAAGGTGGGGAGGGGTGAGGCATCATCCAGGAGGTTGAAATTAGCAAAGATACCATTCCAAATACCAAACTGATAATCAACAAGGCCTACACGGTAGCTAAAAGAACTGCACTCAGCACACTCAAGTCACTGGAAAAGAATATATACGACTGGTAAGAATCTGAAAAAGAATTTATTGATGTCTCTCTGTACGTGAATCAAGTGGATGTACAGCAGCAAGAAACAGAGCTTTGAAAATCAGCTGTAACCAATATAGTAATAAATTGAAAAAAATAAACGACAGAGAGACAGAGAAAACCTCTTACAACTTTTCCTCAGGGACGGTGATGCAACATGGATTGAACACATCTAGACCCACAGCAGGATGAGACATAAGGCTGGAAACTGTTTGCGCTAAGAGAAATGTGAGGTTGGGTGAGGAAATGCACACCCTTTAAAGTAATACTACCTGGTACCCATTCAATGGGTCCCAAATCTGCAGGTTCAAGGGATCTTCCTACAGCTAAAACATGCATGGAAAACCCAGAGGACTGTACACCATGTGATCGGGAGATGTGTCTAAAATGCACCTCATTTATCCTCTCCTGGTGCTCCTGTTCACCATTCCAGCCACGCTACTTAGAATCTCCCCACTTGGAGAATCAGCACATTTAAACTCCTGTTTCACACATTTTGCAAATTGTGAGGAGGATGAACGGGAAGAGGGGGAACCAATGAGAGAAGAGTTGTAGGGGTTTGGACGGGCACATATCACTCTAATTTCCCATTAAGAATAAGAATTAAAGAAAGGCTCAGCCTGCCTCGCCGGAGCCAAAATAGGGCCTGAAGCAATCCTGCGGGTTTGAGGCCAGCTCACAAAAGAGCAACTTAAAAAATGGAGCTCAGGGTCACTGCAATTCACAAACCTGCAGAGTTATAAATGAAAACTAACGTCCAAAAATATGTTGAGGTAAGGCAAAGAAGAGGATCTGAATGCAAGACAGAATTGCAAGAAACAGATTTCAAGAGATAGATTGGACTCGTCTTTAACGCACATGAAAAGCGGCAGAATTTCGACAATGATGCAGTTGGCCCAAAAGGGCGTATGCGTTTTTTCCTGATTATATCCAGGAAAAAACGCATACGCACTTTATGGGCAACGAAGCAAGCAAGCAATGCAAATGTGCACAACAAAGAAGTCTCACTTCCCACCGGTCAAAAGGGCCATCCTAAAAAATTGTAAAAACCAGAAATGCAGGACAGGCCATGGAGAACAGGGAGCCTTTATACGCTGATGGGCAGTGTGTGAACTGCCGAGAGCCACTCTGGAGAAGTGTATGGTGGTTCCTAAATCATCTAAAAAACAGAGCTACAGAGCATAGGACACTTCCAATCATGGGAGTATATCTAGGGAAGTCTAAAAATCAACAAGACACAAGCACACCACAGTTTAGGGCTACTCTGTTTACAAGAACCTCAACTTCAGTACACCTTAAATATCCCAGGAAAGAGAACAATGGATAAAGAAGATGTGGTACTTATGTACAATGGAATATCTCTTCACCATGAAATCAATGTAATAAGGCTAGTAGAAGGATAAAGAGTGGATTTAGGTCCGATAATACTACTTGAAATAAGTCAAACAGAAAAAGAAACATATCATAAGATATCACTTATAGAGGGAGGGTAAATATGGCTGCACAAGAAATGAATTACAGAACAGAACAGTGTCTCACATTTAGAAAACACACTTATGTCAGCTTAAGGGGAAAGGAGAGGTGGGGTGATGCATAAAACCAGAGTTTGAAATTAGCACAGATACCGTTCAATAAACCAAATAGGTATTAGACAAGATCTACACCTTGCTCAATGAACTGGCCTCAACACACCCTATACACCGCAGAGAAATATATCTGAGGAATAAGAATCTTAAAACCCATGTATTGATATATCTCCATAAGGGAATCAAGTGTGTGCAGAGCGGCACAAACACAGCAGTGAAAAGGAGCTAAACCCCATTATAGAAATAAATTTTAAAAACAAAACGCTGAAACAATGAAAGAGAGAAAAATTCTTACAAAATTCGCTCAGGGGCTGTGATGCAACCTGGATTGACCACATATAAACCCACAGCTGGATAAGACATAAGGCGGGACACTTGGGGCTGACAGGATTGGTGAGCTTTGGTGAGCAACTGCCGAAAGTTTAATGCAATACTTCATGCTACTCAGTCCAAGGGTCCCAACACTCCAGGTTGAAGGGAATCTTCCTACAGCTAAACCATGCTTGGGAAACCCAGCGACTGGTATACCATATGATCGGGAAAGGTTTCTAAAACGCACCTCATTTTTCCTCTCCTGGGGCTCCGGATCGACATTCCAGCCGCTTTACTAACAACATCCCCACATGGAGTCAATGCCTTTAAGTTCTGGTATCGCACAGTCTGCAGTTAGTGCAGAGGATGAATGGGAATAGGGGGAACCAGTGAGAAACTAGCTGTAGCGGTTTCAATGGGCACATGTCACTCTAATATCACATCAGTAAGAAGAATTAACCAAAGGCACAGCAAGGTGCCCCAGAAGAAAAATAGGGCTTCAAGGAATCCTGTGGTTACGGGGCAAGACCACAAAAATAAGAGCTAAAAAATGGAGCTAAGGGCCACTGCAATTCAAAAACCTGCAGAGTTATAAAGGCCAACTATTTTTTAAAATATATTGAGGTAAGGCTATGAAGAGGCATTGAAAGCAAGGCAGAATTGCAGGAAACCGATTTCAGGAGGTAGACTGGAATTGCATTGAAAGCATAGGAAAAGAGGCAGAACGTCCACAATGATGCACTTGGCCAAAAAGGGCGTATGCGTTTTTTCCTGAATATATTCAGGAAAAAACGCATACGCCCTTTTTGGCCAACCAAGCAAGCTTGCAAAGGAAATCTGCACTACAATGAAGTCTCACTTCCCCCCGGTCAAAAGGGCCATCTGAAAAAAGTGTAAAATCCATAAAGGCACGACAGGCCATGGAGAACTGGGAGCCTTCTTATGATGATGGGCGGGATGTAAATTGCCAACAGCCAGTCTGGAGAAGAGTATGGTGTTTCCTGAAACATCTAAAAAACAAAGCAACAGAGCCTAGGGCACTTCCACTTATGGTCTTATAGCTTAGGGAAATTAAAATCAAAAAGACACAGCCACCCCAAAGTT
Source organism: Stenella coeruleoalba (assembly GCF_951394435.1). Lineage (NCBI taxonomy): Eukaryota > Metazoa > Chordata > Mammalia > Artiodactyla > Delphinidae > Stenella > Stenella coeruleoalba. The sequence continues at coordinate 2,467,381 of NW_027646159.1, read as the reverse complement.
TGGGACGGCTCTGTTTACAAGAACCTCGTTTACGGTACAAGTACAATATCGCAGAAAGTGAAAAATGGATAAAGAACTTGTGGTACTTACGTACAATGCAATATCACTCAGCAATGAAATCTATGTCATCAGGCCCGTAGCAGCATAATGAGTGGATTCAGGTATGATGATTCGAACTGAAATAAGTCACACAGAAAAGAAACATCATAAGGTATCACTAATACACAGAATGTGAACTTGGCTACACATGAACTGAATTACAAAACAGAACAGTGTCTCAAGTTTAGAAAACCAACTTACGCTTGCTTAACGGGGAAGGTGAGTTGGGGTGCTGCATAAAACCAGAGATTGAAATGAGCACAGATAAAGTTCCTTAAGCCAAATATGGAATAGACAAGAGCTACTCCTTGCTCAACGAAATGGACTCAACACCGCATATTAAACGCCTAAGAATGTACCTGACTAGTAAGTATCTTAAAACCTATGGATTGCTATGTCTCCAAAAGAGAATCAAGCGTGTGTACAGGGGCATAAACGCAGCAGTGATAGGATTGGAGAGGTTCGGTGAGCAAATGAAGACCCTTTGAAGTCATATTGCATGGTACCCATTACACGGGTCTCAACTCTCCAGGTTTAAGGTATTCTTCCTTCAGCTAAAACAAGCATGTGGAACCCAGAGTATGATCAACGGTGTGAACGGGAGACGTGTTCAAATATGTCTCAGTTTTCCTCCCCTGGTACTCGGGTGCAACATTCCAGATGCTTTACTAACACTCTCCCTACTTGGAGAGTCAGTGCCTTTAACCTCCTGTTTGCCACAGTTTGCAATTTCTGTGGAAGATGAACAGGAATAGCGAGAACCAATGAGAGACTACCTGGAGGTGTCTGAACGGGCAAATTTAACTCTCATTTCCCACCAGGAAGAAGAATTAACCAAAGGCTCAGCGTGCCATGCCGGAACCACATTAGGGCCTGAAGACATCCTGCGGTGTTGCGGCCAGGTCACAAGAAAGCGAGTTGAAGAAAGGAGCTCAGGGGCACTGTAATTCACAAACCTGCAGAGTTATAAATGACAGCTATCGTCCAAAAATATACTGAAGTAAGGCTGCCAAGAGGACTTGAAATCGGGGCAGAATTGCAGGAAACCGATTTCAGGAGGTAGACAGGAATTGCATTGAAAGCATAGGAAAAGAGGCAGAACGTCCACAATGATGCACTTGGCCAAAAAGGGCGTATGCGTTTTTTCCTGAATATATTCAGGAAAAAACGCATACGCCCTTTTTGGCCAACCAAGCAAGCTTGCAAAGGAAATCTGCACTACAATGAAGTCTCACTTCCTCCCGGTCAAAAGGGCCATCTGATAAAAGTGTAAAATCCAGAAAGGCAGGACAGGCCATGGAGAACTGGGAGCCTTGTTATGCTGATGGGCGGGATGTAAATTGCCAACAGACACTCGGGAGAAGTGTATGGTGTTTCCTGAAACATCTAAAAAACAAAGCAACAGAGCCTAGGACACTTCCACTTATGGTCCTATAGCTTAGGGAAATTAAAATCAAAAAGACACAGCCACCCCAAAGTTTGGGATGCCTCTGTTTACAAGAACCTCATTTACCGTACAAGTTCAATATCACAGAAAGTGAAAAATGGATAAAGAACTTGTGGTACTTACGTACAATGCAGTATCACTCAGCAATGAAATCTATGTCATCAGGCCCGTAGCAGCATAATGAGTGGATTCAGGTACGATGATTCTAACTGAAATAAGTCACACAGAAAAAGAAACATCATAAGATATCACTAATACACTGAATGTAAACTTGGCTACACAGGAACTGAATTCCAAAATAGAACAGGGTCTCATATTTAGAAAATCAACTTATGCTCGCTTAAGGGGAAAGGTGAGTTGGGGTGCTGCATAAAACGAGAGATTGAAATGAGCACAGATAAAGTTCCTTAAGCCAAATATGGAATAGACAAGAGCTACTCCTTGCTCAACGAAATGGACTCAACACCCCATATTAAACGCCTAAGAATGTACCTGACTAGTAAGTATCTTAAAACCTATGGATTGCTATGTCTCCAAAAGAGAATCAAGCGTGTGTACAGGGGCATAAACGCAGCAGTGATAGGATTGGAGAGGTTCGGTGAGCAAATGAAGACCCTTTGAAGACATATTGCATGGTACCCATTCCACGGGTCTCAACTCTCCAGGTTTAAGGTATTCTTCCTTCAGCTAAAACATGCATGTTGAACCCAGAGTATGATCAACCGTGTGAACGGGAGACGTGTTCAAATATGTCTCAGTTTTCCTCCCCTGGTACTCGGGTGCAACATTCCAGACGCTTTACTAACAGTCTCCCCACTTGGAGAGTCAGCGCCTTTAACCTCCTGTTTGGCCCAGTTTGCAATTTCTGCGGAAGATGAACAGGAATAGCGAGAACCAATGAGAGACTAGCTGGAGGTGTCTGGACGGGCAAATTTAACTCTCATTTCCCACCAGGAAGAGGAAATAACCAAAGGCTCAGCGTGCCATGCCGGAACCAGATTAGGGCCTGAAGCCAATCTGCGGTGTTGCGGCCAGGTCACAAGAAAGCGAGTTGAAGAAAAGAGCTCAGGGGCACTGTAATTCACAAACCTGCAGAGTTATAAATGACAGCTATCGTCCAAAAATAGACTGAAGTAAGGCTGCCAAGAGGACTTGAAAGCGGGGCAGAATTGCAGGAAACCGATTTCAGGAGGTAGACTGGAATTGCATTGAAAGCATAGGAAAAGAGGCAGAACGTCCACAATGATGCACTTGGCCAAAAAGGGCGTATGCGTTTTTTCCTGAATATATTCAGGGAAAAACGCATACGCCCTTTTTGGCCAACCAAGCAAGCTTGCAAAGGAAATCTGCACTACAATGAAGTCTCACTTCCCCCTGGTCAAAAGGGCCATCTGAAAAAAGTGTAAAATCCAGAAAGGCAGGACAGGCCATGGAGAACTGGGAGCCTTGTTATGCTGATGGGCGGGATGTAAATTGCCAACAGACACTCGGGAGAAGTGTATGGTGTTTCCTGAAACATCTAAAAAACAAAGCAACAGAGCCTAGGGCACTTCCACTTATGGTCCTATAGCTTAGGGAAATTAAAATCAAAAAGACACACAAACCCCAAAGTTTCGAACGGCTCTGTTTACAAGAACCTCGTTTACAGTACAAGTTCAACATCGCAGAAAGTGAATAATGGATAAAGAAGTTGTGGTATTAACTTACAAAGCAATATCACTCACCAATGAAATCTATGTCATCAGGCCATTAGCAGCACAATGAGTGGATTCAGGTATGATGATTATAACTGAAATAAGTCACACAGAAAAAGAAATATCATAAGATATCAGTAATACACGGAATGTAAACTTGGCTACACAGGAACTGAATTACAGAACAGAACAGGGTCTCATATTTAGGAAACCTACTTATGCTTGCTTAAGGGTAAAGGTGAGTTGGGGTGCTGCATAAAACCAGAGATTGAAATGAGCACAGATAAAGTTCCTTAAGTCAAATATGGAATAGACAAGAGCTACTCCTTGCTCAACGAAATGGACTCAACACCGCATATTAAACGCCTAAGAATGTACCTGATTAGTAAGTATCGTAAAACCTATGGATTGCTATGTCTCCAAAAGAGAATCAAGCATGTGTACAGGGGCATAAACGCAGCAGTGATAGGATTGGAGAGGTTCGGTGAGCAAATGAAGACCCTTTGAAGTCATATTGCATGGTACCCATTACACGGGTCTCAACTACCCTGGTTTTAGGTATTCTTCCTTCAGCTAAAACATGCATGTGGAACCCAAGTATGATCAACCATGTGAACGGGAGACGTGTTCAAATATGTCTCAGTTTTCCTCCCCTGGTACTCGGGTGCAACATTCCAGATGCTTTGCTAACACTCTCCCCACTTGGAGAGTCAGCGCCTTTAACCTCCTGTTTGGCCCAGTTTGCAATTTCTGCGGAAGATGAACAGGAATAGCGAGAACCAATGAGAGACTAGCTGGAGGTGTCTGAACGGGCAAATTTAACTCTCATTTCCCACCAGGAAGAGGAAATAACCAAAGGCTCAGCGTGCCGTGCCGGAACCAGATTAGGGCCTGAAGCCGTCCTGCGGTGTTGCGGCCAGCTCACAAGAGAGCGAGTTGAAGAAAGGAGCTCAGGGACACTGTAATTCACAAACCTTCAGAGTTATAAATGACAGCTATCGTCCAAAAATATACTGACGTAAGGCTGCCAAGAGGACTTGAAAGCAGGGCAGAATTGCAGGAACCTGATTTCAGGAGGTAGACTGGAATTGCATTGAAAGCATAGGAAAAGAGTCAGAACGTCCACAATGATGCACTTGGCCAAAAAGGGCGTATGCGTTTTTTCCTGAATATATTCAGGAAAAAACGCATACGCCCTTTTTGGCCAACCAAGCAAGCTTGCAAAGGAAATCTGCACTACAATGAAGTCTCACTTTCCCCCGGTCAAAAGGGCAATCTGAAAAAAGTGTAAAATCCAGAAAGGCAGGACAGGCCATGGAGAACTGGGAGCCTTGTTATGCTGATGGGCGGGATGTAAATTGCCAACAGACACTCGGGAGAAGTGTATGGTGTTTCCTGAAACATCTAAAAAACAAAGCAACAGAGCCGAGGGCACTTCCACTTATGGTCCTATAGTTTAGGGAAATTAAAATCAAAAAGACACAGCCACCCCAAAGTTTGGGACGCCTCTGTTTACAAGAACCTCGTTTACCGAACAAGTTCAATATCACAGAAAGTGAAAAATGGATAAAGAACTTGTGGTACTTACGTACAATGCAGTATCACTCAGCAATGAAATCTATGTCATCAGACCCGTAGCAGCATAATGAGTGGATTCAGGTACGATGATTCTAACTGAAATAAGTCACACAGAAAAAGAAACATCATAAGATATCACTAATACACGGAATGTAAACTTGGCTACACAGGAACTGAATTCCATAACAGAACAGGGTCTCATATTTAGAAAACCAACTTATGCTCGCTTAAGGGGAAAGGTGAGTTGGGGTGCTGCATAAAACCAGACATTGAAATGAGCACAGATAAAGTTCCTTAAGCCAAATATGGAATAGACAAGAGCTACTCCTTGCTCAACGAAATGGACTCAACACCCCATATTAAACGCCTAAGAATGTACCTGACTAATAAGTATCTTAAAACCTATGGATTGCTATGTCTCCGAAAGAGAATCAAGCATGTGTACAGGGGCATAAACGCAGCAGTGATAGGATTGGAGAGGTTCGGTGAGCAAATGAAGACCCTTTGAAGTCATATTACATGGTACCCATTCCACGGGTTTCAACTACCCAGGTTTAAGGTATTCTTCCTTCAGCTAAAACATGCATGTGGAACCTAGAGTATGATCAACCATGTGATCGGGAGACGTCTTCAAATATGTCTCAGTTTTCGTACCCTGGTACTCGGGTGCAACATTCCAGACGCTTTACTAACACTCTCCCGACTTGGAGAGTCAGTCCCTTTAAGCTCCTGTTTGGCCCAGTTTGCAATTTCTGCGGAAGATGAACAGGAATAGCGAGAACCAATGAGAGACTAGCTGGAGGTGTCTGGACGGGCAAATTTAACTCTCATTTCCCACGAGGAAGAGGAATTAACCAAAGGCTCAGCGTGCCGTGCCGGAACCAGATTAGGGCCTGAAGCCATGCTGCGGTGTTGCGGCCAGGTCACAAGAAAGCGAGTTGAAGAAAGGAGCTCAGGGGCACTGTAATTCACAAACCTGCAGAGTTATAAATGACAGCTATCGTCCAAAAATAGACTGAAGTAAGGCTGCCAAGAGGACTTGAAAGCGGGGCAGAATTGCAGGAAACCGATTTCAGGAGGTAGACTGGAATTGCATTGAAAGCATAGGAAAAGAGGCAGAACGTCCACAATGATGCACTTGGCCAAAAAGGGCGTATGCGTTTTTTCCTGAATATATTCAGGAAAAAACGCATACGCCCTTTTTGGCCAACCAAGCAAGCTTGCAAAGGAAATCTGCACTACAATGAAGTCTCACTTCCCCCCGGTCAAAAGGGCCATCTGAAAAAAGTGTAAAATCCAGAAAGGCAGGACAGGCCATGGAGAACTGGGAGCCTTGTTATGCTGATGGGCGGGATGTAAATTGCCAACAGACACTCCGGAGAAGTGTATGGTGTTTCCTGAAACATCTAAAAACACAAAGCAACAGAGCCTAGGGCACTTCCACTTATGGTCCTATAGCTTAGGGAAATTAAAATCAAAAAGACACAGCCACCCCAAAGTTTGGAACGGCTCTGTTTACAAGAACCTCGTTTACAGTACAAGTTCAACATCGCAGAAAGTGAAAAATGGATAAAGAAGTTGTGGTATTCACTTACAAAGCAATATCACTCAGCAATGAAATCTATGTCATCAGGCCCTTAGCAGCACAATGAGTGGATTCAGGTACGATGATTCTAACTGAAATAAGTCACACAGAAAAAGAAACATCATAAGATATCAGTAATACACGGAATGGAAACTTGGCTACACAGGAACTGAATTACAACACAGAACAGGGTCTCAAATTTAGAAAACCAACTTATGCTTGCTTAAGGGTAAAGGTGAGTTGGGGTGCTGCATAAAACCAGAGATTGAAATGAGCACAGATAAAGTTTCTTAAGCCAAATATGGAATAGACAAGAGCTACTCCTTGCTCAACGAAATGGACTCAACACCGCATATTAAACGCCTAAGAATGTACCTGAGTAGTAAGTATCTTAAAACCTATGGATTACTATGTCTCTGAAAGAGAATCAAGCATGTGTACAGAGGCATAAACGCAGCAGTGATAGGATTGGAGAGGTTCGGTGAGCAAATGAAGACCCTTTGAAGTCATATTGCATGGTACCCATTCCACGGGTTTCAACTACCCAGGTTTAAGGTATTCTTCCTTCAGCTAAAACATGCATGTGGAACCTAGAGTATGATCAACCATGTCATCGGGAGACGTGTTCAAATATGTCTCAGTTTTCGTACCCTGGTACTCGGGTGCAACATTCCAGATGCTTTACTAACACTCTCTCGACTTGGAGAGTCAGTCCCTTTAACCTCCTGTTTGGCTCAGTTTGCAATTTCTGCGGAAGATGAACAGGAATAGCGAGAACCAATGAGAGACTAGCTGGAGGTGTCTGAACGGGCAAATTTAACTCTCATTTCCCACCAGGAAGAGGAATTAACCAAAGGCTCAGCGTGCCGTGCCGGAACCAGATTAGGGCCTGAAGCCATCCTGCGGTGTTGCGGCCAGGTCACAAGAAAGCGAGTTGAAGAAAGGAGCTCAGGGGCACTGTAATTCACAAACCTGCAGAGTTATAAATGACAGCTATCGTCCAAAAATAGACTGAAGTAAGGCTGCCAAGAGGACTTGAAAGCGGGGCAGAATTGCAGGAAACCGATTTCAGGAGGTAGACTGGAATTGCATTGAAAGCATAGGAAAAGAGGCAGAACGTCCACAATGATGCACTTGGCCAAAAAGGGCGTATGCGTTTTTTCCTGAATATATTCAGGAAAAAACGCATACGCCCTTTTTGGCCAACCAAGCAAGCTTGCAAAGGAAATCTGCACTACAATGAAGTCTCACTTCCCCCCGGTCAAAAGGGCCATCTGAAAAAAGTGTAAAATCCAGAAAGGCAGGACAGGCCATGGAGAACTGGGAGCCTTGTTATGCTGATGGGCGGGATGTAAATTGCCAACAGACACTCGGGAGAAGTGTATGCTGTTTCCTGAAACATCTAAAAAACAAAGCAACAGAGCCTAGGCACTGCCACTTATGGTCCTATAGCTTAGGGAAATTAAAATCAAAAAGACACAGCCACCCCAAAGTTTGGGACGCCTCTGTTTACAAGAACCTCGTTTACAGTACAAGTTCAACATCGCAGAAAGTGAAAAATGGATAAAGAAGTTGTGGTATTTACTTACAAAGCAATATCACTCAGCAATGAAATCTGTGTCATCAGGCCCTTAGCAGCACAATGAGTGGATTCAGGTATGATGATTCTAACTGAAATAAGTCACACAGAAAAAGAAACAACATAAGATATCAGTAATACACAGAATGTAAACTTGGCTACACAGGAACTGAATTACAGAACAGAACAGGGTATCAAATTTAGAAAACCAACTTATGCTTGCTTAAGGGTAAAGGTGAGTTGGGGTGCTGCATAAAACCAGAGATTGAAATGAGCACAGATAAAGTTCCTTAAGCCAAATATGGAATAGACAAGAGCTACTCCTTGCTCAACGAAATGGACTCAACACCGCATATTAAATGCCTAAGAATGTACCTGTCTAGTAAGTATCTTAAAACCTATGGATTGCTATGTCTCCGAAAGAGAATCAAGCATGTGTACAGGGGCATAAACGCAGCAGTGATAGGATTGGAGAGGTTCGGTGAGCAAATGAAGACCCTTTGAAGTCATATTGCATGGTACCCATTCCACGGGTTTCAACTACCCAGGTTTAAGGTATTCTTCCTTCAGCTAAAACATGCATGTGGAACCCAGAGTATGATCATCCGTGTGAACGGGAGACGTGTTCAAATATGTCTCAGTTTTCCTCCCCTGGTACTCGGGTGCAACATTCCAGACGCTTTACTAACACTCTCCCCACTTGGAGAGTCAGTGCCTTTAACCTCCTGTTTGGCCCAGTTTGCAATTTCTGCGGAAGATGAACAGGAATAGCGAGAACCAATGAGAGACTAGCTGGAGGTGTCTGGACGGGCAAATTTAACTCTCATTTCCCACCAGGAAGAGGAAATAACCAAAGGCTCAGCGTGCCGTGCCGGAACCAGATTAGGGCCTGAAGTCATCCTGCGGTGTTGCGGCCAGCTCACAAGAAAGCGAGTTGAAGAAAGGAGCTCAGGGGCACTGTAATTCACAAACCTGCAGAGTTATAAATGACAGCTATCGTCCAAAAATATACTGAAGTAAGGCTGCCAAGAGGACTTGAAAGCGGGGCAGAATTGCAGGAAACCGATTTCAGGAGGTAGACTGGAATTGCATTGAAAGCATAGGAAAAGAGGCAGAACGTCCACAATGATGCACTTGGCCAAAAAGGGTGTATGCGTTTTTTCCTGAATATATTCAGGAAAAAACGCATACGCCCTTTTTGGCCAACCAAGCAAGCTTGCAAAGGAAATCTGCACTACAATGAAGTCTCACTTCTCCCCGGTCAAAAGGGCCATCTGAAAAAAGTGTAAAATCCAGAAAGGCAGGACAGGCCATGGAGAACTGGGAGCCTTGTTATGCTGATGGGCGGGATGTAAATTGCCAACAGACACTCAGGAGAAGTATATGGTGTTTCCTGAAACATCTAAAAAACAAAGCAACAGAGCCTAGGGCACTTCCACTTATGGTCCTATAGCTTAGGGAAATTAAAATCAAAAAGACACAGCCACCCCAAAGTTTGGGACGCCTCCGTTTACAAGAACCTCGTTTACCGTACAAGTTCAATATCACAGAAAGTGAAAAATGGATAAAGAATTTGTGGTACTTACGTACAATGCAGTATCACTCAGCAATGAAATCTATGTCATCAGGCCCGTAGCAGCATAATGAGTGGATTCAGGTACGATGATTCTAACTGAAATAAGTCACACAGAAAAAGAAACATCATAAGATATCACTAATACACGGAATGTAAACTTGGCTACACAGGAACTGCATTCCAAAACAGAACAGGGTCTCAAATTTAGAAAACCAACTTATGCTTGCTTAAGGGGAAAGGTGAGTTGTGGTGCTGCATAAAACCAGAGATTGAAATGAGCACAGATAAAGTTCCTTAAGCCAAATATGGAATAGACAAGAGCTACTCCTTGCTCAACGAAATGGACTCAACACCGCATATTAAACGCCTAAGAATGTACCTGACTAGTAAGTATCTTAAAACCTATGGATTGCTATGTCTCCGAAAGAGAATCAAGCATGTGTACAGGGGCATAAACGCAGCAGTGATAGGATTGGAGAGGTTCGGTGAGCAAATGAAGACCCTTTGAAGTCATATTGCATGGTACCCATTCCACGGGTTTCAACTACCCAGGTTTAAGGTATTCTTCCTTCAGCTAAAACATGCATGTGGAACCTAGAGTATGATCAACCATGTGATCGGGAGACGTGTTCAAATATGTCTCAGTTTTCGTACCCTGGTACTCGGGTGCAACATTCCAGACGCTTTACTAACACTCTCCCGACTTGGAGAGTCAGTCCCTTTAACCTCCTATTTGGCCCAGTTTGCAATTTCTGCGGAAGATGAACAGGAATAGCGAGAACCAATGAGAGACTAGCTGCAGGTGTCTGGACGGGCAAATTTAACTCTCATTTCCAACCAGGAAGAGGAATTAACCAAAGGCTCAGCGTGCCGTGCCAGAACCAGCTTAGGGCCTGAAGCCATCCTGCGGTGTTGCGGCCAGCTCACAAGAAAGCGAGTTGAAGAAAGGAGCTCAGGGGCACTGTAACTCACAAACCTGCAGAGTTATAAATGACAGCTATCGTCCAAAAATATACTGAAGTAAGGCTGCCAAGAGGACTTGAAAGCGGGACAGAATTGCAGGAAACCGATTTCAGGAGGTAGACTGGAATTGCATTGAAAACATAGGAAAAGAGGCAGAACGTCCACAATGATGCACTTGGCCAAAAAGGGCGTATGCGTTTTTTCCTGAATATATTCAGGAAAAAACGCATACGCCCTTTTTGGCCAACCAAGCAAGCTTGCAAAGGAAATCTGCACTAAAATGAAGTCTCACTTCCCCCCGGTCAAAAGGGCCATCTGAAAAAAGTGTAAAATCCAGAAAGGCAACAGGCCATTGAGAACTGGGAGCCTTGTTATGCTGATGGGCGGGATGTAAATTGCCAACAGACACTCGGGAGAAGTGTATGGTGTTTCCTGAAACATCTAAAAAACAAAGCAACAGAGCCTAGGGCACTTCCACTTATGGTCCTATAGCTTAGGGAAATTAAAATCAAAAAGACACACAAACCCCAAAGTTTCGAACGGCTCTGTTTACAAGAATCTCGTTTACAGTACAAGTTCAACATCGCAGAAAGTGAAAAATGGATAAAGAAGTTGTGGTATTTACTTACAAAGCAATATCACTCAGCAATGAAATCTGTGTCATCAGGCCCTTAGCAGCACAATGAGTGGATTCAGGTATGATGATTCTAACTGAAATAAGTCACACAGAAAAAGAAATATCATAAGATATCAGTAATACACGGAATGTAAACTTGGCTACACAGGAACTGAATTACAGAACAGAACAGGGTCTCATATTTAGGAAACCTACTTATGCTTGCTTAAGGGTAAAGGTGAGTTGGGGTGCTGCATAAAACCAGAGATTGAAATGAGCACAGATAAAGTTCCTTAAGTCAAATATGGAATAGACAAGAGCTACTCCTTGCTCAACGAAATGGACTCAACACCGCATATTAAACGCCTAAGAATGTACCTGATTAGTAAGTATCGTAAAACCTATGGATTGCTATGTCTCCAAAAGAGAATCAAGCATGTGTACAGGGGCATAAACACAGCAGTGATAGGATTGGAGAGGTTCGGTGAGCAAATGAAGACCCTTTGAAGTCATATTGCATGGTACCCATTACACGGGTCTCAACTACCCTAGTTTTAGGTATTCTTCCTTCAGCTAAAACATGCATGTGGAACCCAAGTATGATCAACCATGTGAACGGGAGACGTGTTCAAATATGTCTCAGTTTTCCTCCCCTGGTACTCGGGTGCAACATTCTAGATGCTTTGCTAACACTCTCCCCACTTGGAGAGTCAGCGCCTTTAACCTCCTGTTTGGCCCAGTTTGCAATTTCTGCGGAAGATGAACAGGAATAGCGAGAACCAATGAGAGACTAGCTGGAGGTGTCTGAACGGGCAAATTTAACTCTCATTTCCCACCAGGAAGAGGAAATAACCAAAGGCTCAGCGTGCCGTGCCGGAACCAGATTAGGGCCTGAAGCCGTCCTGCGGTGTTGCGGCCAGCTCACAAGAGAGCGAGTTGAAGAAAGGAGCTCAGGGACACTGTAATTCACAAACCTTCAGAGTTATAAATGACAGCTATCGTCCAAAAATAGACTGAAGTAAGGCTGCCAAGAGGACTTGAAAGCGGGGCAGAATTGCAGGAAACCGATTTCAGGAGGTAGACTGGAATTGCATTGAAAGCATAGGAAAAGAGGCAGAACGTCCACAATGATGCACTTGGCCAAAAAGGGCGTATGCGTTTTTTCCTGAATATATTCAGGAAAAAACGCATACGCCCCTTTTGGCCAACCAAGCAAGCTTGCAAAGGAAATCTGCACTACAATGAAGTCTCACTTCCCCCCGGTCAAAAGGGCCATCTGAAAAGAGTGTAAAATCCAGAAAGGCAGGACAGGCCATGGAGAACTGGGAGCCTTGTTATGCTGATGGGCGGGATGTAAATTGCCAACAACCACTCGGGAGAAGTGTATGGTGTTTCCTGAAACATCTAAAAAACAAAGCAACAGAGCCTAGGGCACTTCCACCTATGGTCCTATAGCTTAGGGAAATTAAAATCAAAAAGACACAGCCACCCCAAAGTTTCGAACGGCTCTGTTTACAAGAACCTCGTTTACAGTACAAGTTCAACATCGCAGAAAGTGAAAAATGGATAAAGAAGTTGTGGTATTTACTTACAAAGCAATATCACTCAGCAATGAAATCTATGTCATCAGGCCCTTAGCAGCACAATGAGTGGATTCAGGTATGATGATTCTAACTGAAATAAGTCACACAGAAAAAGAAACATCATAAGATATCAGTAATACACGGAACGTAAACTTGGCTACACAGGAACTGAATTACAGAACAGAACAGGAACTCAAATTTAGAAAACCAACTTATGCTTGCTTAAGGGTAAAGGTGAGTTGGGGTGCTGCATAAAACCAGAGATTGAAATGAGCACAGATAAAGTTCCTTAAGCCAAATATGGAATAGACAAGAGCTACTCCTTGCTCAAGAAATAGACTCAAAACCCCATATTAAACGCCTAAGAATGTACCTGACTAGTAAGTATCTTAAAACCTATGGATTGCTATGTCTCCGAAAGAGAATCAAGCGTGTGTACAGGGGCATAAATGCAGCAGTGATAGGATTGGAGAGGTTCGGTGAGCAAATGAAGACCCTTTGAGGACATATTGCATGGTACCCATTCCACGGGTATCAACTACCCTGGTTTAAGGTATTCTTCCTTCAGCTAAAACATGCATGTGGAACCCAGAGTATGATCAACCATGTGATCGGGAGACGTGTTCAAATATGTCTCAGTTTTTGTACCCTGGTACTCGGGTGCAACATTCCAGACGCTTTACTAACACTCTCCCGACTTGGAGAGTCAGTCCCTTTAACCTCCTGTTTGGCCCAGTTGGCAATTTCTGCGGAAGATGAACAGGAATAGCGAGAACCAATGAGAGACTAGCTGGAGGTGTCTGGACGGGCAAATTTAACTCTCATTTCCCACCAGGAAGAGGAATTAACCAAAGGCTCAGCGTGCCATGCTGGAACCATATTAGGGCCTGAAGCCATCCTGCGGTGTTGCGGCCAGGTCACAAGAAAGCGAGTTGAAGAAAGGAGCTCAGGGGCACTGTAATTCACAAACCTGCAGAGTTATAAATGACAGCTATCGTCCAAAAATAGACTGAAGTAAGGCTGCCAAGAGGACTTGAAAGCGGGGCAGAATTGCAGGAAACTGATTTCAGGAGGTAGACTGGAATTGCATTGAAAGCATAGGAAAAGAGGCAGAACGTCCACAATGATGCACTTGGCCAAAAAGGGCGTATGCGTTTTTTCCTGAATATATTCAGGAAAAAACGCATACGCCCTTTTTGGCCAACCAAGCAAGCTTGCAAAGGAAATCTGCACTACAATGAAGTCTCACTTCCCCCCGGTCAAAAGGGCCATCTGAAAAAAGTGTAAAATCCAGAAAGGCAGGACAGGCCATGGAGAACTGGGAGCCTTGTTATGCTGATGGGCGGGATGTAAATTGCCAACAACCACTCAGGAGAAGTGTATGGTGTTTCCTGAAACATCTAAAAAACAAAGCAACAGAACCTAGGGCACTTCCACTTATGGTCCTATAGCTTAGGGAAATTAAAATCAAAAAGACACAGCCACCCCAAAGTTTGGAACTGCTCTGTTTACAAGAACCTCGTTTACAGTACAAGTTCAACATCGCAGAAAGTGAAAAATGGATAAAGAAGTTGTGGTATTTACTTACAAAGCAATATCACTCGGCAATGAAAACTGTGTCATCAGGCCCTTAGCAGCACAATGAGTGGATTCAGGTATGATGATTCTAACTGAAATAAGTCACACAGAAAAAGAAACATCATAAGATATCAGTAATACACGGAATGTAAACTTGGCTACACAGGAAATGAATTACAGAACAGAACAGGGTCTCAAATTTAGAAAACCAACTTATGCTTGCTTAAGGGGAAAGGTGAGTTGGGGTGCTGCATAAAACCAGAGATTGAAATGAGCACAGATAAAGTTCCTTAAGCCAAATATGGAATAGACAAGAGCTACTCCTTGCTCAACGAAATGGACTCAACACCACATATTAAACGCCTAGGAATGTACCTGACTAGTAAGTATCTTAAAACCTATGGATTGCTATGTCTCCGAAAGAGAATCAAGCATGTGTACAGGGACATAAATGCAGCAGTGATAGGATTGGAGAGGTTCGGTGAGCAAATGAAGACCCTTTGAAGTCATATTGCATGGTACCCATTCCACGGGTTTCAACTACCCAGGTTTTAGGTATTCTTCCTTCAGCTAAAACATGCATGTGGAACCCAGAGTATGATCAACCATGTGATCGGGAGACGTGTTCAAATATGTCTCAGTTTTCGTACCCTGGTACTCGGGTGCAACATTCCAGACGCTTTACTAACACTCTCCCGACTTGGAGAGTCAGTCCCTTTAACCTCCTGTTTGGCCCAGTTTGCAATTTCTGCGGAAGATGAACAGGAATAGCGAGAACCAATGAGAGACTAGCTGGAGGTGTCTGGACGGGCAAATTTAACTCTCATTTCCCACCAGGAAGAGGAATTAACCAAAGGCCCAGCGTGCCGTGCCAGAACCAGATTAGGGCCTGAAGCCATTCAGCGGTGTTGCGGCCAGCTCAAAAGAAAGCGAGTTGAAGAAAGGAGCTCAGGGGCACTGTAATTCACAAACCTGCAGAGTTATAAATGACAGCTATCGTCCAAAAATAGGCTGAAGTAAGGCTGCCAAGAGGACTTGAAAGCGGGGCAGAATTGCAGGAAACCGATTTCAGGAGGTAGACTGGAATTGCATTGAAAGCATAGGAAACGAGGCAGAACGTCCACAATGATGAACTTGGCCAAAAAGGGCGTATGCGTTTTTTCCTGAATATATTCAGGAAAAAACGCATACGCCCTTTTTGGCCAACCAAGCAAGCTTGCAAAGGAAATCTGCACTACAATGAAGTCTCACTTCCCCCCGGTCAAAAGGGCCATCTGAAAAAAGTGTAAAATCCAGAAAGGCAGGACAGGCCATGGAGAACTGGGAGCCTTGTTATGCTGAAGGGTGGGATGTAAATTGCCAACAACCACTCGGGAGAAGTGTATGGTGTTTCCTGAAACATCTAAAAAACAAAGCAACAGAGCCTAGGGCACTTCCACTTATGGTCCTATAGCTTAGGGAAATTAAAATCAAAATGACACAGCCACCCCAAAGTTTGGGACGCCTCTGTTTACAAGAACCTCGTTTACAGTACAAGTTCAACATCGCAGAAAGTGAAAAATGGATAAAGAAGTTCTGGTATTTACTTACAAAGCAATATCACTCAGCAATGAAATCTGTGTCATCAGGCCCTTAGCATCACAATGAGTGGATTCAGGTATGATGATTCTAACTGAAATAAGTCACACAGAAAAAGAAACATCATAAGATATCAGTAATACACGGAATGTAAACTTGGCTACACAGGAACTGAATTACAGAACAGAACAGGGTCTCAAATTTTGAAAACCAACTTATGCTTGCTTAAGGGGAAAGGTGAGTTGGGGTGCTGCATAAAACCAGAGATTGAAATGAGCACAGATAAAGTTCCTTAAGCCAAATATGGAATAGACAAGAGCTACTCCTTGCTCAACGAAATGGACTCAACACCACATATTAAACGCCTAGGAATGTACCTGACTAGTAAGTATCTTCAAACCTATGGATTGCTATGTCTCCGAAAGAGAATCAAGCATGTGTACAGGGACATAAACGCAGCAGTGATAGGATTGGAGAGGTTCGGTGAGCAAATGAAGACCCTTTGAAGTCATATTGCATGGTACCCATTCCACGGGTTTCAACTACCCAGGTTTTAGGTATTCTTCCTTCAGCTAATACATGCATGTGGAACCCAGAGTATGATCAACCATGTGATCGGGAGACGTGTTCAAATATGTCTCAGTTTTCGTACCCTGGTACTCGGGTGCAACATTCCAAACGCTTTACTAACACTCTCCCGACTTGGAGAGTCAGTCCCTTTAACCTCCTGTTTGGCCCAGTTTGCAATTTCTGCGGAAGATGAACAGGAATAGCGAGAACCAATGAGAGACTAGCTGGAGGTGTCTGGACGGGCAAATTTAACTCTCATTTCCCACCAGGAAGAGGAATTAACCAAAGGCTCAGCGTGCCGTGCCGGAACCAGATTAGGGCCTGAAGCCATCCTGCGGTGTTGCGGCCAGCTCAAAAGAAAGCGAGTTGAAGAAAGGAGCTCAGGGGCACTGTAATTCACAAACCTGCAGAGTTATAAATGACAGCTATCGTCCAAAAATAGACTGAAGTAAGGCTGCCAAGGAGACTTGAAATCGGGGCAGAATTGCAGGAAACCGATTTCAGGAGGTAGACTGAAATTGCATTGAAAGCATAGGAAAAGAGGCAGAACGTCCACAATGATGCACTTGGCCAAAAAGGGCGTATGCGTTTTTTCCTGAATATATTCAGGAAAAAACGCATACGCACTTTTTGGCCAACCAAGCAAGCTTGCAAAGGAAATCTGCACTACAATGAAGTCTGACTTCCTCCCCGTCAAAAGGGCCATCTGAAAAAAGTGGAAAATCCAGAAAGGCAGGACAGGCCATGGAGAACTGGGAGCCTTGTTATGCTGATGGGCAGGATGTAAATTGCCAACAGACACTCAGGAGAAGTGTATGGTGTTTCCTGAAACATCTAAAAAACAAAGCAACAGAGCCTAGGGCACTTCCACTTATGGTCCTATAGCTTAGGGAAATTAAAATCAAAATGACACAACCACCCCAAAGTTTGGGACGCCTCTGTTTACAAGAACCTCGTTTACAGTACAAGTTCAACATCGCAGAAAGTGAAAAATGGATAAAGAAGTTCTGGTATTTACTTACAAAGCAATATCACTCAGCAATGAAATCTATCTCATCAGGCCCTTAGCATCACAATGAGTGGATTCAGGTATGATGATTCTAACTGAAATAAGTCACACAGAAAAAGAAACATCATAAGATATCAGTAATACACGGAATGTAAACTTGGCTACACAGGAACTGAATTACAGAACAGAACAGGGTCTCAAATTTTGAAAACCAACTTATGCTTGCTTAAGGGGAAAGGTGAGTTGGGGTGCTGCATAAAACCAGAGATTGAAATGAGCACAGATAAAGTTCCTTAAGTCAAATATGGAATAGACAAGAGCTACTCCTTGCTCAACGAAAAGGACTCAACACCGCATATTAAACGCCTAAGAATGTACCTGACTAGTAAGTATCGTAAAACCTATGGATTGTTATGTCTCCAAAAGAGAATCAAGCATGTGTACAGGGGCATAAACGCAGCAGTGATAGGACTGGAGAGGTTCGGTGAGCAAATGAAGACCCTTTGAAGTCATATTTCATGGTACCCATTACACGGGTCTCAACTCTCCAGGTTTAAGGTATTCTTCCTTCAGCTAAAACATGCATGTGGAACCCAAGTATGATCAACCATGTGAATGGGAGACGAGTTCAAATATGTCTCAGTTTTCCTCCCCTGGTACTCGGGTGCAACATTCCAGACGCTTTACTAACACTCTCCCCACTTGGAGAGTCAGCGCCTTTAACCTCCTGTTTGGCCCAGTTTGCAATTTCTGCGGAAGATGAACAGGAATAGCGAGAACCAATGAGAGACTAGCTGGAGGTGTCTGGACGGTCAAATTTAACTCTCATTTCCCACCAGGAAGAGGAATTAACCAAAGGCTCAGTGTGCCGTGCCGGAACCAGATTAGGGCCTGAAGCCATCCTGCGGTGTTGCGGCCAGGTCACAAGAAAGCGAGTTGAAGAAAGGAGCTCAGGGGCACTGTAATTCACAAACCTGCAGAGTTATAAATGACAGCTATCGTCCAAAAATAGACTGAAGTAAGGCTGCCAAGAGGACTTGAAAGCGGGGCAGAATTGCAGGAAACCGATTTCAGGAGGTAGACTGGAATTGCATTGAAAGCATAGGAAAAGAGGCAGAACGTCCACAATGATGCACTTGGCCAAAAAGGGCGTATGCGTTTTTTCCTGAATATATTCAGGAAAAAACGCATACGCCCTTTTTGGCCAACCAAGCAAGCTTGCAAAGGAAATCCGCACTACAATGAAGTCTCACTTCCCCCCGGTCAAAAGGGCCATCTGAAAAAAGTGTAAAATCCAGAAAGGCAGGACAGGCCATGGAGAACTGGGAGCCTTGTTATGCTGATGGGCGGGATGTAAATTGCCAACAGACACTCGGGAGAAATGTATGGTGTTTCCTGAAACATCTAAAAAACAAAGCAACAGAGCCTAGGGCACTGCCACTTATGGTCCTATAGCTTAGGGAAATTAAAATCAAAAAGACACAGCCACCCCAAAGTTTGGGACGCCTCTGTTTACAAGAACCTCGTTTACAGTACAAGTTCAACATCGCAGAAAGTGAAAAATGGATAAAGAAGTTGTGGTATTTACTTACAAAGCAATATCACTCAGCAATGAAATCTGTGTCATCAGGCCCTTAGCAGCACAATGAGTGGATTCAGGTATGATGATTCTAACTGAAATAAGTCACACAGAAAAAGAAACATCATAAGATATCAGTAATACACGGAATGGAAACTTGGCTACACAGGAACTGAATTACAGAACAGAACAGGGTCTCAAATTTAGAAAACCAACTTATGCTTGCTTAAGGGTAAAGGTGAGTTGGGGTGCTGCATAAAACCAGAGATTGAAATGAGCACAGATAAAGTTCCTTAAGCCAAATATGGAATAGACAAGAGCTACTCCTTGCTCAACGAAATGGACTCAACACCGCATATTAAACGCCTAAGAATGTACCTGACTAGTAAGTATCTTAAAACCTATGGATTGCTATGTCTCCGAAAGAGAATCAAGCATGTGTACAGGGGCAAAAACGCAGCAGTGATAGGATTGGAGAGGTTCATGAGCAAATGAAGACCCTTTGAAGTCATATTGCATGGTACCCATTACACGGGTTTCAACTACCCAGGTTTTAGGTATTCTTCCTTCAGCTAAAACATGCATGTGGAACCCAGAGTATGATAAACCATGTGATCGGGAGACGTGTTCAAATATGTCTCAGTTTTCGTACCCTGGCACTCGGGTGCAACATTCCAGACGCTTTACTAACACTCTCCCCACTTGGAGAGTCAGCGCCTTTAACCTCCTGTTTGGCCCAGTTTGCAATTTCTGCAGAAGATGAACAGGAATAGTGAGAACCAATGAGAGGCTAGCTGGAGGTGTCTGGACGGGCAAATTTAACTCTCATTTCCCACCAGGAAGAGGAAATAACCAAAGGCTCAGCGTGCCGTGCCGGAACCAGATTACGGCCTGAAGCCATCCTGCGGTGTTGCGGCCAGGTCACAAGAAAGCGAGTTGAAGAAAGGAGCTCAGTGGCACTGTAATTCACAGACCTGCAGAGCTATAAATGACAGCTATTGTCCAAAAATAGACTGAAGTAAGGCTGCCAAGAGGACTTGAAAGCGGGGCAGAATTGCAGGAAACCGATTTCAGGAGGTAGACAGGAATTGCATTGAAAGCATAGGAAAAGAGGCAGAACGTCCACAATGATGCACTTGGCCAAAAAGGGCGTATGCGTTTTTTCCTGAATATATTCAGGAAAAAACGCATACGAACTTTTTGGCCAACTAAGCAAGCTTGCAAAGGAAATCTGCACTACAATGAAGTCTCACTTCCCCCCGGTCAAAAGGGCCATCTGAAAAAAGTGTAAAATCCAGAAAGGCAGGACAGGCCATGGAGAACTAGGAGCCTTGTTATGCTGATGGGCGGGATGTAAATTGCCAACAGACACTCGGGAGAAGTGTATGGTGTTTCCTGAAACATCTAAAAAACAAAGCAACAGAGCCTAGGGCACTGCCACTTATGGTCCTATAGCTTAGGGAAATTAAAATCAAAAAGACACAGCCACCCCAAAGTTTGGGACGCCTCTGTTTACAAGAACCTCGTTTACAGTACAAGTTCAACATCGCAGAAAGTGAAAAATGGATAAAGAAGTTGTGGTATTTACTTACAAAGCAATATCACTCAGCAATGAAATCTGTGTCATCAGGCCCTTAACAGCACAATGAGTGGATTCAGGTATGATGATTCTAACTGAAATAAGTCACACAGAAAAAGAAACATCATAAGATATCAGTAATACACGGAATGTAAACTTGGCTACACAGGAACTGAATTACAGAACAGAACAGGGTCTCAAATTTAGAAAACCAACTTATGCTTGCTTAAGGGGAAAGGTGAGTTGGGGTGCTGCATAAAACCAGAGATTGAAATGAGCACAGATAAAGTTCCTTAAGCCAAATATGGAATAGAAAAGAGCTACTCCTTGCTCAACGAAATGGACACAACACCGCATATTAAACGCCTAAGAATGTACCTGACTAGTAAGTATCTTAAAACCTATGGATTGCTATGTCTCCGAAAGAGAATCAAGCATGTGTACAGGGGCATAAACGCAGCAGTGATAGGATTGGAGAGGTTCGTGAGCAAATGAAGACCCTTTGAAGTCATATTGCATGGTACCCATTCCACGGGTTTCAACTACCCAGGTTTAAGGTATTCTTGCTTCAGCTAAAACATGCATGTGGAACCTAGAGTATGATCAACCATGTGATCGGGAGACGTGTTCAAATATGTCTCAGTTTTCGTACCCTGGTACTCGGGTGCAACATTCCAGACGCTTTACTAACACTCTCCCCACTTGGAGAGTCAGTCCCTTTAACCTCCTGTTTGGCCCAGTTTGCAATTTCTGTGGAAGATGAACAGGAATAGCGAGAACCAATGAGAGACTAGCTGGAGGTGTCTGGATGGGCAAATTTAACACTCATTTTCCACCAGGAAGAGGAATTAACCAAAGGCTCAGCGTGCCGTGCCAGAACCAGATTAGGGCCTGAAGACATCCTGCGGTGTTGCGGCCAGGTCACAAGAAAGCGAGTTGAAGAAAGGAGCTCAGGGGCACTGTAATTCACAAACCTGCAGAGTTATAAATGACAGCTATCGTCCAAAAATATACTGAAGTAAGGCTGCCAAGAGGACTTGAAAGCGGGGCAGAATTGCAGGAAACCGATTTCAGGAGGTAGACTGGAATTGCATTGAAAGCATAGGAAAAGAGGCAGAACGTCCACAATGATGCACTTGGCCAAAAAGGGCGTATGCGTTTTTTCCTGAATATATTCAGGAAAAAACGCATACGCACTTTTTGGCCAACCAAGCAAGCTTGCAAAGGAAATCCGCACTACAATGAAGTCTCACTTCCCCCCGGTCAAAAGGGCCATCTGAAAAAAGTGTAAAATCCAGAAAGGCAGGACAGGCCATGGAGAACTGGGAGCCTTGTTATGCTGATGGGCGGGATGTAAATTGCCAACAGAAACTGGGGAGAAGTGTATGGTGTTTCCTGAAACATCTAAAAAACAAAGCAACAGAGCCTAGGGCACTGCCACTTATGGTCCTATAGCTTAGGGAAATTAAAATCAAAAAGACACAGCCACCCCAAAGTTTGCAACGGCTCTGTTTACAAGAACCTCGTTTACAGTACAAGTTCAACATCGCAGAAAGTGAAAAATGGATAAAGAAGTTGTGGTATTTACTTACAAAGCAATATCACTCAGCAATGAAATCTGTGTCATCAAGCCCTTAGCAGCACAATGAGTGGATTCAGGTATGATGATTCTAACTGAAATAAGTCACACAGAAAAAGAAACATCATAAGATATCAGTAATACACGGAATGTAAACTTGGCTACACAGGAACTGAATTACAGAACAGAACAGGGTCTCAAATTTAGAAAACCAACTTATGCTTGCTTAAGGGGAAAGGTGAGTTGGGGTGCTGCATAAAACCAGAGATTGAAATGAGCACAGATAAAGTTCCTTAAGCCAAATATGGAATAGACAAGAGCTACTCCTTGCTCAACGAAATGGACTCAACACCGCATATTAAACACCTAAGAATGTACCTGACTAGTAAGTATCTTAAAACCTATGGATGGCTATGTCTCCGAAAGAGAATCAAGCATGTGTACAGGGGCATAAACGCAGCAGTGATAGGATTGGAGAGGTTCGGTGAGCAAATGAAGACCCTTTGAAGTCATATTGCATGGTACCCATTCCACGGGTTTCAACTACCCAGGTTTTAGGTATTCTTCCTTCAGCTAAATCATGCATGTGGAACCCAGAGTATGATCAACCATGTGATCAGGAGACGTGTTCAAATATGTCTCAGTTTTCGTACCCTGGTACTCGGGTGCAACATTCCAGACGCTTTACTAACACTCTCCCAACTTGGAAAGTCAGTCCCTTTAACCTCCTGTTTGGCCCAGTTTGCAATTTCTGCGGAAGATGAACAGGAATAGCGAGAACCAATGAGAGGCTAGCTGGAGGTGTCTGGACGGGCAAATTTAACTCTCATTTCCCACCAGGAAGAGGAATTAACCAAAGGCTCAGCGTGCCGTGCCGGAACCAGATTAGGGCCTGAAGCCATCCTGCGGTGTTGCGGCCAGCTCAAAAGAAAGCGAGTTGAAGAAATGAGCTAAGGGGCACTGTAATTCACAAACCTGCAGAGTTATAAATGACAGCTATCGTCCAAAAATAGACTGAAGTAAGGCTGCCAAGAGGACTTGAAAGCGGGGCAGAATTGCAGGAAACCGATTTCAGGAGGTAGACTGGAATTGCATTGAAAGCATAGGAAAAGAGGCAGAACGTCCACAATGATGCACTTGGCCAAAAAGGGCGTATGTGTTTTTTCCTGAATATATTCAGGAAAAAACGCATACGCCCTTTTTGACCAACCAAGCAAGCTTGCAAAGGAAATCTGCACTACAATGAAGTCTCACTTCCCCCCGGTCAAAAGGGCCATCTGAAAAAAGTGTAAAATCCAGAAAGGCAGGACAGGCCATGGAGAACTGGGAGCCTTGTTATGCTGATGGGCGGGATGTAAATTGCCAACAGACACTAGGGAGAAATGTATGGTGTTTCCTGAAACATCTAAAAAACAAAGCAACAGAGCCTAGGGCACTGCCACTTATGGTCCCATAGCTTAGGGAAATTAAAATCAAAAAGACACAGCCACCCCAAAGTTTGGGACGCCTCTGTTTACAAGAACCTCGTTTACAGTACAAGTTCAACATCGCAGAAAGTGAAAAATGGATTAAGAAGTTGTGGTATTTACTTACAAAGCAATATCACTCAGCAATGAAATCTGTGTCATCAGGCCCTTAGCAGCACAATGAGTGGATTCAGGTATGATGATTCTAACTGAAATAAGTCACACAGAAAAAGAAACATCATAAGATATCAGTAATACACGGAATGTAAACTTGGCTACACAGGAACTGAATTACAGAACAGAACAGGGTCTCAAATTTAGAAAACCAACTTATGCTTGCTTAAGGGTAAAGGTGAGTTGGGGTGCTGCATAAAACCAGAGATTGAAATGAGCACAGATAAAGTTCCTTAAGCCAAATATGGAATAGACAAGAGCTACTCCTTGCTCAACGAAATGGACTCAACACCGCATATTAAACGCATAAGAATGTACCTGACTAGTAAGTATCTTAAAACCTATGGATTGCTATGTCTCCGAAAGAGAATCAAGCATGTGTACAGGGGCATAAACGCAGCAGTGATAGGATTGGAGAGGTTCGTGAGCAAATGAAGACCTTTTGAAGTCATATTGCATGGTACCCATTACACGGGTTTCAACTACCCAGGTTTTAGGTATTCTTCCTTCAGCTAAAACATGCATGTGGAACCCAGAGTATGATCAACCATGTGATCGGGAGACGTGTTCAAATATGTCTCAGTTTTCCTCCCCTGGTACTCGGGTGCAACATTCCAGACGCTTTACTAACACTCTCCCCACTTGGAGAGTCAGCGCCTTTAACCACCTGTTTGGCCCAGCTTGCAATTTCTGCGGAAGATGAACAGGAATAGCGAGAACCAATGAGAGGCTAGCTGGAGGTGTCTGGACGGGCAAATTTAACTCTCATTTCCCACCAGGAAGAGGAATTATCCAAAGGCTCAGCGTGCCATGCCGGAACCACATTAGGGCCTGAAGACATCCTGCGGTGTTGCGGCCAGGTCACAAGAAAGCGAGTTGAAGAAAGGAGCTCAGGGGCACTGTAATTCACAAACCTGCAGAGTTATAAATGACAGCTATCATCCAAAAATAGACTGAAGTAAAGCTGCCAAGAGAACTTGAAAGCGGGGCAGAATTGCAGGAAACCGATTTCAGGAGGTAGACTGGAATTGCATTGAAAGCATAGGAAAAGAGGCAGAACGTCCACAATGATGCACTTGGCCAAAAAGGGCGTATTCATTTTTTCCTGAATATATTCAGGGAAAAACGCATACGACCTTTTTGGCCAACCAAGCAAGCTTGCAAAGGAAATCTGCACTAAAATGAAGTCTCACTTCCCCCCGGTCAAAAGGGCCATCTGAAAAAAGTGTAAAATCCAGAAAGGCAGGACAGGCCATGGAGAACTGGGAGCCTTGTTATGCTGATGGGCGGGATGTAAATTGCCAACAACCACTCGGGAGAAGTGTATGGTGTTTCCTAAACATCTAAAAAGCAAAGCAACAGAACCTAGGGCACTTCCACTTATGGTCCTATAGCTTAGGGAAATTAAAATCAAAAAGACACAGCCACCCCAAAGTTTGGAACCGCTATGTTTACAAGAACCTCGTTTACAGTACAAGTTCAACATCGCAGAAAGTGAAAAATGGATAAAGAAGTTGTGGTATTTACTTACAAAGCAATATCACTCAGCAATGAATTCTGTGTCATCAGGCCCTTAGCAGCACAATGAGTGGATTCAGGTATGATGATTCTAACTGAAATAAGTCACACAGAAAAAGAAACATCATAAGATATCACTAATACACGGAATGTAAACTTGGCTACACAGGAACTGAATTCCAAAAGAGAACAGGGTCTCATATTTAGAAAACCAACTTATGCTCGCTTAAGGGGAAAGGTGAGTTGGGGTGCTGCATAAAACCAGAGATTGAAATGAGCACAGATAAAGTTCCTTAAGCCAAATATGGAATAGACAAGAGCTACTCCTTGCTCAACGAAATGGACTCAACACCCCATATTAAACGCCTAAGAATGTACCTGACTAGTAAGTATCTTAAAACCTATGGATTGCTATGTCTCCAAAAGAGAATCAAGCGTGTGTACAGGGGCATAAACGCAGCAGTGATAGGATTGGAGAGGTTCGGTGAGCAAATGAAGACGGTGTGAAGTCATATTTCATGGTACCCATTCCAAGGGTCTCAACTCTCCAGGTTTAAGGTATTCTTCCTTCAGCTAAAACATGCATGTGGAACCCAGAGTATGATCAACCGTGTGAACGGGAGACGTGTTCAAATATGTCTCAATTTTCCTCCCCTGGTACTCGGGTGCAACATTCCAGACGCTTTACTAACACTCTCCCCACTTGGAGAGTCAGCGCCTTTAACCTCCTGTTTGGCCCAGTTTGCAATTTCTGTGGAAGATGAACAGGAATAGGGAGAACCAATGAGAGACTAGATGGAGGTGTCTGAACGGGCAAATTTAACTCTCATTTCCCACCAGGAAGAGGAAATAACCAAAGGCTCAGCTTGCCGTGCCGGAAAGAGATTAGGGCCTGAAGCCGTCCTGCGGTGTTGCGGCCAGCTCACAAGAAAGCGAGTTGAAGAAAGGAGCTCAGGGAAACTGTAATTCACAAACCTGCAGAGTTATAAATGACAGCTATCGTCCAAAAATATACTGAAGTAAGGCTGCCAAGAGGACTTGAAAGCAGGGCAGAATTGCAGGAAACCGATTTCAGGAGGTAGACTGGAATTGCATTGAAAGCATAGGAAAAGAGGCAGAACGTCCACAATGATGCACTTGGCCAAAAAGGGCGTATGCGTTTTTTCCTGAATATATTCAGGAAAAAACGCATACGCCCTTTTTGGCCAACCAAGCAAGCTTGCAAAGGAAATCTGCACTACAATGAAGTCTCACTTTCCCCCAGTCAAAAGGGCCATCTGAAAAAAGTGTAAAATCCAGAAAGGCAGGACAGGCCATGGAGAACTGGGAGCCTTGTTATGCTGATGGGCGGGATGTAAATTGCCAACAGACACTCTGGAGAAGTGTACGGTGTTTCCTGAAACATCTAAAAAACAAAGCAACTGAGCCTAGGGCACTTCCACTTATGGTCCTATAGCTTAGGGAAATTAAAATCAAAAAGACACAGCCATCCCAAAGTTTGGGACGCCTCTGTTTACAAGAACCTCGTTTACCGTACAAGTTCAATATCACAGAAAGTGAAAAATGGATAAAGAACTTGTGGTACTTACGTACAATGCAGTATCACTCAGCAATGAAATCTATGTCATCAGGCCCGTAGCAGCATAATGAGTGGATTCAGGTATGATGATTCTAACTGAAATAAGTCACACAGAAAAAGAAACATCATAAGATATCACTAATACACGGAATGTAAACTTGGCTACACAGGAACTGAATTCCAAAAGAGAACAGGGTCTCATATTTAGAAAACCAACTTATGCTCGCTTAAGGGGCAAGGTGAGTTGGGGTGCTGCATAAAACCAGAGATTGAAATGAGCACAGATAAAGTTCCTTAAGCCAAATATGGAATAGACAAGAGCTACTCCTTGCTCAACGAAATGGACTCAACACCCCATATTAAACGCCTAAGAATGTACCTGACTAGTAAGTATCTTAAAACCTATGGATTGCTATCACTCCAAAACAGAATCAAGCGTGTGTACAGGGGCATAAACGCAGCAGTGATAGGATTGGAGAGGTTCGGTGAGCAAATGAAGACCCTTTGAAGACATATTGCATGGTACCCATTCCACGGGTCTCAACTCTCCAGGTTTAAGGTATTCTTCCTTCAGCTAAAACATGCATGTGGAACCCAGAGTATGATCAACCGTGTGAACGGGAGACGTGTTCAAATATGTCTCAGTTTTCCTCCCCTGGTACTCGGGTGCAACATTCCAGACGCTTTATTAACAGTCTCCCCACTTGGAGAGTCAGCACCTTTAACCTCCTGTTTGGCCCAGTTTGCAATTTCTGCGGAAGATGAACAGGAATAGCGAGAACCAATGAGAGACTAGCTGGAGGTGTCTGGACGGGCAAATTTAACTCTCATTTCCCACCAGGAAGAGGAATTAACCAAAGACTCAGCGTGCCGTTCCGAAACCAGATTAGGGCCTGAAGTCATCCTGCGGTGTTGCGGCCAGGTCACAAGAAAGCGAGTTGAAGAAAGGAGCTCAGGGGCACTGTAATTCACAAACCTGCAGTTATAAATGACAGCTATCGTCCAAAAATAGACTGAAGTAAGGCTGCCAAGAGGACTTGAAAGCGGGGCAGAATTGCAGGAAACCGATTTCAGGAGGTAGACTGGAATTGCATTGAAAGCATAGGAAAAGAGGCAGAACGTCCACAATGATGCACTTGGCCAAAAAGGGCGTATGCGTTTTTTCCTGAATATATTCAGGAAAAAACGCATACGCCCTTTTTGGCCAACCAAGCAAGCTTGCAAAGGAAATCTGCACTACAATGAAGTCTCACTTCCCCCCGGTCAAAAGGGCCATCTGAAAAAAGTGTAAAATCCAGAAAGGCAGGACAGGCCATGGAGAACTGGGAGCCTTGTTATGCTGATGGGCGGGATGTAAATTGCCAACAGACACTCGGGAGAAGTGTATGGTGTTTCCTGAAACATCTAAAAAACAAAGCAACAGAGCCTAGGCACTGCCACTTATGGTCCTATAGCTTAGGGAAATTAAAATCAAAAAGACACAGCCACCCCAAAGTTTGGGACGCCTCTGTTTACAAGAACCTCGTTTACAGTACAAGTTCCACATCGCAGAAAGTGAAAAATGGATAAAGAAGTTGTGGTATTTACTTACAAAGCAATATCACTCAACAATGAAATCTGTGTCATCAGGCCCTTAGTAGCACAATGAGTGGATTCAGGTATGATGATTCTAACTGAAATAAGTCACACAGAAAAAGAAACATCATAAGATATCAGTAATACACGGAATGTAAACTTGGCTACACAGGAACTGAATTACAGAACAGAACAGGGTCTCAAATTTAGAAAACCAACTTATGCTTGCTTAAGGGTAAAGGTGAGTTGGGGTGCTGCATAAAACCAGAGATTGAAATGAGCACAGATAAAGTTCCTTAAGTCAAATATGGAATAGACAAGAGCTACTCCTTGCTCAACAAAATGGACTCAACACCGCATATTAAACGCCTAAGAATGTACCTGACTAGTAAGTATCGTAAAACCTATGGATGGCTATGTCTCCAAAAGAGAATCAAGCATGTGTACAGGGGCATAAACGCAGCAGTGATAGGATTGGAGAGGTTCGGTGAGCAAATGAAGACCCTTTGAAGTCATATTGCATGGTACCCATTACAAGGGTGTCAACTACCCAGGTTTTAGGTATTCTTCCTTCAGCTAAAACATGCATGTGGAACTCAAGTATGATCAACCATGTGAACGGGAGACGTGTTCAAATATGTCTCAGTTTTCCTCCCCTGGTACTCGGGTGCAACATTCCAGACGCTTTACTAACACTCTCCCGACTTGGAGAGTCAGCGCCTTTAACCTCCTGTTTGGCCCAGTTTGCAATTTCTGCGGAAGATGAACAGGAATAGCGAGAACCAATGAGAGACTAGCTGGAGGTGTCTGGACGGGCAAATTTAACTCTCATTTCCCACCAGGAAGAGGAATTAACCAAAGGCTCAGCATGCCGTGCCGGAACCAGATTAGGGCCTGAAGCCATCCTGCGGTGTTGCCGCCAGCTCAAAAGAAAGCGAGTTGAAGAAAGGAGCTCAGGGGCACTGTAATTGACAAACCTGCAGGGTTATAAATGACAGCTATCGTCCAAAAATATACTGAAGTAAGTTTGCCAAGAGGACTTGAAAGCGGGGCAGAATTGCAGGAAACCGATTTCAGGAGGTAGACTGGAATTGCATTGAAAGCATAGGAAAAGAGGCAGAACGTCCACAATGATGCACTTGGCCAAAAAGGGCGTATGCCTTTTTTCCTGAATATATTCAGGAAAAAACGCATACGCCCTTTTTGGACAACCAAGCAAGCTTGCAAAGGAAATCTGCACTACAATGAAGTCTCACTTCCCCCCTGTCAAAAGGGCCATCTGGAAAAAGTGTAAAATCCAGAAAGGCAGGACAGGCCATGGAGAACTGGGAGCCTTGTTATGCTGATGGGCGGGATGTAAATTGCCAACAGACACTCGGGAGAAGTGTATGGTGTTTCCTGAAACATCTAAAAAACAAAGCCACAGAGCCTAGGGCACTGCCACTTATGGTCCTATAGCTTAGGGAAATTAAAATCAAAAAGACACAGCCACCCAAAAGATTGGGACGCCTCTGTTTACAAGAACCTCGTTTACAGTACAAGTTCAACATCGCAGAAAGTGAAAAATGGATAAAGAAGTTGTGGTATTTACTTACAAAGCAATATCACTCAGCAATGAAATCTGTGTCATCAGGCCCTTAGCAGCACAATGAGTGGATTCAGGTATGATGATTCTAACTGAAATAAGTCACACAGAAAAAGAAACATCATAAGATATCAGTAATACACGGAATGTAAACTTGGCTACACAGGAACTGAATTACAGAACAGAACAGGGTCTCAAATTTAGAAAACTAACTTATGCTTGCTTAAGGGGAAAGGTGAGTTGGGGTGCTGCATAAAACCAGAGATTGAAATGAGCACAGATAAAGTTCCTTAAGTCAAATATGGAATAGACAAGAGCTACTCCTTGCTCAACGAAATGGACTCAACACCGCATATTAAACGCCTAAGAATGTACCTGACTAGTAAGTATCGTAAAACCTATGGATTGCTATGTCTCCAAAAGAGAATCAAGCATGTGTACAGGGGCATAAACGCAGCAGTGATAGGATTGGAGATGTTCGGTGAGCAAATGAAGACCCTTTGAAGTCATATTGCATGGTACCCATTACACGGGTCTCAACTACCCAGGTTTTAGGTATTCTTCCTTCAGCTAAAACATGCATGTGGAACCCAAGTATGATCAACCATGTGAACGGGAGACGTGTTCAAATATGTCTCAGTTTTCCTCCCCTGGTACTCGGGTGCAACATTCCAGACGCTTTACTAACACTCTCCCCACTTGGAGAGTCAGCGCCTTTAACCTCCTGTTTGGCCCAGTTTGCAATTTCTGCGGAACATGAACAGGAATAGCGAGAACCAATGAGAGACTAGCTGGAGGTGTCTGGACGGGCAAATTTAACTCTCATTTCCCACCAGGAAGAGGAATTAACCAAACGCTCAGCGTGCCGTGCCGGAACCAGATTAGGGCCTGAAGCCATTCTGCGGTGTTGCGGCCAGGTCACAAGAAAGCGAGTTGAAGAAAGGAGCTCAGGGGCACTGTAATTCACAAACCTGCAGAGTTATAAATGACAGCTATCGTCCAAAAATAGACTGAAGTAAGGTTGCCAAGAGGACTTGAAAGCGGGGCAGAATTGCAGGAAACCGATTTCAGGAGGTAGACTGGAATTGCATTGAAAGCATAGGAAAAGAGGCAGAACGTCCACAATGATGCACTTGGCCAAAAAGGGCGTATGCGTTTTTTCCTGAATATATTCAGGAAAAAACGCATACGCTCTTTTTGGCCAACCAAGCAAGCTTGCAAAGGAAATCTGCACTACAATGAAGTCTCACTTCCCCCCTGTCAAAAGGGCCATCTGGAAAAAGTGTAAAATCCAGAAAGGCAGGACAGGCCATGGAGAACTGGGAGCCTTGTTATGCTGATGGGTGGGATGTAAATTGCCAACAGACACTCGGGAGAAGTGTATGGTGTTTCCTGAAACATCTAAAAAACAAAGCAACAGAGCCTAGGGCACTGCCACTTATGGTCCTATAGCTTAGGGAAATTAAAATCAAAAAGACACAGCCACCCCAACGTTTGGGACGCCTCTGTTTACAAAAACCTCGTTTACATTACAAGTTCAACATCACAGAAAGTGAAAAATGGATAAAGAAGTTGTGGTATTTACTTACAAAGCAATATCACTCAGCAATGAAATCTGTGTCATCAGGCCCTTAGCAGCACAATGAGTGGATTCAGGTATGATGATTCTAACTGAAATAAGTCACACAGAAAAAGAAACATCATAAGATATCAGTAATACACGGAATGTAAAGTTGGCTACACAGGAACTGAATTACAGAACAGAACAGGGTCTCAAATTTAGAAAACTAACTTATGCTTGTTTAAGGGTAAAGGTGAGTTGGGGTGCTGCATAAAACCAGAGATTGAAATGAGCACAGATAAAGTTCCTTAAGTCAAATATGGAATAGACAAGAGCTACTCCTTGCTCAACGAAATGGACTCAACACCGCATATTAAACGCCTAAGAATGTACCTGACTAGTAAGTATCGTAAAACCTATGGATTGCTATGTCTCCAAAAGAGAATCAAGCATGTGTACAGGGGCATAAACGCAGCAGTGATAGGATTGGAGATGTTCGGTGAGCAAATGAAGACCCTTTGAAGTCATATTGCATGGTACCCATTACACGGGTCTCAACTACCCAGGTTTTAGGTATTCTTCCTTCAGCTAAAACATGCATGTGGAACCCAAGTATGATCAACCATGTGAACGGGAGACGTGTTCAAATATGTCTCAGTTTTCCTCCCCTGGTACTCGGGTGCAACATTCCAGACGCTTTACTAACACTCTCCCCACTTGGAGAGTCAGCGCCTTTAACCTCCTGTTTGGCCCAGTTTGCAATTTCTGCGGAACATGAACAGGAATAGCGAGAACCAATGAGAGACTAGCTGGAGGTGTCTGGACGGGCAAATTTAACTCTCATTTCCCACCAGGAAGAGGAATTAACCAAACGCTCAGCGTGCCGTGCCGGAACCAGATTAGGGCCTGAAGCCATTCTGCGGTGTTGCGGCCAGGTCACAAGAAAGCGAGTTGAAGAAAGGAGCTCAGGGGCACTGTAATTCACAAACCTGCAGAGTTATAAATGACAGCTATCGTCCAAAAATAGACTGAAGTAAGGTTGCCAAGAGGACTTGAAAGCGGGGCAGAATTGCAGGAAACCGATTTCAGGAGGTAGACTGGAATTGCATTGAAAGCATAGGAAAAGAGGCAGAACGTCCACAATGATGCACTTGGCCAAAAAGGGCGTATGCGTTTTTTCCTGAATATATTCAGGAAAAAACGCATACGCTCTTTTTGGCCAACCAAGCAAGCTTGCAAAGGAAATCTGCACTACAATGAAGTCTCACTTCCCCCCTGTCAAAAGGGCCATCTGGAAAAAGTGTAAAATCCAGAAAGGCAGGACAGGCCATGGAGAACTGGGAGCCTTGTTATGCTGATGGGTGGGATGTAAATTGCCAACAGACACTCGGGAGAAGTGTATGGTGTTTCCTGAAACATCTAAAAAACAAAGCAACAGAGCCTAGGGCACTGCCACTTATGGTCCTATAGCTTAGGGAAATTAAAATCAAAAAGACACAGCCACCCCAACGTTTGGGACGCCTCTGTTTACAAAAACCTCGTTTACATTACAAGTTCAACATCACAGAAAGTGAAAAATGGATAAAGAAGTTGTGGTATTTACTTACAAAGCAATATCACTCAGCAATGAAATCTGTGTCATCAGGCCCTTAGCAGCACAATGAGTGGATTCAGGTATGATGATTCTAACTGAAATAAGTCACACAGAAAAAGAAACATCATAAGATATCAGTAATACACGGAATGTAAAGTTGGCTACACAGGAACTGAATTACAGAACAGAACAGGGTCTCAAATTTAGAAAACTAACTTATGCTTGTTTAAGGGTAAAGGTGAGTTGGGGTGCTGCATAAAACCAGAGATTGAAATGAGCACAGATAAAGTTCCTTAAGTCAAATATGGAATAGACAAGAGCTACTCCTTGGTCAACGAAATGGACTCAACACCGCATATTAAACGCCTAAGAATGTACCTGACTAGTAAGTATCGTAAAACCTATGGATTGCTATGTCTCCAAAAGAGAATCAAGCATGTGTACAGGGGCATAAACGCAGCAGTGATAGGATTGGAGAGGTTCGGTGAGCAAATGAAGACCCTTTGAAATCATATTGCATGGTACCCATTACACGGGTCTCAACTACACAAGTTTTAGGTATTCTTCCTTCAGCTAAAACATGCATGTGGAACCCAAGTATGATCAACCGTGTGAACGGGAGACGTGTTCAAATATGTCTCAGTTTTCCTCCCCTGGTACTCGGGTGCAACATTCCAGATGCTTTACTAACACTCTCCCCACTTGGAGAGTCAGTGCCTTTAACCTCCTGTTTGGCCCAGTTTGCAATTTCTGCGGAAGATGAACAGGAATAGTGAGAACCAATGAGAGGCTAGCTGGAGGTGTCTGGACGGGCAAATTTAACTCTCATTTCCCACCAGGAAGAGGAAATAACCAAAGGCTCAGCGTGCCGTACCGGAACCAGATTAGGGCCTGAAGCCATCCTGCGGTGTTGCGGCCAGCTCAAAAGAAAGCGAGTTGAAGAAAGGAGCTCAGGGGCACTGTAATTCACAAACCTGCAGAGTTATAAATGACAGCTATCGTCCAAAAATAGACTGAAGTAAGGCTGCCAAGAGGACTTGAATGCGGGGCAGAATTGCAGGAAACCGATTTCAGGAGGTAGACTGGAATTGCATTGAAAGCATAGGAAAAGAGGCAGAACGTCCACAATGATGCACTTGGCCGAAAACGGCGTATGCGTTTTTTCCTGAATATATTCAGGAAAAAACGCATACGCCCTTTTTGGCCAACCAAGCAAGCTTGCAAAGGAAATCTGCACTACAATGAAGTCTCACTTCCCCCCGGTCAAAAGGGCCATCTGAAAAAAGTGTAAAATCCAGAAAGGCAGGACAGGCCATGGAGAACTGGGAGCCTTGTTATGCTGATGGGCGGGATGTAAATTGCCAACAACCACTCCGGAGAAGTGTATGGTGTTTCCTGAAACATCTAAAAAACAAAGCAACAGAACCTAGGGCACTTCCACTTATGGTCCTATAGCTTAGGGAAATTAAAATCAAAAAGACACAGCCACCCCAAAGTTTGGAACGGCTCTGTTTACAAGAACCTCGTTTACAGTACAAGTTCAACATCGCAGAAAGTGAAAAATGGATAAAGAAGTTGTGGTATTTACTTACAAAGCAATATCACTCAGCAATGAAATCTGTGTCATCAGGCCCTTAGCAGCACAATGAGTGAATTCAGGTATGATGATTCTAACTGAAATAAGTCACACAGAAAAAGAAACATCATAAGATATCAGTAATACACGGAACGTAAACTTGGCTACACAGGAACTGAATTACAGAACAGAACAGGGTCTCAAATATAGAAAACCAACTTATGCTTGCTTAAGGGGAAAGGTGAGTTGGGGTGCTGCATAAAACCAGAGATTGAAATGAGCACAGATAAAGTTCCTTAAGCCAAATATGGGATAGACAAGAGCTACTCCTTGCTCAACGAAATGGACTCAACAGCGCATATTAAACGCCTAAGAATGTACCTGACTAGTAAGTATCTTAAAACCTATGGATTGCTATGTCTCCAAAAGAGAATCAAGCATGTGTACAGGGGCATAAACGCAGCAGTGATAGGATTGGAGAGGTTCGGTGAGCAAATGAAGACCGTTTGATGTCATATTGCATGGTACCCATTCCAAGGGTCTCAACTCTCCAGGTTTAAGGTATTCTTCCTTCAGCTAAAACATGCATGTGGAACCCAGAGTATGATCAACCGTGTGAACGGGAGACGTGTTCAAATATGTCTCAGTTTTCCTCCCCTGGTACTCGGGTGCAACATTCCAGATGCTTTGCTAACACTCTCCCCACTTGGAGAGTCAGCGCCTTTAACCTCCTGTTTGGCCCAGTTTGCAATTTCTGCGGAAGATGAACAGGAATAGGGAGAACCAATGAGAGACTAGCTGGAGGTATCTGAACGGTCAAATTTAACTCTCATTTCCCACCAGGAAGAGGAAATAACCAAAGGCTCAGCGTGCCGTGCCGGAACCAGATTAGGGCCTGAAGCCGTCTTGTGGTGTTGCGGCCAGCTCACAAGAAAGCGAGTTGAAGAAAGGAGCTCAGGGGCACTGTAATTCACAAACCTGCAGACTTATAAATGACAGCTATCGTCCAAAAATAGACTGAAGTAAGGCTGCCAAGAGGACTTGAAAGCAGGGCAGAATTGCAGGAAACCGATTTCAGGAGGTACACTGGAATTGCATTGAAAGCATAGGAAAAGAGGCAGAACGTCCACAATGATGCACTTGGCCAAAAAGGGCGTATGCGTTTTTTCCTGAATATATTCAGGAAAAAACGCATACGCCCTTTTTGGCCAACCAAGCAAGCTTGCAAAGGAAATCTGCACTACAATGAAGTCTCACTTCCCCCCGGTCAAAAGGGCCATCTGAAAAAAGTGTAAAATCCAGAAAGGCAGGACAGGCCATGGAGAACTGGGAGCCTTGTTATGCTGATGGGCGGGATGTAAATTGCCAACAGACACTCGGGAGAAGTGTATGGTGTTTCCTGAAACATCTAAAAAACAAAGCAACAGAGCCTAGGCACTGCCACTTATGGTCCTATAGCTTAGGGAAATTAAAATCAAAAAGACACAGCCACCCCAAAGTTTGGGACGCCTCTGTTTACAAGAACCTCGTTTACAGTACAAGTTCAACATCGCAGAAAGTGAAAAATGGATAAAGAAGTTGTGGTATTTACTTACAAAGCAATATCACTCAGCAATGAAATCTGTGTCATCAGGCCCTTAGCAGCACAATGAGTGGATTCAGGTATGATGATTCTAACTGAAATAAGTCACACAGAAAAAGAAACATCATAAGATATCAGTAATACACAGAATGTAAACTTGGCTACACAGGAACTGAATTACAGAACAGAACAGGGTCTCAAATTTAGAAAACCAACCTATGCTTGCTTAAGGGTAAAGGTGAGTTGGGGTGCTGCATAAAACCAGAGATTGAAATGAGCACAGATAAAGTTCCTTAAGTCAAATATGGAATAGACAAGAGCTACTCCTTGTTCAACGAAATGGACTCAACACCGCATATTAAACGCCTAAGAATGTACCTGACTAGTAAGTATCGTAAAACCTATGGATTGCTATGTCTCCAAAAGAGAATCAAGCATGTGTACAGGGGCATAAACGCAGCAGTGATAGGATTGGAGAGGTTCGGTGAGCAAATGAAGACCCTTTGAAGTCATATTGCATGGTACCCATTACACGGGTCTCAACTACACATGTTTTAGGTATTCTTCCTTCAGCTAAAACATGCATGTGGAACCCAAGTATGATCAACCATGTGAACGGGAGACGTGTTCAAATATGTCTCAGTTTTCCTCCCCTGGTACTCGGGTGCAACATTCCAGACGCTTTACTAACACTCTCCCCACTTGGAGAGTCAGCGCCTTTAACCTCCTGTTTGGCCCAGTTTGCAATTTCTGCGGAAGATGAACAGGAATAGCGAGAACCAATGAGAGACTAGCTGGAGGTGTCTGGACGGGCAAATTTAACTCTCATTTCACACCAGGAAGAGGAATTAACCAAAGGCTCAGCGTGCCGTGCCGGAACCAGATTAGGGCCTGAAGCCATCCTGCGGTGTTGCAGCCAGCTCAAAAGAAAGCAAGTTGAAGAAAGGAGCTCAGGGGCACTGTAATTCACAAACCTGCAGAGTTATAAATGACAGCTATCGTCCAAAAATCGACTGAAGTAAGATTGCCAAGAGGACTTGAAAGCGGGGCAGAATTGCAGGAAACCGATTTCAGGAGGTAGACTGGAATTGCATTGAAAGCATAGGAAAAGAGGCAGAACGTCCACAATGATGCACTTGGCCAAAAAGGGCGTATGCGTTTTTTCCTGAATATATTCACGAAAAAACGCATACGCGCTTTTTGGCCAACCAAGCAAGCTTGCAAAGGAAATCTGCACTACAATGAAGTCTCACTTCCCCCCGGTCAAAAGGGCCATCTGAAAAAAGTGTAAAATCCAGAAATGCAGGACAGGCCATGGAGAACTGGGAGCCTTGTTATGCTGATGGGTGGGATGTAAATTGCCAACAGACACTCAGGAGAAGTGTATGGTGTTTCCTGAAACATCTAAAAAACAAAGCAACAGAGCCTAGGCACTGCCACTTATGGTCCTATAGCTTAGGGAAATTAAAATCAAAAAGACACAGACACCCCAAAGTTTGGGACGCCTCTGTTTACAAGAACCTCGTTTACAGTACAAGTTCAACATCGCAGAAAGTGAAAAATGGATAAAGAAGTTGTGGTATTTACTTACAAAGCAATATCACTCAGCAATGAAATCTGTGTCATCAGGCCCTTAGCAGCACAATGAGTGGATTCAGGTATGATGATTCTAACTGAAATAAGTCACACAGAAAAAGAAACATCATAAGATATCAGTAATACACGGAATGGAAACTTGGCTACACAGGAACTGAATTACAGAACAGAACAGGGTCTCAAATTTAGAAAACCAACTTATGCTTGCTTAAGGGGAAAGGTGAGTTGGGGTGCTGCATAAAACCAGAGATTGAAATGAGCACAGATAAAGTTTCTTAAGCCAAATATGGAATAGACAAGAGCTAATCCTTGCTCAACGAAATGGACTCAACACCGCATATTAAACGCCTAAGAATGTACCTGACTAGTAAGTATCTTAAAACCTATGGATTGCTATGTCTCCGAAAGAGAATCAAGCATGTGTACAGGGGCATAAATGCAGCAGTGATAGGATTGGAGAGGTTCGGTGAGCAAATGAAGACCCT
Organism: Stenella coeruleoalba; assembly: GCF_951394435.1. NCBI lineage: Eukaryota > Metazoa > Chordata > Mammalia > Artiodactyla > Delphinidae > Stenella > Stenella coeruleoalba. The sequence continues at coordinate 2,428,898 of NW_027646159.1, read as the reverse complement.
TTGAAGTCATATTGCATGGTACCCATTCCACGGGTTTCAACTACCCAGGTTTAAGGTATTCTTCCTTCAGCTAAAACATGCATGTGGAACCTAGAGTATGATCAACCATGTGATCGGGAGACGTGTTCAAATATGTCTCAGTTTTCGTACCCTGGTACTCGGGTGCAACATTCCAGACGCTTTACTAACACTCTCCCCACTTGGAGAGTCAGTCCCTTTAACCTCCTGTTTGGCCCAGTTTGCAATTTCTGCGGAAGATGAACAGGAATAGTGAGAACCAATGAGAGACTAGCTGGAGGTGTCTGAACGGGCAAATTTAACTCTCATTTCCCACCAGGAAGACGAATTAACCAAAGGCTCAGCGTGCCGTGCTGGAACCAGATTAGAGCCTGAAGCCATCCTGCGGTGTTGCGGCCAGGTCACAAGAAAGCAAGTTGAAGAAAGGAGCTCAGGGGCACTGTAATTCACAAACCTGCAGAGTTATAAATGACAGCTATCGTCCAAAAATAGACTGAAGTAAGGCTGCCAAGAGGACTTGAAAGCGGGGCAGAATTGCAGGAAACCGATTTCAGGAGGTAGACTGGAATTGCATTGAAAGCATAGGAAAAGAGGCAGAACGTCCACAATGATGCACTTGGCCAAAAAGGGCGTATGCGTTTTTTCCTGAATATATTCAGGAAAAAACGCATACGCCCTTTTTGGCCAACCAAGCAAGCTTGCAAAGGAAATCTGCACTACAATGAAGTCTCACTTCCCCCCTGTCAAAAGGGCCATCTGAAAAAAGTGTAAAATCCAGAAAGGCAGGACAGGCCATGGAGAACTGGGAGCCTTGTTATGCTGATGGGCGGGATGTAAATTGCCAACAGACACTCAGGAGAAGTGTATGGTGTTTCCTGAAACATCTAAAAAACAAAGCAACAGAGCCTAGGCACTGCCACTTATGGTCCTATAGCTTAGGGAAATTAAAATCAAAAAGACACAGACACCCCAAAGTTTGGGACGCCTCTGTTTACAAGAACCTCGTTTACAGTACAAGTTCAACATCGCAGAAAGTGAAAAATGGATAAAGAAGTTGTGGTATTTACTTACAAAGCAATATCACTCAGCAATGAAATCTGTGTCATCAGGCCCTTAGCAGCACAATGAGTGGATTCAGGTATGATGATTCTAACTGAAGTAAGTCACACAGAAAAAGAAACATCATAAGATATCAGTAATACACGGAATGTAAACTTGGCTACAAGGGAACTGAATTACAGAACAGAACAGGGTCTCAAATTTTGAAAACCAACTTATGCTTGCTTAAGGGGAAAGGTGAGTTGGGGTGCTGCATAAAACCAGAGATTGAAATGAGCACAGATAAAGTTCCTTAAGTCAAATATGGAATAGACAAGAGCTACTCCTTGCTCAACGAAATGGACTCAACACCGCATATTAAATGCCTAAGAATGTACCTGACTAGTAAGTATCTTAAAACCTATGGATTGCTATGTCTCCGAAAGAGAATCAAGCATGTGTACAGGGGCATAAACGCAGCAGTGATAGGATTGGAGAGGTTCGGTGAGCAAATGAAGACCCTTTGAAGTCATATTGCATGGTACCCATTCCACGGGTCTTAACTCTCCAGGTTTAAGGTATTCTTCCTTCAGCTAAACCATGCATGTGGAACCCAAGTATGATCAACCATGTGAACGGGAGACGTGTTCAAATATGTCTCAGTTTTCCTCCCCTGGTACTCGGGTGCAACATTCCAGACGCTTTACTAACACTCTCCCCACTTGGAGAGTCAGCGACTTTAACCTCCTGTTTGGCCCAGTTTGCAATTTCTGCGGAAGATGAACAGGAATAGCGAGAACCAATGAGAGACTAGCTGGAGGTGTCTGGACGGGCAAATTTAACTCTCATTTCCCACCAGGAAGAGGAAATAACCAAAGGCTCAGCGTGCCGTGCCGGAACCAGATTAGGGCCTGAAGCCATCCTGCGGTGTTGCGGCCAGGTCACAAGAAAGCAAGTTGAAGAAAGGAGCTCAGGGGCACTGTAATTCACAAACCTGCAGAGTTATAAATGACAGCTATCGTCCAAAAATAGACTGAAGTAAGGCTGCCAAGAGGACTTGAAAGCGGGGCTGAATTGCAGCAAACCGATTTCAGGAGGTAGACTGGAATTGCATTGAAAGCATAGGAAAAGAGGCAGAACGTCCACAATGATGCACTTGGCCAAAAAGGGCGTATGCGTTTTTTCCTGAATATATTCAGGAAAAAACGCATACGCCCTTTTTGGCCAACCAAGCAAGCTTGCAAAGGAAATCTGCACTACAATGAAGTCTCACTTCCCCCCGGTCAAAAGGGCCATCTGAAAAAAGTGTAAAATCCAGAAAGGCAGGACAGGCCATGGAGAACTGGGAGCCTTGTTATGCTGATGGGCGGGATGTAAATTGCCAACAACCACTCGGGAAAAGTGTATGGTGTTTCCTGAAACATCGAAAAAACAAAGCAACAGAGCCTAGGGCACTTCCACTTATGGTCCTATAGCTTAGGGAAATTAAAATCAAAAAGACACAGCCACCCCAAAGTTTGGAACGGCTCTGTTTACAAGAACCTCGTTTACAGTACAAGTTCAACATCGCAGAAAGTGAAAAATGGATAAAGAAGTTGTGGTATTTACTTACAAAGCAATATCACTCAGCAATGAAATCTGTGTCATCAGGCCCTTAGCAGCACAATGAGTGGATTCAGGTATGATGATTCTAACTGAAGTAAGTCACACAGAAAAAGAAACATCATAAGATATCAGTAATACACGGAATGTAAACTTGGCTACAAGGGAACTGAATTACAGAACAGAACAGGGTCTCAAATTTTGAAAACCAACTTATGCTTGCTTAAGGGGAAAGGTGAGTTGGGGTGCTGCATAAAACCAGAGATTGAAATGAGCACAGATAAAGTTCCTTAAGTCAAATATGGAATAGACAAGAGCTACTCCTTGCTCAACGAAATGGACTCAACACCGCATATTAAACGCCTAAGAATGTACCTGACTAGTAAGTATCTTAAAACCTATGGATTGCTATGTCTCCGAAAGAGAATCAAGCATGTGTACAGGGGCATAAACGCAGCAGTGATAGGATTGGAGAGGTTCGGTGAGCAAATGAAGACCCTTTGAAGTCATATTGCATGGTACCCATTCCACGGGTCTTAACTCTCCAGGTTTAAGGTATTCTTCCTTCAGCTAAAACATGCATGTGGAACCCAAGTATGATGAACCATGTGAACGGGAGACGTGTTCAAATATGTCTCAGTTTTCCTCCCCTGGTACTCGGGTGCAACATTCCTGACGCTTTACTAACACTCTCCCCACTTGGAGAGTCAGCGCCTTTAACCTCCTGTTTGGCCCAGTTTGCAATTTCTGCGGAAGATGAACAGGAATAGCGAGAACCAATGAGAGACTAGCTGGAGGTGTCTGGACGGGCAAATTTAACTCTCATTTCCCACCAGGAAGAGGAAATAACCAAAGGCTCAGCGTGCCGTGCCGGAACCAGATTAGGGCCTGAAGCCATCCTGCGGTGTTGCCACCAGGTCACAAGAAAGCAAGTTGAAGAAAGGAGCTCAGGGGCACTGTAATTCACAAACCTGCAGAGTTATAAATGACAGCTATCGTCCAAAAATAGACTGAAGTAAGGCTGCCAAGAGGACTTGAAAGCGGGGCAGAATTGCAGGAAACCGATTTCAGGAGGTAGACTGGAATTGCATTGAAAGCATAGGAAAAGAGGCAGAACGTCCACAATGATGCACTTGGCCAAAAAGGGCATATGCGTTTTTTCCTGAATATATTCAGGAAAAAACGCATACGCCCTTTTTGGCCAACCAAGCAAGCTTGCAAAGGAAATCTGCACTACAATGAAGTCTCACTTCCCCCCGGTCAAAAGGGCCATCTGAAAAAAGTGTAAAATCCAGAAAGGCAGGACAGGCCATGGAGAACTGGGAGCCTTGTTATGCTGATGGGCGGGATGTAAATTGCCAACAATCACTCGGGAGAAGTGTACGGTGTTTCCTGAAACATCGAAAAAACAAAGCAACAGAACCTAGGGCACTTCCACTTATGGTCCTATAGCTTAGGGAAATTAAAATCAAAAAGACACAGCCACCCCAAAGTTTGGGACGCCTCTGTTTACAAGAACCTCGTTTACAGTACAAGTTCAACATCGCAGAAAGTGAAAAATGTATAAAGAAGTTGTGGTATTTACTTACAAAGCAATATCACTCAGCAATGAAATCTGTGTCATCAGGCCCTTAGCAGCACAATGAGTGGATTCAGGTATGATGATTCTAACTGAAGTAAGTCACACAGAAAAAGAAACATCATAAGATATCAGTAATACACGGAATGTAAACTTGGCTACACAGGAACTGAATTACAGAACAGAACAGGGTCTCAAATTTAGAAAACCAACTTATGCTTGCTTAAGGGTAAAGGTGAGTTGGGGTGCTGCATAAAACCAGAGATTGAAATGAGCACAGATAAAGTTCCTTAAGTCAAATATGGAATAGACAAGAGTTACTCCTTGCTCAACGAAATGGACTCAACACCGCATATTAAATGCCTAAGAATGTACCTGACTAGTAAGTATCTTAAAACCTATGGATTGCTATGTCTCCGAAAGAGAATCAAGCATGTGTACAGGGGCATAAACGCAGCAGTGATAGGATTGGAGAGGTTCGGTGAGCAAATGAAGACCCTTTGAAGTCATATTGCATGGTACCCATTCCACAGGTCTTAACTCTCCAGGTTTAAGGTATTCTTCCTTCAGCTAAACCATGCATGTGGAACCCAAGTATGATCAACCATGTGAACGGGAGACGTGTTCAAATATGTCTCAGTTTTCCTCCCCTGGTACTCGGGTGCAACATTCCAGACGCTTTACTAACACTCTCCCCACTTGGAGAGTCAGTCCCTTTAACCTCCTGTTTGGCCCAGTTTGCAATTTCTGCGGAAGATGAACAGGAATAGCGAGAACCAATGAGAGGCTAGCTGGAGGTGTCTGGACGGGCAAATTTAACTCTCATTTCCAACCAGGAAGAGGAATTAACCAAAGGCTCAGCGTGCCGTGCCGGAACCAGATTAGGGCCTGAAGCCATCCTGTGGTGTTGCGGCCAGCTCAAAAGAAAGCGAGTTGAAGAAAGGAGCTCAGGGGCACTGTAATTCACAAACCTGCAGAGTTATAAATGACAGCTATCGTCCAAAAATAGACTGAAGTAAGGTTTCCAAGAGGACTTGAAAGCGGGGCAGAATTGCAGGAAACCGATTTCAGGAGGTAGACTGGAATTGCATTGAAAGCATAGGAAAAGAGGCAGAACGTCCACAATGATGCACTTGGCCAAAAAGGGCGTATGCGTTTTTTCCTGAATATATTCAGGAAAAAACGCATACGCCCTTTTTGGCCAACCAAGCAAGCTTGCAAAGGAAATCTGCACTACAAGGAAGTCTCACTTCCCCCCGGTCAAAAGGGCCATCTGAAAAAAGTGTAAAATCCAGAAAGGCAGGACAGGCCATGGAGAACTGGGAGCCTTGTTATGCTGATGGGCGGGATGTAAATTGCCAACAACCACTCGGGAGAAGTGTATGGTGTTTCCTGAAACATCTAAAAAACAAAGCAACAGAGCCTAGGGCACTGCCACTTATGGTCCTATAGCTTAGGGAAATTAAAATCAAAAAGACACAGCCACCCCAAAGTTTGGGACGCCTCTGTTTACAAGAACCTCGTTTACAGTACAAGTTCAACATCGCAGAAAGTGAAAAATGGAGAAAGAAGTTGTGGTATTTACTTACAAAGCAATACCACTCAGCAATGAAATCTGTGTCATCAGGCCCTTAGCAGCACAATGAGTGGATTCAGGTATGATGATTCTAACTGAAATAAGTCACACAGAAAAAGAAACATCATAAGATATCAGTAATACATGGAATGTAAACTTGTCTACACTGGAACTGAATTACAGAACAGAACAGGGTCTCAAATTTAGAAAACCAACTTATGCTTGCTTAAGGGTAAAGGTGAGTTGGGGTGCTGCATAAAACCACAGATTGAAATGAGCACAGATAAAGTTCCTTAAGTCAAATATGGAATAGACAAGAGCTACTCCTTGCTCAACGAAATGGACTCAACACCGCATATTAAGCGCCTAAGAATGTACCTGACTAGTATGTATCTTAAAACCTATGGATTGCTATGTCTCCGAAAGAGAATCAAGCATGTGTACAGGGGCATAAACGCAGCAGTGATAGGATTGGAGAGCTTCGGTGAGCAAATGAAGACCCTTTGAAGTCATATTGCATGGTACCCATTCCACGGGTCTTAACTCTCCAGGTTTAAGGTATTCTTCCTTCAGCTAAAACATGCATGTGGAACCCAAGTATGATCAACCATGTGAATGGGAGCCGTGTTCAAATATGTCTCAGTTTTCCTCCCCTGGTACTCGGGTGCAACATTCCAGATGCTTTACTAACACTCTCCCCACTTGGAGAGTCAGCGCCTTTAACCTCCTGTTTGGCCCAGTTTGCAATTTCTGCGGAAGATGAACAGGAATAGCGAGAACCAATGAGAGACTAGCTGGAGGTGTCTGGACGGGCAAATTTAACTCTCATTTCCCACCAGGAAGAGGAAATAACCAAAGGCTCAGCGTGCCGTGCCGGAACCAGATTAGGGCCTGAAGCCATCCTTTGGTGTTGTGGCCAGGTCACAAGAAAGCAAGTTGAAGAAAGGAGCTCAGGGGCACTGTAATTCACAAACCTGCAGAGTTATAAATGACAGCTATCGTCCAAAAATAGACTGAAGTAAGGCTGCCAAGAGGACTTGAAAGCGGGGCAGAATTGCAGGAAACCGATTTCAGGAGGTAGACAGGAATTGCATTGAAAGCATAGGAAAAGAGGCAGAACGTCCACAATGATGCACTTGGCCAAAAAGGGCGTATGCGTTTTTTCCTGAATATATTCAGGAAAAAACGCATACGCCCTTTTTGGCCAACCAAGCAAGCTTGCAAAGGAAATCTGCACTACAATGAAGTCTCACTTCCCCCCTGTCAAAAGGGCCATCTGAAAAAAGTGTAAAATCCAGAAAGGCAGGACAGGCCATGGAGAACTGGGAGCCTTGTTATGCTGATGGGCGGGATGTAAATTGCCAACAACCACTCGGGAGAAGTGTATGGTGTTTCCTGAAACATCTAAAAAACAAAGCAACAGAACCTAGGGCACTTCCACTTATGGTCCTATAGCTTAGGGAAATTAAAATCAAAATGACACAGCCACACCAAAGTTTGGAACGGCTCTGTTTACAAGAACCTCGTTTACAGTACAAGTTCAACATCGCAGAAAGTGAAAAATGGATAAAGAAGTTGTGGTATTTACTTACAAAGCAATATCACTCAACAATGAAATCTGTGTCATCAGGCCCTTAGCAGCACAATGAGTGGATTCAGGTATGATGATTCTAACTGAAATAAGTCACACAGAAAAAGAAACATCATAAGATATCAGGAATACACGGAATGGAAACTTGGCTACACAGGAACTGAATTACAGAACAGAACAGGGTCTCAAATTTAGAAAACCAACTTATGCTTGCTTAAGGGGAAAGGTGAGTTGGGGTGCTGCATAAAACCAGAGATTGAAATGAGCACAGATAAAGTTCCTTAAGTCAAATATGGAATAGACAAGAGCTACTCCTTGCTCAACGAAATGGACTCAACACCGCATATTAAACGCCTAAGAATGTACCTGACTAGTAAGTATCTTAAAACCTATGGATTGCTATGTCTCCGAAAGAGAATCAAGCATGTGTACAGGGGCATAAACGCAGCAGTGATAGGATTGGAGAGGTTCGGTGAGCAAATGAAGACCCTTTGAAGTCATATTGCATGGTACCCATTCCACGGGTCTTAACTCTCCAGGTTTAAGGTATTCTTCCTTCAGCTAAAACATGCATGTGGAACCCAAGTATGATGAACCATGTGAACGGGAGACGTGTTCAAATATGTCTCAGTTTTCCTCCCCTGGTACTCGGGTGCAACATTCCAGATGCTTTACTAACACTCTCCCCTCTTGGAGAGAAAGCGCCTTTAACCTCCTGTTTGGCCCAGTTTGCAATTTCTGCGGAAGATGAACAGGAATAGCGAGAACCAATGAGAGACTAGCTGAAGTTGTCTGGAACGGGCAAATTTAACTCTCATTTCCCACCAGGAAGAGGAAATAACCAAAGGCTCAGCGTGCCGTGCCGGAACCAGATTAGGGCCTGAAGCCATCCTGTGGTGTTGTGGCCAGGTCACAAGAAAGCAAGTTGAAGAAAGGAGCTCAGGGGCACTGTAATTCACAAACCTGCAGAGTTATAAATGACAGCTATCGTCCAAAAATAGACTGAAGTAAGGCTGCCAAGAGGACTTGAAAGCGGGGCAGAATTGCAGGAAACCGATTTCAGGAGGTAGACAGGAATTGCATTGAAAGCATAGGAAAAGAGGCAGAACGTCCACAATGATGCACTTGGCCAAAAAGGGCGTATGCGTTTTTTCCTGAATATATTCAGGAAAAAACGCATACGCCCTTTTTGGCCAACCAAGCAAGCTTGCAAAGGAAATCTGCACTACAATGAAGTCTCACTTCCCCCCGGTAAAAAGGGCCATCTGAAAAAAGTGTAAAATCCAGAAAGGCAGGACAGGCCATGGAGAACTGGGAGCCTTGTTATGCTGATGGGCGGGATGTAAATTGCCAACAACCACTCGGGAGAAGTGTATGGTGTTTCCTGAAACATCTAAAAAACAAAGCAACAGAACCTAGGGCACTTCCACTTATGGTCCTATAGCTTAGGGAAATTAAAATCAAAATGACACAGCCACACCAAAGTTTGGAACGGCTCTGTTTACAAGAACCTCGTTTACAGTACAAGTTCAACATCGCAGAAAGTGAAAAATGGATAAAGAAGTTGTGGTATTTACTTACAAAGCAATATCACTCAGCAATGAAATCTGTGTCATCAGGCCCTTAGCAGCACAATGAGTGGATTCAGGTATGATGATTCTAACTGAAATAAGTCACACAGAAAAAGAAACATCATAAGATATCAGGAATACATGGAATGGAAACTTGGCTACACAGGAACTGAATTACAGAACAGAACAGGGTCTCAAATTTAGAAAACCAACTTATGCTTGCTTAAGGGGAAAGGTGAGTTGGGGTGCTGCATAAAACCAGAGATTGAAATGAGCACAGATAAAGTTCCTTAAGTCAAATATGGAATAGACAAGAGCTACTCCTTGCTCAACGAAATGGACTCAACACCGCATATTAAACGCCTAAGAATGTACCTGACTAGTAAGTATCTTAAAACCTATGGATTGCTATGTCTCCGAAAGAGAATCAAGCATGTGTACAGGGGCATAAACGCAGCAGTGATAGGATTGGAGAGGTTCGGTGAGCAAATGAAGACCCTTTGAAGTCATATTGCATGGTACCCATTCCACGGGTCTTAACTCTCCAGGTTTAAGGTATTCTTCCTTCAGCTAAAACATGCATGTGGAACCCAAGTATGATGAACCATGTGAACGGGAGACGTGTTCAAATATGTCTCAGTTTTCCTCCCCTGGTACTCGGGTGCAACATTCCAGACGCTTTACTAACACTCTCCCCTCTTGGAGAGAAAGCGCCTTTAACCTCCTGTTTGGCCCAGTTTGCAATTTCTGCGGAAGATGAACAGGAATAGCGAGAACCAATGAGAGACTAGCTGGAGGTGTCTGGAACGGGCAAATTTAACTCTCATTTCCCACCAGGAAGAGGAAATAACCAAAGGCTCAGCGTGCCGTGCCGGAACCAGATTAGGGCCTGAAGCCATCCTGGGGTGTTGCGGCCAGGTCACAAGAAAGCAAGTTGAAGAAAGGAGCTCAGGGGCACTGTAATTCACAAACCTGCAGAGTTATAAATGACAGCTACCGTCCAAAAATAGACTGAAGTAAGGCTGCCAAGAGGACTTGAAAGCAGGGCAGAATTGCAGGAAACCGATTTCAGGAGGTAGACTGGAATTGCATTGAAAGCATAGGAAAAGAGGCAGAACGTCCACAATGATGCACTTGGCCAAAAAGGGCGTATGCGTTTTTTCCTGAATATATTCAGGAAAAAACGCATACGCCCTTTTTGGCCAACCAAGCAAGCTTGCAAAGGAAATCTGCACTACAATGAAGTCTCACTTCCCCCCGGTCAAAAGGGCCATCTGAAAAAAGTGTAAAATCCAGAAAGGCAGGACAGGCCATGGAGAACTGGGAGCCATGTTATGCTGATGGGCGGGATGTAAATTGCCAACAACCACTCGGGAGAAGTGTATGGTGTTTCCTGAAACATCGAAAAAACAAAGCAACAGAGCCTAGGGCACTGCCACTTATGATCCTATAGCTTAGGGAAATTAAAATCAAAAAGACACAGACACCCCAAAGTTTGGGACGCCTCTATTTACAAGAACCTCGTTTACAGTACAAGTTCAACATCGCAGAAAGTGAAAAATGGATAAAGAAGTTGTGGTATTTACTTACAAAGCAATATCACTCAGCAATGAAATCTGTGTCATCAGGCCCTTAGCAGCACAATGAGTGGATTCAGGTATGATGATTCTAACTGAAATAAGTCACACAGAAAAAGAAACATCATAAGATATCAGTAATACACGGAATGTAAACTTGGCTACACAGGAACTGAATTACAGAACAGAACAGGGTCTCAAATTTAGAAAACCAACTTATGCTTGCTTAAGGGGAAAGGTGAGTTGGGGTGCTGCATAAAACCAGAGATTGAAATGAGCACAGATAAAGTTCCTTAAGTCAAATATGGAATAGACAAGAGCTACTCCTTGCTCAACGAAATGGACTCAACACCGCATATTAAACGCCTAAGAATGTACCTGACTAGTAAGTATCTTAAAACCTATGGATTGCTATGTCTCCGAAAGAGAATCAAGCATGTGTACAGGGGCATAAACGCAGCAGTGATAGGATTGGAGAGTTTCGGTGAGCAAATGAAGACCCTTTGAAGTCATATTGCATGGTACCCATTCCACGGGTCTTAACTCTCCAGGTTTAAGGTATTCTTCCTTCAGCTAAAACATGCATGTGGAACCCAAGTATGATCAACCATGTGTACGGGAGATGTGTTCAAATATGTCTCACTTTTCCTCCCCTGGTACTCGGGTGCAACATTCCAGACGCTTTACTAACACTCTCCCCACTTGGAGAGTCAGCGCCTTTAACCTCCTGTTTGGCCCAGTTTGCAATTTCTGCGGAAGATGAACAGGAATAGCGAGAACCAATGAGAGACTAGCTGGAGGTGTCTGGACGGGCAAATTTAACTCTCATTTCCCACCAGGAAGAGGAAATAACCAAAGGCTCAGCGTGCCGTGTCGGAACCAGATTAGGGCCTGAAGCCATCCTGCGGTGTTGCGGCCAGGTCACAAGAAAGCAAGTTGAAGAAAGGAGCTCAGGGGCACTGTAATTCACAAACCTGCAGAGTTATAAATGACAGCTATCGTCCAAAAATAGACTGAAGTAAGGCTGCCAAGAGGACTTGAAAGCGGGGCAGAATTGCAGGAAACCGATTTCAGGAGGTAGACTGGAATTGCATTGAAAGCATAGGAAAAGAGGCAGAACGTCCACAATGATGCACTTGGCCAAAAAGGGCGTATGCGTTTTTTCCTGAATATATTCAGGAAAAAACGCATACGCCCTTTTTGGCCAACCAAGCAAGCTTGCAAAGGAAATCTGCACTACAATGAAGTCTCACTTCCCCCCGGTCAAAAGGGCCATCTGAAAAAAGTGTAAAATCCAGAAAGGCAGGACAGGCCATGGAGAACTGGGAGCCTTGTTATGCTGATGGGCGGGATGTAAATTGCCAACAACCACTCGGGAGAAGTGTATGGTGTTTCCTGAAACATCTAAAAAACAAAGCAACAGAACCTAGGGCACTTCCACTTATGGTCCTATAGCTTAGGGAAATTAAAATCAAAAATACGCAGCCACCCCAAAGTTTGGAACGGCTCTGTTTACAAGAACCTCGTTTACAGTACAAGTTCAACATCGCAGAAAGTGAAAAATGGATAAAGAAGTTGTGGTATTTACTTACAAAGCAATATCACTCAGCAATGAAATCTGTGTCATCAGGCCCTTAGCAGCACAATGAGTGGATTCAGGTATGATGATTCTAACTGAAATAAGTCACACAGAAAAAGAAACATCATAAGATATCAGGAATACACGGAATGGAAACTTGGCTACACAGGAACTGAATTACAGAACAGAACAGGGTCTCAAATTTAGAAAACCAACTTATGCTTGCTTAAGGGGAAAGGTGAGTTGGGGTGCTGCATAAAACCAGAGATTGAAATGAGCACAGATAAAGTTCCTTAAGTCAAATATGGAATAGACAAGAGCTACTCCTTGCTCAACGAAATGGACTCAACACCGCATATTAAACGCCTAAGAATGTACCTGACTAGTAAGTATCTTAAAACCTATGGATTGCTATCTCTCCGAAAGAGAATCAAGCATGTGTACAGGGGCATAAACGCAGCAGTGATAGGATTGGAGAGGTTCGGTGAGCAAATGAAGACCCTTTGAAGTCATATTGCATGGTACCCATTCCACGGGTCTTAACTCTCCAGGTTTAAGGTATTCTTCCTTCAGCTAAAACATGCATGTGGAATCTAGAGTATGATCAACCATGTGATCGGGAGACGTGTTCAAATATGTCTCAGTTTTCGTACCCTGGTACTGGGGTGCAACATTCCAGACGCTTTACTAACACTCTCCCGACTTGGAGAGTCAGTCCCTTTAACCTCCTGTTTGGCCCAGTTTGCAATTTCTGCGGAAGATGAACAGGAATAGCGAGAACCAATGAGAGGCTAGCTGGAGGAGTCTGGACGGGCAAATTTAACTCTCATTTCCCACCAGGAAGAGGAATTAACCAAAGGCTCAGCGTGCCATGCCAGAACCAGATTAGGGCCTGAAGACATCCTGCGGTTTGCGGCCACGTCACAAGAAAGCGAGTTGAAGAAAGGAGCTCAGGGACACTGTAATTCACAAAACTGCAGAGTTATAAATGACAGCTATCGTCAAAAATATACTGAAGTAAGGTTTCCAAGAGGACTTGAAAGCGGGGCAGAATTGCAGGAAACCGATTTCAGGAGGTAGACTGGAATTGCATTGAAAGCATATGAAAAGAGGCAGCACGTCCACAATGATGCACTTGGCCAAAAAGGGCGTATGCGTTTTTTCCTGAATATATTCAGGAAAAAACGCATACGCCCTTTTTGGCAAACCAAGCAAACTTGCAAAGGAAATGTGCACTACAATGAAGTCTCACTTCTGCCCGGTCAAAAGGGCCATCTGAAAAAAGTGTAAAATCCAGAAAGGCAGGACAGGCCATGGAGAACTGGGAGCCTTGTTATGCTGATGGGCGGGATGTAAATTGCCAACAACCACTCGGGAGAAGTGTATGGTGTTTCCTGAAACATCTAAAAAACAAAGCAACAGAGCCTAGGGCACTGCCACTTATGGTCCTATAGCTTAGGGAAATTAAAATCAAAAAGACACAGCCACCCCAAAGTTTGGGACGCCTCCGTTTACAAGAACCTCGTTTACCATACAAGTTCAATATCACAGAAAGTGAAAAATGGATAAAGAATTTGTGGTACTTACGTACAATGCAGTATCACTCAGCAATGAAATCTATGTCATCAGGCCCGTAGCAGCATAATGAGTGGATTCAGGTACGATGATTCTAACTGAAATAAGTCACACAGAAAAAGAAACATCATAAGATATCACTAATACACGGAATGTAAACTTGGCTACACAGGAACTGCCTTCCAAAACAGAACAGGGTCTCAAATTTAGAAAACCAACTTATGCTTGCTTAAAGGGAAAGGTGAGTTGGGGTGCTGCATAAAACCAGAGATTGAAATGAGCACAGATAAAGTTCCTTAAGCCAAATATGGAATAGACAAGAGCTACTCCTTGCTCAACGAAATGGACTCAACACCCCATATTAAACGCCTAAGAATGTACCTGACTAGTAAGTATCTTAAAACCTATGGATTGCTATGTCTCCGAAAGAGAATCAAGCATGTGTACAGGGGCATAAACGCAGCAGTGATAGGATTGGAGAGGTTCGGTGAGCAAATTTAGACCCTCTGAAGTCATATTGCATGGTACCCATTCCACGGGTTTCAACTACCCAGGTTTAAGGTATTCTTCCTTCAGCTAAAACATGCATGTGGAACCTAGAGTATGATCAACCATGTGATCGGGAGACGTGTTCAAATATGTCTCAGTTTTCCTCCCCTGGTACTCGGGTGCAACATTCCAGACGCTTTACTAACACTCTCCCCACTTGGAGAGTCAGTCCCTTTAACCTCCTGTTTGGCCCAGTTTGCAATTTCTGCGGAAGATGAACAGGAATAGCGAGAACCAATGAGAAGTTAGCTGGAGGTGTCTGGACGGGCAAATTTAACTCTCATTTCCCACCAGGAAGAGGAATTAACCAAAGGCTCAGCATGCCGGGCCGGAACCAGATTAGGGCCTGAAGCCATCCTGCGGTGTTGCGGCCAGGTCACAAGAAAGCGAGTTGAAGAAAGGAGCTCAGGGGCACTGTAATTCACAAACCTGCAGAGTTATAAATGACAGCTATCGTCCAAAAATAGACTGAAGTAAGGCTGCCAAGAGGACTTGAAAGCGGGGCAGAATTGCAGGAAACCGATTTCAGGAGGTAGACTGGAATTGCATTGAAAGCATAGGAAAAGAGGCAGAACGTCCACAATGATGCACTTGGCCAAAAAGGGCGTATGCGTTTTTTCCTGAATATATTCAGGAAAAAACGCATACGCCCTTTTTGGCCAACCAAGCAAGCTTGCAAAGGAAATCTGCACTACAATGAAGTCTCACTTCCCCCCGGTCAAAAGGGCCATCTGAAAAAAGTGTAAAATCCAGAAATGCAAGAGGCCATTGAGAACTGGGGCCTTGTTATGCTGATGGGCGGGATGTAAATTGCCAACAGCCACTCGGGAGAAGTGTATGGTGTTTCCTGAAACATCTAAAAAACAAAGCAACAGAGCCTAGGGCACTTCCAGTTACGGTCCTATAGCTTAGGGAAATTAAAATCAAAAAGACACAGCCACCCCAAAGTTTGGAACGGCTCTGTTTACAAGACCCTCGTTTACAGTACAAGTTCAACATCGCAGAAAGTGAAAAATGGATAAAGAAGTTGTGGTATTCACTTAGAAAGCAATATCACTCAGCAATGAAATCTATGTCATCAGGCCCTTAGCAGCACAATGAGTGGATTCAGGTATGATGATTCTAACTGAAATAAGTCACACAGAAAAAGAAACATCATAAGATATCAGTAATACACGGAATGGAAACTTGGCTACACAGGAACTGAATTACAGAACAGAACAGGGTCTCAAATTTAGAAAACCAACTTATGCTTGCTTAAGGGGAAAGGTGAGTTGGGGTGCTGCATAAAACCAGAGATTGAAATGAGCACAGATAAAGTTCCTTAAGCCAAATATGGAATAGACAAGACCTACTCCTTGCTCAACGAAATGGACTCAACACCGCATATTAAACGCCTAAGAATGTACCTGACTAGTAAGTATCTTAAAAGCTATGGATTGCTATGTCTCCGAAAGAGAATCAAGCATGTGTACAGGGGCATAAACGCAGCAGTGATAGGATTGGAGAGGTTCGTGAGCAAATGAAGACCCTTTGAAGTCATATTGCATGGTACCCATTCCACGGGTTTCAACTACCCACGTTTAAGGTATTCTTCCTTCAGCTAAAACATGCATGTGGAACCTAGAGTATGATCAACCATGTGATCGGGAGACGTGTTCAAATATGTCTCAGTTTTCGTACCCTGGTACTCGGGTGCAACATTCCAGACGCTTTACTAACACTCTCCCCCTTGGAGAGTCAGTCCCTTTAACCTCCTGTTTGGCCCAGTTTGCAATTTCTGTGGAAGATGAACAGGAATAGCGAGAACCAATGAGAGACTAGCTGGAGGTGTCTGGATGGGCAAATTTAACTCTCATTTCTCACCAGGAAGAGGAATTAACCAAAGGCTCAGCGTGCCGTGCCAGAACCAGATTAGGGCCTGAAGACATCCTGCGGTGTTGCGGCCAGGTCACAAGAAAGCGAGTTGAAGAAAGGAGCTCAGGGGCACTGTAATTCAAAAACCTGCAGAGTTATAAATGACAGCTATCGTCCAAAAATAGACTGAAGTAAGGCTGCCAAGAGGACTTGAAAGCGGGGCAGAATTGCAGGAAACCGATTTCAGGAGGTAGACTGGAATTGCATTGAAAGCATAGGAAAAGAGGCAGAACGTCCACAATGATGCACTTGGCCAAAAAGGGCGTATGCGTTTTTTCCTGAATATATTCAGGAAAAAACGCATACGCACTTTTTGGCCAACCAAGCAAACTTGCAAAGGAAATCTGCACTACAATGAAGTCTCACTTCCCCCCGGTCAAAAGGGCCATCTGAAAAAAGTGTAAAATCCAGAAAGGCAGGACAGGCCATGGAGAACTGGGAGCCTTGTTATGCTGATGGGCGGGATGTAAATTGGCAACAGACACTCAGGAGAAGTGTATGGTGTTTCCTGAAACATCTAAAAAACAAAGCAACAGAGCCTAGGGCACTGCCACTTATGGTCCTATAGCTTAGGGAAATTAAAATCAAAAAGACACAGCCACCCCAAAGTTTGGGATGCCTCTGTTTACAAGAACCTCGTTTACAGTACAAGTTCAACATCGCAGAAAGTGAAAAATGGATAAAGAAGTGGTGGTATTTACTTACAAAGCAATATCACTCAGCAATGAAATCTATGTCATCAGGCCCTTAGCTGCACAATGAGTGGATTCAGGTATGATGATTCTAACTGAAATAAGTCACACAGAAAAAGAAACATCTTAAGATATCAGGAATACACGGAATGGAAACTTGGCTACACAGGAACTGAATTACAGAACAGAACAGGGTCTCAAATTTAGAAAACCAACTTATGCTTGCTTAAGGGTAAAGGTGAGTTGGGGTGCTGCATAAAACCAGAGATTGAAATGAGCACAGATAAAGTTCCTTAAGCCAAATATGGAATAGACAAGAGCTACTCCTTGCTCAACGAAATGGACTCACCACCGCATATTAAACGCCTAAGAATGTACCTGACTAGTAAGTATCTTAAAACCTATAGATTGCTATGTCTCCGAAAGAGAATCAAGCATGTGTACAGGGGCATAAACGCAGCAGTGATAGGACTGGAGAGGTTCGGTGAGCAAATGAAGACCCTTTGAAGTCATATTGCATGGTACCCATTACACGGGTCTCAACTCTCCAGGTTTAAGGTATTCTTCCTTCAGCTAAAACATGCATGTGGAACCCAGAGTATGATCAACCATGTGAACGGGAGACGTGTTCAAATATGTCTCAGTTTTCCTCCCCTGGTACTCGGGTGCAACATTCCAGACGCTTTACTAACACTCTCCCGACTTGGAGAGTCAGTCCCTTTAACCTCCTGTTTGGCCCAGTTTGCAATTTCTGTGTAAGATGAACAGGAATAGCGAGAACCAATGAGAGGCTAGCTGGAGGTGTCTGGACGGGCAAATTTAACTCTCATTTCCCACCAGGAAGAGAAATTAACCAAACGCTCAGCATGCCGGGCCGGAACCAGATTAGGGCCTGAAGCCATCTTGCGGTGTTGCGGCCAGGCCACAAGAAAGCGAGTTGAAGAAAGGAGCTCAGGGGCACTGTAATTCACAAACCTGCAGAGTTATAAATGACAGCTATCGTCCAAAAATAGACTGAAGTAAGGCTGCCAAGAGGACTTGAAAGCGGGGCAGAATTGCAGGAAACCGATTTCAGGAGGTAGACTGGAATTGCATTGAAAGCATAGGAAAAGAGGCAGAACGTCCACAATGATGCACTTGGCCAAAAAGGGCGTATGCGTTTTTTCCTGAATATATTCAGGAAAAAACGCATACGCCCTTTTTGGCCAACCAAGCAAACGTGCAAAGGAAATCTGCACTACAATGAAGTCTCACTTCTCCCGGTCAAAAGGGCCATCTGAAAAAAGTGTAAAATCCAGAAAGGCAGGACAGGCCATGGAGAACTGGGAGCCTTGTTATGCTGATGGGTGGGATGTAAATTGCCAACAGACACTCAGGAGAAGTGTATGGTGTTTCCTGAAACATCTAAAAAACAAAGCAACAGAGCCTAGGGCACTGCCACTTATGGTCCTATAGCTTAGGGAAATTAAAATCAAAAAGACACAGCCACCCCAAAGTTTGGGATGCCTCTGTTTACAAGAACCTCGTTTACAGTACAAGTTCAACATCGCAGAAAGTGAAAAATGGATAAAAAATATGTGGTATTTACTTACAAAGCAATATCACTCAGCAATGAAATCTATGTCATCAGGGTCTTAGCTGCACAATGAGTGGATTCAGGTATGATGATTCTAACTGAAATAAGTCACACAGAAAAAGAAACATCTTAAGATATCAGGAATACACGGAATGGAAACTTGGCTACACAGGAACTGAATTACAGAACAGAACAGGGTCTCAAATTTAGAAAACCAACTTATGCTTGCTTAAGGGTAAAGGTGAGTTGGGGTGCTGCATAAAACCAGAGATTGAAATGAGCACAGATAAAGTTCCTTAAGCCAAATATGGAATAGACAAGAGCTACTCCTTGCTCAACGAAATGGACTCAACACCGCATATTAAACGCCTAAGAATGTACCTGACTAGTAAGTATCTTAAAACCTATAGATTGCTATGTCTCCGAAAGAGAATCAAGCATGTGTACAGGGGCATAAACGCAGCAGTGATAGGATTGGAGAGGTTCGGTGAGCAAATGAAGACCCTTTGAAGTCATATTGCATGGTACCCATTACACGGGTCTCAACTCTCCAGGTTTAAGGTATTCTTCCTTCAGCTAAAACATGCATGTGGAACCCAGAGTATGATCAACCATGTGAACGGGAGACGTGTTCAAATATGTCTCAGTTTTCCTCCCCTGGTACTCGGGTGCAACATTCCAGACGCTTTACTAACACTCTCCCGACTTGGAGAGTCAGTCCCTTTAACCTCCTGTTTGGCCCAGTTTGCAATTTCTGCGGAAGATGAACAGGAATAGCGAGAACCAATGAGAGGCTAGCTGGAGGTGTCTGGACGGGCAAATTTAACTCTCATTTCCCACCAGGAAGAGGAATTAACCAAAGGCTCAGCATGCCGGGCCGGAACCAGATTAGGGCCTGAAGCCATCCTGCGGTGTTGCGGCCAGGCCACAAGAAAGCGAGTTGAAGAAAGGAGCTCAGGGGCACTGTAATTCACAAACCTGCAGAGTTATAAATGACAGCTATCGTCCAAAAATAGACTGAAGTAAGGCTGCCAAGAGGACTTGAAAGCGGGGCAGAATTGCAGGAAACCGATTTCAGGAGGTAGACTGGAATTGCATTGAAAGCATAGGAAAAGAGGCAGAACGTCCACAATGATGCACTTGGCCAAAAAGGGCGTATGCGTTTTTTCCTGAATATATTCAGGAAAAAACGCATACGCCCTTTTTGGCCAACCAAGCAAGCTTGCAAAGGAAATCTGCACTACAATGAAGTCTCACTTCCCCCCGGTCAAAAGGGCCATCTGAAAAAAGTGTAAAATCCAGAAAGGCAACAGTCCATTGAGAACTGGGAGCCTTGTTATGCTGATGGGCGGGATGTAAATTGCCAACAGACACTCGGGAGAAGTGTATGGTGTTTCCTGAAACATCTAATAAACAAAGCAACAGAGCCTAGGGCACTTCCACTTATGGTCCTATAGCTTAGGGAAATTAAAATCAAAACGACACAGCCACCCCAAATTTTGGGATGCCTCTGTTTACAAGAACCTCGTTTACAGTACAAGTTCAACATCGCAGAAAGTGAAAAATGGATAAAAAAGTTGTGGTATTCACTTACAAAGCAATATCACTCAGCAATGAAATCTATGTCATCAGGCCCTTAGCTGCACAATGAGTGGATTCAGGTATGATGATTCTAACTGAAATAAGTCACACAGAAAAAGAAACATCATAAGATATCAGGAATACACGGAATGGAAACTTGGCTACACAGGAACTGAATTACAGAACAGAACAGGGTCTCAAATTTAGAAAACCAACTTATGCTTGCTTAAGGGTAAAGGTGACTTGGGGTGCTGCATAAAACCAGAGATTGAAATGAGCACAGATAAAGTTCCTTAAGCCAAATATGGAATAGACAAGAGCTACTCCTTGCTCAACGAAATGGACTCACCACCGCATATTAAACGCCTAAGAATGTACCTGACTAGTAAGTATCTTAAAACCTATAGATTGCTATGTCTCCGAAAGAGAATCAAGCATGTGTACAGGGGCATAAACGCAGCAGTGATAGGATTGGAGAGGTTCGGTGAGCAAATGAAGACCCTTTGAAGTCATATTGCATGGTACCCATTCCACGGGTTTCAACTACCCAGGTTTAAGGTATTCTTCCTTCAGCTAAAACATGCATGTGGAACCCAGAGTATGATCAACCATGTGAACGGGAGACGTGTTCAAATATGACTCAGTTTTCCTCCCCTGGTACTCGGGTGCAACATTCCAGACGCTTTACTAACACTCTCCCGACTTGGAGAGTCAGTCCCTTTAACCTCCTGTTTGGCCCAGTTTGCAATTTCTGTGTAAGATGAACAGGAATAGCGAGAACCAATGAGAGGCTAGCTGGAGGTGTCTGGACGGGCAAATTTAACTCTCATTTCCCACCAGGAAGAGGAATTAACCAAAGGCTCAGCGTGCCGGGCCGGAACCAGATTAGGGCCTGAAGCCATCCTGCGGTGTTGCGGCCAGGCCACAAGAAAGCGAGTTGAAGAAAGGAGCTCAGGGGCACTGTAATTCACAAACCTGCAGAGTTATAAATGACAGCTATCGTCCAAAAATAGACTGAAGTAAGGCTGCCAAGAAGACTTGAAAGCGGGGCAGAATTGCAGGAAACCGATTTCAGGAGGTAGACTGGAATTGCATTGAAAGCATAGGAAAAGAGGCAGAACGTCCACAATGATGCACTTGGCCAAAAAGGGCGTATGCGTTTTTTCCTGAATATATTCAGGAAAAAACGCATACGCACTTTTTGGCCAACCAAGCAAGCTTGCAAAGGAAATCTGCACTACAATGAAGTCTCACTTCCCCCCGGTCAAAAGGGCCATCTGAAAAAAGTGTAAAATCCAGAAAGGCAACAGGCCATTGAGAACTGGGAGCCTTGTTATGCTGATGGGCGGGATGTAAATTGCCAACAGCCACTCGGGAGAAGTGTATGGTGTTTCCTGAAACATCTAAAAAACAAAGCAACAGAGCCTAGGACACTGCCATTTATGGTCCTATAGCTTAGGGAAATTAAAATGAAAAAGACACAGCCACCCCAAAGTTTGGAACGGCTCTGTTTACAAGAACCTCGTTTACAGTACAAGTTCAATATCACAGAAAGTAAAAAATGGATAAAGAAGTTGTGGTATTCACTTACAAAGCAATATCACTCAGCAATGAAATCTATGTCATCAGGCCCTTACCAGCACAATGAGTGGATTCAGGTATGATGATTCTAACTGAAATAAGTCACACAGAAAAAGAAACATCATAAGATATCAGTAATACACGGAATGGAAACTTAGCTACACAGGAACTGAATTACAGAACAGAACAGGGTCTCAAATTTAGAAAACCAACTTATGCTTGCTTAAGGGTAAAGGTGAGTTGGGGTGCTGCATAAAACCAGAGATTGAAATGAGCACAGATAAAGTTCCTTAAGCCAAATATGGAATAGACAAGAGCTACTCCTTGCTCAACGAAATGGACTCAACACCGCATATTAAACGCCTAAGAATGTACCTGACTAGTAAGTATCTTAAAACCTATGGATTGCTATGTCTCCGAAAGAGAATCAAGCATGTGTACAGGGGCATAAACGCAGCAGTGATAGGATTGGAGAGGTTCGTTGAGCAAATGAAGACCCTTTCAAGTCATATTGCATGGTACCCATTCCACGGGTTTCAACTACCCAGGTTTTAGGTATTCTTCCTTCAGCTAAAACATGCATGTGGAACCTAGAGTATGATCAACCATGTGATCGGGAGACGTGTTCAAATATGTCTCAGTTTTCGTACCCTGGTACTCGGGTGCAACATTCCAGACGCTTTACTAACACTCTCCCGACTTGGAGAGTCAGTCCCTTTAACCTCCTGCTTGGCCCAGTTTGCAATTTCTGCGGAAGATGAACAGGAATAGCGAGAACCAATGAGAGGCTAGCTGGAGGTGTCTGGACGGGCAAATTTAACTCTCATTTCCCACCAGGAAGAGGAAATAACCAAAGGCTCAGCGTGCCGTACCGGAACCAGATTAGGGCCTGAAGCCATCGTGCGGTGTTGCGGCCAGCTCAAAAGAAAGCGAGTTGAAGAAAGGACCTCAGGGGCACTGTAATACACAAACCTGCAGAGTTATAAATGACAGCTATCGTCCAAAAATATACTGAAGTAAGGCTGCCAAGAGGATTTGAAAGCGGGGCAGAATTGCAGGAAACCGATTTCAGGAGGTAGACTGGAATTGCATTGAAAGCATAGGAAAAGAGGCAGAACGTCCACAATGATGCACTTGGCCAAAAAGGGCGTATGCGTTTTTTCCTGAATATAATCAGGAAAATATTCAGGAATATATTCAGGAAAAAAAGCATACGCCCTTTTTGGCCAACCAAGC
Source organism: Stenella coeruleoalba (assembly GCF_951394435.1). Classification (NCBI taxonomy): domain Eukaryota; kingdom Metazoa; phylum Chordata; class Mammalia; order Artiodactyla; family Delphinidae; genus Stenella; species Stenella coeruleoalba. The sequence goes on along the minus strand of NW_027646159.1, from coordinate 2,406,060 downwards.
AAGCTTGCAAAGGAAATCTGCACTACAATGAAGTCTCACTTCCCCCCTGTCAAAAGGGCCATCTGAAAAAAGTGTAAAATCCAGAAAGGCAACAGGCCATTGAGAACTGGGAGCCTTGTTATGCTGATGGGCGGGATGTAAATTGCCAACAGCCACTCGGGAGAAGTGTATGGTGTTTCCTGAAACATCTAAAAAACAAAGCAACAGAGCCTAGGGCATTTCCGCTTATGGTCCTATAGCTTAGGGAAATTAAAATCAAAAAGGCACAGCCACCCCAAAGTTTGGAACGGCTCTGTTTACAAGAACCTCGTTTACAGTACAAGTTCAACATCGCAGAAAGTGAAAAATGGAGAAAGAAGTTGTGGTATTCACTTACAGAGCAATATCACTCAGCAATGAAATCTATGTCATCAGGCCCTTAGCAGCACAATGAGTGGATTCAGGTATGATGATTCTAACTGAAATAAGTCACACAGAAAAAGAAACATCATAAGATATCAGTAATACACGGAATGGAAACTTAGCTACACAGGAACTGAATTACAGAACAGAACAGGGTCTCAAATTTAGAAAACCAACTTATGCTTGCTTAAGGGTAAAGGTGAGTTGGGGTGCTGCATAAAACCAGAGATTGAAATGAGCACAGATAAAGTTCCTTAAGCCAAATATGGAATAGACAAGAGCTACTCCTTGCTCAACGAAATGGACTCAACACCGCATATTAAACGCCTAAGAATGTACCTGACTAGTAAGTATCTTAAAACCTATAGATTGCTATGTCTCCGAAAGAGAATCAAGCATGTGTACAGGGGCATAAACGCAGCAGTGATAGGATTGGAGAGGTTCGGTGAGCAAATGAAGACCCTTTGAAGTCATATTGCATGGTACCCATTACACGGGTCTCAACTCTCCAGGTTTAAGGTATTCTTCCTTCAGCTAAAACATGCATGTGGAACCCAGAGTATGATCAACCATGTGAACGGGAGACGTGTTCAAATATGTCTCAGTTTTCCTCCCCTGGTACTCGGGTGCAACATTCCAGACGCTTTACTAACACTCTCCCGACTTGGAGAGTCAGTCCCTTTAACCTCCTGTTTGGCCCAGTTTGCAATTTCTGCGGAAGATGAACAGGAATAGCGAGAACCAATGAGAGGCTAGCTGGAGGTGTCTGGACGGGCAAATTTAACTCTCATTTCCCACCAGGAAGAGGAATTAACCAAAGGCTCAGCATGCCGGGCCGGAACCAGATTAGGGCCTGAAGCCATCCTGCGGTGTTGCGGCCAGGCCACAAGAAAGCGAGTTGAAGAAAGGAGCTCAGGGGCACTGTAATTCACAAACCTGCAGAGTTATAAATGACAGCTATCGTCCAAAAATAGACTGAAGTAAGGCTGCCAAGAGGACTTGAAAGCGGGGCAGAATTGCAGGAAACCGATTTCAGGAGGTAGACTGGAATTGCATTGAAAGCATAGGAAAAGAGGCAGAACGTCCACAATGATGCACTTGGCCAAAAAGGGCGTATGCGTTTTTTCCTGAATATATTCAGGAAAAAACGCATACGCCCTTTTTGGCCAACCAAGCAAGCTTGCAAAGGAAATCTGCACTACAATGAAGTCTCACTTCCCCCCGGTCAAAAGGGCCATCTGAAAAAAGTGTAAAATCCAGAAAGGCAACAGTCCATTGAGAACTGGGAGCCTTGTTATGCTGATGGGCGGGATGTAAATTGCCAACAGACACTCGGGAGAAGTGTATGGTGTTTCCTGAAACATCTAATAAACAAAGCAACAGAGCCTAGGGCACTTCCACTTATGGTCCTATAGCTTAGGGAAATTAAAATCAAAACGACACAGCCACCCCAAATTTTGGGATGCCTCTGTTTACAAGAACCTCGTTTACAGTACAAGTTCAACATCGCAGAAAGTGAAAAATGGATAAAAAAGTTGTGGTATTCACTTACAAAGCAATATCACTCAGCAATGAAATCTATGTCATCAGGCCCTTAGCTGCACAATGAGTGGATTCAGGTATGATGATTCTAACTGAAATAAGTCACACAGAAAAAGAAACATCATAAGATATCAGGAATACACGGAATGGAAACTTGGCTACACAGGAACTGAATTACAGAACAGAACAGGGTCTCAAATTTAGAAAACCAACTTATGCTTGCTTAAGGGTAAAGGTGACTTGGGGTGCTGCATAAAACCAGAGATTGAAATGAGCACAGATAAAGTTCCTTAAGCCAAATATGGAATAGACAAGAGCTACTCCTTGCTCAACGAAATGGACTCACCACCGCATATTAAACGCCTAAGAATGTACCTGACTAGTAAGTATCTTAAAACCTATAGATTGCTATGTCTCCGAAAGAGAATCAAGCATGTGTACAGGGGCATAAACGCAGCAGTGATAGGATTGGAGAGGTTCGGTGAGCAAATGAAGACCCTTTGAAGTCATATTGCATGGTACCCATTCCACGGGTTTCAACTACCCAGGTTTAAGGTATTCTTCCTTCAGCTAAAACATGCATGTGGAACCCAGAGTATGATCAACCATGTGAACGGGAGACGTGTTCAAATATGTCTCAGTTTTCCTCCCCTGGTACTCGGGTGCAACATTCCAGACGCTTTACTAACACTCTCCCGACTTGGAGAGTCAGTCCCTTTAACCTCCTGTTTGGCCCAGTTTGCAATTTCTGTGTAAGATGAACAGGAATAGCGAGAACCAATGAGAGGCTAGCTGGAGGTGTCTGGACGGGCAAATTTAACTCTCATTTCCCACCAGGAAGAGGAATTAACCAAAGGCTCAGCGTGCCGGGCCGGAACCAGATTAGGGCCTGAAGCCATCCTGCGGTGTTGCGGCCAGGCCACAAGAAAGCGAGTTGAAGAAAGGAGCTCAGGGGCACTGTAATTCACAAACCTGCAGAGTTATAAATGACAGCTATCGTCCAAAAATAGACTGAAGTAAGGCTGCCAAGAAGACTTGAAAGCGGGGCAGAATTGCAGGAAACCGATTTCAGGAGGTAGACTGGAATTGCATTGAAAGCATAGGAAAAGAGGCAGAACGTCCACAATGATGCACTTGGCCAAAAAGGGCGTATGCGTTTTTTCCTGAATATATTCAGGAAAAAACGCATACGCCCTTTTTGGCCAACCAAGCAAGCTTGCAAAGGAAATCTGCACTACAATGAAGTCTCACTTCCCCCCGGTCAAAAGGGCCATCTGAAAAAAGTGTAAAATCCAGAAAGGCAGGACAGGCCATGGAGAACTGGGAGCCTTGTTATGCTGATGGGCGGGATGTAAATTGCCAACAACCACTCGGGAGAAGTGTATGGTGTTTCCTGAAACATCTAAAAAACAAAGCAACAGAGCCTAGGACACTGCCATTTATGGTCCTATAGCTTAGGGAAATTAAAATGAAAAAGACACAGCCACCCCAAAGTTTGGAACGGCTCTGTTTACAAGAACCTCGTTTACAGTACAAGTTCAATATCACAGAAAGTAAAAAATGGATAAAGAAGTTGTGGTATTCACTTACAAAGCAATATCACTCAGCAATGAAATCTATGTCATCAGGCCCTTACCAGCACAATGAGTGGATTCAGGTATGATGATTCTAACTGAAATAAGTCACACAGAAAAAGAAACATCATAAGATATCAGTAATACACGGAATGGAAACTTAGCTACACAGGAACTGAATTACAGAACAGAACAGGGTCTCAAATTTAGAAAACCAACTTATGCTTGCTTAAGGGTAAAGGTGAGTTGGGGTGCTGCATAAAACCAGAGATTGAAATGAGCACAGATAAAGTTCCTTAAGCCAAATATGGAATAGACAAGAGCTACTCCTTGCTCAACGAAATGGACTCAACACCGCATATTAAACGCCTAAGAATGTACCTGACTAGTAAGTATCTTAAAACCTATGGATTGCTATGTCTCCGAAAGAGAATCAAGCATGTGTACAGGGGCATAAACGCAGCAGTGATAGGATTGGAGAGGTTCGTTGAGCAAATGAAGACCCTTTCAAGTCATATTGCATGGTACCCATTCCACGGGTTTCAACTACCCAGGTTTTAGGTATTCTTACTTCAGCTAAAACATGCATGTGGAACCTAGAGTATGATCAACCATGTGATCGGGAGACGTGTTCAAATATGTCTCAGTTTTCGTACCCTGGTACTCGGGTGCAACATTCCAGACGCTTTACTAACACTCTCCCGACTTGGAGAGTCAGTCCCTTTAACCTCCTGCTTGGCCCAGTTTGCAATTTCTGCGGAAGATGAACAGGAATAGCGAGAACCAATGAGAGGCTAGCTGGAGGTGTCTGGACGGGCAAATTTAACTCTCATTTCCCACCAGGAAGAGGAAATAACCAAAGGCTCAGCGTGCCGTACCGGAACCAGATTAGGGCCTGAAGCCATCCTGCGGTGTTGCGGCCAGCTCAAAAGAAAGCGAGTTGAAGAAAGGACCTCAGGGGCACTGTAATACACAAACCTGCAGAGTTATAAATGACAGCTATCGTCCAAAAATATACTGAAGTAAGGCTGCCAAGAGGATTTGAAAGCGGGGCAGAATTGCAGGAAACCGATTTCAGGAGGTAGACTGGAATTGCATTGAAAGCATAGGAAAAGAGGCAGAACGTCCACAATGATGCACTTGGCCAAAAAGGGCGTATGCGTTTTTTCCTGAATATAATCAGGAAAATATTCAGGAATATATTCAGGAAAAAAAGCATACGCCCTTTTTGGCCAACCAAGCAAGCTTGCAAAGGAAATCTGCACTACAATGAAGTCTCACTTCCCCCCTGTCAAAAGGGCCATCTGAAAAAAGTGTAAAATCCAGAAAGGCAACAGGCCATTGAGAACTGGGAGCCTTGTTATGCTGATGGGCGGGATGTAAATTGCCAACAGCCACTCGGGAGAAGTGTATGGTGTTTCCTGAAACATCTAAAAAACAAAGCAACAGAGCCTAGGGCATTTCCGCTTATGGTCCTATAGCTTAGGGAAATTAAAATCAAAAAGGCACAGCCACCCCAAAGTTTGGAACGGCTCTGTTTACAAGAACCTCGTTTACAGTACAAGTTCAACATCGCAGAAAGTGAAAAATGGAGAAAGAAGTTGTGGTATTCACTTACAGAGCAATATCACTCAGCAATGAAATCTATGTCATCAGGCCCTTAGCAGCACAATGAGTGGATTCAGGTATGATGATTCTAACTGAAATAAGTCACACAGAAAAAGAAACATCATAAGATATCAGTAATACACGGAATGGAAACTTAGCTACACAGGAACTGAATTACAGAACAGAACAGGGTCTCAAATTTAGAAAACCAACTTATGCTTGCTTAAGGGTAAAGGTGAGTTGGGGTGCTGCATAAAACCAGAGATTGAAATGAGCACAGATAAAGTTCCTTAAGCCAAATATGGAATAGACAAGAGCTACTCCTTGCTCAACGAAATGGACTCAACACCGCATATTAAACGCCTAAGAATGTACCTGACTAGTAAGTATCTTAAAACCTATGGATTGCTATGTCTCTGAAAGAGAATCAAGCATGTGTACAGGGGCATAAACGCAGCAGTGATAGGATTGGAGAGGTTCGGTGAGCAAATGAAGACCCTTTCAAGTCATATTGCATGGTACCCATTCCACGGGTTTCAAGTACCCAGGTTTTAGGTATTCTTCCTTCAGCTAAAACATGCATGTGGAACCCAGAGTATGATCAACCATGTGATCGGGAGACGTGTTCAAATATGTCTCAGTTTTCCTCCCCTGGTACTCGGGTGCAACATTCCAGACGCTTTAGTAACACTCTCCCCACTTGGAGAGTCAGCGCCTTTAACCTCCTGTTTGGCACAGTTTGCAATTTCTGCGGAAGATGAACAGGAATAGCGAGAACCAATGAGAGACTAGCTGGAGGTGTCTGGATGGGCAAATTTAACTGTCATTTCCCACCAGGAAGAGGAATTAACCAAAGGCTCAGCGTGCCGTGCCAGAACCAGATTAGGGCCTGAAGCCATCCTGCGGTGTTGCGGCCAGGTCACAAGAAAGCAAG